>NC_137847.1:33220000-35620000 GCF_948465745.1 Chenopodium album
CGACACCAAAACCAAGAAGTCACAAAACAAAAACAAACTAATACCTCAAGCTTATTCAAATCTATATCCACAAGCATATATACAAAAAGTGTAAACACTTCTCCCCCAAGCGAAAAGGAAACATTGTCCTCAATGCTTGAAAAGGGAAAAGAATCACATCAAACTGTTTTTTTTTTTTTTTTTTGTTGAAATTTCTCATTTTATCAAAGCAAATGTCCTTGCCTTTTTTAACTTTGGACGGATTTTTCGATTTTGCATTTAATATGTCCTTGCCATTTTTAACTTTGGATGGCTTTTTCATTTATTCATTTGCCATTATTCACAATATATACAAAAGACGAGCTTGCTTATAAATAAAACCAATATCCAACCTTTTAGACCACAAACTCCAAAAATATGACCATTTGCTTCACAAAAACAAAAAATGGAACAAAAAGAAACAAAAGGCTCAAAATTCTAAAGATGTGGCTTGAAAAGAAGGGAAAAGGCTCAAATGGTTAGCAAGTAGGCAAATGTAAACCCAAAAACCAAAAATAAGAAAACTATCCTGGAAAAGAAAAATTTTCTCCCCGAAAAGATGCCTTTGTCCTCCCTAGATGGTTCGGTTTCGAGTTTGAGAATTATGAGTCAAGATTCTAGATTAGGTCCGCAATAGTCAAGGATCCGTGCCGCTCATGCAAATATATGTTGAATGCTTGAAAAATAATGAACCTCACATGGATGTAGCAAAAACTCACTATTGATGTCGATTTGACTATAGGAAGCAACAACTAACACGCCACAAACAAGTAGAATCCGGTTTCATGGTCCGCTAGTTCTAACCAACTACCTTAGCATGCTTTTGAAGGAATTATGTCTTCGATAAGTGCAATTACTAGATATATCGAGGATCACTATTATGGAGATAATAAGTTCGTTCTTTTGGGTCGTCATTATCTTTTGCTAGACTATGATCAATAATCTTTGGGCTAGTCAAATAGTCCAAAGCCTGCTAGAATGGATCTTATGAGGTCACACACAAGAGTATTGGGTCAAACAAGTTAGAGGCCCATTATTGGGTCTCATGAGTTTATGACATGCTATATTGATTGTTGGGTTAGAATAGTTAGAAGGGCTTAATGTGTTTTGGGCTTGATATGGATTTATTTAAAGATGTGATCTATAAATATAATCCATGCCTAGGGTTGTATGACATAACAATTAACAGTTAATTGTGAATCAAGTAACCAAGCCTAAAACCCTGATTCTCTCTCTCTCTATTCAGCCCTCTCTCTCTCCTCCCTATCCGTACAACCCTCCTCCTTATGTGGCGCGTGTGGTGGTGTCGTGGGTGGTTTGTTGTGTGCTCGTGACTCACATCTCCGTCAAAGGTTGATTGAAGTGTTCGATCACGACTAACTAGCATTAGTGGAGGTTTGATCCGTGCTCGTGGACCAAGTAGAGGAATCACGCTTGGGGTTCTTTATCTCCCTTTGTTCTTGCTCAATCACACGTGGAATCACGCTTCAAAGGTATTAATTCTAATTCTTTATGTGTTATGTATGATCTTGGGATTAGGTGCTATATGAATACAATTCATGTTTTTCGCATTCGTACCTATAAATTCCTACAATGGTATCATTTAGCCTATGCCTGTACATATATTGAATATTAATTCTTTGATAATCCACAATTTTAACTTAATTAGGAGGGAGAATAATTTAATTATGGATCAATTATTATATTAAATGTGATTTAACAATATATTATCATTAAAAGTTGTTTAAATTGCTCCGAATTAGCCTTAATTTGATTCGAATTTTGCCCTATATTGATCGAAAATTTCGACCCCCCACCCTATTTTTCGAGAATTTCGAAATCATAAACCCTAATTTGTGAAATTTGTGTTTTGGTTTTGATTTAATTCGATGGTTATGTTTTTAAAGAATTTAATCTATTTGATTTCATGTTAAATTATGAATTTTTCATGATCCAATTATTTAATTTAAGAGTTAAATTGAATTGGGGATTAAATTCATGAAGAACCCTAATTTTGAAATTGAATATGATTTAATTTTAAAATTAAAAGGACCACATAAATTTAATTTTAATAAAATGTTTTGTTTTTAATTAAAAATAAAAAAAAGGGTTTTGGGTGCAGCAACCGCGGCTGGGTGGCGCTGCTGTGGCGACTGCCGCACCGGTGGTGGTCCAGGAGGGAGGGCGGGCTGGGCAAGCAGTCGAACATGAGCAGCACAACAGTGCACCACCAGTTGCGTGTGCTGCTGCTTCTGTTCTTGTGTCGCTGCAGGGCAGCGTATACCGCAAGGTGTACGGCCACCGTGGCCGGCTCCAGCTGGCCACACAATGGTGGCTGGCACATGTTTTTTTAAAATAAAAAATAAATTTTTTTTAATGAAAATCAGATTTCAAAATTAAAAATTAAAAGATAAGTTTTAATTTTGAAAAAGATAATTAACAAAATTAAAGTTGTTATTTTTGTTAAGTTTGAATAATTATGGAGCAAAAGATTCTATTTGGATAATTATTTATTTAATGAGATTATCCCATAATTAATTTTGGATAATAATTGATTTAAAATATGTGATTGGCTAGCAATTAGGATAGAATCTCGTAAATTAGTTAGGATAATCATGAAAAATAAATATGATTTGATTTCTATAATTAAAATATGATTTGATTCTGTCTCTTACCTTAAATAAAATATATGATATGTTATGATTGGTTAGAAATAATATATGATATTATCTAATTGCAGTAACTAATTAATTAAAAATATGAGATATTTAGTGCCATGTTTCCTTAATTATGATCATTCGATGTTGTAGTTTAGGAAAGCATGATGAGTGATTTATTATGTGACACTTTATAATATATGATATTATTTATTTCTATATATAGACTAGTATGGCCCATAGATTCTAAATACGATCTGCGCATCGTTTCGTATTTTTGTAATCGAAATACGGTCTACGTACCGTTAAGTATTTTTGTAATTTTATTTTATTTTATTTAAGTAGTAGATAGAATAGAATAATATTACAGGTTGCAGTTGATCCAAGAAGCCTATGGAGTGGAGGCCCAAAGGAATAAGATGGATGAGATCCATGAAGATTCAAGTGGGAGCATTTTTCTTCTTTATTAGTTTTCTTAAGATTAAGGGGCCATACTATGTCATGTTTTATTTACGCATTAGTAGATTATGCATGTTAGATTAATTTTATGTTGATTAATGATGAGTTAGAGTTCACTAAATAATCACAACATAAATGAATCTAGGTCCTAGTAATATTAAGGTTGCTTTTCTAATTGAATACCCAACAATCCTTAGATCATGAGTGATGGGTCGGCCTCAGCAGAGTGTCACTTGTTATCGTAGGTAATTTGGGGTAGATCACGTTCTACAAATTTAATTGGTTATACTCAACAAGGTTACCTAAAGCGTTTAGAACCTTGAAGCTAAGTCTAATAATTAAGCATGTGATGGTTAATTATTCAACCAAGAGTTACAAAGAGTTGTAATCAATAAAGAGTTTACCCACCTTGAAAATGTAATGCTTGATGGTAGGGCCTTAGTCCGGTCAACTATTACACAAATAAAGGGTTTGGAATCATTTAATTCAATAGGGATCATTTTAATATTGAATAAATGCTTTAAAGTTACCAATTTAAATCGTTTATTGTACTTTAAAATTATTAAACATAATTAATGAACTTTGCCTCGTTTTGTTTTTGTTTGTAGATGAATAACTATAATGACAACACTATTTTGCCAACGAAACTGAATTTTAGGCTAAATCTCAGAAACTTCAGGGAATGAGAGAACGAGTTGAGAAATGTTCTCATAAGCCAAAAGCTTGAATCTCGTTTATATATACCTGTTGAGGGCAAGTATACTGAAGGTTATGATCCTGAAAGGCATGCAAAAATTGTTTCGGATGTAGAGAAAATTAGGAATCTCATTTTAGAATCTATTATAAATTGTTGGAAAAGAAGGTTCAGGCAATATGAGTTAACCAAATTGTGTGAATGTCTTCGTGCCATCTGTCGAGGTGGCATTAGGGCATTAGGAAGTGGAGGAGGAAACTTCAACGACTACAATGTAAGAGGGGTCGTTAATTCGATCCCTCAGATTTACTATTCCTGGACTGACAGCATAAGGTATGAGCCTTACAATGTTCATTATAAGATAATGGCTAAGAAGCTCATGCCTTGTCAGTCAGTAAGGACCCATGTCAATGAACTGATTGATTTATTCAATCAGATGGACGTCCTTGGGAAACCGTTTGATGATGACTCCGCACATGACATAATCTTGTTCTCACTCCATGATTGTTTTGATATAGTCAGGGTTACTCATAATGATGAGGGCTCGACGGTGACATTAGTCAACCTTTTACTCAACCATGCTGAGGAGTACCTAAAAAGGAGACAAAGCGAATGCTTCTATTGTGGTGATTGGCTTCGCCATACACCTGGGTGTCCCCGTTATACACCAGTGAAAACAGAAGGTAAGGAGTTACTTGATGTTTTTGTTATAGAAATTAATCTTACCTCTTCTTCAACTTGGGTATTCGATACCAGTTGTGGTGCTCACATTATTAATAACATGCAGGGCCTAGAAGGGAGTAGGGCATTAGCAAAAGGGGAAGTCACACTCCAAGTAGGAAATGGAGCAACAGTTGCTGCACATGCTATTGGAGATTATCATTTGAGACTTCTGTCTGGTTTAATTTTTGTTCTTAATAAATGTTATTATGTTCCAACTATTACCAAAAACATTATTTCAGTTCCTGTTTTAGATACTGAAGGTTTTTCTTTTGACATAAGAGACAAATGTTGTTTTATTTCCAAAGAAAATATGTTATATGCTAAAGCAAAAGTATTTAATGGCTTGCATGTCTTAGATTATGCAACTCATATCTACAACATAGATTATAAAAAGAAAATAACAGATGGATCAAACCCAACTTACCTATGGCATTGTAGGCTTGGACATATTAACAAAAAGCGCATCCAAAATTTACATAAGGATGGACTCTTTTCAACATTTGATTATGAATCATTTGAAAATTGTGAGTCATGCTTGCTTGGTAAAATGACTAAGTCACCCTTTACGGGTGTAGGTGAAAGAGCAAGTGACCTTTTGGGACTCACACATACGGATGTGTATGGACCAATGAGTTCAAAATCTAGGGGTCAATATAGATACTTCATTAATTTTACTAATGATTTAAGTAGATTTGGTTATGTTTACTTAATGAAGCAGAAGTTAGAATCCTTTGAAAAGTTCAAAGAATTCCAGAATGAGGTACAAAACCAACTTGGCAAAACAATTAAAGCATTACGATCTGATCGTGGTGGTGAATATTTAACCCAAGAATTTGATGAACATCTTATTAACTGTGGAATACTTTCACAGTTAACCCCTCCAGGGACCCCACAGTTAAATGGGGTGTCAGAAAGGAGAAATAGGACCTTACTGGACATGGTTCGGTCCATGATGAGTTTTACTTATCTTCACATATCATTCTGGGGATATGCACTAGAAGCACATGCCAGAGTACTGAACAGAAGCCCGTCAAAGGCAGTTGAAAAGACACCATATGAGATATGGAATGAAAGAGTTCTAAATTTGTCTTTTCTCAAGATTTGGGGATGTGAAGCCTATGTAAAACGTTTACAAGGTGACAAACTACACCCTATATCAGACAAGTGTTTCTTTGTGGGTTACCCCAAAGAGACAAGAGGGTATTACTTGTACAATCGCGAAGATGACAAAGTGTTTGTTGCTCGCGATGATGTCTTTCTAGAAAAGGAATTCCTCTCTAAAAAGCCAAGTGGGAGTAAAGTAGTTCTCGAAAAAATTCGAGACGAGCAACAAATGGATGTGGATAACTCCACATCAGAGGTGAGGGCGCATAACCACGCGTCGGAGCAAGCTAATTCAACTAGCGAGACTCCTATCGTCCTACTTGAATCTAATTCTTGCGAAAATCTTCAAAGAGTTGAAGAGAACATTTATATTGTTGCTCCTACCCCATGTAGGTCTGCTAGAATAAGAAACAAACAGTTTGTTAAAGTTCTGTTAACTGAGGATTCTGAAATCTTCTTACTGGAGAATGAGGAACCTACAACCTACGAGCAAGCTTTGGCGAGCCCCAACTCAAATTAATGGCTTGAGGCCATGAAATCTGAAATGGAATCGATGTCTGAAAATGTTGTGTGGACCCTGGTTGACTTGCCTAATGGGGTAAAACCTATTGGTTGCAAGTGGGTTTACAAAATTAAAACAGACAAGGATGGAAATGCCTACATCTATAAAGCACGACTGGTTGCAAAAGGGTACAGACAGATTCATGGTATTGACTATGATGAAACCTTTTCTCTAGTAGCAATGCTTAAGTCCATTCGGATTCTTCTAGCAATTGCTGCATTTTTCGATAACGAAATTTGGCAGATGGATGTCAAAACCGCTGTCTTCAATGGGTTCTTGATGAAGGAAGTGTATATGACACAACCTGAGGGTTTTGAAGATCCGGAAAATCGTGGAAAGGTAAGCAAGCTTCAGAAATCCATTTATGGATTGAAGCAAGCATCAAGGAGTTGGAACCTTCGTTTTGATGAAGCAAGCAAACAGTTTGGTTTTGTCAAAAGCGAAGAAGAATCTTGTATATACAAGAAGTCCAGTGGGAGCAGCATAGTTTTCTTAGTCTTGTATGTAGATGACATACTTCTCATGGGGAACGACATACCAATGCTTGAGTTGGTCAAGGAGTGGTTGAAAAGTTGTTTCTCCATGAAAGACTTGGGTGACGCCGAGGACTTCTTGGGAATCAAGATCCATCGAGACAGGTCTCGAAGGATGATTGGATTGAGTTAAGAGACTTATGTTGATAAGGTTCTTGACAGATTTTCGATGATAGACTCTAAGAGAGGATTTCTCCCCATGTCTCATGGCATTACGCTTAGTAAATCTTAATGTCCGGTTATGCCAGACAAGATGAAACGTATGGCGATTATACCTTATGCTTCGGCAGTTTGGTCGATAATGTATGCCATGATCTGTACAAGGCCGGATGTTTCATATTTTTTAAGCATGTGTAGCAGGTTTCAGGCAAATCTAGGTGAAGCGCACTGGACAGCTGCCAAGAACATCCTTAAGTACTTGAGAAGGATTAAAGGAATGTTTCTAGTATATGGCGGTGAAGATGAGTTGGTTGTCAAGGGTTATACGGATGCGAGTTTCCAAACAGACATAGATGATTTTAAATCCCAGTCTGGATACATCTTCTGTCTGAATGGAGGAGCAATGAGCTGGAAGAGTTCGAAGCAAAGCACTGTCCCAGACTCTACTACAGAATCAGAATCTTTAGCTGCTGTTGAAGCAGCTAAGGAAGCAGATTGGATTAAGAAATTCCTTATTGAGATGGACATTGTACCAAGTGCTTAAAAAGGGATTGAGTTGTATTGTGACAACAATGGCACCATTGCTCAATCAAAGGAGCCTAGGTCACACTTCAAATTCAAACATGTTGAGAGGAAGTATCATCTCATTCGAGAAATCGTTGGTAGAGGAGATCTCAAGATGTGCAAAGTTCATACGGATGAGAATATCGCTGATCCAATTACTAAACCCCTTCCATTGCCTGAGCATGAGAAACATGCTAATGCAACTGGATTGAGGCTAATGATGTAATTTAAGTTGTATTTGTTTTTAGAGAAAAACTTATTACATATGTAATACATTCATTGGCAGATTTGTGTTTAATCAGAAGTTTATCATTTCTCTTATTTAATTGTGGTTTCAATATTAAATAAAATTTCCCAAATAATTATGGATTGATGGGTTCATCAGGTTGATTATTTAATGACATGGTGAATGAAACCCCACAGGTGAACAAAATCCATATATTATTCCAGTTCCTAGTTCGGAATCATTAAACTGGACATAAATGATTTCAATTAATGGACTAGCATGTAATATTGATTGGATAGGTTTATTTCATGGGCTATAGGAGCTTAGTGAAGCTCGGTCAATCACATGGATATGCATGATCGAACTATAGACCTACTTTGATGCTCAAGTATAGAGCTTCCGGATATATTAGTGGATTCCTTTGACATGAGTGGAACACTAATTCCGGTCAATGATTGATTTAACTATGGTACACTTAAACGTCTGCCCGTAACTGGAGATTATAATGTGTGTTTCGCGATTACTTCATGAGTTGAGTTGGAGCTTTGGTTGCCACAAAATTGGATTGAGTCTACCTATTTAATTAGGAATGTGTCTTGGCCCCTTGAAGAGGGAGAATTCAGAAAATGCATGGCCGTGCTCAAATGGATTATATAGTGATCATTTGTTTTGTAATTCTAACTCATTTTTTCAAGAAAAGATTTGTAGATTGATATGATCACGACATGAAATGCAATCATATTATCAAATCGACACACATTGACTTAAGGAATTTGAATATTGCATACTTGTCTCAGACAAGTGGGAGATTGAAGGAATTATGTTTTCGATAAGTGCAATTACTAGATATATCAAGGATCACTATTATGGAGATAATAAGTTCGTTCTTTTGGGTCGTCATTATCTGTTGCTAGACTATGATCAATGATCTTTGGGCTAGTTAAATAGTCCAAAGCCCGCTAGAATGGATCCTATGAGGTCACACGCAAGAGTATTGGGTCAAACAAGTTAGAGGCCCATTATTGGGTCTCATGAGTTTATGACATGCTACATTGATTGTTGAGCTAGAATAGTTAGAAGGGCTTAATGTGTTTTGGGCTTGATGTGGATTTATTTAGAGATGTGATCTATAAATATAATCCATGCCTAGGGTTTTATGACATAACAATTAACAGTTAATTGTGAATCAAGCAACCAAGACCAAAACCCTAATTCTCTCTCTCTCTTTTCGGCCCTCTCTTTCCCCTCCCTGTCCGTACGGCCCTCCTCTTTAGGTGGCGCGTGTGGTGGTGTCGTGGGTGGTTTGTGGTGTGCTCGTGACTCACATCTCCGTCAAAGGTTGATTGAAGTGTTCGATCACGACTAACTAGCATTAGTGGAGGTTTGATCCGTGCTCGTGGACCAAGTAGAGGAATTACGCTTGGGGTTCTTTATCTCCCTTTGTTCTTGCTCGATCGCACGTGGAATCACGCTTCAAAGGTATTAATTCTAATTCTTTATCTATTATGCATGATCTTGGGATTAGGTGCTATATGAATACGACTCATGTTTTCCGCATTCGTACCTATAAAGTCCTACAGCTTTATCCTAGAATCAACCAAGCATACTCTCAAACCGTGCACACCGTTACCATTTAAGAAGAAAAGCATTCAACTATACAAGTCCAAAAGTATTATGTCCAAAGCAAGAACAAAATAAAACACATTGCAAATTTGCCTTGATAGAAACAAAAATCTTTTTGGGATTTTTCAAAATAAAGAACACGGAAATGCATATACAAATGTGCATGGCATATATGAATCAAAATCCCACTAAACATGATAGAATACCCTCCCCCAAGCTTGAAAGAGACAACACACTCAAACATAAATCAAATAATCCACGAGAGGGGAAAACAAAGAGATCAATCCAACAAACCAACACAACAAGTCACCAACCATTAGAGAAAGAACAAGGAAAGATATTACCGGATTTAGGTGGGTGTAAATACCCACAAATGACCCAATTCAACCTTTCAAAGCCAAGTTCATCTAGAATTGAGTCTTGCTTTCCATATGCTTGCAAAATAGGAGTCAATCTTCCTTGATTCTTGATTCAAACCAATGCACCAAAGTATATCAAGTCATGTACCTAGAAAAAGGCACACAAACATCTCCATGAGAGAAAATATATTCTAAAAAGAAAAGAAAATGAAAGAAATAAAACACGGGTTACTTCCCGAGAAAGGCTTGCTTAAGGTCCAAGCCGGACCGCTCTAGAAAATAATAATTCAACGCACGTAAGAGTTTTTCAAATGCACTACTAATCATTTCATAAGATAAACGGTAGGCAAATGACGGGATAAGAACGTGCAACAAGAATATTGCACGCAAGTGAGAAGGGAGATGCCAAAAGAAAGAAGAAGAGGGATCAAAAGACAAAAGAAGAAAATAAGAAGCAGAAGAAGGGGGAATAAAAGAATGGAGAGAAAAAGAAAAAGGCAAATCCTCCTCACTAAAATATTTTTGGGTGGCAACATCACCCTTTTCTTCAATAGGGGACGAATGAGGCACATATAAATCATCATAGACAAGGGGGTCCCCAATAGGCTTATTGACAAAGGAAGGGAGACACATAGGAGTGTAGGGGATATGGTTGAAATTTCTTGAAAAAGAGGCATGAGAGGAGGAGATAGGAGCAATGGTCTCACAAATGAGCTCTTTCTCACCACCATGCCTCAAATCACCAATAAGAGCATGGAAATCAATCATGGAATTTTCAAATGAAGAACACTCATGATCATCATCTCCCTCAAACATCCAACTTCCAAGAGGAACTACATAATCTTCTCCACTACATTCATGAACAACAACTCCCTCAACTTCCTTAAAGCCTAAAGTCACGAAATCATGCATGAATGGATGCAAATTCATTTCAAAATCATCTCTCTCCAAAGAAGCATTCTCAATGAACTCATCCAAAAGACTATGGGTCTTGCTTTGACTCAAAAAATACTTATTGGCCATAACCTCAAACAAGTCCAAATACTCATGGATAGAAGAATCACAATCATGCACAAGAGACTCATCAAGATGGGAAGGAGGTTTGGGGTTTTGAAAATCAACACTCTCTCCATTCTCAACTCCTTCACCATCACTAAAATCCTCGCCAATGGGATCCTTACACTCTCTTGGTTGCTCAAAATTATCATCATCATCCTCAACACACACATTAGATTGGGGTTTTTCACATACAAGCATCAAGGCTGACAATTGGCTTTCTAACTCATCACCTCTCCTTCTTTCCTCCTCAATACACTCCTCATTCTTTTTCATTATCTCTAATTGACCTCTCATAGATGTAAGAATCATCTCCTTACTAGGCCCAAGATCATTATAAAGCTTAATGTGCCTAATTTGAGACTCAAATATATCAACAAGAGATTCTAAAGGTGTAGAAGGTTGAGGTTCAACAAGAGAAGAAGATGTACAACCATGATTGGAAGAATCAACATGAAAATCATGAGCATATACATCACATTGGGGAGTGAGGGCACAACCAAGCATATGAGATTCATTATCAAGAGAACAAAGCACATCACAAGAAGGCATGGTAAATAATGAAGAATATTGAAACACACCATTAGCATCAACTTGAGTATGTACCTCATCATCATGAGCAAAAGAGGGAATAGAGTTGAAATTATTTGTTCTAGGTTCACTAATAGAATTCATGCTAATACTAGAAGAATCAACACATTGCACATCAACATTAGAATCATGATTATCCCTATTATAGACATCCCTACTAAACCAAACAAAGAAATCCCAAGCATCATCAATTGACAATGCTCTAAATTCACCATTATGCATGCTTTCAACTTCATCCATAATTTGCTCATTCAAACCAAAATAACAAATCTCACAAGCCTCCCAAAGACTACAACAATTACAGTTCAAAAACCCTATAAGTCTATGGAAATAGACATGAAAAGACTCACCATTATATTGAGGAAAAGAATAACATGCCATTTTTTTTTCAAAATAAGCAAAAATCAAATAAAAGAAGAATATATACAAATACCTAGACTCAAGCAATCAAAAACACTCAAACATAGAAACCGTTCCCCGGCAACGGCGCCATTTTAGAACAGGGGAAAACTAGGTTGTTTACTAATCCTCCCTAAGTCAAACTAAATTTATAAACACTTAACAAACCTAAATACGAGTATAGAGGTAAGTCAAGGGTCGAACCCAAAGGAACGGTAATGTTCAAGCACTCTCAATTATGCGCCTAAGCCAGGTTGAAGTCGAAGGTGAAGAAGGAATAGTAACAACTAATAAACTAACAATCAAACAAATAAAACACTAGGAATGGGGATCAACAAGTAATCATGATAATTGCAACAACTTAGGAAGATCATGATAATCAAAGGTTGTGAAGACTAATGATAGGAGCTATCAATTGGAATCAAAGAGCTATCTCCTAATCGTTAAGCGAGGGTTCACTATGAATAACAAACTAAGAGAATCATTATCTAAACCAATCGATAATTGCAATTCCTAAATCAATTGGTCGTGTCGTTAGCAATTACAATGCAATTTAGCATAATTTTCAAGGCCTAATTGAATTACACACATGCAAACCTTCATTAATCACTTTAATCTCAACAATCAATCAACACAATCCCCAAATTAATCACAATCAATCAATCATACAAGTTTCACCCAATTCCTAGCCAAACAACTACTCAAGAATCATTATCTATAAACAAACAACTAAGGAAATCAAGAATCAACAAAATATCAAGAACAATTACACTATCAAGAATCAAACATCATGATTAAACCAAACAAACATAAAAATTGAACAAAGCAATAAGGATGAGATAGAGTGAGAAATGCTCAATGATTGATTAAGAAGATCTTCAATACAATTGTCACCATTGGATCTTTAATCTCTTAAACCACCATTGAAATCCCTCACTTTCTCTCTCTAAAACTACTCCTGAACTATCCCTAAAAACTAGAGAGAGAAGCTCTCAACCTAACCTAAGATCTGAGAGAGAAAGTCACCAAACTAATCTAAGAATCTTTGTCTAAAATAGAAATGACAAGGCTAATTTATAATAAAACGAGCGAGGGGAAACAGGGTAAACCGTGCGCACGCACCACCTTTTTGTGCGCACGCACCACCTTTTTGTGCGCACGCACCACCTTTTTGTGCGCACGCACAGCAGGCCACAGAAGATCTGTACGCATGCACCACCCAGGCCGTGCGCGCGCACAACTTGATCTGCCCGCACGCACCACTCCGCGCGCGAGCACAGCTGGGTCTGTACGCACGCACCACTATGCCGCGCGCGCACACCTTTGCTTGGTGCTCGTGGCCTTGCTTCCTTCGCTTGCTCGATGAATCTCCGCGCTCCCAAGCATCCCTATCATTGGTGCACTTGAGGCGATGCTCGTGAGAAGGGCATCTCCTTTATCTTCCAAGCACTAGAACATTCCAAGACAAAGCATTGCTTCCAAGGTCCTTGTGCGTGTAGAGCTAGCTTGAATTGCATGTTTGGATTCCCGAACATAGCTCTATCAACCCCCTTGAATGCGCTCGAGCTTCCTCCTTGATAATTAAATCCCGGGAAACTCGACACACCTACAAAACAAGTCAAAGAAACGGAAAAGCAAGAGAAATAGCCGAGAAATGAATAAAATAATAAGAAAACCATTAAAAGCACGCATTTCTCTAAACTGACACACAAACACGCAAATAAAGCATTATTCCCTAAAAACACGACATAATAGACTAAATTGAGTATAAAAATAAGAAGAAAACCTAGCCTAAGAGTGCCATAAATGGCACGCATCGCCTACCAAGTGTAAAGTCCTATGCTTTTAAAGGGCCATGGGCATCTAATGAGAAGGGTCCCCGATGATGGGAACACCCTCCTTACACAAGAACAACCAATCCGACCCATGGACGGAAAACAGGCTTAGGATCCTGAAAAGGAATATATCCATAAGGTAGTGTCCTACAATAAAGAATAAGCGGTAATAATGGTAGTGATTCATATCGTTAGAATCGACTCTCGCACGAGTCTATTAGCAAGCATGCTACGATAACTGCCTCCCCAACTAGAAGCAATAGGGAGCCCTCGAGGCAAAGACCTAGCAGGAGACAAGGTCGGAAAGCACTCGTAGAACCAAACCTGTAGTAAACTAGGAAGGATCAGCAAAAGCTAACTAGCACGGAGTAGTTGATTGTATTATAGGAAAACTAGAGTATACCTCTACGATCCTCCAGAAACTAGAGAGGGTAACCTCCTCACTATAGCTCCGACGGCGACAGGCGAGTCGCAATCTAAGCATGAAGTCAGCATAGGCCAAGCTGGCCCAGTCAAAAGTCCTGACCTATCTTAGATCGCGAAGAGCAGGGAGGCAGTAGAGCAACGCTCAGCTACAATTGTTAGGGGAGAAGCTCCCTGACAGAAGAATCAGAACAAAGATACGCACCCACTGCTTCGGGGTGGTCACATCATCTCGTAAGGCCGCCATTAGCAAAGATCGGTGGATGGATCGACCGCTCAGCTGTCCCATTCTAGACTCGGCACGAGCTCGGACGACGATAGGACCTAGCAGCTCATCCACCTCTGGTGAGAAAAGAGTAAGTTCCCTACCAAGAAGAACATCAGTCGACCGGAACTCCAATCCGGTGATAACAGAGTAGTAGAGCGAAGTTATAGTAACCTCACCCCAAGGAAAATGGAACATGTTTGTCGTGTCCCAAAAGAACTCCACTAGAGCCCGCACTAGGAAATGACTCGACTCCAAAGAGTGAAGTGCCTGCGTAGTCGGGAGCAGAGGAATCAAACCACATGACTCTGAAAGTGTGTGCAGCTCCACATTGTTCCAAAAGTAGGAGCCGTGGCAACGAACGCAATCATCAATAATGCCCCGACGAACGCGCTCCGAAACATGGAAGGTGGTCATAAAGTACAGAGTACGTCTGTCCTAGTCAAGGAACTCCCCAAGACTGGTGGACGTACCCTCGCTTACGTCGACAGGCTCGTCCTCTCGGTGAGCTCCACAAGAGCGTGAGCCGGAACCACGACGTTGAGCCATACTAATTATGTTCCAAACATAAAGGAAGTAAATTAAAAGGTTCTATAGTATCTAAGGTTCGCCTAGTCGCATGATACTATGTTCGTAAAAAAAAAAGGCAGAATACGTAGTACAAAAACGGAGCATGTTTTAATTGAAGCAATAACTGCATTTCGGAGTAATCAAACAATTTCTTACAGTATTATAGCAAATATTGTGACAAATTAAGCACATAAAGCAAGCAAAAACATGCCGAACAAGCCACATTTTGCTCACGAACTCAAGGTGCCCAACAATGGAAAATCGTACGTTTCTTCACCAAATTGAGTCAAACAAGTCGCAAAACACTCCTAAGGTGATATACAAACATAACAAGCAATTCTATATGAAGAAATTTGATAAATTAAGCAAATAAGCAAGCAATTTCGGATTTTTCGAAAATTCGCAAATAAACATGCACGAAATTCTTCCAAATGGAGAGGAATTTGAGCAAAACTTACATGGATCGGAAAACTAGAGATCGATAGCTTCGATATGCAAAACGTTAAAGAGAATTTCGTTGAGAAATGAGCAAGAACGAACAAGTTAAAGATTTGAGCGAAAACTGAACGAAAATGAGCAGCAAACGGCGAAATGAGGAAGAGGGGGTTTTATTCCGGAAAACGCGAATCCATCACCCCGCGACAAAACCGATGCGTTGTGATTGCATGTAGCAGCACGCGCTGGCTCTCTTTCCTTCAGCGATGCAGTTCTTCGGCCCCATAAGTAGCGTATGTAGACTTTAATAAGCATTTTGGGTTCCTTGGTACGCCAGTTAGCCCCTATAAGCAAATTGACATGATTAGTAGTCAGCTCGATTACAATTGCGATAGATGATCGGCCTAACGACAGTCATCTAACTTTACTTAAGCGCCTAAGTATTGGCTCATCACAAGCACCGAGGTATTGGTTCATAAGCAAACGCAAGCGCTTAAGTACTGGCTCATTACATCTACAAATACCCGCCGAGGTACTAGCACCCTAAAATTACAGCAAAGCATCAACACAACAAGCATTCAAATGACGCATTATCATTACAAGCGGTGGTGTTCAACGACTTTCACTTAGGTATAAATGTTGTCAATTAAAATCATCGAGTTAAGGTATAAACGAGATTTTGGAGATAGCTATAAGCAGAGATCTTCGATGATATCCCGAGGTACAGAGAAAATTATCTACAGCGGCGAGGCACTACCGTGGCAAGGTGTTGCCCCAACAACTGAAGATAGCTACAAGTAGTAGTCTTTGACGATGCTCCCTAGCTTGTGGAGGATTGTCACAAACAAACTGAAGATTGCTACAAGAAGTCACCTTCGACGATGTTCCCTAGCTTGAGGAAGATTGTCACAGCAAAAAATTGAAGATGGCTACAAGCAGTCACGTTTGACGATGATATTCCCTAGCTTGTGGAAGGTCGTCATAACAAAATGCAACAACAAATCGGTTACTCTAGAGACGTGTGCTCGACGGTGCAAGATACGCGTTTCTAACTCTTTTATCTGTTTAACTAACGCTAGTTTGCAGGTATCGGCATTTCTAGATTTTTTTAGGATCGCAGAACTTTCGAAATCATTCTCCGTCCCTATCGCTACTTTGACTTTTGTTTTTGAAACTCACGTTTCTCTAAACTTAGTCAAAGTGGGGGCTTCTGTAGACACCAAATTGTGTCTCCCCCAAACCAAACCCAGTCATTTGATTATCAAACAAAGTGAAATGTGAAAGAGTCTCGTGATTCCCTTGTTTGTAATAAAAATACTTCTTTCTGTTAACGAAAATAAATCTTTCTTTTCGTACCTTATTTATGAAAAATGTCCAATCTAGTTTAATTTTGTCCATGATATGGGTCTAATAATAGTTTAGTTGGATGGGTTCGAAAAGAGCTTTCCAACGATACATTATAAGTCCAATTCCGATGAATAATGAAGAAGTTATGGCCTTAATATTAAATTGGATACTAAATAAGTTTTATGGGCGACCCAATGATCAAGTGGAGGGTCAATTAATTATCAATCCTAAATTCATTAGGAATTACTTTAATTTTCTAGAATAATCTAGAAGGTTATTTTAAGTTCTAAAGAGATTAGGATTAATAATTATATTTTTAGAAAAGATAAAGGATTTTAGTTGAAATAAAACAAGTGTTTTAAAAAGAGTTTAATATATCTGATTTTCAATGATAAAGTACGGGCTCTAATTATCTAATTATATTCAAAAAAGGACTCTATACAGCAAATGTTATCCCGCAGCACCATCGCGCTGCGACAGGTCTGTCGCGCCGCGATGGTCTTTTCGCGTCGTGATTGGAGTAGTTTTACTTCGATTGGAATTCGATCTTCTCTGATCATTTCCAGATGTTTTTCTCTATAAATAGGGTCGTATTTCTCTATTTTTAATCATCAACAATTATCTTTCGTTTCTCTCTCTCTACAAGCTAAAACCTTATCTTTCTCCCTCTTCCTAAGCTTTGCCTTTTCAAAAGCATCATTCGTCCATCAAAAGATTTAGACTCACATAGCCAAGCTTGAAGTTGCCATAGACCTAGACGTGAAAGGTTGATAGTTCCGAGGGTTTGGTCCCGAATCTTATTTCAATTCTTTGATTAGATTTACTGTTTACTATTTTCATTGAAGTTACTAACGTGTGTATTGTTTTGATAAAATGAGATACGAGGCAACAAAGTGAGTAATCTCATTGTTATATTTTTATAGAAAGCATGCTTAGATTATTTTAATTCCTAGTATCATGTTAGGATGTTATTTATTGCTTTCTAGTATCATAATTAGGTTGCTTCCTATTTCTTTTATCATCATGTAAGGAATAAAGATTTGATCTTTATTGCTTAGTGACATGCTAGGATTTATTATTAATCATGTTGGTATCATGCCTAGGATATTACTAATATTATGCTTTGATGAGATTGAAATTATGATGATGATTTGTTGTATCAATATGTTTCTTGATATTTTATTGTTATTGCTTGATCACGCACTCTGTTGTAGGTTTAAAGAGAATTTGTACTTAGAATCACGATTAATAAGATAATTAATAATTTTTATTTAGGCTAATATGATTTTAATTCAAGTGATCACCAATAATAGATTTATTTGTGCATTAATATTCAACAAAAATAGATTAAACAGGTTTAGGATTAATATATTGATTGTATGTTAGTCAAAAAGCGCACTTGAATATGAGAAGAACAAAGAAGAGGCCAATTTAGGGCAGGTTCAATCTCTTTTAGGTTGATTTGTACCTTCATCTCCGAATATCCAGTTATGGTTCAAGACCACTATGGAGTTAGCGATCTCATGGATCGTGAAGGGGTTTAACCTTCACCCTGTGAACGGTTTACAAGTTTCTAAAACTTGTTGGCGACTCTTTTTCTCTACCTTCCTTCCCTTTGGACGCCACCATACTTGAGTATATGATCACAGTGGGGCTCAAGTGTAGGATGCTTGATTTTTTCCCTACAATAGCAATATTAATTCATTTACAAAAGACTGGATTGTTTATTAAACCCCATGTACATAGCAGCAATAAACAAGTCCCCCAATTAATTGTCCTACCAACATCCCTACTTAAACAATTCAACATCAATTAAAGAATAATTGATCTGTATTAAATAATCCAATCAAGTACACATTGAACCCTAAATTTCCACATAATTTCAATTCTACCATCAACAACCAACAACTTACAAAATCAAAGGCAAAGAACAAAATTTCTTACCTCTGTCGACGCCATTGCACTCACTAATTGTCAGGTGACTAACCTAAGCAACTGGTCCCTAGCAAACGCCCTAAAAATGGCGACTTTCCGTAATCTACCTTCGACATAATACCCAATTACCCAGGAGTAACTTCTTTGCTAAACTTAAATAAAATTAGGGTTTTGATTAGAAAATTAGGGTTCTAATTTGAAGAGTAGGTGAGAATTTATGAAGAAAGGTGGATTGTATAGAGAGAATTGAATGAGGAATAGGCTTCAATAGCTTAGAAGAGTGAATTAGAGAAAAAAGGAGGGAAATAACAAATGTGGGCCCCACACGAGATTTCCACTATCAAAATGGGTGGTAATTTAAAATAAAAATTTTAATGGGTGGTTATTTCGAATATGATTATATTTTTTGGTGGTAATATAAAAATTTTCCTAGTTTTAAATACGCGTAAAAACTGGAATTTGCCGCGTTACGGCATAAATGCCAAGGCATATTTTTACGTGTCATGAAACTTTGTAACGTGTCATGGTATTTTTCACCGTAACACGACATTTTTCTAGGGTTTTATTTTTGCGGCACTTCAGTTCTAGGTTTTCGTACCTCACCCCTCATATTTTCTCTATAAACACGAGGCTCCTCGAGGCACTAAAAATCATTCTCTTTCTCTTATACACCGAACAATCATTCTCTTCTCCCTCTTTAGCCTAAACACTAGCCTCCTTGTTCTCCCACAATACTTCCCTTAAGCACTCCAAGGAGTCCACACTTGACCCGAAGTTCCATACTTAAACCAAGGCAAAAATGACTTAGGGTTTGAATCAAATCAACTCTACTTTTATTTAATCTTATTTCAATTTGATGTATATTTTTATTGAAGTTACTAAAAATTTATTCATGATGTAGCAATTAAAAGAAGCGTAGAACATGAGTAAATAATTCACTTAATTACTCTTTTAATTATTCTTATTTCTAGTATCATGATTAGGTTTATTATTATTTGATTTGACTAACGTTACTATTGTTAAAGTACATCCAATGTTAATGTTGATTTTATTGTTATTATTGATCACCATATAGCATATTTAAAGGGGATATGTCACTACAACAAATCATCACTTGTGCAACGAATTATGCCACGGGAATTCCAAATTCGTCGCATAATTTCAAATAGCCACGGGAAAAATGAACTATTATACAAAACCTATATAAGAAGAATAATTTATGCCACGGGTATTTATTTTCCTGTGGCAAATATCCACTTTTTCCACGAGTAGTGCTTTTCCCGTGACAAACTTTACATTTGTGCCACGAGTAGCTCTTTTCCCGTGGCAAACTTTACATTTGAGCTACGAGTAGTTTGTTCCCGTGGAAAACTAACACTAGTGTCACATGTCATAATTTTCTCGTGATTAGCGTACACTTATGCCATTATATGCTACAATATTAATTTTTTGTTGCTAAATGTACTCATACCATGAAAAAGGAGAAAATCATAGAGCTAGCATACTATAACTAATTCATATAGTGTAGAATATTAAACATAATACAAATTAGATGTCGAATAAATTTATATATTTATAATACACATTTAATTTTTCTGTTTATATATGCTTTGTTTTTATTTCCGCGTAATAACGCCAATAAGTGTATATCACTAATCACTAGTAGAAAATTTTTAAATACACCATAGGAATGCATTTGATATATAACTTTTGTCCCTATATTTAATAAAATAAGTTAATTCTCATGATATAAGAGGTTTAATAATTATGTTTTTTTTTATTAAAATTTTGCCTTTATATATGATCTATCTCTAATACACACTTAAATTTTTCTTTATAGATATGTTTTTCTATTTTTCTATTTATTTTTATTTTTATTTTTATTTATTTACCTATTTATAAACGCAATGCGAACAAGTGCATGTATATATCACTATTCACAAGTAGAGATTTTCTTAAGACACCTAAGGAATGCACTAGTTTTGTAAAATCTCCAATTGTTATAATCTATATTATTAGTGCTATATCAGCAATCATGTGATAAGTCAATAAAGGAAATTATGTTTATTACTAGTACAAAATACACTCTTGAACTAAAGTTGTCGTAGCACATTGGCAAAATCTTATAGAACAGGACAAAATACACTATAGATAACATACCAATCAAGCGTAAAAAAGGAAAAATTAGCTTCAATTAATACCAATTAAACAAGATTTTTTAGAAAATTTCAATCGAAAAAATAAAAGAAATTTTAAAATTATTTTATTTTCTAATTGATTTGTATTAACATGAGTGCATTCACAAATGACTTTTCTAAGTCTACAAGTACATGTTTTTTTTTTTTTTTTTTTTTTTTAGTATTATGAACTATGAGTACATGTTTCATTAACAGTCAACTTTATTTTTGTTCACCCATTTTTAAAAAAAAAGTAAAAGCCTTTCTTTTTTTTTTAATTTTTTATTTTTTATAAAAAATCATAAACATATTACGAGTAAATAAAGGTTTATTTTTTTACTGCCTCTGAAAAAAATCTAGTTTATTTTTTACTACCTCTAAAAAAATCTAGTTTATTTTTTAAGAAAAAATTAATTTAAAAAAAAAACTACCAAAGAACGATTTGTTTCCATATTTTCTCCTCCTTTCTCTCTCAGTCTCCATTGAAGTGCACTCAACGTTCTCCATTGAGGCTATTTCTATCCTCCATTCGAGCAGCTTCTATGGTAAGATTTTACTTTCTTTTTTCTTATACTCCGTAATCCAATTTCAATTTCACAAATCTAGGGATTTATCCTGATTTTATTCTCAAATTAGGGTTCTTTTTGAACTTCATGGCTTCCTCACCTCCACGGCTTCCTCCATTTCACGGCTTTTGACTCATCAACCTCCACCGTTGTCTGCAAGTCATAGATTCAATTTTTTCAATTAGAGGTAGAATCGAATGAAATTTCCTCAATATCGAACATTTTCAGCCTTAATTCAAGTAGATTTGAAAAATATGAGACCCAATTTTAAGCCAATTTTCTGGTTTTTCATGCAATAATTCAAGCAACAACAAATTTGAATCAAAAATGAGAAATTAGAGGTTAGGGTTTTCGGGTTTTTATCTTTGCATTATTTTTAGGCTTTTTGGTCCAAATATCTATGTTAAATGCTAGATTACTTGGGTTTTATTTGGTTTTATTTCAATGTAATTACTTGTTTGATTTCAATTTAGTTCCACTGTTCGCAATTGAACTTGCAATTCCTTTTTTTCTTCTTTTAATTGGGTTATTTTTTAAGGTACTTCCTCAATTCGTATCTTTTGGATTGTTATACAATTTTAATTTTTTTTTTTTCCAAAGATATCTAATTTTCTAAGTTAGGTTGATGGATGTTTGTTATGTATATTTGCATTTTGAATATAAAAAATTCTTGTCAATTATGATGTAAGTAGTTGTTGATGAGCAATTAATGGTAGAAAGCTGGAAATTGGTGCCTTCACATTTTACACTTTGTAAGTTTGTGATCTTGTTTGATTATTATGTGTGCTGAAAAAGGTAAATTGTGGGTAAAAGGTGAATATTGAGAGTCACCGTGATCCTTGCCAATGTTAGATAAGCTAAGTTGCTAGGTTGATTATTCAAGCTTTTAGTAAAATAGACTCATTTAAATGAAATTATTTGAGGAAAAACATTTTAATTGAGAGGGGATGTGAACTCATGAGTACTAATAAGACAAGAAACTTAATTTTGTTGCTATAAAATTATGAGCTTAGTTTGATATTTGAATCAAAGTTGGTGGATGCAACTATGTAATTGGAGCTTTTTTCCCACAAATTATGAGCCTAATTTGATAATTTAATCAAATTTTATTGATAATATGTTTCAGAACCCTTTGAAGTTAAGATCTAGGTTCAGGATGAGTGCCCCTTCCGCCTTCCTAAAAAGCTGTTTTACTTTCATTAACTAGGATATTATGTGTTGTTAGTATATTAGCCTTCTCAAATTCGCAGGTGGGTAAGGAGGTGTCTAATTGTCAAATCCGAGTTTGTTTTTAATTGGTACTGCAATTATTTTGACAGGATAAATTGGGGTGGTTCATGCTATCAAATTGTACCTTGCTGGTGCAACAACTAACTTACTAAATGGTGTCACTAATTTTCTTGGAAAGTGTTTGCTATTCTCTAAGACATGGCTGAGAAAAATATGCCTTTCTTACACCTGTTTATTAATCTTGCTTATGGAATGTTTATGTCGGTTGGTCATATCCATTTCTTTGTGCCGGCTTGTGCTA
The DNA here is from genome assembly GCF_948465745.1 of Chenopodium album. Lineage (NCBI taxonomy): Eukaryota > Viridiplantae > Streptophyta > Magnoliopsida > Caryophyllales > Amaranthaceae > Chenopodium > Chenopodium album. The sequence continues at coordinate 33,242,812 of NC_137847.1, forward strand.
AGATTTCCTATGAAACTGATTTGCGTGCTTCTGACTCTGGTTATTCTGCTGGTCCTTGCTCTGATTGTACCTTTTGGCTGTACATGCAAGACATACACTCATTTCTATAGTAATTAGTGGGAGTAAAAAATATTTTCTTTAGACTGATCGTGCTCCTTCATGAGAGGTGGAAGCTAGAATGTTCTTCGAAAGTGCTATAATCTTTAATATGCCAAAATAATTGCAGAGGAATGCACTATAATAGAAGTAGAAGTGGCTCTGGGGTGGTCGGAGAAACCAAAGTGGTTTTGATGCTCTAAGGTTTGCCACATGTGATGTAGTTGGGTGTTGCTGCTCTCTTTCGGAACACTACTACTACTGATGCAGGAGCATCCTTGAAACCTACAAATTATATGGTATATGATTCTTTTAGTGGCATTTAAGGCTCAATCAACATTTTGGATGAATTCTCTTTGTTATAGTGTGGTTTAGGTGAATAAGAGAAATATTTGTGTCTTAATTTTACAATTGATGGTTGAAGATGAAACATGGGAAAAATGATGAGTAAGAGAAGCTTTAACTTGGTAGAAAAATGCAACACTCAAATTCAATCATCTATATCTTCTTCGTTACAAGGAATTTTCAGGTGATTCAAGTTGGACATGAAAGTAGAGTTCAAGAGCTTTCTAACGACAGGTCACATGACAAATTTGAGCAAGAAACGAAGAACTTATGAACGTTTGAAGTTGAGCTATCCAAGTAGTCGCGAGGAGCGCCCGCTCCTAAAGGCATCAATTGAAGTCTCAAAGGTGAGGAGCGCCTGCTGCTATTTCCTTAGATCAGCCGCTCCCGAAGCCCTGTTTCGAGCGAACGACTTCCTTTCTATTGTGCTTCTTTTTACTATCTTTTAATCTTGGCCTTTAATATGTAATCCAAGGGGTGTAATTTAGGAACTTTAGGGTTATTTGTAAAGCCTTTAAATAGGGATAAACTTTCTTTTGGGGAGGAACTTTGCTTAATTTTGAAATCAATGAGATTTTCTCTCTCTACCCATAATCTTTGTGATTATTTCCTTTCTTTGTGATTACCCAAGTGGAGAAGATGGCTCTTAGTCTCCTTACCGGAGAAGGGAACACCACCAATGGCACCATGAGGACAACCATGACCGAGACACTATTTTGGAACTTCCGGACTTCGAAGGTAATCTTGATCCTAATGAATTTCTTGATTGGGTTAAAACTATGGAGAAATTTTTTTATTGTAAAGGATATAATAATGAAAAACGTCGTAAATTGGCCATAATTAAACTTAAGAAACATGCATCTTTGTGGTATGAGAATTTGAAGAATTATCGGAGGATTGAGGGAAAAAAAATCACATCTTGGGAGAAATTGAAGAAACACATGAGTCGAGCTTTTGTTCCTAGAGATGATTTACATGATGTTTCTCTAAAGTTGAATGCTCTCAATCAACGATCTATGTTCGTGGAAAAGTATACAAGGGAGTTTGAAATTCTCTCTATTTTGAGTGGGATAAAAGAGGCCCCAAAACATAAGATTGCTAGAAACATTGGTTGTCTTGAGAGGAAGCTAAGGCAAAAGGTGTATGTTCATGACCACGAAAGTTTAGGTTTATGCTCATAACCATTGAAGTTTTGATTATATGGTGCAAAAAGCCTTCAAGCTTGAGAAATATGACAAGATGAGTAGTACTAGTGGTTATTCTAAGCTACTTTAAAAAATGCTTATGCTTCAAAAGGTGAGACACACAAGCCTTTTCCAACTATGAGGGAAGAGGATATGTGCAAATTTGAAGCTCCTATCTTTGATGAAGAAGTATCTACCCCACATTTTCCACTTGATCATAAGAGAGACTATGGTCCACCTATCTATGATGAAGAGGTAGAGTTTGATGGTGGGTCTACAAATTGCAATGGCTCGCTGTCAATTATGACCTTGAATGAAGTCAACACAAAGCCCATATTTAACATTAAAGATTCATTGCCATCGGTTCATGAGAATCTCTAGTGTAAGGTATATAATCCTACTTCTCTTTTATCTCCTTCTAGTGAGGTTTTTAACGCTCACGTTATTAAGAGTTGTGATGATTACTCCATTGAGCATGAATTGCACGAAGAGTTTAAGTTGGATATTGTGAAAACTTCTTTGAATAAGCCTGGTGGTTGTTCAATGACTTCTAATTTTTATGAATGTTTTGTGTTTGATTCTTGTTTACCATATTTTCATGTTGGTAAAAGTGTTGCTAGACAACAATTTGGAAGGAATTGTTTGTTCAATGGTCTACTGATTGGTACATCTTGCATTGGTTCCACATTTAGTATTGGATTTTTCTTCAATGATGTTTTTCGATGTGATTTTACACTACTTGTTGGGTCGTCATGCCTTGGCCAACCCCCATGGTTATCGTATTGCGCTTGTTGTGATTTCTTGGGCAAAAGAATCAATAATGTGAATGGTGATATTGTTCTACTCTTGCTCTACACAATGGTTCACTTGATATTTCTTCTCATTTTGCTCAAGTTCGTCATCTTGGTGTTTGATCCGGGTAGATACATCGGTTGGATGTGTTTTGTGAAGCCAAGTAGGATTTATTGCTTTCAATAATGAATTCATTATCCAAGGTTTGGTTTGAGTTTTATGTCATCTCTAGGAATTGAGGTCAATTCCATTTCAAGAGAGAGGGTTCTATGTGGGAGCATCCTTGAAACCTACAAATTATATGGCTATACGATTCTTTTAGTGGAATTTAAGGCTCAATCAACATTTTGGATGAATTCTCTCTGTTATGATGTGGTTTAGGTGAATAATAGCAATCTTTGTGTCTTAATTTTACAATTGATGATTGAAGATGAAACATGGAAAAAATGATGAGGAAGAGAAGCTTTTACTTGGTAAGAAAATGCAACACTCAAATTCAATCATCTATGTCTTCTTCTTTACAAAGAACTCTCAGGTGATTCAAGTTGGACACGAAAGTAGAGTTCAAGAGCTTTCCAACGACAGGTCACATGCCAAATTTGAGAAAGAAGCGAAGAAGTTACGAACGTTTGAAGTTGAGCTGTCCAGGCAGCCGTGAGGAGCGCCAGCTCCCCTATAAGGACCGTCCGCTCCTAAAGGCGTCAATTGAAGTCTCAAAAGTGAGGAGCACTTGCTCCTATCCTTTAAAGCGGTCGATATCGAAGCCCTGTTTCGAGCGAACGAGTTCCTTTCATTTGTGCTTCTTTTTACTATCTTTTTATCTTGGCCTTTAATATGTAATCCAAGGGGTGTAATTTATGAACTTTAGGGTTATTTGTAAAGCCTTTAAATAGGTCTAAACTTTATTTTTGGGAGGAACTTTTCTTAATTTTGAAATCAATGAGATTTTCTCTCTCTACCCATAATCTTTGTGATTATTTGCTTTCTTTGTGATTACTACTTGTAATCTTTGTGGTTACACCTTAATCATAACTTCACTTTGTGTTAGCTTTGATTAAGAACCCTTATTTCATATATCTTGGTGATTGTTGAGATAGGTTTATCTTATTTTATTGATTTAAAATTGTTGTTACTTGATTTTCCCCCTTTTTCTTGGTTATTTCATTTTAACTACTAATTTGTTGATTAGTGTTGCTCCAATTGTAGTGTGCTCTAATTAAAAAAAAAATTTTCATTTTTTTTTGGATGAAAATTGTAAATTAACAAGCTATTAATGAAAATATCTAAAAATAATGTGTATTTATGCACTTTGTTTGTTGATCAATTTAGGTGAAAAATATTGCAAATCTGGTGCCTTTAAAGCATTTATCCACAATAATATTAATAGCAACAAATTTATTAGCCAAGGTAGTATTTGTGGTAAACAAGCTAATTAGTCACGGTAACATTTGTGGCAACAACGTTCATTAGCCACGGTAAAATTTGTGGCAAATAATTTGTTAGCCACGTTAATATTCGTGGAAGGAGAACTTGTTTACCACGAAAATACTCGTGGCATAAAAATTGAAATTTGCCACGACATACATTTTCCCGTGGCAAATTACTAGCCACGGCCTCTTGTGCCACGGGAGTAAATTTCAAAATTCCTATGGCTAAATTACATAGCCACGGGAATTTTAAACTTGTTCCACGATTTTACTCGTGCCACGTCAATTTGTTGTAGTAATTCAACATCACGCCTAATAAGATAATTTGGAGGACCAGTATAGATTCCTTTTTAATCTTGTTGGTTAATCAAGTGGTCACGATACTTTAGAATTATTTGTTGCATTAATAATCAACCAATATAGCTTAATATTAGTTTGGAGCAAATTGAATCTTTGTTTATATGCCTTTGAGATCGCATGATTTACTTACCGCTATAATAATCAAGTAGAGGCCAATATGGGCGAATGTGATTCCATGACTCACTTTGTACCTTCATACCCAATTCTTCTTTTGTGGTTTTGAACCATACGGAGTTAGTAATCTCATGGATTATGAATGGAGTGTAACCTTCATGGCTCAATCGTTGTTGCCTTTCGTTGTCCCTTGATCGTGGTTTCCTTAAATGATCCGTGAATGGTTTACAAGTTCCTTAAAAAATTGTTGGTGGCTACCTACTTTTCTTTGTCAGTAGTCGTATCCCTAATCGTATGTCCATTCCCACTTCCTATGAGTGCCAAGCATATTCAAAACATGCTTACGTAGGCTCACTTCGAATGATGCCAGCCTACAAATACTTATGTACATCCTCATAAAAAGACGTGGTTTAGTGATTTTTTCTTCTCCTTCTACCACTATGTACACTTTTGATCCAGGACTATACTTAATAACAACTTTATCACCATCCTAAACCCTTGCATATTTCTCTACAGCTGACCCATACACCATCAACTTAGCCTTAGCCCTAGCAAGCCAAGCTTTGGAATACCTTATGGTTATGCTCAATCATTAAGCCCCTTAGCCCTTAAAGTTTTGATTTTCTAATTTGGGTTGTGCCTCCATTCCTCAACATACTTCTCTGCATGATACTCAACATTCACCTTTGAGTTAATCTTACTCCTTATACACCTATGCTTAAGCCTCAAATCTTTTATTTTCCAAGCACAACTCTTGTACAGTTTTCTAGCATCCACCTTAAAATTGTACTTTTTCACCTTGTCACTACACCTGCACACCCCTGATAGATTCCTTCTTTTTATATTCCACTGACACCCGCACCTTCTCTTGGAGAAGGTTGTTATCCTGTCACCACCATTGTGTAGATAGTAATACTCATATTTGTTCTCTATTTCATGTGTCCTCAAGGCTTTCCTCAAAATGGTGTTATTGTTGAACTACAACTTATTCACTAGCACAACTGGTTTCTTGAAATCAGTTTCTTCCCTAAACCAGGAACTACTATCTTGTTCCTCATCTGAGCCATGTAAAATTTTAAGCTCATCTGACTCAATACCTTCATCATGCAATTAAAGTTCCTTACAACTAATGTCCTTAATTAGGTGTTTCAATTTCTTCTCCCTGTGAACAACTACGTCCTATGAAGTTTGAACCCCATGCCTTACAACCTTCAAGCTTCTATCAACTTCTGTTAAGATTCCTTCTCAAGTTTGCGTATGCCATTCATCATCATCACTTTTTGCCTCTTCTTCCCAAGCCTCCCAATCAATGTCTAAATCACTTGCATATGAGGTTGATGACCCAGATCCTAATTCATCCTCATCCTCCAACTTCAGAACACTCCTTGCTTTTCTTTTCCCTGTTCCCTTTCCTTTACTCTTATGTAGCCTCACACCACTATCACCAACTTTTCTAACAACTTACCCTTCCCCTTATCAATAGATCTGGAAAATCTAAGGATTTTCCTCAATATGTTCTCAGTGTTTCAAGTAGCCTAGATATCACAGTTGAGCAATGTTGTGCTTGGGGAGGGTTTGATACAGTTTGAGTAAGGGCTGACATTTATGGGGTTTACTGGGATGCACTGTCATTTGGGTTTGTTTCCTGTGGGTTAGATGTAGGGTTAAGTTCTTCAACTACAGTCTGTTTGGGATCTTCACTAGGGGCAAGATGTAATACCCTGGAAATTTCCTTCTTTTAAAATACACTTTCTACTCTACTAATACCCTTTTTAGGAAATATCCAAAATATTACCGTCACCGTGATAACAACTAAGGCTATTTTTCAAAGTCACATGACGGAAAACTAAAAAATGATAAAAACCAACTTTCAAAATAAAACTTGAGTTCACAACCTCAAAACAAAAGGAGAATTAAAACGTTCACATGTTGGAACCAATCCAAACATGACCCTTTCAAAAATCAACTTAAAAATAAAGATAACAATGTTAGTCCATTATCAATAAACCAATAATTCAAAATATAAAACTAAGAAAGCATAACAAGTAAATCTCTACACTCATTCCCTTCATGCTCTTCATGCTTCAAATACCTGCCACTTTCAATTTATTTCAGCCCTCTAGTCACCATATAAATGGGTAATATTAGGGCCAACAAAAAGAAAGCCAAATAAAAAAACAAAAGCACGAATCAGCAAAACCAGAGTACATATGCACCACACTAACATGAACATCCTATCATCAATAAAATAATTAAAACATGCTCATCATACAATCACGAGTGAACATACCTTTGACTCATCACTGACAATATTAATTATTATTAATAAATTTTGATTACTGTAGACACCTAAAAATGTCTTCCCAAATAAAACCCGATAATGAACAACCTTTCACCGCCACTATTGGTCGGGTTGAGTATTTAATCTTTAGAGTGCTTAATCCATATTTCCATCCAATACATTTCATAAACCAACCTAATCCTTAACCCATTTCCCCAAACCATAACTTATTTTCCACTTTTCGTGTCCGCATCACAAATCCAAGCTGAACTGATTTTGTGGCTCTATAATTGTACATAAATATATCATAAGCCCAAATTCCGATTTAAAACGAAGAAGATATGAGCAAAACACAAAACTCGTCCAAAAACCAACACCCTTTCACTAAAACGACCAAATCGTAAAATAAACAAATTATTTTCACCCGATTCTAATTTTATTAGAATCAAGACTTGATAAGATTTCCAACGACATATTATATGCCTTATTCTAAGTTATAGATCAAAAGTTATCATATTTCTAAAAGCGCATAAAAAACTGGAATTACCGCGCAACACCTTAAACACCGAGTCACGGTACAAGCTGACGTGTCATGGTGCCATGTACCATGACAAAGTACTCTTCACCATATCACAGTGCTTTCCCGTGCCTAGTCTATGTTTTTTCTCACGCGCTAAAATGAATTTGGACGCATATTTTTGCAGAATTGTACACCGCGACACGGTGTGATATACCGTTCCACGATGGACAGCACCATGTCACGGTGCCCAATAGGGTTTTTCCACGGCTCTTATCTCTTCTAGGGTATCGTGGAATCCCTGTTCGTTTCCTCTATAAGTACCCCCCTCGTTTCGGTAGTTCAGGGCATTAAAATTCATTAATTTTCTCCCTACACCAAAAATCATTCTCTTCTCCCTCTTTAGCCTAAATACTAGCCTCCCTAATCTTCCACCATACATCCCTTAAGCACTCCAAGGATTCCATAGTTTACCCGAGGTTCAATCCTTAAACCAAGGCATGAAACGTATAATTAACTAAGGGTTTAGAACAAATTAACTCTAGTTTTTATTTAATTTAGTTGTTTCAATTTAATTTATTATTTATTGAAGTTACTAACAGTTTATTCATGATGTAGCAATTCAAGGAAACACGAAAATTCAGTAATTAATTCACTTAATTACCATTATTTATATTCTTGTTGCTAGTATCATGATTAGGTTTATTTATATTTGATTTGACTAACAATTTATAGTTGAATTGCTTTTAATATTAATATTGCATGTTAAAGGGAATATGTAACGAGAATCCAGCCTAATAAGATAATTTGGACGACCGGTTTAGGTTCCCTTTTAATCTTGTTATTAAATTAAGTGATCACTAATATTTTAGAATTATGTGTTGCATTAATATTCAACCAATTTAGCCTAATAATATTTTGGAGCGAATTAAATATTTTTTTTGTGTGCCTTTGAGATTGCAGGAATCATTTTTCACTATAAGAATCAAGTAGAGGCCAATACGGGCGAATGTGACTCCATGACTCACTTCGTGCCATCATCCCCGATCCTCCTTTCGTGGTTTCGAACCATATGGAGTTAGTAATCTCATGGATTATGAATGGGGTGTAACCTTCACGGGTCAATCGTTGTTGCCTATCGTTGTTCCTTATTCGTGGTTATCTTAAATGATCCGTGAACGGTTTACATGGTCCCCTAAACTTATGGTGAATATGCTTGGTAGTCATAGGGATCTCAACAAGGAAAGCCCAAAGGATGAGTTCCCTCTACCTCACATTGACATTCTAGTCGACAACACAGCAAACCATGCACTCTTCTCCTTCATGGATGGTTACGCTGGATATAATAAAGTACTGATGGTCGAGGAAGACATGGAGAAAACCACATTCATTACACAATGGGGTACACATTGCTATACGGTAATGACATTCGGGTTAAAAAACGCGGGTGCCACCTATCAAAGAGCAGCCACAACATTGTTAGATGATATGATGCATAAAGAGGTGGAGGTCTGTGATTGTGATATGATCGTCAAATCAAAATATCGACCAGGCCACATCATTGCACTTCGCAAATTCTTTGAACGACTCTGCAAATACAACATGAGATTGAATCCAGTAAAGTGTCCATTCGGAGTTACATCAGGCAAACTCCTTGTCTATGTGATCAGTTCTTGAGGGATTGAAATAGATCCCAAAAAAGTCATGGCAATCAAGGCCATGCCACCACCCTAGACTAAGAAAGAGATTCTAGGTTTTATCGGAAGGTTGTAATATATAAGTTGGTTCATATCAAAACTCACTACAATATGTAAACCCATATTTAAGAAACTAAAGAAGAATGTTCTAGTTACATGGGATGATGAATGCCAAAAAGCTTTCGACAAGACTAAAGAGTACCTGGCAAATCCACCCGTGCTAGAGCCAACAACACCTGAATTTTCTCTTTGACTCTACCTTACGGTCACAAGAGAAACGATGGGAGCAATGCTAGCACAAGAGATCGAAATCAAAGAAAATACAATATACTATTTTAGTAAGAAGCTTCAAGGTTATAAAACTCGGTATACGCCACTTGAAAAGTTGTTTCTCGTTATGGTGTTCCGTAGTCGATGGTATTTGATAATGGGCCCCAATTTGAAACGTGCCAACTAAAAAATTGGCTAAGTGACCAGGGCATCACTCACTGTTTTGCCTCAGTCGGACGCTCGCAAGCCAACGGCCTGGTAGAAGCTTACAACAAGCTAATCTCCAATGGCATCAAGCTCAAGCTTGAAAAAGCAGGCGGCCTTTGGGCAGATGAGTCGGTTAATGTGTTATGGTCCATCCGTACAACAACCAAGAGTTCAACAGGAGTGACCCCATTATTTTTATTCTACGGTGCCGAAGCCGTGTTCCTAATTGAGATGTATGAGCCTACCCTCCGAGTAATGCTATATGACGAATCGGCCAATTAGGAGGCCATGAAGACCACCCTAGATTTTTTCCGAAAGCCAGGGGCAATGTAGTGCTTAGGCATGATATTATTCGTCTCAAAATGACGAGGGCGTATAATCACAAGGTATCTAAGCGGCCAGTAAAGATGGGGGATCTATTTTTGAGAAAAATTGATTCGGTTGGCCAAGCCAATGAAGACGGATAGCTAACTCTGAATCGAGAAGGGCCATAACCAGGAAAGGACATACAGAATCAGAGAAGAAGTAAAGGATGGTACGTACGTCTCGAAGCCTTAGATGGCCGTCCTATTCCTTGTACATGGAATATGGACAACTTGAGAAAGTATTATGTTTAAGATCTTGAAATTAGCCTTAAAAATTGTGTTAACAACTAGGACTCAGCGGCCGAGCAATGTAATTAATCCCTAATGGCCGAGTAGTGTATTTAAAGTTGTATGGCCACCAACAATGTAAAAAATTGACCGTTATTGTTGACACTTAAAAATATCTCCCCGAAACAAAACCCGATGATGAACAACCTTTCACCGCCATTATTGGTAGGGTTGAGTATTTAATACCGGGAGTTCTTAAAGTCCATGTTCAATCAAACTCAGCTCACAAAATAGTCAACGGATCAGTCCTAATGTTTAGTCAAAGCATAGTCCAATTTGTATTTTGGCCTGAACCCTTTTTAATTCCTTTCTTATTATTTATTAATTAAGCCCGATTAATGAATAATAAACCTAAATGGCCCAAAATTATGAAACGACAGTTAAAAATGCCGAGCGTAATTAGGTTAAAAGTGAATTTGGACGCAAATTTAAAAAAAACTGTACACCGTGACACGGCGCCACGAAACGTGCCACGGTGGACATTTCCTCGTTGTGGGATCCATTGACGTGCACGGTACACATACCGTGACACGGGATTTGTCAGTGTGCAATCCGCGTACAATATTTCACGCGCTTTATCCATCTGAATATATTTAGGGAAAAATAGTGCCCCGCGTCACGGTAACCTATACCGTGTCACAGCGCCCACTGTCGTGTCATTGTGCCCTAAAATTATGACTTTATCTTTTTAGGGTTCCCTGTAATCCCTCTGTTCATCTCTATAAATACGAGCCTCATTTTTGCAGTTTGGGGCATTAAATAATCTCTATTCTCTCTTTTATGCTCTAGCCTAAATACTAGCCTACCTTATTCCCTCAAAATGTTTCCCCCAAGCACTCCAAGGATTCCATACTTTACCTGTGGTTCCATCCTTACACCAAGGCGTGAAAGGTAGAACTGTTTGAGGGTTTGGCCCTAAATCATCTTTATTTAATTTAATTTTAATTATTGTTATATTAATATTCCTGAAGTTACTAACGCATTTATTATTTTGTAGTTGCAAGCAAAAAAAAAATCAAAGTAAGGAATCATGTTCCTTTTATTTATATTTTTTTCCGAAAATTTTTTATTATTTTTGTCATACATTAATTGTTGGATTATTGTTTAATTGCTTCCAATATTAATGTTAATTCTTTTGTCATTATATTTATTGATCACCATATTGCATGTTAAAGGGAATATGTAATCGATAATCACGACTAATAAGATAATTTGGACAATCGGTTTAGGTTCCTTTAATCTTTTTATTAATTAAAGTGATCACTAATATTTTAGAATTACGTGTGAATTAATATTCAACCAATTTAGCTTAATTCTTTAATCTTTGTTTGTGAGATTGTGGAATCACTTTTCACTATAAGAATTGAGTAAAGGCTAATACGGGCGAATGTGACTCCATAACTCACTTCGTACCATCATCCCCGATCCTCCTTTCATGGTTCCGAAAAATATGTAGTTAGTAATCTCATGGATTATGAATGGGGTGTAACCTTCACGGGTCAATCGTTGTTGCCTTTTGTGTTCTCTTTATCGTGGTTGCCTTTTATGATTCGTGAACGTTTACAAGTTCCTTAAAAACTATTTGACGGCTCCCTACTTTCCTTGTCCCCAATCGTATATGTCAATCCTCACTTCCTATGAGTGCCAAGCATATTCACATATGCTTAACATAGGCACGCTTCAAACGACTCCTACAATTTGGCGACTCCACTGGGGAGGATTCTTGGTTATTTATCGATTTGAGTAATCGGTTTTTAATTACGATGAGTGGATGAGACTTGAATGATTCTTGAAAAGTATTCTTGTGATTAATTTTGCATTTTTGCATAACATAGACGTTTTTTAACGTCGTATTCAGGTCTGTCGCCTAGGAAAAATTGGATAACTTGATCGTGAACGAAGTAAAAAGAGCCACCATTCAGATTTCCTCACTCCTGCCACGGCAGAGCATGCCGTGTCACGGCGCAGGGCACCGTCACGCGGTGTTCAGCACCATGACATGGTATATTTTGCAGTGGCGTTATTTCTCTTCTCGCAATCAGCTTCCTTCGATTTTTCTGAAAAAACGTGTGTATTCTACATACGTCTTAGCATTGGGAGATTTTATCTCTGTCAACCCAAAAACGCTCACGGCAATAAGGGTTCATTTTAGTTATTAAAAGCACCCAAACCATGGAGTCGAGTTCGATTTCATCATGAACTCGCGGAGCCGCCCCTTGGCATACACCCTAAAGGGAGGCTGCCTTGCCAACGCTTCCAAACTTTTAACCATGGTACCCTTTGACACCAAAAAGCTTGACCATAATTGAACATAGATCTTGACCTTAGGTTCGGAATTTTTTTTTCTTTGTATCATTGTTACTAAGTGCTACGTGGTTTATTTGGTGCTAACCCCATATGTGTTTGTTCATTTTGTTTTTGGACTGACCTATGACCGAGGGTTTTTATTCCACATAGAATTTAATACGGACTTAAATCGAATAAAATCTAAAAAAATCACAAAACTAGACTTGGAACTGTGCACCTTGTCACGGTAGATATGCCGCACCACGGTGTGTAGTGTCGTGACACGGCGCTTTGTACTGTCTGACGGTATGCAACACCTTGTCGCGACAGTTAGCATCGTGACATGGTGCCCAGGAAAAGTGCTATGTCAATCTTTTTTTTTGTTTTTGTGCATACTTATGTGGTTCGTATGTCCGTTTTAGTACCATTTCTAGCTATACGGTTATAACACGCATCCATAACCTCACTTAATCAGTCACAAGTCATGTCGAGTTCACACACTTTTTCTTAAGTCGTGCACACCATTTCGTTCATGACCGTACATTAGGAGGGTCTTGTGTTTTCTTTTGTTTTGTTAGGGAGTAAATTGGATGGTATCCTCCCGTACATACCTTTGCTTTTATTTTCTATATAAAAAAATAATTCTCAAAATTTCTTAAGTTTAGTCATTAAAGGTGCGTTTGTTTTTAATATCGCAGCGCTTGGTCGAGAAGCAGAGGTAGATTGTTACGGTTCGAATCATTACCTCAACAACCTCTTAAACCTAAGAGGCGTACAAGAAAACCTCCACAATCATCTCCACAGAATTCACCTTCGTCTCCATTTCATTTTGAGTTCATTCCAATGCCCACTAAGGAAGACGTCGAGAACCTCAAAAAGACCATTGAGGCCCTCGCTACAATGGTGCAAGCGCTCAATACCAAAGTCTCCGCCATGGAACAAACTAATGTCACTGTGGCTGCAATGGACAAGATCAAAGAACAAGTGAGTAAGATTTTTCTGAGTACTTTACCTATGTGGAGCAATCTGCCATTTCTCTGAATGTCAAGGACAAGCTACCTGAGAAGTTTTCTACTGCTGACATCCCTAAGTTCAAGCCTACTGATAACCCTATATTTCACTTGAAGGCTTTTTCTGCAACTATGGCTCTCAAAGGATTAGATGTAGCACTCATCCCTACTGTGTTGCCTCTTTCCTTGGAGCACGCTTGTCAACAGTGGTTTTATTCTTTATATTCCAAGCATACTGCAACTTGGGAGGATGTTACTGAAAGCTTCATGAGTCGTTACAAGTGTAACCTCCAAGCCAAGACTTCTAAACGTGAACTCTCCATTCTCAAACAGAAGGAGAATGAACGCTTCACTACATATCTGAAAAGGTGGAGAGAAACAGCTGCACTCTTGGTGGATCATCCCAAGGAGAAGGAGATGGTTCGCCTCTTTATTCAGAATCTGACTCATAAGTACAAGCAGCATTTAAAGTTTCTGCCTTTTAACACTTTTGAAGCTGTGTACAATATTGGTATCAATATTGAGGAGGAGTTGATGAAGATTACTGGTAGCAACAATAACAAAAACACTACTTGGAAAAACAAAAAGAACGACAATCCTTCTTCTTCATCCTCCATGCCCAACAATGCTACCCACAACATTAACCTCAACGATGTGTTGGCTCTTAGTGCTCCCACTTAGAGATTCTAAAGGAAAAGGAGGGTTTACACACCTTTGGGAATGAGCTATGACACTGCTTTTCATCGCCTACACAGTCAAGGATTGATCATGCCTATTGGACCGTTCTAGGAGCCTAGGCTTGAGAACAAAACGACTAGCTATGACCTCAATGCTCATTGCAAATTTCACCAAGGGAAAGGTCATACTACTGAGCAATGCTGGAAGTTAAAGGATGCAATTCAAGACCTGATTGATGTTAATCAACTTCCTGTTCCAACAGGGCCAAGAAGCCTAATATTCAAACAGGTCCTCTTTATGATGCTTTGGCTATTACAGGAGATGAAATCTCCTTTGATCTGTCACCACTTATCCAATCTATGGATGAACCTCTACCAGAGCTTGTTTTTATTTCAAGCTATGAAGAAGTTAATGGAATTTGGGATAGTGACGATGAAGACGTCTATCTCAAAGACATAACATATTCATCTCTTGGCCCTGTCAATCATGAAGATAGAGAAGATGTTTGGGGGGGACCTTGAGGTTAAGGTTCTCATAAGGAATGGAAGGTTGCAGCAACCTCATCCATCTCCACCTCCACCGCAAGAAAAACCAATAGTTGATCCCATCGACCCTATAAGCAACGATGTAATGAAACAATTGCAAAAGACTAAGGTGGAAATGAATGTTTGGAAGCTTTTGGCAACCTCTCATGAGCATCGAAAAGCTGTGATGAATGCTCTTGTGAAGATAGGGGTTTATAGTGATATGACTCCTCAAGGGCTAGTCAGTTTTCTAACTACCGAACTACCAAGTACCAACAATTTGATTTCCTTTACTAACAAGGATTTGCCCTCGAAAGGGGATCAGCATAACAAGGCCTTACACCTTACTGTGATGTGTAGGAAGATGAATGTTCCTACGATCCTAGTTGATAATTGCTCAACAATCAATGTATGCCTGCTGCGCACTTCGAAGAAATTGGGCATAAAAGATGAAAAATTGATTCCCTCTACTCAAGGGATTCGTTCTTATGATAATACCCGCGTCAAGCCGTGGGTACTATCATGTTGAATATTATTACCAGAGCCATTTAACGTCTTACCAAGTTTCAGGTGGTGGAAATTAAGGCTTCTTTAAATCTGTTGTTAGGGCGTCCTTGGCTTCATAAGCTAAATGCGATCCCATCATCGCTGCACCGGAAAGTCAAAGCCATAGTTAGAGGGGTTCCAATCACCATTGATGCCTCTCCTATGCGTATTCAGGTCATTGATACTCCCATTATACATGTCAAACACGATGATGAAGATGAAGATCTCTAGGGTTTCTCTCTAGAACACGTTCTCATGATCGAAGAAGATGAGAAGTGTCATCTAGACTTCGATCCCTATTCGAATACCAACATTAATGCAATTATGAAGAAGAAAGGGCATTACCCTAGAATGACCCTTGGACTTAAGAAGAAAATGGCTGAACTTTGGGGCTATCCTGGTGCACCCAAGAAGGATACATTTGGCTTGGGATTCAAGCCAACAAAAGAAGATATGAAACAAGCTCTCTTGAAGATGAAGGCTCGCAACACTACTCGAACCATGAAAACAGAAATGACCATGGATCCTTATCACTTCACTCGCAATGGCCAATACATTAAAGAAGGGGTGAACTTCCCATGTTATGAATTTTAAGAGCCTTTCATCTACAATGGGAAGCGTGAGCCAGGGTTCGAGGTGTTTATAGATTGTTATTTCATCGACAAAGGTGATATGTTCTCAACAGTCGGGGAACCAACTAGTCTAGGCTTTGGTGATATGAATATTAATCTTCTTTACGGGATGGAAAAAAATGAACCTAAGCACATCTACAGTGATAATTCTGAGCTCATTCAAGCTTTCATGTCAAGCAAAGATTTTGACCCCTTTGAGTTGATTGTCCCAACTGATGGTCTTCTAAAGGATTGGCGTAAAACGGTGAATATCACTACGTCGAGTGGAGAAAAGATGGAAGTGACCACTTGCAAAAGCCCTATGTTTGATGAATCTGAATCATCTGAGTCCGAGTTCGAGTTTGAGTCTGTTGATGAGCTTGTAGGATCTAAGGCCAACTCCCTCTCTGCTATCGAGTCATTTTATGTAGTTCCTCCTATTGTTGAGCCTCTTGTCGAGTCTCCTCCCTCTATCCCAAATAATTCCAGCGAGGTCGCAGCTGACCTCGCCCTCTTTGATGTAATGTTTAATGAATTCAATAAGATGGGTACCTTTGCTTACGATGCGAGTCATTCCCCTAACCTTGATCAATGATAAAAATGACAAAGAAAAAATAAAAGCAATGGAAGAACATTAAAATAAAACTGCAATTATTGAAGATATAGAAATAGTGAATATTTCCAATGATACGACTCTCAAAGAAGTTAAAATTAGATTAAAGTCTAGACGAACGCAAAGGGTTAATTAACTTTCTTAATGAATTTGTTGATGTATTTGCTTGGTCATACCATGATATGCCAGGTATTGACAGGGATATAGCTCAGCATACGATACAACTCATTCTAGGTATAAAACCTGTCAAACAAAAGCTACGGCGCATGAAACCGAATATGGCTCTTAAAATCAAGAAAGAAATCAGAAGCAAGTGGCTGCAGGTTTCATCAAAGTTTCCAACTATCTAGAGTGAATAGCTAATGTAGTTCCAATTCAAAAGAAAGATGGAAGGGTCAGAATGTGTGTTGATTACAGGGATCTTAACAAGACAAGCCCAAAGGATGGGTTCCCTCTACCTCACATTGACATTCTGGTCGACAACACAGCAAACCATGCACTCCTCTCCTTCATGGATGGTTACGCTGGATATAATCAAGTACAGATGGGCGAGGAAGACATGGAGAAAACCACATTCACTACACAATGGGGTACATATTGCTATACGGTAATGCCATTTGGGTTTAAAAACGGGGGTGCCACCTACCAAAGAGCAGCCACAACATTGTTACATGATATGATGCATAAAGAGGTGGAGGTCTATGTTGATGATATGATCGTCAAGTCAAAACATCGACCAGGACACATCATTACACTTCGCAAATTCTTTGAACGACTCCGCAAATACAACATGAGATTGAATCCAGCAAATAGTGCATTCGGAGTTACATCAAGCAAACTCCTTGGCTATGTGATCAGCTCTTGAGGGATTAAAAAAGATCTCACAAAAGTCAAGGCAATCTTGGCCATGCCACCACCCAAGACTGATAAAGAAATTCGAGGTTTTATCAAAAGGTTGCAATATATAAGTAGGTTCATATTAAAACTCACTCCGATATGTGAACCCATATTCAAGAACTAAAGAAGAATGTTCCATTTACATGGGATGATGACTGCCAAAAAGCTTTCGACAAGATGAAATAGTACCTGACAATTCTACCTGTGCTAGCGCCAGCAATACCTGACTTTCCTCTTCGACTCTACCTTACGGTCACAAAAGAAACGATGGGAGCAATGCTAGCACAAGAGATCGAAAGCAAACAAAATGCAATATACTATTTGAGTAAGAAGCTTCAAGGTTATAAAACTCAGTACACGGCACTTGAAAAGTTGTGTCTCGCACTCGTGTGGGCCACACAGAAGTTAAGACATTACATGCTCACTAATACAGTGCATGTCGTATCAAAGATGGATCCTCTTAAGTACTTGTTCAAGAAGGCAATACTCAATGGTAGATTATCAAGGTGGATAGTCAACCTTGCTCAATTTGATTTGAAATTGGTACTACAAAAGGCCGTCAAAGGTTTTGCAGTTTCTAATTTCTTAGCAAATTTCCCACAAGAAGAAGTTGAGATAGAAGAAGAAGAGTATAATTTCCCTGACGAAGATCTACTCATGACCGAAGATGATAGCTGGACGCTCTATTTCGATGGAGCATCGAACCAAAAGGGTTGTGTTGTAGGAGTCTTGCTCGTATCACCTAATTAAGAGCATATTCCCATTTCCATGAAGCTCAATTTTGATGCCACCAACAATGCTGCAGAGTACGAAGCGTGCATCTTGGGATTTGAAGCAGCTGTGGCCTTGGGAATTAAGAAGCTCATAATCTATGGCGACTCGTCACTAATCATCAACCAGATCTCTAAGATATGGAAAGTGAGAAGTGAAAGTCTCGCTACGTATCAAGGTTATCTGGAAACTTTCACGGAGCAACTAGATGAAGTGGAATACACATACTTGCCTAAAGAAGAGAATCAGTTTGTCGACGCATTAGCTAAGTTGGCATCAATGGTCCGAATTCCAAGGGACACAATCAGAATGCCATTGACTATAGGAAGAAGATATGAGCCGGCTTATGTTCACGCACTTGTAGAAGAACAAGAATCACAAGAAGAAGATGAAGAGCCATTATATACAGATATCCTTAACTTTGTGACAAAGGGAGAATACCCTCTTAACATTGATAAAAGGGCACGCCGTTCTTTGCAGCTTCTAGCCTTACAGTATGTGCTCCTCAGGGGAGAACTCTACAAAAGGACCGCACAAGGGAGAAACCTCTTATGCATAGCTAAGAAAGAAGCGCACAGAACCATGGAAAATCTTCATGCCAGAATATGTGGAACGCATATGAATGCTAAAATGTTTGAAGTGTCATGTTTACGCAAATTTATAACACATTCCACCTTCACTTCTCTACACATACACTTATTCATGGCCTTTCTCTACTTGGGGAATCGACATCATTGGGAAGATAACACCGCCAGGATAAGGGGGACACGAGTTCATCCTTATAGCAATCGACTACTTCACCAAATGGGTCGATGCTGCCTCATATGCTAAGCTCACGGCAAAACATGCGGCTCAATTAATCGAGAAAAACATCATATGGCACTATAGTGTACCGCACGAAATGATCAGTGATAATGGGACGCATTTCCCAGCCGAGTGCGCAGAACTGTTACAGAAATATCATATCAAACATCACAATTCATCGCCCTACAGAACAAAAACGAATGGTGCGGTAGAATCGACCAATAAGAATGTGAAGACTATCATCGAAAAGATGGTGGAAAATTACAAAGATTGGCCAAGCAAGCTACATTTCGCTCTTTGGGTTATCGAACTTCTGTTTGTACATCAACGGGGGCTACCCCTTTCTCCTTAGTCTATGGAGTTGAAATCGTACAACCAATAGAGCTGGAAATCCCTTCGCTACGAATCGCGATGGAAAGCCAACTAGATGAAGTCGACTGGATTAGAGCGAGATATGAAGAACTAGTCTTACTTGACGAAAAACGGTTGGTAGCTTTGCATCATGTCCAAACCTACCAATAGCGTATGGCACGACATTTTAATAAAAAAGTCAAACCTAGGAATATAAAAGAAGGTGATTTAGTGCTTAAGGCACTACGCAAAAATGTGTTAGATCCAAGAGGAAAATTTAGACCAAACTGGTCATGTCCATACATTGTCATGTCCATTTCGTCCGGCGGAGCAGCACAATTAGTAGACATGGATTGCAACGGTTTCCACAATTTAACCAATTTGGATCAACTCTAGAAATTTTATGCCTAATTACATGGGTTCAAGACCCGATAGAGCTACGTTTGGCCTGATTCCTTTTAAGGATAAGTAGGCAACCCCTCAAGGGGGCCCGACCACTTTAAAAATAAAAATTCCTTCTTCGTTAACCAAATACAGCACACAAAGGCAGTGGAATACATAGTAAAAACCATCGCGCCACGGTAGCACACACCGTGCCACGGCATCCAACACCGCGCCACGGCATCAACCACCATGACACGGTAGAACCCCCGAAACGCGGTGCACTAGATGATAGTTTCATGGAGTTTACAGTTACCAAGCCACAGGAGGACAAATCGTGACACAGCACCAACACCGTGTCACGGCATTTACCAACATAAAACGGCGGTCCTTTTGGCAAAAAAAGACAACAGGGCTGCACCGCGTCACGGTAGCTGCCACCGTGTTACGGCAGATATACTGTGGCGCGGCAAAGGGTTTTTCCAGTTTTTGGTCAATTTTATGGTTTTACGCTTATTTTGTTCGACGATTATTATTATTCTTCTATTGCGTCCGACTTCTTGACTCGGAAAAATAAAAAAATAATAATAGGTCATTATAAGTTTTAATTAAGGTAAAAATATGTATGATATTATTAATGAAGTAAATGTCACTACAACTATTGGCATTATACGCCTTATTTTAAAATTAAAACTTAAATCATAAAAGCAAGGCAATATTGGTCTAATCCTTCTTAGCCTTAGGAATTTCTTTCTTCTTTTCAACTAGGTCGGCCTTCACCATTAGTGTGTCCTTTGTAGCTGGAACCGTCACACCCCTAGTAGAGCTTTCACCCCTTTCACCTCTCTCAGGTTTGTTAGGATGTTTCTCTCTGTAGACTATCTTGTCTTTACCCTTTCCATTTAACCAACTCTTCTTCTTAGGCATGATAGGAGTCTTAAACTCAATTCCTTGTGTTCTCGGACCGAGACGATCCTTAGGAGGTGGCTTCTTACTTCAAAGTCGTTCATTCACATCACCATCAAACTTACGCGATCCAACTCGTTCCCTCCTACTTCGAGGATTCAACCATGATTTGTATGCACTAGACAAGGGGGAGGAGGTTTGTTACTCTCAGAAACATTCCACATAGGCCTTCCAATCCAATATGTCTAATAGTTATGAACATTACTTTCATGCATTGATACTTCACGAGGGCTATCATTATAGCGTGGAACTACCTGTTCAATTCCATATTGTGGCATTAATCGAGAAGGACTATAAAAAGTCAATTTAGATAAACTAAGAACACGACAATACGGGGTATCATTCGTCCCAACCATCCTAGTAAGCCTCCACTAAGGCACCACCCATCGAATGGGAAATTCTCTCTTTGCACAAAACAACTTCCAATCATCATAAGACATGTTTGCAGAGTAGTTTTTCTTCCTACGGACTAGATCATTGGGACCATATTTTTCAATATCGTCGGGGGCCTCAAACAGTTCCAAACGTTCCATCAACCAAATCTGCAAAAACTAAATAAAAAAAATATTGCAGATAGCCTGTCAGTCAATAAAAAAAAAGTGTCGTGACGCGGGAGTCACTGCCGTGACACGTTAACATTTACTGCGATGCGGAAAATCATACCGTGACACGGTGCCTACCAGGTGTCACGGTGTTAACGCGGAATATTGTTTCAACTGCAACAGTACTAGAGAGCCCTTCCTAACGGCTTTCCGGTCAGATTTTGCTTCATCGAGACCACACAAAGTTTCTCCAAGGCAAGTAAGCATAGGGGATCTACCATATTCAACTTGTTCAAGCACAGATACTAAACTAGCATGTCCTACTCTACCGTTTGCAAATAAAAGCTTGCTAAACATGCAAAAAATATAAAGCTCTCCTACGGTATACATGGTACGACTCAGAGACAGGACGATTGAAATATAAATTTGCAAGCTTTTCAAGATCTACCTCGTTAACACACAAAATTTTATTTAAATCTGGATCTGTCAGATTTAGATGGTAATAATATTCACGCAGAGTAGGAATTGCAACGAGAAGTCTAGCAGGGAAGCCAAAGATAGCACCAAATTCCTCCGGCAGCGGACATATTTCATCATAATCGAACTTGAAACAATGGGTTTTCGGACTCCAATAGTCTAAGGTGCTCTTAGAAAATCATGTTCAATTGCTACATGCCTTAATGCCAATAAACCTTTGACATGAAACAATTCTAGATCTCTTTTCTCTACATTGATCAAAGAATATGACCAGTCACGCAATGTATTATCAAAATTTTGAGACATTATCATTGAAATATGAACTTCTAGCTATTTTATGTTTCATAATTATGCACATCACGAGTAAACTGGTCATAATTTATATCCAAAAGAGTCCAGAAACGCAAAAAATTTATCCTGTCCCACGCGCAAACACACCGCTGCAATATCTGCACACCGTGACACGGTCGGGAACACCGTGTCACGGGAATGAATATCGTGGCGCGGCAATAATTACCGTGACACGGCAATGGCCACGTGTCACGGTAGTCACGCGTCACCTTTATTATCCTTGACCTTCTTTTTCCGGATTTTTCTTTTGTTGTCCTTAACCGTTTATCCTTCAAACTCTTTTTTCGAGAGTTTTATTCCTAATAAAATTCTCACTTTATTTTCTTTTTATTTTTATTTCCTTTTATTTTGGGGAAGTTGTAAAACTTGTCCCATTTTTATTTCCATTTATTTTATTTTATTTTAGGGAAGTTGTAAAACTTGTCCATTTTCATTTCCTTTATTTTTTATTTTATTTTCGGGGAAGTTGTAAAACTTGTCCCATTTTTATTTCTTTTTATTTTTGGAGAAGTAATAAAATTTCAATCCTTTTTTCATCTTTTTCTTTTGGGAGAAGGCCGATACCCTCCACTTACAAAAAAATAACGGTTTTTTTTTGCGTCATTAATAAATACACAATCACACACAAACAGTCACAAGCACACACTAACGTACACATTAATCGAATAAATAAAGTGTCAAATACACAAAGTGTGAATAAAATGTACATGAATGAGTCATGGTACATAAGTAGTGTCAATGTACATAATAAAACCCTTGGTAAAAAATCTCTAGATCCAAAAGAACTAGGATTAGTGTCATCACGAGACTGCGAGTAAGGGTATGGCGTACGAAAAAAGGCCCTCCATCATCCGAGTACGAGGAGTAGTGTCCTTACTAGACCCCAAAACTCCAGTAGAAGACATAGTCAAGGCAGGTCCTGTCCAACTGGTAAAATGCGTAGGCTGACTCCAAGATATAGGCATCGTCGGTGGAGGCATCGCCCCAGGCAATGGAATCGAAAATAATCCCTGATCCACGAGAGTAATGATCGGCCTAAACTCAGGCTATGAAGGTTGGAATGACTGGGAATACGGAGGACGCTGACATTGGGTCTGAGAGTGCTGGAACGGTTGAGAAGACTGAGGCTGCTGCCACTGAGTCTGAAACTCCTGAAATGACTGAGAAGACTGAGGCTGCTGCCACTGGGTCTGAGAATGCCGAAGAATCTCAGGGATCGTCTACGGCGACTAGGCTCCCCCTTGTCCGAGCCTCTATTCCTCGAGTGCGAGCGAGAACTTCGTCCCCTCCGTCGCTCCTAAAAGACACAAAATGAAAAGATATCGGTGGTGTAAGATAAAACAAAATGTAAACATGGGAAAATAGGCAAATATACCTCATGAACATCGTCTGAACCACTTCGACAACTCGCACCGCGTCATACCTTGATGACGCAATATCCGAGTACGTGACCTGAAAGCAAAAAATCAGTAACAAGAAATATTAAGAAGAATGAAAGCTGTGTTAGAAAGCTAACCACTCGAACTCATCAGTCAGGGACTCTTGCGCTTGTCTAAAATGCTTTGGTGCATCAGCACTATGGTCCTCGACCATATCAATCGGCCCCGGGTAACGGACGGACTGAGAAGGGACCTCAATCTTTTCCCACGACGAGCAGTCGCCTAAAACATGATCGAATAATTGGGTTATTCGACGGTTTAAACAGGGACTACCAAAAAAAAAACTGTCAAAAAATAAAACCTCGGGAAGACGGGGTGGAGGAGCCAAGAAAGGAAGCAAGTCCTGAGAATAATTGTCGTCCATGCGCATAAGCTCTCGCCAAGAAAACTGATAGCGCTCTCCTCTGTTCAGCAGCTCCTCCAACAAGCGTGAGTGCAACATTGATGTAGGCGGAGGCAATGGCACCACAAAACGGTCAAAGCTGTGCTGACGGACTACGCGCTCTCCTAGGTACCAGAAAAGACATGATGTACCAAAGAAGACGGTACGACACGTTGAGCGCTCTAAAGCCTTGGGAAGGTCAGTCAAGCCAGCCCAAGAAAACCATAAGAAAATGCAGTAAATGCCAAGAAATAACATCAAAATGAAAAAAATACACTATAAAGTCGATCCTTATGCCAACAGTGGTGGTACCCCGACGCAGCAACCCTCGTAAACTTGGTACTAACACCACTTGTGACTTGCTCTGGTCACGCCAGCCGGTAACGATAGGAAAGTCGTGGACTGCTCCGCGACGCCGTCGAGGGGCTAATCTTGGAAAATAGTCAGAGAGCCACATTTGGAATAAGAATAATCTTTAAGTACATGAGCCAAACTAGTGAAAGCAAAACACGAAGAAAAAGGATCATCACCTCTACAACTCTCTAAAGACCATATACGGCAACAGGGGACTGATCGTTCAGATGCCTGCAGCCATGGCCAGCGACGAGAGCAGATTAGCATCTCCTACACTAGCTCAACTAAAGGATCCTATCTCAGCAACCTTGGTCAGAGACGGTAGGTAAAGGAGCGCACGAGAACTCCTATCATGAGAAAGAGTCCCAGAAATAAAGATCAAGATAAAGATCCGTACTTGCTACTCAAGTGTCATCTCAGCAATGTCAAAACCATGGGCAAGAACAAAAGCCAACTCTGACCGCCCACTCCGAGGACCACCCCGAGGCACCGGTCGAGTCCTGATATGGTGAACGACAGGACCTAACAAGTCCACTACCTCACTCGCCCCCCAACTGAGGTTAGGAATTTACTCAATGGGCCGATCGATGAAACGTAAGCCTCTAATCATGATGAAGTCGATAGGAGTCACCGTCATCTCCCCCCAAGCAAAGTGGAAAGTGTTGGTAGTATCCTAAAAATACTCCAACAACGCTTGGATGACTATCGAACCACAGCCTCGGGGGCTGCGAAATCCCATAACCTCTGAGTAGAAATCGCCTTAACCAGCAGACTCCCATAACGAGTTGGTGATAGGATCCCCTATGATGACCCCGTATAGCCGGGGAATCAAGTCTCCAGCTCCTGAAACATGATGGCGAAGTACACCATCGACTAATCAGGCAAGCGGACGGTGAGAAATATGGTTCTCACAACAGAAAACTAACACGTCTGGTGTCCACGAGGGTGGACTCCACCTACCCCTGCTCGTAGAGGGGCGAGGCTCGGGCTCCAAGGCATCATCTATATCCTCGGGAACCAAGGGAGTTTCCTCTCTCAAAGCCTAATGTTGGCCACGCGTAGAAATATCTTGATCTTGTTGCTTAGGCATGCTATTATGTTAAAAAAATAAATAAAAAACTAAATACTTAACATCATTTCCTAAGTTATTTAATTATTTATTCAAAACAACATTAACAGCTACCTTAAATTTCATTTCCCATTATGCCCTAAATTTTTACCTCAAGGCTAAAAATTAGCAAAATAATAGGATCATTTCTAATATTTACTTTCTCCATGACAAACTAATACTACAGTTTTCCTGATCGCGTGATACTATGTTCTCCGTGACAATGTAGTACATACACAAAGCAGAGCATGTTTCGAAATTGCATAAAAACAATAGATCGGCACATCATAACATGTTTTACAAGATCTACAACAATTATATCATCATTTCAAGTGCAAGAAACAAAAAGAACAACAAGAGCACCATTTCATGCACAAAGTAGAAACAAAATGGTGATTTGCTCATTTCTTCACGAAATCATGCAAATTTGGTCACAAATTGCTCACAAACCAACATACATTCATAAACAAGATAATTCATGGCAAGAATTTCAACATAAAACCTCAAAGTTAAAAACCCCTAATTTGATTTTTCAAGGGTTTTTACATGAAAATTCCTCATTTACAGCAAAATTTGAGACAAGAGGCAAGGAAACTTACATAGATCCTTGTAGGAATTCGAAAATGAGGAAGGTAGCAAGAAATTTGACTGAATTTTATGGAGAATCGTGTGAGAAAAGCTCAAAAATGTTGGCGGCAGTAGCAATGAACTCGAGGAGCGAAGAACAAGAAACTGAAATGGAAAAGGAGTTGCGATTTTCGAAATTTAAAGGGATACATGGGTGCCATGACACGGTAACCTATGCCGTGTCATGGTACAACTAACGTGGCGCGGGAAAACAACAAGTCAAAGGGCGCAGAACTCGAGCACGTGTGACTGTTTCAGCAGGAAAAGAAACGCCGTGTCATGCAAAAGAATGCTACATGACGGCAGAAATTGTTTTGTCACGGCGCCCAGCCACGTGACACGGTGCATCGCATGACCTGCACACCGCAGGAACAATTCAGCGAATATTCCAGGAATACTCCAAGCATCTTTGACCAGTTTGAATTATTTTTCGCAACTTTATGACAGTTATTTTTCCACCGAAAAACTCGCGGGAAATTATAACTAATATTTAAATGGTACCAAAATTACCATTTTACCCCTAATAAGCATCAAAGTCACACTTCAAGCACCTAATACGTTCGGATAGTCGGCTTGAGGGTCTAATCATTTCCGGCCCACGTTCGGGGAAAAGCAAACCATTTACAGCCCACGTTCGAGGACAAGCGAACCATCTAAAGCCCAAATTAAGGGACAATCGAACCATCATCATTTTAGTTATCATCTCCCAGGCGAAGACGATTCACGGCGCAAGGTTCTTGATACACAGAGATTTGCAATCTCATCATCAGACAAGTTTTTCCTTAAGCATGGAAAATTGTCGATCGTTGCCACTTCTCAAGGCGAAGAAGTCAGCGATTATATCATCTATCGACTTTCCTCAAGCATGGAAAGTATCACAATAATCTTCATCTGGTAGATTTCTTCAAGCATAGAAAACTACAGATACATTGGTGTCAGAAACGTTATCTATCCCTTTACTCTTTTATTTGTGGAATTAACATTTTTCTACTGGCATCGGCGTATAAAGAGTGATTTAAGATCGCAAAACGTCCTAAATCATTCTCCATCCCTATCGACTACTTTGATTATCGTTTTCGAATCTGACGTTTCTACAAAGTTAGTCAAAGTGGGGGCTTCTGTAAACACCTAAAAATGTCTCCCCGAAACTAAACCCGATGATGAATAACCTTTCACCGCCATTATTGGTCGGGTTAAGTATTTAATCCTAGGAGTAATTAAAGTCCATGTTCAATCAAACTCAACTCAAAAAATAGTCAACAGATCAGTCCTAATGTTTAGACAAAGCATAGTCCAATTTGTATTTTGGGCCGAACTCTTTTTAATTCATTTCCTATTATTTATTAATTTTTCCTGATTAATGAATAATAAACATAAATGACCCAAAATTATGAAACAACACTTGAAAATGCCGAGCTTAATTAGGTTAAAAGCGAATTTGGACGCAAATATGGAAAAATTGTACACCATGACACGGCGCCACGTGCCGCGCCACGGTGGACATTGTCGCGTCGCGACATCCATTGCCGTGTCACGGTAAACATACCATGACACGAGATTTGTTAGTGTGCAATTCGCGTACAATATTTCACGCGCTTTATCCATATGAATATATTTAGGGCAAAATATTGCCCCGCGTCACAGTAACCTATACCATGTCACGGCACACACTGCCGTGTCGAGGCAGACATGCCGTGTAACGGTTCCCCAAAATTAAGGTTTTATCTTTTTAGGGTTCCGTGAGATCCCTCTATTCATCTCTTCTATAAATAGGAGCCTCATTTCTACAGTTCGGGTCATCAAATGATTCTCTATTCTCTCTTCTATGCTCTAGCCTAAATACTAGCCTACTTTATTCTCTCACAATACTTCCCCCAAGCACTCTAAGGAGTCCATACATTACCCGCGGTTCCATCCTTAAACCAAGGCGTGAAAGGTACAATAGTTTGAGGGTTTGGCCCAAATCAAATTTATTTAATTTAATTTTAATTATTGTTTTATTAATTTCCTTGAAGCTACTAATGCGTTTATTATTTGGTACTTCCAAGGAAACAAAATCAAAGTAAGGAATCATGTTCCTTTTATTTCTATTATTTTACTAACAATTTTTATTATGTTTGTCATATATTAATTGTTAGATTATTGTTTAATTGCTTCCAATATTAATGTTAATTCTATTGTTATTATATTTATTGATCACCATATTGCTGCTTAAAGGGAATATGTAATTAAAAATACAACTAATAAGATAATTTGGACAACCGGTTTAGGTTCCTTTAATCTTGTTATTAATTAAAGTGATCACCAATATTTTAGAATTACGTGTGCATTAATATTCAACCAATTTAGCCTAATAATAGTTTGGAGCAAATTAAATCTTTGTTTGCATGCCTTAGTGATCGCAGGAATCACTTTTCACTATAAGAATCGTGTATAGGCTAATACGGGGGAATGTGACACCATGACTCACTTCATACCATCATCCCCGATCCTCCTTTCGTGGTTCCGAACCATATGGAGTTAGTAATTTCATGGATTATGAATGGGGTGTAACCTTCATGGGTCAATCGTTGTTGCCTTTCGTTGTCCCTTTATCGTGGTTGCCTTTTATAATCCGTGAACGGTTTACAAGTTCCTTAAAAACTTGTTGGCAGCTTCCTATTTTCCTTGTCCCTAATCGTATATGTCAATTCTCACTTCCTATGAGTGTCAAGCATATTCACACATGTTTAACGTAGGCGCGCTTCAAACGACGTCTACAGTTATTGATGAAAAGTCAAACATTGTTATTAAATATTTTGCTTCTATATTATAATGTACGTGTACATTGATAAGCTGAAAAGCCGAATGCAAATGATAACAAGGTGGCTTGCAGTAGTGCTGGTCGGCCACAATAGCTGAACGTAGCGGCCACCTGAAAGGAGAAACTAGTGTTGCTTGCAACATAGCAATTCGGTTGACTCCATAGTAAGGGGCATAAGACTCTAGCCGAGTACAAACTCACAAAGAGCATTCCATATTAAATTTGTTCAACCTATCCGAACGTTAAAGCCCTAATCGATAGTCCGAGTAAAACTGATAAGTTAGGGCATCCCTAGCAGTTATACTCGAACACAAAGTCTAAGAGGACAACAAAAATGTCTAGCCCTATGCTGGATGGACGATTGACATTAAAAAATAAATTTAAAAAATAAATAAATAAAATAAAACCCAAAAAATGCCGACTAGAAAGTTTGGCAACGGCATCCTTATCTCAGCCACTCGGTCATAAGGCCTATAAGGTCGATCTTGCTATTCGAACCTACTAGGTCTAACGGAGGGAGAATAGGAGGTCTAAAAAATTTCCTAAGGCACCTATTGCCCAATTATGGCAAAGACTTCCCTAGGCACACGAGCCAAATAAATAGAAGTTTCTAAGTAGAGACAATACTTGAAATTTCTTGAACGAGTCCGTGCGATAGTTTCAACGGACGACTCAAACAAAGAAAATAAAACGGCCACACATAATGTTGATTCGGCATTTACCTAGTCCAAGGGCAATAATTATTATGATTTAATTAACTTATTAGCCGTCATACCCTTTAAGGTATAAAACCTACTAAGTTAATCAAACCACTTGTAATATGGACTACGAGAATGTCGAACAAAGGACCGTACCCCCAGTACTCGTACGGGAAAGCATATATAAAGCAAAAAAACATTACAAAAAAATGCTAAGTATGGAAAGGCAAAAAAAAAAAAAAAAAAAAATAATTCCATCAAGTAAAATTTAAACCGCTCATTAGGTGGCAAAATAAAAGTTTACAAACACCGATCCAACAGGCGGCGAAATGAGAATTGTTCAACAAAAATAAGAAATAAAAATAGAAGACACGAACCTTGAAAAATAGCTGCGGACAGGGAGAGCTCCTTAAGTGGCCGCTTGATTTCCATTTTGGCCATCCACAGGCTTATCAGCTGTAATATCCCTCATGATTGCTTTAAAAGGATTTGATATACTACGCATATTAACAAGATGCATCTTCCTTTTAGGGAGCCCATATGCTAAGATACTCCATAGTTGGGATGGGTGACCTCCTGGGAAGTTTTCTCAGGGTGCGCATGAGTGAGGACAAAATGCGCCGGAAGGACTTATGTTGGTCTGTGAGGACAGTTCATGGCCCTCGATGCATATGATCCGTGCCATTTATGGCACCTTTAGGCTATGTTTTCTTTATATTTCTATGCTCCTTTGTAGTCGTTTATGTCGTGTTTTTAGAGAATAATGCTCGATTCGCGTGTTTTTGTGTTAGTTTAGAGAAATGCATGCTTTTAATGGTTTTCTTATCATTTTATTCATTTCTCGGCTATTTCTCTTGCTTCTATGTTTCTTTGTGTTGTTTTGTAGGTACGTCGCGGGCTATATGCATGGAAATTGAAAATAGCACCCACTAGCATGAATATGCACTTTTCGGAATTGAATTTGAGTTTGAAACAAAGGAAAACGAAGGATTGCAAAGTTTCAAATAGGACCTTTGTTCATTGTTTCAGCCATATCTCAAGTTCTACAACTCGGATTGATGTGATTCAAGTTGGGTTGGAAACTAGACTTAAAGAGCTTTCCAATGATAGGTCGCACGCCCTCATATGATTCATAGATTGAGAGTTACAGCCTTCCGAAGTTAGCCCTGAAATTCTGCCGCCGGCGCGGGCTACAGTACCCGCGGGCGCGGGGTTGCTGCAGCTCCAAAACTGCCGTTTTTGGGCAGTAAGCACCCGCGGTTGTCCCGAGGGCTCCCCGAGGGCGCGGGCCTTGGCCCCGCGGGCGCAGGCTTGGGCCGCGAGCGCGGCTATCGGGGTTTCCGTCTTCCTCCGCGGGCGCGGCCGAGTTCTCCGCGGGCGCGGCCGAGTTCTCCGCGGGCGCGGGTTTCCGGGTCTTTTACGATTTTAAAGCTTCTTTTCTCCTTTTGTTTATATAGTTTTTGGTTTCCTTTTTTCTTAATTCATGTAATTCTTTAGTTTTAGGACAGTTTTCTCTCTCTTAGGTTGAGAGCTTCTCTCTCTAGATTAGGCTAGCTTAGGAGTAGTTTTAGAGAGAGAAAGTGAAGAATTTCAATGGTGATTGAGAGATTGAAGATGCAAGTGTGACAATTGTGTTGGTGATCTTCCTAATTATCAATGAGCATTTATAAACTCTATCTCATTCAATTGCTTTGTTTAATTTGATGTTTGTTTGGTTTGATTTTGGTATTTGATGTTTGATTAGAGTAATTGTTCTTGATATTTTGTTGATTCTTGTTCTCTATAGTTGATAGTAGATTTGATGATGATGTTTCTTGAGTAGTTTACTTGCTAGGGTTTGGGTAAACATGTGTGATTGATGAATTGAGGTTGATTTGGGAATTTGAGTAGTTCTTGTGTTGTGATTAAATTGATTCATAGAGGTTTGCATGTTGCTTAGTTGATTGGAATAGCTAACCATGATTGCTAGCATTGATTGCATGATTGAATTGATTGACATGGCCACTTGATATTGATTTGATCATAATTGGTTGAGTATTTGATTATGTTTCTTCCTATTTTTAAACACTAGAGAAATCTATGTTAGAAAGTATGAAGATGATTAGTTCAATGCTCCTAATTGCTCCTACTATTTGTCTTTGCATTGCTTGGATTGCTTGACTCCCTAATTAGCTTGATTATCATGAATGCATGTTGATCCCCACTCCCTAGTGTTTCATTTGTTTGCTTGGTTTAGGAAGTAGAATAGCACTACCTTTCACCTTAGACTTCGACCTAGCTTAGGCGTAAATTAGAAATACTTGAACATAACCGTTCCTAGTGGTTCGACCCTTGACTTACCTCTATACTTGTATTTAGGTAGTTGAGTGATTATAAATTTGTTTGACCGTAGGGATGATTAGTTTAACGACCTAGTTTTCCCCACGTCAAAATGGCGCCGTTGCCGGGGAACGGTGTCTATGTTTGAGTGTTTTTGATTGCTTGAGTCTAGGTCTTTGTTTATACTTTTCTTTATTTCTTTTTGTTTGCATTGTAAAAAATGGCATGTCTCTCATTTCCTCAATTTGACAATGAGCCTTTTTGTGAATATTTTAATAGACTAGAGGGATTTCTTAATTGTAATTGTTGTAATATTTGGGAGGCTTGTGAGATTTGTTATTTTGGTTTGAATGAGAAAACTAGGGATGAAGTTGAATGCATGCATAATGGTGAATTTAGAGCATTGTCTATTGATGATGCTTGGGATTTTTATGTTTGGTTTGCTAGGAATGTCTATAGTAGGGGTAATCATGATCCTAATATTGATATGCAATGTGTTGATTCTTCTAATATTAGCATGAATTCCCATGATTTGTCACATGATCCTATTGGTGAACCTAAAATACATGATTTCAACTCTATTTCCCCTTTTGTTCATGATGATGAAGTACATGCTCAAGTTGATGCTAAAGGTGTGTTTCAATATTCTTCATTATTTACTATGCCTTCTTGTGATGTGCTTCATTCCCTTAATGATGAATCTCATGTTCTTGATTTTGCCCCCACTCCCCAATGTGATGTATATGCTCATGATCTTAATGTTGATTCTTCCAATCTTGGTTGTATTTCTTCTCCTCTTGTTGAACCTCAACCTTCTACATCTTTTGAATCTCTTGTTGATGTATTTGAATCTCAAATTAGGCACATTGAGCTTGATAATGAGTTTGGGCCTAGTAAGGAGATGATTCTTAATTCTATGAGAGGTCAATTAGAGATAATGAAAAAGACTGAGGAGCGTCTTGAGGAGGGAAAGAGAAGAAAAGAAGAGTTAGAAGGCCAATTGTCATCCTTGATGCTTATTTGTGAAAAATCCCAATTTAATGTGTGTGTTGAGGATGATGATGATGATTTTGAGCGACCAAGAGAGTGTGAGGATCCCATTTGTGAGCATTTGCGTGATGGTGAAGGAGTTGAGAATGAAGAGAGTATTGATTTTGAAAATCCTATCCCTCTTTCCCATCTTGACGAGTCTCTAGTGCATGATTGTGATTCTTCTATCCATGAGTATTTGGATTCACTTGAGGTTATGTCTAATATGTTTTTTGAGTGTCAAATGAAAACCCATAGCCTTTTGAGTGAGTTTATTAAGAATGCTTCATGTGAGAGAGATGAGTTTGAAATGAATTTACATCCATTCATGCATGGCTTTGAGACTTTAGGCTTTAAGGAAGTTGAGGGAGTTGTTGTTCATGGTTGTGATGGAGGGGATTATGTAGTTCCTCTTGGAAGTTGGATGTTTGAGGGAGATGTTGATCATGAGTGTTCTTCTTTTGAGGATTCTATGATTGATTTTCATGCTCTAATTGGTGATTTGAGGCATGGTGGTGAGGAAGAGTTCATTTGCGAGACCATAGCTCCTATTCCCTCCTCACATGTCCCTTTTTCAAGGAATTTTAACCATATCCCCTACACTCCTATGTCCCTCCCTTCCTTTGTTAATGAGCCTATTGGGGACCCTCTTGTCTATGATGGTTTTTATGTGGCTCATTTGTCCCCGATTGAGGAAAGGGGTTATATTGTCACCCAAAAATATTCTAGTGAGGAGGATTTGCCTTTTTCTTTTTCTTTCCATTCTTTTATTCCCCCTTCTTCTTCTTATTTTCTTGTTTTTCCTTTTGATCCCTCTTCTTCTTTCTTTTGGCATCTCCCTTCTCACTTGCGTGCAACGATCTTGTTGCACGTCCTTATCCCGTCATTTGCCTACCTTCTATCATATGAAATGTGTAGTAGTGCATTTGACAAGCTCTTGCGTGCGTTGAATTATTATTTTCTAGAGCGGTCAAGCTTGGACCTTAAGCAAGCCTTTCTCGGGAAGTAACCCGTGTTTTATTGCTTTCATTTTATTTTCTTTTTAGATTAGATTTTATCTCATGGAAATGTTTGTGTGCCTTTTTGCTAGGTACATGACTTGATATACTTCAGTGCTTCGATTTGAATCAAGAATCAAGGAAGGTTGACTCCTATTTTTGCTAGCATATGGAAACAAGGTTCAATTCTTGAGAAATTAGCTTTGAAAGGTTAAATTGGGTCATTTGCGGGTATTTACACCCACCTTATATCCGGTAATATCCTTCCTTGCTCTTTCTCTAGTGGATGATGACTTGTTGGACATATGTTGGTTTGTTGGATTGATCTCCTTGTTTTCCCGTCCCATGGATTATATGATTTATGTTTGAGTGTAATGTCTCATTCAAGCTTGGGGGAGGGTATTCTATCATGTTTGGTGGGATGTTGATTCATGTATGCTATGCACCTTTGTATATGCTTTTCCATGTTTCTTACATTTTGAAAAACTCCAAAAAGATTTTTGTTTCTATCAAGGAAAATTTGCAATGTGTTTTGTTCTGTTCTTGCTTTGGACATAATATTTGGACTTGTATAATTGAATGCTTTTCTTCCTAAATGGCAGTGGTGTGCACGGTTTGAGATTACGTTTGGTTGATTCTAGGATAAAGCATGCTAAGGTAGTTGTCTAGAACTAGGGGGATCATGAAGCCGGATTCTACTTGTTTGTGGCATGTTTGGTAGTTGCTCCCTTTATTCGATTTGACAACCTTAGTGAGTTTTTGCTACAACTATGTGAGATTTATATTTGTTCAAGCTTTCATCATATTCTTGCATGAGCGGCATGGATCCTTGACTTTGCAAGCCTAATCTATAAAGCTTGATGTATGATTCTTAAACCCGAGACCGAGCTATCTAGGGAGGACAAAGGCACCTTTTTCGGGGTGGTATTTTTCATTTTTAGGTTAGTTTGTTTCATATTTGTTTTTGGGTTTCCATTTGCCTTCTTGCAACCATTTGAGCCTATTTCCTTCTTTTCAAGCCACATCTTTAGATCTTTGGCCTTTTGTTTCATTTTCTTTCTTTTCTTGTTTTTGTGAAGCAAATTGACCATATTTGATGGAGTTTGTTGTGGTGAAGTTGGATGTTTGGTTTTTATGAGTGCAAGATTATGTTTAGTTTTCTTTGTGAATAATGGCAAGTGTATATGAGTAAAAGCCGTCCTTAATCATAAAAGGCATGGACTAATAAATTGCATTATAGAAAAAGCCGTCCGAATTTAGCAAAAGGCGAGGACATTGCAAGTTTAAGTAAAAAAAAAAAGAAAAAAAAATTGATTGAAAAAGTGAAAATTCAAAAATATTTTGATGTATTCTTTTCTCCTCCTAAGCATTGAGGACAATGCTTCGTTTAAGCTTGGGGGAGAAGCGTTTATACTTTTTGTATATATTTCTTGTGGGTATAGCTTCAAATAAGCTTGGGGGTGTTGCTTTTGTTTGGTGATTTCTTGATCGTGTTGTTAAGGATTGATCACCCTTTTGCTTCACTTTTTAGGAAAACTGCCAAATTTTAAAAATTTTAGCCTACCTTCACCCTTTATGCCTTACGTTACAACCTTGGGGAAAGACCTTTTGACCTAGAAAGTTGAGTCATTATTCGGGGGAGGGAATCATGGGTCATTGCCTAAGGAAAGGGGATGCGAAGTCAAGATGTCGAGTAGCCCAAAAATTTGATCTTTTTCCGGTTCCTTCGCGGAATCTATGAGATGCTCACTAAGGGGAGATATGAGATTAGTAGGGGGAACGCGGTAAGACCGTTTGGGATGAAAGTGGAGTGTGATAACTAGTTCCTATGCTTAGCATATTTATGTTTCAATCAACCTTAGGTATCTTATAGCGTGCACTCCCTTACTTGTTTAGAAATATTTGCATTCACTTATGCTTGTACATTTGCAAAAGTCCTTTCATGAACATTTGTTTGCTTTTCTTGTATTTTGTTTTCTTTTTCATGCTTTGCCTTGTTTGTATTATTATGAGAGTTATGGGTAAACTCTTGGGATACCCTTACGAGAGTATCACTCGTCCTCTAGGGCGATCTAGGGGTTTAAATGGCTTGTCTTTGGTTGCTAAAATTGACCGTGATTCCTACGAAAGTGAGTTAGTGTATATTCCCATCTTCTCTAGTTCTCTTGCTTCTTTATTTGCTTGAATAATGTCATCATTTTTCCCTTGGGTTGGATTTTGTTTTGCTCGAGGACGAGCAAAAGTTTAGCTTGGGGGAATTTGATCCGTGCCATTTATGGCACCTTTAGGCTATGTTTTCTTTATATTTCTATGCTCCTTTGTAGTCGTTTATGTCGTGTTTTTAGAGAATAATGCTCGATTCGCGTGTTTTTGTGTTAGTTTAGAGAAATGCATGCTTTTAATGGTTTTCTTATCATTTTATTCATTTCTCGGCTATTTCTCTTGCTTCTATGTTTCTTTGTGTTGTTTTGTAGGTACGTCGCGGGCTATATGCATGGAAATTGAAAATAGCACCCACTAGCATGAATATGCACTTTTCGGAATTGAATTTGAGTTTGAAACAAAGGAAAACGAAGGATTGCAAAGTTTCAAATAGGACCTTTGTTCATTGTTTCAGCCATATCTCAAGTTCTACAACTCGGATTGATGTGATTCAAGTTGGGTTGGAAACTAGACTTAAAGAGCTTTCCAATGATAGGTTGCACGCCCTCATATGATTCATAGATTGAGAGTTACAGCCTTCCGAAGTTATCCCTGAAATTCTTCCGCGGGCGCGGGCTACAGTACCCGCGGGCGCGGGGTTGCTGCAGCTCCAAAACTGCCGTTTTTGGGCAGTAAGCACCCGCGGTTGTCCTGAGGGCTCCCCGAGGGCGCGGGCCTTGGCCCCGCGGGCGCGGGCTTGGGCCGCGAGCGCGGCTATCGGGGTTTCCGTCTTCCTCCGCGGGCGCGGCTGAGTTCTCCGCGGGCGCGGGTTTCCGGGTCTTTTACGATTTTAAAGCTTCTTTTCTCCTTTTGTTTATATAGTTTTTGGTTTCCTTTTTTCTTAATTCATGTAATTCTTTAGTTTTAGGACAGTTTTCTCTCTCTTAGGTTGAGAGCTTCTCTCTCTAGATTAGGCTAGCTTAGGAGTAGTTTTAGAGAGAGAAAGTGAAGAATTTCAATGGTGATTGAGAGATTGAAGATGCAAGTGTGACAATTGTGTTGGAGATCTTCCTAATTATCAATGAGCATTTATAAACTCTATCTCATTCAATTGCTTTGTTTAATTTGATGTTTGTTTGGTTTGATTTTGGTATTTGATGTTTGATTAGAGTAATTGTTCTTGATATTTTGTTGATTCTTGTTCTCTATAGTTGATAGTAGATTTGATGATGATGTTTCTTGAGTAGTTTACTTGCTAGGGTTTGGGTAAACATGTGTGATTGATGAATTGAGGTTGATTTGGGAATTTGAGTAGTTCTTGTGTTGTGATTAAATTGATTCATAGAGGTTTGCATGTTGCTTAGTTGATTGGAATAGCTAACCATGATTGCTAGCATTGATTGCATGATTGAATTGATTGACATGGCCACTTGATATTGATTTGATCATAATTGGTTGAGTATTTGATTATGTTTCTTCCTATTTTTAAACACTAGAGAAATCTATGTTAGAAAGTATGAAGATGATTAGTTCAATGCTCCTAATTGCTCCTACTATTTGTCTTTGCATTGCTTGGATTGCTTGACTCCCTAATTAGCTTGATTATCATGAATGCATGTTGATCCCCACTCCCTAGTGTTTCATTTGTTTGCTTGGTTTAGGAAGTAGAATAGCACTACCTTTCACCTTAGACTTCGACCTAGCTTAGGCGTAAATTAGAAATACTTGAACATAACCGTTCCTAGTGGTTCGACCCTTGACTTACCTCTATACTTGTATTTAGGTAGTTGAGTGATTATAAATTTGTTTGACCGTAGGGATGATTAGTTTAACGACCTAGTTTTCCCCACGTCAGTATATTTCGTGACAATAGGCCCCTCCCTAATTTTTTTGGGGTCAGAGTGTTACAAATGGTATCAGAGCAACCTTGCGACTGCGTGCTGACCGTGGATAATTAATCCTATGTCTGTCGTCTAGCATGGGAGAATTCTAGGGCCATATGGCCATAGCCAGACTGGATGTAACACTTTGGCTACCCAGTTGCCATTAGGCGTAATACTGGAGTCCCTAGCTTTCCAGGCGCAACGAGGGCATTGTCGTTCTCAAGTGGGGGTGTATGTAATACCCCTCGTGATTGCTTTAAAAGGATTTGATATACTACTCATATCAATAAGATACATCTTTCTTTTAGGGAGCCCATATGATAAGATACTCCATAGTTAAGCGTGTTGGGATGGGTGACCTCCTGGGATGTTTTCTCAGGGTGCGCATAAGTGAGGACAAAATGCGCTGGAAGGACTTGTGTTGGCTTGTGAGGATAGTTGTTGGCCCTCGATGCGCATTTCGTGACAATAGGCCCCTCCCTAATTTTTTTGGGGTCGGGGTGTTACATCAGCGGCCGCATCAACAGTCTTGGCGGGCTCCTTCTCCTTGCTGGCACTTCGTCCTTGGCGGGCTCCTCCTCTTATGTCGGCTCCTCATCCTCAGCCTCCTCCTCCTCTTCCTCCCTATCCGAGTCATTAGACTCGCCCGGGCCAGGAGTCTCAACAAATGGTGAGACCGGCAAACCAACAGCTTGACATTCATCCCTCTTAGTTATGAAGTCCAGCCTCTTGGTGAAACGCTCTAGGTAGTAGACGATCTCACTTTTGTCCACTATCATGGAGAAGGCCTCGTCGAACCGGTTTTTAAGTCGGGTGGTGGATGATTTCTCAATCTTGACAACCTCGGCCGGGAAGATTGGCCGAGGAACGCAGAGTTGTTTCTTCAGCTCTTCCACCTCCTTTTTCAGATGCTCGGTCTCTTGGTTCCGCTCGTCCGTGGCCTTCAGCGCTGCTTCCAATGCCTCCTTGTTGGTCTCAAGCTCGGCCTTGAGCTTGTCCAAAGCCTCGACCGCATCCTTCTAAGTGGCCGCTTGGGAGACCGCCTCCTCCCTCTCTTTCATGAGAGCCTCGTTCGCTAGCCTTTCCTTCTTGAGGGCATCGCCTAGTTTGACGATGTCCTCTGTCTTTCTAGTTGCCTTCTGAGTGACAGCATTGAGGGCAGTCTCGTGCCGGATCCTCTTCAAGGCCAACAAGCCCATATTCTTGTCATGCAGCTTCTGGACGTTCTCCCAGGCCACATGGAGCTCGCGCCTTTGCTGTGGATGCCAGTCTTGGAAGGAAAAGAGCCTAAGTAAGAGCTGAGGACGAATGGAAGAGAGTTAGTAAAAGAAAGATAAAAAATAAATTGAGTACTGAAGTGGGAATGAGTAAATACCTCCACGCAGCTGTTGATCATAGGGCCGAGGTGCCATCATGGATGCCCCGACATTTTTTCCCGAGCCTCGGCTGGGACGACCTTCTAAATAGAGCCCCGGACAACTTTTCTATCGGCCCCTGTTAAAGAAGAGCCGAGGAGCCGAGCGTCCGCTTCCTTAAAAATGTCTGCAAAAGAAAAACACAAGTTAGAAAGATAGAACATGAAAGTTAAGTTTATGAGTCCTGAAAATACAGCCCGTACCACTAGTACATAATTAGCCTTAAGTAACACCCTAAAAGTGTTACACGAAGTGGTAAAAGTGTTATTATAGACAATAGGTAACACTTTATTGGGTGATACATCCGCCCATGTTACCTAAGGTCTTATGTAACACTTTGGGTAACATTAGGTAACACTTTTAAAAGTGCTATTATAAACCCTTTTATGTATCACTTTTCACATTATTAGTATCATTTCTAAAGTGTTACTATTTATTTTTTATGTAATACTTACTTATCTTTAGTAACATTTTTCAATCATATAGTATCACTTTATCCGACATTATGTATCACTTTTTCGAACTAATGTAACACTTTGTTGATTATTAGGTAACATTTTTCAATCAGGTTTTGACATATAGTAGCACTTTATTCGACATTATGCATCACTTTTTACAAAGTATTGTAACACTTTATAGATTAATAGGTAACATTTATTATTATTATTATTATTATTATTATTATTATTATTATTATTATTAATATTTACTATATTTTTTAAAAAATATAAGAAAACATAAATTATATGTACAACAACTATATGAATAAGTAATCAACACATGATAGAAAACAATTTGGATTGAAACACCTTCATAATTCTCACAAAAAAAATCCATAAACACCAAGTTAAATGTTTGGCCAAACAATATAATAATCCAAACACAAAGAATATTAAGTTCGATCTCTAGCTAGGAAAAAGTAAGGAAAAACAAAAAAACTTCCAAATTTCAAAAAAAAGACAACGATAACAATAAAAAAACATTAATAATAACAGCGTATAGCAGTAGCTACACAGCTAGCTAGCAGAACGGCAAATGTCATCAGCAGTCTTTAGCAGCAACTAGTAGTAGCAGACAGTAGTGGAAGCTTCCAGCAATAGCAGACATCAATTGGCAGCAACCAGCAGTAGTAGACATGAGTTGGCAGCAACCACAGTAGCAGAGCAGTGGCAGCAAACCGAATGAGCAAGATTCAGCAACAGAGACAACAGTAGCAGCAAAACAGCTGAAAACAGCAGCAAAACAGCAACAGAGACAGCAGTAGCAGCAAAACAGCTGAAAACAACAGCAAAACAGCAATAGAGACAACAGTAGCAGCAAAACAGCAGCAAAATAGGTCGAAACAACATCAAAACAGCTCAAAACAGCAGCAAAATAGCAGTAGCAGCAGCAAAAAAGCAGTAAAAGAAAGTTCTTGTTGATCATCAATTACTATCCCAATTCTTCATCTTCATCCATTTGATCATATGTGTGAAAGCATCATGTATCAAAAAACTAGAACAAAGATGAAATAATTCAATAATAAGAGTTTGTGCTATTTAAAAGATTATACATTAACTTACCTCATTCCATTGTTGCTCATTAGAGTGTACAATGGGAATATGATATGTAAGTTCTGGATTAGATGACACATTTAGAAGTGATCGAGTCAAAGTATCCAACACTTCAGGATCAATTTGCTTGAGTGTCTTCATTAATTCTGCTACAGTTGCTTTCACAATTTGGTCTTTATAGGGCTTTAAGAACTCATCGGGAATTATTGGATTGTTGCTCTTTCCCCTTAGTGAACATATCCCCGGTTGCTTTTTTCTATGGCCAAAGTTATTTGGTTTATTCATTACTTCATAGTATGCAAAATAAACATTCTTCCATCACAAGACAAATATAGGGGAAAATATTAAATGAGCTACTGTAGGAATAATTATGGAATATGGATGATTATGAATCTAGGAGGTGAGGCACGCAAACATTACAGTGGGACATAAACCTCACTTTGTTAATTATCTCTTAAAGTATAATTTTTTATTTTTTTTTCATTTTTTTTAAAATAAGATCTTAAAGTATAATCTAGAATAATATATGATATGATTGGTGACTATTAGTTTTATAAGGTGACTCAAACTAATGTTAAAATGCTACATTAATTTCCTTAGTAACAACTCTCAGTATTTCATAAGAAAGAGCAAGTTGAATCATCTGTAGAGCCTTTAAATCCATTTCCTCCCTAAACCTGCAAGGTTATACTTGTAAGTGTTATGTTCACATCACCATTAGTCTCAAGAACTCCTCAAGATGAATGTAAACATGCATAGAATATGAGGGGGTATGCAAAACCCGGGAATGAAGTAAATATTGAAGGAAATAGGTATAGTATAGCAAAAAAAAAAACAAATGGTATAAGCTGATATGTCATGAGATTTAATGACCCTTCTGGTGGTATAAATGATATGGTCCTATCATTTTCAAAACGAGCTAATTGAGAGCTTAGAGCAGACAGTTTGTAGTAGAGTATCTCTGAGTGTTATGGGTTAAACCCACTAATTGAGAGTTGTAAGCTTAGGACTTGTGTTTTGGGGCCTTGTTGTTAGTTGAGAAGTGGTCTAAGTCCATTACAGTCCCGTAGTTAGTTGGGTATTAAATCATCTATTCTGGAAATAAAGAGAGATTATTTACCCTATAGTATTTTACAAGACCTAGGCCTTCACACAATTAGATCAAGCAAAGTAAAAATTCAGCTCATATCAGTCTGGGTTTAAAGCACAGGACTATCAGCCCTGACTTTATATTCACCTGACTGACCCAAGACTGAGTCAAAAGGTAATACAAATAACACAATTACCTACAATTATTAATAAAAGCACTTGAGCACATAAAGAGCATGCATATCACCTGAGCACCTGAGCACAGAAAAAGCACCTGAGCACCTGATTGCATAAAATCATGTTATTTGTCAGAAAGAGCAATGCAATGCAAATTTATGTATACATAATACTATGATCACCTTATACTCAACTCTGATCAGCTAATAGTCTGAGGTAGATATTAATCTTGCTAATACTCAGACTTAGACTGCTAGCCAATCTTCTTCAAGGCCGTCCTTATTTTGCCGGATGTTTTATTCAACAAAGCGCCTGCCACATCACAGTAATTATAGTACATGAACTGGGGTTATGTTCTGCTTCAGTTACAAAACGGTTTACTTCCTAGTTGCATCACTCCCCCTTATTAGCTTATCTTAGTAGGGGACCTGCAAACGCAAGATGAATGATTTCTTTTAAAAGTAAAAAGGTGGGGGCTTTTGTGCTGTAATTTTGAGAGATCAGCCACAAAAGGTTATGTACAACATGAGATCCTAGAGCTTAGGCAGAAAGTTTGGGATTTGCTCGCTAAATAGGCTTATATTGCTGGTTTCTACCAAAATCCTTCCTGATGTCGTGTCGACTATTTGAGGAAATCATTACGGAAGAAAGTGGTGCTCCTGAGGAAGCTGCTGTGAAACGGTTTCAGCATTGGAGAAAGCTAGTTGAGTGATTGGTTAAAGCATGGTTCTGACTATTGAGACATGCTTAACTAGTTAGTGCCTTAGTGACAATAATGGTTATTCTTAGACACAGTAACACCCCCACTCGGCCTATCCCTGCCACCATAAACATATTAGCACCATTATCAATAGGTTCATACCATTTTCTCGAGACATGGTTAAGACCAAGATCAAGTTCATAGAGTGACAAATGTTTCTGAGCCTTGAATTGGCTGCAACCTGCCCTGTATAATCCTTATCAACCTCACTATAATACATTTAAATCACAGCGAAAACTAGGTAATAAGCCAGGAATACAGACTGCAATAGCTCAAGGCATGTAGCTGTAGACAACTTGATCCAAAAAAATTATAATAACAGTGATATGTAGCTGATATACATAAACACAAAAATATGAGAGCCAATATGCACATACATAACCTGAAAAAAGCACTTGAGCACAGAAACAACATAGAATGAGCACAGAAAGAGTAGGTAATATCACTTGAGCACCTAAGCACAGAAAAAGCACCGGAGCACCAGATTGCAGTAAAACTCTGATCATCTATAATCATGCAGTGCAAAGGTAAAAGTTCATTGAAATTATGTAAATAGTAGAAAGTACCTTCGTGAAGCCCACACAACTCAACTGCTGCCCGAGCACCAAGATACCACACAGCTCAAAACTGTCAAATGTCATACTATCACTATCATATCAAACCTCAAATAAATTTAACAATTTAAATAAAGGTTAGAGTAAATTCTGTAGCACAACACTAAATTTAACAATTAACTTATAAATTTCATAAGAAAACAAGTTCAAACAGAAAAATAGAACACTTCAATAATAGTTTATCAAATCCAAATAATAAGTTCAAACGAAGGACAATTATTAAAAAAAAAAAAACGATCTAAACATGCATGTCACTGTGACGGTTCCATCCAATCCCAATCAATGTCATCTTTATCGGAACATTCTTCGTGATTATGATCACTCATTTCACGGTCAACAGGCACCTCAACTCTGTCATAAACAGCTTTTCTACACCAACTTTGGTGTTCATCATTATCTGTAGCCGAAATTACATCGTCTGCGGGTTCACGAACTTCATTCATATATGTGTGTTCAGATTGCCCTTCGGCGTAAAAAAAATCTCTTGGCAAATTTCTGTGCACATAATGCTAATTGTCTTCAAGGCCGTCTTTAGTGTAGAACACTTGATGCACTTGTGATGCCAAGACAAAAGGATCATCTTTAGAACACAATTTCTTAAAGTTAACCCGAGTGAGTCCATAATCATCTAATTTCACATGGAACCAATCACACTCAAACAACACAACACTAAATGCACTCCAATAATCGACCTTAATTATCAATTTTATAGCCCCATAATATGTGACATTACCAAGAACAGGATTATGATCCTTGCTACTTGCGAAGCTTGGAGTCAAAACGGTTAAAGAGACTCCGCTTTTTTTAGTTTTACACCTTTCATCATGATCTCTAGTGTAGAACTTATATCCATTTAAAAAATATCCGGTGTACCTCCTTGCAATAGTAGAAGGACCTTTTGATAGCCACTTAATATGATCCAGGACATTATCCACCACAACCTTTTCTCTAAACCAAACCATAAATTCATTGCTATGCTCTTGTGCCTCCTTCCACCTTCTTTTTTGTTTGTCTCTAGACTTCTTCTTCATAAACTCTTCATGTTCCCTTCATAGTATTAGCCATATAAGTTTAAACACAATGGATAAGATATTGAAAAAATTACTCACTTGATGTAATTCTCAACTTGGTCATGACAATTAAACAACACATAACGATGTGCTAGAGCCATTGTGTCTGAATCAAGAGTGTATGCCTTCCCTTTCGTTTTCCTCCCAAGAGGATAACCTGGCTTAGGGAATAAAGGTGATTCTTCATCAATTTCATCAGTTTTCTCTTGACTTTTGTTAAACCACTTAGATCGCTTCTTTACACTAGCATTCAAATACCTAGAGCAAAATATCAAGCACTCTTCAGCCAAATAACCTTTTGCTATAGAAGCCTCAGGGCGACATCGGTTTTTAACATATAATTTTAACTTTCCGAGGTACCTTTCTATAGGGTACATCCACCAATAACACACCGGTCCACCACGCTTGATTTCATCAACCAAATGAATCGGTAAGTGGATCATTATGTCAAAAAAAAGAAGGTGGAAATATTCTTTCTAGTTCACAAAGAGTCTCAACAATTCCTGCTTGAAGGCGATCCAAATCTTTCGGATTGATGACTCTCTTGCATATTTCCCTAAAAAAGCCACTCAATCTCATAAGAGGTAAA
This sequence comes from Chenopodium album, assembly GCF_948465745.1. Classification (NCBI taxonomy): domain Eukaryota; kingdom Viridiplantae; phylum Streptophyta; class Magnoliopsida; order Caryophyllales; family Amaranthaceae; genus Chenopodium; species Chenopodium album. The sequence goes on from NC_137847.1 coordinate 33,287,612, forward strand.
GCAACATGCTTTGGTAAAGTTTTCCTAATTGCTGGCGGAAGCAAGTGTTGCATTATTATATGAGCATCATGACTCTTGTACCCTGATATTTTCCCCTCCTTGACTTGTACACACCTTGCAATATTTGATGCACAACCTTGGGGTAGCTTTGCCTTCTTCAAAACACTATAAAATATGCTTTCCTCTTCCTTTATCATTAAGAATGATGCTTTGGGCAACAAAACATATAGCTCGTCATCTGCATCCACAGGATGTAGTTCTCCCCTTATACCCATTTTTGCAGATCTAATCGAGCCTTATAATGATCTTTTGACTTTCCAGGTATGTCTAACAAAGTTGCGAGCACATTATCACAAACGTTTTTTTCAATGTGCATGACATCTAAATGATGATGACACCCACAATCTTTCCAATAAAGCAAAGTGTGGAAGACAGAGGACTTTCTCCAAGGACAATCTACATATTTCTTCTTTGGTTGTGACTTTCCAAACTTGTTTTCCCAATTTTCCAACAAGCTTGAAATTTGATCCCCTGCTAAAGGATCTGGAGCTGTCCTCTCTTACTTTTCCCCATTAAAAGACACCATATCATGCCGCCAAAGATGATTTTCATCTAACCATCGACGATGAACCCAATAACAGGATTTGTTACTATTACTCAAGTGATGATGATCAGTCTCGTAGTGACAATAAGGGCATGCAAACTTCCCTTTGGTGCTCCAACCCGATAACATAGCATAACCTGGAAAGTCGCTGGTCGTTGATTGTAAAGCTGCATGCATCTTAAATTTTTGACGTTTCTCCGCATCATAGGTGTCCAACCCATACTCCCACAAATCTTTGAGTTCTTGAACCAATGGTTGAATATAGACATCAATGTCATTTCCAAGAGAGGTGGGCCCGGGAATAAGGAGAGATAGCATTAAGAATTCTAGCTTCATGCAAAACCATGGTGGTAAGTTATAATTAATTAGAACAACAGGCCATGTACTATGTTGTGTGCTCATAGTTCGAAATGGATTGAATCCGTCACTTGCGAGGCCCAAACGAACATTACGTGTCTCATTAGCAAAATCTGGGTACTTTTGGTTAAACTCTTTCCATGCCTCACCATCTGCAGGATGCCTCAATAACTTATCCTTATTTCTTTCTTCATTGTGCCACCTCATCCTTCAGTGCCAGGCTCGATCCCGTTTGCAATCAAATGATTGAACACTGTCTCTCTACGATGCCAAAAGCGGTGATAGCACGCCTTAAGCGAGCAAGTAATTTGATCTCCAATTGCTCATGTAGAGAACGCTTTATGTAAATAATCCTCTACAGCTTTCTCATACTCATGACTAGATTGTAAGAAGTTGGTCCAACTACTCATTTCGTCTCCTTTACAAAAATTTAAACATAGTGAATTTAAAATATATATTGGCATATAATTTTAACATTTCTAAAAGGAATGACAATATCCATGGAAATAAAACACCCTTTTGAAGATTTTAATCTAATAACTTTTAAAGGATTTAGGTTCTGGGTTTGCCTATTAACTTAGACTTTTTTTTGGCTTGTCATAGTTATTTTTATCCTCATGGTGATAATTTTCTTTGAAATAGAAAAATAAAACACTTTAATAATAGTTCGTCAAATCCAAATAATGAGTTTCTCACCCATTATCACATTACCACATACTATGATGTATACAATGAAAGATTTAGGAAAAAAAATGACGTAAGGAGGTTCAAAAGTTCTACACACTATCTACATGAAAAAAAAAAACTCAGTTCATACTTAAGAAAACTGTAATATACTCTAGTTCAATGCTTGCTCTTCTTCTTGCAATTATCAATCTGCTTAATTTTACAATGAAACCTATACTTTTATCTCTTGTTTTCTTTATAAGATATGATTTCCTTTTTCATTTTATTTGTTGGGTGCCTGAATTTCTTTTCATTCTGGTATATGGTGGTGGCAATTATGTTTATGGATCATATACTATGTTAATTTAACTGATCAATTCAAAACATGCCATGTTTTTCCAGTTTAATTGCATCATGTCTCAGCTTCTTTTCACTGCAGGTAGCACGCTTACATATATACCAAGTATATGAACCAAATTTTGAGATGTTTTCTCTGTTTTTAGAACTTACTGTATCAAGTTAACAGACATAATACTCTGCCTTTCAAATTAGTTTTTACACTCTCTTTATTCATTTCAATGTTGACAATAACAATACAATCTAGCTAATCAATAATCACCTTGATGAAACAGGAAGATGTAGGGGTGATGGCTGATCTTATACTCAACAGTACAATAGCCATTAGACTAAAAAAATATAACAATGTTCATACGGTTCATTCGGTTTTTACTCTATACATAAAACAACTAACAACAATTCTAAAACTTCTCACACAATGCAAACAAGGTTTAGAAATAGCAACTACAATGTCCTCTATCACATGCATGGACTCTAAAAAAAAAATAGCCAATAGCACACAATTAAAATTCAGAATCACAAACCAAACTTGAAATACCCAAATCAAAAAATTCAATTAAAAATTAGAACCACATCAAACACAAAGCCAATAACCATTCATAATTCAATCGAAAATAAACGCTTTCATTCATACATTATTGAAAATTAAAGGTTAAATAACCAAAAAATTAGAAAACAATCCATCACAAATCATAAAGTACCTGAAATTAGAAGCACGAATACAATGAAACCCAATATCACGATGAAATTGCTCGAGATGACTTAATTTCAGATGAAATTGCGAGGGACGAACAAATTATCTAACAAAACTTCAGATGAAATTGCGCGAGAAGACTAATCTTCTGATGGAATTATGGAGATGAAATTACGGATTTTTGCTTAGACCTAATCGTTGTTGAATTGGGAATGAAGATGAAATAAAATGTTGAGAGATTGCAATATTCTTTTCTTCTTGTTTTTTTATTAATCTGGCGGTTTTGGCCCAAATATTCTTTTAACTTTGGCGGCTAATTAACTATTTTAATGAATTGGTATAAATTTGGGGATTAACACAATAACACTTGTATTTTTTTTTTATTTAAATGTTTTATTTATTTAGTTTTTCCAAAAAATAAGGTGACATCTATATTTGTGTTACCATAAAATGCTACCTATTTTAAAAGTGATACTTTAAAATGTTACCTATGTTAAAAGTGTTACATTAAGTGATACAATTTAATAAAGTGTTACCAAAGTGTTACTTATAAATCTAATATTTTGCATTTTAAGAAGTGTCACCAATCATGTGTTACATAAACTCAATTATGCACTTATACAAGTACCTTTTGAGAAAGAGCGTAGTGCTCGCGGACGCCTCTCCGGGGTTGGAGTTGGCGTAGGTTGCTGCTCGACCGCCTTGGGTGGGGACAGCTTCCCTTCCTCTGCTTGGGGGTCCGTTGAACCCCTAAGAACTTAACATGCAGAGTTGAGTTGTCGCCGGCCGTTTGGTCTAGGAATGGATCTCCCACTTCGTCCTTTTCGGACGGTCTGGTCTCAGGCCACATTGGACAATCGTGGCTCCTGATGGGTGTCATAAATGACACCCATTTGATGAGTATTTAGGTTGTTTTTACCTTCTTTTAATAGCTTTTATTCCTAATAAATGCTTAGTTTTATGCTTTAGCTCTTTGTTTTGCCTTTTCTCTGTTATTTTGTGATTTTGTGCATTTTGATGGTTTTTCTAGTCTTTTCTCCTTCGATTGCTCTCTTTTCGTGGTTGTAGGTATTGTACGAGGTTCGAGTCTTGATATGGATAGATTACTAAGGTGGAAGATGCTTTTGGAATAAGCTCATGGCAATAGGAAAGCTCAAGGTGCAAGGAAGTGGATTCTCCAAGTTCTAGCTCTTGCGCTCTCAAGCCGCGCTCTCATGAAGGAGGGTTGTCCATCATCATAATCGTTGAGCTCATTCGAAGCCCATTAGTAAACGCACGAAGCCTCGAGAAGAACCGAAGAAACCCAGAGGAGCGCGGGCGCACAACCCTGCTGCACGGGTGCGTCGCTCCGGGTCCCTGTTTTGATCAGCTTCATTTCGTGTCTCCTATTTATACCTTGTAACCCGATTTTTAGGAGAGTAATTAGAGGCAATTAGAGATAATCTTTGATGGTAATTTTAGCTTAGTTGAGAGCTTCTCTCTCTAGTTTCAGGGTTAATTTAAGAGTAGATTTAGAGAGAGAAAGTGAAGAATATCAATGGTGATTGAGAGATTGAAGATACAATGGTGATAATTGTGTTGAAGATCTTCTATATTATCAATGAGCATTTCTAACTCTATCTCATTTTATTGCTTTGATTAATATTCATGTTTGTTTAGATTGATTTTGATGTTTGATGCTTAATTAGTGTAGTTGTTCTTGATAAATTGTTGATTCTTGATTTCTTTAGTTGTTTGTTGATTAGATGATGATGTTAGAGTAGTTGTTTGGCTGGGGATTGGGTGAAACGTAACTTGTATGATTGGTTGATTGTACTTAATTTGGGGATTATGTTGATTAATTTTTGAGATTAAAGTGATTAATGGAAATTGTGCATGTGTCTAATTTGATTAGGCCTGGAGAATTATGCTAGATTGCATTGTCAGTCTACATTGATACGAACCATTGATTTGTAACTTGCAATTGTCTATTGAGCTTAGTTTGTGACGGTCCTAGTTAGAGTCTCTCTTAGTTGACGCTAGCTAGACCTGTAGGAGATAGCTTATCGAGCTCTTTTGATTGCTCTTATCATTAGTCCTCGCAACCATTGATTTGCATGTTGTTCCCGAGTTGTTGCAATTGTCATGATTACTTGTTGATCCCCATTCCTAGTGTTTTATTTGTTTGGTTGTTTGGTGTGTTAGTAGTTAGTGTTCTCTCTTTATGTTTGGCTTCGACTAATCCTAGGCGTCCAAATTGAAAGCGCTTGAACATTACCGTTCCTTTGGGTTCCACCCTTGACTTGCCTCTATACTTGTATTTAGGTTTGTTAAGTGTTTATAAATTTAGTTTGACCGAGGGAGGATTAGTCAACGACCTAGTTTTTCCCCTCGTTAGCTCCGAGGGCTTGGAACCCCCACTAATTGTCAGCTAGGGTTATTCTCCTTTAGGCTGCTCCATGGATGCCAACGACTTTGCCCTAGCCACCTGTGCCCCTAAGGGGGTCTTGGACGTAGAGATTTTGTGAGAATCTGGACATCCTGGTAGTGGATGGAGACAAACGAACCGGCAACCTATAAGCAAGCAATGGCGAGCTCCGACTCCACTAAATGGCAAGAGGCCATGAGATCTGAAATAGATTACATGTTTGAAAATCACGTATGGGACTTGGTCCCGAAGGTTACACACCTATCGGAAGTAAGTGGATTTTCAAATAGAAAACCGACAAAGATGGAAATGTATTCATTTACAAAGCTAGACTGGTAGAAAAATGTTACAGGAAAATTCATGATATTGATTATGTTAAAACCTTTTCTTCGGTCGCAATGCTTAAATCCGTTTGGATATGCTAGTGATTGCTGCATATTACAATTATGAAATATGGCAGATGGACGTCAAAACCGTATTCCTCAATGGAATTTTGGAAGAAACAGGGTATATGACATAGCTTGAAGGTTTTGTAGACCAAAACAAAGCTGGAAAGGTGTACAAGCTTAAAAAATCTATTTATGGGGTAAAGCAAGCTAGCAGAAGTTGTGTTTGTCAACGGAAAGGTGAACGGGTGTTATGCTAGGATGCTCATGGACTCAAGGGTGTCGCACAACTTATTGAGCTTGAGGGAAGCCAAGGACCTAGGCATAAAGTTCACCAAGGTAGATGGCGAATCGAAGGTCGTCAACACCGAGTCCACGCCGATGCATGGGAGAGTGTGGAAAGTCCCTATCTGCTTGGGGAAGTGGAAGGGAAAGGTCGACTTCTTGGTAGTCGACTTGGACGACGAGGACGTGGTACTGGGAATGGAGTTCATTCTTAGCGTCGCGCCTGTCATTATGGATCGTGATGTGATGACCATCACACACAATGGGTGAAAGCACGAGATTAAGCTTGCAAGGGACGAGGAAGTTGGTGCAAGGCTAACTTCCATGAAAGCATGGTGGGCGTTAGGCCATAAGCGTCAAGGGTCGCTCCGACAAAGGGTCGGAAACTCGGTGTTAAGGGTGAGGCATCAAGGTGCATCTCAAGCATGGGGCAAGGGGCTCAAGTGTGTAGTCTAAAGGAGGGATGTTGCAACGAAGCACGAAAGCATTGAAGGGACGAGTGGTGCAGTAGACCGGGTCGCGGGTACATACTCCAAGGGTCGATCTTACCGAGGACGGCAAGAAATTGGGTGGGGGAGGATGTCACGGGTCATCTCCCACACAAAGGATGGGCGTCAAGAGGGTCACTAGGCAGCAAGGCAACAATCGGGGCTAGGGGGCTGCCTTGGTGCTCAGCAAAGCACTTCCCCCTAAGGAGCTTTATTTTGATATAACCTTGTATTTATAGTGAACACCCAGTTGACAGTAACACAATAATGGGCCATTTGGACGGGCTAATGGACTCTAAATGGGCACAAAATTTGGGGTCGACCAAATTTTGGGCCAAGAAAGACCATGGCGGTGTCGGTTTTCCAAACGGAGGTCCCAAAGTATGAGTTTGGGCAGCGGGCAATCCGGAAAACGTGAGATACTTCTAGAAGGTTCCGAGCTTCTCTAAAGGTTTCTTTTGAGGGAGTATTCTAAAGGGGATGTCTCTAGAATATTCAAGGGTCATCTTGTACATAGTAGAAGTATCTAGGGTCTTCTATGTATGTACATAAGAATAGAGTGTTCTAGAATGTTCTATGGTAGTCTTGGACATTCTAGCTAGGAAGTGTGTAGAACCTCCTCTTATGTAAGTGTGTTCCTCTGGAGGTGGGAACGTTCTAGAGAGTAGTGGACTCTAGTAATCTAGAACCCTCCATTTGAGGAGGTTAGGAATTCTCTAGAAACTTAGGGTAAAGCTTGGATGCCTATAAATAGGTCATCCCATTCATTTGTACATTTTAGCCAACACACTTGTAATTTCTCTCAAGCAATCAAAGTATTTCTTTGAAATCTCTTGTGAGCATCTTTCTTATCTTATTTCGCCAAATTCGTAGCACACTTAGCCTAACAAAACAAGGGAAGTCCTAACTAGGAGAATAACGAGTGATGTCGTCTAGGGGACCGCGTGCAAGGGGACTTAGGCAAATAGGTCAACATGTGACAGTGTGCTATCATGGGCAGCAGCAGGCCTCGTCAAGCAGCCCGCGTATGCGTGTGGCTTGCTAGGCCAAGGCATCAAGCTTCCCCGCACCAAGGCAAGCATGGGCAGGCCCAACCAAGGCCAAGGCCGCCAGCTGGGTGCGTCTTGGTGCTCAAGGCTGGTGCCACGTGGCGTGCGGGGATTGGCCCGTGTGGCATGAGAAGGGCGGCTAAGGGGAAGCTTGGGGAGGAAGGAAATGGTCCCCTCCCCTTGTGGTCCTCACCTACCCTCTCCTTCTATGGTTTCCACTTTTTGATTAATTGTTTGTTTGTAATATCTTTTTATTTTTGATTTAAAATTAAAATGAGAAAATTGATTTTACCAACTCTTCCACATTAAAAAGGCACCTTGGGAATTGGAGAAACTCATTTGAGTAGGAACTCAAAAAGGCATCTCCACTTGAGAGAAAACCTTTAAGTTCATGTAATACTCGAGTAGTGTTTTGATCCAACTCGGAAAAACTCCGAGTAAGAGACCTATTAGGTCGAGTTGCGCGTGGATACCGTAGGAGGTCTCTGCACTTGGAAGACTCGGCTTTTCAAGTAAGAACTCCGTGGTATGAGCGAAGCACGCGACAAGGGTAAAACGGTCTTTTCTCTCTTTCTTGTTTTTTATGTCATTTAGTTATATTAATCGTGAGCGGGTCTTGGGCTGGGGTTTTGTTCCGCGCAAAGTCGAACTTTCCAAAACCCCAAAAAAGAGTCTCAAACAAGTTTTAGGAACTTTTAAACTGTTCACAGGGTGAAGGTTACACCCCTTCACGATCCTTGAGATCGCTAACTCCATAGTGGTCCGTAGCCATGACTAGATATTCGGGGATGAAGGTACAAATCCAACCTAAAAGATATTGAACCTGCCCCAAAAATAGTCCTATACTTTATTCTTCTCATATTCATGTGCGCTTTTCAATCATCATACAATCAATATATTAATCCTAAACCTGTTTAATCTATGTTAGTTGAATGTTAATGCATAAACAAGTCTATTACTGGAGATCACTTAAATTAAAATCATATTAGCCAAAATAAAATTATTAATTATCTTATTCAGCGTGATTTCGAGTACAAATTCCCTTTAAACCTGCAAGAGGGGGCGTGATCAAGCAACAACAGTAATGTCAAGCAACATATAAATTATTGATACAACAATCATCATTATCATAATAATCTAATCAAAGCATAATAACATTAGCAAGATCCTAGGCATGATACTAAAATGATTAATAACAAATCCTAGCATGTCGCTAAACAATAAAAATCAAAGCTTTAGCCCTAACACGATACTAGAGATAAACATGATATAAGAAATAGGAACAACTTAATCATGATACTAGAAAGTAATAAATAACATCCTAACATGATACTAGGAATTAATATTATTTAAGAATGCTTTCTAAAGATATATAACAATAAAAACTAATTCCTTTTTTTCCTTGTATCTCTTCTATCAAAACAATACACACGTTAGTAACTTCAATGAAAATATTAAATCAAACAATTAACTTAAATATTGAAATATGGATTTGAGACTAAACCCTCAGAAATTATCATCCTTTCACGTCTAGGAAAAAGGAAACTTCAAGCTTGGCTAAGTGAGTCTAAATCTCTTGATGAATGTATGGTATTTTGAAAAGGCAAGGCTTAAAAAGAGAGAAAGAATAAATTTCTATCTTTTAGAAAGAGAGAATAGAAAGATGATTGGTGATGATTTGAAAACAGGGAAATACGACCCTATTTATAGAAAAAAACATCTGGAAACGATCAGAAAAGATCAAATTCCAATCAGAGTAAAACTGCTCCCATCGCGGCGCGATGGACATGTCGCATCGCGATGGTGCTGCACGATAAAATTTACCGTACGCAGTCCTTTTTCCAATATAATTGGGTAATTAGAGTCCGTACTTTATCATTAAAATCAGATTAAATCTTTTTAAAACACTTGTTTTATTTCAACTAATATTCTTTATCTTTTTTAAAATATAAAAATATAATTATTAGTCCTAATCTTTTTAGAACTTAAAATAACCTTCTAGATCATTCTTGAAAATTAAAGCAATTCCTAATGACATTAGGAATGATAATTAATGAACCCTCCGCTTGATCATTGAGTCGCCCATAAAATTCATTTAAGATCCAATTTAGTCTTTTGGCCATAACTTCCTCATTGTTCATCAGAATTGGGTTTATAATATATCCTTAGAAATTTCTTTTCAAACCTCATCCAACTACACAATTATTGAACCCTGATTATGGACTATACTAAATTGGTTTGGAAGTTTTTCTTAAATAGGATATGAAATGAATGATATTCGAAACAGAACTAAATTATTTTTATTATAACATTTTAGATAATAGAAGAATTCAAGAGACTCTTCAACATTTCCCCTCGTTCGAGAATCGATGACGTGAAAGTACTCATCACTGGGTGGGGTTTTTAGGGAGACACAATCAGGTGTCTAGAGAAGCCCCCACTTTGACTGAGTTTGGAGCATCGTAAGTTTCGAAAACTAAAGTCAAAGTAGCGATAGGGACGTGTAATACCCCATATTTTCATATGTATTTTCTAATTAATTAATTAGGAATTATTTTATAAAAAGGGTATGTTAGTAAATTAATTGTTTGGAGCCAAAATAATATTTGAATTTTGGCGCCAAAAGTATTTTGAAAACTAATCATTATTTTGGATAATATTTATTATCCATTTATCTTATTTTAAAAACCGGATTATTTACATATTTCAGATATTTTAATTAAAGAAAAATAGTATTTTATTAATTATTTAATATGGCCGAAAATTCCCAATAATGAGTTAAGGAATTTCGGATTTTCCGTGCACGGAAAATCTGATTTTTCTTGATTATTTATTGGTGAATAATTGGTATTTAATTAATTAATTATTTATTCTATATTATTTATACAATTATTTTATTCCTTAAAAACCAAGCAAAATCTTCCTAAATATATCTAGAGGAATCTGAAAATTTGAGCTACGGTAAGCTTAATATTTTCGACCCTTTGGAATTATTTTGGGGGAATTTATTTGGTAAAATTGTATTTTTAATTATCTCCCAAAATATCTTATTTTCCTTAATTCTATTTCTCCATCTTTTTAATATCTAATCATCATATTTTCTTGCCATTCATTCTTCTTAATTATTCCCCAAGTAATTCCAATTTCCTTATTATTTTTCATGACATACATACATTCCATATTCAATTATACACAATCACCTTAATATCCAAACTTTCTTTAATTCTTTTACTCACTTCTCCAAGTAATACCTTAAACCCTACTTACCATAATCCTTCCTACAATTATTCATGCGTACACTAGCCTATAAATACCCCTTCAATTCATGATCAAACCTCACACAAATTCTCATAATTCTCTGTCAAATTCTCTAATTAATTTTCTTACTCTTTTCGTTTCTTTTTTTTATCCTTGTGCACCACCACCTCCACCGTGCACCACCACCTCTCCGGCCGCCCACTGCCGCTGCCCTCCACCTTTCGGCACCACCTGCTGCCACCGACAACCCCTTGCCGCCACCTTCTCCCTTCTCTTCTCCTTGGTTTCTTATCTTTTCTTCTTCTTTTCTCTTATACAATTAATTATAATTATTATGGGGAATTTATAAGAAAAAATTATTATGAGTAGTTTTAATTATAAAAATCAGATTTTTAATAATGTTTATGATAAAATAATTTAAAAGGTTCATGTACATATAGTTGGGAGGTTTTTAATTTAATTATTGTGATTACTTGTTAACCTTATATTAATTAAGGTTATATTTATTTGTAGGGTGTGTTCAATCAAGATTCTTCAGGTTCCGTTTGTGTGTTTGGATAAGCGAGGATCAAGGTACGTTTGGTGGTTAGATACCTTGAAGAAGATTTATTTGAATAAGCATGTTTGAATGATTTTATGATGATTGAATTAAATTGAATTGAATTATGATTTATGAAATAAAAGCGTGTTTAAATAAATCGGTTGTAATAAATAAATTGGAGTATTGATTTTATATCATGTTTTAAATAATGAAATTATTATTCATGGTTAAAAGGGATTTATTTTGAAAGCATGTTGAATTTAATAAAGAGGAGTTTTGGAATTATTATTAGAAGTTGGAAGTATTGGATTTAAAGAGGATTTATTGAATTATTATTATTAAAGCTTGATAAGCATGTTAGTAATCCCACTATGTGGATTTGGTTTATTTGCTAAGACTTTGGACTTTATATGACCGAGTCTTTCCTCAAGAATAGCCGTGTAACATAAGGAGACTAGATTGGGGGGTGTGCACACTTGGGAGAGGAATTGGAATTAGTTTTGAATAATTGGATTTGATTTTAAAATAAGTGGAAATGGATTTATTGGATATTAATATTGGTTATTGAAATTCGTTTCTTGAGTTGTAATTATTGATTTAATTATTGGAATGGATGGAATTGATTTCAAAAGCATGTTTATGAATAAATTGAGTTTAATTATCTCACACTTATCGTACTTAGCATATTTTGCTAATCCGTATTTCTTATTTTGTTTTGGTTTTCCCTGTTTACCTTAATGGTAAGCAGTGTTGACTAATTTCAAGTGAAGTCATAAATGGGCATTTGGAGTCCTAAGAATGGTTCACCTAGATTAGGATGTGTTGGTTCTTGTATTTATTTTTGAGTACTCATGACAATGGTTACTATTTTCAGTCTATTATTAAATAAAGAAGAGTTTTGAAGTTTCCGCTATAAAGTATTGGTTTTGTTTAGTAAGTTTGAGTAGCCTTGCGTAATAATGCGGCGGTAATACGCCTAAGTCTATCTCTATGGTATAATTATACGTATTATACTAGTATTTCCGTAGAGGGAGATTTGGGGGTGTTACAGGACGAAGAATGATTCAGAACGTTCTGCGATCCTAAATCATTCTTTGCAACGTCGATACCTACAAACTAGCGTTAGTTAAACAAATAAGAGAGTTAGAAACGCGTATCTTGCACCGTCGAGCACACGTCTCTAGAGTAACCGATTTTGTTTGTTGCATTTTGTTGTGACGACCTTCCACAAGCTAAGGAATATCGCCGAAGACCGCTGCTTGTAGACATCTTCAGTTTTGCGCTAACAATCTTCCACATGCTAGGGAACATCATCGAAGATCGCTGCCTGTAGCTATCTTCCGTTTTATTGCAATAATCTTCCACAAGCTAGGGAACATCATCGAAGATTGCTGCTTATAGCTATCTTCAGTTGTTGTGACAATCTTCCACAAGCTAGGGAACATCATCGAAGGTCGCTCCTGGTAGCTATCTTCAGTTGTTGTGGCATTACCTCACCACGGCAGTACTTCGCTGCTGTAGACAATCTCCTCCTTGCTTCTGGACATCGTCAATGACCACTGCTTGTAGATGTCTCCATAATCTCATCTATACACTGACTTGATCATTTGATTGACAACTTTTACACCTTAGTGAAAGTCGTCGAAGACCTCGCAACCTTATTATCCTCAATTTGATGATGCTTTGCTTGAATGCTTACTGTGATTTTTGCTTTGCTGTAATTTTATTGTGCCAGTACCTCGGCGCATTTGTAGATGTAATGAGCTGGTAATTTGGCGCTTGTGCTTGTTTGCAAACCAATACCTCGGTGCTTGTGATGAGCCAATGCTTAAGCGCTTTAGTAAAGTGAGATAATCGTCGTCAAGCCGATCACTTATTGCGATTGTAATCGAGCTGACTATTAATCATGTCAATTTGTTTATAGGGGCTAACTGGCGTACCAAGGAACCCAAAATGTTGATTAAAGTCCACAAAATCTCCTTATGGGGCCCAGGATTTGCATCAATGAAGAAACGAGAGCCAACGCTTGCTGCCACGTGCCATTGTGACGAGTCAGACCTATCACAGCGTGATAATTTTATCGCATCGCCATAAAGTCGCATTTTTCAGAATACAACCCCTTCTTCTTCCTCATTTCGTCGCTGCTCATTTTTTGCTCGGTTTCGCTCAAACCTCAAATCGTCCGTTCTTGCTCATTCTCAACGAAATTCTCTCATGTTTTTTGCAAATCGAAGCTCTCGATCTCTAGTTTGCAAATCTATGTAAGTTTGGTTTAAACTCACCTTTGGCGAATTTCATGCGTTTTTATTCACGAATTTTTGAAAAATTTAAAACTTGTTTTGCTTTATTTGCTAGATTTGTCAAACTTTTTGCCATGAAACTGTTTATATATACCTGTGTATCACCTTAGGAGTATTTTGAGACTTGTTTGACTCACTTTGGTGAAGAAACGAACAATTTGCCATTGTTAGACACCTTGAGTTCGTGACCAAAATGTGGCTTGTTCTTCATGTTTTTGCTTACTCTTTGTGCTTAACTTGTCACAATACTTGCTATAGTATCGTAAGAAATTGTTTGATTACTCAGAAATGTTATTATTGCTTGAACCAAAAACATGTTGTGCTTTAGTACTACGTACTCTGTTTTTTACGAACATAATATCGTGCGGTTAGGCAAACCTTAGATACTATAGAACCTTTTAATTTACTATTTTTATGGTTGCAACATAATTAGTATGGCTTGACGTTGTGGTTCGGGCTCACACTCTCGTGCGGCTCATCGAGAGGACGAGCCCGTCGACGCAGGCGAGGACGCATCTACTAGTCTTGGGGAGTTCCTTGAGTGGGATGGGCATACTCTGTATTTCGCGCCCATTTTTCACTTTTCAGAGTGCATACGGCGTGGCATCGCCGACGATCGAGTTCGTTGCCATGGTTCAGGCAACAGTGACATTGGGCACCTGTACGATACCTATTTTCGCAACAACATGGAGCTGTTCACGCTTTGGGAGTCATGCGGCTTGACTCATCTGTTCTAGACTACGTAGGAACTTTTCTTTTTGCAGTCGAGCCATTTCTTATTTCGGGCTCTGGTGGAGTTCTTTTGGGACACCACCAACACGTTCCACTTTCCTTGGGGTGAGATGACTATCACTCCCCTCGACTTCTCAATTATTACTTGATCAGTTTTCTGGTAAACTATTGTTCCTCTCGGTAAGGACCTCACTCTTTCCTCACCAAAGATGTACGAGCTGTTGGGTCCTATCGTTGTCCAAGATCGTGTTGAGTGTAGGTCAGTACAGATGAGTGGATCATCCATCCGTCGGTCTCTGCTAGTGGAGGCCTTCTGCGATGATGCGACCACCTTGGAGTAGCGGGTGCGTATATTTGTTCTGATTCTTTTTTTCAGGGACTTTCTCCCCTAAGAAGGGTAGCCGAGCATTGATCTACTATCTCCCTTCTCTGCACGACCTTAGACGAGTCCGGACATTTGACTAGGCCAACTTGGCCTATGGTGACTTCCTGCTTGGATTGCGACTCGCTTGTCGTTATCGGAGCTCTGATGAGGAGGTCACCCTTTCTAGTTTCTAGAGGATCGTAGAGGTATACTCATATTTTGCTCGAATAAAGTTGGTTGTTCCGTGCGTACTAGATTTTCTGATCCCTTTCGGTTATTACAGAATTGGTTCTACGAGTACTCGCTTGTCGACCATTGCTGCTAGTTGGGGAGGTCGTTCTAGTGTGGTTGCTACCAGACTTGTGCGAGAGTCGCTTCTGGCGGTACGAATCATTATCGTTATTTTCATTTACTCATCTTTGTAGGACTCTGCCTTATGGATATCCCTTTTTTATAGGATCTTAAGCCCCTTTTTCGTCCATGGGTCGGATTGAACGTTCCTGTGCGGGTGGTCCAGTATACAGCTAAGCGACGCTTATTCCAGGGGACGTACGACGCTGTGGTGTATTTGGGCGAGAGAGTTGCGATTCAGCACTCCTCCGAGTTTTTCATCGTTCCGACTAGTCCTCCATCGCACATGATGGACCAAGCGAGTCTTAGGACACATATGGATTCGTCGCTAGTTGGCGTGGAGTGGCAGAGGTTTAGCCATCCGAACCAATACTATGCTGAGAGACTTTTGCCGCGGTTGGCTCCACCACCTTGCATATCGGAGGAAGCGGAGGTATATTTTGCATCTTTTGATTTATCTTTTGTTAGCCCCTAACGATCTTTAATTGTTGAAACTTTATTTTCGCAGGCTGTAGTAGAGGCCGCGGAGTTTGTACCTCCGACCATGTCCATCACCTATCAGGGGTCTTATCGGCTGGTTGAGGAGATAATACCCTCGGCTCATGAGGAGTGTCGTCTAGTGGAGAGATCGATCCCTCGACGTCAGACCTGGGTGGGTTTATCTCCAGTTTCTGTTTGTATGTATATTTTTATTGTTTTTAATCCTTTTCTTCTGCAGTTTACTCGTAAGGTGATGACGAGGATGGCGAGAGCTGTGGACGCATTTCGTTATTAGCTGGTGAGGTTGAGCCATCAGGCATCATGCCGTTGGGATGGTGGTGTGACAGAGGTATATCTCTTGTCTTGTATTGTGTTTATATATTTTCGTTTCTTTTATTTGACTTGGCTTACTGTTTCATTTCAGCCTGTTCCTCCGACTCGTACTCGCTCGAAGCCAGAGGGTAGAAGAGAGAGATCCGGATCAAGGCGCCGTCGTACCTCGATTGAGACCCAAGACGAGCGAGAGGGGTCGGATCACACCGTTGTTTTAGACGACTCGGGCTCTTCTTCGGAGGGTGTGGCGATGAGACCACCTGGTCAGGGTATGCTAATACTTTCTCCTTTCACGGCCGGTGGGACGTACGAGGTTGGCTCGTCGTCGCAGCAGCCGCAATGGTATGAGCCTCAGCAGGGTAAGCTAGAATGGGCTGGCCCTACCCTATCAATTTCCACGACTAGAGAGGCTGACGCTGGATAGGATGTGACTCCGCGGGCTTTACAGTTTTATGATACCTTTGGTATTCGTCCTCCGGTGCCATAGTTGTACCTATGCTTATTTATTTTGACTATGTAGGACTTTGCCTTTTATGTATACTATTGACTCTTTTCCGTTGGTTAAACGCGATGTATATACATATTATTATTACTATGTACATTTTATCCCTTATATTTTATATTTTCATTTTACGTGCATGTGAGTGTGTAAAATTTGCGCAAAAATTTCCGTCATTTTTATTACCTTTAGAGGGTATCCGACTTTCTCCCCCAAAAGAAAAATGAAAAAAATAAAATGGAGTTTGACTAAAATGAGCTTAATATTAAATTATACTTAAAATAATCAATATGGAAAAAGTTTTTGAAAAAGATGCCAAAAATTAGACTAGATAAGGCTTGAGGGGTTAAGAAACAAAAGTACAAATCTAAGTCAAAGTCGAAAAAATACGGTGGGTATAGCGCGTTTCTCTATCACGGCGAATATAGGCTGTCGCAGTGCGACAATTTTATCTCGGCGCAATAGTCCAGAATTTTTGAAATTCGACTAGAATTAAGTTTGTGTTGATTTCTGTTTATAAATAGGCCCCAAATTTGCCGATTCCAGCACAATTCGAACCAATAAAAATATTAGCTTTTTTAATTCCCAATTAAGTAGTTTTGGCTAGGAATTTTTGTAATATAACCCGTGAGTGGTGTCGTTCTCTGACCACTAAAGAGGGAAAAGAACTTGAGTTTAACCATTTAGGAGCTTTATATGGTATTAAGGCGGTAGATCTTGACATAGATTTTATTCATACCGCCTTAGAATATTGGGATCCCGATACCCATTGCTTTTGACTAGGAGATGATGAGATTTCCCCTATGCCGGAAGAATTTGGTGCCATTCTTGGTTTCCTTTCTCTAGATCTTGCATTAATTCCTAGGTTAAATCAATATTACTACAAAGATTTTGAGCGGTTTCTTAGCCTCAAGGGTAATGATTTGAAAGTCATAGTTGATGGTACCAAAGTTAATCTTAAAAAGTTTGCATCTTTTTATTTTAATAGACCAAAGTCGGAGTCTTTTCATGTCTACAAGAGAAGAGCCTTCCTTTTTTTGTACGTTTAGCCAGTATTTGCTCACCAATGGTAGTATGCATAAGGGTCAAGCTATTTTAGCTTGTGTCATGGAACAAGTGGATGCCGAGAGGAATCCCATGCCACTAATTGTTGGAGAAACAATGCTTAGCATAGATGAGCTAAAAAAAGATCCGAAAGAACCTCTAAGAGGTTCTCCAATTTTATTACAGGTAGAAAATCAATACTTTGAATTATAGAAATAAAAAATATATAACTTTGTGTAGTAATAATAATTTATTGTATTGAATTTTTGCAGATTTGGATAATGGAAAGGCTAAAGCTCAGTAGTCCTCCTAAAAATATTGAAAAATACATTCCTAATTGTCTTGTAAAAAGGAAGTGCTTCCCTATAAAAATGGGGTGTCGGGAGTGGAGTAGAATCTTTGAAACTCACGACTTTTCCATTAAGTGGATCATCCCTTGGTGGAAAATTGAGAAGATGGTTGGTGTAAATGCTTAACCCTTTTGTCGTATTCCAAGCTTATCAAAATTGACTTTTTATTGCCCTTCTAGGGTAAAGAGACAATATGGTCTTGCTCATACCATTCCTTCAGAAGATCTTTGCCGCTCTTATGAATTTTTGGTTTCTTAGGATGTGGAAAGATTTGATGACTATTGGTGCACTAGGCCTTTATGGGAAGTTGTGTCCCATAAGGTTCCTCCTCCTTTGTCTGGAGATGTGATGCAGTGGTTACTTAGCAGATCTCAAAAGGACAAGAATAAAGTTCGGAACACGAACAAGGATAAAACTAGTATTAAAGACCGCCTAGGGCATAAGAAAATTCCTCGTAAGGATCGCCTGGGTTCAAGGGTTGAATTTAAGACTCCTATGATTCCTAAAAAGAAAAGTGTTGCTAAAGACAAAGAAAAGAGAAAAGTTGACTCTACAGAGAAGAAAGCTTGGGTTGAGAACAATATTGGTGTTATGGCAAAGGGAGAAACTATATCTACCAAAGTTGTCTATAGATCATCTAAGGGATCCTTATTGGTGAAAAAGATTGATGATTAAGAGGAAACGTACAAGAATTGGAAAAGAGCTAGAAAAGAGAAGACGATTAGAGCATTGTTTTACTTTCAATTTATTAGATAATTTTTAATTTCAAGTAAATTTTATATTTTTTAAGCTTTCTTTAATTCCATCAATAATGTAATTTTTACTTTATTTATTAAAGCAATTTTCAGCTTTTAAAAATTAAATCAACTTTTATAATGAATTCTTTTATTTTATTTAAGCAATGGAAAACAACTTGAAATAATTTCGAAAAAATAATTCGAGTACGGAAGTCGAAATTTTACGAAATTCACCGAAACTTGCCCAGATTGATGAAGATTACGACGCTGGAAATTCAGATCTATCGCAGCGCGACGCTCCTGTCGCAGCGCGATAATCATGTCACGGAGCGACAGTCTCTATCATGGCACGTTGACTTGAATTTTCATGCGATGCTTATTCTGATTCGTCGTGCTGATGTAAACATGCGATATTTGTAAAATTTAAAGTCACCGCTCCCCGTAAAGGGTTGCCTACGTATCCTTTCCTTAGGACTCAGGCCAAACGTAGCTCTTTTGAGTATAAAATTCAAGCAATCATGGGTAGGATTTCTTAAGTTTGTTAAGATTCTTCATATTTGACAACTTGTTACCATCCATATCAGTTAGTTTTGTGGCACCTCTTGATAGAATTATTTTGACGATGTATGGTCTAGACCAATTAAGCCTAAATTTTCCTCTTGGGTCTGGAACAATTTTCCTTAAAGCTTTTAACACCAAGTCTCCTACTTTGATGTTTCTTGTCTTGACCTTCTTGTCAAAGTGTCTAGCCATGCGGGTTTGATAGCACTGAGTATGATGTAGAGCTTCTAGTCGCTTTTCATCGAATAGAATTAGATCCTCATATCTTGCTCGTGTCCACTCAACCTCATCGAGTTTACTTTCCAACGCAATGCGTAAGGAAGGTATTTCTAATTATACAGGTTGTACGGCATCCATTCTATAGATTAAGGGGAATGGCATATTTCCTGTGGATGAGCGAATTGACGTGCGATAACCCTAATGAGCGAAAAGGAGTTTGTCAGGCCAATCCTTGTAGTTTTCAGTCATCTTTACAATGATGGTTTTTAAATTTTTATTGGCTGCTTCTGCGTCGTTTTCTTGAGGCCTGTATAGAGAAGAGTGATGATGTTGAATGCCATATTTTTACAGCCTTCTTCACATTCCGCTTGAAAGTGAGTTCCATTGTCACTTATCATTTCAGGTGGGACTCCAAATCGACATATGATGTTTCTTTCGATAGAGTGCTATATGTTTTGCAGTGAGTTTTGCATATGATGCTGCTTCAACCCGTTTTGTGAAGTAATCAATTGCAACAAGGATGAATTCATGTCTTCCCAATGATATTTATTCCCCATGTTGAGAATGGCCATGGAGATGTATAGGTGTAAAGTAGAGATGGTGGAACGTGTTGCAAGTTAGCGTATACTTGGCATTTAGGGCATCTCTTTACATATTAATGACAATCCCTATTCATGGTGGTCCAATAATATCTTTGGCGCATTATCTTTTGGACAAGCATTTTTCCATTCATATAAGTTCCAGATGCACCTTTGTAGATTATTCTCATCGCCCTTTGAGCTTCCTTTTTCCCTACTCATAGGAGAGCTCTCCCTTTGGGTACTCTTTTGTGTAGCAAATCGTTTATGAGAACAAATTGGGAAGCAAAAAGTCTTAGAGCGCTGCTCTCTTGTCAGCATGAAGTGGATATTATCCTTTATTGACATAATTAAGGATGTCAGTATACCAAGGTTCCTCTTCCTCTTCTTCTTCTTCTTCTTGAACGATTTCATCAACTTCTATGGCTTGGATATAAGCTGGCTGATGCCTTTTTTCTATTGTTAAAGGCATTTGCTCAATTTACTAAGGAATTCTAACCATCGAGGCTAGTCTTGCCAAGGCATCAACAAATTGATTTTCTTCTCTTTGTAGATATGTATATTCTACCTTCTCGAGTTAGTTAGTAAGGGTTTCTAAGTATGTTTAATAAGGGGCCAAACTTTCACTCCTTACTTTCCATCTTTTGGAGATATGGTTGATGATGAGGGAAGAGTCTCTGATTATGCGTAGCTTCTTTACTCCCAATGCCAAAGCAGTTTTAAGGCCTACCACACATGCTTCGTATTCCGCAGCATTGGTGGTAACGTCAAAATCTAACTTTATTGGGATTGGGACGTGTTCTTCCTTTGGTAATACTAATAGTACACCTACGCCACATCCTTTCTGGTTTGAGGCTCCATCGATGTATAATGTCCAAGTATCATCTTCCGTGACCATTAAGTCTTCGTTCGGAAAGTCGTTTTCATGAATTGGTTTCGAATCTTCAATTAGGAAATCCGCTAAGAAGTTTGAAACCACTGATCCTTTGATTGGTTTTTGAGGCATCAATCTATTATCAAATTGAGCTCAATTGACTATCCATTTGGATATTCGCCCGTTGAGTGTAGATTTCTCAAAGAGGTACTTAAGAGGATCCATTCGAGATACTACATACACTGTATGTACAAGCATGTAGTGTCTTAGCTTGGTTTGTAGGAGTTTATAGGTACAAATGCGAAAAACATGAATCATATTCATATAGCACCTAATCCCAAGGTCATGCATAACCCATAAAGAATTAGAATTAATACCTTTGTAGCGTGATTCCATGTGTGATCGAACAAGAACAGGGGAGATAAAGAACCTCAAACGTGATTCCTCTACTTGGTCCACGTGCACGGATTAAGACCTCCATTAATGCTAGTTAGTTGCAATTGAACCCTTCAATTGACGTTCTAAGGAGAAGAACGAGCAACGAACCAACCACGAACCACCACGAACCACCACACGCGCCACTAGGGGTGGCCGGCCGTGAGTCCAAAGGGAAGGAGAGAAAGAGTCGTGGGTTAGAGAGAGAGTGTGAGGGTTTTGGGATTTCAGGTTGCTTGATTCACAATCAACTGTTAATTGTTCTGTCAATTATCATGTCATACAACCCTAGGCATGGATCTTATTTATAGATCTTATCTCTAAATAAGAGTCCATGACAAAGCCCAAAACCTAACTCTAATCTAACTATGCTAGCCCAATCCAATTCATGATTAGTTACTTGCTCATGAAGCCCATTAATGGGCCTCGAACATGCTTAACTCAATACCCTTGTGTGTGACCTCATAGGATCCATTCTAGCGGGCTTTGGACTATTTGACTAGCCCAAAGATCATTCATCATAGTCTAGCAACAGATAATGACGACCCAAAAGAACGAACTTATTATCTCCACAATAGTGATCCTTGATATATCTAGTAATTGCACTTATCGAAGACATAACTCCTTCAATCTCCCACTTGTCTGAGACAAGTGCGCAATATTCAAATTCCTTAAGGCAATGAGTGTCAATTTGATAATATGATTGCATCTCATGTCGTGATCATATCAATCTACAAATCTTTTCTTGAAAAACTGAGTTAGAATTACAAAACAAATGATTACTATGTAATCCATTTGAGCATGGCCATGCATTTTCTGAATTCTCCCTCTTCAAGGGGCCAAGATACATTCCTAATTAAATAGGTAGACTCAATCCAATCTTGTGTCAACCAAGGCTTCCACTCAAATCATGAGGTAACCATGAAACACCCTTTATAATCTCCAGCTACGGGAAGACGTTTGAATATACACAGTTACATCAATCATTGAATGGAATCAATGTTCCACTCATGTCAAAGGAATCCACTAATATATCCGGAAGCTATATACTTGATCTTCAAAGTAAGTCTATAGTTCGATCATGCATCATTCATGCATATCCATGTGATTTACCGAGCTTCACTACGATCATATAGCCCATGAAACAACGCTATCCAATCAATCTTACATGCTAGTCCATTAATTGAAATCATTTATGTCCAGTTTAATGATTCTGAATTAGGAACTGGAATAATATATGGATTTTGTTCACCTGTGGGGTTTCATTCACCAGGTCATTAACAAATCAACCTGATGAGCCAAACAATCCATAATTATTTTGGACATTTTATTTAATATTGAAACCACAATTAAATAAGAGAAATGATAAATTTCTGATTAAACATAATTCTGCTAATGAATGTATTACATATGTAATAAGTTTTTCACTAAAAACAAATACAACTTAAATTACATCATTAGCCTCAATCTAGTTGCATTAGCATGTTTCTCATGCTTAGGCAATGGAAGGGGTTTAGTAAGTGGATTAGCGATATTCTCATCCGTATGAACTTTGCATATCTTGACATCTCCTCTGCCAACGATTTCTCGAATGAGATGATACTTCCTCTCAACATGTTTGGATTTGAAGTGTGACCTAGGCTCCTTTGATTGAGCAATGGTGCCATTGTTGTCACATTACAACTCAATCCCTTTTTGAGCACTTGGTACAATGTCCATCTCAATAAAGAATTTCTTAATCCAAACTGCTTCCTTAGTTGTAATGACAGCAGCTAAATATTCTGATTCTGTAGTAAAGTCTGCGACAGTGCTTTGCTTCGAACTCTTCCAGCTCACTGCTCCTCCATTCAGACAGAAGATGTATCCAGACTAGGATTTAAAATCATCTCCGTCTTTTTGGAAAATCGCATCCGTATAACCTTTGACAACCAACTCATCTTCCCCGCCATATACTAGAATTATTCCTTTAGTCCTTTTCAAGTACTTAAGGATGTTCTTGGCAGCTATCCAGTGCGCTTCATCTGGATTTTCCTGAAATCTGCTACACATGCTTAAAGAATATGAAACATCCGACCTTGTACAAATCATGGCATACATTATAGACCCTACTGCCAAAGCATAAGGTATAATCGACATACGTCTCATCTCGTCTGGCATAACTAGACATTGTGATTTAATGAGCGTAATGCCATGAGACATGAGGAGAAATCCTCTCTTGGACTTTGCCATCTCGAACCTATAAAGAATCTTATCAATATAAGTCTCTTGACTCAGTCCAATCATCCTTCGAGACTTGTCTCGATGGATCTTGATTCCCAAGATGTACTCGGCGTCACCCAAGTCTTTCATGGAGAAACAACTCTTCAATCATTCCTTGACTGACTCAAGCATTGGTATGTCGTTCCCCATGAGTAGTATGTCATCTACATACAAGACTAAGAAAACTATGCTGCTCCCACTGGACTTCTTGATACACAAGGTTCCTCTTCGCTTTTGACAAAACCAAACTGTTTGATTGCTTCATCTAAACGAAGGTTCCAACTCCTTGATGCTTGCTTCAATCCATAAATGGATTTCTAAAGCTGGCATACCTTTCCAGGACTTTCTAGATCTTCAAAACCCTCAGATTGTGTCATATACACTTCCCCCATCAAGAACCCATTCAAGAAGGCGGTTTTGACATCCATCTGCCAAATTTCATAATCGAAAAATGCAGCAATCGCTAGAAGAATCCGAATGGACTTAAGAATTGCTACTAGAGAAAAGGTTTCATCATAGTCAATACCATGAATCTGTCTATACCCTTTCGCAACCAGTCTTGCTTTATAGATGTAGGCATTTCCATCCTTGTCTATTTTATCTTGTAAACCCACTTGCAACCAATAGATTTTACCCCATTAGGCATGTCTACCAGGGTCCACACAGCATTTTCAGACATCGATTCCATTTCGGATTTCATGGCCTCAGGCCATTCATTTGAGTTGGGGCTCGCCAAAGCTTGCCTCTAGGTTGTAGGTTCCTCATTCTCCAATAAGAAGATTTCAGAATCCTCAGTTAACAGAACTTCAACAAACTGTTTGTTTCTTATTCTGGCAGACCTACGTGGGGTAGGAGCAACAATAGAAATGTTCTCTTCAACTCATTGAAGATTTCCGCAAGAATTAGATTCAAGTGGGACGATAAGAGTCTCGCTAGTCGAATTAGCTTGCTCCGACGCGTGGTTATGCGCCCTCGCCTCTGATGTGGAGTTATCCACATCCATTTGTTGCTCGTCTCGAATTTCTTTGAGAACTAATTTACTCCCACTTGGCTTTTTAGAGAGGAATTCCTTTTCTAGAAAAACATCATCGTGAGCAACAAACACTTTGTCATCTTCGCGATTGTACAAGTAATAACCTCTTGTCTCTTTGGGGTAACCCACAAAGAAATACTTGTCTGATTTAAGGTGTAGTTTGTCGCCTTGTAAACGTTTTACATAGGCTTCACATCCCCAAATCTTGAGAAAACACAAATTTCAAACTCTTCCATTCCATATCTCATATGGTGTCTTTTCAACTGCTTTGGACGGGCTTTTGTTCAGTACTCTGGCAGCTGCTTCTAGTGCATATCCCCAGAATGATATGTGAAAATCAGTAAAACTCATCATGGACCGAACCATGTCCAGTAAGGTCCTATTTCTCCTTTCTGACACCCCATTAAAATGTGGCATCCCTGGAGGGGTTAACTGTGAAAGTATTCCACAGTTAATCAGATGTTCATCAAATTCTTGGGTTAAATATTCACCACCACGATCAAATCGTAATGCTTTAATTGTTTTCCCAAGTTGGTTTTGTACCTTATTCTGGAATTCTTTGAACTTTTCAAAGGCTTCCAACTTCTGCTTCATTAAGTAAACATAACCAAATCTACATAAATCATCAGTAAAAGTAATGAAGTATCTATATTGACCCCTAGCTTTTGAACTTAAAATATAAAAATATAATTATTAGTCCTTATCTCTTTAGAACTTAAAATAACCTTATAGATCAATCTAGAAAATTAAAGAAATTCCTAATGAGTTTAGAAATGATAATTAATGGACCCTCCACTTGATCATTGAGTCTCCCATAAAACTCATTTTAGATCCAATTTTGTATTTTGGCCATATCTTCCTCATTGTTCATCGGAATTTGGCTTATAATATATCGTTAGAAAGCTCATTTCGAACCCATCCAACTACACAATTATTGGACCTTGATTATGGACTATACTAAACTTGTTTAGACGTTTTTCATAAATAGGATACAAAATGAATGATTTTCGAAAACGGAATAAATTATTTTTATTAAAACATTTTAGAAAACAAAAGAATTCAGAAGACTCTTGGGAGATACAATCAGGTGTCTACAGAGCTTCTAATCTAATTAGCAAGCATAACAAGAATTTTAAAATCATTTAAAACTCCTTGAAAAATAGTTACAAAAATTAAATGAGCGAGACTCTGCTACCGCTGTTAAGTTTCGTGATTTCCGACACCACACGGAACTAAAACCCATCCCCAAGACCCGCACATAAATTAAAGCAACTAAAACATGCATATTAATTAATTAACAACATAATCAATAACATAATTAATTAAAAAGAAAAAGAAAGCCAAAATTACCCTTGACGCGTGCTTCCTATTTCTTAGAGCTCAGACTTGAAAGCACGATCCCTGCAAATGCGCAAGCCTCTAACGTCTCATACCCTCGAGACTCGACCCGTACGACCCCTACCCCAAAGCTTAGTCTGGGCTAGACCAAGAAAGACTAAAGTATTACGAACTTAAAGGTTTTCTCACCTATTGGGAGATGGCTTATTGAGTTCAAATCAAGTAAATAATCCCGACTCCTAAAGTTGGTATTTATAG
Source organism: Chenopodium album (assembly GCF_948465745.1). Classification (NCBI taxonomy): domain Eukaryota; kingdom Viridiplantae; phylum Streptophyta; class Magnoliopsida; order Caryophyllales; family Amaranthaceae; genus Chenopodium; species Chenopodium album. Next base: position 33,313,449 of record NC_137847.1, read on the forward strand.
ACAAAGGCTACCAAAAATTCCTATCATCTTTCCATGTGGGAGAAATGATATAGTGAGAATAGTAAGCTATTAATTTAATACAAAATTAAATTAAATTAGCTACGTAATAGTCAAATGACACGTGTCAACATGTCGGAGGGAGTAGGTAAGGACCACAAACCCTCCCCTTGGTGAGCAAGCAAGCCTCAACAAACCCATATGCATGGCATGCCCCTAGGCTTGGACCTCAAGGCATGCTGCAATGGCGCCTTGGCTTTTGGCTGGGCCTGCCTCGCAAGAACAGCTCACTGCTGCTTCTTGCGGCATTTAGTCAAGACTAGGAATATCAAAGAAGGAGATTTAGTTCTTAAGGCACTTCGTCAAAATGTGTTGGATCCAAGAGGAAAATTTAAACCAAACTTGTCAAGTCCATACATTGTAAAGTCTATTTTATTTGGCAGAGCGGCACAATAGTAGACATGGATGGCAATGGTTTCCACGATTTAACCAATTTTGATCAACTCAAGAATGTTTATGCTTAATTGCATGTGTTCAAGACCCGTTAGAGCTACGTTTGGCCTGATTCCATTAAAGGATCCATAGGCAACCCCTCAAGGGGGCCCGACCACTTTAAAAATAAAAATCTCTTCTTCGTCAACGAAAATACAGCATACTAAGTAGCGAAATACGAAAAAAAACCAAGAAAAATTACACAGCAGCAGGCACCGCGCTGATGGGTGTCATAAATGGCACCCATTTGATGAGTATTTGGGTCGTTTTTACCTTATTTTCATAGCTTTCCTTCTTAATAAATGCTTAGTTTTATGCATTTGCTCTTTGTTTTATCTTTGCTCTCTTATTTTGTGTTTTTGTGCATTTCTATGGTTTTTCTAGTCTTTTCTCCTTTATTTGCTCTCTTTTCATGGTTGTAGGTATTGTACGAGGTCCGAGTCTTGATATTGGTGGAATACTAAGGTGGAAGATGCTTTTTGAGCAAGCTTATGGCAATAGGAAAGCTCAAGATGCAAGGAAGCGGATTCTCCAAGTTCTAGCTTTTACGCTCACGAGCCGCGCTCTCATGAAGGAGTGGTGTTGATCCCACCGTTAAGCTCCTTTTGATTTGCCTCCTTGTTGTCCATCATCATCATTCGATGCGTTCATTGGGTCCCTGTTTTTGCTCAGTTTCAAATTAAGAGAAAAAGATATGTCACCATTATCAGACACTACCAAAGAGAAAAAGATAGGTCACCATTATAAGACACTACCAAAGAAGTAAGAAACTCAACAACCAAATCCGGATAAACCTCTTCCTTCAAATTAAGAACTTTTGACCATCCACACCTTCGACCTATTTCTTGTAAACAATCGTCAACCCCAAGCTTCTTACCATCGTCATGTGAATAACGAAGTTTTGGTTTGATTTTTCGGTCTTGAAGTGAAAAACCAAGGGCTTCTTTACTCAAACTTGAGGAAGGGTGAGAAGTGGAAGCTGGGTTGGTATGAGAAGTGGGTGGTGGGGATTTATGTGGTAGTGTGGTAGATTTTTGTTGTGGCTTAGGATGCTTCTTTGAAGGTGGGGCTCTTGCTTTTTGAGGTGGGTTTCTCTTTGTGGGAGTGGATCTTAGTGGTGCAAATGGAGAATGAGTGAATTTTGGGTGAAAACTAGTGGGTTTTTTGGTCCTCATGATGCAATTTCACAATCAAATAGCAATAAGCACAAAATACTCCAACCAACACTAGTAATCCCAATTTCAAAATCTAAAGTAGAATCACTTCCAATCAACCAACAACCAAATATCAATGTTCAATCACAATTAATCACCACAAAATCAACAACAGTTCAATAATATTATACAAGAGGAAAAATTTCAAATTTTTATATGAATGTGAACAATTCAAGAAGGGAAGTTGGATGGAAAATTGAAAATAATACCTATTCTTGTGCAATGAAGACAAATTTGTTATTGATCACCTCAAATTAAACATCACTTGAATTGCAATTCCAACATATTCACCCAATTGAGAAAGAAAATCAAAAAGCCCCAACCTTGAAAGAATTAGAGTTCTTCTCTTTTCTTTTTATTTTCGTGGAGGTGTGAAGGCTGTCCGATGGCTCGGTGGTGCGCTGGTGGAGAGAGAAGGGGGCTTTCTTGGGATGCGTGAAGAGCTGTAGCAGCGTAGGAATCTGTTTTTCTTTTTTTTTCGTTTTTTTTTTTTGGATTGTTTGAAGGCTGCCTGGGTGCTAAAACCAACGGGAGCTGAATTTCCAGCGGCCTAGGCGGCATGTTTACGTAGCTAGGGGAAGCTCGGCCTAGCGGGCGCTGGCCTGCCGCTGGCTGTGCGTGCTGGTGCCTGATGCTGGCTGCTCCTGCTTCCTTTCTTTTTAAATAAAATAAAATAAAATAAATACCTTCACTAAAAATAAAATAACAAAGAACGTTAATAGAGTTAGTGAAGTAAAACAAAAACAAAACAAAACCGAAATTACACTAAAAACAAAAAAGAGAATGAAACTAAAAAAAAAACTAAGAGAGCTAAAAATAAATTAATAGTAGAAGAATAAAAAAAATAAAATAAAATAAAAAATAATGAAAAAAATAAGTAAAATAAAGAAAGAGAAATTAAAAGGAAAAAGAATTAGGATCAGATTGCCTCCCGATAAGCTCTCATTTAGAGTCATGAGATCGACTTCTTACCTCATTATCAAGCATCAATTGGTAGATCAGAGAGATAAATCGTCTCCAATTTGCCGATAAAAGCACCCTCGGTATATAGATTCAAACATTGTCCATTTACCTTGAATTTCGTGTCGTTTTCGCTAGCAACCTCAATGGCTCCATGTGCTTTGATATCGGTGACTGTGAAAGGCCCGGACCATCTAGACTTAAGCTTTCCATGAAAGAGTCAAAGTCTTGAGTTATAGAACAACACCTTGTCGCCAATCTTAAACTCTCGTTTTTGGATCATATTATCAAGAAACTTCTTCGTTTGCTCCTTGTAGATCCTATGGTTCTCGTAAGCATCGAGCCGAATTTCATCTAGCTCATTCAATTGAAAAAGTCTCTCTTCACCGGCCTTCTCTAGATCTAAATTAATTTCCTTGACGGCCCATTGTGAAAGAAATTCCATTTCGACCGGTAAATGACATGCTTTGCCATACACCAACCGATATGGAGTTGTCCCTAACAGAGTCTTTTAAGCTGTTCGCAATGCCCACAATGTATCATCCAACTTCAATAACCAATATTTTCGGGATTTGTTGACTACCTTTTCAAGGATTCTCTTGATTTGTCGGTTAGACACCTCAACTTGGCCGCTCGTTTGAGGATGATTGGCCAAGTCGGCCTTGTGGGTAACTCCATGTTTCTTGAGAAGAGCCTTAAAAGTTTGTTGGTGGAAGTGAGAACCACTGTCACTAATGACAACTCTTGGAACTTCGAAGCGCGGAAAGATGATCCTCTTAAATAACGTCATAACGACCTTTGAATCGTTAGTTGGCGATGCAATAGATTCGACCCATTTAATGACATATTCGACGGCAACCAAAATGTATCTATTCCCACTAGAGGAGGCGAATGGTCCCATGAAATCAATGCCCCACACATCAAAAGGCTCGACCTCAAGAATTCCATTTTACGGCATCTCTTGCCTCTTCGATATATTTCCTGTTCTTTGACTCTCATCACATGCATTACAAAAGGCACGAGCATCCTTTAATAATGAGGGCCAATAGAAGCCACATTGAAGCACTTGGTAGGCTGTTGCAATAGAACCAAGATGTCCACTAGAAGGTAGATTATGGCAATGAAGGACACCATGAGTATCCCAATCTTCTACACATCTCCGAAACATCCCGTCGGCACACTTATGATACAAATGAGGGTCATCCCAAAAGTATCGCTTAGCATCATGATAAAACTTCTTACGTTGTTGGTATGTCAAATCCAAAGGATGTGAACCATCTACATAAAAATTAGCAAAATCATATACCGTGGAGACATAGAAGAAAAAGAAAATAAATGATCATTAGGGAAAGAGTCATCTACAGGGATATTCGAAGTAGATTGAAATCTCAATTGAGAGAGGTGATCCACAACAACGTTCTCGGCACCCTTTTTATCTCGAATCTCTAAATCGAACTCTTGAAGGAGAAAAATCCATTGAATGAGCCTCGGTTTAGCCTCTTTCTTTGCTAGGAGATACTTCAAAGCGGCAAGGTCAGTGTGGACAATTAATTTTGAACCAATGAGGTATGTTCGAATCTTGCCAAGAGCATACACAATAGCTAGGAGCTCTTTTTCAGTAGTGGCATAATTCATCTGAGCCTCATCCAAAGTTTTACTAGCATAGTATATGGCATGTAAAACCTTGTTCTTTCGTTGTCCAAGCACGGCTCTCACAGCATAGTCACTCGCATCACACATGATCTCGAATGGCAAATCCTAATACGGAGGTTGTATGATTGGAGAAATTATCAATGCCTCCTTAATCCTGTTGAAAGACTCCATACAAGCATCAATAAACTCAAATGTGGCATCCTTAAGCAACAATTGAGTGAGGGGTTTCGCCATTTTTGAAAAATCTTTTATAAATCGGCAAAAAAATCCCGCATGACCGAGAAAACTTCTCACTCCCTTGACATTCACGCGAGGGTTAAGTTTCTCAATTACCTCAATTTTTGCATTGTCAACTTGGATGCCACAATCAGAAATAAGATGACCAAGTACCACTCCTTCATTGACCATGAAGTGGCACTTTTCCCAATTCAAGATCAAATTGACGTCGGTACAACGTTTAAGCACCTTAGAAGAATTATTGAAGCACATATCAAAGTTAGAACCATAGACACTGAAATCATCCATAAATACCTCCATGATGTACTCAATAAAATCAGAGAAAATGGACATCATACATCTTTGAAACGTCGCAGGGGCGTTACACAACCCAAATGGCATTCTGCGATAAGAAAAAGTACCATAGAGGCATGTGAATGTCATCTTCTCTCGATCTTCTTGATGAATGGGAATCTGAAAGAGACTTTAATATCCATCCAAGTAATAGAAAAAACTATGTTTTGCTAATCTTTCAAGCATTTGATCTATAAAAAGGTAAAGGGAAGTGATCTTTTAAGGTGGCCGTATTCAACCTGCGATAATCGATACACATACGCCAACCTGTGACAACAAGAGTAGGAATTAGTTTATTCTTATCATTTTTAACAACTGTTTTCCCTCCTTTCTTAGGAACGACTTGTACTGAGCTCACCCACTTAGAATCTGAGATGGGTAAATGCTGCCCAAGTTAAAAAGTTTTATTACCTCTTTCTTCACCACCTCTTGCATATCAGGATTCAATCGACGTTGTGGTTGGATATAAGGGCGATGATTCTCTTTCAAATTAATTCTATGCATACAAAAATTAGGACTTATCCCTGTAAGATCATCAATACTATACTCGATTGCCTTTTATGCATGCAAAGCACAGTCAAAAGTTTAGAAAGTTGGTTACCATCGAGTTTAGCACTAACAATCACAGGGAATTCATCATTATCATTAAGAAATGCATATTTAAGGTGGGAAGGCAAAGGTTTCAACTTTACCTTTTTTACTTGTGACTTAGAAGTAGAACAAACAGTTTCCATTACCTTAAACCCCTTAGTGTTAGGGAAATCCAAGTCACGAATCAAGGAGTAATCTCTGCATCTCCTTCTCCTTCGGAAACCTCCAAGGTGAGAATAGCTTCTAATGGATCATTAGCTAACTCACGAAGTGTATCATCTTTTACAATCTCATCAAGCACATCAATCTTACAACAAGTATTCTCAAGCATAGGAGACTTCATCGCATTATATTAGTTGGAGTAAAAGTCACTGTATCATCACCAATAGACAAATTAAGAGACCCAAAATTGACATCAATAACAGCACCTGCAGTACATAAGAAAGGTCTACCCAAAATTATTGGGATATTTCTATCCTCCACCATATCCAGAACTAAAAAGTCAACAGGAATAAAAAATTTCCCAACTCGATTGGGGACATCCTCCAATACACCTAAAAGGTATTTTATAGAACAATCCGTCGTTTGCAAGGTGATTCATGTGCGTTTTAAAGCTCCTATGTTCAACATGTTACTAACAGAAAGAGGCATAACAGACACACTAGCATCTAAGTCACATAAAGCTTTATGAATGAATAATGCACCTACATGACATGGGATGGAAAAACTACCAGGGTCCTTAAGCTTAGGTGGGGATTTATTTTGCAATATAGCACTACACTCTGCAGTTAGAGCGACTGTTTCTACACCACCAAAGTCTTTCTTCTTAGTAATCATTTCCTTTAAAAACTTTGCATACATTGGAACCTGAGAGACTAAATTAGTAAAAAGGAACGGTTACCTCAAGGTTTTTGACCATATTCAAGAACTTACTAAATTGTTGATCTACCTTGGTCTTTTGTATCCGATGTTGGAATGGTAGCTTTGGCTCGATAAATGGAGGCTTGGAACCTATCACTTGTTTTAGTTTTCCCATCCTTCTAGGTGGGAACATCATCCAAGGTCTTCTCTGCTACATCACTCTTCTCTTTCTCAAGATTCACATCATCAATAGGCATTTGGGGCCCTTCATAGCTAACACCACTACGAGTAGTGATAGCATTGGCGGTCTCTTTGGGACGGGTTGTCCCGGTAAGTGGCCAGGTTGCCTTTAGATGTTGGTACCTGCTACTTGTGCGAGTTGGTTCTCCAAATGCTTTGTCGTATTTTTCAACTCCTTGATGCTACCTTCAGTGCTTTGCTTCATGGATGTCATCATTCTCATGAGGTTAGACATAGTCGGCTCTTGAGTGCTAGCATTGCCTTGAGAATGTTGTTGTTGAGGCGGCCTAACAAATCCTTGAGGACCGTGATGAGAAGCTCGTTGTTGATGGGGTAGAGGCCTTGCAACTATTGCTGAGGTTGTGACCATTGTTGATGCAGTTGAGGATTTTGAACATTATTGCTTTTGTATGAAAGGTAGGGATGATTCCTCCAACCTGGATTGAATGTGTTAGAATATGGGTCATTTGGTTACCTTTGTTGAAAGGCATTCACCTGCTCCATCTGATTGATGTCATGAGAATTCTGAGTACATTGATATCAAAAGTGATCCTGTATACCACATAATTCACAAAAAAGTTAGTTTGCAGAGGTTGAGAGGATATAAAATTAACAGATAAAAGAGAAGAGTCTTGAGTGCCCTGTAATGCTTCAATGTTTGCAGTTAATTGAGCCATTTGAGATGCCATGAGTGAATAAGCTTCTACTTCCTTTTTCCCTTTCTTAGTTCGAATTCTTGGTGAAGAAAAATGGTTGGCTGCAAGATTTGCAAGAAAATCATACCCTTCCTTGATCGTTTTGTCAAGGAACACACCACCTGCTGCAGAGTCAATAATACATTTAGTCTCGGGTTCTAGTCTGTTATAGAAAATACGAACAAGATTCCACTTCTCAAAATTGTGATGCGGACATGATAGTTGAAGATTTAGGAATCTATCCCATGATTCCCTAAGAGATTCCCCTGACTCCTCAGAATATGTTGTTATTTGGTGCTGAATCTTTTCAGTTTTTTCAGGAGGGAAATACTCTTTGAGGAATGCCTGAGAAATCTTGCTCCACTCAGTCTCCTTAACAGTATTCAACCACTTTTGAGCTCTATCGTGAAGGGAAAATCCGAACAACATCACTTTCAATTGATCTTGAGTGACTCCTTTGTGATTAATAGTGGAACATAGTTGTTGAACTCGCTTCAAGTGATTAATTGGCTCGTTAGTAGGATGACCACTAAACTGATTTTGTCGAACCATACTGAGCAATGGAGGTTTAATTTCAAAGTTCTCTACAATGATTTCTAGCATTTTAAGACCCGTTGGAATGCTATCTTGGGATGGTACCCCGAAAGAATTAAGAGACCTATTATCAGTCATCTCTTTTTGTATGTCAGACTGTGTTGTAGAGTTTTTCTATGAGTGGGTCTTTTTCTGCTTTCATTTCCCTGCTTTTTGAGTTGCCTAAGGGTCTTATCCAAGTCCGGATCCATAGGGATCAAGTCACCTTTTCGTTTTGACCTGGGCATAAACAAAAAGAAGAGAAAACAATGAGAATGTCCGAATTGAAACTAGAAGTTCCAATCGGACAATGGAAACAATTCAAACAATCAAACTAAAACTAATAGAATCTAGCCGTCTCCCCGGCAACGGCGCAAAAAACATGATGAATCAAAAGTAATACCGCAAGTGCATGGTGTCTGTTGTTAGCAGAGACTTAGCAAATACGGGTCGAATCCCATAGGAAGACAGGTTCTATTAGTTTTTTCCCAATTATTATAAACTATGTTAATAAACGAAGAAGAATTTGATGATCAATTAACTAAACTAGGATGAAAATGAAAAAAATGTTGTTCTCAAATACATAAAGTTCTAGGTTGTTCTCAAATCAATTAACTACGTTCGGTCCATCATGCTTATACCAATCCAAGAAATGCAAACAATTCACTAATAAACAAACTAGGTCAAATAATTAAAGTACTTGTTAATCCTACGTCGGGAATTAACACTTACGAATTAACATATGTAGTTCGGTCGCTAACATAATCATATTCGCCAATTGTAATTAAGCCTCTAAAAATATGATCTTTCAATTCTAATTTTTATTAGCTAAATAATTAACTCATGATATTGGCCAATTACATGAATCAAACAATAAAGCACAAACCAATTGGAATTATTCAAACCGTAATTCATAAATTTATAAATAATTATGCACAAATTATCAAGGTATAAACATGGCTTCCCTCACTTAACCCTAAAAAGCAACTACTCACTCATAATTGAAAGAAACAAAATAAAAGTGAAAAACAGACTTGAATTCATAAATAATAAAATAAATAAAGAACGAAAAGAATAAACGAAATACCTCGATGATTGAATTAATGGAGAATAAAACTAGGGTTCAACAATGGAGAGAAAACTAAAGAAGCGTTGTTTTTAGAAAATAAAGCATAAGAGAAGAAAATAAAACCATCTCAAGTAATTATATTAAACCTAATCCTATATAAAATAAATAAATAAAACAAAATAAGGAAATAAAAATAACAAAATTCATCTTGTGATTGGTCGCTTGGAGGATCAAAGTTGGTGGAGGTCGAATAACCCAAGGCTCCGCGTGCCAGACCCATCGCCCGATGGGTGGCCGATGGTCGAATGATCAAGAGCTGCGACTACGACCATTGGCCGATGGATTTCCATCGGGCCAAGCAGCTTTATAGGCTCGTGTGTGCGGCAGTTCCATCGCCCGATGGCTGGGCGCTTGACTGGCAGATTAGCAGGACCGACTTTGGAAGGTTGTAACTCACAATATAAGAATTGCATGAAGGCGTGAAACCTATCATTGGAAAGCTCTTCAAGTCTAGTTTCCAACCTAACTTGAATCTATTCCATTTGATCTGTAAAACCCGGGTTATGGCTGAAACAGTGCACAAGGGTCCTTTATGATACTTTGGAAACATTCATTTTCCTTTATTTCTAACTCAAATTCAATTCCGAAAAGTGCATATCGATCCTTAAGGATGCTATATTCATTTCCCATGCATAAAACCCTTATAGACAACATTCATGAGCATAAATCCCTCAATCAATGAACTCGATACATAATGAACTCGATCCATCGATTTCCATTCAAATATCATCTGAATCATCTCCAAACACTTTGAAAGCGTCGAAATGACTATAAAATCACCTGAAACATTAAGAAAAACACAAAAAGAGCTTAATAGTGCGATAAATGATGGCTTATGGAAATATGACCCTAAAATCGACCAAAAATCTAAGAAAAAGGTATAAAAACCAACATAAACGTGCCTAAGAACCCTATATAAATATGATTTATCAGGGCCAAAAGAGAGGCCTTTTTTCATTCGGTAAATCTTGTAAGCCAGAGCTAATCAAGATTCTTAAAGTGCTGAGTATGTATGCCTTTTTTGATATTGCCTGTTTATAGGTGTATTTCATTTAATTCAAGATAATAACAACAAAGAGATCGAAAAGAGAACAAAATAGACGTACTTGAAAATATAATGTTTATTCATTAATTAATAAGAGTATATAATAAGTAGATTAGACATCATGAATCTCTTAGTCCATCATAAAGAAAACAAAAGAAAAAGAAACAAAACAAGACCTAAGGTGCTACATCTTTAATTGTTGACAACTTCTTGAGATTGTATCTTCGAGCTTTGTCCGTTCCCAACGTAGGCGAAATCTTTTCTAAAAATCTAGTCCATCTGTATGTTTCATGGTTTCATTTATCAAGTCTCTTTCAATTAATGTTCCCACAGTATAGACTTTCTGAAATGTGTCTAAACCAAGGTATTGTAAATGGCACTTGTATGGTGGAGACATATTGTCTAAGAACTTTGGGACAAGTTCATGATCCGGAGGTCCTTGTGAAAGAAGAGCAACATTTGATCACCACCTGGAAAAGAAGTCAATAAAGCCTTCTTCTTCCTCTTGCTTAAGCAATTCAAGTTCGCGCGAGGTAGTTGTGAACTCTATGTTGTCTCCATATGACACGAGGAAAATGTAGGTCGTTCTCTACCCTTTACTAGAGCCAAAGAAAATTTATAAACACTCGACCAACCTAATACGAGTATATGGTAAGTCAAGGGTCGAACCTAAGGGAATGAGTAGGTGTAAGCTATAGCCTAGGTCAAGCTACTTCGAAAATTGTGGGAAGATGCGGTTGGTAACAAAGGTATCGAGAAAACTAGATAAATCGAGAAATTCAATATACTAAACACTAGGGATATAGGTTCCACATGCAAGCTCAATGATTATGCTAATTGAAGGATCACTCAATCAATTCAAACATTGCAAAGGACAAACAATAGTTGCAATTAAAGGAATTCAAGGGCTATCTCCTATAAGCCAAGCTAGGGCTCACTATGAATGGCTAAATAGGAAAATCACAATAAAATTCAATCAATTAAAGCAATTCTCAAATCAAGGGTTCATGTCATTGAAATTTGCAATGCAATCTAGATTAATCTTATAGGTTGATCACTCCTAATCTAATTAATCACATGCACAACTATGTCAACCAATTTAATTGCACCATTCAAATCAATTTAGCATCATCGACTAGCAAAAATCGTCAATCAAGCATGCTTCCCTTTCTCCCTAGCAATTAATCTACTCACTAAACATGGTGAAATTAAGAAACAAAACAAATTCAATCAAATTCATATTCATTTAAAGCTTAATCAAAAGAAAATCAATCAATCAACAAATTCTAAAGCAAGGAATGTAATCTCAATCAAAATCCAAGAAATTAGAACGAATTGCATTAAAAGTAAATCAAGGGAAAGAAATCTTACAAACATTCATTGAATTGAAGAAGGAATTTCAAGATCAAATTGAAATCTAAGATCAAATTCAAGTACAAACAAGTAAATCTTAAGCTTCTCTCTCCACTTTCTCTCTCTACTATTTTTGGAAAAATTCTCTCTCTAGAACAAAGTTAAGTCGTCCTCAAAAAGAAAGTCAAAAGCTATAAATAAGAAAAATCGAGCGAAGGGGGCCGCACAGGCCGTGCGCACGCACAGCCTAGCCGCGCGCGCGCACAGCTGGATCTGCGCGCACGCACCCCTATGCCGCGCGCGCACCCCTGTGCGATGCATTAGGCTTTGGCTCCTTCGCTTGCTTGATCAAACTCCGCGCTCCCGAGCATCCCCATCGTCATTACACTCGAGATGATGCCTACAAACATGGCAGTCCCAAAATGAGCAAATTGACTTGATTATTCACCTACAAAACACAAATAAAACAAAGAGAGAAAGCGTAGCAAGGTAAAACTAAAACTAAAATTATGAATTATCAACTAAAAATATGAAAAACTCGTAAAAACCAATCGAGAACTAAAGTGAATTATAAAAATGGAAAATCAAATAAAACTAAGAGAATTATATGAAAATGATGAAAGAAGATAAAGAAAATGAACCTAAATCTTATTCTTTTGAGCACCATAAACGACGCTCATCACCATATTAGCTAAAAACGCTTTTACAACGTCACACCGAGTGGAAGTTTGTTTTGAATCGAGGTGATAAAACCATGATCTAGCAGTTGGCTCCAATGAAAGAGGAAAAGTACATGCATATAAGCTATGCTCAACTCCTTTCAAAAGCTATAATTCCAATAAAGCTCATTAAGTGAGTCCTAGGATTGTCTGTAACCTTAAAGGTTGGTAAATCCGTAGCCAAGAACTTTTCTGGGAGATTCTTGCCACTTGGTTGTGGTGCAAGCTCATAATTGAAGTAATTATTCCCTGAGCTAGCTCGAAGGATAAGTTTCTTTAAGGCCTCTACTCTTTCGGCTCATGCTTTATCTTGCAGAATGTTTTTTTTTCTCTCTGCTTTTTTTTTAGCCTTTTCTGCTTTTTATGAGCCTTCATATGGGCTTCTTCTTCCCGTAGGGCCTTAAAGTTTAGGAGTTCCTCTCTAAGTTTCTCCAATGCTGCTTCGTCACCCATGATTGGACTAGTATACGAATGTGTATCACGAGAAATTGAGCGCGTTCACTTAAACCTTTTTTTGCCAAGAATTCAAACAACGATCAAAAGTCAAAATCATTGTTTTCATTCTTTTTTTTAATCCCTATAATACGAATTCACTTTAAGTAAGTTTGTTGATAAAAAATATCAAAAAAATTCACAAACAATGGAATGTCATGACTTGTGTTGACTTCAACAAGGTAATCATCTAAGCCTTTTACTTTAAATGAATTGTTTTCGAAAAAAGTAGAAGAGAAATAAAGGGAAAGTTGGATTGTGTAGACACCTGATTGTGTCTCCCCAAAAACCAAACCCGGTGATGAATATCTTTCACGTCATTGAATATCGAACGAGGTGAAATATGAAAGATCTCGTGATGCATCTGCTTTTATTAAAAATACTTCTTTCTGTTTTCGAAAATATTTCTTTTCGTACCTTAATTATGGAAAATGTCCTGTCCAATTTTGTTTGGTCCATAATAAGGGTCCAGAAATAGTGTAGTTGGATAGGGCTTGAAAAGAGATTTCCAACGATATATTATAAGCCCAATTCCGATGAATAATGAGGAAGTTATGGCCAAAATACTAAATTGGGCCCAAAATAATTTTATATGGCCCAATGATCAAGTGGAGGGCCCATTAATTATTATTCCTAAAGTTATTAGGATTGATTTTAATTTTCTAGACGAATCTAGAAGGTTATTTGATTCCAGTGATCGCCAATAATAGATTTGATTGCATTAATATTCAACCAACATAGATTAAATATGCTTAGGGTTAATATATTGAATGTATGTTAGTAAGAAAGCGCACGTGAATATGAGAAGAATAAAGTAGAGGCCTATTTTTAGGGCAGGTTCAATCTCTTTTAGGTTGTATTTGTACCTTTATCCCCGAATATCCGGTCATGGTCCAGGACCACTATGGAATTAACGATCTCATGGGTCGTGAAGCGGTGTAACCTTCACCCTGTGAACGGTTTACAAGTTCCTAAAACTTCTTTTGCTCTAGCTTCCTTCCCTTTGGAAGTCACCATACTTAAGTGTATGATCAAACTGGGGCTCAAGTGTGGGATGCTTGAAATATTCCCTACAGTTTTTGGCGACTCCACTAGGGAGGATTTCTATTTTAAATTGCTAAAATTTATTTTGGCAATAATTTAGAATGAGTGGATGAGACTCGAAAAATTCTAAGTATTCATGTGCATAATTTTGATTGACATTATTGGCATAAGCATAAAAAGGTCTGCATCGGATAGATCATCCATAATGCGTCAAAAACATAGGCTTTTTAAACGTACGAAATTTGGGAAATATCTTTCACAACTAGAATCGAAAAAACGGTGCAAAAACTAGAAAAATCTAAGAATAAAGAGAGCTGCTGAGGCATGTAGGAACTGGCGTTGAGAAAACAGTTCCCATTGTAGTGCGATGGCTCTATCACGATGCGATAGCAATATCGCGGCGCGATAGGGCTATCGTATCGCGATGGTCCTTGTTGTGTCGCACCAAGTTCTTCCAATAACGAGCCAGAAATCTGCGTTCTTGCTTTGACCGGTTCTAGTACTATTTGCTCGATTTTACTTCTTGATGGAGTTTTCCCCTCTTTTCTAAACCCATATGTGTTCTACATATGGCCATAACCCTTTGGGAATTCACGCTCCATCTACAAAATCAAACGCTCATTGTAACGAAGGGTACATCTGAGTTTGTGAATTCACCAAACCATGGAAACAAGTTTAACTTGTGGGGTCCCATCCATACGCGCCAAACCTTCCAAAGGTAAGGTTTCCGCACAATGAATCCGGAATCATAACCATGGACCCTCTTTGACTATCCCTTATCCTTGAATTGTAGAGAACTAGAGCCATGGTTAGGTTGCAAACTCATTGCATCATATTGTGCTTACTTGACTATTTGTGCATTCTTGCTTGTGCATAATCTATACGTGTTTACACTAATCGTTTGTTTGACTTGTGTATAAGTTTAAATAAACTAGTTAATGACTAAATAGGACTTTGCTTAATTAATTAATTAATTAATATGGTTAATTAAAGCCTAATAAATTGACTAAATCTGACTTAGTACAACTATAGGCTTGTCCTTTTAAGGTAGAACACTAGAAACATTCCCAAATAGACATTTCAGTAATGATGCGAAGGTTTGACCTATGGCGCGACACGAAAGTGTCCATCGCGATGCGATAACATTATCGCGCCACGATGGCCCTAGCGTATCACGACAATTCCGTTGCTTCAGCGATGGTTCAGTTTTCTGTCTGAGTCCTCACACCGAGTCTAATTAATCAGTTTATTAATAATTTAAGCTTTATTTAGTCCTTAATTATATCTAGGCACTAGTCCCATGGTCTAACACAAGTGTCAAAGCATGCCACTTTCACTCACTTTTTAAGCACACACTTTGTATATGTGTTCACCATGACCATGTCTAGAGAATCGTGTTTGCGCGTGTTTTCCGTCTTTTTTTTACGGGGTAAGTCGGATATTGTAGACACCCAAATGTGTCTCCCCAAAACCGAACCCCGTGATGAATATCTTTCACGCCATTTAATTATCGAACGAGGTGAAAGTGTGAAAAGTCTAAAGATGTGGATTTTTTTTTTAATCTTTCTTTCTATTTTTGAAAACATTTCTTTTCTTACTCTATTTATGAAAATAGCCAGTCCAATTTAGTTTGGTCCATGATATAGGGTCCAATAATGGTGTAGTTGGATTGGGCTTAAAAAGAGCTTTCCAACGATATATTATAAGCCCAATTCCGATGAATAATGAGGAAGTTATGGATTAAATTAAATTTGGCCCAAAATGAATCTTATATTTGGCCCAATGATCTAGAGGAGGGCCTATTAATTAATATTCCTAAAGTTATTAGGATTTATTTTAATCTTCTAGAATATTTGGAAGGTTCTTTTAAATTTTAATGGAATAAGGAATAGTAATTATATTTTAAACAGTTTTGTTTGGAATAAAATAAGTGTTTTATGATAAACATGATTTTAATTTGATAAACACGTAATTTGCTACTTAATCATATTAAGAAGAGGATCCGCATACAAATGCGTTTTATCTTTTAATTAGCGCCAAACAACAGAGTTTGTCGCCTGGAGCTAACATCTGTCGACTGGCGTTAATCATGTTGCCTGGCGCTGATGTCTGTCGCCTGGCGACAGATGCCAGTTTTATTCTAAATAGGACTTGATTTGTTTCCGGACTATTTTTCCATAAATAGGGGTCATATCTCCCCGTTTTCATCAACAATTCACAATCAACAATCAACAATCATCTCTTCTTTCTTTCAAAAGCTAGAAGCTTTCTCTCTCTATTCTTTTTCTAAACTTCCCAATTTACAAAATTCCACATTAACGAGTTTTAGACACACCTAGTCAGGTTCGAAGTTTCCTTCGCCCTAGACGTGAAAGGTTTATAATTTCTGAGGGTTTGGTCCCAAATCTCTTTTTCAATTATTTAATTTGATTTTTTTATTTATTATTTTCCTTGAAGTTACTAACGCGTGTATTTTGTTATTAGAAAGAGATACGAGTCATCCAAGTAAGTAATTTAATTGTTATTCTTTTGATATAGAATTCATGCTTTGATTATTTTTATTCCTAGTATCATGTTAGGATGTCTTTATGATTCCCATTATCATGTTTAGGGTAATAACTAAGATTTCTAATATCATGGATGTTTCTATGATGCTTCCAATTCTTTCCTATATCATGTTAGTAACATGTTAGGGCTAAATCTTTGATCTTTATTGATTAGTGACATGCTAGGATTTTTTATTAATCTTGTTAATATCATGCCTAGGATCTTGCTATTATTATTATGCTTTCATGAGATTGTTAATATGATGATGATGATTGTTGTCAATTTGTTATTATTATGTGGCTTGATTATTATTGCTATTACTTGATCACACCTTTTATGCATGTTTAAAAGGAATTTGTAGTTGTAATCACGCTTAATAAGATAATTAATAATCTTATTTAGGCTAATATGATTCTAATTCAAGTGATTGCCAATAATAGTTTTGTTTTTGCATTAATATTCAACCAACATAGACTAAGCAGATTTAGGGTTAATTTATTGGTTGTGTGTTAGTCAGAAAGCGCACATGAATATGAGAAGAATAAAGTAGAGGCCTATTAGGGCAGGTTCAATCTCTTTTAGGTTGGATTTGTACCTTCATCCCCGAACTTCCAGTCATGGTTCCAGACCTATTGGAGTTAACAATCTCCTGGATCGTGAAGGGGTGTAACCTTTATCCTGTGAACGGTTTACAAGTTCCTAAAACTTGTTGGCGACTCTTTTACTCCAACTTCCTTCCCTTTGGACGCCACCATGCTTAAGTGTATGATCACAGCGGGGCTCAAGTGTAGGATGCTTGAAATATTCACTACAGTTTTTTGGTGCATCCGCTGGGGACGATTTCTATTTTAATTCCTGAAATTTTATTTTGGCAATGATTTAGAATGAGTGGATGAGACTCGAAAAGTTCTAAGTATTTCATGTGCGTAATTTTGATTAACATTGTGGCATATGCATTAAAAGGTCCGCATTGGAAAGACCATCCGTAATGCGTCAAAAACATGGGATTTTTACACGT
This sequence comes from Chenopodium album, assembly GCF_948465745.1. NCBI lineage: Eukaryota > Viridiplantae > Streptophyta > Magnoliopsida > Caryophyllales > Amaranthaceae > Chenopodium > Chenopodium album. The sequence continues at coordinate 33,330,642 of NC_137847.1, forward strand.
AGGAAATTAGGGAAATATCTTTCACAACTAAAGTCGAAATAATGCTACGAAAAAACTGGAAAATTCAAGAACAGAAAGCTGCTGAGGCATGTAGGAATTAGCGCTGAGAAAACAGCGTCATCGCCAAGCGATGGCTCTATCGCCTGGCGACAGTAATTGTCGTCTGGCGACAATGCCATTGTCTGGCGATATACGCTATATTCTCGCGCTAAATTCTTCCAATACCGAGCCAAAAATCTACCTTCTTGTTTCGACTAGTTTCTAGTACTGTTTGCTCAATTTTACTTCCTGATTGAGTTTTTTCCTTTTTTATGAAACCCATATGTGTTCTACACATGGCATAACCCTCTGGGGATTCACGCTCCATCTACCCAATCGAACGCTCCTGGCAACGAAGGGTACATCCGAGTTTGTTGAATTCACAAAACCGTGGAAGGGAGTTTAACTCCCCGGGTCCCATCCACTCGTGCCAACCCTTCCAAAGGTAAGTCTTCGACACGGTGCATCCGGAATCATAACCATGGACCCTTTTTGACTAACCCATATCCTGAACTTTAGAGAACTAGATCCATGGTTAGGTTGCAAACTCATTGCATCATATTGTGACTATCTGACTACTTGTGCATTATTTGTTTGTGCATAACCTATATGTGTTTCCACTAACCATTTGTTTTACTTGTGAATAGTTTAAACGAACTAATTAATGACTAAAGGACTTTGCTAAACAAATCAATTAATTAATGAATGATTAAAGTCTAAATAAATTGATCAAACTTGACTTAGTATGACTTTAAGTTTGTCCTTTTAGAGTAAAATACTGGAAACAGTTCCAAACCAATGTTCCAGCAATTGCGCAAAGGTTTGGACTGTAGCGCCACGCGCTAGTGATTAGCGCCAGGCGACAATGTTGTTGTCTGGCGCTGATCCTTAGCGTTTGGCGAAAGTTCTGTCACTCCGGCGACGGTCCATGTTTTTGCTCGAGTCTTCACGACGAGTTTAATTAATCAGTTTGCTTAATCGGTTTAACCAGTTTATTAATGACAGTAGTCATATTTTTTATTGAGTCTAGTCACATAGTCTAGTCACATGGTCATGACACAAGTCAAACATGCCACTTACACTCACTAGTCATAGCACACACTTTGTGAATATGTCACCATGACCATGTCTTAGGTTCATGCATGAGTCGGTATTTCCGTCATTTGAGCTGGGGGTCTATTCTATTCCTAATTCTCCCATATTTCTCTTTCACCCATATCATTCTTCTTTTCCTTCCATGTTCTCTTCCCATCTATTTCATGTTGAATAGAGCTTGAGTCAAAAATAAAAATTTACCCCTAATTTCCCTTTCCACAGCACTTGGTCAAGGAGAGAAGGACGTTTAATCAAGGATAACACTTTTGTCAAAGTACTACTTTTTGATAAATCGATTCCACAAAAGAGAAAAGCTAAGAAGATAATGGCCTCTCAGGAAGAAGACAACGAACTTAGGAAGGACGTGGCCAACTTAACTGAGATAAAAACTATGGCTCTTCAAATCAATGACCTTGTGAAGCAACAACAAATGGAACTCATGCAAGAAAGCTTGAGCAAACTCTCCAATGATTATAGATTCCAGTGCATTAGCTCATAAGGGGTCCCAGTAGACAAGGAGCTTCTTCCGCAGAAGTTCAATGCCAATGACATCCCTAGGTTCAAGGCAACAGACAATCCTTATTTCCACCTAAGGGCTTTCGAGACCATATTGAATATTTAGGGAATTGATAGGAAAGTCTTCCATTCATTGTTTTCTCTATCTCTTGAAATCGTTTGTCAACAATGGTTCTTTTCCCTTGACAATGAAAAAACCTCTACTTGGGACGGAATAGTAAACGCTTTCATTGATAGATACAAATGTAACATTCAAGTTGAAACAGACCATAGACAACTTGAGATGTTAAAAATAAAAGAAAACGAAGGGTTCACCTCTTTATTTAACAAGTGGAGGGAAACTTCTGCTAATATGGTCAAGGTCCCTACTGAAAAGGAGTCTTTAATGATGTTCATCAAGAACCTACAAGACAAGTATCCGAAACATTTAAAATATCAACATAATTTGAATACTTTCAAAGCCGTCTATGACATAAGTATTGAAATCAAAGATGACCTTGCAAAACAAAAAGCTACTAACAATAGTAACAATAGTGGCTGGAAAGGAAAGAAGAACGACAATCCTTCTTCTTCCGAAAACGCCCACTCTAGCTACAATGTTAGTACCTTTGATCTCAATGAAGTCTTAGCCATGGATAGGCAGAGGCCTAAGAAACAGCTAAGGAAAGAGTTCACCCCCATTGGAATGCACTACGATACCGCTTTCGATCGACTCTATGCCAAAGGACTCATCGCTCCTATTAGACCTCTTTAAGATCCAGCACCCGAAAATAGGTCACCCAACTGGAACGCTGATGCTCATTGCAAGTACCATCAAGGTAGGGGACACACTACTGAGAGTTGTTGGAAGCTAAAAGAGGTCATTCAACATTTGATCGATAATAACAAGCTTCCCATACCTCTAGTTGGCAAGAAGAGCGAGTAATGATAAGACACAAGACAAGAGGCGAGTTTCAACGACAAGATTTCGTGACCTCCTTTTTTCTATTTCTGTTATTCATCCTCTCCCAAAAAGTCTAGCATAGGCTCTAATACCCCGTATTTTTATACGTATTTTCCTAATTAATTAATTAATTATTATTTTCTAAAAAGGGTATTTTAGTAATTTAACTTACTATTTAAATCTTGGAGCCAAAACGATATTTGAATTTTGGCGCCAAAAGTATTTTAAAAAACAAATTATTATTTTGGATAAGATTTATTATCCATTTATCCTATTTTAAAAACCGGAATATTTATATATTTTGGATATTTTAATTAAGGCAAAAGCTATATTTTATTATTATTTTAATAAGTTCGAAAATCCCATTTATTTGGCTAATAAATTTCGGATTTTCCTAAGAGAAAATATGATTTTATAAGTTAACTTATTTGGTGAATATTTGGTATTTTATTATTTAATTATTTATTACAATAAATATTATTTACACAATTATTTAATTCCTTAAAACTAGTAAAATAATTTCCTAAAGTACTAAATAGCAGGGCCGAAAATATGAGCTTAGGAAAGCTCAAATATTCCGGCCATCCCATATAGATTTTGGGAAAAATATTTTTGGTAAATTGTATTTTTAATTATCTCCTTAAAATCTCCTATTTTCCTTAAATCTAATTCTCCATCTTTTTAGTATCCAATCATTATATTTTCTTGCCATCTATTTTTCTTAATTATTCCCCAAGTAACTCCAATTTCCTTAATATTTTTCATGACAATCATACCTTCTATATTCAATTATACACAATCTCTTCAATATCAAAACTTTCCTTAAATCTTTACTCACTTCTCCAAGTAATCCTTTAAACCCTACTTACCATAATTCTTCCCAAATTCTCTTACCATAATTCTTGCATGAGATAGCCTATAAATACCCCTCCATACCTCTCACATTCTTCACACCAATTCTCTTCTTTTATTCTCCTCTTTTTACACAAATCATCCCGTTTATCTTTGAAGCCAATTTTCGGGCACTTCTGGTCAGTTTTTGGGGTATTGCTGTTTCACAGAAGATTGTTCCTCTCAAAACATCCTTGAGGTTAGGCTCAAGAATCACCCAATTCGGAGTTATATCTAAGGAGTTATAGCCTCTGCAAGTTCTGCCTATTCTTTCCAACGAAAATCCAATTCTTCTCTTTTCCTTGGTTTCTTATCTTTTCTCTTTCTCTTCTTTTATTCAATTATTATTATTATTATTATGGGGTTTTATGAAAATTATTATGAGTAGTTTTAATTATATAAATTAGATTTTTATTGATGTTTATGAAAATTAATTTAAAAGGTTCATGTACATATAGTTGGGGGTTTTTAATTTCATTGTTGTGATTATTTGTTAACCTTATATTAATTAGGTTATATTTATTTGTAGGGTGTTTTTGATCAAGCTACTTGAGAGTTCTTTTGAAGTGATTTTGGCTAAGCAAGGATCAAGGTACGTTAGGTGGCTAGATACCTTGAAAGTGATCGATTTGAATGAGCATGTTTGAATGATTATATGGTGATTCAATTAAATTGACTTGAATTATGGTTTATGAAATAAAATTATGTTTAAAAGATTGGTTTTAATAATTAAATTGGAGTATTGATTTTTATAACATGTTTTGATTAATGAATTTATTATTCATGTTTAAAAAGGATTGGTTTTGAAAGCTTGTTGGATTTATAAAAAAAAAGGGAGTTTGAATTATTATTATTAAAGGTTGGGGTTATTGGATTTAAAGAGGATTTATTTAATCATTTAATTAAATTTATTATTTATGCTTTTTAAGCATGTTAGTAATCCCACTATGCGGATTTGGTATTTTGATAAGGCCTTAGACTTTGTATGACCGGGTCTTTCCTCAAGAATAGCCTTGTAACATAAGGAGACTAGCTTGGGGGGTGTGCACACTTGGGAGAGGAATTGGTTAAATTGGTTTAATTGGTTTTAAAATAATTGGAATTGGTTTTATTGATTATTGGGATTTGAATATTGAGAATTGGTTTTGAATCATGAGTTTGGAATTATTGGAATAATTATTGGAATTGATTTCAAAAGCATGTTTGCAAATAAATTGAATTTAATTATCTTGTACTTACCGTACTTAGCATATTTTGCTAACCCGTATTTCTTATTTGTTTTGGTTCGCCCTGTTTACCGTAATGGTAAGCAGTGTTATTTCAGGTGGAGTGAATAAATTGATGCATTGGAGTCCCGGGATTTGGTTTCACTAAGTTAGGAATCTTGGTCTTTGTATCTATTTTTGAGTACTCATAACATTGGTTTCTGTCTATAGTTATTATTAATAAAGAAGAGTTTTGAAGTTTCCGCTGGAAAGTATGGTTTTGTTAGTAAGTTGGGTAGCCTTGCGTAATCACGCGGCGGTAATACGCCTAAGTCTATCTCTATGGTATAACTATACGTATTATACTGGTATTTCCGTAGAGCGAGGGAGATTTGGGGGTATTACAAAGTGGTATCAATTTTCAAGGTCCTAAAAAGATTAAAATTGGAATAGTAATTAAAACTGTGGGTAGACTTAAGAGGGCATATAGGATAGATAGAGTTTCGCATTTGTGTATGAGTTAAAAGCCTTATTTTACTTAAAAACTATTTTCCTATTTGTGGAAAGATTAATGAGAAAAGGATGCTCGAGTTCTCTACGGAGGCCTATAATGGGTATGACTCTCTGTCTAGGAAAGGCTCTCCTCAACGTCGTAGGTAACTTTCATGGGAGACGCGGGCTCGACCGTCCTATAATCATGGTTCAAGTACATATTTATTATTTTTGAAAATAAAAAGAATTGAAATTATTTGAAACTTGAGTATGTGATTATGTGTGCATTAAAGTTGGTGTTGAAACACCTTAAAGTGTGTATAAAGGGTCCGAAATTTTGGAGTATTACCCATGGTTGGGTGATTTTGAGTTATACTTGGTTTATTGAGTTATGAATTGCTTATTGCAAATGGATTTTTAATTGGATTGTTTGTGTGATTTGGCATTTAATTAATTGTTTTGCATGTGTGTGTGTGAAACAAATGGAAAAGATTGATCAAATGAGATATCAATATTTTGACATTCATTATTTGAAAGATAGTGGAGTCTCAGTTAGTGAATTCATGACTGGAATTTGTACTTTGGCATTGACCCTTTGTGAGAAGTATGGTGAGGAAGCCTTGACCCAACAACCTTGGATGGTCCTTTTGGCTTTAGCCCATTTACCTAGGATTAAGAAATACCAACCTCTCTTTGACAAATATGGGGATGTGATCAAGGAAGATGGAATAATGTGGAATGAGAAGCATCATCATGAAGGGAAATGATTAGCAACCATGTCTAGCCTTAAGAGGGACTTGCACTATGTGGAGCGCAAGTATGAACCTAGGAGGAAAGTTGTGAAAATTCCCACGATCCCAAAAGATCGAACCTTTGGACCTAATGACCAAATGTACTTCTTAAATTCCCAAGTACTTTTTTCATACCCAAAGAAGCGACATGAGTATGTGGAATCTAGTGATGAGTCCATACCACCTCTTGGTAGGAGCAAGCATTACCGTTCTCTTAGCCAAACTCCAAGCTATGAATCTTCAGAACAACCTAGCCCAAAAGTCCATTTCCATGTTGCGAAAAGGCCTAAAACTCGTTCTCAAACTGCAAAAGAAAGAGCCTTAAATCCCAAAACTTCTTCAAGCCAACCTCGTGGGGATGTAAGCCCAACAAAAAGCCCAAGTTACACTCCTGCCCCGGACAGAAATATAAGTAAATCTGGGTCAAGCTCATCAGGCTTTATTCCAAGCTATAGTGGTTATAACCCAACTTTCATGGCCGAACCAAGTAATAGAAGTGAGGATCCGGATTATGATCCTATTGAAGATGGTTATGCTCATAGTGTTATTTGATTGATTGATTTTGAACTATGGTTTTGTTTGGTGTCTCAATAATTGTCCTAAATGACAAAGTTGTATTTTCATTAATTATTAATGAAATAAAATGAATTATTTGAAATTTCTCTATGTTGTTAAGTGAATTAAATGCTTACATGATAAAACTTGTTTTAATTTTCAAAGTGTAATAATTAAACCCAGGAAGTATGTCTCCAAGAATGAGGGATCAATTAAGGAGTAAGCGCACTGGTTCCAAAGTTGGGAAGGTCCTTAAGCAGTTAGCCCATATTACTGAGAACATCACGAAAGTGGTGAAAAAGGAACACCGAATTCCCGAGCTTGATTCCTATAGTGAAGTCTTTAAGAGGGTAGCTACAGCTAAACCACCTGTTTACTTGGGAAAGGGAGGACCCAGCCAGCCTTGAAAATTGGATTAGGGAGTTTGACAAATTGTTTGATGCTATCAATTGCCCAAGTGAGATAAGGGTGAACAATGGGATTTACTACTTGAGGGAGGAAGCTGATTTTTGGTGGGCCCAAAGAAAAGATGAGCTGTTGAAGAAACCAAACTTTGGGTGGGATGAGTTTAAGGAAGCCATGAGAGAAAAGTTTTACCCTTCCTACCTGAGAAAGCAGAAGTGCATGGAGTTTACCAACATAAGGATGGGGAACATGTCAATCAGTGAATATTACTGAAAGGAATGGTGTCCTTCGAACAAGTGTATTATTCTGATAGCGGGTTCAGAATTATTAGAAAGCTAATATATTCAGTAAGGTCAAGTGATCGGAATGCCTGGGTGGAGGCCGCTTCCGATCAGTAATATTAATATAATTAATATTACAGCTTAATCTTGACTGAACCCTTCGGGTCACACCCAAGCAAATATATGCGAACCAACTCGACGAATTAATTCGGAAGAAATTAATTCGTCGCCTGAGTGTTAAATATTTAGACGTCGGTAATTCGAGCTTAGAGCGTCGAAACCGATCGTCGGAAGTCGAGTCTAAAATGATAAAAGACGAGACGCGGAAAATAATAATAAATCGACCATATTCCAGAAAATACCCCTAGCATCGGTGTGCCCCGAGCATCCGAATGCTAGGGACAAGACGAGCTAGCACACCGTGCTAGCAGCCCCGGCCAGCCGCGGATAGGCACAGCAGCAGCCGCGCCGTTCCACGGCAGCAGCCGCAGCCGCACCAAACCACAGCAGCAGCCGCACAGCAACAGTTGGTGCGGGCTGGGCTCGGGTCAGGTGCGGGCTGGGCTCGGGCCAGGTGCGGGCTGGTTACGGGCCACGTGCAGGCTGGTGTGGGCCGGGCTCGGGACGGGCTCGGGCTTGGCTCGGGTCATAGGGCCATGAATAAAGGGGAAGCTTGGAATATGGGAGTAAGTGGGAGAGGACATGTGGCACAAGGAGAGTATTGAGTGGGGAGCAAGTATGGTCCCCTACTCTCCATGTGGTCCTCACCAACCCATCTCACATAGTAATGCCACTTGTAGATTTATTATTAGTTTGCAATTTTAATTTAATTTAGTTTTAAATTAATTTGTGGAATTTCATGATCCCACATTGACGGGATAGAAATTCCCACTCATACTTTCCTCTATAAATACCAAGCTTTGGGTTTTGGAGTAAAGTGCTTGAGTGGGAGTTAAAAAGACCATTCCATAATTTTTGGGAAAACTCTTAAACTCACATAACACTCGGGTTTGGGTCGGACCTTGCTAACCCCAAGGTAGTAGATCTTAAAGTTGTGTTCGCCCATTTGTGGGTGGATACCGTCGGAGGCGCGGCGCTTCACGTGCCAGTAGCTTTTAAGGAAGAGCCCCGGGTTTTGGGCAAAGCTCGCTTCGAGGGTAAGATTCGTTATCTTTTCTTTGTGAATATTTATTTATGCTTTGTGATTTTAATTATTGTGAGTGGTTCCTCGGGAAGGGGTTGTTTCCGCGGTGAGTCGGACTCACCAAACCCCAACAGCGGTATCGGAGCCTCGCTCGTTTATTTTTATAATCATGTTTTTCAAGGTTTATTTTTGGCTTATTTTTCTGGTTTATGTTGCTAATTAGATTAGTAGCTCGGTTTTATTTATTTAATCTCGTTTTAATGTCGAATTTGGCCCAGAACCCAGATTTTCGCCCAAGATTAGTGAATTTTGGGTGGAAAACGTGTTTTGGAAAGGGTTTTACCATGTGGGGCTGTGATTTTAGCCAAATTCTGACCAGAAATGCCTTTTTCGAGGGGTTTTTCGTTTTCGACGAAAAATTTTAAGTCTTTTCTAAGCTTGAAATTAATGGCATAAATTGTTGATTATATGGTTGATTATTTGCATAATTTTCTGCACTTTTATGTCCCCTTAAAGCACACTTACTTGGTAGTATTTGATGCTTAAAGGTTGATTTATTTTCACATAATTGCAAACTAATTGCTTTTTAGTGTGAAAATTTTATTTTTGAGGCTTCCTAAGTGTTAAAGATTCAATCTTTATTTGTGATAAGTGATTGAAACTTTGAAAACCACTAAATTCCATGTTATTTTGAGTTGAACTTTGTTGTTTTAATCATTTTGAGTTGATTAGAAACATTAAAGTTCATATTTTTCCAACTTCCCTTTACTTTGTCAAATTCTCAAGTTTAATTTAAAATGAGTAAATTGAAAGTGAGAAATTGCCTCAATTTTATTTTGCACCAAGCTAAACCAATTTAATTAAAGATGGTTCTTGGAATTATTTTGGTTATTGCAATTTGAAAATTTTATTAAGTTAGACTTGTTTAAAATTTTACTTCGCTCACTAAATTAGTTCCAAAATTAATTTAGAATTAATTATTTTTGTCTCGCGAAAAAGGGATCAAATCCCAAGGTAGGGGCACGCAAAACGAGGCAATGCACCACCATGGCGAGTCAGGCTGCACAACAGCCCGCATGTGGCTGCCACGGTGGTTGCGCCGCCTCGATGGTGGGCCACACGCGCGGCAGCAGCCACGCACAGCAGCAGCTCACGCGCGGCAGCAGCAGCCACGCGCGGCTGTGCTGTGGCAGCGGCTTGCGGCCGTGTGCCGTGGGCCGTATGTTCGTGGTCTTGGCGTGTGCGTATGCTTGGTGCAGTGAGGTGACTAGCCGTAGTAGGCTTGATGTTAATTATTTTGCCGTTTGTTTATTTATTTTAATTAATTTTGTTAATTTTAATTAAAATTTTGGGAGGCTAGGCCTCGGGTTTTTTGAGCGGCATTGGCAAAATTTCATTTTGACAAGTTTGGGTGCTACCGACTTAATTAATTGGATTAATTAAGGAAATGCGGAATTTAGTGGGAGCTTCAATTGTTAATGACGTAATTTATATAATCGGTTAAACAACTTTGACTAGTTTTAATTAGGCGTGTTAATCGGATTAACCACCTAGAATAGTTACTAGTGCGCGCGTTGTTTGAATGCATTTTACTTGTTGTTAATTTTGTAAATTGCATGGGCCATTCACAAATAGTGAATGGATGAATGGAATATATATATTCTCTCTCTCACAAGTTTTATGAAATGGCAACTAGTGGGACCCGACTAGGATAGAAAATACGGACGACGTGCCGTTATGTATTTTTGTAAATCTAAATACGGTCTACACACCGTTAAGTATTTTTGTACTTTAATATTTAGATTATTCCTAGTTGTAGACACTAGTTTTTGCATAGTTTGGTTAAGTCTTGAAGACGGCGTATCTTGGAAGACAAAGCCTTGAATTGCAAATGAAGACCTTTTGAAGATATGAAGATTTCAAGGGGTCATGCTAGTTGCCAATATGCATCTATTATTTTGCTTTATATTTTATGGTTATATATATGTGTGTGAAATATTCGTTAGATGCATGTTTAGGTTTTCTTGATGTTGCGATGATTAGTTAAGTTCACTTAAATCAACCAACATAGAAATCCTAGGTCCCTAATAATATTGAGTAAAACTTGCCTTTCCAAAACAACACTTACTAACCGGGCGATGGTGATGGTAGGCTACGCCAAAGCGAGGTGCCATCACTCCTCTAAGGGGCATAAGGCACACCGGGTGTGCACGTTGGTTTTGGTTTAACTCATCGGTATGAGTGAGGAGTCCTCACATAACGTGGAAAAAGAGATACATCGTCAAAGATGCATTAGATGCGACGATTGTCTAACCAAGAGTGGCTTAGAACCATTAGCAAGGCAATGCTTACCGAGAAGATTGAGTGTTTAAGACAAGTCAAAGCATGCTTAACCACTCTTTGTTTCTTTGGATCTTGGAATCGCCTTATTTTCGCCAAATAGAGACTATTATTATGCGTGAATAAGACGTTTAATAAGATTGAAGTTTGCATGAATGCTATTAAATTTCAAACTTATTATGTTCTTGATAAATGGTTATGCTTTGCACTTATATTTATAGTATTCTAAATCAAATAATATTGTTTCCATGATTGGTAAAGGAAATCCTTGAGAATAGTTCTCAAAGAAAGGAAAAGCATTTCTAAAATACAATTTTCATAAATGACTTTTATAACTAAGTCCAAAAGGACGGTTGGACATCATGTATTCAAAATACTAGGTAGTTTTGATAGAACAGGAGGTATTGAGTTGCAAACTCAAGATTGTCAATGTTTGACAACAAACGTATCTTTTCGCATCACAATTGAGTAGGACTCATTGATGTAGTAATTCGAGTAAGAATTAATTGAAAAGATGGAACTTTGTTTTACGGCGCACTAGGTGCTTGATTATGCCTAACAAAGTATAAGAGTCAAGGTACTTAAAGAAATGATTCTTAAAGTAAGATTATGAGATATTGTATGATAAGAAATAAAGGAAAGAAGGAACGAAGAAAAGGAATTAGATTTCATTTCAACTCATGAGTTCATGTTATTGTAGTTTACTTAGCAATTCGTTATCTTCACAAGTATCGGATACTGCTTGAGTGTTCCACTATGATAGTGACCTCAAACTATTGAAGTTAAGCTAAGTTATCAACTTACAAGCTTAGAATGAAGCAAGAAGAGCTACATCAGTTGTAAGGTCGTATGTTTTGTTTAAAGACCTTTTAAGCCAAAGGCTAGAACAAGTAATGGTTATTATATTCCATAATCAGCAATTAATCTGTTTACACACGGAAAGACTCACATTCAAAGTAATGAGCAATAGTTGCGAAATTTATTTGAATGGGATGGTTATCCAAGCGTTGAGTTAAGAATGCTTGATTATAAACAAACATTTCTCTAACATGATAAACTCACTAAGTTCAAGTCATGGGCTTGATTTGCGTTCCAAACATCTTTAGAAATGTCACATCGACAAGAACGTACTCAAGGCTCTATTAGATAGGCTCTTGATAGTTGCTCGAATTGGAATCGTTCTAAGACAAGCAAGTCTTACTTGTTGAAACCGAAAAAGCAGAGAGCTATTGTTCTTGGTATAGACAATTGACTCCGAAGGCTAAAGAGGATTCAATTACTTCAAAAGTTTCACAAAGAATTTGAAAGGATATGGCTATATTCATCAAATGTGAACAAACTTGACTTGAGTAGCTCAAGAGTTCAGTGAAGTACAGAATCGACTTGGCAAGATATCAAAACGTCTAGATTAGATCGAGCGATGTTTTCTTGAGCCAAGCGTGACTATCTCAAAGTTACGAATGGAAATTTTCATAAATAACTCCACAAAGAATATGGTGTGTCTTCACGGAGACCTCGGTGTCATTTGAAAATGACTCGAACGATGATGGTTCACAACCCTTCCTATAAAGTTTTTAAAGATTTGCACAAATGACTAATGTTACACTAAACAAAATGTCGAAGCTAAGAAAGGATGCCATATTTAGTTATGGATAGAAATAACTTCTAAAAGTCTTTTCAAGTATATGTTTAAGGCTCATAGTCTCATTGGGAGTTCACTAGCTCTGTGGGAGCAAAGTGGCTTAGTGGGAGCTAGATGACTCAGTGGGAGTTGAATGGCTCAATAAAGACTAAGATAGCTCAAGTAGGAGCTAACTGTTTGTTTCATAACGAACTTTTACCCAAAGACAATATACATGTCTCTTTGTAAGCATTCAAGTGAGACTACGGGCATTACCTCCACATCCTAATTGAGAACATAATGGTTGTTTCTCTAAGTGGTGTCTTTCTGGAAAGTAACATGTTTCCAAAATGACAAGTGGGAGGAAAATGAACTCGATGACCATCGAGCTTAGCAACAAACTAGAATTGAGAATTTCGGAAGACCTTAAAGGACTTCATGAGAATGCTTGATCAAGAATACTCAAAAGGACTTTACAAGTGCCTTAAAAGAGAATTCATTACTCACAAAACATCAAAGATGTTGGAGTAAGATCAACATAATAAAAGGGCTTTGAAAGCGCCTTAAAACTCAGTATTTGATGCAATTGCCCCGTATAGGTATAGAATTCACCAAGGCTTGGATTGAATCCTATAAATTTTCTATTAAGATAGAAATAAACCTAATACTTACAAGCATACTATTTACTATTAGATAGTAAAGGAATAATGTCTTGTAAGATATCTACGACAAATCCAAATTCCGAATAATGGTTAAAAGCCATGAATATCCGAAATAGACTCCATGTTTGAAAATCATGTTTTAAACTTGATTAATTTGCATGAAAGGTGAAAGACCCATCGATTGCAAATAAGTTTTCAAGGAGAAAACTAACAAATGTGGAAATGTATGTGCATACATAGCTAGATTGGTTGTAAAGGATATAATTAATTTCAAGGAGTTGATTTCAATAAAATCCCATTCACCAATCGGAATGCTCAAGTCTTTTCGTGATTGATCTAGCAAAATTGCGCATATGAAATATGGCAAAATAGATACCAAAACCGCCTTCCCAAAATGGAATTTTGGAAGTGACTATGTTATAGTCTAAGGGTTTTGAAAATCTAAATAATGCTAGATTTGAAAGCAAGCACATGGAATCCGTCATGGGATTAAAGGAAGCATTGCATGAAGGAATTGGAACGTGTTTTCTGATAAAGTTAATAAGAGGATTGACTTATGGAGAAACATAGAAATTCTGATGAACAAGAAGTTTAGTGGGAGCAAAAGTAATGGTCCAACAAGATGTTTACGAACTCTTTTGTGAATCAACTATCAAATGCTAAATGCTTAGATTTGAAAGTATTTTCGACAATGGACCGAGCTAAAGACGATACTTAGTACATGTTGGGAATTACGTTCTATGGTATAGACTTAATTAAATGATTAAATGAGTAAAAGGATTTTACCATGTTAAACATGAAGGACTTTTGAAAGGCTTTCGACCCATATGTATAAAGCTAAAGTAAATGTTTGACCTATGTATAAGCTAGGCTAAGTACTAAGTCAAACGAGAAAGACTCTAGTAAGAGACTTTTAATCATATCATATAGAGAACAATTTGGCAAGACTCAGTGTAACTGTATGAGCTAAATGTCACATGGATGGAATAAAATTAAGAATCATTCTGGAATTAAATCCATCATGTAAGGCTATGATATGGTATCGTCAGATGACTTACATGCTTAGAGCATATGAAGTACGTATATAATACCAATCGACATTAATCTAAGTATTAGATCATTAGATTATAGTCAAGAACATCCATAGAGCTTAGATAAGTAGTTGGATGAAGTTCTTGACGCATGGAAACAAATATAATTTAAGTTTTGATGTTGCAAGCACAAACCTTAACACGGACTAAATCCTTAGCAAGGAATCCATTTATAAGCACGAGGCAAGAAGTGTCGTGGCTTGAGAATGGTAACATGGATGTGCATCCATGTATAATGTGCGGGAATTTAAGGAAAATTCCCATGATCACAAGTGATTAGGGTATCCCAAATCGTTGTGAGTCGCTTGGAGTAAAATTCAAGCAAGGCATCATCGAGGAGTCTACTAAAATATATGTTGAGAATATTGTTGCCTTGAAGGCAATTATAAGGAAAGATGTTAAATGGAAAGGTTCGTTGTTGAACATTAATGATTGCAGGTTGTCAAGTAGAAGGTCTCAAATCATGAAAATAAGTGGGAGCCATTGCTTGAACAATAAATCCTGAATCACATGTAATCCATTAACACTCTCAAAATTTTATCATCTTATTATGGAAATGGTGGATAATGAAGATGCTAAGGTTTGCAAAGTAATTTTAACTAAACCTTTGCAATCAGTGAACGACAACATTCATAATTGCATGAAAGAAATCAAGCATATCAAATATGAGTGTGATTTCTATGAATGTTTTATGAAGAGTACTACTCTTAAAACATTTGGGAAAAACCATTTATCATAAGATGAAACATTGTGAAGTTTCATAGTGGACTAAAATATTTCTAAATATTCCACAAAACTATTTAATTGTGGTTTAGAATTAAATAATGAGTCCATTCAATTTTGATAAATATTCAAAATAGGGTATCAAGTCAATGGCTTGGATAAAGAAACACCTATTAAGTGAACATTGAATATTTTAATCGAAAATTATCCCTAATCAAGGTCGTATTTTGTGGACGAATAATGACCATCAGAGATTAGTGTGTAGTATGATTTGTAGCACCGTTTCTTGTGCTATGAGGATACAAATCATTTGCACAAGTATTGGTTTAGAACCATACTGGACAGACCTATGAGGATGCTTTAAGAGATTAAAAATCGTCATAAGTATTTTCTCATTATTACTATCGGAACTCTTTCCTTTTTACCATGAGTAGTGGGAGATCTCTTGTTTGAGTAATGGTCCGTTTTGGTATTCGCCAAACGTCTGCCGTAATTGGGGATTATAAAGACGGATATCGGGCGAGTGAGTCCTCTTAGTAAGAGAAGCTACATTACAAGACTGGAAATGTCCCCATACTAACAATAGGGAACATGTCTTGTTGTTTACAAGGCCTCTCGAAGAGCGAGACTGTGAAAAATGCATGGCCGTACTCAGATGGATTTTAGAAATCATCTGCTTATTGACAGTCAAACTCGGATTTCGAGATACACTTCTGGACGTAACAGACATGACTAGTAATCTTACTCTGTAGTTCATGAAGAGACATAGGATAAGGGCTATACACTAAATGCACACTTGTCTGGAAGGACAAGTGGGAGATTGAAAGGAATGGTGTCCTTCGAACAAGTGTATTATTCTGATAGCGGGTTCAGAATTATTAGAAAGCTGATATATTCAGTAAGGTCAAGTGATCGGAATGCCTGGGTGGAGGCCGCTTCCGATCAGTAATATTAATATAATTAATATTACAGCTTAATCTTGAGTGAACCCTTCAGGTCACACCCAAGCAAATATATGCGAACCAACTCGACGAATTAATTCGGAAGAAATTAATTCGTCGCCTGAGTGTTATGAGTGTTAAATATTTAGACGTCTTTAATTCGAGCTTAGAGCGTCGAAACCGATCGTCGGAAGTCGAGTCGAAAATGATAAAAGACGAGACGCGCAAAATAATAATAAATCGACCATATTCCCGAAAATACCCCTAGCATCGGTGTGCCCCGAGCATCCGAATACTAGGGGCAAGACGAGCTAGCACACCGTGCTAGCAGCCCCGGCCAGCCGCGGCTAGGCGCGGCAGCAGCCGCGCCGTGCCACGACAGCAGCCGCACCACGGCAACAGCCGCAGCCGCACCAAACCGCAGCAGCAGCTGGTGCGGGCTGGCTGCGGGCCACGTGCGGGCTGGTGCGGGCCGGGCTCGGGCTTGGCTCGGGTTATAGGGCCATGAATAAAGGGGAAGCTTGGAATAAGGGAGTAAGTGGGAGAGGACATGTGGCACAAGGAGAGTATTTAGTGGGGAGCAGGTATGGTCCCCTACTCTCCATGTGGTCATCACCAACCCATCTCACATGGTAATGCCACTTGTAGATTTATTATTAGTTTGCAATTTTAATTTATTTTAGCTTTAAATTAATTTGTGGAATTTCATGATCCCACATTGATGGGATAGAAATTCCCACTCATACTTTCCTCTATAAATACCAAGCTTTGGGTTTTGGAGTAAAGTGCTTGAGTGGGAGTTAAAAAGAGCATTCCATAATTTTTGGGAAAACTCTTAAACTCACATAACACTCGGGTTTGGGTCGGACCTTGCTAACCCCAAGGTAGCAGACCTTAAAGTTGTGTTCGCCCATTTGTGGGTGGATACTGTCGGAGGCGCGGCGCTTGACGTGCTAGTAGCTTTCAAGTAAGAGTCCCGGGTTTTGGGCGATGCTCACTTCGAGGGTAAGATTCGTTATCTTTTCTTTGTGAATATTTATTTATGCTTTGTGATTTTAATTATTGCGAGTGGTTCCTCTGGAAGGGGTTGTTTCCGCGGTGAGTCGGACTCACCAAACCCCAACAATTACAACAAGTTCATTGAGTTGATGAGGTTTGCCCCGGAAGTAGTCCCTACTAAAACAATCAAAGCTCAGAGATTTGAGCAAGGCTTAACCTTGACTCTCCAAGGGAAGCTAGGGGAAGTGACCTTTGAGACTTTGGATGAAGTTTATGGCCGTGCAGACCATCTGTACGGAATTAAGGGGAGAAAGATGGAGCAGGTTGGAAAGAAAAGGAAGAACCCGGACTCTTTTCACGGGGGTAAAAAGAGGCACAAGCCCAATGGGAATTACCAAGGGAATTCTGGTGATAAGAGGGATAACAAGGGAAAATTTGGGAAGGGGAATGGAGGCCAGTCGTCCAACCATAAGGGGAATGGGAACCAAAGGGGTGGGAAACCCAAGAGAAGGTATTTCTGCAAGCGGTGTGAGAAAGACCACCCAAGGAAGGACTGTGAGGGAAACCTAGTAACTTGTCGTTACTGTCATAAGTTGGGACACCGTGAGTATGAGTGTTTCAAGAAGGAAGCTGATGTTAAGTCTGGGAAGGTGAAAGAGTCTAGTGCACCTAGCAAACCACCTCAATCTAGTGGACCTACAACCAAGGCTGGAACCAGTAGCGGTGTGAGAAGTGCCCCAAAAGGTCGTTTGTTCGTGATGAATAGTCGTCAGGCTGAGTCTGCTAATGATGTGGTAATTGGTGTTTTCTTTATAAGTTCATCTCCTGTGAGAGTCTTGTTTGATTCAGGGGCGTCGCATTCTTTTATTTCTAAGAAAGTAGTAGGGAGTCTCGGTTTAGAGAGTCCTGAGTCAGTTTCTCTAGATGTGTCTATCCCATCTGGGGAAGTGAGGAGTTGTTCAAGATTGTTTTTGAGAGTGCCTATTTCTATTTCTGGGGTAGAATTTCTGGCAGATTTGATCGAGTTTGATTGAACGACTTCGATGTAATTCTGGGTATGGATTGGTTGGGAAAGTATGAGGCAAGGATCGATTGTGCGGCTGAAAAGGTCACCTTAACTAGCCCAAATAAGACCAAAGTGGTATACAAAAAGGAAGGGAAAAGTTCAGGGTTGAGAATTGTGTCTGCAATGCAACTACAGAAGCTGGTTAAGAAGGGTTGTCCTTTGTTTTTGTGTAGTGTTCAAGAGATTGAAAGTGAGGAAAAGAAAGCTGAAAAAGGTATTCCTGTTGTAGAAGAGTTTCCCGATGTGTTTCCAGACGAGATTCCAGGTATGCCGCCAGTAAGGGATGTTGAGTTCACTATTGACCTGGAACTGGAACTATCTCTAAGGCTCCATATAGGATGGCTCCAGCTGAGTTGAGGGAGTTAAAGACCCAGTTGGATGATTTATTGGAGAAAGGTTATATTAGGCCTAGTTCATCACCCTAGGGAGCTCCAGTATTGTTTGTGAAGAAGAAAGATGGGAGTATGAGGTTGTGTATAGATTATCGAGAGTTGAACAAGGTGACAGTGAAGAATAAGTATCCATTACCAAGGATCGATGATTTGTTTGACCAGTTGAAAGGAGCAGGAGTATTTTCAAAGATAGATTTGAGATCGGGTTATCACTAGTTGAGAATTGGGGAGCAAGATATTGCAAAGAGTGCTTTCAGGACCCGTTATGGTCACTATGAGTTCACAGTTATGCCATTTGGTTTGACCAATGCACCTACAGTGTTCATGGATTTGATGCATAGGATTTTCAGGCCATACTTGGACAAGTTTGTGGTAGTGTTTATTGATAATATTTTGGTCTATTCAAAGGATGAAGAAGAGCACAAGGAGCATTTGAGACAAGTGTTATTATGTTTAAGGGAACATCAGTTGTATGCCAAGCTGTCTAAGTGTAAGTTTTGGTTGGAGGAAGTAGCATTTTTGGGCCATGTGATTTCCAAGGATGGAATTTCAGTGGACCCAAGCAAGATTCGGGCTGTGAGTGATTCGCCAACCCCAAAGAATATGTCAGATGTAAGGAGTTTTCTGGGTTTAGCAGGCTATTACAGAAGGTTTGTGAAGGATTTTTCGAGGATCGCGAAGCCCATGACAAGTTTGATGAAAAAGGAGCATAAATTCTTATTGACTCCAGAGTGTGAGGAGGCGTTTAAGATCCTGAAAGAAAGGTTAACCACAGCACCTGTGCTGGCCTTGCCGGATGGGAGTGATCTATATGACGTGTACAGTGATGCATCGAAGTTGGGATTGGGATGTGTGTTAATGCAAAATCGAAGAGTGATTGTGTATGCCTCGAGGCAGTTGAAGGTTCACGAAGGGAATTACCCAACCCACTATTTGGAGTTAGCTGCAATAGTGTTTGCCTTGAAAATTTGGAGACATTACTTGTATGGGGTGACTTGTAGAATTTTCACATACCATAAGAGTTTGAAGTACATTTTCACCCAAACGCACTTGAATGGGAGGCAGAGACGATGGTTGGAGTATATGAGTGATTATACATTGGATATTCAGTATCATGAGGGAAAAGCTAATGTGGTGGCAGATGCTTTGAGCAGGAAGTCAGAACATACGGTGAATGTGATGGTAGTACCAGATCAGTTGTGTGTAGAATTTCAGAAGTTGAACTTGGAAGTGATGGAGAATGGTGAAGTAACTAGGATGTTGAATGCCTTGGTGATTCAACCATCCATTTATGATGAGATAAGGGAAAGTCAATTGGAAGATGAGAAGCTAAAATCAATAAAGAAGAAGATTGATGAAGGAGAAGTGTTGGATTTCACCATTTGTGATAAGGGGAGTATTCGATTTAAGGGGAGATGGTGTGTACCGTAGAATCGTGGTGATCTAAAACAAAGATTGATGGAGGAGGCTCATAATTCTCCTTATTTAATGCATCCTGGAGGGGATAAGTTGTATAAGGACATGAAGAAAACTTTTTGGTGGCCCAATATGAAGAGAGAAGTGGCTGAATTTGTGGCTAAGTGTTTGACATGTCAGAAGGTGAAGATTGAGCATCGCAGGCCTCAAGGAAAGGTCCAATCCTTGGAGGTACCTAAGTGGAAATGGGATTCGATTTCTATGGATTTTGTGGGAGCTTTTCCAAAGACCAAGGCAGGGAATGACACTATTTGGGTAATAGTGGACATGTTGACAAAGTCAGCAGCGTTCATACCCATGAAGAGTACTTGGACTATGAATCAGTTGGGAAGAGCATACGTGAAGTTTGTGGTGAAGTACCATGGGGTACCCACGGATATCATTTCGGATAGAGATTCAAGATTTTTGTCTAACTTTTGGAAAAGTTTGCAAAAGGCGATGGGAACTAAGTTGCTAATGAGCACAACGTTTCACCCAGCAACAGATGGTCAAACGGAAAGAACGATTCAGACATTGGAGGACATGTTGAGAGCTTGTGTGATGGAGTATCAAGGGTCTTGGGAAGACCACTTGGATTTATTAGAGTTCTCTTACAATAACAGTTACCATGCAAGCATTGGAATGGCACCGTTTGAAGCATTGTATGGTCGGAAGTGTAGAAGCCCAGTTTGTTGGAATGATATAAGTGAGACTATGGTTCTTGGGCTAGAAATGATTGAAGATATGGTGAAGCAGGTCAAGTTGATCGAGGAAAAGATTAAAGCAGCCCAGATCGACAGAAAAGCTATGCTGATTTAAAAAGGAGGGAGGAAGAATATGAAGTTGGAGAGAAGGTTTTGTTGAAAATTTCACCCATGAAAGGGGTGATGAGGTTCGGAAAGAAGGGGAAACTGAGCCCAAAGTACATAGGGCCTTATGAGATCATCCAGAAAGTGGGAAAAGTGGCTTATAAGTTGGATCTGCCTAACGAGCTAGAAAGGGTTCACAATGTGTTCCATGTGAGCCAAATTCGAAAGTATATTCCGGACGTGACACATGTGTTGCAACCAGAAACCATCGAGATGGATGAAAATTTGACTTATGAGGAAAGACCAGTAATGATTCTTGACTCTAAGGTAAGGAGCACAAGGAACAAGGATGTGAGCATTGTGAAAAGTGTTGTGGTCAAATCAGAAAACTGAGGAGGCTACATGGGAAGCTGAGGCTGATATGAGGAAACGATACCCAAAGTTGTTTACCTAAGGTTAGTGGTCGAGTTACGGGGGCGTAACTCCTTTTAAGGGGGGTAGAGGGCGATAGAGTTTCGCGCGTCTACTTTTCGAGTCATTTTTTTTTTTGAGTAATTTTGAGTCTTATTTGAGTTTAGTTGGAGTCCTGAGTCAAGTTAGGATGTGCATGAACCAATAATTTCAAAATGATTTTAAGGGGGGTAGACTGTAATACCCCGTATTTTATACGTATTTTCCTAATTAATTAATTAATTATTATTTTTTAAAAAGGGTATTTTAGTAATTAAACTTACTATTTAAATCTTGGAGCCAAAACGATATTTGAATTTTGGCGCCAAAAGTATTTTAAAAACAAATTATTATTTTGGATAAGATTTATTATCCATTTATCCTATTTTAAAAATCGGATTATTTATATATTTTGGATATTTTAATTAAGGCAAAAGCTATATTTTATTATTATTTTAATAAGTCCGAAAATCCCATTTATTTGGCTAATAAATTTCGGATTTTCCTAAGAGAAAATCTGATTTTATTAGTTAAATTATTTGGTGAATATTAGGTATTTTATTATTTAATTATTTATTACAATAAATATTATTTACACAATTATTTTAATTCCTTAAAACTATCAAAATAATTTCCTAAAGTACTAAATAGGAGGGCCAAAAATAAGAGCTTAGGAAAGCTAAAAAATTTCGGCCATCCCATATAGATTTTGGGAAAAATATTTTTGGTAAATTGTATTTTTAATTATCTCCTTAAAATCTCCTATTTTCCTTAAATCTAATTCTCTATCTTTTTAGTATCCAATCATTATATTTTCTTGCCATCTATTTTTCTTAATTATTCCCCAAGTAATTCCAATTTCCTTAATTTTTTCATGACAATCATACCTTCCATAATCAATTATACACAATCTCTTCAATATCAAAACTTTCCTTAAATCTTTACTCACTTCTCCAAGTAATCCCTTAAACCCTACTTACCATAATTCTTCCCAAATTCTCTTACCATAATTCTTGCATGAGCTAGCCTATAAATACCACTCCATACCTCTCACATTCTTCACACCAATTCTCTTCTTTTCTTCTCCTCTTTTTACACAAATCATCCTGTTTATCTTTGAAGCCAATTTTTGGGCACTTCTGGTCAGTTTTTGGGGTATTGTTGTTTCACAGAAGATTGTTCCTCTCGAAAAATCCTTGAGGTTAGGCTCAAGAATCACCCAATTCGGAGTTATAAGGAGTTATAGCCTCTACAAGTTCTGCCTATTCTTTCCAACGAAAATCCAATTCTTCTCTTTTCCTTGGTTTCTTATCTTTTCTATTTCTCTTCTTTTATTCAATTATTATTATTATTATTATGGGGGATTTATAAAAATTATTATGAGTAGTTTTAATTATATAAATTAGATTTTTAATGTTGTTTATAAAAATTAATTTAAAAGGTTCATGTACATATAGTTGGGGGTTTTTAATTTCATTGTTGTGATTATTTGTTAACCTTATATTAATTAAGGTTATATTTATTTGTAGGGTGTTTTTGATCAAGCTACTTGAGAGTTCTTTTGAAGTGATTTTGGCTAAGCAAGGATCACGGTACGTTAGGTGGCTAGATACCTTGAAAGTGATCGATTTGAATGAGCATGTTTGAATGATTATATGGTGATTGAATTAAATTGACTTGAATTATGGTTTATGAAAGAAAAGTATGTTTAAAAGATTGGTTTTAATAATTAAATTGGAGTATTGATTTTTATAACATGTTTTGATTAATTAATTTATTATTCATGTTTAAAAAGGATTGGTTTTGAAAGCTTGTTGGATTTATAAAAAAAAAAGGGAGTTTGAATTATTATTATTAAAGGTTCGAGTTATTGGATTTAAAGAGGATTTATTTAATCATTGAATTAAATTTATTATTTATGCTTTATAAGCATGTTAGTAATCCCACTATGCGGATTTGGTATTTTGATAAGGCCTTGGACTTTGTATGACCGGGTCTTTCCTCAAGAATAGCCTTGTAACATAAGGAGACTAGCTTGGGGGGTGTGCACACTTGGGAGAGGAATTGGTTAAATTGGTTTAATTGGTTTTAAAATAATTGGAATTGGTTTTATTGATTATTGGGATTTGAATATTGAGAATTGGTTTTGAATCATGAGTTTGGAATTATTGGAATAATTATTGGAACTGATTTCAAAAGCATGTTTGCAAATAAATTGAATTTAATTATCTTGCACTTACCGTACTTAGCATATTTTGCTAACCCGTATTTTTTATTTGTTTTGGTTCGCCCTGTTTACCGTAATGGTAAGCAGTGTTATTTCAGGTGGAGTGAATAAATTGATGCATTGGAGTCCCGGGATTTGGTTTCACTAAGTTAGGAATCTTGGTCCTTGTATCTATTTTTGAGTACTCATAACATTGGTTTCTATCTATAGTTATTATTAATAAAGAAGAGTTTTGAAGTTTCCGCTGCAAAGTATGGTTTTGTTAGTAAGTTGGGTAGCCTTGCGTAATCACGCGGCGGTAATATGCCTAAGTCTATCTCTACGGTATAATTATACGTATTATACTGGTATTTCCGTAGAGGGAGATTTGGGGGTGTTACATAGGCACCTTTTATTTTCTTTAGATCTTATTTTGTAGGTTTCTCCTTTTTACCTTTTTATAAAACTAGCATTTCTTTGCTTGCATATAATCATTGCATTGCATTAAAAAAAAAATAAAAAAAAAACTCCATTTCGAACTAAGCACAAGGTATACCAATGATTCGAGGCACCCCTTGTAGCCTATCATATCACCTGTCACCCTTTAAAAATATAAATCCTTTCTTGATAAACCACTTTAAGCCTTGTCTAACGATAAACCTTTCGTTTTCAACCCAGATCTACCTAACCTTGGGATGGTATAGTGTGCAACTTATGCAAATTCTAAATACGAAAGCTTGAGCGATTTTACATAGAGCTCAAAAATTCCAAAAGCAAAAATAATAAAAAGTGTGCAAAAAGGGAAAGTGTTCCAATGTCTTTGGTATGAACATGTATTTGATATGAACATGTCTTTTTTTCTTTATCGAGTGCTCGGTACCGTACCTGAGAAACATGAATGCCAAGTGAGTGATAGACCGCATGATCAGGATTGCCCACACTTATCAAAATAAATAAATGATAAATCAAAAAAGAGAGCAAAATATAAACAAAAGAGAATTAAAAAAGTGAGAAAAACTCAAGCATACGAATACAAAAGATTCAAAAGCAAGATTGCACACCTTGGGGGCTTATCTAGGGTCTTGAGCCTTTATCCTTTTCTTCTTCAACCTTTAGCCTAACCACGTTACAAACCTTCAAACATTTCTTTAAGGTATACACATACTTGTGCGAGGTTCGGCTAGATCTACGTTCGGCCTGATTCCTAAGGGATACGTAGGCAACCTCATAATGAGGTGCGACCGTACTAAAAATGCATTCATTCACATTCATATTTACATTCATACATGATCATATCAAGGGATCTCTAATGCTTATCCCTATCCATTTATAGCTAGACTTGGGGGCTTGATCCCTACATCATTAGCCTACCCAGCCTAAGAGTCACCACTATTTGACTCTTTTCAAAATACTTTTTCCATGCACTTAGCCTTTGCAGCCTAGCCTTATTGTCACTTTCACACACATCACAGATACATGACCAAATTATCTTTCCCTTAGGAGCCTTTTGTCATGAAATTTTAAACACAACGATGAAGCACGCCTTGTCATATCAAGATCACTCATTATCATAATTCTTATTGCATCACAAAGTATGAAGTGCTTAGCCTCCGCGCCTAAGTTACCCAAATACTTTCATCATCGAGTCAACAATTGAGATAAGCTAGGATGTTATAATCCTTGCACTATGAGATACAACGTCGATCCATGCATTTGACTAAGCTCATTCAACATGCACCTCCAACACTTCGATTCTTTTTTGTGTCTTTGTCGGTACCCTCCACAAAAAATGACGGAAATTTTTTGCAATTTTTTGCTTTTCTGCATTTTGAGTCAAGCACATCACAATACAATGCACACACGAGTCATGCACATTGAGTCATGTCATGTCTTATCACATCGAGTTGAGTCTAACACACGTGTCAATCACCTTGAGTCAACCTCAAGTCAAAGCAATCATAATGTCAACCACAACAAACCTTAGGTCAACCCTAAGAAAAACTTGAGCAATGTCTTGCATTCTAAAGCGTATATGCAGGTACACTAAGTCCTAGACGGACAGGTGATATTTATAAAGATCTAAGACGGAGAACACAAATTTTCAAAGACATGCAAAGCTATCACTTTCAAGGCGAGGAGATGAGAAAATTTGAACAAGACGGCTCAAGGCGTGGTGGTCTTTGACAACATTCCCTAAGATACAAAAGTTGCACCCTATTTGAAAAGAGATAGCTCAGGACGAAGCAATCTTGGACAGCGCTCCCAAAGATGTGGAGGTTGTCAAATAAAAGAACTTTGATTCAACAAAAAATTGGTTATGTCCTAAGGCATGGACGGCTCGCATAACAAGTTCTCAAGACGAAGAGACCCATAATTTTCGAACAAGAATTTCCAAGACAGAGAAAAATTGTCGATTAATGCACACTTCCCGAGGCATAGAAGTTGGCGATCGCATCCCAAGGCGTGGGTACTTAGCGGAATTTCACTCATGAGCTACTCAAGGCGTAGGAGCTCACGACAGGATTCTCAAGGCATGGAAACTGTTACAAGGCGAGGAAAATCATCATTCGGAAGACTGCTCGAGAAGAAGGAGTCTACGACATGTTACCCGAGGCGAGGAAATTTGTCATCATTCATTTGTGAGTTGCTTGAGGCCCAGAAGATCATGATAAAAATCCCCAAGGCGTGGAAAACCGTCATGTAGTGAATCACTCAAGACGTAGTGGTTTGCGGTAAAATTCCCAAGGCGTGGAAGATTGTCGTTCAGTGGATCGCTCGAAGTTATCTTTGATGGTGTTCCCTAAGATGTGGAAGACTATCACAGCGGCAATTGAAGGCAGCTACAAGTGGAGCAGTCTTTAGGCGATATCCCCTAGCTTGAGGAGGATCATCAAAAAAAATTGGTTACTCTAGAGACGTGTGCTCGACGGTGCAAGATACGCGTTTCTTAACTCTTTTATCTGTTTTAACTAATGCTAGTTTGCCGGTATCGGCATTACAAGAATGATTTAGGAATCGCAAAACGTTCTGAATCATTCTCCGTCCCTATTGCTACTTTGACTTTCGTTTTCGAAACTTGCGTTTCTCCAAACTCAGTCAAAGTGGCGGCTTCTGTAGACACCCAAATGTGTCTCCCCAAAACCAAACCCAGTGATGAGTATCTTTCACGTCATTTGATTATCTAACGATGTGAAAGTGTGAAAAGTCTAGTGATGTGGATTTTTTTTTTTATCTTTCTTTCTGTTTTTGAAAATATTTCTTTTTCTTACTCTATTTATTAAAATAGCCAGTCCAATTTAGTTTGGTCCATGATGTAGGGTCCAATAATGGTGTAGTTGGATTAGGCTTGAAAAGAGATTTCCAACAATATATTATAAGCCCAATTCCGATAAAAATTGAGAAAGTTATGGAATAAATTAAATTTGGCCCAAAATGAATCTTATATGTGGCCCAATGATCTAGAGGAGGGCCTATTAATTATTATTCCTAAAGTTATTAGGATTGATTTTAATCTTCTAGAATATTTGGAAGGTTATTTTAAATTCTAATGGAATTAGGATTAGTAATTTTATTGTAAAGAGTTTTATTTGAAATAAAATAAGTGTTTTATGATAAACCTGATTTTAATTTGATAAACACGGAATTTGTTGCTTAATCATATTAAGAAGAGGATTCCGCGTACAAATGCATTTTATCTTTTAATTAGCGCCAAACGACAGAGTTTTTCGCCTGGCGCTAACATCTGTCGCCTGGCGCTAATCCTGTTACCTGGTGTTGATGTCTGTCGCCTGGCGATAGATGCCAGTTTTATTCCGAATAGGACTTGATTTGTTTCCGGACTATTTTTCTATAAATAGGGGTCGTATCTCCCCGTTTTCATCAACAATTCACAATCAACAATCATCTCTTCTTTCTTTCAAAAGCTCGAAGCTTTCTCTCTCTATTCTCTAAACTTCCCCTTTTACAAAATTCCACATTCACGAGTTCTTGACACACCTAGCCAGGTTCGAAGTTACCTTCGCCCTAAACGTGAAAGGTTTATAATTTATGAGGGTTTGGTCCTAAATCTCTATTTTAATTATTTAATTTGATTTTTTTATTTATTATTTTCCTTGAAGTTACTAACGCGTGTATTTTGTTATTAGAAAAAGATACGAGGCATCCAAGTAAGTTATTTAATTGTTATTCTTTTGATATAGAATTCATGCTTTGATTATTTTGATTCCTAGTATCATGTTTAGGGTAATAACTAAGATTTCTAATATCATGCATGTTTCTATGATGCTTCCTATTCTTTCTTATATCATGTTAGTATCATGTTAGGGCTAAAGCTTTGATCTTTATTGTTTAGTGACATGCTAGGATTTTTTATTAATTTTTTTTATATCATTCCTAGGATCTTGCTATTATTATTATTATGCTTTCATGAGATTGTTAATATGATGATGATGATTGTTGTCAATTTGTGATTATTATTTTGCTTGATTATTATTGTTATTGCTTGATCATACCTTTTATGCATGTTTAAAGGGAATCCGTACTTGTAATCACGCTTAATAAGATAATTAATAATCTTGTTTAGGCTAATATGATTCTAATTCAAGTGATCGCCAATAATAGTTTTGTTTGTGCACTACTATTCAACCAACATATATTAAGCAGGTTTAGGGTTAATTTATTGGTTGTATGTTAGTCAGAAAGCGCACATGAATATGAGAAGCATAAAGTAGAGGCCTATCAGGGCAGGTTCAATCTCTTTTAGGTTGAATTTGTACCTTCATCCTTGAACTTCCAGTCATGGTTCCAGACCCGTTGGAGTTAACGATCTCCTTGATCGTAAAGGGGTGTAACCTTCATCTTGTGATCGGTTTACAAGTTCCTAAAACTTGTTGGCAACTCTTTTACTCTAGCTTCCTTCCCTTTGGACGCCACCATGCTTAAGTGTATGATTATAGTGGGGCTCAAGTGTGGGATGCTTGAAATATTTACAACAGATGTTTAAACCCATATATGATTCCCAAAAATATGCACCCTATTTTTGCTTTTGCTTTTTAAACCCACTAAATTCAAAGTCAATTTGAGTCATGTCATTAAGTAAAAATGGTTTAATATTTACAGCAGTTGGTCAAGAAAGGAAGGGCGATTAATCAAAGACAACACTTTCGTCTAAGTCTTACTTTTTGATATACCGTTTCGACAAAGAAGAAAGGCTAAGAAGAAAATGGCAACCCATGAAGAAATTAATGAATTGAGACAGAACATGGCTAGTTTGACCGAGATGTTCAAAACTCTCGCTCTCCAAGTCAATGACCCTGCGAAACAACAACAGCTTGATCGAATGGAAGAGTGCTTGAGGAAAATCTCCAATGACTACAAGTTCCAGGGATTAGTTCACAAGGGGTCTCTGTGGACAAGGAACTTCTTCCGTAGAAGTTCAATGCCAACGACATCCCTAAGTTCAAGCTAACTGATAACCCTTACTTTAATTTAAGAGCTTTTGAAATAATAATGAACATTAGGGGAATTGATAAGAAAGCTTTCCATTCGTTGTTCTCATTATCTTTAGAAATCGTTTGTCAACAATAATTTTTCTCCCTTGATAAGGAGAAAATCTCCTCTTGAGATTCTTTAACAAACGCTTACATTGATAGATATAAATGCAACATTCAAGTTTAATCTGACGATAGGGAACATGAGATGTTGAAACAAAAAGAGAACAAATGATTCACTTCCTTCTTCAACAAGAGGAGGGAAACTTCCGCTAAAATGGTTGAGGTTCTTACGGAAAAGGAATTTGTGAGGTTGTTCATCAAGAACCTCCAAGAAAAGTAATCAAAACATCTCAAGTATCAAAGCAATTTGAGTACTTTCAAGCCCGTCTATGACATAGGAATTGATATTGAAGACGACCTTGCGAAACAAAAAGCTGCTAGCAACTCTAACAGTGGCTGGAAAGGAAAGAAGAACGACAATCCTTCTTCTTCCAAAACCACCCACTCAAACAATGTTAGTACCGTTAACTAAAACGAGGTCCTAGCCATGAACAATCAAGGACAAAAGAAGCCATTTAGGAGAAACTTCACACCTATTGGCATGAGTTATGACACAACATTCGATCGTCTTCATGCTAAAGGTCTCATAACTCCTATTGGGCCATTTGGAGATCCACCAATCGAAAAGAGGAAGGCTAGTTAGAAACTCAACGCAAATTGCAAGTACCATCAAGGCAGGGGCCATCTCACTGAGAACTATTGGAAGTTGAAAGAAGCTATTCAAGATTTAATTGATAGGAATAAACTTCCATAGCCTCCTGCAAGTAAGAATCCAAGTGTCAATAGTGTTTCACTTTCAGACACCTTGGCAATTTCTGATGAAGAAGGCCACACTGACCCATACTCCTCATTAAACCAATTAAAAAAACTCATGCTGTCGAAGAAGAGGAGGAAACCCTTTTCGATGCCATGAGCGAGTTCCCCGTAGGAGAACAATTGGCCACTAATGAGGAGGTATGGATCCTCATAAACACAATGAGGTAAGCAATTGACATATGTCGTGAGGCCCTCGACCATGCAAAGTTTGTGCAAAGTAAGCGTGCAACTGAGAATAGGATGCCCACAAAGACTACTGAGAGAAAACCCTTTTCTCTTAAAGTAGTTTAAACACCCAAAGGAGTAACAAGGTATAAACACCTATTGGGACTTCTTACGCGAACATGTTCCAAATGCTCTTCAAGAATGGGAAGATCAAACCTCTTTAGCCAAGACAATTTGAATTGCTGAAAAGGACAGATAGATTCTACTGTCCATACCATCAATCAGCAGGACATACCATAGAGCACTGTTTCAAATTCAAGGACTTAGTCCAAGGATTGATTGACAATAGAAATTTGGTTCAAATTCGACCAGAAATAGATCTTAGCATCAATGAAGTGTGAGAAAGTGATGATGAGGACGTTTACCTCAAAGATATATAAAAAACTCCACTCTCCTCAATTTATCCAATTGATGATATTTGGGATGAAGAGGATTCCCCTATCGATGTCCTTACAAGATCAGGGAGAATGCAACCTCCCATCACAACGCAACCTATTCATACCACTCAAAAAGTTCCCATACCAATCATAGAAGACAACGATGTTGTCAAACAACTAAAAAGACTAAGGTCGAGATGAATGTATGGAAACTCTTAGCCACATCCCACGAGCATAGGCTCGTAGTAATGGATGCTTTGGCTAAGGTAGGAATAGATTCAGAAACCACTCCTAAGGGGTTGGCTAACTTCCTTACAAGTGACTTCCTAGCCTTATCAATCTAATCACCTTTTCTGACAAGGATTTACCTCCTGAAGGTGATAAACATTATAAAGCCTTGAACCTCACAGTGGTGTGCAAACGAATGAACGTTCTTATGACTCTTGTGGATAATGGGTCGGCAATTACTGTTTGCCCACTTAAAACTGCGAGGATGCTAGGAATAAGGGATGAAGACTTGTCCCCATCAACACAAGGCAGAAGAGCTTATGACAACACTCGTTGTCAAGCTCTTGGGACTATTACTATGAATGTCACGACGGGAGTTGTTTGAGCACGCTACCACTTTTCAAGTGGTAGATATCAAATCCTCTTTCAACCTATTATTGGGACGCCCTTGGCTTCACGACCTTAAGGTCGTCCCCTCATCCCTTCATCAACAAGTTAAGGCAATAGTTGGAGGACTTCCTATCATGATCGAAACTTCTCCTATGAGGATCAAGGCAATTGATAAGCCTCTCATAAATATGGAGCATGATGAGAATGATGAATATTCATGGGGCTTTAATGCCGAAAAGATCTCTTTCATCGAGGAAGATGACAAGACCCCTCTTCGCTATGACCTCCATTCGAACATGATAGTCAATGGCATTCTCAGAACGCAAGGGTACTTTCCTGGAAAGACTCTAGGAAAGAAGAAGGGAGTAGCAACACAAATGGGATTGCCTAGCCTTCCTAAATTACATACTTTCAGACTTCGTTTCGAACCAACTTCGAAAGACTATAAGCCAGCCCGGGAAAAGATCAATGCACGGAGAAATGCTCGTACCTAAAAGAAAGCAATCCCAATGGATCATTACCCTCTCACTCTAAACGGGCAATTCATAAAAGAGGATGAAGATTATCCATGCTACGAATTTCCTAAACCCTTTGTCAAAGATGGGGTAAGACAACCAGGATTTGAAATATTTTTGGATTGCTATTTCCTAGATGAGATCCCAACTCCCATTCACAAGGAGAAAGCACCTCCCTGCTTTGACTTTAATGTCATGGGACTTCTCTTTGGCTACGAGAAGAATGAGCCTAAGCGTATTGACGATAACTCTGCGCTTATCCAAACAGTCTTACAAAGTGAAAACTTTGATTCTACAAAGCTCATTACTCCGGCAGAAAGATTAGTTCGAGGATGGCGAAAGACTGTGAAGGTGACTACACCAAGTGCAAGAAAGATCTCCATAATAACAGGAAAAGGACCAATGTTCGATGAGTCTTAATTGTCTGAGTCTGAATTCAAGATCTTCTATAGTTGCATCTCCTTCTGTCCCTTCTAGTTCAAAATCTACTCCTAGGATAGTTCGTAGTCAACTCCCAACGGGCATTTCCTTATTTGATGTAATGGTTTCCGAAGTCAATAATATGTCTTCATTTGCTTACTCCTCGTGTCATTCTCTCACTCAAGATGACGAGCATTGCTTAACTAACAATGAAAGTGACAAAGAAATAATTAAAGCAGTGGAAACGCTTGAAAACAAAATGCTAGTAATTGAAGACACCGAAACGGTTGACATCTCAAAAGATCCCACCTTTAAAAGAGAAGTTAAAATTGATTTAACTCTTAACAAAGAAGAAAGAACCGATTTAATTAATCTACTAAAAGAATTGATTGATGTGTTTTCTTGGTCATACGAAGATATGCCAGGAATAAATAGAGAAATAGCTCAACACAGAATACCACTAATTCAAGGAATGAAACCTGTAAAACAGAAGTTACGTCGAATGAAACCCGACATGGCTCTTAAGATAAAATAAGAAGTTCAAAAATAAATAACTGCAGGTTTTATCAGGGTTTCCAAATACCCCGAGTGGGTCGCAAATGTGGTGCCAATTCTTAAGAAAGATGAAAGAGTAAGAATGTGTGTCGACTATAGAGATCTAAATAAGGCAAGTCCAAAGGACGACTTCCCTTTACCACACATCGACATTTTAGTAGATAACACATCAAATAATGCACTCCTCTCGTTTATGGATAGGTACGTAGGGTACAACCAAATTCTCATGGGTAAAGAAGATATGGAAAAGACTACATTCATAACACCATGGGGCACTTACTGTTACACGGTGATGCCATTCGGATTGAAAAATGCGGCTTCCACTTACCAAAGAGCAGCGACTGCCTTACTCCACGACATGATGCATAAAGAGGTTGAAGTGTATGTGGTCGATATGATTGTAAAATCAAAGGACCGTCCAGGACATCAAATAGCCTTAAGAAAATTCTTCAAAAGGCTAAGGAAATACAACATGAGGTTAAATCTAGCCAAGTGTGCTTTTGGAGTCACCTCAGGAAAACTCTTAGGCTATGTCATTAGCTCTAGAGGAATAGAGATAGATCCAACTAAGATCAAAGCGATCATGTCAATGCCACCGCCCAAGACCGAGAAACAGATTCGAGGATTCATTGGCCGGTTTCAATACATAAGTATGTTCATATCTAATCTAACTACAATATGTGAACCAATATTTAAGAAGCTCAAAAAGAATGTCCAGTAATATGGGACGATGAGTGTCAAAAAGACTTTGACAAGATCAAAGCCTATCTCTCTAATACTCCTGTATTAGCTTTAGCACTTCCAGGAATCCCTCTTCGATTGTACTTAACAGTCACTAAACAAAACAATGGGTGATATGCTTGCAAAAGAAGTAGAAGGTAAAGAAAACGCCATCTATTACTTATGTAAGAAGATGCTCGAGTATGAAGTACGCTACACACTGCTTGAGAAATTGTGCCTCGCATTAGTGTGGGCCACAACCAAGCTAAGACACTAGATGCTCATCCATATGGTCTACGTAGTATCTCAAATGAACCCACTTAAGTATTTATTCAAGAAATCTACACTCAACGGGCGAATATCTAGATGGATGGTCAACTTAGCCCAATTCGATGTAAGGTTTATGCCTCAAAAGGCTATTAAAGGATTAGTGGTATTAGACTTCGTAGCGGATTTTCCAATAGAAGATTCGACACCAATACATGAGAATGATTTTCCAGACGAAGATTTGATGGTTACGGAAGATGATACTTGGACATTATACTTCGACGGAGCCTCCAACAAAAAAGGATGTGGTGTAGGAGTATTATTAGTATCACCTAAAGAAGAACAGATCCCAATCTCAACAAAGTTAGATTTCGACGTTACCAACAACGCTGCTGAATATGAAGCATGTGTGGTAGGCCTCGAAACACCTTTGGCACTAGGAGTAAAGAAACTTTGAATATTCGGGGACTCTTCCTTAATCATCAACCAGATTTCCAAAAGATGGAAAGTAAGGAGTGAAAGCTTAGCTCCTTATCAAACATAACTGGAAACTCTTACCGATCAACTCGAAAAAGTAGAATACACATATCTACCATGAGAAGAAAATCAATTTTCTAATGCCTTGGCAAGTTTAGCCTCGATTGTTAGAATTCCTAAGGAAATCGAGCAAATGCCTCTAACAATAGAGAAAAGGCATAAACCGACTTACATCCAAGCCATAGAAGATTATGAGGCATTTCAAGAAGAACAAGTGGAGGAAAAACCTTGGTATACTGACATCCTCAACTATGTCACCAAAGGAGAATATCCACTTCACGCTGACAAAAGAGCTAAACGAGCTCTGAGAGTTTTGTCTTCCCAATATGTACTCATAAATGACGAGATACATAGAAGGGTACCTAAAGATAGGGCTCTCCTATGTGTAGGCAAAAAGGAAGCTCAAAGGGCAATGAGGATAATCCACGAAGGAGTATGTGGAACTCATATGAACGGCAAAATTCTAGCCCAAAAGGTAATGCGTCAAGGGTATTATTGGACTACCATGATTAGGGATTTCCATCAATATGTAAAAAGATGCCCTAAATGCCAAATATAAGCTAACCTGCAACAGGTTCCTCCATCGCTTCTCTACACTTATACATCACCATGGCCCTTCTCAACATGGGGAATAGACATGATTGGAAGAATCACCCCTCCTGGAACAAGAGTCCATGAATACATTCTTGTAGCAATTGATTACTTCACGAAATGGGTTGAAGCAACATCATAAGCAAAACTCACCGCAAAACATGTAGCACTCTTTATCGAAAGAAACATTATATGTCGATATGGAGTCCCACATGAAATGATAAGTGACAATGGAACTCACTTACAAGCAGAATGTGAAGAATTGCTTCAAAAATATGGCATTCAACACCTTCATTCGTCTCCATATAGACCTCAAGCAAATGGTGCAGTAGAAGCAGCCAATAAAAACTTGAAAACTATCATCGAAAAAATGATAGAAATCTACAAGGATTGGCCTCACAAACTCCATTTCGCTCTTTGGGGTTACCGTACGTCAATTCGTTCATTCACAAGAAATACGCCATTTTCCTTAGTTTATGAAATGGATGTCGTACAACCTATAGAACTGGCAATACCTTCCTTACGCATCGCATTGGCAAGTAAACTCGATGAAGTTGAATGGATTAGAGCGAGATATGAAGAACTAATTCTACTTGATGAAAAACAACTAGAAGCTCTACATCATACTCAATGCTACCAAACTCGCTTGGCTAGACACTTTAACAAGAAGGTCAAGACAAGAAACATCAAAGTAGGAGACTTGGTGTTAAAAGCATTAAGGGAAAATGTTCTAGACCCAAGAGGCAAATTTAGGCCTAATTTATCTGGACCATACATCGTCAAAACTATCCTATCAGGAAGTGCTACAAAACTAACTGACATGGATGGTAATGAGTGCTCAAACATGACGAATCTTGACCAATTTAAGAAGTTCTACCTATGAAAACTTGAGTAGTATACACAAAAGAGCTAGGTTTGGCCTAATTCCTAAGGAAAGGATACGTAGGCAACCCTTTAAGGGGCACGGCCACTTTAATTTTTACAATCGCGCACTCCAACATCAGTCCGCCACAGTAGAAAGAGCATCGCACAAAAATCAAGACCAGCGTGCCACTGCGACAGCACTGTCGGGCCGCGATATGTTCAGAATTCCAGCGCCAGTACATTTTTGTCGATCTGGGAAAATTTGGGTGTATTTCAGGAATTTTGGACTTCCGTACCCGAACTATTTTTGAAATTTATTCAAGTCGTTTTCATTGCTTTAATAAAATAAACTTTTATTTTCAAATACAAAAAGTTAATTTAATTTAAAAAGCTGAAAAATTGCATTAAATAAAACTACATTATTGATGGAATTAAATGAAAAGCTTAAATGTAAAAATTGACTTGAAAATAAAATAAATGTCTGACAAGGGAATAAACGTGTCGTCAATTGTCTATCCCTAGAGCAAATACAATTTATACAACCTAAAAAAACCTAATACGAGTATAAGGCAAACATAGGGGTCGAATCACAAGGAACCATGCATAAACACCACATTCACTACTTAAGACTTAAGCTCCCTCGGGACAAGAAGTGTGAATAACTAAGAGATTGAACTAAATATTAAAGATGATTAAAAATCAATATAACTAAACACCAAGGGAAGTGGGTAGATGTAGTTGCCATTTGATCATGCAATAACACGGAAGCAAAGCAATGGTAAACTAAGCATGCGAGAATGACAAAATAAAACTCAATCTAACCGCCTTCCGGGGTTAATCGATTTCTCCTAACATAGCCTCTACGTTTCCACACTAGAACCATATATTAGAAGGTGCAATCAATGAACTATCGATAACAATGAACCTTAACTAAGTCAACTTCCGTTTCTTGTTAGCAAAGATTCACCTTTAATCAACTAACAATGTGCACTTGCAAGAACATTAAAGAATATCAAACATACAAAGACTTTAATCACCATCAACATAACCCCAACATCATAAGCATGAATCAATTAACAACTACACCATCCCCACACCCTTGGCTAGGTGACTACTCACAAATCATATTGAAGACAATATCAATCATCAAATCAATAAGCATCAACATAATGAATAAGCAAAGAAGGAAAATCAAAATAAGCAAACAAAACTAATTACAAAAGTAAAGAAAGAGCGTAAGAGATTGCTCATTAATTGAAGATGAAGATTTACAAAGATTCAATCAAGCTCCTTCTTCAATATCCAAGTTCATCAATGGAAGTCCACACTTTCTCTCTCTACTAATGAAGTTTCTCTCTCTAGATTAGGGTTAAAATGTTTCTAAGTAATGCTAGATGATTCACTAATCTCCCTACGACCTATATGTATAGGTCCTTTAAAAGATACAAAAATACGAAATAAAAACACTACAACTCAGCGGTGCGCGCCCGCGCACATACACTGCGCGCCCGCGCAGAAGTTGTGCGTGCGCCCTCGCAGATCTTGTGCGCCCGCAGATCTGTGGGTACGGGGAATTAGACCCATAGATGCGCGCCTTCTCCCAGCAATACTGCGCGCCCGCGCATGAAGAGTGTACGCCCGCACACAAGGCGCACACAACCCTCTGTTTTTGTCCTGCATCTGTTGCTGATTTGTGCGGGTTCTCCCAGGGCTACGCGCCCGCACACATCAAGGTCGCGTGCCTGCACACAAAGCGCGCACAAGGCGCACAAAATCTTCTATTTGTGTTATGTTCTTGGAGCATTTCTGCGCGGGTTCTCACAGTGCTGCGCGCCCGCACATAGGGGAGTTTGGGGGTGAATTGCTCTTATTCCAATGCCTTGATTCCTACAAAACAAAAACAAAGAAAACAAGGAGAAAGGCAAACAAAGAAAAGAGGAACAAAAAGAAGAGAAAAGGGGGCAAAAAAGCTACAAATGGGAGGGAAAAACCCGTAAAGAGAACACTAAATTGTGGCATAAATGCCACTCATCAAA
Organism: Chenopodium album; assembly: GCF_948465745.1. Taxonomy (NCBI): domain Eukaryota; kingdom Viridiplantae; phylum Streptophyta; class Magnoliopsida; order Caryophyllales; family Amaranthaceae; genus Chenopodium; species Chenopodium album. The sequence continues at coordinate 33,367,847 of NC_137847.1, forward strand.
TTCCCCCACACTTGCTTCTTGCTTGTCCTCAAGCAAAGGAACCCAAGGCAAAAGACAACAAACACAACAAACACAACATGACAAGGTTCAAGAAAATTAATCAAGTACCACGGTGAGAAATGCTCAGTTCGGACTCAAATATAATGACATTGATCAAAGAATACTTACCTTTCTCAATTCAAGAGGGAAAACACGCTTTAAGATGCACAAGGTTGAAAGAGACAAACCTAAGCTAAGCATAGAGAACTAATGATTTCATCCTCCGCCCTAGCCCCATCCAAGACGGTCCACGTTCTCTCCGCTAGCTTTAATTCATCCCCTAGTTGGCTCCTCATGATTCCGCGAGGGAACCGGAAAAAAATAATTCTATGTGGAACAATGAGGCTATCCCGACATCTCAACTATGCATACTCTCTCCATAGGGTTGAAATCCAACTCCCTCCACCGTTTCCTTGACCACACCCCTCTAAAGTCCAAGGGTCTTAGTTAAGGTTGTAATGTCATGGCTAAAGGTTAAGGTAGGGAATTAATTTGAAAACTTTGGTGAAAACTCCTAAGTGAAGCATAAGAGTGGCCATCTCTCAATAACAACATAGGAATCTAGCCTAAATTTCAAATCACAACCTTTAATACAAATTACATGACAATACTACTCTCTTCTTTTTTTTTTTTCTTCATTCAACTCAATTTTTCCTCCTCTTTTTCTTTTCTTTCTTTCCTCTTCATTCATTTTTTTTTTTTGAAAGATGTTTGGTTTTCATAAATTACAACTTCCTTGCCAAACCTTTTGCACTTTTTTTTTTATGAATAGACTTTCAAGACCTCATTCGAACCAAATTGCACAACTTCCTTGCTTAAAATCAAGACTCTCAAACTCGAACCTCACAAGCCGATGCTTCACTAACTACAAGGGTTGGTAGAACATAGGCCGCTAGGTTTGTAATGTGGTTTAACCAAGAAAGGGGAAATAAGGATCAACATGGCTATCAAGAAGGTATATGTAAAATAAAAACCAAATTTGTAACAAAACACAAGGAAACGAAGAAAAATGAGAAGAGATGCCCTCTTCCTCCTCTAGAGTTATATGATCACGGTCTTGGGAGCAAGATACCAACACAAGGATTAAGACACGCATAGTTAAGGATCCAAAATGCCGCTCAACAAAAGTGATGGAGGCTTGAACAATAAACGCTCACATGGGATATGAAAATAAGCAATTGCCAACCAAGGGAATCCTATTACTACGGAGAGCAACACCATCTTACCACTTTCCCGTGAACTAGGGGTTCAAACGTCCTCAAGAGTTCTAAACCGGACTACCTTAGCTTAAAATGTGTCTAGTTCAACCCTAAGCACTCTCAAACCGTGAAGACCCTCTTCAACTAGGAAGGTAAGCATTCAAAAATATGTCATAACAAAAGCGTTTAGGTCCACATTTCCAAATGAACGAGCAAATTCTCAAGTTTCAAAAAATTTTCTCTTGTCATGATTATGAATGTCAAATAAAGGAAAGAAGAAAAGCAATACACAAAGAAAAAGGAAGAAATCAAGAAGGTTCATAAATGAGGCATGGAAATCATATAAATCCCAATCGACATACAATGATCGTTGAATACAACATCAACGATCCCAGGTTCCTTAGAACCAAATCAATCAACCTCGAACCATTCAACTCCTTCCTAAACTAACCTAAACTATGCAACCAATCAAATATTTAAAGAGTTGAGAAGGAGAATTTGTCACCCAATTACGCTTAGCAAACGCAAATCCACAATCGTTGAAACTCCATTGCTCGGAAAAAATTTGGAGAATGCGCCCATAAGCCCTACAAAATGTCAAAGTCCAAAACAACTCGGCAAATATTTGGTTAGTAGGAAGAGAAATATATACAAAGAAATAAAGAGAAAACAAAATAGAAAAAAGAAACTACTAAAGAAAAAGAACAAAGAAAAAAAGTTTGGATTAAAGGGGAGTTTGGATTTCGAGAAAAACGGGAGCCAAAACAACACAAGGTTTCATTAAAAACATCATCATCATCATCATTTTTTTTGAAAAGAGGGGAGGGAACCTTCCAAAAAGACACCTATTGGCCCAAAATTGCGCCACATGAGAACAAAGCCCTTAAATGAAACAATAAATGAGCACCCCCCCACACTTGAACGGAAAACCGTCCTCGGTTTGAACAAAGTGGAGAATGGGGTGGGAGGAAGGGCTAAACTCGGCCCGAGGGCCCTAGTCCACCATGTGAGAACTAGATCCCTCTCCATAAGGACGCCACTCGTAGTCGACGTCGATTGGAGGGCCATGGGGGTCCCAACCACCGGTGTAACCCGGTGGAAAAGCACGGTTCCGATACAACTCTTGTTGGTAGTCCGGAAGAGGGTCAAAGGGAGGGGGCATCTCAAGAGGCTCGGATGTGTACATGGGGTAGTTGGGGTCCCCACGGTAATCACACCCCCCCGGTGCCTTGTAATCGTACCCCTCAGAGGTGGGGTAGTTCACTCGGGGGGTCCCTTGAGATGAAGGCCCGGACCAATAGGGCCAAACCGGTTGACGGGGAGTGCCGTCAACATGCGGATCCTCGTGAGAAGGAACCGGCCCCTGTTGGGGCGAAAAATACGGATAGTTCACCGGTGGGTCAAAGTGTCCTTGGTTTACATGCCAATCATAAATGTTGGCATTGTAAACCGAGTACCCATCGGCGGCCTACGTCAATCGGTTTACTTGCATTGAAAGGTTTTGGAAAGCTCGCTCAAGGTTAAAAGAAGAAGAGGAAGAGGCCATACCTCCCTCGCTAGAGAAGGGGACGCGCAAACATTGGGATCCCTCCCCATACTGAAAACCTTGTAGTTGAAACCCTTGTTGTTGCTGATGAAACTGCTGTTACTGAAATTGCTGTTGCTGCTGGAATTGTTGTTGTTCTCCTTCTTGTTGTTGCTGTTGATGCCGCTTGCGGATGATCATATTTCGCTCACCTCCAAGAGCGTTGGGAAGGACACCATTGTCCTTAGGAACCTTCCACACATTCCTTGCGTTCCTCTCTAAGGAAGTGCAGCTCGGGAATGGAAGTATGCAATGGTGCTCCCTCTCAACGCACCAATCGTGGAAGTTGTTCACATCGTCGGTCGGTTGGATGAAGACCGACTTCCGCATGTAAGAGATGTCCACGAACATATCTCTGTCTCTTCCCACCCTTGTGCAAAAAGGGAAAAGAACCTCACCCCCTAGCTTCGAGGCGATCCTTGAAATCATCCCTCCTAAGGCAATCTCTCCCGTCTTGTTCCGATTCTTGATTGCCTCACAACATAGCACAAACCAATACCCCATGTTGAGCCGCCCACTCAACTCCTCCTTTGTGGCGACCCAAAGAGTTAAAAGCTCTTCATGAGATAGCTTACTCAAATCCTGTTTGCTAAACACCGCAAACCCCAAGATGCGGTGAAGGATGCGGAGTACTGGATGGATAATTTGGCTTGCCACCAAGTACCGAGTACTAAACTCATCCGAATCGGTAATTGTCCGCCACCAACGGAAAGCATCGTACTCGGGGAAGAGCTCGGTGGATGGGGCAAGAACATCGGCGTCGGGGTTAAAGTCTAGGAGTTCATTTAGACGCCGAAGAGAGATAACATGGCGGGCATTGAAGAGTTGGAAGGAGATTTGGAACTCGTTGTTTCCAACGGGTTCCTTCTCAAAGGAAGCTAGGAACTCGTAGGTGGGTTCCTTGAAGGTTGGGTATTGGTGGTTGATGAACTCACTCATCCCAAGGTTGTCGAGAAGGGACCGAAGGTCCTCATCTATCCCCAAGTCACGCATTGAGCGTTGATAGTAGTGTCGGGTGGGGTTAAGCTTGCGTTTGAGGAGTGTTTGTTGGAAGGGAGCATGGTGTCGGTTCAAAAATTTTAAGGCGGGAAGAATTGTGCTTGGTTTAGATTTTGAGAGATGGGTTGGGGTTCATCAACTGATATTCTAGGCTCCTTTCTACTCCTTCTCCTGCCACTCATCTTCACCAACTTACTCACAACCCAAAGAGGAACGAGAACACCACGGAGTGATTCCAATACTCAAAATACCAAAACCTTCCCACAACAACAACAACAAATGAAGCCTTTGATTTTGCTACCTAGAAAGGGGTTAGGAGCAACAATCTTTCCAAGACACAAATATCACAAGCAAGAAACAATTATGAACAACAAAAACCCAGGCCAAAATTCGCAATACTCAATCGCTAAAGGGAGAATCACTAGGCAAATTTCAAAATCAAGCATCAAAAACTTTCAATCAACATGCATTTTCAATCTCTCATACATTAACAATCTTCAATGCTCAAAATCAAACTAGTGATTACTCACACAATTCTCAATATCCAAGTCAAGTAATTGCTAGCCAAATTTCATGAAAATAACAATTTTCATCAACAATACTCACAAATCACCAAGAAAATCTCAACAAAATCCACAATTATAAGCTAGCTATCTCAAAATCACACAAAATTCATACAAGTTCAAATTTTGTTTAACAATCCTTAAACATGGTATTATCTAATGAGTTAAAGCCACAAATTAGTCAAAGTTTAGGATTATACCACAATTGAAGAGTATGAAGACCACCACGACCACTCACGCACCACCACTTTGGCCACCAAGGAGCAATCCCGAAATTGGTGAAAAATGGGTGATTTTGAGAGGGGAAAGTGATGAATTTGTGAGAAAATTGAGGGAATGTAAGGGATTTGTTGAAATTTCAAGGAAATAAGTGAGATTAGAGGAGATTTGGGAAGTTAGGGTTTGAGTTCTTGAGGAGAGAGAGTGAGAATCGAGTTTGAATGGGAGGAAATGAAGAAAGAATCGGGGAAAAATGATACTTAAGCCCCGATAAACCCAGATCTGCGCGCCCGCGCAAGTATACTGCACGCCCGCGCAAGTGAACTGCGCGCCCGCGCAGATGGCGCACACATGTCGCGCAAAACCTTCTGCCAAAATCTGTATTTTTGTCTTCAATCTGTGCGGGTTCTCCCAGGCCTACGCGCCCGCAAAGGCTTCTTCTGCGCGCCCGCACAGATACCGCGCTCATGTCGCGCAAAAGTTTCTGCCAGGTTCTGGTTTTCTGAGCTTCCCTGTGCGCGGGTTCTCTCACGCTTGCGCGCCCGCGCACGGGGTCTTCATCAAAAGCTCCTCTTGAAATGGTCCTCACTCACTTCTATGTCTCCAAACCCCAACTTAGCTCCAAATATAACACCAAACGGCCTGCAAAAATAGTCCTTAATTACACATCTAAACTCCATACAATTATGCTAGATGCACCGTTTATCAAAGACTCAAATACAATCAAAACTCACAAATCCCAATAATCCAAAGTTGTAAATTGAAAAAAAAAATGAAAGCAACATGAAGAGAAGAAACTCGGGTTGCCTCCCGGAAGCACTTTTGGTTAGCGTCGTTAGCTCGACGTTCTTCGAGATGATTAAGGAGGGTGGAATTGACGATGCACGTCAATTAGAGTAACTGAAATTGGTTCATCACTTGGGGATCCTTCAAAATAAGGCTTGAGGCGGTGGTCGTTGACTTTGAAAGGGGAGTGGCCATCTTGGAAAATTTCATAAGCTCCATACGGGAATACCTCCGTAACAATGTATGGCCCACTCCATCTTGATCGGAGCTTGCCCGGGAAGAGCTTCAACCTTGAGTTGAAAAGGAGCACCTTTTGCCCTTTGACAAAATCTTTCTTGATTATTTGAGCGTCGTGCTACGCTTTTGATCTTGCCTTATACATACTTGCATTCTCATAGGCACTCAACCTCAACTCCTCTAGCTCATGCAACTCTAAAAGCCTTTGCTCCCCCGCACTATGGAGATCCAAGTTGATTTGTTTGATCGCCCAATGAGCACGATGCTCCATCTCCACGGGCAAATGACAATTCTTCCCATATACAAGCTTGTAAGGGGTGGTCCCAATTGGCGTCTTGAAAGCGGTCCTATAAGCCCATAGAGAATCAATGAGCTTAGAGGACCAATCCTTCCTCATTCTGGCAACTGTCTTCTCCAAGATCACTTTGAGCTCTCTATTTGTGACCTCCGCTTGACCACTTGTTTGGGGGTGATAAGCAAGCCCCTGTTTGTGAGATTCCTCATATTTCTCAAGTAGTCGAACGAAGGTGTGGTGCTTGAAATGTGACACCCCATCACTAATAATCGCTCTTGGAACACCGAATCTTGGGAATATCACTTTCTTGAAGAGGTTAACCACCACCTTCGAGTCATTTTTTGGAGAAGCTACGGCCTCCGCCCATTTGGACACGTAGTCAACGGCAACCAAAATATATTTGTTCCCATTTGAGGAGATAAAAGGGCCCATGAAATCTATCGCCCACACATCGAAAACTTCAAGCTTAAGGATGAGGTTTTGTGGCATTTCATCCCTTCTCGAAATATTCCCCACCCTTTGACATCTATCGCAGGTCTTGAAAAATACCCCAAGAGTCCTTGAATAAAGAAGGCCAAAAGAGCATTGATTGAAGAACTTTTGAGGCGGTTTTCTGAGCACTCATATGCCCGCCACAAGGAGAAGAGTGGCACATATGGAGAACACTTTGAAACTCATCGTCGGGGACGCATCTCCTCAACAACCCATCAACCCCTCTCTTCAACAAAATCGGTTCATCCCAAATATATCTCTTTGCCTCGTGCTTGAGCTTTCGACGTTGTTGCGAAGTGAAATCCGGAGGTATAGCACCACAAGCCAAGTAATTCACAATATTCGCATACCATGGAGCCGACTTCACCTCAAGAACATATAGCACATCATCCCTTAGAGCATCCTCTATTGGCAAACCATCATCCTTGAACCTTGCACCGCCCAACCTTGAAAGGTGATCCGCCACCACATTCTCGGCTCCCTTCTTGTCTCTCATTTCATAATCAAAGTCTTGGAGAACTAAAACCCATCTCAACAACCTTGTTTTATCTTCCTTCTTCCCTATCAAATATTTGAGAGCCGAATGGTCGGTGTACACAATTGTCCTAGAACCAATGAGGTAGGTTCTAAACTTCTCAAATGAGTGAATAACCGCTAAGAATTCCTTCTCGGTGGTTGTGTAGTTTCGTTGGGCATCATTGAGAGTTTTGGACAAATAATGTATGACATGAAGCTTCCCATCCTTCCGTTGCCCAAGAACCGAACCAATAGCCTCGTCGCTTGCACATGAGCTCAAATGGAAGAGACCAATCCGGACCTTGGACAATAGGGGCGGTGCAAAGGGCCTCTTTCAACCTACAAAAAGATTCTTGACAAGCATCATCAAATACAAACTCTTTATCTTGTTGCAATAGGAATGTGAGAGGCTTTGCAATCAAAGAAAAGTCTTTTATAAAACGCCGATAGAACCCGGCATGGCCAAGAAAAGATATCATTTCTCTCACGTTGGTGGGGGGAGGAAGTTTCTCAATGACCTCTACCCTGGCTCTATCAACCTCAATGCCGGCATGGGAAATTTTGTGCCCAAGAACAATCCCACTTTCTACCATAAAATGGCACTTTTCCCAATTCAACACGAGGTTAGCCCTCTCACATCATTCTAAGCAACGAGATAAATTAGATAGACAATCTTCATAGGTGGCTCCTCCAACGGAGAAGTCATCCATAAAGACCTCTATCTCATCCTCAATTATATCACTGAAAATAGACATCATACAACGTTGGAATGTTGTGGGAGCATTACAAAGCCCAAAAGGCATCCTACGATACGCATAAGTACCGTAGGGACATGTGAAAGTCGTCTTCTCTTGATCCTTGGGGTCAATCGGGATTTGGAAAAATTCCGAATAACCATCAAGGAAGCAATAGAAGGAGTGCTTTGTAAGCCTCTCCAACATTTGATCAATGAACGGTAATGGAAAATGATCTTTGCATGTACTTGTGTTAAGTTGGCGATAGTCAATGTACATGCGCCAACCGGTTACAAGCCTAGTGGGAACTAGTTGATCATGATCATTATTCACTACCGGCATTCCCCCTTTCTTAGGCACAACTTGCACGGGAGATACCCAATCACTATGAGCAATTGAGTATATAATTCCCGCATCAAGAAGCTTAGCCACTTCCTTCCGCACAACCTCTTGCATGGAAGGGTTAAGCTTCCTTTGCCTTTGCCTAACGGGTTTAACATCTCCCTCTAGATCAATTTTGTGCATGCATAAAGAAGGACTTATACCTTTGATGTCATCAATGGTATAGCCTAAAGCTTTCTTGTGTTTTTTCAAAACATTGATCAAGAGGGAGGTTTGCTCCTCCGTTAGGTTGGAATTAACAATTACGGGGAAAGACTCATTAGAACCAAGAAATTCATACCTCAAGCCCAAAGGTAGAGGTTTCAAGTCTACCTTTGGTGCTCCCTTACCATTGGTGCTCTCCTCTCTTTCCTCAACTTGAAAGAGATCATGGGTGTGAAAAGCCTCTTCCTCCATGCTCTCATCCATGCACTCGCTCTTGCTCTCCTCTAGCAAATCCTCATAGAATTGAATGTCGTCCTTGTGAGAACCTAGCTTAGAATCATTCAACAATACACTTTCTAGGGGATCGTTAGAAGCATGCAAACGGGAACGAGAAAATTCACTAAGCATGGTATCCAGAACATCTACTCTAAAGCATTCACCACTTGAGGAAGGTTGTTGCATGACATTATTCAAATCAAACTCAATTGAATCATTGTCAATTTTCAAAGATATTTTACCCTCCTTCACATCAATAATGGCCCTAGAAGTGGCTAAAAACGGCCTACCCAAGATAATAGGAATCCTCTTATCCTCATCCATCTCTAGCGCATAAAAATCCACGGGGAATGTGAACTTTCCTACCCTAAGGGGAATGTCCTCAACCTTACCCATGGGAAACTTAATAGACCGATCCGCTAGTTGGAGAGTAATGTTAGTGGGGGAAAGGGTTCCTACACTAAGATTTTTGTAGACGGAGTAGGGCATGAGGCTCACACTTGCTCCTAAATCACACAAAGCTTTGTCAAACTCAATGCCATTAATAGAACAAGGGATGGAAAAACTACCCGGATCCTTCAACTTGGCGGGAAGTTTGTTGGAAAGGATTGCACTACAATTGGCGGTCAAGCTCACCGTTTCACACTCCCTTCTCCCACTCAATAGATCTTTCAAAAACTTAGAGTAATGGGGCATTTGTTTCATGGCATCAACAAAAGGAAGGGAAACATGCAAATTCTTAATCACATCCAAAAACTTCCCAAATTGAGCATCAAGCTTAGCTCTCACAAATCTTTGGGGAAAAGGTAGTCTCTCCTCTCTAGGTTGGAGATTTAGGGGCAAGGGGGTGGTCTCTTTCTCCTTTTGCACCTCAACATCCTTCTCCCTCTCAACATTAGAAGGCTCTTTGGTTCTCTCATCCCTTCTCTCTAACTCTACTTCATTTTGAGGTTCCTCCTCAACTAAGGGGTCACTCCCTACTACCTTTCCACTCCTTGTTGTCACGGCATACAAAGGTTTTGGGTTGACTCCTTGACTAGGGATAGAGGAAGAAGAAGAAGAAGAGGAATTAGAAGCAAGTTGAGCAATTTGGGTTTCAAGCATTTTCATATGAGCATTGGCTCGCTTTTTATCCTCCTCATTTCTCTTCTTTTCCTCCTCATGCATTTTCATGATGGCATCTAGCTTAGCCATCACGGGATCATTAGGAGGGGCCTCAATTTGAAGAGGTTGTTGAGGTGGGGGAAGTTGGGATTGATGGAAACCCGGAGGCCTATTGGTTTGGGCATAGTTAGAAACATTTTGGCCCCTATTGCCTCCGGTGCCTTGGTTCGGAACATTGCTTTGTCGATTGTTTCCCATGTTACCTTGATCACCAAAATTTTGATTTTGATGGTCATGGTATCGGGAGTTGGGTTGTTGGTTTTGATAACCATACCCCCTTTGGTTAGAGTAGCCTCTTCCATTGAAATTGGAAGGGCCTCCCCCACCATGGTATTGGTTACCATAACCACCACCACTTTGGTTCCAACCACGGTTTCCACCTTGATTCCAATTCCCCTTTTGATTGGAGTTTGGCCTCAAGTTCCCTACATTTTCCATTCTAGGAGCAAAATTCATAGCATTGACATCTTCCACATTATCATCATGTTCATAGGGAGGGGGTTGAACTTCACAAGCATACACACAATGGGAGGTATCATGATCATAGGTTTCACAATTTGAGAAAAACATGCATCCTTGAGGCATTTTATTATAAGAAGAGGGGGAAAAAGTGGTCATACCATTGCCTCCCTTGGTTGAAGGGGAGGTATTACCATGAGGGTTGGACCTTTCTTTCATCATTTCGTCCATTTGCTTGGCCATCTTGGAGATTTGGGAAGAAAGGTTGTTGATTGCGTTGGCTTGCTCCAATGCATAGACACCCTTGCTAGAAGTGGCCTCCCTTTCTCCTTCATACAAATCATCATAATGCTTTGCGGCCTCATCTATGATGCATTCCACTTCATCCTCTCCTTTGTTAATGATTAGACCGCCGGAGGCGGCATCTAGGCTTGTTCTCCCTTGAGGTGAGAGACCTCCAAAGAAAGTGTGGATGAGTTGATACTTGGGTATCCCATGATGTGGGCATTGACGTTGAAGCTCTTTGTACCGGTCCCATGCCGCACTTAGAGTCTCACCGCTCTTTTGGAGAAAACCTTGAATTAAAGATCGAGCCTCGGCGGTCTTCCTATGGTTACTTGGTCCCAAGTTGTGAGAGAATTAGGGGGCACCTCCTTCTCTAGCCATTCTAGACCTCTCCCAATTAAAGAAAATGGAAACATCTTGAGGCGGATATACTCTTGAGTCACTCCATTGGCTTTGATCGTGTCACAATACTTCGCAAATTCTTTCAAATTCTCATGAGGGCTCTCAAATTTTCCACCCGAGAATTGTTTCCTCTCTATCAACGCAATCAAATTGGGCTTGATTTCGAAATTGTTGGCTTGAGTGGTAGGAGTTAGGATCCCGCTTTGTGCTCTAAAGACTTCGGGAGCCCCAAGACGACTCAAAGGTGTGTTCTCTCCCATTTTAGAACCTTCTTCACTTTCGGACTTAAAGATTGAAAAGAGGTTGATTCCGGGACTTGATGGTGAATTAGGACTATCTAAGTCTTCACTTGAGGGTGAAGATGGTGGAGTATCTTCCAATTCTCTTACTCCTTCCTTCGTTGGAATGTGAGAATTTCTACTCCTCGCTCTCGCTTCTGTTCGAAGTAAGGACAAAGATCTCTCTAGCTCCGGATCGATGGTAATCAAAGACCTTGAGCGGGTTCGTCCTCTGTTCATACAACAAAGCTAAGGAGAACGTAATCACTGACAAGTAACAAGTAGTAGCAAATACTAACAAACAAGGAATGAGATAGTCTCAAATAAAGTAATGAAAAAGCAATGGAAGCCGTCTCCCCGGCAACGGCGCCAATTTGACAAGGGAATAAACGTGTCGTCAATTGTCTATCCCTAGATCAAATACAATTTATACAACCTAAACAAACCTAATACGAGTATAAGGCAAGCATAGGGGTCGAACCACAAGGAGACATGCATAAACACCGCATTCACTACTTAAGACTTAAGCTACCTCGGGACAAGAAGTGTGAATAACTAAGAGATTGAACTAAAGATTAAAGATGATTAAAAATCAATATAACTAAACACCAAGGAAAGTGGGTAGATGTAGTTGCCATTTGATCATGCAATAACACGGAAGCAAAGCAATGGTAAACTAAGCATGCAAGAATATCGAAATAAAACTCAATCTAACCACCTTCCGGTGGCAACGAACCGTGGCAACGAACCCGCTCATCGGTCATACCACGCTGAAATGTGGAATCTGGGCACAAAGTAAAGAGTCTGCCCATCCCACTCAGGGAACTCCCCAAGTCTAGTGGAAGTTCCCTCGACTGCGTCAATGGGCTCGTCCTCCTGATGAGCCCTGCGAGAACGAGAGCCAGAACCTCGACAACGAGTCATGATAATCATGTTCAAGAGCATTAAAAAAACAGTAAATTGATGGTTCTATAGTGTCTAAAGTTTGCTTAGGTGCATGATACTATGTTCGTCAAAAACAGAGTACGTAGTACCAAAACAGAGCATGTTTTTGATTTGACAATAACAAGCATTATTTAGTAATGAAACAATTTCTTGCAATATTATGACAATTATTGTGACAAATTAAGCATGAAAAGTAAGCAAAACATGAAGAACAAGCCACATTATGTTCATGAACTTAAGGTGTTCAACAATGGAAATTTGCTCGTTTCTTCACCAAATTGAGCCAAACAAGTTTCAAAATATTCCCGCGACAATATAAAAACATAAACAAGTGGTTTCATGGCAAGAAATTCAACAAATAAAGAAAAACAAGTAAAATTGATTTCGAAATTTTTGAAAGTCCGCGAACAAAAATGCACCAAATTTGCCAAATATACAGTGAGTTTGAGGAAAACATACAAAGATTGGCAAACTAGAGATGACAAGCTTCGATTTGCAAAAAAAATGAGCAAATTTCTTCAAGAAACGAAGGAGAACGAGCAAAGTGAAGATTTTGTGAACTTGTGCGAAAAAATGAAGTGCAGCGGCTCAATGAGGAAGAAGGGGTTTAAATCTGGAAAACCCGACTCCATCGCGCCGCAATAGGGCTATCGCGACCTGAAAAGCCTGGCGCATCATGATAGCACGTGGCAGTAAGCGATAGTCTTCTTTCCTCAACGATGCAACTCCTTAGGCCTCATATTGTTTTATGTGGACCTTATTCAGCAAATTGGGTTCTTTGGTACACCAGTTAGCCTCTAAAAAGCAAATTGACATGATTAATAGTTGGCTCGATTACTATCACAGTAAGTGATCAACCTGATGATGATCATCTCACTTAGCTTAAGGCGCCTAACATTGGCTCATCACAAGCACCAAGTTATTTGTTCATAGCAAAACACACTAAAGCAACAACACATTAGATATTCAAGCAAAGCATTTGCAAACTCAGGATCGTTACAAGCAGAATGTTCTTCGACGATGTTCCCTAAGATGTTGAGGGTTGTCACAAATAACTAAAGATGACTACAAGCAGAGTCACCTTCGACAATGCTCCCTAGCTTGTGGAGAATTGTCAAGAAAACGGGAGATGGCTATAAGTGGAGTTATCTTCGACTATGTTCCCTAGCTTGCGGAAGATGGTCACAAAATAGCAGAAGATTGTTACAAGTAGAGCAATCTTCGACGGTGTTCCCTACCTTGCGGAGGACTATCACAACCAAAGTGAAGACGGCTACAAGCGGAGCGGTCTTCGGTGATATTCCCCTTGCTTGAGGAAGGTCGTCACAAATGCGGAAAAAATCGTTTACTCTAGAGACGTGAACTCGATGGTGCAAGATAAGCGTTTCTAACTCTTTTATCTGTTTAAACTAACGCTAGTTTGCAGGTATCGGCGTTGTAAGAATGATTTGGGATCGCAGAACGTTCTGAATCATTCTTCGACCCTATCGCTACTTTGTTTTCGAAACTTATGTTTCTCAAAGGGCGGGCTTCTGTAGACACCTGATTGTGTCTCTCCAAAAACCAAACCCAGTGATGAATATCTTCCACGTTATTGATTATCGGACGAGGTGAAATGTGAAAGAGTCTCGTGATGCATCTACTATTAATAAAAATACTTTCTTCTGTTTTCGAAAATATTTCTTTTCGTACCTTATTTATGGAAAATTTCCGGCTTAATTTAGCTTTGTCCATAATAAGGGTCCAGTAATTATGTAGTTGGATAGATATTGAAAAGAGCTTTCCAACGATATATTATAAGCCCAATTCCGATGAATAATGAGGAAGTTATGGCCACAATACTAAATTGGCCCCAAAATAATTTTATATGGCCCAATGATCAAGTGGAGGGCCCATTAATTATTATTCCTAAAGTTATTAGGATTGATTTTAATTTCCTAGAGTAATCTAGAAGGTTATTTTAAATTCTAATGGAATTAGGATTAATAATTATACTTTTATTTAGAAAAGATTAAGAATTTAATTTTAAATAAGACAAGTGTTTTAAAAGATAAAGCTGATTTTAATTAAGATAATTACGGAGTTTAATTACCTAATTATATTGGGAAAAGGACTCGGCACATGATTTTTATCATAATCGCGCCATTGCATCGCGATAGGGGCTGTTTTACATCGAGTCCAATTCTGATTCTTTTCTAAACGTTACAGATATTTTCTCTATAAATAGGGGCCTTATTTCCCTATTTTCAATCATCAACAATCATCTAATTCTAATTCTCTTCTAAGCCTTCCCATTTCGAAAATACAATACTGCATTCACGAGTCTTATTAGATGCACCTAACCAAGCTCGAAGTTGCCTTCGCCCTAGACGTGAAAGAATGAGATAGGAGGCAACAAAGTAAGTTGTGTTATTGCTATATCTTTAAAAAGCATGCTTATTTTATATTAATTCCTAGTATCATGTTAGGATATTATTTATTGCTTCCTAGTATCATGTTTAGGTTGCTTCCTATTTTCTTCTGTCATGTTAGTATCATGTTAGGGATAAAGCTGTGATCTTTAATGTTCATGACATGCTAGGATTTGTTATTAATCTTGTTAGTATCATGCCTAGCATCTTGATAATATTATTATGCTTTGATGAGATTGAGATTATGATGATGACGATTTGTGGTATCAATATTATTATGTTGCTTGATATGATCGTTATTACTTGATCACGCCCTCTGTTGTAGGTTTAAAGGGAATTTGTATTTGAAATCACTCTTAATAAGATAATTAATAATTTTATTTAGGCTAATGTGATTTTAATTCTAGTGATCACTAATATAGATTTGATTGTGCAATACTATTCAACCAACATAGATTAAATATGCTTAGGGTTAATATAATGAATGTATGTTAGTTAGAAAGCGCTCATGAATATGAGAAGAATAAAGTAGAGGCCTATTTTTAGGGCAGGTTCAATCTCTTTTAGGTTGGATTTATACCTTTATCCCCGAATATCCAGTCATGGTTCGGGATCACTATGGAGTTAGTGATCTCATGGATCGTGAAGAGGTGTAACCTTCACCCTGTGAACGGTTTACAAGTTCCTAAAACTTATTGGCGACTCTTTTGCTCTAGTTTCTGTCCATTTGGACGCCACCATACTTAAGTGTATGATCACAGTGGGGCTCAACTGTGGGATGCTTGAAATATTCCCATAGATTGACATGCTCATCAAATTCTTAGAAATATTAGTCAACCTTAGTACACTCCTTAAAATGATCAAAATACTAGAAATATGGTATTTGTTGATCATTTAGATTACAATAGAGATCTTTATCCTTTTTTTTATTATAATTCTCATATTGCTCTTTAAAGGATAGTATATTACTATTTCCTTAAAAATAATGATGGTCTCCGAATGTAAAATCCAAGAAATAATTAAATCATTTTCTCAGTTTTATCATTTATTATCTTCTCTCTGTTTTTTTAGGATAATAATCCTTTTGTATCATACTCTTCTCCTTTTTTTAAGAACGATTTTTTGATTATTTCTTCGTTCCATTGTTTTTTTTTTTTGAGAGGCAATCATCCCAAGTACGGTTCTCGTGATTTTCTTTTTAAACCATAGAAGAGGTAAATAAATTATGCTCTTAATTCAAGGTTGACTAATTACAACTAAAGATGACAACCATGAAAATAGGCACGTTTAAGAATGGGAATATTGATGACGCCCTATCAAGACATGCGAACTTCTAATGACTAACCTTATGAGAAAAATTGTCATTAGTTCGATTATAAAGTACGTAATGAATCATCATAATCAAAAACAGTATCTCGCGCAATTTTCCGTCTTGTGCTAAGGTGGAAAGTGCGACTTCAAGAGTAGCACCTGCCACATGCGGTTTTTTTTTTATTTTTTTTTTTGCGAAAAAACACATAAAGGACGGTAAAAGACATTTTTTTTTTGGAAATGAAAAGGACTATTAAAAGACATGTTTTTTTTATTTTTTTTTAAAACAAAGAATGATCAAAGATTTTTTTTAAAAAAAAATGAAAAGAAGAACAATTTAAAAAAAAAAACACACAACTAAGTTAGACAACATTGTTAGCCAAAGAGACATTATTAGCACTTACTTAACGATTAACCTTGAAACGATAATATCGTTTTCTTCGTATAACACTGCTTGTAACGAGTCAAAGTTAACACTGAACAGTGGGCGCGCGCAAGACATAGAGTTGCGCGGAAAAGCCGCACGCAACTCCTGGACCTGTGCTTGGAGGGCGCGTGCAACTTTGACAGTTGCGCGTTCCACCTGGTAGGTTCGACTCTTTTTTTTCCCTTTTTTGTGAATTTTTCTTTAATATCTCTAGGTAACAAGTTGGAATGAAGCACATAATAAACACATATTCATGTAGTCACATAAGCACATAAAAGGAACCGTCAAAGCATATAATGCTATTCTAAGGTCAACGCTTGGGTATCCAAAGGGACCATATCTTAAAGGACGATGCACGAATCACTCAACGTGTTGAACCATGACATAGCCCTCCCAACATTTTGTTGGCGATATGGGTGGGATGATTGTTATTGATTTCGGGATAGAAGCCTAGTATTGGCAATTCCTAGTCAATGAGTCAATCCCCAATCATATTAAAGTGTGCTATGATTATGCATGATGCAATGTTGTTTGTTTGGTTTTTACTTTTGTGAAAAAGGAAGATATTATGCGTTCAAGTCTCGCTATCTAACTAGATATTATCCAAGTTGATTCCCGTTACAACCCATAGGCAACCTAGTGTTGGAAACCTTGGACCATAAATACAAATTAATCTTGTAACCTATAAGTCCCCAGTGGAGTCGCCACTATAAGCAGGGTGTGCCCATCGTAGGGGATCCTTCTCCTTATATGCCCATGGCCCTTTAAAAACCTAGGACTTTATACTTTTTAGGGTGTTTTAGGATTTGAATTCCTGAATATATGGGAGACCTTTTAATTAGAGTTAATCCTATCATCATGCTTTTTTATAAGAAACTAGTAAAGAGTCGCCAATGAGTTTTAGGAAAACTAATAAACCTCGTTCATGCCTTTCTCCCATGTAGGGTTCAAGGGGTATTAAGCATTAATCATAAGTTTACCCCATGCCCAAATTGTTCTACGTGTACCAGAAATGAGTTCGGAAGCAAGGGTTCTAAAATAACGTTCCCTTTAGGGGGAATCGCTATTCTAGCCTTAGTGCGGCCTCTACTAGCTCTTCCTTTTTCACAATTTCATCACCAAACAATATATGCAACGTGATACCTAAAACTAAGTTATTTGATTTTATTTACAAGCATTAATCACGTAGGAATTACATTGTAAAAGTCATTATTCTTTGTGTTAATCAAATTCGTGAAAAGAACAAGAAATAAACAATGTTCGCCTTGACTTAGGTGATAAAACAATCAATTAATTATTCAAATTCTAGTCTTGATTAACACAAGAATAATATGTGAATTAAATCAATTAAAAGTTTGTTTAAAGTGAACAAACAACACTATTTATCTAATTAAAGTTATTTAAACAATAAAAGAAAAGTGATTTATCTAAGTGCTCAGGAAACTAACTATTCTTTTTATGTTAAATCTCTGTTTAATGCGTTTATGGACTCTTTTTCTTCTTTGTACCTCTAAGGATTTCAATGGATTCAATTAGGTTGGGAAAGTATTTGGGAAGAGAGAAAATAAAGTAGTATGATAGTAAGAGAACTTGAGAGATTAGAGTTTTGAGAATGCTATGGTTAGAATTCTAATTTTTCCCGTCCCCGTTAGGGTTGAACGAAGACCCCTATTTATAGGCGTAGGAATCTAGGTTTAGTGTTTTAGAACCGCGTCGTCAGGTGGCGTGCGCAACTCTCCTAGCCAATTTGGGTGTCGCGCGCATCTCAATGACTTGTGCGCGCCTTGCGCTCGCAACTCACTGAGTTGCGCTCAGTGCGGTTTGCCTTATACGAAAATGCATTTTTAAAACTTCCATAACTTTTGATTGCAAAGTCAAATTAAGGCGTGTGAGATATCATTGGAAAGTTTTTAATGTCTACTTTCCAATTCAATTAGAATTAGGTTAAAATATGTTACGGATCAAAAGATATGGCCGTTGGAGTGCAAGAGTGCTGGTTTTAGGCCCGGTTTAGTGTTTTTATCATAACTTCTTCGTTTTAACTCGGAATTGGGCTTATAATATACTGTTGGAAAGCTCTATGAAAAGGCTATCCATCTGTATTGGCCTTGAATAGAAATTTGATGGTTGGTGTATCTGACTGGCTCTATTTTAACAATGTAAGAACCATTGGATCCAATCATTGCATTTGACGCATTTAGGTCCGTTACTAATCAAGTTTAAAAATGTATGAGCATGTTTTAGGCCTTATTAGTAATTGGAAAAGGTTCTAAGATAACTTGGTCTTAAATATGAGTTTTAACTTACTTCATAATGCATTTCATAGTCCATAAACACTTCAACTTTGATCTAGCATGAAGAACGGATTTTTGTAACATCATCGCACTTCCTGTCAGGACAAGAGGCCAAAAGTAGGTGTCTACACTTTCTTCTTTTCAACTAGGTCGGCCTTCACCATTAGTGTATCCTTTGTATCTCGAACCGTCACACCTTTATTAGAGCTTTCATCCGTTTCACCTCTTTTATGTGTCTTAGGTTGTTTCTCCCTATACACCATCTTATCTTTACCCTTTCCTTCTACCCAACTCCTCTTCCTAGGCATGATAGGAGTCTTAAATTCAATTCCTTGGGTTCTCGGACCAAGACGATCTTTATGAGGCACCTTCACATCACCAGTAAACTTACGTGATCCAACTCGCACCCTCCTACTTTGAGGATTTTACCATGTCTTGTAAGCACTAAACAAGGGTGGAGGAGGTTGATTACTTGTAGAAATGGTCCACATCGCCCTTCCAATCCAATATGTCTCATACTTGTGAACATTACTTTCATGCAATGATACTTCACGAGGACTATGATTATAACGTGGAACTACTTGTTCAAGTCCATATTGTCGCATCAACCGAGAAGGGCAATAAAAAGTCAATTTTGAGAGAATAGAAACACGACAACACGGAGTATCATTCGTCCCGACCATCCTAGTAAGCCTCCACCAAGGCACCACCCATCAAATGGAAAATTCTCTCTTCGTAAAGAACAACTTCCAGTCATCATATGACATGTTTGCAGAGTACTTTTTCTTCCTACGAACTAGATCATTAGGACCATATTTTTCAATATCGTCGGGGCTTCATAAAGTTCCAAGCGTTCCATAAACCAAATCTTTAGAAAAAAAAACGCAGATGGTAATAGTCGGATTAAAATAACACAGCATATGCACCGTGACACGGGAAATATACCGTGTCGCGGCGCAGAACATCGTGGCGCGACAAAGCCTACTATGACACAGTGCCGATCACGTGTCATGGTGTTTAAGCAGAATCTATATTACATGCAATAGTACTAGAGAGCCATTCACGATGCCTTTGCGGTCAGATTTTGCTTCATCAAGGCCACGCAGAGTTTCTCCAAGGCAGGTAGGCATAGGGGATCTTCCAGACTCAACATGTTCAAGCACTGAATTTAGACTAGCATATCCTACTCTATCGTTTACAAATAAAAGCTTACTAAACATGAAAAAAAATATAATCCCTTCTACGGTATACACGATAAGATTCAGAGACGGCACGATTAAAACATAAATTTGCAAGCTTTAATTTTCTAGATATACTTCTTTACCACACACAATTTTATTTAAATCTGTGTCAGTCAGATTTAGATGACGCTCAAAATTCTGATAATGATACTCATGCAGAGTAGGCATTGCAACAAGAACTCTAGCAAGGAAGCCAAAAATAGCACCAAGTTCCTCCGGCAGATGACAGATTTCATCATAATCAAACTTGGAACAATAGGTTTCCGTACTCCAATAATCTAAGGCCGCTCTCAGAAAATCATAATCAATTTCTACGTGCCTTTATGCTAATAAACCTCTGACATGGAATAATTCTAGCTCTATTTTCTCTGCATTGTTCAAGGAATACCACCAGTCACACAATGTATTATCAAAATTTTAAGACATTATTATTGAAATATAAAATTCTAGTTATTTTATGTTTCGTAATTATGCATATCACGAATTAACTAGTCGTAATTTATAGCTAAAAGAGTCTAGAAACGTGAAAAACTTATCCAGCTTCATGTGCAAAGAGCACCGCTGCACAATATACACATCGTGTCACGAAACAAGGCACCGTGGCGCGGCAAAATGTACCATGACACGGTACACGCCACGTGCCACAGTGTTTACACAACACTTATTTCTTATCCTTAACATGTTTTTTCCAAATTTCCTTTTGTTTTCCTTAACCGTTTCTCCTTCAAACTCTTTCTTCGAGTGTTTTATTCCTAATAAATTTCTCCCTTTATTTTTATTTTATTTTTATTATTTTATTTTATTTTTTATTTTTGGAGAAGTTCTAAAACTTGTCCCATTTTATTTTTTATTTTTGGGGAAGTTGTAAAACTTGTCCCATTTTATTTCCTTTTATTTTCTTTTTATTTTGGGGAACTTGTAAAACTTGGTCCATTTTCTATTTTGTATTTTCATTTCAGGAAGTTGTAAACTTCCATCTTTTTTCGTCTTTTTCTTTTTGGGAGAAGGTCGGTACTCTCCACTTATGAAAAATTACGGATTTTTTCGCGTCATTAATAGATACACAATCACACACAATCAGTCTCAAACATACACTAACATACGCACTAAATGAAGAAATAAAATGTCAAATGCATAAAGTGTGAATAAAATGTACAAAGTGAGTTATGATACATAAGTAGTGTCAAGTGTCATCAACCAAGTACATAATAAAAACCCTCGGTTAAAATTCTTTAGATCTAGTAGAACTAGGATTAGTGTCCTATTGAGGCTGCTGGTAAGGGAATGGCGCGCCAAAAAGTCCCTCCATCATCCAAGTATGAGGAGTAGTGTCCCTATTCGTCCCCACAACTCCTGCAGAAGACAAAGTCTAGGCAAGTCCCGACCAACCAGTAAACTGCATGGGCTGACTCTAAGACGTAGGCATCGTCGGTGGAGGCATCGTCCCGAACTCTGGAACCTGATGTAAGCCCTAATCCTCAAGAGTAATGACTGGCCTAAGCTCAGGATATGAAGGCTGAAAAGGTAGAGAGGGCGGAGGCTACTGCAACTGGGTTTGAAAATGCTGAAGTGGCTGAGAAAGCTAAGGCTGCTACCACCACGTAGGAAATTTGAGAAATATCTTTCACAACTAGAATCGAAATAATACTGCGAAAACTAGAAAATTCTAAGAACACAGAAAGCTACTGAGGCATGTAAAAACTAGCGTCTAGAAAGCAGAGTGCGTCGCTTGAAAAATGGCCTCGTTGCATGGCGACAACCTTGTCGTCTGGCGGCGGAGCTATTTTCAGGCGACAGACTCTGTTGTCCGGCACCAAGATCTTCCAATACCGAGCTAGAACTCTGCCTTCTTGTTTTGACTAGTTCTAGCACTGTTGGCTCGATTCTACTTCCTGATTGAGTTTTTCTCTCTTTTCTAAAACCCATATGTGTTCTACATATGGACATAACCCTATGGGAATTCATGCTCCATCTACCAAATCGAACGCTCTGAGCAACGAAGGGTACATCCAAGAATGTTGAATTCACCAAACCGTGGAAGCGAGTTTAACTCACGGGGTCCCATCCACACGCGCCAACCCTTCCAAAGGTAAGGCTTCCGCGCGGTGCATCCAGACTCATAACCATGGACCCTCTTTGACTTACCCATATCCTGAACTTTAGAGAACTAGAGCCATGGTTAGGTTGCAAACTCATTGCATCATATTGTGCCTACTTGACTACTTGTGCATTATTTGCTGTGCATACTCTATGTGTTTTTTCTAACTGTTTGTTTGACTTGTGATTAAGTCTAAATAAACTAAATAATGACTAAAAGGACTTTGCCTAATTAATTAATTAATTAATTTGAGTAATTAAAGGCTAATAAATTAATCAAACTGACTTAGTACGACTTTAGGCCTGTCCCTTTAGAGTAAAAATACTGAAAACAGTCCCAAATCGATGTTCCAGTAATGGCGCAAAATTCTGGGCTGTGGCGCCAAACGCTGTTGTGCAACGCCGGGCGACAACCTTGTCGTCTGGCGCTGCACTGCAGAGTGCAGCGACAGTTCTGTTGCTTTGGCAACAGTTTAGTTTCTTGCTCGAGTCATCAACGACGGGTCTAATTAAACAATTTATTAATCAGTTTGGTCATTTTGTTAATAGCAGTAGTCATATTTAGTCCTTAATTGAGTATAAGCACTCAGTCTTATGGTCATACAAAAGAGTCAAAGCATGTCACTTACACTCACAAATAAAGCACACACTAATATGTATGTACACTTTGACCATGTCTAGAGAGTCTTGTATGCGCGTGTTTTCCGTCATTTTTTAGGGGGGTAAGTTGGATATTAATCCTCTAATTAAACCACACTTGTTTGAACCTATATACTTGATTCCCAAAAATATGCACCCTAGATTCCCAAAAATATGCATCCTATTTTTGCTTTTTTTTTTCCTTTTCATAAACCAGTAAAGTCAAAGTCAATTTGAGTCAAGTCATTAAAACAAATAAAATGGTTTAATTTATAGCGCGTGGTCAAGGAAGGAAGGGCGTTTAATCAAGGACAACCTCTTCGTTCAAATTCAGCTTTTTGATAAACTAGTTAGTCGGAAAAGAAAAGCTAAGAAGATAATGGCGAGTCAAGAAGAAGTCAATGAGCTTAAGAAGCAAATGGCTAGCGTTACTGAGGTGTTGAAGGCTTTAACCCTCCAAATCAATGACCCTGTGAGATAACAACAAATGGAGCTCATGCAAGAGAGCTTGAGCAAAATATCCAATGACTACAGATTCCAGGGCATTAGCTCGCAAGGGGTCTCGGTGGACAAGGAGCTTCTTCCGCAGAAGTTCAATGCCAACGACATCCCAAAGTTCAAGGCAACAGACAACCCTTATTTCCACTTAAGAGCTTTTGAGACAATAATGAATATTAAGGGGATTGATAGGAAGGTCTTTCATTCTTTGTTTTCTTTATCTGTTGAAACCGTTTGTCAACAATGGTTCTTTTCCCTTGACAAAGAGAAAACCTCTACTTGGTAATCTATTGTAAACGATTTCATTGATAAATATAAATGTAATATTCAAGTTGAAACTTATCATAGAGAACTTGAAATACTTAAGCAAAAAGAGAATAAAGGTTTCACTTCTTTCTTTAATAAGTGGAGGGAAACTTCCGCTAAGATGATTGAGGTACCGAGTGAAAAGGAATCTGTGAGGATGTTGATTAAGAACCTCCAAGAAAAGTACTCCAAACATCTTAAATATCAAAACAACTTGCATACCTTCAAAGCCGTCTATGACATTGGAATTAACATTGAAGACGACCTTGCTAAACAAAAAGCTGTTAATAATAATAACTCTAACAGTGGCTGGAAAGGTAAGAAGAATGACAATCCTCTAACAGTGGCTGGAAAGTTAAGAAGAATGACAATCCTTCTTCTTCCAAAACCACCCACTCAAACAATGTTAGCACTTTTAATTTGAGTGAAGTCCTTGCTATGAACAATCAAGGACAAAAGAAACCATTTAGCAGGAACTTTACTCCTATTGGTATGAGTTATGACACCGCATTTAATCAATTACATGCAAAAGGTCTTATAACTCCCATTGGACCATTCGGGGATCCACCTGTCGAAAAGAGGACGACTAATTGGAATCCCAACGCATATTGCAAGTATCACCAAGGAAGGGGCCATCTCACTGAAAATTGTTGGAAGCTTAAGGAAGCTATCTAAGACTTAATAGATAATAATAAACTCCCATTTCCCCCTGCAAGCAAGAAGCCAAGTATCAATAATGCACCACTTTCTGATTCTTTAGCTATCTCTGATGAGGAAGACCATGTTGACCCCTCATCCCTCATCAAACCAGTTGAAGAGGTTCATGCTATCGAAGAAGAGGAGGAAACCTTTTTCGATGCCGTGAGTGATTTCCCTCCTGGACAAGAACCTACAACTAGAGAAGAAGTATGGATTCTCATACGATCAATGTGGGAAGGAATAGACTTGTTACGTGAAGCTTTTGAGTTCGCAAAGAAACAAGAAAAGGTGGTCCAAAGCAAGCATGTCAACAACAAAGTTCCACCCATGGAGAAGAAACCATTTTCTCTCCAAGTAATTGACACACCCAAAAAGAGTAATAAGCCTTACACTCCAATTGGGACTTCCTATGCTAACATGTTCAAAACGCTCTCCGAGAGTGGTAAGATTAAACCTCTCGAACCGAGACCATTTGAATCATTAAAGAGGAAAGATAGATTCTACTGTCCATATCATCAATCAGGGGGACATACCATCGAGCATTGCTTCAAATTTAAAGATTTAATCCAAAAGCTGATTAATAA
Source organism: Chenopodium album (assembly GCF_948465745.1). Lineage (NCBI taxonomy): Eukaryota > Viridiplantae > Streptophyta > Magnoliopsida > Caryophyllales > Amaranthaceae > Chenopodium > Chenopodium album. Next base: position 33,392,373 of record NC_137847.1, read on the forward strand.
CAAGAAGCTAGTCCAAATTCCACAAGAACAAGATGTTAACATCAATGGGGTTTGGGAAAGCGATGATGAGGCCATCACCACACAACCTCCACTTTCAATTATATATCTAGTAAGTGACTTTTGGGATGAAGAAGATTCACCCATAAACGTTCTCACAAGATTTGGGAGAATCCAACCTCCCATCACCACACAACCTATTCCTACTACTGAACAAGTTCCCATTCCGATTATAGAGGACAATGATGTTGTCAAACAATTCAAAAAGACCAAGGTCGAGATGAACGTATGGAAACTTCTAGCTACATCCCGAGAACATAGGTTGGCGGTAATGAATGCCTTGGACAAAACAGGGATAGACTCCGAAACCACTCTTGAGGGGTTGGCTAACTTTCTCACGAGTGACCTTCCTAGTCCCATCAACTTGATCACCTTTTATGACAAAGATCTACCTCCAGAAGGTGACAAACATTACAAGGCTCTAAACCTCACAGTAATCTGCAAGAGAATGAATGTCCCAATGACTCTTGTAGATAATGGAGCAATAGAACATGCCACTACCTTCTAAGTAGTGGATATTAAAGCTTCCTTTAACTTATTGTTGGGACGCCCTTGGCTCATGACCTTAAGGTCGTCCCCTCATCTCTTCATCAACAAATAAAAGCTATAGTTGGAGGGATCCCTATTACGATCAATGCTTCACCTATGAGGATTAAAGCTGTTGAAAATCCAATTATTAACGAGGAGCACGATGAGAACGATGAAAATTTGTGGGGCTTTAATGAAAAGGTCTCCTTAATCGAAGAAGATGAAAGGACCCCTCTTTGCTATGACCTCCACTCTAATATGACAATAAATGTTATTCTCAAAAAACAGGGACACTTTCCTGGAATGACTCTTGGAAAGAAAAAGGAGATAGCAAAGCAAATGGAACTACCTGGCCTCCCTAAATTAGATACTTTCGGACTTGGTATCAAACCGACTCCAGAAGATCTAAAGCGAGCCCAGGAAAATTTCAAGGCGCGGAAGAACGCTCGTACCCAAAAGAAAGCAATCCTAATGGGCCGATATCCCGTTACTCTTAATGGACAATTTATAAAACAAGGAGAGGACTATCCATGCCACTAATTTCCCGAACCCTTTGTTGTAAATGGCATAAGGCAACCTGGGTTCGAAACCTTTCTGGATTGCTACTTTTTCGATAAGATCCCAACTCCTTTCCATAAGGAGAAAGCACCCCCATGCTTTGACTTTAATGGCATGGGACTCCTCTTTGGGCGCGAGAAGAATGAGCCAAAATATATAGAAGACAACTCCTCTTTCATTCAAACGGTCTTACAAAGTGAAAACTTTGATCCTTCGAAGCTCATCACTCCAGTAGAGGGTTTAGTGCAAGGATGTCGCAAAACAGTCAAGGTGACTACTCCAAGTGGAAGAAAGATCTCCATAACAACAGGAAAAGGACCAATGTTTGAAGAGTCGTCTGAGTTAGAGTCCGAGTCAAAGTCTTCTCCTATAGAGTCTTCTAAGTCCTTAGCTGTAGAACCTTCTCCTTCTATTTTAATACCTACTCCTAGGATAGTTAGTAATCAAGTCCCAGAGGACATTTCCTTATTTGATGTAATGATTTCCGTGTTTAATAATATATCTTCTTTCTCTTACTCCTCGTGTTATTTTCTAACCCAAGATGACGAGCATTACTTAACTAACAATGAAAGTGACAAAGAAATCATTAAAGCAATGGAAACACTTGAAAATAAAACACTGGTAATTGAGGATACTAAAACGGTTGATATCTCAAACAATCCAACCATTAAAAGAGAAGTTAAAATCGGACTAACACTTAATGATGATGAAAGAACCAATTTAATTAATCTACTTAAAGAATTTATCAATGTATTTGCTTGGTCATATGAAGATATGCCAGGTATTAACAAAGAAATAACTCAACAACTATACCACTAATTCCAGGAATGAAACCTGTAAAACAAAAGTTGCGTCGAATAAAACCCGACGTAGCTCTTAAAATAAAAGAAGAAGTTCAAAAGCAAATAACTGAAGGTTTTATCAGGGTATCCAAATACCCCGAATGGGTTGCAAATGTGGTCCCAGTTCCAAAGAAGGATGGAAGGGTAAGAATGTGTGTCGACTATCTAGATCTAAATAAGGCAAGTTCAAAGGACGACTTCCCTTTACCACACATCGACATCTTAGTAGATAATACTGTGAATCATGCGCTTCTCTCGTTAATGGATGGGTACGCAGGGTACAACCAGATTCTCATGGCGGAAGAAGATATGGAGAAAACGACATTTATAACACCTTGGGGTACTTACTGTTACACGATAATGTCATTCGGGTTGAAAAACGCGGGTGTCACTTACCAACGAGTAGCAACTGCCCTACTCCATGACATGATGCACAAAGAGGTTGAAGTTTACGTGGATGATATGATTGTAAAATCAAAAGATCGCCCAGGACATCAAGTAGCCTTAAGAAAGTTCTTCGAAAGGCTAAGGAAATACAACATGAGGTTAAATCCATCCAAGTGCGCTTTTGGAGTCACCTCAGGCAAACTCTTGGGATATGTCATAAGCTCTAGAGTAATAGAGATAGACCCAAACAAAATCAAAGCAATTATGTCAATGCCGCTGCCCAAAACCGAGAAACAAATTCGAGGATTTATTGCCCAGTTGCAATACATAAGTATGTTCATATCAAAGCTAAAAACAATATGTAAACCAATATTCAAGAAACTCAAAAAGAATGTGCCAGTAATATGGGACGATGAGTGTCAAAAAGCCTATGAAAAGATCAAGGCCTATCTCGCAAATCCTCCCGTGTTAGCACCAGCGCTTCCAGGGATTCCTCTTAGGTTGTATTTAACAGTCACCAAAGAGACAATGGGGGCTATGCTCGTACAAGAAGTAGAAGGAAAAGAAAATGTGATCTACTACCTAAGCAAGAAAATGCTCGAGTATGAAGTACGCTACACACCACTTGAGAAATTGTGCCTCACATTAGTGTGGGCCACAACCAAGTTGAGACATTACATGCTCGTGCATACAGTCTTTGTTGTATCTCAAATGGATCCACTCAAGTACTTCTTTGAAAAATCTACACTTAATGGGCGCATATCAAGGTGGATAGTCAACCTAGCCCAATTTGATGTAAGGTTCATGCCTCAAAAGGCCATTAAAGGATCTGTGGTCTCGTACTTCTTAGCAGATTTTCCAATAGAAGATTCGACGCCAATACATGACAACGAATTTCTAGATGAAGACTTGATGGTCACAGAAGATGATACTTGGACTTTATACTTCGACGGAGCCTCAAACTAAAAGGGATGTGGCGTTGGAGTACTATTAGTATCACCTAAAGAAGAACATGTTCTAATCTCCATAAAGTTAGATTTCGACGTTACCAACAACGCTGCTGAATACCAAGCATGCGTGGTAGGCCTCGAAACAGCTTTGGCATTAGGAGTAAAGAAACTTCGAATATTCGGTGATTCTTCTTTTATTATCAACCAAATCTCTAAAAGATGGAAAGTATGGAGTGAAATTTTAGCCCCTTAACAAACTTATCTAGAAACTCTCACCAACCAATTGGAAAAAGTAGAATACACATATCTACCTAGAGAGGAAAATCAATTTGCTGATGCCTTTGCAAGACTAGCCTCAATGGTTAGAATTCCCACGGAAATCGAGTAAATGCCTTTAACCATAGAGAAAAGGCATAAACTGGCTTACATTCAAGCTATAGAAAATGACGAAGTGGTCCAAGATGAAGAAGAAGAAGAAGAAGAAGAAGAACCATGGTATACAGACATACTCAATTATGTCACCAAAGGAGAATATCCTCCTCATGCTAACAAAAGAGCAAAATGAGCATTAAGACTCTTGGCTTCCCAGTATGTACTCATAGATAACGAGTTACACCAAAGGCTATCTAAGGGTCGAGCTCTCTTATGTGTAGGGAAAAAGGAAGCCCAAAGAGCCATGAGGACAGTCCACGAAGGCGTTTGTGGAACTCATGTTAATGGAAAAATGTTAGTCCAAAAGATAATGCGAGAAGGGTATTATTAGACTACCATGAATAGGGACTGTTATCAATACGTAAAAAGATGCCCTAAATGCCAAATATACACTAACTTGCAACATGTTCCTCCATCTCTACTCTACACCTACACATCACCATGTCCATTTTTAACATGAGGAATTGATATCATCGGTAAAATTACCCCTCCAGGGACAGGAGGCCACGAATACATTCTAGTAGCAATTGGTTACTTCACAAATTGGGTTGAAGCACAGTCATATGCTAAACTCACTGCAAAACATGTAGCACTCTTTATCGAAGGGAACATTATTTGTCGATATGGAGTCCCACATGAGATGATAAGTGACAATGGAACTCACTTTCAAGCAGAATGTGAAGAATTGCTACAAAAATATGGTATTCAACACCATCATTCCTCTCCTTAAAGACCTCAAGCAAATGGAGCAATTGAGGCGGCTAACAAAAATTTAAAGACTATTATCGAGAAAATGACAGAAAATTATAAGGATTGGCTTGACAAACTCCATTTCGCACTTTGGGGTTATCGCACGTCAATTCGTACATCAACAGGAAATACGCCATTCTCCTTGGTTTATGTAATGGATGTCGTACAACTTGTAGAGTTAGAAATACCTTCTCTACGCATTGGATTGGAAAGTAAACTCGATGAAGTTGAATGGACTAGGGAAAGATATGAAGAGCTAATTCTACTCGATGAAAAGCGACTAGAAGCTCTACATCATACTCAATGCTATCAAACCCCTATGGCTAGACACTTTAATAAGAAGGTCAAGACAAGAAACATCAATGTAGGAGACTTGGTGTTAAAAGCATTAAGGGAAAATGTTTTGGATCCAAGAGGTAAATTTAGGCCTAATTGGTCCGGACCATATATCGTCAAAACCATCCTGTCAGGAGGTGCGGCAAAACTAACTGATATGGATGGTAATGAGTTCTCAAACATGATGAACCTTGACCAACTTAAAAAGTACTACCCATAATTACTTGAGTAGCACACTCAAGAGAGCTACGTTTGGCCTGATTCCTTAGGAAAGGATACGTAGGCAACCCTTCACAAGGCGCGGCCACTTTAACTACCCATAAATCTCGCATCCCAGCATCAACAAAAATTCAACGCAACATCAGCGAAAAATAAAAAGTCTATCGCCAGACGACAGTCTGCAGCGCAAGGCGACGAATCCTGTCGCCTGGCGACAACAGCGGAGTCTGGCGACAGACTTAAAACCGCGGCGCCGATTTTCTGCGAATATCTGGGCAAATTTCGGTGTATTTCGGAAAATTTTCGACTTTCGTACTCGAGAAATTTTCTGGAAAATAATTTAATTTATTTTCATTGCTTTAATAAATAAAATGTAAAGTTAATTTAACTTTAAAAAGCTGAAATTGCATTAATAAAATAAAGTAAAATTACATTATTGATGGAATAAAAGCTTAATAAAAAAAATTGACTTGAAAATTAAACTAGTCTTATAAATTCAAAGTTAAGCAATGCTTCAATCTTTCTTCTCTTTCTTTGCTCTTTTACAATTCTTGTCAGCATCTTTTAAAGGACCTACATTCAATCTTGGAGTAAATAGTTTCTCCTTTAGCTAAGACACCATGTTTCTTTTCCACCCAAACTTTCTTTTTTGAAGAGTCCACTTTTCTTTTCTCTTTTCCTTTAGTAGTGTTTTTCTTCTTAGGCATCATGGGTTTTTTGAATTCAACTTTTTCACCTAAGCGTTCCTTAACAGGAATTATCTTGTCCCCTAGACAATTCTTCACATTGGTTCTACTTTGATCTTTCTTCTTGTCCTTTTTAGGCTTATTAAGAGCCAATTCTTCACATTATTGGGCAAGGAAGGAGGAACCTTTTGGGTAATCACTTCCCATAAAGGCCTAGCACTCCAATATGTGTCAAACCTCTCTACTTCTTGTGAAATAGGGAATTCATAGGGACGACGGAGATCCCCAGAAGAAATTGTTTGAAGCAGACCGTACAGCCTTTTTACCCTGCAGGGATGATAAATAGTCATCTTGGTTAAGCTTGGAAGACGGTAGAAGGGTTGCTTGTTGACACCAACCATCTTCTCAATTTTCCACCATGGGACGACCCATTTGATAGCAAAGTTACAAGAGGCAAATATTTTACTCCATTCATGGCGACCCATTTTTATAGAGAAACGTTTCTTCCACCTTACGAAGCAGTTTGGAGTGTATTTTTCAATATTGTCAGGAGGACTAATTAATTTTAGTCTCTCCATTAGCCACATCTGCAAAAAAAAGTCAATGCAAATAATTAGTATTACTATACAAAAATGTGTTTTTGATTTCTGCAATTGAAAATATTATTTTTCTACCTGTAATAACATTGGAGAGCCCCGAAAAGGTGCTTTTGGATTTTTCTTTAATTCATCTAGACTAAGCATAGTCTCTCCAACAATTAATGGCATTGGATTCCTTCCGTATTCAATTTGTTCCAAGACAGATATTATAATTGCTTGACCATCATTATTTTTATCACTAGTGATAAGATATTGGTTAAGCATGCAAAAGAGGAAAGCCCTTCTTCTATAAACATGAAAAGATTTAGAATACGGTCTATCAAAATAGTGGCGTGCAAATTCTTTTAGATTAACTATGCTACCATCTACAATATTTGTTAGATCTCTGTCTTTTAAATTAAAGAAGCGCTCAAAATCTTTATAATAATATTCATTCACTCTAGGAATTACCGCAAGATCTAAAGAAGGGAAGCATAGAATGGCACCAAATTCTTCCGGTAAAGGGCTAATTTCATCACAACCTAGTCTAAAGCAATGCGTATCTGTATCCCAATATTCTAAGGCGGTATGAATAAAGTCTATATCAATATCTACCCCCTTAATACCTTAAATACCTCCCATGTGAAAAAAGTCAAGTTCTTTTTTCTCTTTAGCAGTCAAAGACCGACACCATTCAGGAGTAAAATTGCTAAAACTCTTAGTGACTGAAGACATGATTACTTGTTGAGAAGCTAAGATTATGATTAATGATTAATCTGTTTGAATTATACACAAATAGGTAGATTAGGGGGCTATTTATGCACAAAACTGGTGCAGATCGACTCCTGAAAGGATTCGGAGGAACGCACTGCAGCGCCAGACGACAAATTCGTCGCCTGGCGACGACATGCAGCGCGTCACGACGAATGACGCCGCATACCAGCTCAACACGCTATGCAAATCGCGTTTTCTTGACTACGATTTGAATTCATACAATGACTTTACAATTATGCCCTTTGTTTAATTCATACAATGCATTTTTCCTTTTTCTTGGATTTAATCGAGCTTAATTCAATTTAGGCTTATTTTAGTCCAAACTATTTTTCATTTTTTTTTGTTCTTTGGGGAGAAAGTGGGATACCCTCTATTAATAATAAAAATGACGGAAATGTTTTGCGCAAAATTAATCACAAATTTTTTGCACACGCGCATATGCACATAAAATGAAAAATAAAAAGGCAAAGATAATACAGACATAATAGATAATAATTTGTATATACAATGTGTCTAAAATGCAAGTCGTATTAAACAAGCTAGCAAAGATGAGGAGGAATTTTCATCATATCGAAGAACATCGCAAACCGAGGAGTATGCTCCTCACCAGCTCCGGACTCGCTAGTAGGCGGGAACCTCAAATCAGGGCCAGTCCACCCAGGCTCACCCTGGTACTGAATCGACAAAGCCTTAGGCTGCTGTGGGTGCTGCGACGACGAGCCAAACTCATACGTCCCACCACCCACCGGAGGAGCCAATGTCGCCCCTCCTTGGCCCATCGAACCAGTCTGCGCACCCTAAGACGAAGAACCTGAACTCTCAAATGTCTCGGTCCCAGCAACATCAGATCGGCCACCTCGACTACCAGAGGTAGTGCGACGACGCCTCGAGCCAGACCTAGACGGCTCCCTCCTAGCCTCGGGTCTCGCCCGAGTACGTGAAGGAATAGGCTGTCCCTGCGAAATTAAGTCAGGTCAGATGCAAAGAAAATAGGAGGATAAACAATATAAAGGAAAAAGAGATACCTCCCCAGCAACGTCGTCGTGACGACATGAAGCTAGGTTCCTCATCCTCACCAGTTGACTCCGAAAGGCTTCTATGCACCTCGCCATCGCTGTCACCACTTCGCGAGAGAACTGTCAAAATTAAGGTCAGTAACAATACAACATAAGTATAAATAAACAACAAGCAGGTAACTCACCCGAGTTTGGTAACGAGGAATAGACCGCTTGACGAAGCGCTGATCCTCAGGAGCCGGAGGAATCATCTCCTCAACTGGGCCGTACGTCCCCTGGTAGTTGATGGACATCCGAGGAGGAACGAACTCAGCAGGCGCAGCCTAACAAAAAACAAATCTAAAGTGATTAAAGTCCACTTGGGGGCTATCTAAAAAAAAACTAAAGGATAAAAAGCATACCACCGCCTCCTAAGATAAAACAGGGGTCGGAGCTAGCAGTGGCAGCAAATCCTCCTCATAGCAGCACCCCGGACGGGCATGAGATCTCCAAGGGGTACCAGCAGGCGACTTCTCCGCCAAGTTTATCAGCATCGCCTCATGAAACATGTGTCGAGGCGGAGCAGCAGGGACAACAAAAATATCCGAAGAGTGCTGTACAACCACTCTCTCACCAAGGTACACCACAGCCTCATACGTCCCCTGAAAGTAGCGACGCTTGATAGTGTAATGCGCAGCCAGCGCAGGAACAACCAGATCGGCCCATGGCCGATACACCACATCAGGCCCCTACAAAACATGTCTGTGAGATAAAAGGCTATTAGTGGCAACTCTCGATCTGGTCCAAAAGAACATACCGAGAGGTTCAACTCTCGAACACGGGCAGTAGTGGCCTCGCTACTGATGCGACCTCCCCAACAGCCGCCAATAGGGAGATCGCGAGGAGAAGGTCTCGCCGGCGCAAGCGATGGAAAATACTCGTATAACCAAATCTACAAAGGCAAAAGAAGATCAACAAATTCTAATAAGAATCTAGAGCTAATTTTTAAGGAATGAAGTATACCTCTACGATTCTCCAAAAGCTGGAGAGTGTGATATCTCATGTGAAGGCTGTGTGACGACAAAAGCGTCGCAAGCCCAGCAAGAAATCAGCATAAGCCAAGCTGGCCCAGTCATAGGTCCCGACCAACTGAAGGTCACGGAGGGCAGGCAGGTAGTAGAGAAGTACTCGACTACCTCTGTCAGGAGAAAAGGTCCCTGACAACAAGATAAGAACGAAGATGCGCACCCGCTGCTCATTGGTGGTCGCATCATCCTCAAAAGTCGTCGCTAGAGTAGACCAACGGATACATCGAGCACTAAGTCGTGTCGACTCAGCCTCGGCACGGGCCTGAATAGTAATCGGACCCAACAACTCCTCGACCATCGGAGAAAGGACAGTAATCCTACTGTCAAATGGTAGTGCAGCAGAACGGAACTCCAGTCCTGAGATAAGACTGAAGTCAGCGGGGGTGACGGTCATCTCGCCCCAAGGAAAGTGAAAGGTGTTGGTGGTGTCTTAGAAGAACTCCACCAGAGCTCGAACCACGTGGTGGCTCGCGTCGAAAGAGTACATGGCCTGAGTAGCCCGAAATAAGGCAGTCAGCCCACAAGACTCCCAAAGCAGTCGCAAATCCTCATCGTTGCGGAAATATTTGTCATACAACAAACCAATGGTTTTGTTGCCAGAGCCGTGGCTACGAGTCCTCCCGCTGACGATCCCGCGACACACCCGCTCAAAGATGTGGTCCTCGGGAGCGAAAAAAAAGTGCGCTCATCCCACTCAGGGAAGGGTCCTAAAGAGGTTGATGGCTCCTTGCCCTCACCGACAGGCACGTGCTCCCGTCGAGTGTCCCTAGACCGTGAACCGGAATCGCGTTGTCTAGCCATACTATATTATGCAAAAATTATGGCTCTATGGAATCTAAGGTTTGCCTAGCAACATGATACTAGCATTTTCAAGCAATCAAACAATTTCTTGCAATACTATGACAATTATTGTGACAAATTGTACAAAAATAGATAGCAAAAACGCGAAGAACAAGCTGCATTGTTCTCCCGACCTCAAGGGGTTCAAAAATGGTGAATTGTTCGTTTCTCCACCAAATTGAGTCAAACAAGTCTCAAAACATTCCCAAGGCAATATACAAGCATAATCAAGCAATTTCTTGGCATAAAATTCAACAAATAAAGCGAATTAAGCAAAGTTTGTTTTGAATATTCAGAAAATTCGTGAACTAACATGCGCAAATTCAGCAAAATCCGGAGTGAGTTTGAAGAAAACTTACATAGATCAGGAAACTAGATGAAATAAGCTCCGATTTACAAGAAGTTTGAGCGAATTTGGTTGAGAAATTAGCGAGAACGAGTGAATTGAAGTTTGGAGCGAATTGCGAACAACAGCAACAGCAAACGGCAAAATGAGGAAGAAAGGAGATTTATTCGAAAATCCCGAGTGCAGCGCCAGACGACGAAATTGTCGCCTGGCGACAAGCCTATCGTCTGGCGACAAGAAAAATGTGCAGCAACAGAGTCTTCCAGCAGGCGCTCGTGCGGCGACAAAGTGTATGGCCCCGTAATATGCTTATGTGGACCTCGTGCAGCAGTTTGGGTTCCTTGATACGCCAGTTAGCTCCTATAAGCAACTTGACATGACTTAGTAATCGGCTCGATTACAATCAGATAAAGTGATCGACCTGATAAATGATCGTCTCACTTAGCTTAAAGCGCCTAAACATTGGCTCATTGCAAAGGCACCGACATAATGGTTCATAAACAGCAGAGGCACCGACATAATGGTTCACAAGCATCAAAAGCACCGACATACTGGCACCGTAGAAATTTCAGCAAAAATCATGGAAGCAAAGTTCAAGCGAGCTTTAAAGGTCGACAAGCGTTGATCTTCGGTAATTTTCTTAGGAATATTATCGCAACAAATGAGGATTAATTCAAGCAAAGATATCTTTGACAACGTTCCCTAGCTTGCGGAGGGTTGTCACAAACAACTGAGGATAACTTCAGGCGAAGCAATCTTCGATCATGTTCCCTGGCTTGCTGAAGATGGTCACAAAGCGGTAGAAGATCGTTTCAAGTGAAGCAATCTTCGATTGCATTCTATGGCTTGCAGAAGACTATCACAGCGGAAATTGGAGGCAGTTACAAGCGTAGTAGTCTTCAGGCGGTATCCCCTAGCTTGAGGAAGATCGTCAAACAAAATCAGTTACTTCATAGACGTGTGCTCGACGGTGCAAGATACACGCTTCTTAACTCTTTTATCTGTTTAACTAACGCTAGTTTGAAGGTATCGGCGTTACAAGAATGATTTAGGATCGTAGAACGTTCTAAATCATTCTCTGTCCGTATCGCTACTTTGACTAACGCTATTTTGGAAATTTTGTTGATTAATTAGTAATTTTACCGTCTCGTCTTCTTCTATTTCGACTCGACTTCTGACGCTCGATTTCGACGCTCCTAGCTCGATTTCCGACGTCTAAATATTAATTACTCGAGTGAATCATTAATTCTTTCCGAATTAATTCGTCGTGTTGGTTCGTTAGTTTCTTGGGTGTGACCCGAAGGGTTCAGTCAAGATTAAGCTATAATATTAATTATACATTAATATTACTGATCGAAAGCGGCCTCCACCTAGGCATTCCAATCACTTAACCTCACTCAAAAATTAGCTTTATAATAATTTTGAACCCTTTATCAGAATAATACACTTGTTCGAAGGACGCTATTCCTATTAGTATTGCAATACCATCAAGGTGAATGGGGTTTCTTAAGAGTTTATTCGACTTAAAATTTTCCCTTTCTCTCTTATTGGACGTGCTTTAGAGTGGTTAGACAAGGAGGTGAAGCCAAACTCTTTGAGAACATGGGATGAAGTGACTAAGGAGTTTCTATCTCGGTTCTATCCACAAAAGAAGACGGCTGAAGCAAGAGCTCTCATTCAAAGCTTCAAGCAAAAGCAAAATGAAAGTCTTTACGAGGCATGGGAAAGGTATAAGGAGTACCAAAGAGAGTGCCCACACTATGGGATTCCCACTGATCAAATCATCCAAATCTTCTATGGAGGTTTAAGCCCCCAAGGCAAGTCTTGCTTGGATACCGGTGCCGGAGGCCCTATCATGAACAAAACAGAGGATGAAGTGGTGGACTTAATTGAATATGTGGTAAGGTATCCATGGATTGGCAAGAAGGTGAGAGAGAGTCGAACAGAAAAAGCGGTTCAATGGTTTATTCAATCGACCATCTCAATGCCATCAACAATTTATCCTCACAAATCTCAAACTTGGGAATGGAGATGACCTCAATTAAGGCAAAGCTTGAGAGTGCTTCTTCACAAGCTCCAATTCTTCCCTCCCACAATAAGGGGAGAGGTACATCTTCTAACTCTACTCCTCCTTTAACTTCGAATAATATGCCAAATGGATGTGTGTTTTGTGATGTATGTGGGTTATATAACCATGATGCTTCTAATTGTCCACATGCATTTGAGAATTGTGATGATGTTGATAATAATGATTGTGAGCAAGTGAATTTTGTTTCAAATAACAACAATGGACAAAGATTTTATGGACCAAGAAACTTTAGGAATAGAAATGCTCGCCAACAAGGAACTTTGATAATTATAACAACGGTAGTTATAGAAACAAAGGAAATCAAAATTTCCGAGGGAACTATAATAATCAAAGACAAGGTCAAGGGTATGGAAACCAAAGCCAAGGTCAAGGCTATGGTAACCATTACCAAAACAATGGCCAAAATCAAAACCGGGGGAATTTTCAAAACAACAACCAAAGGGGACCCCCACACGGATTTGCTCCAAGAACTCAAGGTAATGGTGAGAATTCCTATGCTCAACCTTCATCTTCTAGAACTACCTTGGAAGAAATCATCAAGAACCAAACTAAAATTTTGAACACTTACATGTCGGTAAGTGACAAAAAGTTCAATGAGATGATGACACACAACAAGATGCTTGAAACACAAATCACTCCATTGGCTAATACCTTGAAAGAGAGTGTGAATGCTAGCCCCTCTTCTTTACCCTCACAAGGAGTTGAACCTAAGAAACCCGTATTCTATCACCACAAGGAGTGAGAAAGTGCTTGAAAAGAGAGTTTCTAGGAAGAGTGAGGAAGTTGAGAAGGTGAGAGATTCAAAAGAGGAGAAAGAGATCAATGTGTCAAAGAAGGTGAGTAAAGAAGTCCAAGAGGAAGATAAGAGTGATGAAAAAGTGCAAGAGAAGGTAATCAAGCCCAAACTTCCATATCCCCAAAAGTTTTTGAGAAACAAAATTGATGAACAATTTGGGAGATTTCTTGACATGCTTTGGGAAGTTCATCTTTCAATCCCTTTCACCGAAGCCATGACCCAAATGCCAAGATATTCTAAGTTCCTTAAAGAAATCTTGAGTGGTAAGATAGAGTGCAATGAGATGGATTCGGTAGAGGTTGGGGAATGTTGTAGCGCTTTTATTCACAATGATTTACCCAAGAAAATGAAAGATCCGGGTAGTTTTTCTATCCCTTGCAAAATCAATGGAAAATTTTTCCAAAATGCTCTTTGTGATCTTGGTGCTAGTGTGAGTATCATGCCTTATTCGGTCTTTAGGATTCTTAAGCTAGGTGAGATTCTACCAACCAACATGACTTTGCAACTGGCCGATTGATCTATTAAGTTTCCAAAGTGAAGAGTTGAGGATGTTCCTCTCAAGATAAGAGAGTTCACAATTCCAGTTGAATTTATTGTGGTTGAGATAGCGGAAGATGATAACATACCTATCATTTTAGGGAGACCTTTCTTAGCTACTTCGGGAGTTTTTTAGATGTGAAGGGTGGCCTTATTACTTTGAGATATGGTCACAATAAGGCTAGTTTGAGCTTAAATCTATGCATGAATCTCTGTCTCTTGTGAATGGAATTATGTGCATCAATTCACCTCATTCCAATGATAATGTATGCATGATTGTTTCTTCTACTAACAATGTTCTTGAGGTTTATGATGATGTGCCTTTGAGTGTTGAAAGCAAGAAGGTTAGTGAAGACAACAAGGAGCCTTTGAAGCTTGTGGATGAGGAGGTGATTGATATTCCTCCATGGTTTGAGCTCTACCCTCAAGAGGATGAGGTTGACTCCAAGAGTGTTGATGGTGAGAAACCATCCACTAGAAGAACCAAGAAGACAAAGAAGAAAAAAAGAGCTTTTATGAAGAAAAAAAATGAATTTGAAGCAAAGTGAGCTTGTTTCGGAAGTTTTAACAAATAAGAATACATCAAGCAACGATATGAAGTTGCTAAGGAATGAGAAAGAGTTTGTCCCCTCTACCACTTTGAACAAGGTGTTGTTCTTTAACCCTCCATGATTTAGAGGAAGGGTCGAGCTAAATAACCTTAAGAAAGCGCTTCCCCAGAGGCAACCCGGTTTTCTAACTTTTTCTTTTGAATTCTATCTTTCTTAGTTTTCTTTCAATTGCTTTTATTTCTTTCACTTGTTTTGTATTTGGATTAATAGGTTGAATGCATGGAAATTGAACCCTCTATAACAAGCATGAGCACAATGGGAAGGTGTTTCGTGGTAATTGGTGATAGTATGCTCGATATTATTGAATTTCCAGTTGAATGGGTAAGTTAATTTAGGAGGTAAATTAGGAAAAGTTGCGCTAAAATGTGAAGCGAATTTGTGCTTGGTAGGTTCATTATGGTGCTCACATTAATTTGGGATGTTGAACCCACTGAAAAATGGGTTTAAAACTAATGTGTTTAGTAGGTTCAATAATCCCGAAATGATAAAGATCATTAAGCCCATGTATGAACGCACCAAGAACATGAAGCAAGCAAGAAGAGGAGCAGCAGGGGCGCGAGCGCACACCCCTACTGCGCGGGCGCGTAGTAGCCCAGCCACACCACTTCTTCTTTCTTTCTCCTTTCTTTTCCTCATTTCATTCCAAACCCACACTCATCCGCACCTCTTTCTCCCTTAAGAACGAAACCCTAACCCTTTAACAATAAAAAATCATCCCTCAAATCATCAAAACAACTCACAACATCAACAATTTCCTACTCAAATTTCATCATTTTCATCAAAAATTATACTACCTTCCTCCATTTCTTCTTCTCTAATCTCTCTCCTCCATTGAAGAGCAAATTGGGGATTTTCGGTGTGGTGGATTTTGGTGCTCAAAAAATGATCATTCTTGCTTCTTGTATGGTATAATCATCTTCTTTACCTCTATTTTACATTGTTATATCAATTTGTAGCAAGAATTTGATTAATTTCACTACTACATTTTTTACCAAATGCAACGGCCTATTATAGTCTAATACAACGGTATTTTAATTTCGTTGCAGTAGAGTAGGCTAATGCCACGGATTTAACACTAATGTTCTTAAAGGTAGAGAAATACAACGACTCTAGAGAACCGTTGCAATAGCCTAGCTATTTCAACAAAAAAGGGAGTTGATGCGACGGTATGTGATAATTGTATAATGAAAAATTTAGAAGGGCTTGGAAAATTCAAGACTTCCCTCTATTTTTTTGCCCAAATATTTTGAACCTTACACGTGTTACTATCCTAAGGCCTAAAATAAAGAAAAATGAATAGAAAAATGGAAAAGTAAAAGAATTTTGTACTACCATTTTCTCACATATCAGAGGACCCATTTTCTCACATTCTCACGTTTTCTCCAATTCTCCATTTTTCCAAAATTCTCCATTTTTGAGTCTACACTCCCACCAAATTCCGAGAGGAAAATTACTAAAAAAAATTACTCAAAAAATTTAAGAGGAAAATAAGCAAAGAAATCTAAGGAAGTAGACTAAGGCGGCACTCCGGCGGTGGTGGCTGATAGGTGGTGGCTGATAGCGGCACTCAGGCGGTCCCATTTTCATCTTGCATGTCCCTTCCTTGAGCTAATTGGTCGAATTTATGTTTAAGGTATACAACGAATTTTCATTATTGAGATTGCTTAATCGAAATTTTGTTGTTGCATTTTGTGGTGATTAAATTTGATGTTTTTGCTTTTGTGTTTGGGAATTTGTATTTGATGCCATGGAAGATGAAGTTTTTTCTTTTGTGTGTTGGAAGCGGCTAATCGGTTTCTTTTAGCAATGTTGG
The DNA here is from genome assembly GCF_948465745.1 of Chenopodium album. NCBI lineage: Eukaryota > Viridiplantae > Streptophyta > Magnoliopsida > Caryophyllales > Amaranthaceae > Chenopodium > Chenopodium album. The sequence continues at coordinate 33,408,585 of NC_137847.1, forward strand.
TTTTTTTATTTTATTATTTTTGAAACCTAGCAGTACTGAAAATTGGATTTGAGTAGTATAATGGGTTTTTTTGGGGGAATTTCATATATATGGATAATTAAAACCGAATATTCCTCCATTTTTTTTCCTGGGGTTTTCTTTATTTTGTATATTTTTTCTTTATTCCATTGTGGGTATGTCAGATTTTCATTGTTAATTTTTGATATTTGAATTTTTGAATTGTTTGGAGAGTAATCTGAATTGGGTTTTTGATGAATTTTTTTTGGTTTCTTTTAATTTAGCTGAAATTCTGAAATTGATGAGAAATCTGGTTGAATTTCATTGATTGTTTTCACTTGTCTGAAAGGTGGTTTGAATAGGGTATTTTGTTTTTGTTGAGCTAAAATCTTCCTTTGAATAGAAAAATCACGAGTAATTTTGTTACTGGGAGAAGTTGGTGATTGTTTGATTCGTTGAAATTTAGTTGGGTTTCTAATTATAGTTTGAATTTGGGGTAGTTATATATTATTCGGTTTTAATTATCCATTTATATGAAATTCCCCCAAAAAAACCCATTACACTACTTAATTCATAGCTTCTACAATGACATGCAACTTGTCAGCAATTATAAACGAAGATATAATCAGAAACCTGAGTTTTTCCACCACAAAACAGTACAATCAACACCCACAAAAGACTATGAACCCCCTTCCCAATTTTATTCAACAATTAAACCATAAATCTTAAAATAAAATTGTATAAAATTGAAAATTAATGCTAACTTACAAGTTCCCAAGTGGGAAATGCAGCTTTAAGAGTATCAATTATGCATATTGATACTCTTATTGTTTGTCAAGTTTTTGGTTCTTGTCCATTGGTGATTGAGGTCCTGTTCGAAGAAACATTTGCCCCGGGTTGCTAAAATGACCACCATTCGTTTCATGCCATAGCATGTTCGCTCTTTGTTTAGAGATTTTCTAGTGTTTTTTGTTTTGTTTATTAATCTTATTTTATGGTTTGGTTTCTTAGTTTGCTCTAGACTGCCAATTGATAACACGAATAAATCTGACATTGATGTTTGAACTTCGTACTATGTATAATTATAAATTTATAATTAAGATAAAGAACTAAAATAAAGTGCTATTGGGACATGACAAATTGAAACTTCTGATGTGTGAAATGAAAAGCCTAGATATAATGCTTCATTGATATCAAGCGATTCTAGCTAACTAATACTCCGTACTAAGGCTTTGTTTGGTTCATTTGACTGAAATGTTATTTTATCTGAATTATCTATGAATTTATATTATATTGTTTTAGTTTTGAACTTATATTATTTTGTATCAACTTCGTTGTATTTTTTTTGTCTGAACCTGAAATCGTGTATGAAGTATTTATGTCTAACTTATTTGTCTAAACTTAATATGTGTAACTTATTTCTGAAAAAAAGATTATTTTGTCCAAACTTATTATGTCTAACTTATTTGTCTAAACTTATATTTCTTAAATAAGATAAAATAAGTTGAAACAAACAAACAAACCTGTGGGCTTTTGATCTTCTGCGTTTTATTTTTTGATTTTTCTCGTTTATCCTATTACAAATATACACATCTCTTTAATAATTGGGGCTCATAGTAATAACTAGTCATTCTTCTAAATAATTGTCTCTCTTTCAGTATGACTTGTATGTCTATATATTACAAGTACAACATATTTATAGTTTAGAAGAATAAAAACTGCTTTGAAGGTTTAATTATAATACTGAACATTGTATTTGAGTAGTGTAATGGGTTTTTTTGGGGAAATTTCATATTATTGGAAGCAGTGGGGCTTTTGTAATTTATCAATTAATTTGCCCTAATGATTTATTGCATATTGATACTCTTATTGTTTGTCATGTTTTAGGGTATTTGTTTATCTTGGTTTGTATTGCTTATTTGATGGTGGCTCTTAAAATACTACAAGAATGATTATACTCTGATATGGGTTTTCCCCTAATATATATTATTAGTTTAAGACTAATTACACTTGCCTCTTTTTAATATCTCATTTCTTTTTCATTGTTACTAGAATAATGTAAAGTGGGTCATAAATTTGTTTGAATACAAGTTTGATACTCCTTGCTTATTACACTTGATAAAGTTGTCCTTGGCAATAGAAATACACTAGTTTTAAGTATTCTGATCATGTCATCAACCTATACAACTTAGTACTTAATTGCTATTGTAAAAATTAACCCTCTTAATTCTTACCCTAAGGTATGGATAGTGGAACTAACGAGTGGTGGATGTTTGCCAAATGGAGTGCTGAATATGAACGGGGAGTAGATGAATATATACAAAAGGCTTTTGCTTCTAAGTCTCAAGGAAATCAAATTTGTTGTCCTTGTGAAAGTTGTCATTATCGTTTTTGACGCCATAAAGGTATTGTGAGAGATCACCTTATTTGTAATGGTTTTGTTCCATGAACGGATAAGTTATCAGAGTTAGGGATCAACATTGAAAGGGAACAAACTATTTTGGATAATGATGAAGGGTCAACCCCAAATGATTTTAATGATGACATAGTAGGGTTGTTGCATGATGCACGTGATGCTTTTAGAAAGGGGCCAAATGACAAGGCAAAAAAGTTTTTTAAGTTAGTTGAAGAGGGCCAAGAAGAATTGTATCCTGGTTGTAAAAATCATTCAAAACTTTCCTTCATGATCCGTCTTTTTATTTTAAAGTGTGATAATAAGCTAACTAATGTTGCTTTTGGAGATGTATTGGAGCTTATACGGGAGGTGTTACCTGATGCAAAACTGCCAGCTTCTTTTAATGAAGCAAAAAGTGTTCTGAAAGTGTTGGGGTTGGATTACATTAAGATAGATGCATGCCCAAATGATTGTATGATATATTGGGAAGAACTTGAAAATGCAACAAGCTGCCATGTTTATGGGACGCCAAGATGGAAATCAAATGACACAGAGAATGACATACAAAATAAAAATGGAAAGACCTATAGGATTCCTCAAAAGATTCTTAGGTACTTTCCAATAAAGAAAAGGCTTCAACGACTATTTTTGTGTCAAGAGACGGCGAAACACATGACTTGGCATGCTGATGGGCGTGAAAATGATCATCTTTTACATCATCCAATTGATGGTCAAGCATGGAAGGAATTTCATTCTTTATACCCAAAGTTTGCTGATGACCCACGCAATGTGAGGCTTGGGTTAGCCATAGATGGATTTAGCCGTTCAATTCAATGATTGTCCATAATACATGGCCAATTATGTTGATTAATTATAACTTGCCTCCTTGGATGATTATGAAGTCTGAGTATTTGATGCTGGCCTTACTAATTCTCGGTCCATCTTCCCCTGGAAATGACATTAACATATATTTGCAGCCAATTATCAAGGACTTGAAGGATTTATGGGAGTTTGGGTTGGAAACTTATGATGCTTCGACTAATCAAAGGTTTGACATGCATGTAGCATTGATGACTACCGTGAGTGATTTTCCGGGTTATGCAATGTTATGTGGGTGGAGCACAAAAGGATACTTGGCATGCCCTGAATGTCATTATGAAACAGTAGTGGTAAGACTGTGTATAGGGTAAATCATAAATTTTTAGATCCATCTCACCCTTGGCATCTTGATAAAGGGAATTTTGACGGAAAACTTGAGGAAAGATGTTAACCTATTCCATTGAAAGGAATTAATAGTGAGAATATGTTGTGTGATTTTCCAAATGCATTTGTAAAGAAGAAAAAGAAACCAAGGCGTGATGTGGATGATTTAAATTCGTTGAGAAAGATGCCCATATTTTTTGAGTTACCATATTAGAAGCATTGCTCTAATCGCCATAATCTTGATGTAATTCATATTAAGAAATGTCTTTGATAATGTCATTGGGATGTTGTTAGACATTTCTTTGAAGACTAAGGATAATGTGAGTGCTCGTCGAGATTTGGTAGAACTTAATCTGATGCCGGAGCTTCAACTAATAGAATTGGAAGATAGTAGTGAAGAATTTCTAAGATCTCGCTTTTGGATGTCATTGGAGCAAAAGCGTAAATTCTGCCAGGTTATAAAAAATTCTAAGCTTCCTCAAGGTTATGCTTCCATCCTTAGTCGTTGTGTGCAAGTTGGAGAAAGGAAAATAGCAGGCTACAAAAGCCATGATGCTTATATTATGATGAATTATCTTCTTCCAATTGCTGTGAAGACAACATTACCCAAAGATGTTGCTAGTCCTTTGATAAGACTTTGTGCTTTTTTCAAAGGTATATCGAGTAAAACAATTGATCCTCAAGATCTTGGAAAATTGCAATCTGAGATAGTTGAAACTCTATGCCTACTTCGGGTGATTTTTCCACCTGCTTTTTTAATATAATGGAACATTTACCCATACACTTGGTAGACCAAATTAAGTTGGGTGGACCCGTGAGTTCAAGGTGTATGTATGGAATTGAGAGGAATCTTCATGAAATGAAATAAGATGTTCGAAACAAGACTCGCCCAGAAGGCTCAATGGTAGAAGGATACTAAGCTAAAGAATGTGTTGCTTTCACAGCTAGATTTTTGAAACGATCAAGCAAAGCTACACCTGAAGTTAATGAGTGTGTTACCTCAAAATCATTTTCCCTAAGGTAGGAAGTCCTATCAAAGGAAAAGGAAGGACCTCAAAGAAACAAAATTATGGACACATAATTGATCGCATTACAAGGGCACAAGCGCATCATTATGTTTTGTTCAATTGTCATTGTGAGGAAGTTGAGAAATATATAAGGTAAGATTTGTAACCAAAATGTAGGTTTATTATTACTCTTTTTTAAAATGTCTTTATTCTAACTCTAGTGCCTTAGTAAGATAAATATTTTATTTTTGCAGTGAGAACAAGATTTGTGTAAGTGCTAAAAGGAAAAGAAAATGGAATAGTGCTCAAGACCATAGTAAGGATTTCATGGATTGGTTTAAGGAGAAAGTTGATTTGACTCTTAAAGAAGGCAATGATAATATCCCGGACCATATTTTGTGGTTATCAAAAGGTCCCTCTCCCGTTGCCAAAATGTACACAGGGTACTCAGTTAACGACTATAGATTTCATACCATGAAGCGAGATGCAAACTGTGTAACTCAAAATAGTGGCATCACACTAACAGCCATTACAAATAGCTTTGCAAGCTCCAAAGATCAAAATCCTATTCCGGGAAATGTTAATTATTATGGTTCAATAACCGAAATCATTAAGATATCCTATCATGGTCATTTCAGTGTTGTCTTATTTAGATGTCAATGGTTTCACTCAGAAAAGGATGATGATGAGCTTATTGCGGTTAATATGAATAAGACCGTTTCTAAAGAAGAACCTTTTATCTTAGCAACTAAAGAAAATCAATTGTTTTATGTAGAATATTTGAATCGAGAAGGTTGGCATTATGTAATTCAAATCCCTCCTAGAGATTTTTCAGATGGTATTGACATACATTAATTTAGTACTTCACTAAATGTTATAAATGATCTTATTTTACATTGCAATTTATTTTAATTTATTATATTTACATACATAATTAACATAATTCCATTTTTTCCCATATGAAACAGAGTAGTCCCAAAGTTCCTGCATCCCAAAGTCAGCTTACAGAATATGAGCTACAACGGCTTCAAAAACTAAAATTCAATGTAGAGAGAATGGAAGCCCGAGGATCAGCATTTGTAGCTGATAAGATACTTGAAGAAAAAACAAAAGCCTTAATATGTCCAAGTGCAAGGCAGAATAGTATACTAGAAAATGAAGATGATGACTCTACGTCAGAATATGATGGTTAAAATGAGGTTGCAACTGATAACATTATGGAAGCTGACAATGTCACTTCTGGAAAAAGAAAAGCTATTAAGCAGGTGTTCACTTCTATTTTGTCATTTATACAGCCTGTTTTTTTATTGTTTTTCACGGTTTACATGTAATTAGTAATGCTTTAATTGCCTTTTGTTTTATAGGTTTCAAAGCAACAAGTAAAGAAATCATCACTTCGCCCTAAAACTATGGCTAATGTTGTGGAAGTGAATAGCCGTAAGAAGCATGCAGTTGATAAAGTTTAGAACATTCACTCAATTGAGGCTGCTAGAGTTCAAGATCAATGCATCCAAAAGAAGCAGCAAGTTATCTCAGAAAAGAAGGGAACAAAACGAGTGTTCTACTCTCCTAGTTCCATGTCAGCGTACCTCAAGTTCCGGAAAAAGAAAAAGAAAATAATGAAGCGTTTATATCAAGTAATCAATCTTTGAATAATTCTCTTACAAGAAAAGCAAAGAATAATGGCGCTGCATTTAATGAGAATAACAATGATGATGCTGATGCACTAAGTGAGAATGATGAAGCGGATGCACTAAATGAGAATGATAAAGATGTTGGTAATGATTATGAGGGTGATCAAGAATTACAAGATGAAGTTCTGTTTCAGTTTGGAAGCGAAGGAATGTAAGGTATTTGCAATCATTTTACGTACTATTATTTATTTCAGCTTTTGTTAACATGTCAAAGTCTAGTGAATTATTTTTCTCTTATTATATCTTGATTTGTTTACTAAACGGTGTAGACACCCATTTGTGTCTCCCCAAAACCAAACCCAGTGATGAATGCCTTTTACGTCGAACCATTATCGAATAAGGTGAAAGTGGTTGAAAGTCAAGTGTTGCGGTTTAGTTTTAATTAAAATTCTCTTCTCTCTGTTTTTGAAAATAACTCTATTTATTTGAAAATAGCCAAACCAGTTTAGTTTGGTCCATAATTAAGGACCAATAATATTGTAGTTGGATGGGGCTCGAAAAGACCTTTCCATCGATATATTATAAGCCCAATTCCGATGAATATTGAGGAAGTTATGGCCAATATACTAAACTGGGCCCGATTAATTATTTAAATACGGCCCAATGATCTAGAGGAGGGCCCAATGTTAATTATTAGTCCTAAAATTATTAGGATTAATTATAATTTTCTGGAAGTTTCTAGAAGATTCTTTTTAATTCTAATATTATTAGATTTAATAATTAATTATTCTAAAATAGACTTTTATTTGGAGTAAAATATTATTTTATTATCTTAAAAATACGTATTTTATCTTCTGTACGGATTCCGTGGATCAAGTTGATTAAAGATCGGATTCCGTGTGAAGAAAACGCGCTATTACAGGTTGTCGCCGCGCGATAGAGTCGATTCCTGGCGAGAGCGTGTAGTTTTATTCCTTATCAAATTCTATGTTTTTCCGGACTATTTTAATTATAAAAAGGGTCCGAATCCCTGTTTTCAGAATCAACTTTCATCAACTCTCATCAATTCTTATCAATTCTTCCTTAATTCTCTCTATTCTCTTTCTAAGCAATATATGCTTTCTTTCTCTCTCTCTTTCTAAACTAGCTTTTTTAATACAATATTCCGCATTCACAAGACTTAGAATCTCTTAGCCAAGTTCGAAGTTGCCTTCGCCCTAGACGTGCAAGGTTGATACTTTCTGAGGGTTTGGTCCAAAACTAGTCAAAACTTTATTTAATTTGATTTTAATTTAATTCTTTAATTATTCTTTATTTATTTTCATTGAAGTGTACTAACTCGTGTATTTTGTTATTAGAAAGAGGTACGAGGCTTCAAAGTATGTAATCTTATTACTCTTTTTCAATGTAGAAAGCATGTTTAGATTTGATTAATTCCTAATATCATGTTAGGATGTTATTTTATGCTTTCTAGTATCATGTTTAGGGTGCCTTTTATTATTTCTAATATTATAATCTCATGTTAGTACCATGTTAGGTTTAAATCTTCGATTTTTATTGTTTAGTGACATGCTAGGATTTGTTATTAATCTTGTTAGTATCATGCCTAGGATCTTGCTATTATTATTAAGCTTTATTATGCCTTATCATGCTATTATCATCGTTGTTATTATTTATTGATTTATTATTATGTTGCTTGATATTTTTTATTTATTGTTATTGCTTGATCACACCTTTTATGATTATCAAAGGGAATTTGTACTTGAAATCACGCTTAATAAGATAATTATTAATTTGGTTTAGGCAACTGTGATTTTAACTCAAGTGATCGCTAATAATAGATTTATTTGTGAATTAATATTCAACCAACATAGATAAACAGGGTAGGTTTAATATAATGTTTGTATGTTATTCGAAAAGCGCACATGAATACGAGCAGAACAAAGTAGAGGCCTATTTTATAGGGTGGGTCCTTTCTTTTGTAGATTGGATTCGTACCCTCATCCCCGGACCCTGTTTGGTTCCAAACCTTATGGAGTTGATGGTCCTTTTGGATTGTCTTTTGGGTTTACAAGTTCCTAAAACTTGTTGGCGGCTCTTTTTGCTCTTTTTCTTTCCCTTTGGAACGCCACCGTACTTTAGTGTATGATCACAGTGGGGTTCAAGTTTGGGGTTATCATAATGCTTGAAATATTCCCTACAGTTTTTGGCGACTCCACTGGGGATGATTTCTATTTATATTCCTGAAATTTATTTAATTTTGGCAATTATTTAGAATGGGCGGATGAGACTCGAAAAATTCTAAGTAATTCATGTGCGTGATTTGATTAACATTATTGTCATATGCATTAAAAGGTCCTCATGGGAGCACCCCATGAGTCAATCCATAGGAATTTTACACGTAGGAAATTTGAGAAATATCTTTCATGACTAGAATCGGAAAGATGATGCGAAATCTGGAAAATTCGATGAACACAGAAACTTGCCAAGGCATGTAGGAACTAGCGTCTAGAAAACAGGGCTTGTCGCCCGTAAAAAGTTTCTGTCGCCTGGCAACAGTTTTGTCGCTTGGCGACAGGAGCTTTTTTGCGGCGACAGTCCCTGTAGTCTTGCGCCAAGTTCTTCCAATACCGAGCCAGGGGTCTGCCTTCTTGCTTTGACCATTTCTAGCATTGTTGGCTTGATTTTGCTTATTGATTGAGTCCTTTTCTCACTTTTCTAAACCCATATGTGTTCTACATATGGAAATAACCCTCTGGGGGTTCCTGCTTCACCTGCCAATGGAATATCCCACTATCATGTGCAAAGTTCAGACTTGGGTACGTGCAAAGTTTGTGAATCCACCAAACCATGGAGTCGAGTTCGATTTCATCACGAACTCGCGGAATCCTGTCCATTCGCTCCAACCCTCCCGGTAGGCTTGTGTGCAATGCATATGGATTCATAACCATGGACCTTTTTGACTTAACCCATATCCTTGAACTTTAGAGAACTAGAGCCATGGTTAGGTTGCAAACTCATTGCATCATATTGTGACTATGTGAACTACTTTTGCACCCTTGCTTGTATATATTATATATGTGTTAACCGTTTGTTTGACTTGTGGTTAAGACTAAATAAATTGACTAATGACTAAAGGACCTTGTTTAATTAATTAATTAATTAATTTGAACTAATGAACAAGCCTTAAATCGAGTCATAGTTCCTTTAAATCAACCCGGATTTTTTATTCCCGTATACTGCACATGCGTCAACTTGTTTTGGTCATAGCCGGAGTTCTAGGAAGAACCACGAGTCGTACAACCTATAGATCTGTAGCCCCGAGTTTTATCTTTACTTTGGCGTTGGTTGTGTCCCAATCAGAGTCACAGATTAAAAGTTATGACTAAAATACCACAGCCTGTCCAGCTTAATGCATATACGTGAAGTCTTAACTTAGTCTTTGCTTGAGTCTAGTCACATAGTCTAGCCACATGGTCATGGCACAAGTCTTAACATGTCACCTACACTCATTAGTCTTAGCACACACTTTGTATATGTTATCATGACCATGTCTTAGGTTCATGCATGAGTCGTTTTTCCGTCATTTGAGTTGGGGGTCCATTCTATTCTTAATTCTTCCATATTTCTCCATCTACATCATCTTCCCACTCTCCACATAATACTTTCTCCATACATATTATTCCCCTCATTCTTCCATAATCTTTCTCCATCTATGCATGTTAAATCGAGTTTGAGTCATATGATTGACAAGAAAAAAAAGTAATGATGAGACAAAATACAAGGCAAGCTTCTCATCAAGATTTCATGCTTTCTTCTTCTTCTTTTTTTAAACCTTTCCCCCATAAGTCTAGCATAGGAACCTTGCATTTTCCTTAGATTTACTTTGTAGGTTTTTCTTTTTCCCTTTTAATAAAATGAGCATTTTAATTTCTTGCATATGATCATTGCATTATTCAAAAAAAAAAAAAAAAAAAAATCAAGGTCGAATTAAGCATAAGGTATACCTATGATTTGAGGCACCCCTTGTAACCATATCATATTACCTTTCACCCTTCAAATATATAATCCCTTTCTTGATAAACCACTTTGAGCCTCGTCTAACGATAGACCTTTTTTTTCTTCAACCCACATCTACTTAACCTTGGGATGGGATGGTGTGTAACTTATGCAATTTACAAATATGAAAGCTTGAGTGATCTCAAAAGAATAAAAAAATACAAAAATAATAAAAGTGTACAAAAGGGCAAGTGTTCCAATGTCTATAATATGAAAATATCTTTGATAAGAACATGTCTCAGATTGCGTTTCTTATCGAGTGCTCGGTATCGTGCCTGAGAAACATGAATGCCAAGTGAGTGATAGACCGCATGATCGGGATTGCCCACACTTATAAAAATAAAAATGCAAAAGCAAAAAAAAAAAGAAGAAGAGCAAAAACAAAAAAAAGAAAAAGAGCTCAAAAATGAGAAACCTCAAGCATAAAAATACAAAGATTCAAAAGCAAGGTTGCACACCTTGGGGGCTTATCTAGGGTCTTGAGCCTTTATCCCCTTCTTCTCTAACCTTTAGCCTAACCACGTTACAACCCTTAAAAAGACCTTTTTGAGGTATACACACTTGTGCGAGGTTCGGCTAGAGCTACGTTTGGCCTGATTCCTAACGGATACGTAGGCAACCTCATATTGAGGTGCGACCATAATAAAAATGCATTCATTTTCACATTCACACACTTACACCATGATCATATCAAGGGATCTCCAATGCTCATCCCTATTTGCTTAGAGCTAGACTTGGGGGCTTGATCCTTACATCATTAGCCTACCTAGCCTAAGAGTCATCATTATTTGACTCTTGTCAAATAATACTTCTCCATACACTTAGCCTTTGCAGCCTAACTTTAGTGTCACTTTCACACACATCACAGATACATGACTAAATAGACTTCCAATTAGGAATCCTTTGTCATGAATTCTTAACATAACGTTGAAGCATGCTTTGTCATATCAACATCACTCATCACTTGTAATCATCATTGTATCAGGAAGTATGAAGTGCTTAGCCTCCATGCCTAAGTTACCCAAATACTTTCATAATCAAGCCAACTAAGATAGTTTAGGAGGAATTAATCCTTGCAACTTGAGGGACAACATTGAACGCATATACTTGATTAAGCTCATTCAACATGCACCATCAAACACTTCGATTCTTTTTTGCGTCTTTCTTTTTTGGGAGAAGGTCGGTACCCTCCACAAAAATGACGGAAATTTTTTTCTTTTTTGCATTTTCGAGTCGCACATCACACACGAGTCATGTACATTGAGTCATGTCGTGTCAATTCACCTTGGGTCAACCTCAAGTCAGTCAGTCACATTGAGTCAACCTCAAGTCAATCATTCACCTTAGGTCAACCCTAAGAAATACATCAAGCCTTAGGTTAACCCTAAGAAAAACACCAGCAAAGTCTTTTGGCAATTCTTTTGATTTTTACAAGATACAACCATTCAGTAGAGCTCCTGTTCGCAGCCAACCGAACTATCGCAACAAGCATTCAAGTATCAAGCTCTATTGTTCAGAGGCGCGTGGACATATCATCAAGCTCTATTGTTCAGAGACGCGTGGACATATCATCAAAGCTCTTTTGTTTAGAGACGCGTGGACATATCTATCAAAGCTCTATTGTTCAGAGGCGCGTGGACATATCATTCAAAGCTTTTTTGTTCAAAGACGCATGTACATCTCATCATTCAAAGCTCTTTTGTTCAGAGACGCGTGGACATATCATTCAAAGCTCCATTGTTCAGAGACGAGTGAACATTCCTCAAGAAAGCTCAATTGTTCACAGACGAGTGAACATTCCTCAAGAAAGCTCCTTTGTTCAGAGACGAGTGAACATTCCTCAAAAAAGACTCTATTGTTCAGAGACGAGTGAACATCAACAACAGCAAGATGGCGTTCCCTAGCTTGTGGAAAGTTGTCACAACAACAAAGTGCAATAAATTGGTTACCTCCATAGACGTGTGCTCGACGGTGCAAGATACGCGTTTCTTAACTCTTTTATCTGTTTAACTAACATTGTTTGCAGGTATCGGCGTTATAAGAATGATTTGGAATTGCAGAACATTTTGAATCATTCTCCGTCCCTATCGCTACTTTGACTTTTGTTTTCGAAACATAAGTTTCTCCAAACTCAGTAAAAGTGGGGGCTTCTGTAGACACCCATTTGTGTCTCCCCAAAACCAAACCCAGTGATGAATGCCTTTCACGTCGAACCATTATCGAATAAGGTGAAAGTGGTTGAAAGTCAAGTGTTGCGGTTTAGTTTTAATTAAAATTCATTTCTCTCTGTTTTTGAAAATAACTCTATTTATTTGAAAATAGCCAAACCAGCTTAGTTTGGTCCATAGTTAAGGTCCAATAATAGTTTAGTTGGATGGGGCTCGAAAAGACCTTTCCAACGATATATTATAAGCCCAATTCCGATGAATATTGAGGAAGTTATGGCCAATATACTAAACTGGGCCCGGTTAATTATTTAAATACGGCCCAATGATCTAGAGGAGGGCCCAATGTTAATTATTATTCCTAAAATTATTAGGATTAATTATAATTTTCTGGAAGTTTCTAGAAGATTCTTTTTAATTCTAATATTATTAGATTTAATAATTAATTATTCTAAATTAGACTTTTATTTGGAGTAAAATATTATTTTATTATCTTAAAAATACGTATTTTATCTTCTGTACGGATTCCGTGGATCAAGTTGATTAAAGATCGGATTCCGTGTGAAGAAAACGCGCTATTACAGGTTGTCGCCGCGCGATAGAGTCGATTCCTGGCGAGAGCGTGTAGTTTTATTCCTTATCAAATTCTATGTTTTTCCGGACTATTTTCATTATAAAAAGGGTCCGAATCCCTGTTTTCAGAATCAACTTTCATCAACTCTCATCAATTCTTATCAATTCTTCCTTAATTCTCTCTATTCTCTTTCTAAGCAATATATGCTTTCTTTCTCTCTCTCTTTCTAAACTAGCTTTTTAATACAATATTCCGCATTCTTAAGACTTAGAATCTCTTAGTCAAGTTCGAAGTTGCCTTCGCCCTAGACGTGCAAGGTTGATAATTTCTGAGGGTTTGGTCCAAAACTAGTCAAAACTTTATTTAATTTGATTTTAATTTAATTCTTTAAATATTCTTTATTTATTTTCATTGAAGTTTACTAACTCGTGTATTTTGTTATTAGAAAGAGGTACGAGGCTTCAAAGTATGTAATCTTATTACTCTCTTTCAATGTAGAAAGCATGTTTAGATTTGATTAATTCCTAGTATCATGTTAGGATGTTATTTTATGCTTTCTAGTATCATGTTTAGGGTGCCTTTTATTATTTCTAATATTATAATCTCATGTTAGTACCATGTTAGGTTTAAAGCTTCGATCTTTGTTGTTTAGTGACATGCTAGGATTTGTTATTAATCTTGTTAGTATCATGCCTAGGATCTTGCTATTATTATTAAGCTTTATTATGCCTTATCATGCTATTATCATCGTTGTTATTATTTATTGATTTATTATTATGTTGCTTGATATTTTTTATTTATTGTTATTGCTTGATCACACCTTTTATGATTATTAAAGGGAATTTGTACTTGAAATCACGCTTAATAAGATAATTATTAATTTGGTTTAGGCTAATGTGATTTTAACTCAAGTGATCGCCAATAATAGATTTATTTGTGCATTAATATTCAACCAACATAGATAAACAGGGTAGGTTTAATATAATGTTTGTATGTTATTCTAAAAGCGCACATGAATACGAGCAAAACAAAGTAGAGGCCTATTTTATAGGACGGGTCCTTTCTTTTGTAGATTGGATTCGTACCCTCATCCCCGGACCCTGTTTGGTTCAAGACCTTATGGAGTTGATGGTCCTTTTGGATTGTCTAAAACTTGTTGGCGGCTCTTTTTGCTCTTTTTCTTTCCCTTTGGAACGCCACCGTACTTTAGTGTATGATCATAGTGGGGTTCAAGTTTGGGGTTATCATAATGCTTGAAATATTCCCTACAAACGGGCTTAAATTTATTTCAAGATTTATGGTGCAAATTGATTCAGTTGCAGCTTATTGCTTCATTAGTTTAGTTAGAGTTTGATTTTGAGCAATATTATTGATTAGAAGATATTGTCGAGAGGTGAAAAATTATGAAATATTGGAGTACATTGTGAGTTGGATTCTGCCACTAGCTGCCCTAGTGTTAAAGAATTGATTAAATGACCATATCATGAGTCAGTATTCGAAATCGAGTTTGTGGAAATTTGTTTTACTTTGTTGTTTCTGATATGTTTAACTTCTATTTATTAGGGTTTGAAAAGCACTTGAAACTTGTTAGAGCACTCTAGTAAATTTAGGCTTGTAAGTAATTACATTGGTAAATAGAACTTTCTGGTATGTTATGTTGGTTTAGGGAGATGGGAACTTCTTGTTTTGTATAGAAGAGTTGTTTACATCAATTGGAAAAGTTGCTTTTGTTTTTTAACTCATATGTCTTTAGAATTCTGTTAGGAAGTGAGAAAAACATTAAGTATAAAGACTTGAGAGGTCATGTGTGTCTTGTGTAGGTTGGACTTTAATCCTACATTTTAGATTAAGCAATCGGCATTCGTTATTAGTAGAATAGTATCTTTTGCTTTTTAACTCATTGTCGTTGTAAGAGCTAGTAGAGCTCAATTAGTAGAATAGTAGCTTCATATCTATGAGGCATCTGTATAAACCTCAAAGCATAATTAGTGCTTTGACAGTTTGACTACTTTCTTAATGTAACCTGTAAATTATTTTAATTAATGTATGATTAAGCTTAAAAAAATTTAGATAACACAACAGAAAAAGATTGAGCCTTATTAATTTTGACCATCATGAGTGATAATTAAGAAATATACTTGTTAGTTTTGAGATAAATCTAAGAAGGTTCTTTCTGTAAAACATGCATCTTAATCTGCATCTTGTTTGGGAAATTGATGTTCATACTTAACTAAAATTCAATGCAGAATTCTTTGCAAAAATAAAAATAACACTGATGTAACAATCTTTCCCATGTCTTCTGTTACCACAGAGATCACTGAAGTTAACCAACAAAAGCACAAAGTTTTTTAGAGTTTCCGACACACAGATAAACCTTATATGTATTAGCCAAACTGTTTATCACTCTTACATGTATACAATCTAGCTTATATCTGCTTCTATGCTGTAAGCTATTGCCTTAGGATCTATAGTCAGACTATTATTCATTAATTCATATGCGAAAAAAGTTTTAAATCTAGAAAATTTACCATTGTTTTTCGGTGAGACTGTGGACAGAAAATGTATACATAGAAACAGAACCTGAAAAAGCTCCTAAAAGCAAAAGGCATCGAGGTCCAACAACGCTGCCCAAGGTTCATGCACGAACAAGGGACGAGCGTGAAGTTATTGTTTTAAACTCACTGGGCCAACCAGTTGGACCTACACGGGAAATTATTCAGGAGTTCAAGCAATTTTTGGGTACTGTGGCTAGGGATTCTGAACTTGCACCACTAAATTATATTAAGTTTCCATATCTACCCACACTTGACAAAATGTGGGAGTATGTCCAAGTATGTAGTAATATAATTCTTTAATTTCAGTTTGTTGGATTTCATTTTAAAAAAAAGCTTCATGTTTTGTTATTAGACCATAATTAATTATATACTCATAATTTGTTTAGGAAAAGTATATGGTTCCCGAAGCTGTAAGAGAATGGGTGATGCAGGCTATCAATGGAAGCTGGAAATCTCAAAAATGCTTTACTAAGGAGAACTAATTCTATGCATATCCCACTTATGCTTTAAGATGGTTTCATAAGCCATACACAATTTCAAAACCTCAATTTAGAGAGCTTTTGTAATATTGGCATTCTAAAGAGGCCGAGGTATTATGTATATGGTTTTGAGTTGTTTTGTGTAATATTGACATTGTTTCATGACCTAAATAGCCTCTTTCAGTTTACTGTTTTTATGATTTATTTACGTGGTTCAAATTTTTAAATCTTGATTGTGTTATCACATAGGTAATCAATAAGATCAACAAAGACAATGGCTTAATTTTAGATGACATGCACACTATGGGCCATAACTCTTATGCAATTTTACGCCATGAGTTGGTAAAATAATTCATCTCAATTCTAGACAATTTTATTATCTTTATATTCTTTATTTTACAATCATTACATGTACTATATGAGGCTTTCACCCCTTTCCTTTAATTATTTGTAATCACTTCAATTTTATGTATAATGTTTCACAGCAACAACAAGATCCTGATAAGCAAGAACCTTCTCAAGAAAGGGTCTATAAGGAGTCAAGAAAGAGAACAGTGGGAAGGACATACCTTACCAACCATGAAAAAATAGCAGAGAATATTGTGAGTTAACATGTTAGATCTATGTTATATTTGTTTAGTTTTGATAAATAATAAGCAATTAGCTTTATTTTCCTAATATAGGCTAAAATGGATGCTTTGGAGTCTTCCCAACATGGAGATGGTTGTAACTCTAAGGACCCTTACTCCGGAGTATTCTAGAACCTAAGCACAAAAGTCGTGTACGCCTACAAGGAAAAGGTGTGAAAAAGTCATATTTGAAGAAAAAAGAAAAAAAGTCAGATTTCATATTCCCGGCGGAATTCTTAGAAAATATGCAAGCTCAATTAGTACAACAATTTGCACCAAATGTAACAACTGCAATTTTGACTCAACTTCGGGATGCTAACCACGGGATCAATCTTGTCATTCCTGATTTTGTGATTCCATCGGCTCCAAAGGATACATCTAGTGTGCCACATCTTCTCGTTGACCAAAATGGGCAATCTTCTAAATCTGGGGCCACAATTAATCAGGTAACATAAATTATTTTCTGTTGCTTCTGTCTAGATTTAGTTATGCTATTGACCTGATTCTACCGTAGCTACTGTTGAAATATTGCTGATGTTGATGTATTTTTCTGATTCCCACTTTTGCTTTATTACTTTTATTTTTGTTTAATGGTTGATGCTTTTGTTGTTTGTTGTTGCTTTTATTATTGTATGTTGCTGTTGTTAATGTTCATACTTTTTGTTGGTTTTGTCTGCCTTACATTTCCCCCCTTTTTTTTACTTATATACACAAGTCCCCAAACTGATTTAGTGGCTGGTTTTGTCTTCACTTGCTGCACAACTCATCAATTGTCGTTGCCCTGTTCTGTACCCATGACCAGCTACTGTAGAATACTTTGGTTCTTTAATTGCCTTTTTTTATGCTAATTTTTCTTCACTAGCTAACCACAGTTTCTGCATAAGCATAAGTAGCAATATCTACTATTTCATATGTACCCAACCAAACTCTCATTCTGTTCTGAGGTAGTCTAAATTCAGCAACCCACTTAACCCAATGCCTCTGCCTTATATCTTTGTAAAGCTTCTTCTTCCCTGGATTGTTCATATGTGAACTGAAACTAGAACTATTACTTTGAAATAGTTGATTGTTCAGGGAAGATGAAGCATGAATCCCGGTCTTATTCGACCGATTATCGAGCAAAAATTATTGCAATAGATCCCTTTGTTTGAGGTAAAAAGAGGAACCTAATGGCTCGATCATGGAATTGTTGCTGTTATTTGTAGGATTTGGGTTGGAATTTGGGAAGTATGAAAGGATTGAATCCAAATTATTGGTTTTGTTACCACCTGCTGTTAGAATAAGTGGTGATCTCTAATGTCATCAGTTGGTGTTGTAAATGATGTTGATGATGATTGGTAGTTGTTTTCTTCCATTTCTTGATGATTTTTTTGTACCAACAAAATTAAAACACAGGATTTTTCTGTAAAAGATTTGGGTTAAAAAAGTTCTGAAAATCGGGGAATTTTAAAAATTCAGTCCCTTTTTTTTCCCATAATACTAAAATTGTTGTGCTTTATGAGTTTCCTTGATTTAGTTCTATTATTTAGTTAAATTATTTAGTTAAATTATTTATCTTTTATTTAGTTCTATTATTTTATTCTATTTTACGTGTAGGTGCATGGCGAGCAAAATGGAGATGAAGTATAGTGACTAGACGAGGTCATCTAACAAATGGTGCAAATATGTTGGTGACTCCTATTCTATTAAGTTCAAGTTTGTGAAGATTTGGAAAATTCGGCTTATATATATGTATGTTGGAATTTGTATTTTGGACGATTAAATTAATTTTATAACTTTAGTTTATTAGTAGGGTGTCATATCGAAAACAAGCAAGTAATATTTTGTAATGTATGTATTTAGCATTATAATTATTATATTTAAATTTAATGATTTTTTGTTTCTGTTGTTAGTATATTTAGATTTGTAGTGACTAATTAGTGATTTACAACTAATATAACTAACTCATATAATATTATTTTACTGTTCCATTCCAAAAAAAAAAAAAAAAAAAAAACTAATAATAATAATAATAATAATAATAATAATAATAATAATAATATCGTTGCAGTACATACACACTCCGTATATCGTTATATTAGCTTCATCCGTTGCATTAGGTGCCAATTTCTTCATAATTATTAGTCAGTAATCTATTGCCACGGATAATTTATGTCGTTGTATCAGGTATTGAGCTAGCGCAACGGATCATAGATACCGTGTGATGAGTGGCATTTATGCCACGATTAAGGTTCATTTTGATGGTCATTTTCCCACATTTGCGGCTTGTTTGCATTCTTTTCTTTGCACTTAGTTCCCTTTCCCTTTATGCATCTTCTTTCCTAGATTTTGCCCTTTTTTCTACTCTTTACTTTGATTTCCATGATTATTCTTTGTAGGAACCGGGGTCTTTAAGTGGAGGAAGCCAAAAGTTCAAGGAAAGCTGAAGATAAGCAAGGTTAAGGAGAGGTTCGACCGAACCCCCTGAAGGTCCGGTCGATCCAGGGTGTGGCCGAACCTGCTCCACTGTCCGGTCGAACGCAGAGGTAGAGTCAAGCTCCATTTTGGCGATTTTACATGAGTGGTCGAACCTCAGAAGTTCGACCAGACCAAGATCAGGGGAGTTCGACCGATCCTACCCATGGTTTGGCCGAACCTACCCTGTAGTCCGGTCAAACCTTCCCAGTGTTCGGTCGGACCACTCCCTTACTTCAGCTAGCTGTGTACGGACTATATAAGTCCCATTTTTTAGAACGTTTTGATGAAATTAGATTAACTTAGTTTTAATTTTCTGCATTCTTTTTTAGCTTAATCTATAGAGAGAAACACTATTAGTCTTCATTTGGTAGGAGAGAAAGTGTAGATTTCTTCATTGATGAACTTGGATTTTGAAGAAGAAGCTTGTTTAATCTTTTGTAGATCTTCAACTTCAATTAATGAGCAATCTCTTACTCTTACTCTTTACCTTTGCATTTAATTTTGTTTGTTTACTTTGATTTTCCTTCTTTGCTTATTGATCATGTTGATGCTTATTGATTTGGTGATTGATGTTTTGGGTGTTTTTGTCCCTTGGGAGAGTTACAACTCGAAGACTGGTCCTGCTGACTCCTGTACCTGCAAAAACAACGGAGACACCGGTTGGGTGGTGCTCCGCCTCCAACGCTCAACTTAGTAACTTGAAGGAGAATAAAAAGTGCGGAAATTTAGGTGGGGATCTGCTTGGATTCCAAGCTCAGGTGTTCTCTGATGAGAGAGAAAATAGGATGTAATAAATGATAGTAAATTTCTGACTGTAAAATGTGTGTCCCCCAATTTGGGGGAATATCTCCCTATTTATAGGGTCATTAGGAAAAGTGCCCCTCCCTAGGTCATTCTGACCTAGGACTGATGGGCTGCGCCGCCAAATAGCGGATTTTTGGGGAATTGGGCCCTGGCCCTTGAAGCCCGCAATTCTAAGAGAGTATCTGGAGAGGCCACGTGTCAGCTGGAGATTGGTCAAGGATGACCTGCCAGCCCTTGACACGTGGCACCTCCTCATTGGTCCACTTGTCAAGGGTAAAAATACCCCAAACATTTGCCCCTCACAGGTGGCACGTGGTAGGCCACGTGGCGCCTGTGACACGTGTCAGCCCATGAAGGGTGAATAGTGAAAACGGCTATTTTTTGACAGTGGTGACGGGGATTCGTGTCGTTTCACCCCCTATAAATAGGGATTTACCCCCCCCCCCCTCTCTCCTCTTCACTTTTCACAATCTTGACTTTCTAGAGAGAGAAAGAGAGTTTTCTAGAGAGAGGTGCTCTGATTCCGATTGCGTTTAAGCAAGTTCAAGATTTCCGTGTGCTCTTTCGAAGTCACCCGGTCACCGGTTGCTTTGCCGTTTTCAGATTTTTTCAGAACTCAAAGTAAGGTAACCATCCGTTTCCTTCTTTAAGTTTTCTTCTTTTTCCTTTTTCTTTAGCCTGTATACACTCATTTCCGGCTGTATACATTAACTTTTCAAAAAATAAAATGAACTCTCCATTTGCACACACGGCACTGCCTAGGACGCTCACCCGGTCACCAGGGACGGCTGAGTCTAGAACCGGGGGTGCCTTTTCTGGAGTTTCTGGAGTGCTTTTCTCATCTCCGGCTTTTTCCCTCTCTGTGTCTGTGCAGGACACAATGGCTAGAACTAAGCAAACAGCTACAAAGCCCAGCAGGCAGCGCACTAGGGAAGTGCCCGCAAGTGAAGTAGTGAGGGAGGAGGACTATGAGGCGGCTGAGCAAAGTAATTCAGCTGAGGACACCCCGTCTACCTCCAGCAACAGCAACTCGAGGGGAGACGGTGAGGAGACCGCCTCCTCTCCAGACCAACCAAATAACTCAGCCGAAAAGGCTGCTGAAGAGCAAGAGGGATCCGGCTCTGATGGAGAGGACCTTGCTGAGGCTTATCGCCAAACAGCAAAGAAAGAAATAAACCCGGATCCCACCAAGACCCGGATGAAGCCTGGAGACAGGGCTCTTCTTGAAAGCGGCTTTGAGGCTTTCAAACAACAACATCCCTTTGGGGATGACTGGGACATTATCGTCCCTCCGGCTGATGTTGTTTTAGCCTGGGGGGATGACATTGAGAATGCAGACAACTACTTTGTCTGCTATGAGGCGGTCATAGAAGCCGGCCTCCGCTTTCCCCTTCACAAAAGCATCCGGAAGATCCTGAAGAGGTATGACCTGGGAGTGTGGAAATTAACGCCTAACTCTTGGGTCAATATCTTGAGCTACATCGCCGCCTGCGAGCTCCAGGACATTGAGCCTAGCTTCACCGCCTTCGCCCACATGCACTACCTCAAAAGTGCCCCAGGCGGATATGGAGATGGGTACACTATTTCCACGCTCCCGGAATATCTGATGACTTTGGACAAGGTGTCCAAGTGGGGAGGCTGGAAAGACAAGTGGTACTTGGTCTCCTCCCCTCAAATAAGTATAAACAAGATCCTCCGGCGCTACAACAAAGAGCCGGCTTTGGTGGGCCAAAAGTGTATACGCCCAGCTCTCACTGCCAAAGCCCGGGAGCAAATAATAGAGCCGGAGTTCTTCAAGACAACAACTGAGCCCTTGGGGGATGGGACTCACATAGTTTTTCCAAGGAACTGGATCCCCCACCCGGATTTCTTTGCGGGTTGAGCCCTATGTTTCCAAAGGGTAGATACACTCACCCACCCGGCGGTCTTCCGCCTGCAATTTAAATTTCATTGCTTTGAACTTATTCTTGTTCTAACACTTTCATGTTTTTCTGCAGAGGAAGCAAAGAGAATGGTTGACCCGGCTTAGACTCCGGCCAAGTCTGCGGCTCAGCTCCGCAAGGAAAATGTCTTGGCCAAGAAGGCCACCATTGAGGCCAAAGAGGCCAAAAAAGGAGGGGTAAGATAATCTCCAAACTTCTCTTGAATTTTTTCAAGTCTTTTTGATTCCGGATGACTTACGGTTTTCTTGCGTTTTTGCAGGCTTCAACTAGCATCCTCCCCCGCTCAATGACAAAGGTCTTAAAGAGACCTGGGGATGAGAACCTTCACAAGCCTGCTGCCAAAGCCGGGAAGAAGGCTACCTCAACGGCCTCTGGCACTAACGCTAAAGGTCACCCAACAACCGGGGGAAAAGGCCCCGAATCCATGGCAACTCTAAGTGAAAACTTAGAGAAGTCAAAGAGAAAGCCGGATGCTACTGAAGCATCGAAGGATGGCGAGCCATCCAGGGCTTCAGGTGGTGCTGCAGCCGCAGGGGAGGAGCCGGCGAGGGTCGACTCCAAAGGTAAGATAGAGATTCCTTGGCCGCTTGATTTTATGCGCGTCAAGACTATGACTGACCCTTCCGGGGGTTCCGTGAGTAGCCGGCAAAGAATGAATGCCAAATACGCTGCTAGTCTCTCACCAAGTCCTTCTTATGCTGCAGATGCTACTTCTGGGCCCCCGGACCTGGCGGGGTTTGGCAAACGGATGGTGAGGACTCTCACCTAAACGGAGAAGAACTCCATACCCAACCGCCATGAGGTCGACTTCGACCAGATTCTGGGGCAGCTGGCGGAGGTAAGTGAAACTTGCCCCTTATCTTTTTCATTTCAACTCATTTCATTTTTCTTCATTTTTACTATGTAATTTCCCGGATGACCTTGCTCAGGTTATGGTCCTGGTGGATGGGCTCCGGGTGCCATTCCGGAAGAAGTAGGAAGAGGTAACTGATGCCAAGAGAAGGGCTCGAGCCAATCTCAACTCTGCTGAATATGCCTATATTAACTTTGATGTTGCGATTAAAGCCCTCGAGTTGAAACAGGAGGAGCTGGTCAAGACCTTGACGGCTGCTAACGATGAGGCTAAAAGCCGGATCAGCGACCTGGAGCTCCAGTTGAAAACTGCCGGCTCAAACCTCAAAGCCATGGAAGGAGCTGACCAAGAAAATGCTGATCTAAGGAAGGACAAGTCCCGGCTGACTGTTGAGCTTGCCACTCTGAAAAGTCAGCATGCTGAGGAGCTCAAGGCTGAGCAGGAGCGGCTCATGAGCGGGATAATAAGATCTGCCTCCGGATGGCTTGGGGGCTTCTCTACCCTGAGTTAGACTTTGAAGTCTACAAACTGAGGTACAACTACGCCACTGAGGCGTATGATGCCAAGGTTCTTGGGGATCCTGCTCCGCCTCGCTTCAAGGACTGGGCCTTGGAAAATGGTGCTGAGGTTTCGGACACAGAGGAGCCGGACTTAGATGAGATAATGAAGGAACTGGGCACCAAGGACAGCCAGCCTGCAGAGGCTGTGGTTCCGGATGATGTTCCTTCTACAACTCCAGCCCAACCAGAACAACCCCAAGCGTAGCTCTCCTCCTTTTCTGCGGCAGTATGCCAATCATTTTTTTTTTGTTTTTTAGCGGCTTCGTGCCGAGTAATTATGTAGCCTTTCTCTATATTCTCTGTACACCCGATGTTGATCCGGCTAACAATGATTCCTGGCCTTGGGCCAAATTATTTGATGAAGTATACCGACTCAGTCGGTTTTTCTTATACTTGCACAATTTTTCAATTTTTTCAGTTTTTTCATTTTTGCATATATACTCAATATATACTTGTGATTTTTCCTGTCTTATGAAAAGCATGCGGCAGGTACAATTCCGGCTGTCCTTGCCCCTGGACGGCTGTGTGGTTGGTTTAATCTGAAAAAGGATTGATTGTCTTGGAAACTTCTCATACTTTAAAGCGTATGGGATGTTTGTAAGACAATCAATCACAATAGTGATTGCCCCAAACCAAGTAAACAGCCGGTCAAATGACAGGCATACAACCTCTGACCCAGTCGGTATCAAATCGCCTGGGTATTCTTTATAGCCATTACGCAAAAAAAAGGGTTTGCCCTATAAGTGCGCAACTTGAAGAAAATTTTACTAAGTAAAAAATTATGATGGTACTCCGCCTGATTCTTGCAGGCAGCCGGAGCTTTCACAACCAAAAATAACATGTTCAGACAGCTATGAGTTGGCTGGTCTAGCCACTCAATCTTTGCCGCCTGCACGGGTATATAGAACGAGCAAGGTGGCTGTTCTCTGCGACGATTGCACCCGGAGGGGTGTCGCCGGACGCCTATATCCATAACAGGATAGACGAATTTGTAAAAAAGACAACCATCTAGCCTTTGGCTTCTGGTCTAGTTGGAGACCGATTGCATAGCCACTAAACGGTTTTGTGCTTAGCTTAAGGATCTGGCCATTGGCCTCTTGTCACTATGGACTTTTGATTTTATATACTAAGTGTCAAAATTAGTTTTTTATCTGGCCATTAGCCTCAAGTTATTCACATATTAAATTTGCTACTAAACTTTTCAACATCTGTATGGGTAAACCCAGACGGAAATAAAAAGACAATAAATGAAACAAAAGCATTTCTGATTAATACCTCTTGTTACAAAAAACTTTACAATACTCAGAAGTAGTACTTTTTTAAGTTATCTACATTCCAAGTTCTAGGCAGGCGTATACCGTCTGGGGTTTCCAGGCGGTATGTGCCATCCCTAACTTCTTCATGGATCCGGTAGGGGTCTTCCCAATTAGGAGTTAGCTTTCCAAGCTCATTGGCCCTACCGGTTGCCTCCATTTTCCGTAACACAAAATCGTCCACTTTCAAGGGACGTTTGTGCACTCTTTTGTTGTAGGCTCTCGTCATTCTCAAACAGTATATCTCATGTCGCAGGGCAGCATTGCCCCCGCGTTCCGGGAGGGAGTCCAATGCCAGCCGCATGGCCTCCCAATTGGTCTCTTCATCAAAGAGCATCACTCTGAGCGTAGGCTCATAGTGTTCAATGGGTAAAACGGCTTCAGCCCCGTATACCATGAGAAATGGGGTTTCTCCGATTGACCCCTTGGCAGTTGTCCGGATGGCCCAAAGGACATGAATTAACTCTTCAGCCCAAAGGCCACCGGCTCTTTCAATTTTATTTTTAATGCCATCTGAGATGAGTTTGTTGAATGCCTCAACCTGACCATTTGCTTGAGGACGGCAGACTAAGGCAAAGTAACTTGAGATACCCTAATCTCCTAACCAAGTCTTGAGCTGAGGCGTCTCAAACTGAGGGCCGTTGTCAAATACCATAGACATAGGTACCCCAAACCGGGTGATAATATTTTTCCAGATGAAAGAGATGACATCCTTTGTCTTGATATTCTTAACTGCCTCCGCCTCCACCCACTTGGTGAAGTAGTCCACAGCCACCAAGATATAGCGCTTTCCGCCTGGAGCAGGCGTATAAGGACCTAAAATGTCCATGCCCCACTTAGCAAACGGAACTGGGCTGTGGATTGCCGTCAGATCAGTAGCCGGGCGATGTATTAGCTTGCCAAACCTCTGGCATTTATCACATTTCTTCACAAATTCTTTGGCGTCTGCCTCAAGGGTAGGCCAAAAGTAATGTCGCCTGGCTCTGACGGCTAGGGACTTGCCGCCTATATGGGAGGCGCAAAATCCCGCATGCAGCTCTTCGAGTACCTCCTTCCCCTTTCTGGGGTAACACATTTCAACAAGGGCTTGAGGAAACCAGCCTTGAAGAGTTCTCCGTTTCTCAACTCGAAGTTTGCTGCTCTCTTTTTCAAGACGGCTGCCTCCTGAGGTGAATCAGGGAGCGTGCCGTCTGCGAGATACGCCCGGATGCCATCCATCCAAGTAGAACATCGATCCAAAATTCCAATGGGCTCTTCATAAATACTTATTTTTTCAAGAACTTCCCAAAAGACTGACCGAGGCGTATCATGGCAGGCGGATGATGCCAATTTTGACAGTGCATCCGCCGGGTGGTTATCTGACCGGGGCACTTGATTCAATCTGAATTCCTCAAGTTTCCCAACCTCATCTTTGACAGCCTGAAGATATTTGATCATAGCCGGATGGGTCGCTTCATAAGTGCCCTTATACTGGCTAACAACCAACTGAGAATCAGAATGGGCGTCAATCTTTGTTGCCCCTGCTGCCTTACACATGCGAATTCCGGCTAGCAGGGCTTCATACTCTGCCTCGTTATTTGAAGCCTGAAACTTGAAACGTAGTGCATACTCATATCTATCTCCTTCTGGAGATTCACAAACAATGCCTGCACCACAGCCGTTTTTTTGTAGAGCTCCCATCTGCATACACCCTCCAAACCTGATCAACATTATCCGGAAGAACCGGACGAGTCATTTCAACAATGAAGTCGGCAAACGCCTGACCTTTCACTGCTTTCCTTGGTTCGTAGGAGATTTCAAGACTTTGCATTTCAATAGCCCATTTCAACATTCTGCCGGATGACTCCAGAGTAAACATTGGCCGCTTGAGGGGCTGATCGGTGTAGATTACAACCGGATGTGCCAGAAAGTATGGCTTCAACTTTTTGAAGGCCATATATAGAGCAAGACCAAATTTTTCCACCATGGGATACCGGAGTTCAGCATTCTTTAACACATGGCTAACGAAGTATACCGGGAGCTGAGTACCGTCTCGTTCAGCAAGGAGAACGGCACTGAGAGCATGGTCTGAGACGGCTAGGTACATGTACAACTTCTCTTTAGTCAAAGGACTAACAAGCCTTGGCAAAGAGTGTAAGTGTTCTTTCAATTTTTGAAATGCCGCCTCAACATCATCCCCCCATTCAAATCTAGTCTTCTTCCTGATTGCTTGGAAGAAGTAAAGGCATTTGTCACCTGACCGGCTGAGGAATCTCCCCAAGGCGGCCAGGCAACCGGTGAGTCTCTGAACTTCCTTAACAGTGCGGGGTGACTTCATGTAAATTACCGCCTGTATCTTCTCAGGGTTAGCCTCTATCCCCCTTTGATCAATTAGGAATCCGAGAAACTTCCCAAACTCAACACCAAAGACGCATTTCTTAGGATTTAACATAACCCTATGCCGCCTGAGTGTGGTGAAGGTTTCTCGGAGATCAGTAAGGTGATCCGCCTGCTGCTTGGATTTGACTATCATGTCATCAATGTACGTCTCTACGTTCCTCCCAATTTGACTAATGAAGACTGTATTAATCATCCGTTGGAACGTAGCCGGCGCATTCTTCAAGCCAAACGGCATCACAGTATAATAGAATAACCCCTGATCAGTGACGAAGGCCGTCTTTTCTTGATCTTTTTTCCACAGAGGTATCTGATGGAAGCCGGAATAGGCATCCATAAAACTCATCAAGGCATGACCGGTTGTTGAATCGACCAAGCTGTCAATTTTTTGAAGTAGATAGCTATCCTTTGGGCATGCCTTGTTGAGATCAGTGTAGTCTACACACATCCGTTAGGTACCATTCGACTTCTTTACAAGCACAACGTTTGCCACCCAGTCGGGGAAGTTACAAGGCCAAATGAACCTGGCATCCAACAGCTTTTTAACTTCGGCAGCTGCCGCCTGACTTCTTTCCTCACCGTGGTTCCTCTTCTTTTGCCGGATGGGCTTCATTTTTGAATCCACGGCGAGTTTGTGGACAGCGAGATTCGGGCTGATGCCTGGCATCTCTTCCACTTCAAAGGCAAACACATCTTTGAATTCTTTTAGTAGAAGGTGCAAGTCTGCACCCAGAACATCATTAGCAACCATCCCAACCTTAACAGTTCGCTCTGGACGGCTGTCGTCCAGAACAAGATCAATGCTATCACCAGCCGGTTGGAAACGGAGCTCCTCTGACCGTTCACCGGCCAGTGATTGCTATTTCTTTTCTTTCTTCACCACCACCAGCTCTGCAGCTTTTCTCTTTTTACCGGCTGCTGGTGGGGGTGAGGGAGCATCCTTGACATTGTCAAGGTCTATTGGTTCCTTCCCTTGGCCATCTGAGGCCACGGTATCCTTGACGGCTGAGAGGTAGCACTCCCAGGCCGTCTTCTGATCCCCGTTCAGGGAACCAACAGAACCATCATCCCTCTCATACTTGATGTTGTAGGCGGTCAACTCCTCAACAACCAAGAATCTGACGACAATATGTCGTCCCTTGCCCTTCTCACCCAGCCGGATGGGTAAATCAATTCTTCCGGCTGGATAGACCATCCCACCCCCAAAACCAACCAAGGGGTGGGTGACCGGATGCATGCTACTGGAGTTGTATTTCAGCTTCTGCAAGCACCGGAGGCTGATGATGTCTGACGAGCTGCCGGTGTCAATAAGGATGCGCCCAACTAACTGGTTGGCGACCTTGCATTCAATAACAACCGGGTCCTTCTCAGTAATGAGGACATCCGGAAAAGTGGAGCTGACAGACGCCTTCTCCTCATCATCCGTATCCATCTTTCGAAGATGGCTTTTGGTGCCTCGGATGGTAGGGCCACCACAAGAGAAACCGCCAGCTATGGTGTAGACCGGATCCCTGTCGGTTTCCGAACTACTAGTAGGCTGGGGGGTAGCCTTAGAGGACTGACCCTTGTTCTTCTTCTTTGCCCCGGCTGGTGACTTAGAAATATAGGACTTCAGAAGCCCTTTGTAAGCCAGACGGTCCAACGTCCGCTGTAAACTGAAGCAGTCGTTGGTGTCATGGCCAACCTCCTCATGGAACTGGCAATATTTTTTTTTGTTCCGTGACTGGACGGAACTCTTCAGTGGATTTGGCTTCTCAATGGACAGCCGGTCCTTCACCTCCATGAGGATGGAGTTGCAGTCTTTGTTAAACTCATACCGGGGAACGTATGGTTTAAACTCTTTTTTCTTCTTCTGGGACGGCTGCTCAAAATCACTGACCGCCCAGACTTCCTTTCTTTTCTTGCTCTCTTCTTTTTTCTTTGCTGGCTGAGCAGACCGGCTCTCTTTTTGCTTGTTAGACTTCTTGGAGTCCGACTGGCTACCAGGCGTGCAGAGGTCGGTTGCTTGTATATAGCTTTCCGCCTCCCTCAGGGCCGCCTGTAGCGTAAATGCCCCTTTTCTGAAAAGGTTGAACTTAAAAGTCGACATGTCTCTCAGACCCTTGAAGAAGTCTGTAAATGCTACCTCGTCGGACAGCCCCTGGATTTGAATTCTGACTAGGTTGAACCGTCTGACATACGAGCGTAGCCCTTCTTTCTTTCCCTGCTTAATGGTGCTCAAGTCTAAACTTGTTTTCTTAGCAGGGATGTTCATTAAGAAGTTGGTGGCAAACAAGAAGGCTAACTTCTTGAAGCAGTCAATAGATCCGGCTGGCAAGTTGCCAAACCATTGCTGGGCAATGCCCTTCAATGTAGCCGGAAAGCAGCGGCACCAGGTGGCATCGTCCCAACCTTGTAAACACATTAGGTTGGTATACGTCATCAGGTGGTCTTCTTGGTTGGTGGTGCCATCATAAGCACCAACCAAAATGTTCTTAACCTTGGCCGACTAAGCCGCCTCGGTTATATTGGCTGCAAAGGCAGACGGCTGTTCGCCTAGCCTCATCAGCCGGAGCTGCCAGTCCAGTGGCTGGACATTGGTATATGCCGCCTGACCTCCGAATGGGGGTGGCTGCATAAACTGCAGGCCATATTGCCCATACTGCGCCTGGGGTGCGTATGGCATAGACCCTATCATCAGCTGAGGTTCGTTGTTGACGGATTTACCGCCTGTCCGACTCTCATGCAAGGACATAAAATTCCTTGCAGAAGCTTGCTTGAAGCTGTCTGGAAAGCTTGAGGTAGAAGCTGACTCAGACTGTTGCTGCCTCCTTCGATTGATGACTTCTCTAGCATCGAAGGTAGACGTCTTTTTGGCCTCCGGCTGGGGTCGCCAGGGCATCAGAATCTTGGACCAGTCAAGTTTCGCGGCTGCCTTCTCCTTTGGATGAGGAGTTGGCTGCCTGTCCTTGACCGGCTTCTTCTTCTTCCCATCATTGGGAGTCTTTTTAGCCGGCGGACTCTTGGTACAGCCTGCCTTGTTGATCATCTCCTTGATTTCACTCTTGAAGGAGTTCATGAATTTCATGAGCCCATTCCGGGTGACTGGAGCTTCTCCTCTGGTCTTCCGGGTTGCCCCGTCTGACCTCCCAGTGGGCCGGCAGCTTGGACCCGCCTGGTCTATATTTCGCTCCAGTTGATCTCTGGAGCGAATGGACTTAGAGATGAGGGAGCCATCCTTCGTTATGTAGGTCTCCACATCATTGTCTTCTTCTTCTTCCTCCTCCTCAGTGAATACCTCTGGCTGAGGCTGAGGCGGAGGCTGAGGGATTTCAAACCCTTCCGGTTGAATAACCGGTTGCAAGTCCTCTTGGTTACCCGTCTGAGTAACCGGACGTAGAGAGGTAGAATTGAGAATTGGTACAGAATTTTGAACCATCTTGAGTTACTCTCCCCACAGACGGCGCCAAATGTTTTGGGTGTTTTTGTCCCTTGGGAGAGTTACAACTCGAAGACTGGTCCTGCTGACTCTGTACCTGCAAAAACAACGGAGACACCGGTTGGGTGGTGCTCCGCCTCCAACGCTCAAGTTAGTAACTTGAAGGAGAATAAAAAGTGCGAAAATTTAGGTGGGGATCTGCTTGGATTCCAAGCTCAAGTGTTCTCTGATGAGAGAGAAAGTGGGATGTAATAAATGATAGTAAATTTCTGAATGTAAAATGTGTGTCCCCCAATTTGGGGGAATATCTCCCTATTTATAGGGTCATTGGGAAAAGTGCCCCTCCCTAGGTCATTCTGACCTAAGACTGATGGGCTGCGCCGCCAAATAGCGGATTTTTGGGGAATTGGGCCCTTGAAGGCCGCAATTCTAAGAAAGTATCTGGAGAGGCCACGTGTCAGCTGGAGATTGGTCAAGGATGACCTGCCAGCCCCTGACACGTAGCACCTCCTCATTGGTCCACTTATCAAGGGTAAAAATACCCCAAACAATTGATATTGTTTTCAACATGATTTGTGAGTAGTCACTTAGCCAAGGGTGTGGGGATGGCGTAGTTGCTAATTGTTCATGTTTATAATATTGGGATTAAGTTAATTGTGATTAAAATCTTTGCATGCTTGATATTCTTTGATCTTCTTGCAAGTGCACATTGTTGGTTATTAAAGGTGAATCTTTGCTAACAAGGAACGGAAGTTGACTTAGTTAAGGTTCATTACTTTCGATTGTTCTTTGATTGCACCTCCCAATATATGGTTCTAGTTTAGAAACATAGAGGATATGTTAAGAGAAACCGATTAACCCCGGAAGGCGGTTAGATTGGACCTTATTTCGATATTCACGCATGTTTAGTTCACTATTGATTTGCTTTTATGTTATTGCATGATCAAGCGGCATCTACATCTACCCATTTCCCTTGGTGTTTAGTTATATTGATTTTAACTCGTTTTACCTTTAGTTTAATCTCTTAGTCATTCATGTCCTTTGTCCCGAGATAGCTTAAAGTCTAGTGATGAATGCGGTGTTTATGTGCTTCTCCCTGTGGTTCGACCCCTCTTCTTGCCATATACTTGTATTAGGATAAGTCGAGTGTTATAAATTATATTTGATTTAGGTGTAGTTGTCTAACGATGCGATTATTCCTTTATCAAATTGGCGCCGTTGCCGGGGAGACGGCTTCCATTGCTATTTCATTGCTTGTTTGAGACTATCTACCTTTTATTTGTTAGTGTTTGCTACTTTTGTTACTTGTCAGTGCTTACGTTCTTCTTAGCTTTGTTGTATGAACAGAGGACAAACCCGCTCAAGGTCTTTGATTCCCATCGATCCAGAGCTAGAGAGGTCTTTGTCCCTACTTCAAAGAGAAGCGAGAGCAAGGAGTAGAAATTCTCACACCCCAACGAGAGGAGTAAGAGAATTAGAAGATACTCCACCCTCTTCACCCTCAAGTGAAGATTTAGATAGCCCTAACTCATCATCGAGTCTGGAAATCAACCCTTTCTCAACTTATAAGTTCGAGAGTGAAGAAGGTCCTAAAATGGGAGAGAATACACCTTTGAGTCGTCTTGGGGCTCCCGAAGCCTTTAGAGCACAAAGTGGGATCTTAACTCCTACTACTCAAGCCAACAATTTCGAAATCAAGCCCAATTTGATTGCTTTGATAAAGAGGAAACAATTCTCGGGTGGGAAATTTGAGAGTCCCCATGAACACTTAAAAGAGTTCGAGAAATATTGTGACACATTAAAGGTCAATGGAGTGACTCAAGAATATATTCGCCTCAAGATGTTTCCATTTTCTCTATTTGGGAGAGGACTAGAGTGGCTACAGAAGGAGGTGCCCCCTAACTCTCTGACAACATGGGACAAAGTGACTACGGCTTTCTCGAGGAGGTTTTATAACCATAGGAAGACCGTCGAGGCTCGGTCTTTGATCCAAGGTTTTCGCCAAAAGAGTGGTGAGTCTCTAAGTGCGGCATGTGAACGATACAAAGAACTTCAACGTCAATTCCCACACCATGGGATACCCAAGTATCAACTCATTCACACTTTCTATGGAGGTCTCACACCTCAAGGAAGAACAAGCCTATACGCCACGGCCGGCGGTCCAATCATGAACAAAGGAGAAGATGAAGTGGAGTGTATTATAGAGGAGGCCGCAAAGCACTATGATGATTGGTATGAAGGAGAAAGGGATGCTACTTCTAGTAAAGGTGTTTATGCATTGGAGCAAGCCAACGCAATTAACAACCTCTCTACCCAAATCTCCAAAATGACCAAGCAAATGGACGAATTGATGAAAGAAAGGTCCAATCCTCATGGCAATACCTCCCCTTCAACTAAGGGAGGCAATGGTATGACCACTTCTTCCCCCTCTTCTTACAATACAATGCCCTAAGGATGCATGTTTTGTTCTAATTGCAAAACCTATGATCATGATACCTCCCATTGTTTTTATGCTTGTGAAGTTCAACCCCTTCCCCATGAACATGTACATGATGATAATGTGGAAGATGTAAATGCTATGAATTTTGCTCCTAGAATGGGGAATGTAGGGAACTTGAGGCCAAACTCCAATCAAATGGGAAATTAGAATCAAGAAGCCACCCCCTTGCCCCTAAATCGCCAACCTGGAGAGGAGAAGCTACCCTTTTCACAACGATTCGTGAGAGCTAAACTTGATGCCCAATTTGGGAAGTTTTTGGAAGTCATTAAGAATTTGCATGTTTCCGTTCCTTTTGTTGATGTTATGAAGCAAATGCCCCACTATTTCAAATTCTTGAAAGACCTTTTGAGTGGGAGAAGGGAGTGTGAAACGGTGAGCTTGACCGCCAATTGTAGTGCAATTCTTTCCAACAAACTTCCTACCAAATTGAAAGATCCGGGTAACTTCTCCATCCCTTGTTCTATTAATGGCATTGAGTTTGATAAAGCCTTGTGTGATTTAGGAGAAAGTGTGAGTCTCATGCCCTATTCCGTCTACCAAAAGCTTAGTGTAGGAACCCTCTCCCCCACTAACATAACTCTCCAACTAGCGGACCGTTCCATTATGTTCCCCATGGGCAAGGTTGAGGACATTCCCCTTAGGGCAGGAAAGTTCACATTCCCCGTGGATTTCTATGTGCTAGAGATGGATGAGGACGAGAGGATTCCTATAATTTTGGGTAGACCATTTCTAGCTACTTCTAGAGCTATCATCGATGTGAAGGAGGGTAAGATATCCTTGAAAATTGACAATGATTCCATTGAATTTGATTTGAATAGTGTCATGCAACAACCCTCCTCAAGTGGTGAATGCTTTAGAGTAGATGTTCTTGATACCGTGCTTAATGAATTTTCTCGCTCCCACTTGCATGCTACTAATGATCCTCTCAAAAGTGTGTTGTTGAATGAATCCAAGATAGGTACTCACAAAGAAGACATACAATTCTATGAGGATTTGTTGGGATTTTTAGTATGCTTTGCTTTAGCATGATTGTATGGTGTTTTAGAGTGTTCTGAAGAGGGGTGTTTGTGCATATTTTGCTACAAAATGAGCATTTTTAGGTGGTTCGATCGAACTCCCAGAAGGTCCGGTCGAACATTATGGAAGGTTTGCCCAAACCTTCTTGAGTTCGGTTGCACCTCCTCTGGAAGCTAAATCTGAAAACTTTCTGCCAGAATTGCAGAAATTAAGGATTCAGAGTAGGTTCGACCGAACAAATAGGGGGTTCGACCGAACCTTAGTTCGCCCGAACATTATTGAGTTCGGTCGCACGTCCTCTGGAATTAAAAACTGGAAACTTTCTGCCCGTTTTGTGAATTCAGCGTTAGAGAGAAGGTTCGACCGAACCTTGAGCAAGTTCGGCCGAACTATTTCAATGGTGCGACCGAACTTACCCAAGGTTCGGCCGAATCTTTGACGGGTTTTTTTCTCACGGTTTCATCAATTCATTTAGGCCTCTCTCTCTCTATTCTCCTCCTTCTCACTCTAAACTCCATTGTAACCCCTCATACAACCTCCCATTTTCATTAAAATCACTCAAATCTTCTCTTTTTCTCACTTATTTTCCATCCTCTACTCAATTTCTACAATCTCCACCCAAAATTCCACACAAAAATCGCATCTTTCATTTTTACCCCAATTTCTAGGGTTTGAGTGCTTTGGTGTTTTTTGGGTTTCTACTTACTTACAATCAATTGTGGTATGGTTTTCCTACATTTTGCAAGTTCATTTCTTCACTTTCTCATACTTTTACCATGTTTTGCATGTTTTAATATGAATTGTAGTATTCTTGAAATTGTTGGTAATAGCTTGTTTGATTCATGTGGTTCTTTGGATTTACTTGTTGCAATTGATTGGTAATTGATGGTAGAACATATTTCTATGATGATTATGGATGCATACCTTGGTTTTATTTGATTTCAATGTCTTTGCTTACATATGTTTATTTTATGCTAAGGTGTTCATGCTACTATTTGATGATTGAGAAATTCATGGGTTTGATGTTTTTGGAGATTGACTCTCGTTGTTTTTGGTTTGATTTTGATGGTTTGGTGAATGATTATCATGTAATTAGGGGACATCATGCCAAAATACACCTAGACTTTGTTAGGACTTACATATGAATGTCATAGGATTTCTTGCCCATGCCTTGGTTTAAATGTGTCCATTTATGCCTTGAATTGTATTGTTGTTATCCTCTACATCTATTTCACAACTCAAGGCAACTACTTTCATGCATACACTTTTACCGTGGCTAGCTTCTTATGTCATCTCTTATCAAATTGTCCTAATGATAGCTCTCGGTAATTTTGTAGAATCATGGTACTTGGTAAGAGCAAGTCAAAGAGGAAGAGAGTGGGTGAATCTTCATCAACGAATTTCCCGCCCCCTCCTGGCATAAATGATCATAGCATAATTGCTCCGAATGAGCACTTTTGGGACGTCTACAAAACCCTCATCAAACGTCCCATCCGATCAACAAGGTTTTTTTGTCCTACAACGTTGCAATAGCTCGGTATCTTGGATGAGGTAGTCCGGTTAGCACAAAATTTTGGATGGGGTGACTTCATCTACCTCCACGCTCACACCAATGGCGAGTGACTTTGGAATTCCTTGCCTCTCTCCGCAAGGAATTCATAGAGCCGGAATTTAACGATGAAGAACCTCACCTTGTGATACATTTTCGCATGTTCAATGAGGATCACCCCCTAACCGAGAGTGATCTAAACGAGATCTTCCATTGGCATGCAACCGGGCTAGATCATTCTTGCGAGATGACTTCCACTCACCGCATCCCTTACAACGAGCAAGAATGGTGGAGGACCATATCCACCAGGGATAGTTACCGAACTAACACCTCTAAGGTCAACAACATCATCTATATAGCCATGAGATACTTTGCTCAGCTTCTCCAATATGCCGTGTTCTTCAAAGCAAACCTCGGCTCAATGGTTAAGGATGAGGTAGCTTGCCTATTTTTGGCCGACAACCCTCAACGCCTCAAGTTCCAATGCTCCTCCACCTTCATCCAAAGGCTTTTGGATACTCGGGACAACCGTCTTGGTGACGATATTTTTATGGGGGGCATGATCACTATCATTGCCCTTTCCTTGAAGAATGGAGCTTACAAGGAACAAATAGAAATGTTCCCCTTTGTGCACCAAACCCGAGAGGAAGTCACCGACGAGTATCCTCCCTATTCTCTCTCCCTTAGTGCTCTCCGTCACAACCGCTTCATCGACTACACCACAAGCAAGCGCAAGTTTATCCTCTTAGTGGATAAAGAGGTAGAATGGTGTGTCCTTCCGGAACCCTCTCTCACTACGGTGGACCACTCCACTCCTCTTAAATGGAAGATCCCCCGGCAGCACATCCCCGATGAATTGAGCAGAACCCGAGCCCGGGGTGCAGTTCCTCATCCTCCACCGGTCCACCGCCCGGAGTAAACCGTTCCCCCCCTAAGCGGGGGAGGTGAGGCATCTTCCTCTTCTTCCTTTCCTCCCTTTGATTTGAATGCCCTCCGTAGTACCCTCGAGGATATCCGCCGTGATAACCAATCTTCCATTGAACAAAGGGGGTACTACGGGAGGATGAATTATGATAATCTTGTACAAGCGGGCGTCTAAGCGCCCTATGTTAACTATCCCTGCCACCCTGCTCAAGAGGGTCCGGTTAACCATTGGGGGCCCTATGACCCCAACAACCCCACCCCCAATGACTACCCCTATTGGGAGGGTAACATCGAGCCCACCCAACGTATTGGCACCCCACCATACAACCCATATCGCTCAGGTGGGTGTGATCCGGCTTATGATCCGGCTTCCACATCAACCCCAAATCCTATCAATGGTGGTTGTGGTGGCCATTGGTGGCCCTATGAGAATTTCAACCAACCCTTCCACCCATTTTTGGATACTCCCGGGTTTGATTTTGATAACCCCCCTCAACCTAGAGGGCAAGGATATAGGAACCCATGATGTGGGTTCCCTTCCTCCCCCGGAACTTCTAACTTTTAACTTTTGCTCGAGACGTGCAAAAGACTAGTGTGGGGGAGGATGTTTCTCTTGGTTGGTTGAAATGTACAGAGGAGGGTAGGAGATAGGAACCCATGATGAGGGTTCCCTTCCTCCCCCGGAACCTTTTTGATTTCTTCCTCTTTCTTTTGTTTTGTTTTTCCCTTTTTGTGTTACAAGCATAACTATGAAAAGTTGAAATGATTTTTGATTTGGAATTTGCTCATTCATTTAGATTTGTGTGCCTTTCATGGTGACGTGTCTTTAAATGCTTATCTTCCTAGTTGATGAGGGTTTGCACGGTTTGAGAATGCTTAGGGTTGAGTTAGACACATTGTAAGCTAAGATAGCCCGGTTTAGAACTTTTGAGGACATTTGAACCACTAGTTCACGGGAAAGTTGTAAGATGGAGTTGCTCTCTATAATGGATAAGATTCCCTCTAGTTAGTATTTGCTTATTTCTTATCCCATGTGAGCGTCATTTGTTCTAGCCTTCATCATTCTTGTGAGTGGCATTTTGGATCCTTGACTATGCATGTCTTAATCTTTGTGTTGGTATCTAGCTCCCGAGATCGTGATCAAACAACTCTAGAGGAGGAAGAGGGCATTTCTTCTCATTTTTCTTTGTTTTCTTTGTGTTTTGTTACAAATTTGGTTTTCATTTTTGCATCCACCTACTTGCAACCAATTTGAGCCTTATTTCCCTTTCTTGACTTAGCCATATTAAAAACCTATCGGCCTATGTTCTACCGACCCTTGTAGTTAGTGAAACATTGGCTTGTGAGGTTCGAGTTTGAGATTGTTGGTTTTGAGCAAGAAAGTTGTGTAAATCGGTTCAAATAAGATTATGAAAGTTGGTTATGAAAAGAATATGCAAAACGTTTGTGAAGAAGGTTGCAACACATGAAAACCAAGTGAATTTGAAAAAAAAAGAGAAAAAATATGATGAAAAAAAAAGTGATGAAAAACAAAAAAAGATGAAAGAAATGAAAAGGGATGAGTAATGTTGTGAGGTTTGTATTGAAGGTTGTAACTTGAGATTAGGTTCAATTCTTAGGTTGTTCTTGAGAGATGGCCACTCTTTTGCTTCACTTAGGATTTGCCACCAAAATTTTCAAATTGAGTCCCAACCTTAACCCCTAGCCATGACATTAGAACCCTATTTAAGACCCTTGGACTTGGAGGAGTGCGGTCAAAGACCGGTGGAGGGAGATAGACTTCAACCCTATGGAGAGAGTATGCATAGTTAAGATGTCGGAATGACCTTATGATTCCACATAAAAATATCTTTTTCCGGTTCCCTCGAGGAATCATGAGGAGCTAGCTAGGGGATGACTTGAAACTAGTGGAGAGAACGTGGACCGTCTTGTTGGGGCTAGGGCGGAAAGTGAAGTCATTAGTTCTCTATGCTTAGCTTAGGTTTGTTTCTTTCAACCGCGAGCATCTTATAACGTGTTTACCCTCATTGAATTGAGAAAGGTGAGTATTCTTTGGTGCATGTCTTCTCGTTCGAGTTCAAATGGAGCATTTTCTACCTAAGTGCTTAAGTGGTTTTCTTAACCCTTGTCATGTTATGTTTGTTGTGGCTTTCTCATTGTTTCGGTATCCCTTGCTCGAGGACTAGCAAGAGCCAAGTGTGGGGGAAGTTGATGAGTGGCATTTATGCCACGATTAAGGTTCATTTTGATGGTCATTTTCCCACATTTGCAGCTTGCTTGCATCCTTTTCTTTGCACTTAGTTCCCTTTCCCTTTATGCATCTTCTTTCCTAAATTTTGCCCTTTTTTCTACTCTTTACTTTGATTTCAATGATTATTCTTTGTAGGAACCGGGGTCTTTAAGAGGAGGAAGCCAAAAGTTCAAGGAAAGCTGAAGATAAGCAAGGTTAAGGAGAGGTTCGGCTGAACCCCCTGAAGGTGCGGTCGAACCAGGGTGTGGCCGAACCTGCTCCACTGTCCGGTCGAACGCAGAGGCAAAGTCAAGCTGCATTTTGGCGATTTTACAGGAGTGGTCGAACCTCAGAAGTTCGACCAGACCAGGATCAGGGGAGTTCGACCGAACCTACCCACGGTTCGGCCGAACCTACCATGTAATCCGGCCGAACCTTCCCAATGTTCGGTCGGACCACTCCCTTACTTCAGCTAGCTGTGTACGGACTATATAAGTCCCATTTTTTAGAACGTTTTGATGAAATTAGATTAACTTAGTTTTAATTTTCTGCATTCTTTTTTAGCTTAATCTAGAGAGAGAAACACTATTAGTCTTCATTTGGTAGAGAGAGAAAGTGTAGATTTCTTCATTGATGAACTTGGATTTTGAAGAAGAAGCTTGTTTAATCTTTTGTAGATCTTCAACTTCAATTAATGAGCAATCTCTTACTCTTTCTCTTTACCTTTGCATTTAATTTTGTTTGTTTACTTTGATTTTCCTTCTTTGCTTATTGATCATGTTTATGCTTATTGATTTGGTGATTGATATTGTTTTCAACATGATTTGTGAGTAGTCACTTAGCCAAGGGTGTGGGGATGGCGTAGTTGCTAATTGTTCATGTTTATAATATTGGGATTAAGTTAATTGTGATTAAAATCTTTGCATGCTTGATATTCTTTGATCTTCTTGCAAGTGCACATTGTTGGTTATTAAAGGTGAATATTTGCTAACAAGGAACGGAAGTTGACTTAGTTAAGGTTCATTACTATCGATTGTTCTTTGATTGCACCTCCCAATATATGGTTCTAGTGTGGAAACATAGAGGATATGTTAGGAGAAACCGATTAACCCCGGAAGGCGGTTAGATTGGACCTTATTTCGATATTCACGCATGTTTAGTTCACTATTGATTTGCTTTTATGTTATTGCATGATCAAGCGGCATCTACATCTACCCATTTCCCTTGGTGTTTAGTTATATTGATTTTAACT
The DNA here is from genome assembly GCF_948465745.1 of Chenopodium album. NCBI lineage: Eukaryota > Viridiplantae > Streptophyta > Magnoliopsida > Caryophyllales > Amaranthaceae > Chenopodium > Chenopodium album. Next base: position 33,448,478 of record NC_137847.1, read on the forward strand.
CGTTTTACCTTTAGTTTAATCTCTTAGTCATTCCTGTCCTTTGTCTCGAGATAGCTTAAAGCCTAGTGATGAATGCGGTGTTTATGTGCTTCTCCCTGTGGTTCGACCCCTCTTCTTGCCATATACTTGTATTAGGATAAGTCGAGTGTTATAAATTGTATTTGATTTAGGTGTAGTTTTCTAACAACGCGATTATTCCTTTATCACCGTGGCATTAGGTGTCATATACTGTTGCATTAGACCTATTGCAACGCCATCAGATGCCACGGTACATGGCCGTTGCAATAGGCCTAATGCCACGGATTTTGACGCCTAATGCAACGGAATTGAGGGTTGCAATAGATGAAAAATGTACTAGTGTTATAATTTGATGATTGTGATAGTAGTAGTATCATTTTGGTTGAATATGTTGATTGATTGAGTATTTTGGTTGATTATATGTGTTGTTGTTGATTAATTGTGCCTTACATTGTATTGTTGTTGATTGTGTAGCTTAATTGTGAAATTTGGTTGCAATTTGTGGAAGGTTGATTTTGGTAGTGTTGGTAGTAAGTGGTGATTGGACTATTGGTTGGTTGAACCAAGTCTTGCGGTAGTGTTGTGGTGATTTGTGGAGTTGTGATTGTGTTTTGGTTGTGAATTTGGTGAAGCAAAAATGTCTAAGATCATGAAAGCCCTCACTTCCAAAAAAAGGAAAACAAACATAACCATTGATGAACCTTCTCCATCAAACACTCCTTCTTCCCAAACACAAAATGAAGACCCTCTTCCTCTACCCAAAACATGATTCGCCAATCCAAACCATAAGCTGCTTTGGAATAAATTCAAGAAAAGGACCGTAAACCCTCACGGCATTATCAACAATCGAGTATGATCAAATTGGGAATTGATGAGGACTTATCGGTCTTATTTGATAACCTTCGGTTGGGTAGCTTCGTCAACAAGCGCTACCAGACCTACCTTGAGCCAACTAGGGAGTTTTTGGCCTAGACTACTACTCCGGTTGGTACCAAGGACTTCCAAATCACCTTCCAGCTTTTCAATGTTGAGCATGTCATGCCTTTAGCAGAATTCAATGCGGCCCTTGACTTCAATCCGAGGGCGGATATCCTCTTCTCCGAGCATAACTATTTGGATGGGTTTTTCCAAAATACTTGGTGGCATGATATCTTGGGGAAGAATGAGCTCTCCGCCCGCTATTCTCTTACAAGCGACATTTTCCAGCCATGTCTACGAGTGCTTCATCGATTATTGGGGTACTCAGTGTTCCCTAAGCAAGATTTGGGTAAGATGTCGCAAGCTAGGGAAGAGTTGCGTGGGAGGTTGAACTTTGGGCACATATTCTTGAGAAATTGTATGGACATGAGGGGCAATAGGTCGGGAGACATCCCTTGTGGTAGCATGGTGACCAGATTGGCTACCAGCCTTGGCTATGGGAGATATCTCCTATCTTGTACTCCGGTGGGGGATGTCAACACCCTTTACCTCGACACCGCTCAACTCAAGCAAGTGCAATTTATAGCAAAGAGAGATGACGACGAGGTGTTTGATTGGCTTATGAGGAATCTTCATCGGTGCTATCTTCCGAACCCCTCCTTGACCTTTCTCCACTAGCATGCCCTGAATGTATGGTTTGTTCCCGTGAGCAACCGCATCCCTGGTGAGGATGAAGACATGGAAGATGTGCTCAATGAAAAGAAGCAAATTCAAAGAAATTAACAACAACAATAACAACAATAAGAGCAAGAAATGCCTCAACCTCAACATCGGTAACATCGTTTCGCCAACCCCGACATGGAGGCTTTGAGTGCCCAAATGGCGGGCATGCAAGTTCGAATGGAGGGGATTTATGATCAAGATTTCGAGGCCATCTAAACCCAAATGAGAGGCATCTCCGAAATGCAACAAGGTATGTTTCTCCAACAACAACAACTATATGATGCGAGTGTTAACCGTGGGGAGATCACTTCCCCGGTTAACTACCCGTACTTCCCTCCTCAACTTGGTCCCGTACCTTCTTGGGGAGATCATGGGAGGGCCACCTACCCATATTGGCAAGGACCTCAAGGGTCCAACACCGAGACTCGCTCATTTTCGGATAAGCACGGTACCTTCTTGAGTTGCCCGATCAGTATACTCCCTTGACCCCTTGGAAACAAGATAACTTTAGGGGCCATTATGGTTGGACACCCGGCTACACCAAGGGATGGGATCCTTATGGTCCTCCATCTGGCTTCCCATATGATAGGGATGATGATAATGATAATTTCGGGCCTAGTGGTAACTAGTTCCCCCTCTTTGTGCTTTTACCTCCATCCCTTTTATTATGTGATCTTTGTTTTGTATTGATGGGATGGTGAGATGTGTTTTTGTTTAGCTTGGGGGGACACTAGTCTTATGAAGGGTCTCGGTGGCCAATTTTGTTGTTGTTGGATATCCTTGATTTTTCATGCCTTGATGGTTTATGATTGCTTATCTTGATCTATACTTGATGTTGTTGAGTGTTGTTGTTTTTTCCATGATCATATCATGTTATTCTTGTTGTAAATCTTTTGATGATTGCTTTTCCTTGATGAGTTGTGATTTTTGCTCCCCTAAATCCAAATCCCTTAATCCAAAACCCTTGAATCCAAAATCCTTTGATCCAAATGATTTTAGCTTATGTGTATAGTTATTTTTGCTCTTTTAATTGTATAGTTGATTTCGTTATTTTGATTGGTTTGTTTTGATTTGGTTTTGTAGATTAGTTTGATTTTGCTTCTTTGTTTTTCTATTTTTGATATTGTTTTCTTATTATTTTGTTTTGAAGTTACTAACCGTTTTCTTTGTATATAGTTCCATTTTCTCTTTTTCATTCTCACTTGGTTTTGCAAATTCATGCTATGCTTATTGGAGCTTCAAAGGAGATGGTATTTTCATTACCCCGCTTTTCTTAAGCTTCGCTTGGATTCCCGGTGAGATCTTTCTTATTTCCCTCTTTTCTTTATTTTCTTTCATTTTTTGCATAGAATAAGATTAGTTTAGGAAGAGTTGAATGGTTTGAGGATGTTTGCTTTGTAACACCAACGATGTTTGGGGTCATTCGCGATGTTGTCGAATGACCACTTGTTTGTCGATTGTTATTTTTATGACATGCATGCATCTTTGCAGTTTTCTTTATCTTTTCCTTTCTTTTCCTTTTCTTCTCTTTTCTACTTTCCTTTTTCATTTCAATCTTTTCAAACAAATGCGAAAATCCAAAAATATGTTTTTGAGGCTTTCTTTTAGTTTTCTCTTCATGTTATGCTTTTGTTATGGACATAATATCATCCGAACTTTTGCTTTTGAATGAATGGTATTTCCTATGTGGTATCGGTATGCACAGTTTGAGAGTATCTTTGGTTAATTCTAGGATATATTATGCTAAGGTAGTGTCTTTAGAACTTTTGGGACCTTGACGCCGGATTCTAATTGTTTTTGAAAATTTAAAATTGCTCCCTTTTGGTGAATTTGAAACTAGTAGTGCGTTATTGCTACAACCATGTCAGGTTTCATTCTTTTCAAGCCTTCTACATATTTGTATGAGCGTCACATGGATCCTTCACTATTGTATGCTTTATCTAGAACTTGACTTTTGTCTTCCGAGATCGCAACCGAGCCATTTAGGAAGGACAAAGGCATCTTTTCGGGGTGGTGCATTTTCTTTTTCTAGGATAGTTTTATATTTCTTTATTTTGGGTTTTTATTTGCCTACATGCTAACCATTTGTGCCATAAATTGACGAGGGGAAAGACTAGGTCGTTGACTAATCCTCCCTCGGTCAAACTAAATTTATAATCACTTAACAAACCTAAATACGAGTATAGAGGTAAGTCAAGGGTAAACCCAAAGGAACGGTTATGTTCAAGTGCTCTCAATTAATGCCTGAGCTAGGTCGAGATCTAAGGATAAAAGGTATACACTAACCAACTACCAAAACGAAGAGCCAACCAAATAAAGTACTAGAGAATGGGGATCAACAAATAATCATGACAATTGTAGCAACTCGGGAACAACATGCAAATCAATGGTTGCGAAGACTAATGGTAAGAGCAATCAAAAGATCTCGACAAGCTATCTCCTAGAGGTCTAGCTAGCGCCAACTACGAGAGACTCTAACTAGGAACGTCACTAACCAAACTCAATCGACCATTGCAAGCTAATGGTCCGTATCAATGTAGACTCACAATGCAATCTAGCATAATTCTCAAGGCCTAATCGAATTACACACATGCACAATTTCCATTAATCACTTTAATCTCAACAATTAATCAACACAATTCCCAAATTAAGCACAATCAATCAATCATCCAAGTTTCACCCAATCCCTAGCCAAACAACTACTCTAACATCATCATCTAATCAACTAACAACTAAGGAAATCAAGAATCAACAAAATATCAAGAACAACTACACTAATCAAGCATCAAACATCATAACCAATCCAAGAAAAACATGAATATTAAACAAAGCAATGAAATGAGATAGACTTAGAAATGCTTATTGATAATAGAGAAGATCTTCAACACAATTTCCATTATTGAATCTTCAATCTCTCAATCACCATTGAAATTCCTCACTTTCTCTCTCTAAATCTACTCCTAAACTAACCCTAAAACTAGAGAGAGAAGCTTTCAACTAAGCTAAGAATATGATCAAAAATATATCTAGAATTGCCTTCCTTTCCCCCAAAAAATCGGGTTACAAGGTATAAATAGGAGGCGCGAAACGAAGCCGATCAAAACAGGGACCCGGAGAGGCGCGCCCGAGCCCGTGGGTTGCGCGCCCGCGCTCCTCTGGGTTTCTTCGGTTCTTCTCGAGGCTTTGTGCGTTCGCTAATGGGCTTTGAATGAGCACACCAAGGATGGCAGATCGAAAGGAGCTTGACGGTGGGTTCAACACCACTCCCTCATGAGAGCGCGGCTTGAGAGTGCAAGAGCTAGAACTTGGAGAATCCACTTCCTTGCACATTGAGCTTTCCCAATGCCATAAGCTTTCTCCAAATGCATCTTCTACCTTAGTAATCCATCCTTATCATGACCCAAACCTCGTACAATACCTACAACCACGAAAAGAGAACAAATAAAGGAGAAAAGACTACAAAAACCATCAAAATGCACAAAACCACAAAATAAGAGAGAAAAGGTAAAACAAAGAGTTAAAGTATAAAACTAAGCATTTATTCAATAAGAAGGCTATGAAATAAGGCAAAAGCAACCTAAATGCTCATCAAATGGGTGCCATTTATGACACCCATCAAATACCTCCAAGCTTATCTTTTGCTCGGTCCTCGAGCAAAACAAAACCAAGGGATGGAAAATGATGAGCTTATTCAAACAAACAAAAGAAAAGAGCGGACAAGAATATACACTGACTCACTTTCGTAGGAATCACGGTCAATTTTAGCAACTAAAGACAAGCCATTTAAACCCCTAGATCGTCCAAGAGGACGAGTAATGCTCTCTAAGGGTTTCCTAAGAGATTGACCCATAACTCTTACAAACCAAACAAACAAGGCAAAGCATGAAAAAGAAGCAAAAAGAAAAGAAAAGAAAAGAAAATAAATGTTCATGAATGGAATTTTTGCAAATGTACAAGCATAAATGAATGTAAATCTTCCTAAACAAGTAAGGGATTGCACGTTTCAAGAAATCTATGGTTGATTGAAACATAGGACATGCTAAGCATAGAGAACTTATCAAGACACAAGTCACTTTCATCTCAAAACATTTTTAGCACATTCTCCCAATTAGCTTCAAATCTACTTTTAATGAGCATCTCAATGGTTCCTCGAAGGAACCGGAAAAAGAAAGAGATTTGAGGCTACTCGACGTCTCAACTATTGTACACCGCTCTATAAGCTTGACCTACATCTCCCTCCACCTACTTGTGACTCAACCACAAAGGTCAAAAGGTCTTGGAAAGAGTTGTAATGTAAGGGCGAAAAGGGTGTGGGTAGGCTAAAATTCGAAATTTGGTGGTATACCTAAATTGTGAAGAAAAGATTGGCGAATTCTCAACACCAAAACCAAGTAATCACCAAACAAAAACACAACACTCCCAAGCTTATTCAAAGCCAAGAATCACAAACATATGTACAAAAAGTGTAAGAACGCTTCCCCCCAAGCATGAACAAAGCATTGTCCTCAATGCTTAAAATAGGGAGAAAGACACTTACATCAAAATATTTTTTGAATTTTTCATTTTTCACCTTTTTTTTCTTTTTGCCAAAGCTTTTGAATGTGCTTTGCTTTTTCTCATTTTTTTCAATTTTTTCATTTTTCACATTATTTCATTGTCCTTGCCTCTTTTAACTATGGACGGCTTTTTCAAATTTTTGCATTTGCTTATTATTCACAAAATATTTACAACACAAACTTGCTTACAACATATATAAGAACCCAACAATCATTCTTATCCACCAAAACTCCAACAATATAGACCAAATGCTTCACAAAAACCAATGATGGAAATAAGAATGAAATAAAAGGCTCAAAATCTAAAGATATGGCTTAAAAAGAAGGGTATATGGCTCAAGTGGTTAGCAAGAAGGAAAATGAAAACCTAAAATAAAAAAATAGAAAATATCCTAGAAAAGTAAAATTTACCACCCCGAAAAAATGCCTTTGTCCTTCCTAAATGGCTTGGTCGCGATCTCGAGAGATGAAAGTCAAATTCTAGATAAAGCATACAATAGTCAAGGATCCATGCGCCGCTCATGCAAAATATGTAGAAGGCTTGAAAAGAATGAAACCTCACATGATTGTAGCAAAAACTCACTATTAGTTTCAAATTCACCAAAAGAGAGCAATTGCAAATTTTCAAAAACAAATAGAATCCGGCTTCAATGTCCTAAAATTTCTAAAGATACTACCTTAGCATACTTTATCCTAGAATAACCAAAGATACTCTCAAACCGTGCACACCGTTACCATTTAAGAAGAAAAGCATTCAACTATACAAGTCCAAAAGTATTATGTCCAAAACAAGAACAAAATAAAGACACAATGCAAATTTGCCTTGATAGAAACAAAAATCTTTTTGGATTTTTTCAAGATAAACAATCATGGAAATGCATATACAAATGTGCATGGCATATATGAATCAACATCCCACCAAACATGATAGAATACCCTCCCCCAAGCTTGAATGAGACAATACACTCAAATCATAAATCAAATAATCCATGGGAGGGGAAAAGAAAGAAATCAAACCAACAATACCAACACATGTCCAACAAATCATCAAACATTAGAGAAAGAGCAAGGAAAGATATTACCGGATTTAGGTGGGTGTAAATACCTGCAAATGACCCAATTTAACCTTTCAAAGCAAATTTCCTCTATCATTGAATCTTGCTTTCCATATGCTAGCAAAATAGGAGTCAATCTTCCTTGATTCTTGATTCAAAACAATGCACCAAAGTATATCAAGTCATGTACCTAGAAAAACGCACACAAACATTTCCATGAGAGAAAATCTATTATAAAAAGAAAAGAAAATAAAAGCAATAAAACACGGGGTACTTCCCGAGAAAGGCTTGCTTAAGGTCCAAGCTTGATCGCTCTAGAAAATAATAATTCAACGCACGTAAGAGCTTGTCAAATGCACTACTACACATTTCGTAAGATAGAAGGTAGGCAAATGACGGGAAGAGGATGTGCAACAAGCTTAGTGCACACCCATAAGGAGAGAGATGCCAATAAAGGAAGAAAAATCAAAATCAAATTCAACAAAATAAGAAAAAGAAGAAGAGGAAGAAGAAAAAGAAAAGGAAAAACTAGGCCAACTCTCCTCAAAATATTTTTGGGTGACATAATCACCCTTTTCCTCAATAGTAGACGAATGAGAGACATGAAAATTATCATAGACAAGAGGGTCCCCAGTAGGCTTATGGACAAAAGAAGGGAGTGAAATAGGAGTGTAAGGAATATGGTTAAATCTCCTTGAAAAAGGGACATGAGAAGAGGGAATAGGGGCAATGGTCTCACCAATGAACTTTCTCTCACCGCCATGCCTCAAATTACCAATAAGAGCATGGAAATCAATCATAGAATCATCAAAAGAAGAACACTCATGATCTCCACCTCCCTCAAACATCCAACTTCCAAGAGGAGCAACATAATCCCCTCCATCACAACTATGAACAACAACTCCCTCAATATCCTCAAAGCCTAAAGTCTCAAGACCATGTATGAAAGGATGCAAATTCATTTCAAACTCATCTCTCTCCCATGAAGCATTCTTAATGAACTCACTCAAAGGCTATGGGTTTTCATTTGACACTCAAAGAAATCATTGGTCATAACCTCAAATGAATCCAAATACTCAAGGATAGAAGAATCACAATCATGCATAAGAGACTCATCAAGATGGGAAGGAGGGTTGGGGTTTCCGAATTAAACACTCTCTTCATTCTCAACTCCTTCACCATCACTCAAATGCTCACCAAAGGGATCCTCACTCTCTCTTGGTTGCTCAAAATCATCATCATCATTCTCAACACACACATTGGATTTGAAATTTTCATTCACAAGCATCAAAGATGACAATTGGCTATCAAGCTCTCCACGTCTCCTTCTTTTCTCCTCAAGGCACTCCTCACTCTTTTTCATCATCTCTAATTGACTTCTCATAGAGTTAAGAATCGACTGCTTAATAGGCCTAAGCTCATTACTAAGCTCAATATGCCTAATTTGAGTTTTAAAAATAGCAACAAGAGATTCAAAAGGTGTAGAAGATTAAGGGTTAACAAAAGAAAAAGGGGAAATACAACCAAGATTGGAAGAATCAACATAAAAATCATGAGCATATTCATCACATTGGGGAGTGGGGGCACAATCAAACATAAGAGATTCATCGTTTAGGGAACAAAGCACATCACAAGAAGGCATGGTAAATAATGAAGAATATTGAAACACACCATTAGCATCAACTTGAGTATGTACCACATCATCATGAACAAAAGGGGAAATAGAGTTGAAATCATTTATTCTAGGTTCACTAATGGGATCATGTGACAAATCATGGGAATTCATGCTAATATTGGAATAATCAACACATTGCACATCAACATTAGAATCATGATTACCCCTATTATAGACATCCCTAGCAAACCAAACATAGAATTCCCAAGCATCATCAATTGACAATGCTATAAATTTCACCATTATGCATGCATTCAACTTCATTCCTAGTTTGCTCATTCAAAAACTAAAATAACAAATCTCACAAGCTTCCCAAAGATTACAACAATTATAATCAAGGAATCCCTCAAGTTTATTGAAATATTCACAAAAAGGCTCATTATCATATTGAGGAAATGAGAGACATTCCATTTTTTTTTTTACAAAACAAACAAAAATCAAATAAAAGAAAAGTATATACAAAGACCTAGACTCAAGCAATCAAAAACACTCAAACATAGACACCGTTCCCCGGCAACGGCGCCATTTTGACGTAGGGGAAAGACTAGGTCGTTGACTAATCCTCCCTCAGTCAAACTAAATTTATAATCACTTTATAAACCTAAATACAAGTATAGAGGTAAGAAGGGTCGAACATAAAAGAACGGTTATGTTCAAGTGCTCTCAATTAATGCCTAAGCTAGGTCGAAATCTAAGGATAAAAGGTAAACATAAACCAACTACCAAAACGAAGAGCCAAACAAATAAAGTACTAGGGAATGGGGATCAACAAGTAATCATGATAATTGTAGCAACTCGAGAACAACATGAAAATCAATGGTTGCGAAGACTAATGGTAAGAGCAATCAAAAGATCTCGATAAGCTATCTCCTAGAGGTTTAGCTAGCGCCAACTACGAGAGACACTAACTAGGAACGTCACTAACCAAGCTTAATCGACAATTGCAAGCTAATGGTCTGTATCAATGTAGACTCACAATGTAATCTAGCATAATTCCCAAGGCCTAATCGAATTACACACATGCACAATTTCCATTAATCACTTTAATCTCAACAATTAATTAGCACAATTTCCAAATTAAGCACAATCAATCAAACATCCAAGTTTCACCCAATCCCTAGCCAAACAACTACTCTAACATCATCATCTAATCAACTAATAACTAAGGAAATCAAGAATCAACAAAATATCAAGAACAACTACACTAATCAAGCATCAAACATCAAAATCAATCCAAAAAAAAAACAAAGCAGTGAAATGAGATAGACTTAGAAATGCTCATTGATAATAAAGAAGATCTTCAACACAATTGTCACCATTGAATCTTCAATCTCTCAATCACCATTGAAATTCCTCACTTTCTCTCTCTAAATCTACTCCTAAACTAACCCTAAAATTAGAGAGAGAAGCTCTAACTAAGCTAAGAATATGATAAAAAAAATATATCTAGAATTGCCTCTCCTTTCCCCCCAAAAATCGGGTTACAAGGTATAAATAGGAGGCGCGAAACGAAGCAGATCAAAACAGGGACCCGGTGCGGGACGCCCCCCTCCCGCGCTCCTTTGGGTTTCTTCGGTTCTTCTCGAGGCTTCGTGCGTTCGCTAATGGGATTTGAATGAGCGCACCAAGGATGGCAGATCTAAAGGAGCTTGACGGTGGGTTCAACACCACTCTTTCATGAGAGCGCGGCTTGAGAGCATAAGAGCTAGAACTTGGAGAATCGACTTCCTTGCACCTTGAGCTTTCCCAATGCCATAAGCTTGCTCAAAATGCATCTTCTACCTTAGTAATCCATCCATATCAAGACCCGAACCTTGTACAATACCTACAACCACGAAAAGAGAACAAATAAAGGAGAAAAGACTAGAAAAACCATCAAAATGCACAAAACCACAAAATAATAGAGAAAAGGTAAAACAAAGAACTAAAGCATAAAACTAAGCATTTATTCAATAAGAAGCTATTGAAAGAAGGAAAAAGCAACCTAAATGCTCATCAAATGGGTGCCATTTATGTCACCCATCATAAACCTTCATTTCAAGCCATATCTGTAGATTTTGAGCCTTTTGTTTCATTCTTGTTTCCATTATTGGTTTTTGTGAAGCAATTGATCATTTTGTTGGAGAATATGGTGGATGAGTTGTATATTAGTTCTTATAATGTATGCAAGTTTGTATTGTAACTATCTTGTGAATAAAAGGCAAATGCCTAGTTGCAAAGTCGTCCATAGTTTAAAGAGGCGGGGACAATAAAGTTCAAAAATTAAAAAAAAATGAAAAAATGAGAAAAAGTAAAGCAGATTAAAAAAGCTTTGGCAAAAGTGATAAAAAGTGAAAAATGCAAAATTTCAAAAAATATTTTGATGTAATGTTTCTCCCTATTTTAAGCCTTAAGGACAATGCTTCATTTTAGCTTGGGGGGGAAGCGTTCTTACGCTTTTTGTATATATGTTTGTGATTTTGGCTTTGAATAAGCTTGGGGGTGTTGGTGTTTTTTTTTTGGTGATTTCTTGATTATGGTGTTGAGGATTGATCACCCTTTGCTTCACAATTTAGGTATACCACCAAATTTCAAATTTTAGCCTACCTTCACCCTTTTCGCCCTTACATTACAATCCTTCTCAAGACCTTTTGACCTTTGTGGTTGAGTCACAAGTCGGTGGAGGGAGATGTGAGTCAAGCCCTATAGAGCGGTTGTATTAGTTAAAATGTCGAGTAGCCTTAAATCTCTTTCTTTTTTCGATTCCTTCGAGGAATCATTGAGATGCTCACTAAAGGTGGATTTAAAGCTAATTGGGAGAATGTGTTAAATATGTTTTGAGATGAAGGTGAATTGTGTTTCATTAGTTCTCTATGCTTAGCATATCCTATGTTTCAATCAACCTTAGATATCTTGGAACGTGCATACCTTTATTGTATAAAAAGTTGTTTATTCACTTGCATTTGTTCATTTATAAAAGTCAATTTCATTAACTACTTGGTTAAATTTTTTATTTTACTTTCTTTTATTGATTTGCCTCATTTTACCTTCAAGAGTTATGGTTCAAACTCTTTGGATACCCTTACGAGACCTCACTCGTCCTCATTGGCGATTTTGGGGTTTAAAGGGCTTGTTGTAGCTAAAAACAATCGTGATTCCTACGAAAGTGAGTCTTAGTGTATATTCTTATCTCTTTCTCTCCTTTTTCTTATTTAAATAAGTCTTTATCCTATTTCTTCTTGCTTTGTTTTGCTCGAGGACGAGCAAAAGTGTAGCTTGGGGGAGTTTGATGAGTGTCATTTATGGCACTCATTTAGTTTCTTTTAGAATGATTTTTCATCGCTTTTGTATCTCTTTTATCTCCTTTTCTCTAGTTTTACTTGTAATTTCTCATTTTGCATTTTCCTTAGTTGTTTCCTTACTTTCTTGCATTTCTTAGTCTATTTTGCATTTTCTCCTTTACTTGTTTACTTTTCTTTGATTTTAGGAAGATGGTGATGTTCGAGAAGCTCATTGGCGTTCTCTCAGGGCATATAAAGCCAAGGATGCAACTCGGTTCCTCCTCTTGAAGCTCAAAAGCAAAGGAGTGCATAAGCCAAGCTTCAAGGCCGCTCTCATGCCGCGTGGACATTAAAGACGGTGTTGAACCCACCGTAAAGGTCTCAAGTGACTGCCTCCCCAACATGCATCATGTGGAACGCACGGGGGCATCATCGAGCGCACGAAGCCAAGCTCCCTTGCTCTCAGGCGTGGCCGCACGCGAGGGAGGAGCGCCCGCGCAGATGCAAGGAACGGCCGCGCAGCTCCCTCTCCCCTGCTTCCGTACCCATTTTGTTGCGGCCCCACTTAGGGATAAGAGGCCGCGCCAATTGAGGTTTCTTTTGGACATCTAACTAACTTATCCTTAGTTAGTTTTACTATATATATATTTCCTTCATTTCTAGAGAGAGAATGACTTAGAATTGAATTAGAATTAAAATTTTAGAGAGAGAAGCTCAAGATTTTAGAGATTTTTGTTCTTAGATTTTAGAGAGAGAAACTTGGTGTTTGATGATTGCTACATTGTGATCTTCAGTTGTCTTTGATATTGATCAAAGTTTTGTAAGAATTCTTTCCTTTTCAATGCAATTTTATGTTTGATTTTTATATATTGTTGAATTTCTATTTGTAGACACCTAATTGTGTCTCCCCAAAAACCAAACCCAGTGATGAGTATCTTTCACGTCGTTTGATTATTGAACGAAGTGAAATGTGAAAGAGTCTCTTGATGCGTCTTAATAGTTTTTAATAAAAATAATTCATTTCTGTTTTCGAAAATCTTTCTTTATGTACCCTATTTATGAAAATTGTCCATTACAGTTTAGTTTGGTCCATGATAAGGGTTCAATAACAATGTAGTTGGATAGGATTTGAAAATACCTTTCCAGTGATATATTATAAGCCCAATTCCGATGAATAATGAGGAAGTTATGGCCAAAATACTAAACTGGGCTCAAACCGGATTTTACCTACGGCCCAATGATCATGTGGAGGGTCCAAAGGTTTAATCCCAATCCTAAACTAATTAGGATTAATTAGAAGCTTCTATTAGTTTCTAGAAGATCTTAATTATCCTTTTTGAAAAGATAAGATCAAAGAATTTGAAATTGAATAAAACTTTCCTTTTTTAAGTCCTAATTCTACTCGAAATGAAAGATGTTCAAAGATGATCAGATATAATTTTTCTGCCTCATAATTTTTATCAAAATATTATACGTTTGGATAGATCTTGAAGTTATCTTTCCAATGATATATTATAACAATAATTCCGAGCTATAACGAAAAAGATATGAAAGAAATATGAAACTCTATCCAAAACTGACACCTTTCCACTATTTCGGCCATATCTTTTTATCTAGAAAATATTTTAATCCGATTTTACTTGGGATGGAAATTAGACTTTGAGATCTTTCCAACGACATATTATATGACTTATTTTGACTTTTGGATCAAAAGTTATGATAAAAACAAAGTCCGTAAAAAACTGTCTCAGCGAACCGCGACAGCTTTATCATGCCGCGTTGGATCCTGTCGCGCTGCGGTGGATCCTGTCGCGCCGCGCTAGACTCTGTCGCTCTGCGACAGAACCAATTTTATTCTGATTCAAATTCTGACTCTTTTCTATCTTTTTCAGACTATTTTCACTATAAATAGGGTCGATATTCTCCGTTTTTAAACCATTAACAATCATTCACAATAATCAACAATCATCTAATTCTATTCTCTTCTCTCTCTTAAGCTAGAAGCTTATTCTTTCTCCCTCTTTCTAAGCCTTCCCCTTTTCATAAAAATACCGTATTCACAAGTCTTAGACGCACCTAGCCAAGCTCGAAGTTGCCTTCGCTCTAGACGTGAAAGGTTGATAATTTATGAGGGTTTGGTCCTAATTCAAATCCCTATTTCAATTATTTAAATTAATTTTTTGATTTAATATTTTCCTTGAAGTTACTAACGTGTGTATTTTGTTATTAGAAAGAGGTACGAGGCAACAAAATAAGTTGTTTCAATTGCTCTATTTCCTTAGAAAGCACGCTTAGATTATTATTTTAATTCATAGTGTCATGTTAGGATGTCTTTATTGCTTTCTAGTATCATGTTTAGGTTGCTTCCTATTTCTTCTATCATGTTAGTATCATGTTAGGGATAAAGCTTTAATCTTTAATGTTTAGTGACATGCTAGGATTTGTTATTAATCTTGTTAGTATCATGCCTAGGATCTTACCAATAATATTATTATGCTTTGAGAATATTATGATGATGATTGTTGTTATTATGTTGCTTGATATATTGTTATTTCTTGATCATGCCCTCTCTTGCGGGTTTAAAGGGAATCTGTACTTGTAATCATGCTTAATAAGATAATTAATAATTTTATTTAGGCTAATGTGATTTTAATTCAAGTGATCGCCAATAACACATTTGTTCGTGCATTAATATTCAACCAACATAGATAAAACAGGTTTAGGATTAACCTATTGATTGTATGTTAGTCAGAAAGCGCACATGAATATGAGAATAATAAAGTAGAGGCCTATTTTAGGGCAGGTTCAATCTCTTTTAGGTTGGATTTGTACCTTCATTCCCGAATATCTAGTCATGGTTTCAGGCCACTATGGAGTTAGCGATCTCATGGATCGTGAAGGGTTGTAACCTTCACCCTGTGAACGGTTTACAAGTTCCTAAAACTTGTTGGCGACTCTTTTTCTCTAGGTTCCTTCCCTTTGGATGCCACCATGCTTAAATGTATGATCACAGTGGGGCTCAAGTGTGGGTTGCTTAAAATAATTCCTTACAGTTTTTGGCGACTCCACTGGGGAGGATTTCTATATTAATTCCTAAAATTTATTTTGGCAATAATTTAGAATAAGTGGATGAGACTCGAAACGTTCTAAGTATTGATCTGCGTAATTTTGATTTACATTATTGGCATATGCATAAAAAGGTCCGCATTGGATAGACCATCCGTAATGCGTCAAAAACATAGGATTTTTACACGTAGGAAATTTGGGAAATATCTTTCACAACTAGAATTGAAATAACGCAACTAAAAATTTCTAAGAACCAAAAGCTGCAGAGGCATGTAGGAACTGGCGCTGAGAAAACAGAGCCCGTCGCAGTGCGATGGCTCTGTCGCTGTGCGAAAGCAATGTCGTGTGGCGACAGGGTCATCGTCTCGCGACGGTCCCTGTTGTCTCGCGCTAAGTTCTTCCAATACCGAGGCAGAAATCTACCTCCTTGCTTTGACCAGTTCTAGTACTGTTTGCTCGATTTTACTTCCTGATTGAGTTTTTCTCACTTTTCTTAACCCATATGTGTTCTACATATGGCTATAACCCTCTGGGAATTCACGCTCCATCTACCCAATCGAACGCTCATTGCAACGACGGCCACATCCGATTTTGTGAATTCACCAAACCATGGAAGCAAGTTTAACTTGTGGGGTCCCATCCATACGCGCCAACTCTTCCAAAGGTAAGGCTTCCGCACGATGCATCCGGACTCATAACCATGGACCCTCTTTGACTAACCCTTATCCTTGAACTTTAGAGAACTAGAGCCATTGTTAGGTTGCAAACTCATTGCATCATATTGTGACTATTTGACTACTTGTGCATTATTTACTTGCGCATATTTATATGTGATTAAACTAACCGTTTGGTTTGACTTGTGATTATAAATATTCTTAAATAAACTAACCAATGACTAAAAGACTTTGCTTAATTAATTGAGTACTGAATTTGAGCTAATAAATATGTCTAAAATCGAGTCATAGTTCCTTTGAGTCAACCCGGATTTTTATTCCCGTATACTGCACAAGCGTCAACTTGTTTTGGTCATAGCCGGAGTTCTAGGAAGAGTTACGAGTCGTACAACCTATGGATCTATAGCCCCGAGTTTCATCTTTTATTTGGAGTTGGTTTCGTCTGATTCGGAGTCACAGATCAAAAGTTATGACTAAAATACTACAGCCTTTCCAGTTTAGTGCACATACGTGAAGTCTTAATTTAGTCTTTGTTTGAGTCTAGTCACATAGTCTAGTCACATGGTCATGACACAAGTCTTGAACATATCACTTACACTCACAAGTATTCACACACTTTGTACATACTTTTTCCACACCATGACCATGTCTTAGGTCCATGCATGAGTCGTTCTTTCCATCATTTGAGTTGGGGGTCCACTCTATTCCTAAATTCTTCCACATCTCTCCATCTTCATCATCTTTCCACTCTCCACATGCTTTCTCTATACATGTCGTTCCCCTCATTCTTCCATGATATTTCTCCATCTATGCATGTTGAATCAAGTTTGAGTCGAATAATTAACAAAAAAGTATCCATAACTTCCTTTTTTGCATTACTTGGTCAAGAAGAGAAGGGCGCTTAATTAAGGATAACACCTTCGTTCAAGTTCTACTCTTCGATAAGCCCATTAGACACAGTAAAAAGTTTTTACTGATGGCTCCCCAATAAAAATTTGATAAGTTAAGGCAAAACATGAACAATCTGACTGAGATGGTGAAGACTCTCGTTCTTCAAGTTAACGATCCTAACAAGCAACGACAGCTTGAGCGCATGGAAGAAAGCCTTAAGCAAGTTTCCAATGACTATAAGTTTCAAGAGATTAGCTCACAAGGGGTCTCAGTGGACAAGGAACTTCTTCCGTAGAAGTTCAATGTCAATGACATCCCTAAGTTCAAGCCAACTGACAACCCCTATTTCCGTTTAAGAGCTTTTGAAACAATAATGAATACTAAAGGGATTGATAGGAAGGTTTTCCATTCACTATTTTCATTATCTTTAGAAATCGTTTATCAAAAATGGTTCTTTTCCCTTGAAAAAGAGAAGACCTCTTCTTGGGATGCCATAATAAACGCTTTCATAGATAGATACAAGTGGAACGTTCAGGTTAAAACTGATCATAGAGAACTTGAAAGGTTGAAGCAAAAGGAGAACGAAGGATTTACTTCTTTCTTCAACAAGTGGAGGGAGACTTCCGCTAAGATGGTTGAAGTCCCTACTGAAAAGGAATCTGTGAGGATGTTCAACAAGAACCTCCAGGACAAGTACCAAAGGCACCTAAAATATCAATGCAATTTAAACACTTTCAAAGTTGTCTATGACATAGGTATTGATATTGAAGACAATCTTGCAAAACAAAATACTACTAACCATAGTAACAACAGTGGCTGGAAAGGAAAGAAGAACGACAATCCTTCTTCTTCCGAAAACACCTACTCTAGTAACAATGTTAGTATCTTTGACCTTAATAAAGTCTTAGCCATGGATAACCAAAAACCTAAGAAGCAACTAAGTAAAGAGTTCACCCCTATTGGGATAAACTACGATATAGCTTTCGATCGAATCCATGCCAAAGGACTCATCACTCCTATTGAACCTCTTCAAGATCCAGCACCCGAAAACAGGTCACCCAACTATGATTCTGACGCTCATTGCAAGTACCATCAAGGTAGAGGGCATACTACCGAGAGTTGTCGGAAGTTAAAAGAGGCCATCCAACATTTGATTGATAATAACAAGCCTCCCATACCTCCAGCTGGCAAGAAGGCCAAATGATGATAAAGCACAAGACACGAGGCGGGCTTCAACGACAAGATTTCATGACCTCTTTTTTCTTTTCTTTATTCCTTCTTTCCCCAATAAGTCTAGCATATGCACCTTTTATTTTCCTTAGATTTTATTTTGTAGGTTTTTTTTTTCCTTTTAATAAAATGAGCATTTATTTCTTGCATATGATCATTGCATTGCAAAAAAAAAAAAAAAAAAAAAAAAAAATATCCATGCCAGACTAAGAACAAGGTATACTAATGATTTGAGGCACCCCTTGTAGCCATATCATATCATCTTTACCTTTTAAAAATATACAATCCTTTCTTGATAAATCACTTTGAACCTCGTCTAACGATAGACTCTCATTTTTTAAACCCACATCTACCTAACCTTGGGATGGGATGGTGTGTAACTTATGCAACTTCAAAAGCTTGAGTGATTTCAAAAGATTAAAATAGCAAAAAGCAAATAATAATAAAAGTGTGCAAAAGGCCAAGTGTCCAATGTCATTAATCTGAACATGTCTTTGATATGAACACGTCTCAGATTGCGTCTCTTATCGAGTGCTCGGTACTGTGCCTGAGAAACATGAATGCCAAGTGAGTGATAGACCACATGATCGGGATTGCCCACACTTATCAAAATATAAAAAAAAATTGCAAAACCAAAAAATGAAAGAGAGCAAAAAATAATAATAATAATAATAATAATAAACAAAAGAAAGAGAGTTCAAAAGTGAGGAAACCTCAAGCATACAAATACAAAGATTCAAAAGCAAGGTTGCACACCTTGGGGGCTTATCTAGGGTCTTGAGCCTTTATCCCTTTCTTCTTCGACCTTTTTCCTAACCACGTTACCACCCTTTAAAGACCTCTTTGAGGTATACACACACTTGTGCAAGGTTCGGCTAGAGCTACGTTCGGCCTAATTCTTAACGGATACGTAGACAACCTCACATTGGGGTGCGGCCGTAATAAAAATGCATTCATACATGATCATATTAAGGGTTCTCCAATGCTCATCCCTATCCACTTAGAGCTAAACTTGGGGGATAGATCCATACATCATTAGCTAACATAGCCTAAGAGTCATCATCATTTGACTCTTTTCAAAATATTTTTCCACATACTTAGACTTTGCGGCCTAACGTAGTGTCACTTTGACACACATCACAGATACATGACCAAATAAACCTTCCCATAGGAACCCTTTTCCATGAAATCATAAACGTTGAAGCATGCCTAGTCATATCAAGATCACTCATTATCATAAAACATTATTGCGTCACAAAGTATAAAGTACTTAGCCTCCGCGCCTAAGTTACCCAAATACATTACAAAACAATGCACACACGAGTCATGTACGTTAAGTCATGTCATATCATATCACATAGAGTGGAGTCTATACACACGTGTCAAATCAAATTGAGTCAACCTCAAGTCAGTCAATCACTAAACCTTGAGTCAACCTTAAGTCAAAGCAATCACAATGTCAAGCACACAAAACCTTAGATCAACCCTAAGAAAAACATAAGCAAAGTCCTGTAGTCCAAAACATAGATGCAGGTGCACTAAGTCCCAAACGGACAGGTGATCTTTACAAAGGTTTAAGGCAAAAGACGCAAGTTTTTTCAAGACATGACAAGCTATCACTTCCAAGGAGTGAATATGAGAGAATTTGACAAGACGACTCAAGGCGTAGTGGTCTTTGACAATATCCCCTAAAGATATGGAAGATGTCACCTTAATTTGAGAAGACAGCTCAAGGCGTAGTGATCTTCGACAACATTCCCTAGAATGAGAAAGTTGTCACCCGATTTAAGAAGATAGCTTGAGGCGAAGCATCTTGGATGGCGTTCCCTAAGATGTGGAGGTTGTCGAACAAAATAACTTTGATTCAACAAAAATTGATTGTGTCCTAAGGCATGGACGACTCACATAGCAAGTTTCTCGAGGCAAAGAGACCCATAATTATTGGACAAGTTTTCCCGAGACGTAGAGAAATTATTGATTGATGCACACTTCCCAAGGCACAGAAGTTGGCGATTGCATCCCAAGGCATGGGTACTTAGTGGAATTTCACTTGCGAACTACTCAAGGCGTAGGAGCTCATGACAGGACTCTCAAGGCTTGGAAACTGTTAAACTATTAGACTTCCCAAGGCGTGGAAAATCATCATTTAGAAGACTGCTCAAGACGAAGGAGTCTATGACATGTTGCCCGAGGCGAGAAAATTTGTCAACATTCATTTGTGAGTTGCTCAAGGCGCAGAAGCTCATGATAAGAATTCCCAAGGCGTGGAAAACTATCATCCAATGGATCGCTCGAGATGAAGTGGTTCACAATAAGAATTCCCAAGGTGCGGAAGACCGTCATCCAATGAATCGCTCAAGACGTGGTGGTTCGCGGTAGAATTCCCAAGGCGTGGAAGATTATCGTCTAGTGGATCCCTCGAGGCGTGGTGGTTCGCGATAGAATTCCCGAGACATGGAAGGACGTTACAGCAAAACTGAAGATGACTACAAGTAGAGTCACCTTCGGCCATGTTCTCTGGCTTGCGGAAGATGGCCACAAAACAGTAGAAGATTGTTACAAGTAGAGCAATCTTCGATGATGTTCCCTGAGATGAGGAAGACTGTCACAGCGGAAATTGAAGGCAGCTACAAGTGGAGCAATCTTCAAGTGATATCCCTTAGCTTATGGAGGTCGTCATAACAAAATGCAGCAATAAATTCAGTTACCCTAGAAACGTGTGCTCGACGGTGCAAGATACGCGTTTCTTAACTCTTTTATCTGTTTAACTAACGCTAGTTTGCAGGTATCGGCGTTACAAGAATGATTTAGGATCGCAGAATGTTCTGAATCATTCTCCGTCCCTATTTCTACTTTGACTTTTGTTTTCGAAACATACGTTTCTCCAAACTTAGTCAAAGTGGTGGCATCTGTAGATACTTAATTGTATCTCCCCAAAAACCAAAACCAGTGATGAGTATCTTTCACGTCGTTTGATTATCGAATGAAGTGAAATGTGAAAGAGTCTCGTGATGCGTCTTAATTGTTTTTAATAAAAATAATTCATTTCTATTTTTGAAAATCTTTCTTTTTGTACCCTATTTATGAAAAACGTCTAGTCCAGTTTAGTTTGGTCCATGATAAGGGTTCAATAATAATGTAGTTGGATGGTATTTGAAAAGACCTTTCCAACAATATATTATAAGCCCAATTCTGATGAATAATGAGGAAGCTATGGCCAAAATACTAAACTGGGCTCAAACCGGATTTTACCTACGGCCCAATGATCATGTGGAGGGTCCAAAGGTTTAATCCCATTCCTAAACTAATTAGGATTAATTAGAAGCTTCTATTAGTTTCTAGAAGATTCTAATTATCCTTTTTGAAAAGATAAGATCAAAGAATTTGAAATTGAATAAAACTTTCCTTTTTTAAGTCCTAATTCTATTCGAAATGAAAGATGTTCAAAGATGATCAGATATAATTTTTCTGCCTCATAATTTTTATCCAAATATTATTTGGTTGGATAGATCTTGAAGTTGTCTTTCCAATGATATATTATAATATTAATTCCGAGCTATAACAAAAAAGATATGAAAGAAATAAAAAACTCTATCCAAAATTGACACCTTTCCACTATTTCGGCCATATCTTTTTATCTACAAAATATTTTAATCTAATTCTACTTGGGTTGGAAATTAGACTTTGAGAGATTTCCAACGACATATTATATGACTTATTTCAACTTCTAGATCAAAAATTATGATAAAAACAAAATCCGCAAAAAAAAAACTGTCTCAGCGCGCCGCGACAACCCTGTTGCGCTGCGCTTTACCCTGTCGCTCTGCGACAAAACCAATTTTATACAGATTTGAATTCTGACTCTTTTCTATCGTTTTCAGACTATTTTCACTATAAAAAGGGTCGATATTCTCCATTTTTAAATCATTAACCATCATTCACAATAATCAACAATCATCTAATTCTATTCTCTTCTCTCTCTTAAGCTAGAAGCTTATTCTTTCTCCCTCTTTCTAAGCCTTCCCCTTTCATAAAAATACTCATTCACAAGTCTTAGATGCACCTAGCCAAGCTCGAAGTTGCCTTCGCTCTAGACGTGAAAGGTTGATAATTTATGAGGGTTTGGTCCCAATTCAAATCCCTATTTCAATTATTTAAATTAATTGTTTGATTTAATATTTTCCTTGAAGTTACTAACGTGTGTATTTTGTTATTAGAAAGAGGTACGAGGAAACAAAATAAGTTGTTTCAATTGCTCTATTTCCTTAGAAAGCACGCTTAGATTATTATTTTAATTCATAGTGTCATGTTAGGATGTCTTTATTGCTTTCTAGTATCATGTTTAGGTTGCTTCCTATTTCTTCTATCATGTTAGTATCATGTTAGGGATAAAGCTTTAATCTTTAATGTTTAGTGACATGCTAGGATTTGTTATTACTCTTGTTAGTATCATGCCTAGGATCTTGCCAATAATATTATTATGCTTTGAGAATATTATGATGATGATTGTTGTTATTATGCTGCTTGATATATTGTTATTGCTTGATCACGCCCTCTCTTGCAGGTTTAAAGGGAATTTGTACTTGTAATCATGATTAATAAGATAATTAATAATTTTATTTAGGCTAATGTGATTTTAATTCAAGTGATTGCCAATAATACATTTGTTCGTGCATTAATATTCAACCAACATAGATAAAACAGGTTTAGGATTAACCTATTGATTGTATGTTAGTCAGAAAGCGCACATGAATATGAGAATAATAAAGTAGAGGCCTATTTTAGGGCAGGTTCAATCTCTTTTAGGTTGGATTTGTACCTTCATTCCCGAATATCCAATCATGGTTCCAGACCACTATGGAGTTAGCGATCTCATGGATCGTGAAGGGGTGTAACCTTCACCCTGTGAACGGTTTACAAGTTCCTAAAAGTTGTTAGCGACTCTTTTGCTCTAGCTTCCTTCCCTTTGGATGCCACCATGCTTAAGTGTATGATCACAGTGGGGCTCAAGTGTGGGTTGCTTAAAATAATTCCCTACACTATTGTTTTGCTTGATTTTGGATTTTTGATATTTGGATTACAATGTTGATGATGAAATTGATGATTACTTTTGTTATGCTTTTCAATTTTCCCATGAGTACTGAGTAGTTCTTTTGCTAGGGATGTGGTAAAGCATGTATTAGTGATATTCTATAGCTAATTTGTTGTTTTTGATTGATTTGTTGATGTGATTAAATTGGTTGATGAAATTTTTGCACGTGTTTGATTTGAAGAGGACAAGCTAACCTTGATGATCATGCTAGATTGCATAACAGTTTTCAATGAAACGAACAATTGATTTGGAAGCTATTATTATTGATTGATCTTGATTTGCGATTTTCCTTTGAAGTCATTTGTAGAGACATCTAGCTTGACCCTTGGAAATAGCTCTTTGAGTGATTTTGATTGCAAATATCGTTTTCCCTCGCATTTCTTGATTGATCAAATTCCCGTCAAATTAGCAAGTTTATCATTAGTGCATGTGGATCCTGAATTCCCTAGTGTTTTGATAATTGATTTCCATTTGTTAGCTTTGAATTGATTCGATAGCATAGACCAACCCGTCGTTTTAAGATTTCAGAATAGCTTAGCCTAAGACCTTAGCAAATACCGCTTTCCCTTAGGTTCGACTCGGACTTGCCCCTATACCTAGGGTTGGGTTTGGTTTTACAAATTTTATTTTGATCGGGAAATCTAGAAATCAACGACCTAGGTTTATCCCGCGTTATGGATTGGGCATTTGCATTGTCATTTTGACTTTGCACAGTTTAACTAATGTCAACAGATGCTGTTGAAGCACTTTAACCGCCAATTTGACTTTGTTGCTCGTCCTCTCGAACTTCATCAAGTTCGAATTTACTCCCACTTGTCAGTTTGGAAAGATGTTCCTTCTCCAAAAAGACACCATCACGAGCAACAAATACTTTGTTCTTAGATTTTTTGTAGAAGTAATACCCTTTGGTTTCTTTTGGATATCCCACAAAGAAACACTTGTTAGATTTAGGGTGAAGCTTGTCATAAATTAATCTTTTGACATATGCTTCCCAACCCCAAATCTTGAGAAAAGACAGCGTTAGAGGTTACTTCGTCCATAATTCATATGGAGTCTTTTCGACAGCTTTTGACGAAGCAGGGTTCAGTGTTAGTGTCGCGGTTAAAAGTGTGTGTCCCTAGAAAGAGATAGGAAGATCGCTAAGACCCACTGTTGATCGTACCATGTCTAGTAAGGTTCAGTTTCTCCTTTCGGATACTTTGTTCCATTATGGAGTTCCTAGAGGTGTCAACTCTAAAAGAATACCATGTTCTTTAGGTGGTCATCGAATTCATGGCTCAAATATTCACCACCTCGATTCGATCAAGGGCTTTGATTTTCTTGCCAAGCTGGTTTTCAACTTCACTCTAAAATTCTTTGAATTTCTCAAATGATTCAGATTTGTTCGACATAAGGTAGACATATCCATATCTACTATAGTCGTCTGTGAAGGTGATGATATATCGATAACCATTCCTTACGGGTGTGCTCCTTGGTCTGCATACATCGGTGTGTGTTAGGCCCAATAAGTCACCTGCCCTTTCTCCCAACCTGGAGAATGGTTGTTTTATCATCTTGCTTAATAAGCATCCTACACAATTCTCAAATGATTGTAAATCGAATGAGTCAAGAGTACCTTCATGTAGAAGTTTCTTGATGCGCTTGATGTTAATGTGGCCAAGACTACAATGCCACAAATATATCTGATTTGACTCAACAGTCTTAGCTCTCTTGGTGGTATCATTAACATTATAAACTTGTTTGTCTAAAGAAAGCACATAAAGACCATTTTCTGAATATGCCGTACCATAAAAAACATTATCGAGATAAAATGAACATGGATTGTCTTTTACTCAAAATTCAAATCCGTTGACATCCAACGCCAAAATTGAAATGATGTTTTTGGTAACATTTGGAACATGATAACAATTTTCAAGTTCTAGAACTAGCCCGAAGGGCAAAGACAAACTAAGAGTTCCTACGGATACGGTCGTAATTCTGGCTCCATTTCCAACCCGGGAGTTCAACCTCTCCCTTCTCTAGCCTTCTAGTTTTCCTTAGTCCCTAAGAATTGGAACAAAGGTGTGAGCCACATCCAGCATCTAATACCCATGTTGTTGTGCTAGTGAAGTTTAAGTCTTTAACAAAAATACTTGATCTGGAAGCAACGGTTTCATTCTTCTTATCGTCCTTGAACTTGAGGCAATCTCTCTTCCAATGTCCTTTCTTCTTGCAATAGAAACATTCGGAATCAGATTTAGAAGAGGCTACCTTCTTGTCCTTGTGGTCCTTGGTAGCTTTTGACTTAGGCAGAAAGGTCTTCTTACCCTTCCCCTTAAAGCCTTTCTTCTTCTTGCCTGTGCGCTTGAATGGCTTGCCCTTCTTGACCATAAGCATGTCATGCTTCCCCTCATCCTTGAGCGTTTGCTCGGCTTGCTTCAACATACCATGAAGCTCGGTGAGGGCTTTCTCCATATTGTGTATGTTATAGTTCATCTTGAACTGATCATAGCCTTTGTGCAGCGAATGGAAAATGATATCAATTGCCATCTCGGTCGAATACCCTGCATCAAGCCTTTCCACGTTCTCAAATAAACCAATCATTTTGAGTACATGTGGGCTGATTGGCTCTCCTTTCTTGAGCTTGCTCTCACGGGCCTGCTCTTGGAACATATTCTGAAGTTTAGAAATGATCTTAAAAGTTGTCTCCTTCTCAAAGAAAGTCTCTTGAAGGTCGAGAGACATTATGGCCAAAATGATGCATTTGACATCGGTTTAGGGTAACCTGAGTGACTTCCTCATTGGGAGCCTCGGGATTTTTCTCATCGAGGACGTATTCCTTTTCCTCTTGCATAAGAACTATACGCAAGTTCCTTTGCCAATCAAGAAAGTTTGGCCCACTCAATTTCTCCTTGTCGAGAATTGAGCGTAACGAAAATTGGTTGTTTGACTTATTCGCAGACATTGTTTCTACAATTGAAAGAATTTTGAAATGAAAAACCATTCATGAAACAATAAGTTTAAATTTTAAAGCATTCATGCAAATTTCAAGCTTATTAAGCGTTCTATCCACACATCGAATTTGTCCCCATTTGGCAAGAATAAAACGATTCCAAGATCCAAAGATCAATGAGTGATTAAGCATGCTTTGGCTTATCTTAACACTTATTATTCTAAGGTAAGCAACTCCTTGCTAATAGCTCTAAGCTATTCTTGGTTCAATAATATGTCACATCTAATGCTTTATGACGTTTATCTCCATTGCCACGACATCTAAGGACTCCTTACTGATATCGTTGAGTTTAACTAAAATTAACTTGTATACCCGGTATACCTTACGTTCCTAGGAAAGTAGTGATGCCTCGCTTTGGCGTAGCCCATCACTATTCTCATTAGTTTGGCAAGTGTTATTTTGGAATGGCAAATTTGATTAAATATTTTAGGGACCTAGGGTTTCTATGTTGGTTGATTTAAGTGAACTTTATTAATCATCGCAACATTGAAATCCTAAACATGCATCTAACATATCATTCATATATAATTAAACATAATTGTATATCAAAAACATATAATTATATATCGAAAACATATAATTATATATCGAAAACATAAGTATAAGATGCATTTGGCAACTAGCATGACCCCTTGAGTCTTCAAGTTTCAAGGGTCATCATTGCAACTTTATGGCTTCGTCTTCTTAGAAACGCCGTCTTCATGACACTACCATCATTTATGCAACTACTAGTAATTACGACTTTAAGGTACAAAAATACGCAACGGTTCGTAGACCGTATTTAGATTTACAAAAATACATAACGCATCGCTGTCCATATTTTCTATCCCAATCAGGCCTACTAGTTGCCATTTTCATAAAACCTGTAATACAATATACATTCCATTCATCCATTCATTATTTGTGAATGACCCATGCGTTTTACAACGAAAACAAGTAACAATGCAATATTTCGCGTAAACTAGTAACTAACTTAGGTGGTTAATCCAATTAACGCGCCTAATTAAAACTAGTCAAACTTGTTAACCAATTATGTGATTAAATGCGGTAAAATTGCTCAAATAAATAATGAAGTTCCCACTAAATTCCGCACCCAACTTAATTAATCCAATTAATTAAGCCGGTAAACCCAAAATTTTTTCCAAATAAAATTTTGCAAATGCCACTCAAACCCGAGGCCTAGCCTCCATTTTTAATTAAAATAATTAAACAAAATTAAAATAATTAAATCGGCAAAAACACAAAATCACATAGCCCTAAGCACACCCAAGTGCCTAGCATCAAGCCTTTCGGCTTGGTGTGCTAGGCACCGAGGCTTCGGGTGCCCTATGTGGGATTACCCGCACAGCCACGGCCTACGCCAAGCGTCACCCCATAGCCTATAGCATTGCACAAGTGCGTTATGCTACCTATGGGGCGTGCTCGCCATGCCTTGGTACTTGAAGGCCACGAGGGGCTTGCTGTTGTGCGGGCTTATACAGCCTCGCAGCAGCCAGTGGCACACTTAGGCACCCACTACCACACTAAGCATGCACCAGCCATGCACACACTGCACAAGTAGCGCACTGCCGAGGCACCACCCCGCACCCCTTGGCAGCCATATGCGGGCTGTGCAAGCAGCCCAGCTGGCCGAGGGGTTGGCGTGGGTTGAGTGCTTCGGTTTGTGTGCTCTTGCCTCGGGATTTTTATCCCGATTTTGTGTGATGTGTATGATTAATTTTAGAATTAATATTTAGGCAAAAAAATGAAAATAAAACAAGTCTAACTCAAATAAATTCAATTTTAAGTGCATAACCAAAAATTAATCCAAGAACCAATCTTTAAATAATTTTGGTTCAACTTGATGCCACAAAATTAAAAAGGGCTAACCTCATAATTAATTTAACCAAACGTAAATTAGTAATGAGCATTGACAAAATTTAAATAGGTTGGAAATAAAATAATCATCTAATGAAAAATTAATTCCAACACTAACTTGTGTTCATTTGAAAAAATTACATCTTCCAATATGAAGATTAATTATATTTGAATCACAAGTTTGAAACTTTACGACTTTAATCAACTTGGAAAAATGGTTAAATCAAGATATTTCAATAAACAATCATGGAATTTAGTAATATAAAGTCCTAACTAATTAAAGGTTAGATCTTTAATATTTAGGGCTTCAGAACACAAATTTTCACACTTAAAGCAATTAATTTGCAATTTTGTGAAAAATGAGCCAACCATTTAAGCACCAATTATAACTTAACAATGATGCTCAAAATAGGCTTATATATGCAGTAGGTTAATTATAATAACCAGACACACAATGTAATATGCCATTTAAAATCAAGGTTTATAGATTTAAAATTTTTCGATAAAACGAAAAATGCCTCGAAAACAGTATTTCCGAGCAAAATTTTGCTTATGGACAATCTTAAAAGGATCAAAACTGTTGCAGAATATTGTTTCCACCGCAAATGCACTAGTCTTGGGTCAAAATCTGGGTTCTGGAGCCAAACTTCGATTAAAATCAAGATTAAAAATAATCAAAACGAGCTTCTAATCTAATTAGCAAGCATAACAAGAATTTTAAAGCCATTTAAATCACCTTGAAAAATAGTTACAATAATTAAATGTGCGAGGCTCCGATACCACTGTTGGGTTTCGTGATGTCCAACACCGCGCGGAAACTAAAACTCGACCCCAAGACCTGCACATAAATTAAAGCAACTTAAACATGCATATTAATTAACAACATAATTAATTAACAAGAAAAGGGAAAGATGAAATTACCCTCGATGCATGCTTCGCTCACAAAGAGCTCTTACTTGAAAGCTAGCCGAGATTCGCAAATGCGAGAGCATCCTACGGCTTACACCCTCAAGCCTAACCCGTACGGCCCCTACCGCGGAGTTTAGCCGGGGCTAGACCAAAAACTTAGAGTATTACGAGCGAAAGTGTTCACGTCTTTGGTGATCCTTTCAAGCTCACAACTCAAAGTGGATTTTCTCAATTCCCAAGGTTGGGTATTTATTGAGAAAATCCCTTGAACATCCCTCTCTCCCATCAATGTGGGAGAATTGGTAAAATCCCCTTTTTCAATTTAATTCAAATCAAAAATCAAAAGAAAAAGGCAAAACAATCAACAATCAACAAGTGTCATAATATGACCAAAGGGTAGGTGAGGACCACCAAGGGGAGGGGACCAATTTCCCTTGCTCCCCAAGGCTCCTCAAGAAAACGGGCTCCCACATGGCACACACACAATGCGCCAGCTGGCTGCCCGAGCTTGGGAACTAAGGCACACCCAGCTGGCGGCTTGGTGCTTTGGCTAGGCCTGCCAGCTCAGGAGCATGTGTGGGCAGCTCGGCGCGCAAGCACGCACAGCTTGTAGCCCACTCATGCATTACGTGATGCTGCTGCTGCGATGCTTGTGTTAGGCACAGCCCGGCACGCTCCTACCTTATACGCAAGGCACAACACGCAAGTGCTGCTGGCCTTGCTTATGATGGTGCGGGCTGGCTGCTGCCATGCCTAGCAAGTGTGGCTGGCCCTAGCAGGTCTTGCCTTGCACGCAAGGTTGGCTCAGCCAGCTTGCTCGGCCATGCTAGGCATGCTGAGCTTGCGGCCGAGCCTTGCCTTGTGGCAATGGCTTTAGCTAACCATCCTAGCCTTTGATTGGCTTGGCCAGTACGAGGCTAGGATTTTCTCGAGCATTGACTTGTTGATTGCTTGATTTTACCATATCGTCGTTTCCTAAATTTGACTCGACTTGAGACGCTCATTTTCGATGCTCCTAGCTCGATATCCAACGTCTATGCTCATAATACTTTAACAACTCATTGATTCCTTCAGATTAATTCGTCATCACGGATCGGTTACTTGATTGGGTGTGAACCAAAGGGTTTAGTCAAGATTAAGTTGTAATATTAATTATACATTAATATTACTGATCGGAAGCGGCCTCTAGCTAGGCATTCCGATCACTTGACCTCACTAAATAATTAGCTTTCTGATAATTCCGAACCCTCTATCGGAATAATACACTTGTTCGAAGAACACCATTCTTATCAATCACATGTTGAAGTAACTCTTTCACTTCTGGGTAGTTAGCAAGGGCACCAAGTTTTGAACCAAACTTTTTCATAATGTGCCACATGCACCAACAATGCCTTGTCTCCGGTATAAGCATTATGGCCTTACTCATGGCAGCATCCTGATCAGTCATGATCGTTGCTGGAGGTTTCCCACCCCTACACTTAACCCATTGCCTAAACATCCATTCAAAAGTCT
The DNA here is from genome assembly GCF_948465745.1 of Chenopodium album. Classification (NCBI taxonomy): domain Eukaryota; kingdom Viridiplantae; phylum Streptophyta; class Magnoliopsida; order Caryophyllales; family Amaranthaceae; genus Chenopodium; species Chenopodium album. Next base: position 33,478,906 of record NC_137847.1, read on the forward strand.
CAGCATTCTCATGTGACACTATAGAATATCCTAACAAGATGGTATGTCCATGGTGATTCACACCAACAAAATTAGAAAATGGCAACTCATATTAATTTGTGAGGTAGGTCGAATCAAAGCACACAGCATCACCAAAGTATTGATGATCTACTCTGCTCCTAGCATCAACCCACATCTGTAATACCCCGTATTTTTGAAACGCATTTCTAATTATTTAATTAATTAGTATTCTCTTAAAAAGGGTATTTTAGTAATTTATTTTACTATTTGAATTTTGGAGCCAAAATGATATTTGAATTTTAGCGCCAAAAGTATTTTAAAAACTCAATTATTATTTTTGGATTTTGGATAAGATTTATTATCCATTTATTTTATTTTAAAAACCGAATTATTTATATATATTTCGGATATTTTAACTAATCAAAATTATATTTTTATTATTTAATTAGGAGGTCCGAATTTCCTAAATAATAAGCTATGATTTTTGGATTTTCTAAGTGTAGAAAATCTGATTTTTGTAGTGATATTTAGTGAATAATTGGTATTTTCTTAATTAGCTATTTTATACAATAAATATTATTTACACAATTATTTTTAATTCCTTAAAACTAGCAAATTAATTCCCTAAATATCTAAAGGGAGGTCCGCAAATATGAGCTTAGGCAAGCTCAAATTTTCGGCCACCATGATGGATTTTTGGGTGATTCATTTTGGTAAATTGTATTTTCAATTATCTCCTCAAAATCTCTTATTTTCCTTAATTTTATTTTTCCATCTCACAAAGATTTGATCATCTTATTTTCCTACCTTATTTCATCTTTGATTATTCCCCAAGTAATCTCTTTTTCCATATTATTTTCATGACAAACACACTTTCCTAAACCTTAATTCTCTTCTTCTTTTCCCTAAACCTTTTCATACTTTTCTTCTCCTCTTTTTACACAAATCATCCCGTTTATCTTTGAAGCCAGTTTTCGGGCACTTCTGGTCATTTTTGGGGCATTGACGTTTTACAAAAGATTGCTCCTCTCGAAAAATCCCTGAGGTTAGACTCAAGAATCACCCAATTCGGAGTTATATTGAAGGAGTTATAGCCTCTGCAAGTTCTACCTATTCTTTCTTACGAAAATTCAATTCTCTTTAATCCTATTCCTTTATCTTCTTTATGGTTAGTTTTCTAAAATACAAATACCTATTTCAAAGCTATAATTTTATATTAAAGTATTAATTTAAAAGAATTTTATAGTCCATGCACATTAGACTTGAGTTTATGTTGTGATAACCTTATGGTTATGTTATTTGCAAGGTGTATTCGTGGTTGAACTTTGAAAGTGCATAATATTGATTGATATTCGGAATCAAGATCCTTGAGGTTCTTTTTGTGTGGTTTTTCTAGCAAGGATCAAGGTACGTTTAGGTGGCTAGATATCTTTAAAAGTGATTGGTTTGAATAACATGTTTTGAATGATTTTATGATGATTGAATTAAATTGATTTGAATTATGATTTATGAAATAAAATATGTTTGGAGGTATTGATTTTAATATTTGTTTTAATAAAAGTATTTTGAATGATTGATTTTTTTTAAATCATGTTTTGAATGGTTTGAATTACTTATCGTGTTTAAATAAAGGAAATGATTCTAAAAGGTTTGCTGAATTAAATAAAAGGTTTTTCAAGGAAGAGTTAGATTTTGAAAAGTTATTAATATGAGATTTTATTCTCAAGTATCTATTTAAAAGGTTTTGATTTTGAAAGTATGTGGAATTATTAAAAAGGAGTTTGAATTATCTTGGAATTTATTGGATATTAAAAGGATTTATTGAACCATTGAATTATTATTATTAATGCTTTATAAGCATGTTGGTAATCCCACTATGCGGATTTGGTTTATTGATAAGGCCTTGGACTTTGTATGACCGGGTCTTCCTCAAGAATAGCCTTGTAATATAAGGAGACTAGCTTGGGGGGTGTGCACACTTGGGTGAGGAATTGGATTAAAAGAAATTGGTTCTTAATAAAGGAATTGGTTTTATTAACTATTATTTTGAATATTGAATCATTGGAATCGGTTTTGCAATAATGAGTTTGGAAATTATTGGATTAATTATTGGAATTGATTTTTAAAGCATGTTTGCAAATAAATTGAGTTTACATTATTTTGCACTTATCGTACTTAGCATATTTTGCTAATCCGTAGTTCTTATTTGTTTTGGTTCGCCCTGTTTACCGTAATGGTAAGCAGTGTTGACTATTTTCAAGTGGAGTCATGAATGAGCATATGGGAGTCCCGGGATTTGCTTCACCTAGTTTAGGAATGTTGGTCTTGTCTTTATTTAGAGTACTCATAACAATGTTACTATTTTTATAAGTATTAATAAAAGAAAGTTGAGTTTCCGCTGCAAGTTTTGTTATTGAGTTAAGTATTTTGAGTAGCCTTGCGTAATCACGGCGCGGTAATACGCCCAAGTCTATCTCTACGGTATAATTATACGTATTATACTAGTATTTTCGTAGAGGGAGATTTGGGGGTGTTACAACATCACATCTTTCAATTTCCCAAATTCATTTAGCCTATGCATATGGTAAAAATTCTGATTGTCATATGTCATTTTACTAAAATACTCTAGCATCGCCGCTACATCCCAATTTTTCAACTTCAACTTCCTCTTCCGGGGTTCACTAAATTATGCATATTTTTCTTATTGAACCCCATATTTTCAACATCGTGCCTTTGGTTGGCCATGTTATTGAAAATCTGACCAATTGGAGCACCTGACCCGAGGTCATTCTCAATCTTATATTCAATACGCTTTGTTATATTTTCTTTCTTATACATAGAAATATGCTTTGACTTTCTTAGGGTAGGGGTATGACGTTGTTGCTCATTCACAACTTTCTTCAACTTCCATTGTCCTGCCTTATTCACTTTCGCATAGATCATTACCGGGCACTGGCATTTCTTCGATTTCTTCTTCAGTATCGGCTCATCATGCACAACAATCCTCTTCCCATTCACCCTTCTCCTATACGTTGTCCTTCCATAACACTCGCATTTCCTCACATAGGTACCCATTGATTTAGACTTTCCCAACTCTTTTTTCACCTCATTTCCACCACCATCACAAACAAATAACCCCAAATCCTTATTGATTTCCGTAACTACGATGATACTTATTTAACTCATCTCAAGTTTCAAAAACCATCCCCACTGCCGGATGAGGCACTAAGGGGACATTCCTCGACGGAGTCACAAAAACTCCTTTATCACCTCCCCGTGTAATTTGATTTAACTTAATTCCATCACTCCCTACATGGTTCATGTCATTACAATCAACCCCTACATGGTTCATGTCATTACAATCACCCCCTATATGATTTATGTCTATACCATCACCCTCTACCTCTACATGATTTAAGTTTGTACCATCACCCTCTACCTCTACATGATTTAAGTTTGTACCATCACCTCCTACATGATCAGAAACATCACTTTCTCCTGAATTCTCATCATTTGAACATGAACTACCAATTTGCTTTACGTCTCGATCCATGGTCGTTCCCTGTACATCAACATAATTTCCCTGGACAATTTAACTATACAATTAACTCACATTATCAACCATTACACCATATAGCGACTCTATTACTATGTTCTACACAACAACAATTTCACACAAGAGTAGAACAACAAACAACATCTCTAATGCTGTATTAATATTGGAATACTAACTAATCAGTAATTGGCACAAATGGTATATATTACTATTAAATACCGACTAATCAGTTTTTGGCACAAATGGTATTACTATTGAATATCAATTAATCAGTAATTGGCAAAAATGGTATTAGTATCGCATACCAACTAATCAATAATTGGATATAATGCTACAAATGTTAATCAATTCAATGAGTAAGTGGTATGATTCTCAAATTCATACTATAGTATATCAGCCTCCTCCAGGCCAGATAGGGGTGTCCTTAATTCAAATTAAAATCAAAATCTAATCAAATTCAAACCGAATTATCAATTAGGATAGGATCCGAACTTTAAATCGGATTGAGATTTTTTAAAAATTCGTATTTTCGGATTGGATCGGATTGACCCTAAGTGGATCCAATCTAAACCAAAAACCGAATTGTAAAATTAAGCTTGTATAAATATGTATTTCTTTGTTTTTTGAAGTTTAGCTCAAATACTTACTATTGCTTAAAATAAATTAAGGAGACTTTGTATTAATTAATTAACTAGCTTTTTGGCCTGTTTGATGCACGGGTTATTACTTGGGTTAATTATTTTTATATATAGGTATGCTTTTCAAAAATTGAAACTTTTGATATAATATACGAAGTAATTGTTTCGTCACTAAAACATAAAAGAAAAAAAGAGTCAGAGTACAACTGTGAAAGAAGATGAAGGAATTTGGTTAGGTATATATACATGAAGATTGTGGGACATGAAATGACATATTAGTTTAAGTTATATTTTAAGTCTAGGAGATGAAAGAAATTTTTTTATTATGATTCATATGTTTATGTAATGTGTATTAATTATGGTGGAAATGAAACACTTCATTTTGTTCCTTGAATTTGCAAGTTATAGAATGCATAAAGACTTAAACAAAAATATTAAGGGAGGTGACATGTGGCATATGGGGTAGTGAGTGACTTGTGATGACATGTTTCATGTGAAAAATTTATGGTTTGTATTGTTAAATACTAAGTATAGATGACTTAATGTTGAACTATTTATTTTAATCATAATTTTGAAAATTTTTATTTATATAAAGCTTTATTTTTATAATCGTATTAATTAGGTGCTAAAAATAATGTATTATAATTCGAATTTTTGGGTCGAATCCAAATAACCGAATTTTAATTCGGATTGGATTGGGAGAGAAATTTGGATCGAACCGGATTGGAAAATTGAAAACCGAATTATATTTCGGATTGGATCGTAATGGGACTAAATCCAAACCGAAAACCGAACGGACACCCCTAACGCCAGATGCTATATACTTCATTAACTACAGAATTTCTAAATCCAACCTAAAATATCACTACCATTAATTACACAATACAAAATAACACATGTTATTGATATTCACTCCAAAAATTGCTATTCAACAACACTACTAATTAAAGCTAATAATTCACCAAATAACCCCACTACTTATATCAATAATTTTGACCTGAAAATTGGTATTCAACAATAATACTAATTCATGCTTATGCTTCCACAAATACTTCCACTACTAAATCACAATAATTCAACAAATAATTAGAAAGCTGAAAGATATTGAAAATACAAAGTGCACTAACCTTTTCATTACTACGACCATCACCACTAAAACCACCAACATTGAGCATCTTCGGTTAACCACACAAGTATTTCACCAATTTCAGTATTTATGATAAAATGCAATCCAAAGAGAGCAAATCCAATTTTGGTTTGGGGGGAAGATTGAGAAAATAAAAATAACTTGTAAAGAATTAAACGGGAAAACAAATTATGAGAAAGAAATGCTCAACAAATTATTATGGTGCTACCGATTATGAGCAAATCCAATTATTCTTTAAAAAAGTACAAAAAAAACATTCAGAATCAAAAAATTTGTGAATTTGGGGGGAAGACTGAGGAGAATTTCTCAGCCTCTAGGAACTTTAGTCCTAGAGGTCTCTAAGGAAGGGTAGATTAATAATTTTGTATATTATGGAAACACAAGCTGTAGTGGTGGACCCTCTTGTTCTGAAATTGTCTGTTGACCAAATTTTCAATAATAAAATAAACAATAAAAAGGAAGAGGCAATTTGAAGTTAAAAAGGAAGAGAGAGAAAACATAAGTGGGAATTCGAAAATTAAAAGAAGAGAGAGAAACCCATTCAGAAGAGAGAAGATAAAGCTAAGCTAAGGGTGAAGAGGGAAGCCAAAGTGAGCAACGATCTGCACTACGGCAAAAGTGAAGTACATTAACCGTTGGTGTTGTTCTGGTTCTATCTATTGCTGTTGATGGTACTTTTATGACACCAAAAAACTTCTTGATGGTATTTGGTGTTGTTCTTGTTCAATCTTTTGCTACTGATAATACTTTATATGATACCAACAACTTTTTAATGGTATTCTTTTAGATACCAACAGTCCTTGATAGTATTCTCCAACAATTTTTTATTGTATTCTTTTAGATACCAACAACCCTTGATGATATTATTTTAGATACCATCAGTCATTAATGGTATTTTGTGTTGTTCTTGTTCTATCTTTTGCTATTGATGGTACTTTTTATGATACCAACATCTTGATGGTATTCTTTTAGATACCAACAGTCCTAGATGGTATTTGTAATTAATTCAATCCAAAGACACCCAATCCAAAGATTGAGAAAAAAAAAAGGACTATAACAAATTAAATCTGAAAACAAATTATGAAAAATAAATGCTCCAACAAATTATTATGACAATTTTTAGTTTGCAAAAAATAAAAACAAAATTAAGAATCAAAAAATTTGTGAATTTGGGGGGAAAATTGAGAAAATTAGCGCTACTATTGTATTTGGGCTAAATAAACAAGAAATATAGGAGAGGAGGGATAATGTATGACAGAAGAGGGCCCCACATTTTTGTCTTACCTTTTTTTTCAGATTTGTTTTTTTTTAAAACTAAATTAATAAGAAAACTGAGAACGTGGGACCCATAATTTGGTAGAGGCCTCTAAGACTGAAGTTCCTAGAGGCTGAGAAATTCTCAAAGACTGAGAAATTTGGCGTAATCTTCTTTTTAATGGAAGATACAAGGGACAATGTATGACAACATGTCCCACATTATTGTCTTTCTTTTTCCTTTTCAAGATTTTTTCAATCCAACTCATTTAGAATGAGGGGCCCACTGTTTACTAGAGTCCTCCACGATAAAAGTTCTTAGAGGCTGAGAATTTCTCGTCTTTTGATAATAGCAAAAGTGATAATTACCTAAACTTAATTGGAAAATTTGCCAAAAATAACACGACCTTTCAGCGATCTTCCAAAAATAAAACGACCTTTGGGTTTTCTCAAAATATTACGACCTTTGACACATATCTTCCAAAAATAGAACAAAAATCGGCAACTTCTATTACAGGTTACATTTGACACATGTCACGTTGTAATTTGTTAAGATTTTTTTTTTAATTTTAGCATTTTTTTTTAAGAATAATGAACATATATTTTTATTAAAAAAAAAGAAAAAAAAACTGAAATTTTGAAGAAGGGGAAAAAAAAACTGAAAATACAATCACCACCCTCTTCCCGTGAATCCCTCTCTGTACCTCCACCTCTACCACGAACTCTCCGTGAACCACTCAAACCCAACCAGGTACACCGGAAACAACCTCTGTCCTAACACCACCCTTGAAACCGCCTTCCTTCTCACCCCCATACTCAAAACAAACCCATATATTCCCACCCGTCGCCTTTGAAATCATCGCGAAACCACCGCCCTTCCTCCTTACCGCCGTGAAACCACCACTCCACCTTGGAATCCAATTGAAACTCTAACCTATCGAAAAAGAGAGATAGAGCGTGAAGGAGAGGGGAGTGCTAGCATATGGGATGTGGTAGGGTAGGGGGACGAAATCAGGGACGGGGTAGGGAAGTGGGGGTCGAATCGGGGGCCGGGAACGGGGATGTGTAACACCCTAGAAATTCCTTTCTTTAAAAATACTTGTCTTGCTTTGTTTAAAACTCAAAATAGGAAAATCTAAGACATTACCGCCACCGTGAAAACGGCTAAGGCAACTATCAAAGACACACAACGGAAGACTATCTTTAAAACATTCAAAACGACTCAACTTAAAAGTCAACCAACGAAAGTAAATTCAATCAAAGTAAAACAAAGTCAACCTACAACTTGGAATCATTGTAGGCCCTTAACAAAACCGAACCGAATTAAAACCTTTGCGTTAGTCTCACAAACAATAATATCATAAAATAATTAAAGCAATAAACACATCATAAACTTATGAAAACTAGCATGATTCGCTCTTCACTCATGCCCATCATGAATATGTTGTATCACCTGAAAAGCTTTACTCTACTTGTTTCCACTACTCTCCATTAAAAATGGGTCATTATAGGGACAAAATAAAGACAAGGCCAACAACACACAAACACACAATCAGCAAAGTGATAAGTGGTTTATTTGACCACTTATTGTGTTAATTTAAACCCGGTTTTGCAATCTTTTCCCCTTTTTCTAACCCGTTTTTGAATGAAAATGTTATATCTCGACTTTGTCCCCTCTTTGCTTGTGTTTGTTCATGTTTGCAGGTATTATAACTCAATTTGACAAGCACTCAAAGCATGGGATGATGTTCAAGGCTTGAAGACAAAGAAAGGAGAGCCCGCTCTTGGTGGAGCGGGCGCTCCATCGAATTGAAGACATTCTGCCATGAACCTCCCTCCAGTGAGGAGCGGACATGTGGCCTAGCTGGAGCGGGCGCTCCTAGCTCCTCCAAACATTCTTCCCAAGTCCTGAACCTACTAGGAGCGGGCGTGCACTCGATCAAGAGCGGGCACTCCTAGCCACCACCACATTCTGCCTTCTCATGACCTGTGTGGAGTAGGCGTGCGCAACCTAAGGAGCGAGCGCTCCGAGGAACAAGGGAGCGGGCGCGCACACTATCAGGAGCGGGCGCTCCTCCCTGATGATTTAAATTCTGCCTCGTTCTGTTGATGTGAGGAGCGGGCGCGCAGGACATAGGAGCGGGCGCTCCTAGCTGGGAATCCGTTTTATTTTGACAGATTTACCTATGTGTTTTGGGGAGTATAAATACTTCCCCTTGAGCTCATTTGTAAAATAGACAACAGTAGCCTAGTTTTTAGAAGTTTCTCTTAGTTTGAAACATTCCTCTTTGACAATTTAGCTTAGTTTTCATCAATTCAATCATTGTAATAGTGAATTTCAAGAGATATTCTCAAGGTTTGGCACTTTGTAATCAACATTTAAAGCTTCAATTAGTAATTTCTTCAACCTTCTTCTACTTAATTTCTGATTCTACTAAGTATTTGCATGTTACTTGAATCTCCTTAGTTCTTGATAATTTGTTGTTGGATGATAGTTTGTTCAATTGTTAACCACTTTTACCCAATTATTGAAGTAGTTAGAACCCTAATACTTGTTTGCATTTTGATTAATATGAGTTGTGAGTAGTCTTCTTGCTAGGGGTTGGGTGAAGCTCAACCTTTTGGGTTAGTTATGCAAATGTGGGAAAAGTATTGATGTTTGTATTGCAATTAAATTGATTGTATGAGGTTTCTTGTTAGTTCTTCATGATAGGATTAGCTACCCTTGACTTAGGATCTTGATAGCATAATATGCTTAGTTTGACATGGAAATGTGAATTGAGTATGTCATTACTTATTGCAATTTGATTATGTATCTTCTATTGCTAAACTAATGAGGAATCTAAGTTTAGTAGTGTGAGCTGTTTTCTAATTGCATGAGGTTGATCTTACATATAGTCCTTGCTATATCTTGTCTATTTTCCTCCCCGTTTGCCTAATTGCCTTGGTTGAGTGGATCCCAATCCCTAGTGTCTTTAATCCATTGAATTAGAATCATAGTTTGTTTATACTTAACAAACCCCAAATCACCATAGACTTCGAATTAGCTTAAGTGCTATGATCCTTAGCAACCATATCCCGTTTCTTGTGGACCGAACTCTTACTTATCATCATTATGCTTAGTTTGTAGGATGTTTGTTTATAAGTGTGTTTGATTGAGTGTGGAATGTGCGACCGTTCTAACGCCCATCACATAGCTGGGTACAAAAGCGTATTTAAACACACTAACATGCTTCCACCTATCAACACACAACTTACCTCGTTGCACCTACTTACAAGCACGCAACATACAACAAAACTTCTGAACTAAGTAACTAAATAATTTATTTAGTATTGATTACACATCGAACGGGTTTCCCCCCTAACTTGCCCCAATAATGTGGTACTAACACGGGAGCTAACCTTGCCAGTATAAAAGAACCACTCGTAAGTGGCGGAATTCCTGCGCATAATAATAAAAGGAAAATACAACGTCCTGTACTCCCAGTAGAAGTTATGCTTAAATATAAAACCCCATAACTCCCCCAATATGTTTATACTCAAGGTATATACGTTCCAAGAGTTTTGGTGCCTAATCTCTTTCACTTTACATTATTTACATATTATTAAACTTGGTGATGATTCTCAAACCATAATCATTCAATCATAATAATTATTCAAACAATCAATTATACCAATTTAATTCTTGAAAATTTAGTGACCACATAACATTTAATGTTGAACCCTTTTTAAATGTACCTCCATTTTTGACGTAGGGAAAAGTAGGTCGTTTTCTACCCTTTCCTAGAGCCAAAGAAAATTTATAAACACTTGACCTACCTAATACGAGTATAAGGAAAGTCAAGGGTCGAACCTAAGGGAATGAGTAGGCGCAAGCTATAGCCTAGGTCAAGCTACTTCAAAGATTAAAGAAAGATATGGTTGGTAACTAAGACATCGAGAAAGCTAGATAAATCGAGAAATTCAATATACTAAACACTAGGGATATAGGTTCTACATGCAAGCTCAATGATTATGCTAATTGAAGGATCACTCAATCAATTCAAACATTGCAAAGGACAAACAATAGTCGCAATCAAAGGAATTCAAGGGCTATCTCCTATAAGCCAAGTTAGGGTTCACTATGAATGGCTAACTAGGAAAATCACAATCAAATTCAATCAATTAAAGCAATTCTCAAATCAAGGGTTCATGTCATTGAAATTTGCAATGCAATCTAGATTAATCTTATAGGTTGATCACTCCTAGTCTAATTAGTCACATGCACAACCATGTCAACCAATTTAATTACAACAATTCAATCAATCAAGGATCATCAACTAGCAAAAATCATCAATCTAGCATGCTTCCCCTTCTCCCTAGCAACTAATCTTCTCACTAATCATGGTGAAAATGAAGAACAAAACAAATTCAATCAAAATCATATTCATTTCAAGTTTAATCAAGAAGGAATTCAATCACTAAACAAATTCTAAAGCAAAGAAAGAAATTCAAATCAAACATTCAAAAATTAAAGGAAATTGCAATAAAAGTAATTCAAAGGAAAGAAATCTCACAAACTTTCATTGATGAGAAGTAGAAATCCAAGATCAAGTTGAAATCAAAGATCAAATTCAAGTACAATCAAGTAATCTTAAGCTTCTCTCTCTACTTTCTCTCTCTACTAATTCTGGAAAAATATATGTCAAGTACAAATTAAGTCGTCCCCCTAAAAAGGAAAAGTTTAAGAGTATAAATAGAAGAAACGAGCGAAGGGGGCGAGGCGCCTGGTGCGCGCGCACCACCAGGCCGTGCGCGCGCACAGGTGGGTCTGCGCGCACGCACCCCCTGTGTCCCGAGCATCCCTATCATTGGTGCACTCGAGGCGATGCTCGTGAGAAGGGCAGCTCCTTTATCTTCCAAGCATTTGAATGCCTCAAGCCAAAGCATAACTTCCAAGGCCCTCGAGCTCGCGAAGCTAGCTTGAATTGCGCTTCCGGAATCCCGAACTTTGCTCCATCAACTTTCTTGAATGCGCTCGAGCTTTCTCCTTGGTGATCATACCTTGGGAAACTCAACACACCTACAAAACAAATCAAGGGAACAAAGAATCGAGAGGAATAGTCGAAAATGAACAAAATGACAAGAAAAACCATTAAAAGCATGCATTTCTCTAAAATTACACACAAACACGCAAAGCAAGCATTATTATGTAAAAACACGGCAAAAAGCACTAAAAATGAGAATAAAACTATAAAGAAAACCTAGCCTAAGAGTGCCATAAATGACACTCATCAGTGTCAAAGATACCTTAAACGCATAATGCGCCACAAATCCTATCCCTCTTTGTTAGGAACACCTTAAGTGCACTAAGGCACCAAATATAATTTAATCCTCATGTACAAAGACACTTAAATAGCTCCTTTCTCATGCTTATAGCATCAATAAAAATTATATGAACCATAATAAAATTCATCCTTAATACTCCAAACCAAATTAAACATGCTTTCTATCATGCCATAAATAAAAGTGTGGTTCATATTCAACATGCCAAACGATTACTTTCAAATCATTAATCCATCACAAATAAATCATGCTCCATAATTCGATCACCAACATCAACCAAATCACAATTTCCAATCATAATCTAGCATGATAATACTTGGGATTAATTAATCAAGCCTATCATGTTACTACATCATCAAAAATATGCTAAGTACGCGAACGTACCTTGAATACGATCTTAAAATCGCCACGACTAATAGAAATCACTCACTTCAAAGTTTCCTACAAACCAAAATTATAACATGGCATTAAAATCTACTCCACACAAATTTCCAGCAATATATACTCTTATTAAACCACTCATAATTTAATTAAAACAAGCTGAAAATTTATTTAAAACCTCATACTTTAATCCCAAATAATGGGTAGTTAAAATTCTTTCAAGAAACTTAATTTTTAGCATACTACCAAAAATTCCCAGCAATATTAATTAATAAAAATTTGCTGTAATTATGCTTTAAAACCCTTAAATTAAAGGTTTAAACCCACCCTAAATCATATTCCTTCAATAATCAATTATCTATGAATCTAGGGTTTTAAAATTAGGGCTTTTAATTAGAATTAAAATCTAAAAATTAATTTGCACCATACTTAATATCAATCATCATAAAATTAACACAAAACTCATAATTTACAATTAGATCTAAGATTTAAACAAAAGAAAAATAAAAACAATAAATTTTTTTTTTCGAAAAGAGGAGGCTGGACAGCAGCACGACACCACAGCCGGCTGCTGCTGGTGGTGGCCGGCGGCCCACCGGTGGTGTTGGTGACCGGCGGTGGTGAGTGCCGAAAAGGGGAAGGGGAAAAAGAAAGAAAAAGAAAAAGAAAAAGAAGGAAAAAATAAAGGAGAAGGAAGAGAAAGTTTACCTTAGGTATTCTCCAATCTGAGCAAAGTTTAATTTATCAAGTGTTGAATATTTATACCCCTTTCTCTAGAAACCCTTCTTACCTTAACTTTCCCTTTTTTACTCTTTCCTAATTAAACTTTACTAAAATAAAAATTTCCTAAATTAAATCCCAATTTAATAAAATAATTTATTAAATAAAACATTCCTTTTATAAAATATTTCCAAACTTATTTACAATAAATAATTAAAATGTCATGAATAATTCATTTCAAATTATTTAAATACCCCACAAAATACTTATTTAAAATAAAATACATATAAAAATACGAGGTATTACAGGATGAGAATGGGTCGCGCTGACAAAGGGGCCACGGAGAAGCCTTATGCCGGCGAGGAAGGGGTGTGACGACGCTAGCGGGGAGTAGGGGACTAGGCAGTGGAGTATGATCGAGGGGTGTTAGGGTCTGAGTAAGTGGGTTTTTTTTTTTTTTTTTTTTTTTTATATTTCAAGTTTATTTTTAGTTTTTAGGTTTTTTTTTAAAAAAGAAAATTGTAAAAAAAAAAAAAATGACCAATGGCACTTTGATATGTGTCACATGTAATTTATTAAACAGGTTATCAACAGGTCACGTCTCATTGAATATATGTCAAAGGTCCAATTATTTTAAAATAATCCAAATGTCATTTCATTTTTAGAAGATCGCTGAAAGATCACGTTATTGTTGGCAAATTTTCCAAATTAATTTTAGTTGAGCAAAAATAAAAATAATATTGGATTCTAATTTGATTGTTGATGTACGGAATGAAATAATTTCAAAGTTTAATTGTCATCGTTGAAACTTCGGCTATTGCAACAATGGAGGAAGAACTAACCTCAACACCCAATACATCTACTCCAGAAATCAACCCAACCTCTCTCTTCCCCATAAATTCCGACACCACCGTCGTCACCACCGCCACAACACCCCAATGGCTAAGCAGTTCTAGCTTCACCACCGACCTCTCCGTCATCAACGACACCGTCGCCGCTCTCCAAACTTCCAAAAACACCGACGACACTGACGACGAAGATATAGCTAAACAAGCATCACCAATATTATCGAAGCCGTCGTATGAGCTTCTGGAATCTTCCGAATCCGACAGAAATGGTAGAGATTATTCGGGGAGTAAGAGGGAGAAGAAGAAGAAATCCAACAAGTCGAAGAAGAAGCAAAAGAGAGAGACTAAAGGAGGAGGTGCTGAATTTCAGCCGTTTGCATATGGTGGTAGAAAGTCTGGTGTTCATGCTTGGGAGAATTCTGGTACAAAACCCTCTAAGGATTATTATATCGATATTCGTGGCGATCGCGATAATTTGGCCTTTGGTTGCTTGTATAGGTAATTCTTTATCCTTCGCATTTTAATGCTTGATTTATATTGATATTTGGTTAAATTTTGGGTTACATTAACGTAAACTTCTTTATATGATTTTGGTGCAATTTGTTTATTTGGTGGTGTATGCAACTATATATTGGAGATGGATTGAATGGGAAAATTGGGGAAGGCAAGGAATAGTCAAATTTGGTTTGATGGCTAGGAAGGAAAGAAACTAACATAAAATCGATTGTAATCGTTGTGTTGGTGATTCTATAGTCCTAATGATGAAAAACTCATAAATCGATGGCAAAATAATGCAGCACATTGATTACAAGAGTATAACATTCAGCTCTTAGTATAAGATACTAAAGAACTCTATAACTAAAGTACCTTAGACTCTAAGTTCAACTTGGAATTCAAACTAAATTCCATCGCAGCTGTAATTGCCAACTTGCTTCCAGTTTTGTGACTAAGAATTGAACCTAGCCCTTTATTGAAGCAAACATGTATCAACCGATTTCATTTTTGCCCTTAAAAGTAATGTGTTTTAGGAATTGTGTTGTAGCACTTGATTTATGCCAACCTTTTTAAAATGTAAAATTAAAAATAATAATCCCAACTTTCATGAATTTTGCTAGAATAATCCCAACTTTGGATTATTGTGGAATTATTCAAACTTTGGGGGTTCTTCTTTTTCTTCAATCCCAACTTTGGATTGTTGCAGAAACCGTTGATGACGGTAAATTATGATCATGTGGTAATGTAAAAAGTCATCCCATTCAGACCTTGCATGCATGTAAGTTAACGCACCTTCTTTTATACTTAGGACTTTCATTGCCTATTCTTAGCAGCAACTACAAAGGGAGGGTTGGGATAGCTGTAAGGGGAATGTTGTGGGAGGGAGTTAGAAACGTTTTTTATTTGCTTTCTCTTTCGGAAATTTTGAGAGACAACAGAACCCGAATGTATTTGTGGTGGGGTTCAAGTTATAGGGTTTGCTATAAACGTTGCCATTTGGTTATATCATCTTTGATAATAGAACGAAATTAGGAGCTTCAATAGAAATACGAGATTCTAAAGTTATGGCTTATATAATTACCGGCCTAATTTTTATCAGTAACTTGACCAACTTGTGGTCACAAATTCATCACTTTGGTTTGGTGTGGGAAATTTTTTGTGTTTTATGGTAGCTCAATTTCTTATCTAGAGCAACTAGGAACCAAACTTTTCAATGAATAATTATGTAACAAGCAAAGTCTCTAGGATGTGGTTTGCAACTTTGCTAAACTACTTACAACTTAGAGACAGCCTTGTAAAGGTTGGAAGTTTCTGATACATTAACAACTGGGGTTTTTCTGATATTCAACTTTTTCCATTGGGAAATTATGGTGACATATACTAGTATAATTGGATTTCTTAACTATAAGAGAGAACGAAGACATAATTTGTAAAAGGGTATTTTAGTGATTTTATGCTGAGTTCTTTATTTTAAGGGTTTGGAAGTTTGGGGCAGTGTGATTACTATTTTCAGATAGAGGAAATATATTATCTTAAGTGTCAGAATTGTGCTTGTGTCATCTGCTTGCCATCTAATTTGTGTGTATTGTTTTGCTTGCTACAGGATGGATATTGGGCAGTATAAGCTTCATGATAGTACAAAAACTTCAATGATTGATTTCAAACGGCATTCTCGACTGAGTGATTGGGGTTTTCTTACTAGAGGGGAGCTTGATGCTGATGGATTAGATTCGAAACTGAAATCTAGTGGACGTTATTGGTCTGCTAAGCATTCGGTCTTTGAACAACATAGGAATTTTAAGCGCATTCGAATTGTTGCTCCTTCGAAGCATATTTATGTGACATGTGATGATTTTATTCCATTTTTGGATGAAGATGGTGATGATAGCTTACATTCCAGTGCTTCTGTGATTGTGGAGTCATGGGAAGATGAGGTGTTGCGGAAAACAAGAGAATTCAATAAAATGACTAGGGAGCATCCCCATAATGTAAAAGTATGGCTGGATTTTGCTGACTTACAAGACAAAATAGCAAGTAAGCAACCACAAAAAGGAGCACGTTTACAGTTATTTGAGAAGAAAATCAGTATATTAGAGAAGGCAGTTGAGTTGAACCCAGAAGATGAAGATTTGTTGCTTTGCCTTCTAAAAGCTTATCAGAAAAGAGATAGTGCCGATGTTTTTATTGGTCGATGGGAGAAGGTTCTGATGCAACATTCTGGAAGCTGCAAGTTGTGGAGAGAGTTTTTATGGGCTGTTCAGGGAGACTTCTCCGCTTTTAAAGTATCTGAGATTCGGAAGATGTATGCTTATGCAATCCAAGCTCTTTGCGCTGCATCCAGGAACAGGAAGAGGCATAGGCAGGTTCTTACGTCCACCTTATGCTTGTGTTTTCCATGTGCATGTTTGCATCTATGGGTGTAGCATTAGCTCTAATTTTCTTGTTTATTTGCTCTTGTGAATTGGCAAATGTTATTGTTTTCTCTTCATGCTATATGATTTTTTCTTTGGTTTCCCTTTCTCTGAATCTATGATAATCAATCAATTCATCAATTGTACCTCAAATACCAGCAATGAGATCTATGTTGGGTGTTAATAGATTTTTACTATCAACAAATGGTTATGGAGTATAAGTATTTAATATTTTTTTTTTTTTTTTTGGGGGGGGGGGGGGGGGGAGGTAAAAAGAATTTCCCTATCGGTTCAGAACCTCTCAGTTGAAAGCTACACCCTCAAAGTGCCCCTAGTGGAGATTGAACCCCGACCTTAAGGTTGGAAGGTCATTTCCTTACCAGTAAGCCAACGCCTGTTGGTAGGTTTTTGTCCTGTTGAGCTCCGTATTCGTAATGATTAAATTGTGAATTGTATGCCTACATTTCTTTTAGGGGACACTGTTGCAAAATATTTACGTGTTTTTACAGTTTTATATTACCGTGATGCGATGAAATGGAGTACTATGTTTTGGATTATATTCTAAATGTCATATTAAAAAAATCAGAAAATAGGTGAATGTCATCTATCACAAAAGCAGGTCCAACACGCCACACACACACAAAAAAAAAAAAAAAAAGGAATCGCATTAGCGCCTTAGTGGTTCTCTCTTAGCTTATGCTGTACTGTACTGTTATTTATCTTGTCATTGCAGTTATCATTCACCTTCTACAGAAAATTCAGATGCCCACTCTCTTTAAACTATTCTTTTAGTTTTCCATTTGTCCTTTGTGTGCATATATTACATTGTAAACTTATGAGCACCTTGTCTTAGGGCTCTCGAGGGAGAAGTAAGGTGTAGGGTTTAAACCTAGGTCCCACCCTGAAATTTGGAAGCACCACCATATATTGTTGTCTCTGTGGCCTGTTCATTACATTAAATATGGGCGCTGACTTTTAAGGCGTATTGTTAATGTTTACTATAGTGCATTAGATATCTTTTTTATTTTGTTTCTTATGGAGATGAAGGCTCTGATTGCTGTCATTAATGCACCTCTATGTGATATCCGTCTCTATTTGATTTTTGTATGAATTTCATGGGCATTAGAAGGCTCGCTGTCTAGCTTAAATGCTTTATTTGTATATGGTGAGTGCAGGTTTGTCCAACTGCGGATCTGTCTTCTTCAGAGACTGTGGATACTGACCTTGAATTGGGCATTGTCGATATATTTCTTAGTCTGTGCCGGTTTGAGTGGCAAGCAGGTTATCATGAGTTGGCCATTGCTTTATTGCAGGCTGAAATAGAATATAGTTTGTTTTATCCTCCTTTACAGCTCACAGAGCAGAGTAAAAAAAGATTGTTTGAGCACTTCTGGACTAGTAATGGTGCAAGAGTTGGAGAAGATGGTGCCCTTGGTTGGTGCACCTGGCTGGAGAATGAAGAGGAAACCAGACAGAAGCTCTTGCAAGAAACGTCTGCTAAGGAAGATAAGCAAGCTGGTTGGAGTGGGTGGTTTGTCCCACCATTCAAAGCTAAGGAGAATTCGCCTAATTTAGAAGGTGTAAATACTGATATGGCTGTGGAGGAGGTGGAAGAACCAAAGGATGACATGGATGTAAATCAAGAAGAGGACGATACTTCTTTGCTGAGAATGTTGGGGGTTGATGTCAATACTGAAGCCAACAGGGAGGTTCATGACACAAAAACGTGGGTCAGGTGGTCACAAGAGGAATTATCAAGAGACCATGATCAATGGATGCCAGTTCGTTCAAACTTCGGTACTAAGCTTTTCTATTGCTAAATATCTATTTGTGCTTTCCACTTGTGAAGGGTGGAAATCTTAGCCCTTCTTTTATTTTTAATCCTTGGTTTTTTGGGTTTTCACTATACACTGGCGTCTTTTTTTGCTCACTATGTTTTTTCTCGTTATTTCATCTACTTTCATTTTATCGCTTTTCTTTTTTTGTTCCATTTTAGCGGATGGGTTTTTATGATGATTTAGGTTAGCCGACCCCAAATCATTTTGGGACTAAGGCTTTGTTGTTGTTGTTGTTGTTGTTGTTGTTGCTGCTTTCCACTTGTGCATAATTCCTCTGTTGCCTTTTCTTTTCCCTTGTCTTAAGTAAAGAAATAAGGCTACCAGATTTTATCATGCTGGTGGTTGGCATTGCTGCTGCTGTGGAATCGTGGGGCAATGCATTTGTATTTTAGTCTGGTTTTATGTTTTCTGCCAGGTCTAATTAAGTGAAAGAAAAAATTTATTAATCTGCATAGATTTTTCTTGACATGTCTTTGATTTATAAAATGGTTGAAAAAATGTAAGAAAATCACTGTTTACAGTGGTTGTCTACATTTTAGAGATTTTGAAGAAGGCATGACCTTGGAACATGCATTCACTTGACCTTGGGTACACATGGATTGACCCTTATAACTCCACTCCCATTCACTCTTGTATTTTATGGATCAATTGGACTCAATATGAGCTTGGGAATATGGTACTCTATTTTGCCTACTTGAGCTATCTTGCCCAGATTAGTCAGGAAAAGTGAAAGTAATTTAAGAACATATATAACCATTTATATAACAAGAGACTTAAGTTTCAGAATATGAACTCAACTTCTTTAGAATATATCATAAGTTATTATTCATAACTTAAGTTTTTAGGTGAAATCAATGTAATTGATTACCTTCACAACTTTATTAATTTTTTTTTTTTTCCAATAATATCGATTTTCAAACGAATATGAAGTTATTGTAGCTAGTGTAAATTGTCAACAACATTCCTTGTTTTCAGAACGTGAATATGGACTCCAAAGACTAAGAGCATAATTTAAATTTAAATAAGTTAAGTAACTTTCGTTGAATTTGAGCTTGGAATTGAATGGAGGGCCTTTTTCCATCTATTGCATTAAAAATCTCATCTTATTTTCTTAGTACTACATATCCCGATTCTCAGATATGTAATTAAAAAACAATAGAACTATGATTGTTTTCTGTGCTGTTCTCCATGAATTAACTTTTTGCTGCGCTTTTACACTCAATTCACATAGTGATTTTATATTTTTTTTTAACCAACAATTCAGGGGATTCTAATTGCAAGGAGGTGATCGAGGAAGAGCAGGAACAACTTTCTAGAGTCATCTTGTTTGAGGATGTTAGCGATTATCTTTTCTCATTAACTTCTGCCAATGCTCAGTTATCTCTTGTTTTGCAGTTCATTGATTTCGTTGGTGGGGAGATATCTCATTGGTTAGTATTGGTGGGCAGCTCATTCTTTATATAATCATGTCTTGCTTTTTGTTGACCTTTTTTTTTCATTAAGTTATTCATCGTTATTTGAAATAGGATTGGCTTTTGAATCCAATATTTTACAATTTGTTCATTCTCTTTAAGTCTGTCTTTTTTTTTTGGGCGAGTATTTGGGTTTTTTATTTTTTTATTTTTTTATTTTTTAATTTATTGTTATTTATTTATTATCCAAAGTAAGATGGATACAATTTTAAAAAGTCCTTGTAAGACAAGTAAGTTGGATATGTAGCTGAGTACAAGACTATGAAGTGCATAAACGTTCCAGGCCTTGTGTTTTGATGTCTTTGACAGAATGTTGGCATGTGAAACATTTTTGCATCATCTTGAAATGTAAGTGAGTTCCATGTGCATGAAATGTAGCAGGGAACTGAAGGAGAATGTGATTTGGACTGTCCCCTTGAAGCATTCTCTCTTTCCTTTCACTTTATTTCAGTGTCATCTCTCTCGTGCAGTTCACCTCTTTTCTCTATCTCTCAGCCAGACCACAGCTGTATCATGAATTTATGTGATTTCATATCATTACCAGATTCTCCACTTATAAATCTCTGTTCTCTCCTCTGTCTCCCTCTATGAAGGGATATGTAAGCTACTTCTATTTCCATTTCTTTTCTTACAATTATCCATGTATCTGTTGTCCTTTTGGTTGGGACTCCTGTGAAAAACTAACTTCCTGAAAATTGAGAGTTGGATGATAGCTAATTTTTATTATTATTTCTGTAATAAAATTTTGAATATGTCAGAGATTTTAAGGATTTAAAAGCAAGATGATATTTGAAATACAATTTGCAAGGTTTACGCTGTATAAGGAATATTTGTGGAATTTTTAAGGCGCACAATGCCATAATAGAGTGACAATAGAAAGCAGGAGTCATGGATTAAAATTTGCCGTAATTATTGGATGTTGGTAAATTATACCTGGAATCATAGGGAGTGGCCAAGTTATGCAACATGTATTTGTTTGTGTACAATGAGCTAGCACTCAAATTGAGATACAAATATGGGTATGGTAGACCCTTAAATCATAGGGAAGGCTAGGGAGGGAAGGCAACTATCTTGAAAGGTTAATTTCGTTCCTGTCATCTGTCTTTCTGTTCCTGGCATAATCTGAAATTTCATCAACTCATTACTTACTCTCTCTCTCTCTCCTAATCATCGAAAAATGCACATACTTAAATGAAATTAGAGAGTGGGGTCCTATTGTAATTGTGCCTGCTTTTGTTTAGCTGTATAATTTTTCTCTTTTGATTTTTTATCAAATTTGGGGATTGGTGCAATATTAAGGACAGTTAAATTGAATAAACAATTTGGTTTTGGATGAACAGAGAAAAGGTAAGAGAAAGTGTGGAGATGGAGAGAGGAAAGGAAAAATTTATTGTAACATATCCCAAGTAGGTAATCGTAAGAAATATCAAGGGACCAATGGAGTAATTCATAATAATTTTGAAGAGCATGATTATGTAATTGTATTATTAGCAAGTATACAGATTTTTGTTTGTAAGAACTTGTAAACTTGGATCTCATTTTTCATGCTCTTGGACACACTTTTCTATTTTTTTCTTAGATCTATGTTCTTTTTCCTTCACTGAGCGGGTTTGTAAAATTTTCTATACTTTCTGGCTCTCCTTATAAGTGGCTTCTGCGAATACTACCTATGATACTCCTCATGTCCCAAATAAGTCTCATATGCCTTTTGCACATGTTTTTCAGTTTTTAAGAAGATAACATAGTGGAGTTTGATTGATTAATAGTGAATAAAAAAATACGGTATTGGGTTTGGTTAGTTATAAAGTGAATGAATAGAGAAAATAGTGGGCTTTGGTTGATTAAAGGTGAGTTATGTTTCATCTATCTTATGCACACGTTTCTAAGAAGATAATATAGTGGGGGTTGATTGATTAAAAGTGAATTAAAAAACAAGGTAGTGGGTTTGGTTGATAATAAAGTGAATGAAAGAAAGAAGATAGTGGTCTTTGGTTAAATAAAAGTGAATAAAATAATAGATAAAGAAGAAATGATAGCTATATAGGAGCAAGATTTTGGGTCAAATGAGACTTTTGTTTAGGATGCAGGGAGCAATGCACTAATACTAATAGGTTTTTCAGTACATGAGGATTTTCCTTTCATCATTCTCTACTTTTCACATCATGACTTCATGAATGACTCACTTTGAGATGTGAACATGAGTATTATGGGGCATTAGTGATCAATAGATGTCTGCACTAATAGACTGATTTAGGTGTTGGTTTGGTTAACCTTAAAAAATGTTGGAAATGACAATTCATGGGAATTTGCAATTGGGGGAGTTGTATGGTTAACAACAAAAAGTGAAACTAGGGGAATTGGAAATTCATGGGAATTATGACTTCCCACAAAACATGGGAAGTTAATTACTTACCTCCCCCTTGGTCACTCAAATTCCCATGAACTACAAATTCCTTTATGAGAACCAAACAACTTAAGGTCATTCCCTAGGAATTGTATGAAGGAAATAAATTCCCATTAAATACAAATTACCATAGGAATTTAATTCCTATGTTAACCAAACGAGCCCTTAGTTTATTAAGGCCCAAATTGAAAGAATCACATTGGAGTCAAAGTTAAATGTAGTCACTGAATTAATTCTTTTCATACATTAATTTTAAAATGAATCATGGGGCGGGTATTGCCTTAGTTAATGTGAATTACTACATAAATTTCTGTATTGGTGATACATGAAATGTTTGTGCAATATGGTAATCCTATGTCCTTGTTTCTCACTTACTGCCTAAATCTTGCAGCTTTTGTACAAATTCTTCATATTGGAATGAGAAAATTCTGAGTCTAGAAACACTGCCAAGCTCTATTCTACAATATCTAGGAAGGGTAAATGGTACTAAAATATTGGAAAGTGAACGAAGTGCTCTCAATATGGAATCTCTGTTGAATCGTTCAGAGGCTGTTGAAAGGGCAGAGATCATGAGGTTTTTGCGCAATGCTGCTCTATTATGCTTAAAAGTTTTCCCTCGAAATTACAAGATAGAAGAGGCAATTCTTATCGCTGAAGAGCAAACTGCTGTTGCAATCAATTCATCCAATTCATCGCAGTGTTCAACTATGCCTTCTCGGGCTTTGGCAAAGCACCTTCTAAAAAGTGATCGACAGGTATATCTGGTTTATTTATAACTTCATGTTATTATCATATCCCCGGTTTCACATTGTGGAGAAAATTACATATTGAAAACCATTGTTAAAATCTTTAACTTTTTCAACATAAGCTACTAAAATGAAAAGTGAAGGACCATTTATGTTTATTCATTAATAAACGTTAACTGTGTAGATTTGTATCTATTTGTTAGGATGTATTATTATGTGGAGTTTATGCTCGGAGGGAGGCTGCTTACGGAAATATTGATCATGCAAGGAGGGTGTTTGATATGGCGTTGTCATCTATCAGTGGGCTGCCCTTGGTATGCTAGTACTTTACTTTTTCTTGTGTTTGTGTCCTAGTAGAAAAGAATTATGCTTATGCCTTTTACTGCTTGTGGACTTGTGTTAGACTATTGGACCTATTGCTCTCAAGAAAAGATCATGGCTATAACCTTTGAACTACCCTACGATGAGTTAGATGGGAAAAGGAGCCCGGGGGGGGGGGGGTTGTTGAGGAGATCCAAAGGCTTTCTCAGTGATTCTATTTATTAATTAGAAAAGAGGCTAGTTCCGCTAGAATTGTACTAAGATATGCAATATCATGTGTTGCTAAATGGTTGGGATGAAAATTGGGAAATTATGCATCATCTTGTGGTTTTTGACATTTTGTGAACTTCATATTTTTTGTCCATTATTAGTTGTAAAAACATGTTCTTTTGAAGATATTCCAAAATTTTTGTGAAAAATTTAAATATTCATGTAAGATTTCTTTTGTAAAGGCACAATTCTAAGTAGTGGTTGATTGAGAGTGAATGAAAAAAGTGGGGAACATCATAATAGTTGATGTTGAATTTTGTTATTTTACATGACGAGTAGTGGTGGACGAAGGGAGTACTACTCCATTCTTAGATTTTTTATCACTTATTAGGACACATAGCTATAGGTGATAATCTCTTTGGTTATCATTTGTTATATCATTGAAAAAGTGCATGCAAAGGAGGTGAAGTGGTATATTTTCATTGAAAAAGTAGATTTGATAGGAGATTATATGATAATTTTAACGTGAGAGTGTGGAGCCCTAATGCCTTGGTTGTGGAAAGAGAGTTATAAAAATAATAGTTGGGTCTTTCCCAAGATAGAAGTGTAAAAGTTAATTTGAGACATATGAGAAAGGAAAGTGTTAAAACTAATTTGGGATAAAGGGAGTGTTTTTTTCTGCAATATTTATCTTTTATAATTATTTCTTGTAAATTTTTCCCCACTTCCCTAGTTTTTTGTGAATTGATGTTGGACGAAAAGAAGGGGAGACCTTACTTTCACACGCATGAAAGCGAACGACGCGACGGGGGTAACAAAATATAGTAGCTGCCAGTCCCTTATTTTCCTTAAAAAACAGGAAAAAAGGGACAGTTCGAAACAAGTTTCTCACGCGACAAGGCAACTGAGAAAACCGAATTCGCCCCAACCTCGAATTCGGATTTTCGAAGGACGCGACCCCCAACCCATGGGGGGAGCACAGTCAAGGAAGCAAGCATAATAGGACTTTATTTATAAGCCCAATTACTTACGTGACGGGGCAAAAAGATAGTATAGTAGTTTTTGCTCCCTTTGTTCTAATGGAGGTTGACACAAAATAATGGCTCCAACCTGTTCCCCTGATCTCGTAAACCACAAAAAAGTAAGATTTTCTTTCTTTTTTTAAGCTCCGCGCATTCTCGAAGAGCTAATTCTTGCAAAGAGAAGAGCCTATTCAGCTGGCTGCACGAATCCAGCTAGGGCTAAGTAAGGCTGTTTGCGACGATGTTCTCGAATAAATGAATCTTGTGATAATGGGCATAGTCCTTTTTTGCTTTGTATTTTTCGTACGTATCTACACATTCAATTTAAAAAATGGAAAAAGACTTATAATTTACTTTTCTTATAAGTTTGGTTTTTTAGATGTATTCTTTTGTGTGCTCATTTCAGTACCTATATCCATATATGTGAGTGCTATAGCTGCTAGCAACTCTTCTTCTTGGAAGTTGGAACTAGAGCATGCCTTTTAGTATCCTGAAATTTGACATAATTATCTAACCGGTTAGGTTGTGCTAGTGTTAAACTAAGTGTCTTAAAAAATAAGTAAACCTGAACTTAAGCAGTATCACTCTACCCTCAATTTTGTTTGAGCAGGAAACTCGGTCAATTGATGCTCCCTTGCTTTACCTATGGTACTCAGAGATGGAACTTGCTGATGAAATTGGTGGTGAATCAGAGTCTACACAACGTGCTCTGCACATATTATCATGCTTAGGAAGTGGTGTGGCTTATGCTTCATATAGAAGTCGACCGTCAAGCACACAATTGCTCAGGGCACACCAGGGTTACAAAGAACGCCTAAATACTATAAGGGCATCGTGGGCAAAGCATGTTATAGATGAGGGTTCTATTGCTCTCATCTGTTCAGCTGCATTATTTGAAGAGCTGACTGCTGGTTGGGCAGCAGGAGTTGCAGTCATCTCTGATGCTCTTTCCATGGTGCTTCCTGGTACAGATTCTTCATTTACTCTCTGTTGCTCTTAGCTGGTTGATAATTTCTTTAATTAACATCTAGAGTCTTTAACCTGATTCTTTTATGTGCTTGTCAATAAACAATTCTAGGTTAGGTTGATATCAGGAATCTTCTCTTGAAGAGTGATTAACTGTGAAAAACAAAATGCCTTGTTTCATAATGTTTTTTTTTTAAAAAATTTTATTCATTTTATCATGCTTCTATATTGTAGTTCAATTATGGTGGGGGAAATTAATATGAAAATAATGAAAAATTTTAATGCTATCAATTTATCCTTTGATTATAGTTCATGTTCATGGAAAGATAGGACTAGTACCTTTTCCTTGCACCTCAAGCATACTTGGCAAATTTCTACTGTTATTGTTGGAATGATCACCTGTAGCTGTAGTAATTAATAAACAAGAAGTGTGGCATCCTGGGTGTTAAAAAGGAAGTTATGCATGGTGGTTGGTGAGTGACTGCAATTTAAGTTAGAGAAATTGCCTTTGTGGCATGACATGTGTATTGTCAGGAATGTATTCATCCCACCTTTTCCCCTCCCAAAGAAACTTATTTTCCTTAGTGCCCTCTGAGTGGATATGGAGAAATCTAGCATATTTTTACCGGCCTCAAGTCCTATGTTGGAAATAACAATATGTTGTGTGTAATTTACTTTTACTCATGGAACTTTATCTGCGTTCTACTCTCTAAGTCCTTGACTAGTTTGCTCACTTATCATGTCACATAGTTTTAGGAGATTAATTGATGTTTATTCATCAATTGTTCTGATAATAAATAAGATATGATGGGTGAGTATAGATTTTTGTTAAATATGCGAGGGTGTGGGACCCTAACTTTAAGTAGTGGAAAGGAAAAAGGTAATTAATAAATAGCGAGCCATTGCCATTTATAGAAATGGGCAAACTAATCTGTGACTAATAAAGAAAATTGAGCAAACTATTTTTGAGATGGAGGGAGTATATTCTATTGTTGGTCTTGAATTATCTGCAGCTGCAATCTATGCAAAAGCTTTCATCCTACCTGGAACCTAACTGGTTTCAGATGTAATTATGTGATATGAATGTGAGGTTATTATCGATATTCGTGTAAGGAATCTATACAATTTGTGGATAAAGATGATCCTAGTTAGAATTTTCAAATTGAGTATCATGAGACATACTTCACCTCTCAGTCTTGTGTAAACTATTCACAATTACAGGTTGTCTTTCTTTACTTAGCATTCCAGTTGGGCCATTGCATGAAGTAGAGAGGTGATATAAGCTGCCTCCTGAAATTTTGCACTCAATTTGCTATGAGCAAATCATGCAAGAAAGCTCAATAACATGTCTCTTGTCTCTATCTGACAGGACACCACTGAGAACCAGAGAGCCTTTAATTAATGGCATCTTGGACACTTTCTACCCTTATGATCAGGAGGTCATCCTACGACTTTAGCAGTTGCCTACTGATGAGATTAGTGTTGGTGTTTTTATTGTTGATGCATGTGCAATTTTGACTTGTATATTTTTAAATACTTAAGTTATTGAGCTCCTTTTATTCACAATGACGTTATGAGTCCTGCATGGCCCATTGGATGTACTGGTTTGCTATGTATGATTATATGTTAGATGGTTGATGGTTGATGCATGTCCAATTGGATGATTTTATGTTAGTATTTGACTTTATGAATTTGACTACTTTGTATCGCATGTCCATTGGTTGCATTGTTTTGCTAAATATGAACTGTTTTCATCTGTCTCCATAATTTTTGCTGCAGAAAGAAAGAGAAAAAGCAACAAACTTGAATATTTGCTCAATTTTCAAATGAGAATGCTTCTAAAGCATCATCGACAAGCAACTTCATCAAAAGTATTGCAGTCTGTGTCAGTAGGATTGCAAGTCTACCCCTTTAACCCAGAACTTTTATGTTGCCTAATGTATCTTGGTCATCTCTACACTGTGCCCAATAAGCTTCGACGGATCTTTGATGACCTCTTCCAAAAGTAAGTTATTTTTTGGTGAGGGTTTAGTTTACTTTCTGAGTCCATGCATATTGCATGTAATACCCTATAAATCAATTTGATAATCTTTATTATTCTCTCCATCTCTCAGTTTTTTGTTTGTTTGTTTGTTTGTTTGTTTGTTTGTTTGTTTGTTTGCATCGGTTGGCAGAATGTAAGATATTAATAAAAGTTGCTCTCATAAAGTGGGTACAAGGATAAACATGTAAGAGAGGATAGGAATGTAAAGAGAGCAAAAGAACTGATGTGATCAAGAAAGACGTATATATAAATGTGTGGAAAAAAATATATATTCTTGTGGGGTCTTGTTAGATTCGTCTCAATAAGAATGTTTGGGATACCAACGTTGTTAGTTTTACAAATAAATAAAATAATGGTCAAAGTTTTTCATTGGCATACATGAAAAGGTAAACTGTTTAAAACTTTTAGCAATGGAGGCAGTATTTTTACCATGAACACTCTCACTGGTTTGCTAATTTGTTATACTCTTCAATGAATTGGATTAAGAAATTTAATATGGAATCTTCTCTATCAGCTTAGTTTAAGAGTGGAGTCAATACCAGAAAAGGCTATTTTTAGGATTAATTGTTATTTATTCACTCTCATTGGGGATGGAAGAGTTATCATGGCCGTAGAGTAATCCCATACTTTTTCCAAATTTGTCATCCTTCATCACTTTTAGAATAGCCAACATTTTGTCATCCTTTTCTCAATTCCAACCTTGAGCAGTATTTTAAGACAAAATAGAGGCAATACAGCTCAATCAGTTGGAGAAAATCAGATTAATAGTAATCCCAATTCAGAGGTTGAAAAGTCTATTGAGAAATGAACTACTCCCTCTTCCCTATTTCGCTGGCACACTTTCCTTATAGGGCTGTCCCTATTTATTTGACACCGTTCTACTTTTTCTTTTTTCCTTAAAAAAAATGCTCCCACTAATTTTTATATTTTCTCTCACTTGTCATGGGTCCCACTTTTTTTATCCCTACTTTTATTGAAACAATTAAAAGTTCAACTCCCTACTCCCATCAACAAAAGTAATGTTCCTAACACCCTACTAACTACAATAAAAATTACCCTACTACCAACTTTTACATAATAAAAACACTAATGCCAATAAAAATGCCTAAAACTCTGTGCCGGTCAAAATGTGTCAACTAAATAGGGACGGAGGGAGTACTATATTTTGTTATCTCCAGTCTGTTAGTTTGCTACAACAGTTTTCTTCTGCTCATCTCTGTTATGCATCTTTTTACTCCTTGTTTATTTCCTGATTAAGCTGATAATCTCCTAAGTTTGTCCATATCCCCATCAATAATTTAGGAGATTCTGAGATTGTCTGCAAGTTTAAGATTTCTGCTTCTCTTGAATTAGCAAGCTTAATTTGGTATTCCTTTCCAAGGTATCACTTTTTTTTTTTCATTTTTTCCATAGATACCAACCATGATTAATATGCATATAGAACTTAAAGATGAAATGTAAGTAGTATAGAGCTGATGAACGAGGCTATGCACTACAGTAGAGTTAAATGAAGCATAGGCTTGTTGAAATGAGAGAAGAATAAAAGTTAATGGAGGCCAATGTTGCTACTAATATTATTGTCCTTGCTGTTAGTGCAGCTGTTGGTACAGAGAAAAAGTCTGAAGGCACAATTCAAGATGTTTATCATATATGAGAGTAGACATAGAGCATTAAAAGTTAGGCGATGAAAATTTTCTAGATCTATTGTGACCATTGTAAAGAATTTCTGACTATATTATATTCCCTCCTTATAATACAATGCCTCTTTGGGTTTAACGCAAGAATTAAGAAAGTTGTAAATTTCTTAAAACTAATGATTAGAAGTACATATGTGCATGTGGGGTTAGAGAGAGATTGAGAGAAAGAAAAAGTAGTTGGGAATAATTGAAGAGATGGAGAGATAAAGTGTTGGAAATTGATGTTAAAAGTACAAAAAAGAAAAGAAAAAAAGATGACAACTCATCAAAAATAGGGTAATAATGTCAAAAAGTACCACTTTTAAATAGAAAGAGGCATCATATTTTGGTTTACCCAAAAAGGAAAAGAGGCATTGTATTATGAGACGGAGGGAGTATTAGCAATCTTCTACCCACAAGGTTTTCTTGTCCCACCTTGTTAGTTAAATTATCTCATTTGAAATCAGCAAGTTCTGATCACTATGTATGGGTGGTTTTGATCTTTTTCTGTGAGTGCCTTGCAATCATTGACACTCACTACTGTTCTGTTAAAATTTCGAGGACATTTTTTTAAATTGGAGAACTTTTTGAATGATGGAAAAGGCAGTACTTGAAAATTCCCATATAACCAGAATCGATTTCTCAAAAAGAGAAAAAATTAGTTTAGTATAACTTAGATTTTTCTTTTTTTTTTAGGCTAAAACACCAATTGCTTTGGTTATTTTTCAAATATCTGGATGTATTCAATTTTGTATGTTGAATGGTCCAACACATGCAGATGGAAAACCTCCTGGATGATGAATTTTATATAAGAAGAACGCTAATTGGGTTCTAAAATATGTATTTGATTCTTAGAAAGAATATTACTTTATTCTTGAACTTGGCTGTCATTAAATTTTTATAAAATGAGAGATTGAAGGCTTTTGGTTGCAAGTGAGTACTGTGTTGACCAGTGGGAACTGGTGTATGTAAGAAAGAAAGGTCGGTGCTGGCTTTTGGATGGAGAGAGATCTTCTGCTTTAAATTAAACTGCATGCATTATTGCTTATATCTCTCCTGCACTTTACCATTGATCTTGAGCTTCAATATTGAATTTTTGTACATTTTTTTCTTCTCCAACTATGTCATTACATGCATGCTTTGCTAGCAGCTCAATTGTGCTTTTTTTCTAGGGGTGTGTGCTTATTTATGTGAATTTTGTTATGTTCACAGAAAACCATCAGTTATCCTCTGGCTTTTTTCTCTGTCATATGAACTGAATAGAGAGGCTCCTCGGCACAGAATCCATGGATTGTTTGAAAGGGCATTGGAAAATGATAGGCTACGTTCATCTGTTGTACTTTGGCGCTGCTATATCTCATATGAGATCTATATCAGTAACTTTCCTGCTGCAAGAAGAGTTTTCTTTCGAGCTATCCATGCATGTCCATGGTAAGAGAATATTTAAAGATATTGCACAGTTTTCTGTCAGTACATAATCACCTGATTTATTTTTTTATTTTAAATTGGTATTTCTCACATTGGAAGTAAATGTTCATGCTGCTAAAATGCTGCCTCTCCAATACATTTATAGGATATTTAAGCTGCTGATGAACTGCTTTTGTGATCCTTGGTCTTCAACTTTGGATTGTTGGCTATGCATTAAAACACATATGCTGTGAAAAATAATTTATATAGAAATAAGGAACTGAAAAATCTTTGCCTTCTGGGTTACTTAAACTGCTATATAACATTGTAGTACAATTTTAATTTTTTACTTGTGTGCTTAAGCTAGTAATTTTTGCATTTGCTCAACTTACAATCAGTGATCCCAAATGAACTTATGAACGAATGACTTCCTGCTGTGAGTTCAGACTATGAAAATTTAGTGAGTGTCCCCTTCCCCAGGCTGACTCTTCAGTACTGCCCCAGTCGCCTGCTTTCTATTCAAGGAAAGTGGATGATTGGGATACAATGGAAATGATCTTAGGGTACCTAACAAACTGAAATAATATAAGAAGTTTAAGTAACTTGATGATTAGGGCTATGTTTTCTTTAACCTATTTCGGAATTCGGATACTTATTAGTATCAGTTCACCAGATTTTCTAATTTGTGTTTGCTTATTAACAGTTATTTGGAACTTCATTTAGAAAATGTTATAATATTTGTAAGATATATGCTAACAAAAATCTAACAAGTCCCCACTTGATTATGTTTTTTCTTTTACTTAGCTTACATGTAGTGTCAAATTTTAATCAAAATAAGAGATAAATTTAAAAAGACCAGATTTTCCAACCAAGTCATGTCAGACCTCCTGATAACTCAGTCTGAAAGATTATAACACCTTAATCTTGGCTAAAACATAGCCTAAGAGGTAACCGTGGACCTGGTTACAGCTTGGATGCTCTACAGCAAATTATGATTTTCAACTTGATATATACTGAGAACAAACTTCTCTAAATCTGAATCCCATCTATGATATTGGATTTGAGAAAGATTTTTCTTATGAACTTAAAAATAGAAGAGAAACGAAGGTTATACAGCTAGAGGCCTGGAATTGAATAAATGGTGGAGTCTGGAGAGAAAATTACCTCCACAAAAAGGTTCAAATAGCAGCAATGTACATTCCTTAACCCCAAAATTTAGCAGGCTCGTGACACTGCCACCTCCTGAAGTAAAAATATGTTGAATTTTAAAATGATTAATACAAATATCAAATCACAAGAACTATTAACCAAATAATAAAGTTAATCAGCAAATTGCTTCTAATGTGAATTTTTGTTATAAATTAGGGACTTGCGTTTATATATATATACCTGCATTAATAGCTCATCATAAGAAAAATTTGAGCTGAAGAAAATGTTTATACCAATCAGCAGAAAAGCTGAAAACTCTGCATTTTGCCAAAATCTGATCTTATCGGCCAAACCAATGCCCTGAAATGTTAGCCAAAATGATACCAAATGCAATACATGCCCCCAGGTGAAGTACTTATGCATTGAGTTCTGGAAGACCTTTATTTCCTTTCCAACACAATAAACTGAGAGAACTTAATGCTTGTTTGCCCATATTTTGTAAAAAACCCATATAATCTTGAGCATTTTCTAACCTTTTCCAATATTCTTAACTACAAGGTCTGTAAAAAGCTTATTCCTTGGGAAATCCATGAAGAGGAAGTTGTCTATGATGTAAAGTTCCCTGCAACACAACCAAATCCATTTTAAGTGGAGGTGTCAATTGAACCCTAGTTTCTGGCAGCACTATACTGCCACTAGATTAAATAAAGAAAGTATAGGAGGTGAATGAAGGTGTTCATGTAGTGATTGTAAAGAAGGAAAGAATGAGGGAATTATTCCCATCTTGCAGATATTAATTACCTACCACTGCACCAGGATAGTGTACTACCCAAGATGAGGGTGATAGCCCCCCTTTCCCTCCCTCCTTGATTCAATTGTTAATATAATCACTTAGACCACCACCTAAAATCATCATCATTCTCTTTATTTTTTCTTCATTACCCTGTCAATATGTTACCTGTAATCAAAACATGCCCTTGGGCGATCGAGATTTTCAAAGTCCTAAAGGTTTTAGATCAGGAGAATAGGAGAAATGAGAAGCTTCATATATTAGATCCGGAAACCCATGTAGCAGTTCCCTTTAGTTGCAACAGCTTGTCAAAAAACTCTCTTAGTCAAACTGTTGCAGCTAAAATTGAATAAAGAAAGTACGGACTACATAGTACTCCCTCCGTCCCTTAATACAAAGCCTCATTTCCTTTTTGGGTAAACTAAAATACAATGCCTCTTTCTATTTAAAGGTTGTATTTTATTGACATTATTACCCTCTTTTTGATGAGTTTTATTCCTTTACTTTTTTGTACTTTTAATATCAATTTCCAATATACTCTCTCTCTCTATTTATTCAATTATTCTCAACTACTTTTTATTTCTCTCTATCTCTCTGTAACCTCACATGCACATATGTACTTTAATCATTACTTTTAAAGAATTTACAACTTTCTTAATTCCCGCGTAAAAATCGAAAAAAGCTTTGTATTAAAGGACGGAGGGAGTATTAAATATCTCAGGTTTAAGAGCTTTAACATTTTAAAATTGGCTCGTGATTATAGAGCCGATGTATTAATTTTCAAGAAACTATAAGATATCAGTCAGCAATTTTCTGCTTGTAGGTGCTATTTGTTTTTACTGTCTACTTGTCTGAAAATTTGCTTGTTCTTCAATTTAAATGTTCACACATCAGCTGCTGCTTTGCTTTGCTCTTGGTAAATAAATTCTCCCGTGTGCTCTTTTAGGTCGAAGATGCTCTGGCTTGATGGCTTCCAGAAACTACATAACATTGTTTCTGCTAAAGAGCTATTGGATCTCCAAGAGGTGATGCAAGATAAGGAGCTCAATCTACGAACAGACATTTATGAGATTCTTTTACAAGATGAATTTAATCAATCAGGAATGAACTAACTAGCAGTATTCATTGTGTTGTACAGACTATAAGAGGGTATGAAATGTTAATATATGGAATATTTGGAGAGCTTCTGGGGTGTGTACCTGTTCCCTCCACTTCTCCTTCGCGCGCATCTAATTTCTGTTAAAGTTTTGGATTATATATATATATATATATATATATATATATATATATATATATATATACACACACACACACACACGGGTGGTTTCGCTGAAAATAAGGTTTAGGTTGAAAACAACAAATCTCAACCGTTCATTATTAGCACAAAAGATCTGATAGTTTAAAAGCCGTTCTTTCCAACCTTACATATAATCAATTCAACCGTTTTAAAGGTCACTACATACTAAAATAAGGTAATTTTATCTAAATTGACGACATTTACATAGAGTCACTATTTATAAAAATGACGTAACTATATCAATTTTGATGATATTTACACAAAGGTCATTCTATACAAAAATAAGGTAATTATATCAATTTTGACAACATTTACGTAAAGGTCACTATATAAAAAAAATAAGGTAACTATATCGATTTTGAATTTTTGACACCATTTACATAAAGATCACTATATACAAAAATAAAAGTCATTATATTATATAAAAATAAGGTAACTACATCAATTTTGACAACATTTACATAAAGACTGCTATATACAAATATATGGTGACCGAAACAAATTTCACGGCATTTCCATAATGCTAAGGTCATTATATACAAAAATAAGGTAACTACATATAACTTCGGGTAATTATATCAATATGATACCATTTACGCAGAGGACACTATATAAAAACATAAACTAACTATATCAAGTTATAACAATTTTGACAACATTACACAAAGGTCACTATATATAGAAACAAGCTTACAATATCAATTTTGATGTAGCTTACACAGAAGTCACTATATTTAAAAATAAAGTAACTATATTAATTTTTACGATGTTTACACAAAGGTCACTTTTTATATAAAAATAAGGTAACCACTTGTATATTAATGGTGTCTATATGCAAATTGAGGTCACCATTTAAAAAAAAAAGGTTATTTGATTAATTTGACTACATTTTATAAATATCACTACATGTAAACCTACGTAGGATTCGAACCCACGTCATGCGTACTATATAAGTACACATTGCTCGACCAATTGAGCTAATAGGCTTCCGACACGCAAAAACAATAAAGCTTATAACCAATCAAGTTTGGAGTTTTGGTTTTATGTCAAATGTTCTTTTGCATCACAAGGCTGCTGCCCTCCTCCTTTGCTACTGCCCCCAGAACCTTCACCCTACCATCAGCTAACCTACACAACACCAACAAGCAGAAATAACAACCTTGTAACTCCCCTGCTGCAACCTGCAAGTATCCACGCCACTCACCTACTTCAGCACAACCCATGCAGGTGACGGAACCCAACAACAACATACAGTAGCTACGCACTTCCACAACAAAAAGTGAGAAAATCATTCAGAATTATTACGAATAAATATACAATGACCAAACCACAACAATTTTTAAGAAAAGCCATGAAAATTTATGAGTATGACGAAGCATCTAATGGGGCTCCTGCCATCAATGCTATACATATACTAATAGTCTATACTAAATTGATTCTTCTTTCATCAATTGGTACTAGACACTAGAAAATTAAAATACATGATTAAGAAAATAAAAATAAGTAGACCTTGCTTTTCTAATTTACTCAAACCTAATTTACTAAGATCACAAACACAAAAATCATCGTACAAAAAGGTGAAGAACAACAATTAGAGCAGAGTTTCGAGTAAAAAATTATATACACTTAAAAATCAAGCAGAATTAAGCAAAATATTGTCAAAACTACTCCTATGAAAATGAAACTGACCATTGTCCGAGTACGGTGTTGCTTTTATATGTTCAGTCATGTCAGACATGCTTTCCTAGGCAATGGCCTTTACATAGGGAATTAAACTTACAGTTCTTATATGAATAAAGGGGCTTCAACTTCTGAAAAAAGTATAAGAAAATAGCTCCATTAGGATAGCATTATTGGAGAATGACGAGCAATCAGATAAATTTTGCCAAAAATTACAAAATTAAACAAAAATTAGAAGCAAAGTAGTCAAAAAATTACGCAAATCAGAAACAAAAAACTCAAGAAATTACTCAAAAAACAACGATATGAAGGAATTATGAAAACGCAAAATAATTACCCAAAAAACAATCAAAAATCAGAAAATTAGAAAACTACAAAAAATAAGAAACGAAAAAACTCAAAATATTACACAAATCAAAAACGAAAAACTTAATAGCTTGTTTGGCATTATTTTTTTTTAAACCAAAAAATAAAATATCATGATTTTAATAAATTTAAATAATTTTTGATTCATTATATGACATATATCATATGTTTTAAAAAAACAAAAAACAAAAAACAAAAAACCAAAAAACAGAAAACCACAACAATACTAAACGAACTCTAAAAAAAAAAAAAAAAACTCGAAAAACATTGATTCAAAGCTAAAATTAAGAAAATTCACTCAAATAACGCTAAAATGATCAAATAAAGCAAAATTATAAACGATTTCCTTAGTTTATAGATCGTAGACGATAATAAGAACTAATTTGATAAATAATCGAATCAATTACAACTATGCTTTGAAGAAGTAGTATGAAGTTTGAGGAAAAATGTAGAAATCAGGAGAGAGAATGTTATGCATAAAAATGGAGGAGAGAGAAACTAAAAGGCTTTTGTCTCTAATTGTGGAAAAAAAAACCCCTACCGTAGGATAAGATGACTTTGAATCTACAGTCAAGATCGTGTGTTTTCAATTTTCAGCGTAATGCTTGTTTTCACATGATCCGTTCTATATATATATATATATATATTTAAATATCTTTTTCAACAAAATTATTTTATATCTTATTATAATAAAATATATGTATTTTATTTGTTGCTTAATAATTGAATTTTGTTATTATAATATAAATTGTGAACTTTGCCTATTCTACATATCAAAATTATTATACGAGGACCACACGTGTGGTCACCCATTATAAGGATTGCTTTGTTACTTTTATAGAGGTTACTTGGTCAGTGTTACAGGAATTGCTTCATTAGTGTCAGGGTTTACTCAATTAGTGTAATAAGGGTTACTCGACTAGTGTTATATTGGTTACTTTATTATTTTACAAGCAATTATATGGTGTGACCAGCCGCACACAAAATGCTCTAAAATTTAATGATTTCCCTCTAAAATATCAAGAAAAAACTCACGTTTAAATGTATATACAAGTTTTGTACTAGGTAACGTCCCAGAATGTTAATTGAATGAGAAGCGATTGCGTGCGGATGTCCGCACGCAACCTTCCGTGCGGCTGGCTTAGCTGATATATTTTAGTTGTTGGCTTATATGTTTCATGTGGTGGTTGATATGGATTTTGTGTTGGCTAATATATTCTTTTTATTAGGTGATATATATATATATTTTAAAAAATTTTGATAGGTTATTTTTGTTAGCTGATATCAGACATCATTTGGCTTATGTGTTTCTTTAGTTGACTGATATATTTATTTTGTTGGCTGATATGCGTATTTTAATTATTGTCTTATATATTTTATTTTGTTAGCTGATATGTTTATTTTGTTGGCTTACCTGTTGCTTTTGTTAGCTGATACGCTTCATTTGTTGGTGATACGCTTCATTTGTTGGCTGATATGTTCCTTTTGTTGGCTGATGTACTACTCTTGTTGGCTTATATGTATCTTTTATTGGCTAATACGTTTTTATTAATGTATTTAATGTTGACTGATATGAAATATCAATTGGCTAATATATTTTTTGTATTAGCTGAGGTACAAAATATATATACAAGTACAAAATTTTTTTAATTTCATTCTCTCTAATCTTTCCCACTCTTCCTCTCTCCTGTTAGAAGATTCACAAAACATATCAGCTAAGACTTCAGGAGCCCAAGATTTCTTTCTCTCTCTTCTAATCCTATCACCACCAACACAACCACCACGGTACCACCATACTCTTTCTCCTTCCTGCCGCAGCCCCCACCCACCACCAACACATACAACCACGCACCACCACACTCTCTCTCCTTCCTACCATAGCCCCTACCCACCACTAACACAACCACGCACCACCACTCTCTGTTTTTCCTGCCACAGGCACGTCGGAGACTAGCCTAACCACGCAAACTAGAAGCACCTCCAGCGAACGGCTCCTCCGGTCCACCAGCGAACGCCCCAAAATTCCTAGATCGCATATCGCAAATATCAATTGCAATCGCAAAGAATATTGATTCAATAGCAAATTTCAAAACAATACCCCTTTGGATTAATTATAATTGTTTATGCAATTGATGTGAATTTCTGATTTTAATTTAGATCTAGAAATAAGGAGGAGCATAGGATAGAGAAAGAGAAGGTAAAATGTGGTGCCCAATAGTTTGTGTAATTGAATTTAGGCAATGTCCTGGAATGTTATCTGAATTTTATAATAAAATTTTAAGCTAAAAATTTGAATATTAACACCTTTATATGAAAATTTATTCATTTTTTTTTTAAAAAAAAACCTTACGATATATGGTCGGTGTAAGCATTATAGTTGCCCTACGTACATTTATTGTGTGATTTGAATCACTTCCTAGATCTAAATCGTACGTAGTTCTAGTAAATGTACATTTAAACATAGTCAAAATTTCATACTTATTCCATTTTAAAATACTCGCTCCATTTCTTCACGCGCAGAGTTTTAGGAGAAATTAGAGAAAGTAATATAATATGGAGGTAGTGGGGTAGGTGGAAGAATAAAAAGTTGTAACAAATAAAAATAGTTGAGAGAATTGGAGGAAAGAGAATATGAAATTAATAAAATATGATTTTTGTTGGGTCCACTAGTTGAGAGAAATGAATTACATATTGTAAAAGCTTTTAACATAATGAAATGAAGCAAGTATTTAAAAACGGCCGAAAATGAAAAGTTGAGCAAGTAAAAAAAAGAGGGAGTATAAGATCGTGAAAGTTTTATTTATTTATTTATTTATTTTTTTGGGTCGATTCCTATACCGAGTGAACCCCTCGAGTAACCCCTGTCCGAACCCATGACTAAGTAACTCTAGTAACCCCAGACCGATCTAAATAACTCGAGTAACCCCTAAAAAAAATACACAAACTATTGGGTGCAAGCACCCGCCGTAACACCCTAGAAAATCCTTTCCTTTAAAATACCTGTTTTGCTCTTTTTAGAACTCAAAATAGGAAAATCTAAGACATTACCGCCACCGTGAAAACGGCTAACGCAATTATCAAAGACACACAGTGGAAGACTATCTTTAAAACATTCAAAACAAGTCAACTATAAAGTCAACTAAAATGAAAGTAAGGTCAAACCAAAGTCAAACAAAGTCAACCTACAACTTGGAACCATTGTAGGCCCTTATTAAAACCAAACAAACTTAAAAACCTTTGCATTGATGTAGGGAATATTTCAAGCATTAACCCCAAGCTTGAACCCCACTGTGATCATGCACTTAAGCATGGTGGCGTCCAAAGGGGAGGAAGCTAGAGCAAAAGAGTCGCCAACAAGTTTTAGGAACTTGTAAACCGTTCACAGAGTGAAGATTACACCCCTTCACGATCCAAGAGATCGATAACTCCATAGTGGTCCTGAACCATGACTGGATAATAGGGGATGAAGGTACAAATCCAACCTAAAATAGATTGAACCTGCCCTAAATAGGCCTCTACTTTGTTCTTCTCATATTCATGTTCGCTTTCTAACCAACATGCAATCAATATATTAATCCTAAACCTGTTTAATCTATGTTGGTTGAATATCAATGCACAAACAAATCTATTATTGGCGATCACTGGAATTAAAATCATATTAGCCTAAAGGAAATTTTGACATTTGCTACTGATGTAGGGAAAATGTAGGTCGTTATCTAATCTTCCCTAGAGCCAAACAAATTTATAAACATTTAACATACCTAAATACGAGTATAGAGGTAAGTAAAGGGTCGAACCCAAAGGAACAGTAATGTTCAAGCACTCTCAATTATGCGCCTAAGCTAGGTCGAAGTAGAAGGTGAAGAAGGAACACTAACAACTAACAAACAAACAACCAAACAAATAAAACACTAGGAACGAGGATCAACATGTAATCATGACAATTGCAACAACTTGGGAAGATCATGCCAATCAAAGGTTGTGAAGACTAATGATAAGAGCTATCAATTGGAATCAAAGAGCTATCTCGTAATCGTGAAGCTAGGGTTCACTATGAATAACAAACTAAGAGAATCACAATCCAAACCAATCGATAATTGCAATTCCTAAATCAATTGGTCGTGTCATTAGCAATTACAATGCAATCTAGCATAATTCTCAAGGCCTAATCAAATTACACACATGCAAACCTTCATTAATCACTTTAATCTCAATAATCAATCAACACAATTCCCAAATTAATCACAATCAATCAATCATATAAGTTTCACCCAATTCCTAGCCAAACAACTACTCAAGAATCATCATCTATCAACAATCAACTAAAGAAATCAAGAATCAACAAAATATCAAGAACAAATACACTAATCAAGAATCAAACATCAAAATCAAACCCTAATCAAGAATCAAACCAAACAAACATGAAATTTAAACAAAGCAATAAAGAGGAGAGAGAGTGAGAAATCCTCATTGATTGATAATGGAGATCTTCAATACAATTGTCATCTTGAATCTTCAATCTCTCAAATAACCATTGAAATCCCTCACTTTCTCTCTCTAAAACTACTCCTAAAATATCCCTAAAACTAGAGAGAGAAGCTCCCAACCTAAGCTAAAAATATGAGAGAGAAATTCTAAGCTAGTCTAAAGCTGTTCAAAAATAGAAAGGTCGCAAGTATATATAGCAAAGAAAAACAAAAGGGACGGAGAGCCACGGCGTGCACGCGCAACAAGCCCGTGCGCGCGCACAGAGGGGTCTGCGTGCACGCACAGGGGGGTCAGCGTGCACGCACCCCTGCTGCATCCTTGCGGCGCGCGTGGCTCCTCTTGCTTGCTCGTAGATCCTTGTGCGAAGCTATGCTCCTAGCGCCCTTGTGCATCCCTATCGACGGGGCTCTCGTGATGATGCCTGTGAGGAGGGCAGCCCTTGATCTTCACATATTTGAGTGTTTATGACCTAGAATCAATGAGAGCGCAACCGTGAGAGCGCGACAAATAAAACTTTGAAACTTCACCTACAAAAATTCAAGTAAAAATAAGGAAGAAAGCAAAATGAATTGAAACTAAACTAAAATAGCAAAATAAGAACAAAAATCATGAAAAACTCATAAAAGTAAACGAAAAACCAAAATGAGTTATAAAGACGAAAAACCAAATAAAACTAAGAAAATTATATGAAAATAATGAAAGAAAATATAGAAAATGAACCTAAATCTTATTCTTTTGAGCGCCATAAATGACGCTCATTCCCCCAAGCTAAACTTTTGCTCGTCCTCGAGCAAAACAAAATCCAATCCAAGGGAAAATGATGACGTTATTCAAGCAAAAAAAAAAAAAAAAAAACAAACAAGAAAACTAGAGAGGATGGGAATATACACTAACTCACTTTCGTAGGAATCACGGTCAATTTTAGTAACTAAAGACAAGTCAATTAAACCCCTAGATCGCCCTAGAGGACGAGTAATGCTCTCGTAAGGGTTTCCTAAGAGATTAACCCATAACTCTCACAAACAAAATAAACAAGGCAAAGCATGGAAAAGAAGCAAAAAGAAAAGGAAAGAAAACAAATGTTCATGAGTGGAATTTTGCAAATGAACAAGCACAAATGGATGCAATTCTTCCTAAACAAGTAAGGGAGTGCACATTTCAAGATATCTAAGGTTGATTGAAACATAGGATATGCTAAGCATAGAGAACTATCAAGACATGATTATTTTTCATCTCAAAACATTTTTATCACATCCTCCCAATTAGCTTCAAATCTACCTTTAGTGAGTATCTCAATGGCTCCCTGAAGGAACCGAAAAAAGAAAGAGATTAAAGGCTACTCGACGTCTCAACTATTGCACACTGCTCTATAAGCTTGACCTACATCTCCCTTCACCGACTTGTGACTCAACCACAAAGGTCAAAAGGTCTTGGAAAGGGTTGTAATGTAAGGGCGAAAAGGGTGAGGGTAGGCTAAAATTTTAAATTTGGTGGTATACCTAAATTGTGAAGCAAAATTGGCCAAATCTCAACAACATAATCAAGCAATCACCAAACAAAAACACCAACACCCCCAAGCTTATTCAAAGCCAAAATCACAAACATATACACAAAAAGCGTAAGAACGCTTCCCCCAAGCTTGAACAAAGCATTGTCCTCAATGCTTTAAATAGGGAGAAAGACACATACATCAAAATATTTTTTGAATTTTTCATTTTTCACTTTTTTCAATTTTTGCCAAAGCTTTTGAATTTGCTTTGCTTTTTCTCATTTTTTTTTTCAATTTTCACATTATTTCATGTCCTCGCCTCTTTTAACTATGGATGGCTTTTACAACTTTGCATTTGCTTTTTATTCACAAAATATGTACAACACAAACTTGCTTTCGTTATAAAAACCAAACAATCCATTTCATACACCAAAACTCCAACAATAGAGCCCAAATGCTTCACAAAAACCAATGAAGGGAACACGAATGAAACGAAAGGCTCAAAAGATAAAGATGTGGCTTGAAAAGAAGGGTTATGGCTGAAATGGTTAGCAAGTAAGCAAATGAAAACCCAAAACAAAGATAAGAAAACTATCCCGAAAAGGAAAAATTACCACCTCGAAAAGATGCCTTTGTCCTTCCTAAATGGCTCGGTCGCGATCTCGGGAGATGAAAGTCAAATTCTAGATAAAGCATATAATAGTCAAGGATCCATGCGCCGCTTATGCAAGATATGTAGAAGGCTAGAAAGAATGAAACCTCACATAGTTGTAGCAAAAACTCACTATTAGTTTCAAATTCACCAAAAGGGAGCAATGGCAAATTTTCAAAAACAAGTAGAATCCGGCTTCAAGGTCCCAAAAGTTCTAAAGACACTACCTTAGCATACTCTATCCTAGAATCAACCAAAGATACTCTCAAACCGTGCACACCGTTACCATTTAAGAAGAAAAGCATTTAACTATAAAAGTCCAAAAGTATTATGTCCAAAGCAAGAATAAAACAAAAACACATTGCAAATTTGCCTTGATAGAAACAAAAATCTTTTTGGAGTTTTTCAAAATAAAGAGCATGAAAATTCATATACGAATGTGCATGGCATATATGAATCAACATTCCACCAAACATGATAGAAAACCCTCCCCCAAGCTTGAATGAGACAACATGCTCAATACATAAATCAAATTATCAACGGGAGGGGAAAACAAAGAGATCAATCCAACACATGTCCAACAAGTTATCAACCATTATTAGAGAAAGAGCAAGAAAAGATATTACCGGATTTAGGTGGGTGTAAATACCCGCAATTGACCCAATTTAACCTTTCAAAGCCAAGTTCATCTAGAATTGAATCTTGCTTTCCATATGCTAGCAAAATAGGAGTCAATCTTCCTTGATTCTTGATTCAAACCAATGCACCAAAGCATATCAAGTCATGT
This sequence comes from Chenopodium album, assembly GCF_948465745.1. Classification (NCBI taxonomy): domain Eukaryota; kingdom Viridiplantae; phylum Streptophyta; class Magnoliopsida; order Caryophyllales; family Amaranthaceae; genus Chenopodium; species Chenopodium album. The sequence goes on from NC_137847.1 coordinate 33,522,485, forward strand.
ACCTAGAAAAAGGCACACAAACATTTCCATGAGAGAAAATCTATTCTAAAAAGAAAAGAAAATGAAAGCAATAAAACACGGGTTTTTTTTCCTGAAAAAGGCTTGCTTAAGGTCCAAGCTTGACCGCTCTAGGAAATAATATTCCAACGAACGCAAGAGCTTGTCAAATGCACTACTACACATTTCGTAAGATAGAAGGTAGGCAAATGGCGGGAAGAGGATGTGCAACAAGCTTAGTGCACACCCATGAGGAGAGAGATGTTAAGAAAAAGAAGAAAAATCAAAAGCAAATTCAACAAAATAAGAAGAAGAAGAAAAATAAGGCAAACTCTCCTCAAAATGTTTTTGGATGACATAATCACCCTTTTCCTCAATAGAAGACGAATGAGGGACATGAAAATCATGATAGACAAGAGGGTCCCCAATAGGCTCTTTGACAATGGGAGGGATATAGGAGTGTAAGGGATATGGTTAAAATTCCTTGAAAAAGGGATATGAGAAGAGGGAAAAGGGGCAATGGTCTCACAAATGAACTCTTCCTCACCACCATGCCTCACATCACCAATAAGAGCATGAAAATCAATCATAGAATCCTCAAAAGAAGAACACTCATGATCTCCATCTCCCTCAAACATCCAACTTCCAAGAGGAACTACATAATCCCCTCCATCACAACTATGAACAACAACTCCCTCAATATCCTCAAAGTCTAATGTCTCAAAACCATGCATGAATGGTTGCAAATTCATTTCAAACTCCTCTCTCTCCCATGAATCATTCTTAATGAAATCACTCAAAAGGCTATGAGTTTTCATTTGACACTCAAAGAACACATTGGTCATAACCTCAAATGAATCCAAATACTCATGGATAGAAGATTCACAATCATGCACTTGAGACTCATCAAGATGGGAAATAGGGTTGAGGTTATCACAATCAAGACTCTCTTCATTCTCAACTCCTTCACCATCACTCAAATGCTCACCAATGGAATCCTCACACTTTCTTGGTTGCTCAAAATCATTATCATCATCCTCAACACACACATTAGATTGGGGTTTTTCACATACAAGCATCAAGGATGACAATTGGCTTTCTAACTCATCTCTTATTCTCTTTTCCTCCTCAAGACGCTCCTCATTCTTTTTCATTATCTCTAATTGACCTCTCATAGATTTAAGAATCATCTCCTTACTAGGCCCAAGATCATTATCAAGCTTAATGCGCCTAATTTGAGACTCAAATATATCAACTAGAGATTCAAAAGGTGTAGAAGGTTGAGGCTCAATAAGAGAAGAAGAATTACAACTAAGATTGGAAGAATCAACAATAAGATCATGAGCATATACATCACATTAGGGAGTGGGGGCACAGTCAAACACATGAGATTCGTTATTAATGGAACGAAGCACATCACAAGAAGGCATGGTAAATTATGAAGAAAATTAAAACACACCATTAACATCAACTTGAGCATGTACCTCGTCATCATGAACAAAAAGGGAACTAGAATTGAAAACATTTGTTCTAGGTTCACTAATGGGATCATGTGACAAATCATTGGAATTCATGCTAATATTAGAAGAATCAACACATTGCACATTAACATTAGAATCATGATTACCCCTATTGTAGACATCCCTAGCAAACCAAACATAAAAATTCCAAGCATCATCAATTGACAATGCTCTAAATTCACCATTATGCATGCATTCAACTTCATCCCTAGTTTGCTCATTCAAATCAAAATAACAAATCTTACAAGCCACACAAGGACTACAACAACTATAATTCAAAACCCTTATAAGTCTATGGAAATATTCACAAAAAGGCTCATTATCATGTTGAGGAAATGAGAGACATGCCATTTTTTTTTTCTTTTACAAAACAAACAAAAATCAAATAAAAGAAAAGTATATACAAAGACCTAGACTCAAGCAATCAAAAACACTCAAACATAGACACCATTCCCCGGCAACGGCGCCATTTTGACATAGGGAAAATGTAGGTCGTTATCTAATCTTCCCTAGAGCCAAACAAATTTATAAACAATTAACAAACCTAAATACGAGTATAGATGTAAGTAAAGGGTTGAACCCAAAGGAATGGTAATGTTCAAGAATTCTCAATTATGCGCCTAAGCTAGGTCGAAGTCGAAGGTGAAGAAGGAACACTAACAACTAACAAACAAACAAACAACCAAACAAATAAAACACTAGGAACGAGGATCAACAAGTAATCATGACAATTGCAACAACTTGGGAAGATCATGCCAATCAAAGGTTGTGAAGACTAATGATAAGAGCTATTAATTGGAATCAAAGAGCTATCTCGTAATCGTTAAGCTAGGGTTCACTATGAATAACAAACTAAGAGAATCACAATCCAAACCAATCGATAATTGCAATTCCTAAATCAATTGGTCGTATCATTAGCAATTACAATGCAATCTAGCATAATTCTCAAGGCCTAATCGAATTATACACATGCAAACCTTCATTAATCACTTTAATCTCAACAATCAATCAACACAATTCCCAAATTAATCACAATCAATCAATCATACAAGTTTCACCCAATTTCTAGCCAAACAACTACTCAAGAATCATCACCTATCAACAATCAACTAAAGAAATCAAGAATCAACAAAATATCAAGAACAAATACACTAATCAAGAATCAAACATCAAAATCAAACCAAATAAACATGAAATTTAAACAAAGCAATAAAGAGGAGAAAGAGTGAGAAATCCTCATTGATTGATAATGGAGATCTTCAATACAATTGTCATCTTGAATCTTCAATCTCTCAAATAACCATTGAAATCCCTCACTTTCTCTCTCTAAAACTACTCCTAAACTATCCCTAAAACTAGAGAGAGAAGCTCTCAACCTAAGCTAAAAATATGAGAGAGAAATTCTAAGCTAGTCTAAAGTTGTTCAAAAATATAAAGGTCGCAAGTATATATAGCAAAGAAAAACAAAAGGGACGGAGAGCCACGGTGTGCACGCGTAACAAGCATGTGCGCGCGCACAAAGGGGTCTGCGTGCACGCACAGGGGGGTCAGCGTGCACGCACCCCTGCTGCATCCTTGCGGCGCGCGTGGCTCCTCTTGCTTGCTCGTAGATCCTTGTGCGAAGCTATGCTCCTAGCGCCCTTGTGCATCCCTATCGACGGGGCTCTCGTGATGATGCCTGTGAGGAGGGCAGCCCTTGATCTTCACATATTTGAGTGTTTATGACCTAGAATCAATGAGAGCGCAACCGTGAGAGCATGGCAAATAAAACTTTGAAACTTCACCTACAAAAATTCAAGTAAAAATAAGGAATAAAGCAAAATGAATTGAAACTAAACTAAAAAAGCAAAATAAGAACAAGAATCATGAAAAACTCGTAAAAGTAAACGAAAAACCAAAATGAGTTATAAAGACGAAAAACCAAATAAAACTAAGAAAATTATATGAAAATAATGAAAGAAAATATAGGAAATGAGCCTAAATCTTATTCTTTTGAGCGCCATCAATGACGCTCATCAACTACCAGGGAAAACACTTGTCTTCACATTTGCAATCGGTTTAATTTTTTTTTTTTCAAATTTTGCTATCACCTAAATCGGAGTTTGTTAAAAATCACTACCAAATGCCTTAAATCGTTACCATTTTTGTTAGTGGGGTCCAACCACCGTTTAGCCACCTTCCAGCCACCTCACTACTACCTTCCTATCCCCCATCAATGCTGCCCCACCCCCCTCTGGCGGCCGGCGCTGGCAAACCCCCCCTTTCCCATTTCCCTTCCTTCTAGCCACTTATTCGGCAATTCACAGAAGCCCGCAACACCACCATCGCCACCGATTTCGTAGAGCCCTAATTCACAGAAGCCCACAACACCACCACCGCCACCAATTTTGCAGACCCCCAATTCACAGCTACCAATTCGCAGAAGGCCGAAACACCACCACAACCACGAATTTTGCAGACCCCCAATTCGCAAACCCCTAATCAGCCACAAATCGCATCAAACGGGCGGCGCGAAGGAGTTCACGCCCACCAGTCAGCCACAAATAGCATCCAACAGGTGGCGTGAAGGAGTTCCCCAACCACCCAAAACCACCATAAGCGAAACCCTAAAACCCGTTTGGGTGGTTTCGGGCCGGTGATTTAGGGTTAGGGGTGTCGGTTTTTGGGTGGGGGAAGGGGAGGGGTTCGATTCCGGTGGGGTCGCCGGCGCAAGCGCATCTTTGGCGCCGGCCGTCGGAAGGAGGAGGGTTGACAGGAGGGGCTGGGCTGACGGGAGGGTTTAAGGGTAGCTGATTTTTTTTTAAAATAAACTTAATGGAATCCTAATGGTTTTCGTTAAGTGGTAGTGATTTTTAACAAACTCTGATTTAGGTGGTAGCAAAGTAAGAAAAAACTTTAAATCGGTAGCAAATGTGAAGACAGGTGTTTTCCCTGGTAGCAAATGTCAAAATTTCCTAGCCTAAATAAAAATTATTTATTATCTTATTAAGCGTGATTTGAAGTACAAATTCCCTTTAAACCTGTAAGAGAGGGCGTGATCAAGCAATAACAATAATATCAAGCTACATATAATATTGATATAACAAATCATCATCATAATAATAATATTCTCAATCTCATGAAAGCATAATAATATTAGCAAGATCCTAGGCATGATATTAACATGATTAATAACAAATCCTAGCATGTCACTAAATAATAAAGATCAAAGGTTTAATCCTAACATGATAGAAGAAATAGGAAACAACCTCATCATGATATTAGAAAGCAATAAATAACATCCTAACATGATACTAGGAATTAATATAACCTAAGCATGCTTTCTAAAGATATAGCAATGAAATTACTCACCTTGTTACCTCATATCTCTTTCTATCAAAACAATACACACGTTAGTAACTTTAATAAAATATTAAACAGTAAATCTAATCAAAGAATAAGATTTGGGACCAAACCCTAAAAAATTATGAACCTTTCACGTCTAGGGCGAAGGCAACTTCGAGCTTGGCTATATGTGTCTAAGTCTCGTGATGGACGAATGGTGTTTTGAAAAGGGAAGGCTTAGAAAGAGAGAGAAAGAATAAGCTTCTAGCTTAAAGAGAGAGAGATGGAAAGATGATTGTTCATTATTAAAAATGGGGAAATACGACCTTATCTATAGAGAAATCTGTCTAGAAATGATAGAAAAGAGTCTGAAATTGACTCGCAGTAAAACGACCCCTCGCAGCGCGATGGCACAGATATGATAAAAATGTTGTACAGAGTCCTTTTCCCAATATAATTAGGTAATTAGACTCCATAATTATCACAATTAAAATCTGTTTTATCATTAAAATACTTGTTTATTCCAAATTAATTTCATTATCTTTTCTAAATAAAATAAATGTATAATTACTAATCCTAATTCCACTAGAACTTAAAAGAACCTTCTAGATTATCCTAGAAAATTAAAATAATTCCTAATGAATTTAGGAATAACAATTAATGGGCCCTCCACTTGATCATTAGGCCGTATATAAAATTCATTTTGGGCCCAGTTCAGTATTTTGGCCATAACTTCCTTATTATTCATCGGAATTGGGCTTATAATATATCGTTGGAAAGATCTTTTCAAACCCCATCCAACTACACTATTATTCACCCATATCGTGGACTAAACTAAATTGGACTGGAAATTTTCATAAACAAGGTACGAAAATAATATTTTTGAAAACAGAAAGATGTATTTTTATTAGGATTTTTTAGAAAATAACACCAAAAAAAAGTCACAATTTTTATTATAACACTACCAAAAAAAACTTTGATTATAGCACCACCAAAAAACCGAAAAATTTGATTTCACCACCACCTGGTGGATGCCGTCCAAATAAACCGTTTGTGGACCCTGTCAAGTACACGTGTCATTTATATATTGGTTTAAAATTTTTTTTAAAAAAAAAGGAAAAAAAAACTAAATCCTAAGTCAGCCACCAAGCCCACCACCTGAAAGGAATAATGTCCTTCGAACAAGTGTATTATTCCGATAGGGGGTTCGGAATTATTAGAAAGCTAATTTTTCAGTGAGGTCAAGTAATCGAAATGCCTGGGTGGAGGCCGCTTCCGATCAGTAATATTAATGCATAATTAATATTACAGCTTAATCTTGACTGAACCCTTCGGGTCACACCCAAGCAACTAACGAGCCAAAGTGACGAATTAATTAGGAATTAATTAATATGTCGACCGAGTAATTAATATTTAGACGTCGAAAATTTGAGCTTGGAGCGTCAAAACCGAGTGTCAGAAGTCGAGTTGAAAATAGTAAAAGACGAGACTTGAAAATAATAATAAATCAACAAAGACCAAAATACCCCCAGCATCGGAATGCCCCAAGCAAACCGAGTGCTAGGGGCATAGGGCCTAGCATGGTGGCTAGCATGCGCACCACAAGCCAAGCCTAGGCTGGCTGGTGTGTGCTAGTGCACCAATGCTAGCATTGCATTGTTGGGCGCTGCCTTGTGCGTGTATTGGCTAGCAGCCATGACGCAGCAGCAAGCCGCAGCAGTTAGCACGCTAGGCGCGCCAGCCCGCAGCAGCTAGTAGCAACATGGCTGGGCCATTGCGTGTGCCTAGCAAGCTGGGCGTCGGCCTAGCAGCCCGCAAGCAATGCATGGCTTGCTGGCCGAAGCATGGACAGCAGCGCAAGGCAGCCCACCTTGGGTGCCTTGATGCCCAAGTGTGGGTGCCATGTGGCGCAAGGTGAGAGGGTAGTGAGGTGTTGTGTTGGCCGATTTTGGGAGCAAGTTTGGTCCCCCCCTCCAAATGGTCCTCACCTAACCTCTCATATGAGCTTGCCACTTGTTGATTTATTACTAGTTTGACTATTAATTTTATTTTAGCTTTAAAATAAAATGGGAAAATCAAATTCTCCCACATTGATGGGAGAGCTTTTCACACTCATGATTTTCCCTATAAATACCCAAGTTGGGGTATTGGAAAAATTACTTGAGTAAGAGTTGAAAAAGGCATCACTAGTAGTGAAAACCGTTGAACTCAAGAGTTGAAAAAGGCATCACCATTGTGAAAACCTTTGAAATCAATTACTCTGGTTTCAGTCGGGCCTTGCTAACTCCAAGGCATTGGACCTAGTCGGTGTTCGAGTTGTGGGTGGACTTCCGTTGGAGGTCGTCGTATTTTCGAGGCTAGCTTTCGAAGTAAGAGCCCCTCGAGGTTGGGAGAAGCACATGTCAAAGGTATAATTATTATCTTAATCTTGTCATTAAGTTAATTATGTTTATGGTTTTATTTATTGCGAGTGCGGTCTTGGTTTTAGGTTTATTTCCGCGGTGAGTCGGACTCACCAAACCCAACACCACCAGCCCGCAACCACCTAAACCCTAGCTACCACCAAAATTAGCCACTAACGGTTAAAATTGGCCAATTTAGGACCTGAGTGGTCAAATTTGACCCTAAATTGGCCGATCTTAACCACGAGTACCTAGTTTTGTTTTAGAGTGGAAGAAATATGGTGGTGGCTATCGGTTTTGAGTGGGGAAAGGAGGGAAGTTTCGGTGGCTGGGGTCTGTCGAAGGAGGTTTTCGGTGGCTGGGGTGTGTTAGAAGAGGGTTTCTGTGGCTGGAGCGGTGTCGGAAGGGGTTCGAAGTAGTGAATTTGATGTCTGTAGTGGCGGTGGTGGTTGTGGGGTTGCTCAGTTCGGCACGAATTCGTTGGAGCTGTAGGGCGGAGCTGGGGTAGTTTTCGGGGAAGGGGAAGGAATGATTCCGCCGATTTTGGTGGGCAGGTGTACCGGCGACTTGGGTAAGGTTGTCGGAGGTAGGGCACAGCTGGTGGCGGTGGTGGAATTGGGCTGTGTTTGGTTGTTTAGGGTTTTTTCTTTTTTTTTTTTAAATTATTTTTTTTTGTTAAACCTATAGGTTAGTGACATATGTCTGTTATGGGCCCTATAAACAGATTCTTGGATGGAATCCGTTAAGTGGTGGTGAAATCAAAATTTTGTATTTTTTTGTGGTGTTATAATAAAAGGATTTTTTTTTTTTTTTTTTTTTTTGGGGTGTTATAGTCAAAATTGTGACTTTTTTATGGTGTTATTTTCTGAAAAAATCCTTTTTATTAAAAACAAGTGCATCACGAGACTCTTCCACATCTCACCTTGTTCAATAATCAATAACGTTAAAGATATTCATTACTGGGTTTAGTTTTTGGGGAGACATAATTAGTTGTCTACAGAAGCCCCCACTTTAACTGAGTTCGGAGAAACGTAAGTTTTAAAAACAAAAGTCAAAGTAGGGATAGGGACGGAGAATAATTTAGAACGTTCTGCGATCCTAAATCATTCTTGTAACGCCGATACTTGCAAACTAGCATTAGTTTAAACAGATAAAAGAGTTAAGAAACGCGTATCTTGCACCGTCGAGTACACGTCTCCGGGGTAACTGATTTTGTTTGCATTTGTGACGACCTTCCTCAAGCCAGGGATATCGTCGAAGACCGCTCCGCTTGTAGTTGTCTTCAATTTTTTTGCTGTGATAGTCCTCCGCAAGCTAGGGAACACCATCGAAGATTGCTCCGCTTGTAGCGATCTTCTGTTGTTTTGTGACCATCTTTCGCAAGCTAGGGAACATTTTCGAAGATAACTCTGCTTGTAGCTATCTCCTATTTTTATGACAACCTTCCGTCTTCGAAGGTGACTCTACTTCTAGTCATCTTCAGTTTGTTTGTGACAACCCTCCACATCCTAGCGAATGTCGTCGAAGACCATTCTGCTTGTAATGATCCTCGTTTTGCTGATGCTTTGCTTGAATGCCTGTTATACTCTTGTTTTGCATTGATTTTGCTTTGAAACAATACCTTGGTGCATGCGATGAACCAATATCTTGGTGGTTGCGATGAGCCAATGTTAGGCGCTTAAGCTAAGTGAGATGATCATCATCAGGTCATCACTTACTGCAATTGTAATCGAGCCGACTACTAATCATGTCATTTTACTTATAGGGGCTAACTAGCGTACCAAGGAACCCAATTTACCGAATAAGGTCCGCACAAACCAATATGGGGCCTAAGGAATTGCATCGTTGAGGAAAGAAGACTATTGCTCGCCACGTACCATCGCGACGGGCCAAACTTATCTCGGCCCGATAACTTTATCGTGTCGCGATGGAGTCAGGTTTTCCAGATTTGAACTCTTTATTCCTCATTTTGTCGCTGCTGCTCTCATTTTCGTTTTCGCTCAAAAAAAATTTCACTTTGCTCGTTCTCCTTCATTTCTCAACGAAATTTGCTCAAGTTTTTGCAAATTGAAGCTTTTGATCTCTAGTTCGCCGATCTATGTTAGTTTTGCTCTAACTCACTTTATTTTGTACGAATTTTGTCATTTTTGCTCGGGGGTTTTTGGAAATTTCGAAAACAATTTTGCTTATTTTGCCTTGTTTGTTGAATTTCTTGCCATGAAATAACTTGTTTATGCTTCTATATTGCCTTGGGAGAATTTTGAAACTTATTTGGCTCAATTTGGTGAAGAAACGAGCAAATTGCCATTGTTGAACACCTTGAATTCATGAGTACAATGTAGCTTTTCTTTATGTTTTCACTTGTTTTTCATGCTTAATTTGTCACAATATTTGTCATAATATTGTAGAAATTGTTTGATTGCTCCAGAAATATTGTTATTGTTGAATAAAAAACATACTCTGTTTTAGTACTATGTACTCTGGTTTTGATGAACATAGTATCATGCGGCTAGGCGAACCTTAGATACTATAGAACCATTAATTTACTGTTTTTCATGTTTTGAACATAATTAGCAGGGCTCATCGTCGAGGTTCTTGCTCTCGTTCTCGCGGGGCTCACCGGGAGGACGAGCCCTATTGACACAGGAGAGGGACTTCCACTAGCCTTGGGGAGTTCCCTGTGGGACAGGCGTACTCTGTACTTTGCGCCTAGGTTCCACATTTCGGAGCGTTTTTGGTGCACTATGATCGATTAGCGGGTTCGTTGCCATGGTTCTGGCAATGATACCATCAGACATTTGTATGACACCTACTTCATTTACAATGAGGTGCTACGCGCGCTATTGGAATCATGTGGCTTGACTCCTTTGCTACAGGGCAGTAGGGCTCTCTGTTCTTTGTGGTCAAGTCGTTACATCATTCGAGCTTTGGTAGAGTTCTTTTGGGACACCACCAACACGTTTCATTTTCCATGGGGTGAGATAACCATCATTCCCCTCAACTTCTCTATCATCACTGGACTGGAGTTCTAGTCGACTACGGTTCCTTTAGGTAGGGATATTACCCTTTCATCACCGGAGGTGGATGAGCTATTGGGTCGTATTGTCGTTTGGGCCCGTGCTGAGTCGAAATTAGTACAGATGAGCGGCCGATCCATTTGTCGGGATCTACTAATAGAGGCCTTTCGAGATGATGCGACAACCCCTGAGCAGTGGGTGCACATCTTTGTTTTGATTCTGATGTCAGGGACTTTTTCTCCTCACAAGGGTAGCCGAGCGCTACTCTACTATTTGCCTGCTCTTCGCGACCTACGAGTGGTCGGGACATTTGATTGGGCCAGCTTGGCCTTGATAGGAATGGTGTCCTTCGAACAAGTGTATTATTCCGATAGATGGTTCGGAGCTATTAGAAATCTATTTATTCAGTAAGTTCAAGTGATCGGAATGCCTAGGTGGACGCCGCTTTCGATCAGTAATATTAATGAATGATTGATATTACAACTTAATCTTGACTAAACCCTTCGGGTTACACCCAAGCAACTAATAATCCGACACGACGAGTTAATTCAGAAGGAATTAATTAGTTGCTCGAGTAATAAATATTTAGACGTCAGAAATCGAGCTAGGAGCGTCGAAACCGAGCATCGCAAGTCGAGTCGAATTAATAAAAGACGAGACGGTAACATCACTAATTAATCAACAAATTATCGAAACACCTCTAGCATTGGAATGCCCCGAGCAAACCGACTGATAGGGGCATTTGGTAAAGAAAGGTGGCTAGCATGCGCACCAAGCCGAGCCTAGGAAGGCTGGTTAGGTGCTGCGGCATGTTAACGCACCATGGCTAGCAAGCCATGCTAGCATGTGCGTGGCAACCGCAGCATGCTAGCAGCCCAGCACGCATGGTGCTACAACCAGCCGCACATAGCAGCAGCGTAGCGCGCATGGTGCTACGACCAGCCTTTTCTCCGGTCGCAATGCTTAAATCCATTCGGATCCTCCTAGCGATAACAACTATGAAATACGGCAGATGGACGTCAAAACAACCTTCCTTAATGGAATTTTGGGAGAAATTGTGTATATTACACAGCCTGAAGGTTTTGTCAACCAAAAAAATGCTGGGAAGGTATGTAAGCTTAAAAAGTCCATCTACGGGCTGAAGCAAGCAAGCAAAAGTTGGATTCTGCGATTCGATGAAGCCATCTGCAAGTTTGGTTTTATCAAGAATTCAGATGAATCTTGTGTTTACATGAAGGTCAGTGGGTGTGACATCGTCTTCCTAGTCTTATATGTCGATGATGTATTGCTCATTGGAAATAGCATTCCGATGGTAGAGTCTGTAAAGGCCTTGCTTGGAAAATGTTTTTCAATGAAAGACTTGGGAGAGGCTCAGTACATATTGGGCACCGAGATCCGTAGGGATAGATCTAAGAGGATGATTGCATTAAGCAAGAGAGGTCACTTACCCATGTCATGTGGCATAACCTTGAGCAAGATGCAGTGTCCAAAGACACCTGATGAGCGAGAAAGGATGAATGAGATCCCATATGCTTCGCTAATTTGATCAATCATGTATGCCATGATATGTACTAGGTCAGATGTATCGTATGGCTTGAGTGCTACGAGTTGATACCAATCAGACCTAGGAGAGGCTCATTAGACTGTGGCTAAGAATATCCTAAAGTACCTGAAAAGGAAAAAGGATAAATTCCTCGTATATGGTGGCTCAGAAGAATTAGTTGTTAAAGGTTATACCGACGCAAGATTCCAAACAGACAGAGACGATTTTAAATCACAGTCTGGATATGCGTTCTGTCTAAATGGAGGAGCGTTTAGTTGGAAGAGTGCAAAGTAGAGCACAACTGCAGATTCTACAACTGAAGCCGAATACTTGGCAACTGCTGAAGTGGCTAAGGAGGCAGTTTTTATTCGTAAGTTCGTTGGTGAACTTGATGTTGTACCCTTTATCAAGGGTCCAATAGCCTTCTATTGTGACAACAATGGAGCTATTGCTCAGGCTAGAGAGCCAAGGGAACATCAGAAGGTCAAACATGTCAAGCGGCAATTTCACATGATAAGAGAATGGAAATCAGAGGGTGAAATCAGAATTGTAAAGTTGGAACAGATGATAATGTAGCCAATCCACTTACTAAACCTATGCCTCAAGTGAAGCACAACAAGCACGTTGAGGCAATGGGAATCAGGCACGTTGGAGATTGGCTTTGATTTTCCTGTTTAGTGTTTCAATTAAATTTTGAACATTTTAATGTAAGACACTAAGATGAACCATTTAGTTTTGAAATAATTTAATTTCATGCAATTTTATCACTTCGTTTCTATTTAATTGTGGTTTAGGATTAAATATTGAGTCCATTTGATTTTGAGAATATTCAAAATAGGGTATCAAGACCAGTCTTAGATAAAGAAACACCTATTAAGTGAACATTGAATATTATAATCGAAAATTATCCTTAATCGAGGTCATTTAAATGATGGACGATTAATGACCGCTTGAGATTAGTGTGTAGTTTGATTTATAGCACTGTTTCTTGTGCTACAAAGACATGATTGTCATAAATCATTTGCACAGGTATTGGTTTAGAACCATACTGGATCGACCTATGAGAATACTTTAAGTGATTTAAAAAGTATACTTCTCATTATGGCTATCAGAACCTCTTTCCTCGAACATGAGTACTGTGAGTTCTCTTGTTTGAATACTAGTCCGTTTTGATGTTAGTCAAACGTCTGCTATACATGGAGATTATAACGGTAACACTCGGACGCCTAGGTCCTCTTAGTAAGAGAATCTTAAATTACAAGATTAGGAATGTCCCCTTACTAATAATAGGGAATATGTCTTTGTTGTTTACAAGACCTCTCAAAGAGCGAGAATGTGAAAATGCATGACCGTGCTCGGATGGATTTTAGAAATCATCTGTTTAATTGACACTCAAACTCGAATTTCGAGAAACACTTCAAGACGTAATAAGGATGACGAATAATCTTACCTTATAGTTCATGAAGAGACATCAAGTGACATAGGAAAAGGCTATACACTAAAAGCGCAACTTGGCCGTAAGGAAAAGTGGGAGATTGATAGGAATGGTGTCCTTCAAACAAGCGTATTATTTCGATAGAGGCTTCGGAGCTATTGGAAAGCTATTTATTCATTAAGTTCAAGTGATCGGAATGCCTAGGTGGAGGCTGCTTCCGATCAGTAATATTAATGAATAATTGATATTACAGCTTAATCTTGACTGAACCCTTCGGGTCACACCCAAGCAACTAACGATCCGACATGACGAATTAATTCGGAAGGAATTAATTAGTCGCTCGAGTAATAAATATTTAAACGTCGGAAATCGAGCTAGGAGCGTCGAAACCGAGCATCGCAAGTTGAGTCGAATTAATATAAGACGAGATGGTAAAATCACTAATTAATCAACAAATTACCAAAATACCCCTAGCATCAGAATGCCCCGAGCAAACCGAGTACTAGGGGCATTTGGTAAAGCAAGGTGGCTAGCATGCGAACTAAGCTGAGCCTAGCATGGCTGGCTAGGTGTTGCGGTATGCTAGCGCACCATGGCTAGCAGGGCTGCCAACACATGGCTAGCTAGACATTCTAGCTTGTGCGTGGCAGCCGCAGCATACTAGCAGCCCAGCACGCAGGGCGCTACGGCCAGCCGCACATAGCAGCAGCGTAGCGCACATGGTGCTACGGCTAGCCGCACACCAAGAGCCAGCTGGCCTGCTTGGGTGCCTAGGCTCGGCCTGCCACATGGCAGTAACCCATTGGGGCACTTGGCTTGAGGGAGCCGGTTTTTGGGAAGCCATGGGGATCAAGTTTTGGTCCCTCCTTCCCTTGTGGTCCTTACCTAACCCCTTCTCTTAGAATGCCACTTGTTGATTAATTAGTTGTTGGCTATTTTCTTTTGTTTTTGATTTAAAAATAAAAGGAGAAAATTGATTTTACCAACTCTCCCACATTGATGGGAGAGTGGATTTATCACTTGAGTTTCCCTATAAATATCCCACTTGGGAATTGGGAAAACTCACTTGAGTAAGAGCTCAATTAGGCATCTCCACTTGAGAAAAAACCTATAAGCTCATTAATTACTCGGGTAGGGTTTTGGTCGGACTTGGCTAATCTCCAAGTAGTAGACCGATCCGGTCGCGCTGTGGGTGGATTACGTCGAAGGTCCTCGCCCTTTGCGAGGCTCGGCTTTTCTCAAGTAAGAGCTCTTTTTGGTTGAGTGAAGCACGCTATAAGTGATTTAATCTTTTCTTTATTCTTATTATTTATGGATTTTGTTATATTAATTGTGATTTTGTTCTTGGGCTCGAGTTTTATTTTCCACGGTGAGTCGGACTCAACGAAACCTAACAGGCCTATGCTAACTTCCTGCTTGGATTGCGACTCTCCTGTCGCGATCGCAACTACGATGAGGAAGTCACACTTTCTAGCTTCTAGAGGATTATAGAGGTATATTCAATTTTATTCAATAGGAGCTTACTTTTGATACACGTTAGCTTTTGCCGACCCTTCCCTGTTGTTACAAGTGTGGTTCTACGAGTACCTACCGTCCTCGTCGCCAGCCAGGCCTTCGCCACGAGGGCTCCCCATTGCTGCTAGTCAGGGAGGCTGTTATGCCAGCCTAACCACTACCACACTTGTTCGAGAGACACTTCTCTCGGTATGCATTGCCCTTGCTATTTCTGTTTATTCTCCTTAGTAGGAGTCTGACTCATGGATATCTCTTTTACAAGAGCCCGAGCCTCTTTTTCGTCCATGGGCTGGATTGAACGCTCTTGCCCGAGCTGTCGCGTATACAGTTCAGTGTCGTCACTTTCAGGGGACGTACGTCGTTGTGCTGTATTTGGGTGAGAGAGTTACGATTCAGCACTCAATGGAGTTTTTTGTGGTTCCGAGACGTCCTCCACCGTATATGATGTACCAGGAGGGTCTTAGGACTCACATGGAGAGATCACTGACTGGTAAGGGTTGGCAGAGGCATAGCCATCCAACCTAGTATTATGCTGAGAGACTCTTGCCGCGATTGGCTTCACCACCTTGCATATTGGAGTAGGAGGAGGTGTGCTTTATATCTTTTGGTTTGTTTATATTTGGGTAGCCCCCCCAATGATTTTGATCGTTAGAGTTTATTTTTGTAGGCTGCGGCAGCGGCTGCTGCGGAGTTTGTACCTCCGCCCATGTCCATCACCTACCAGGGGTCCTTTGGACTCATAGAGGAGATGATACCTCCAGCCCCCGAGGAGTGGCGTTTGGTGGAGAGATCGATCCCTCACTGTTAGACTTCGGTAAGTTAGCTCTTGTCTTTTTCTGCATGTATTTTGGTTGTTTCTAATCTCTTTTACTTTTACAGTTTTCTCGCAAGGTGATGACGAGGATGGCGAGAGCCATGGATGCCTTTTGTTACCAGCTTGTGAGATTGAGCTACCAGGCATCGTGTCGTCGTAATGGCGATGTGGAAGAGGTATGTCTCTTTACTTGTATTGGGTTACTTTAGTTTTTTTCTCTATATTTGACTTGGCTTATTTTTCTGTTTCAGCCTATTCTTCCGACGCGTACTTGCACAAGACTTGAGGGTAGGAGGGAGAGATCTGGATCGCGACGCCGTCGTACCTCGACTGAGGATGGTCATGAGGGATCGGATCATATTGTTTTCTTGGAGGGCTCTGACTCTTCTTCCGAGGGTACGACGATGAGACCACCTGGTTAGGGCCCACCGATACTTGCCCCCTTTTGCGGCCGGTGGGACGTACGAGGTTGGCTCGTCGTCGTAGTAGCCACATCGGCAAGAGCCTCAGGAGGGTGAGCCAAGATGGGCTGGCCCTACTCTTTCGACTCCTCTGACTGGAGAGGCTGATGCTGCGCAGGAAGTGACTCCGCGGACTTTGCGGTTTTACGATACCTTCGGCATTTGTCCTCCGGGATCATAGATACACCTGTGTTTATTTATTGTTTGACTATATAAGACTTTGCTATTTGCGTTGTATTATCGACATTTATGCTTCATATTATACATACATACTATTATTATTATTATGTGTTTTTTATCTCTTGCAATTTATTTTTCATTTTATGTGCATGTGATTGTGTGAAAAATTGTGACAAATTTTTGCGCAAAAATTTCCGTCATTTTTATTACTAATGGAGGGTATTCGACTTTCTCCCCCAAAAGGAAAAAAATGAAAAAATAAAATTAAGTTTGACTAAAAATAAGCTTAATTAATTAAACTTAAAATAATCAATATGAGGTAAGTGTTTGAAGGAAAATTGCCAAAAATAGAATTAGATAAGGCTTTGAAAGGACAGAGTACCGTAAAGTCAAAGTACGAATCCGAGTCATAGTTGGAAAAATGCGGTCAGCATAATGCGTGGCGCTGTCGCAGGCAAGAGCAGGCTATCACCGCGCGATGCGCCTATCGCGTCGCTATAAACTTATCGCGACGCGATAAATGTAAATTCCCGAATCCGTTTAGGATTCGGTTTGCGTCAACTTCTATTTATAAATAGCCCAAATATGTCAATTCCACCATAATTCGAGCATATTAAAATACTTAGTTTTTTAATTTTCAATCAAGTAGTCATGGCTAAGAATTTTGGTGATTTTACTCGTGAGTGGTGCCGGTCTTTGACCGCTAAGGAGAGGAAAGAGCTTAACTTTTTCCACTTGGGGGGTTTATATGGCATTAAGGGGGTAGATCTTGACATAGAATTTATTCATACCGCCTTAGAATAATGGGATCCAAATACCCATTTCTTTAGACTAGGTGATGATGAAATTTGCCCCTTATCGAATGAATTTGGTGTTATTCTTGGCTTTCCTTCTTTAAATGTTGCGGTAATTCCTAAGGTGAGCGAATATTACTATAAAGATTTTGAGCATTTTCTTAACCTTAGGGATAGGGATTTGAAAGATATTGTGCATGGCAATGTGATCAATTTAATAGAGTTTGCACGTTTTTATTTTGATAGACCACGATCTGAGTCTTTTCATGTTTATAAGAGGAGGGTTTTCCTCTTTTGCATGTTTAGTCAATGTCTCCTCATTAGTGGAAATATTCAAGAGGGTCAAGCAATATTGGTATATGTCATGGAGCAAATTGACTCAGGGAGAAATCCAATGCCATTAATTGTTGGAGAAACTATGCTTAGCTTAGATGAATTAAAAAGGGATCCAAAAGCACCTCTTCGAGGTTCTCCGATTTTGTTACAGGTAGAAAATCAATACTTTTAATTATAGAAGTTAAAAAATATCTAATTTTGTATAGTAATACTAATTATTTGCATTGAATTTTTATAGATTTGGCTAATGGAAAGGCTTGAATTAATTAGCTCTCCTGACAACATTGAAAAGTATACACCAAATTGTCTTGTAAGAAGGAAGAAACGTTTTTCCATAAAGATGGGCCGTCGGGAGTGGAGTAGAATCTTTGAAACTCGCGACTTCTCCATTAAATGGATTGTTCCATGGTGGAAAATCGAGAAGATGGTTGGTATCAATACTCAACCTTTTTGTCGTCTTCCAAGTTTGTCCAAGTTAACTTTTTACTATCCTTCTAGAGGAAGAAAATAATATGGCCTTGCTCAAACCATTCCTTATGGGGATCTTTGTCGCCCTTATGAATTTCCCATTTCACAAGATGTAGAAGATTTGATGATTATTGGTGTCTTAGACCTTTGTGGGAAGTTGTTACCCATAAAGTTCCTCCTCCTTTATCTAGAGATGTGAAGCAATGGCTACTTGGTAGTTCTCAAAAGGACAAGAACAAAGTCCAAAACATGACTAAAGACAAAACTAGTGTTAAAAATCGCCTAGGGGATAAGAAAATTCCTCCTAAAGATCGCCTTGGAGCAAGAGTTGAATTCAAGATTCCTATTATGCCTAAGAAAAAGAACGCTGCAAAAGGCAAAGAGAAAAGAAAAGCCGATTCTACAGAAAAGAAAGCATAGGTTGAAAAGAAGATTGGTGTAATGGCCAATGGAGAAACTATCTCTATAAAAATTGTATGCAGATCATCTAAGGGATCCCTATTGGTGAAAGTGATCGATGATGAAGAGGAAGCAGACAAGAATTGGAAGAGGGCTAGAAAAGAGAAGACCGATTAGAGCATTGCTTTACTTTCAATTTATTAGACATTTTTTTTTATTTTCAGGTCAATTTTTTAAGCTTTCTTTTAATTCCATCAATAATGTAATTTTACTTTATTAATTACTAATGCAATTTTTCAGCTTTTCAAATTGAATTAACTTTTTATATTGAAAATAAAAAATTTATTTATTAAAACAATGAAAACGACTTGGATAAATTTCAAAAATAGTTCGAGTACGGAAGTCGAAAATTCTCGAATTACATCGAAATTTGCTCGGATCGATGAAAATACATTGACGCTGGAGATTTGGACCCATCGTGGCGCAACAGAACTTGTCGTGGTGCGCTGGCCTTGAATTCTGCGCGATGTTCATTCTGTGTTGGTGTGCTGATGTAAAAGTGTGCGAGTGGTAAAAATTAAAGTGGCCGAACCCTGTAAAGGGTTGCCTACGTATCCTTTCCTTAGGAATCAGGCCAAACGTAGCTCTTTTGAGTATACTACTCAAGTTATCATGGGTACAATTTCTTAAGTTGGTAAAGATTAGTCATATTCTAGAACTCATTATTATCCATATTAGTTAGTTTTGCAGCACCTCCTGATAGGATAGTTTTGACGATGTATGTTCCAGACCAATTAGGCCTAAATTTGCCCCTTGGGTCTAGAACATTTTTCCTTACTACTTTTAACACCAAGTCTCTTACTTTGATGTTTCTTGTCTTGACCTTCTTATTAAAGTGTCTAGCCATGCGAGTATGATAGCACTGAGTATGATGTAGAGCCTCTAGTCGTTTTTCATCGAGTAGAATTAGCTCTTCATATCTCGCTCTAGTCCATTTAACTTCATCAAGTATTCTTTCCAATGTGATGCGTAAGGAAGGTATTTCCAGTTCTACGGGTTGTACGACATCCATTCCATAGACTAAGGAAAATGGCGTATTTCCTGTGGATGAACGAATTGATGTGCGATAACCCCAAAGAGCAAAATGGAGTTTGTCAAGCCAATCCTTATAGTTTTCTGTCATTTATTCGATAATATTTTTTAAGTTCTTATTAGCTGCTTCTACTGCGCCATTTTCTTGAGGTCTATATGGGGAAGAGTGATGATGTTGAATGCCACATTTTTGATGCAATTCTTGACATTCCGCTTGAAAGTGGGTTCCATTGTCACTTATCATTTCACGTGGGACTCCATATCGACATATAATGTTCCTTTCAATAAAGAGTGCTACATGTTTTACGGTGAGTTTTGCATATGATGCTGCTTCAACCCATTTTGTGAAGTAATCGATTGCTAAAGGAATGTATTCATGGCCTCCTGTCCCAAGAAGGCTGATTTTTCCAATAATGTCTATTCCCCATGTTGAGAAGGGCCATGGTGATGTATAAGTATAGAGGAGAGATGGAGGAACATGTTGCAAATTAGTGTATATTTGGCATTTAGGGTATCTTTTTACATATTGATGGCAATCCCTATTCATGGTAGTCCAATAATATCCTTGGCGCATTATCTTTTGGACTGACATTTTGCCATTCATATGAGTTCCAGATGCTCCTTTGTGCATTATCCTCATTGCCCTTTGAGCTTCCTTTTTGCCTACACATAGGAGAGCCTTACCTTTAGTTACCCTTTTATGCAGCTCATCGTTTATGAGCACATATTGGGAAGCCAAAAATCTTAGAGTTCGTTTTTCTCTTTTGTCAACGTGAAGTGGATACTCTCCTTTGGTGACATAGTTAAGGATGTTAGTTTACCAAGGTTCCTCCTCCTCTTCTTCTTCTTGAATTACCTCATCATCTTCTATAACTTGGATGTAAGTTGGTTTATGCCTTTTTTCTATTGTTAGAGGCATTTGCTTAATTTCCTTAGGAATTTTTAACCGTCGAGGCTAATCATGCCAAGGCATCAGCAAATTGATTTTCTACTCTTGGTAGATATGTGTAGTCTACCTTCTCGAGTTAATCGGTAAGAGTTTCCAGATATGTTTGGTAAGGAGCCAAACTTTCATTCCTTACTTTCCATCTTTTGGAAATCTGGTTGATGATTAAGGAAGAATCTCCGAATATTCGAAGTTTCTTTGCTTCTAATGCCAAAGCTATTTCAAGGCCTACCACGCATGCTTCATATTCCGCAGCATTATCGGTAACGTCAAATCTAATTTTATTGTGATTTGGACGTGTTCTTCTTTAGATGATACCAATAATACCCCTACACCACATCATTTTTGGTTGGAGGTTCCGTCGAAGTATAATGTCCAAGTATCATCTTCCGTAACCATCAAATCTTTGTGTGGAAAATCATTCTCATGCATTGTTGTCGAATCTTCTATTAGAAAGTCCGCTAAGAAGTGCGAGACCACTGTTCCTTTAATAGCTGTTTGAGGCATAAACCTTACGTCGAATTGGGCTAAGTTGACTATCCATCTAGATATTTGATATGTCTATATTATATAGTGGTTTACCCCCGTCCCTTGGTCATAATTAATAGTATTTTTGGCTCTTTAGAGCCACTTTTATTATTAATTTGTGTTTTCTAGTGTTTTTGTAGTTTTGGTTGAGTTTTGTAGGAAATTGCACACTTAGAGCATTTTCCCGGGATTATTTGGAGCAACTACGAGCATTGGAAGATCATGACCATCTTTCAATGCCCAAGGTCGATTAGAGTTATCAAACCGATGATTAAGGGCTCGATATAGGAGGAGCCGAGGCATTGGACCGAGTTTTCAAGCCTCAAAGAGGAAATTCGGATTGTGCTAAAGAGTTGAAGCCCAATCATTAGTACAAATTAGCCCAAGTAGCCTCGCCCGTACGGATAAGGCCTCGCCCGAGGGCGCGCCTGGCCGGACAAGGCGGAAGAAGGAACGAGTAGACCTTCGCCCGAAGGCGCGCCCGAACGGGCGCGAGAGAAGCTTAGATGATAAAAAAGGCGGGCCTGGCCGTGCGGTGCTTCGCCAGACCGGGCGCGTGTCTTGGAGGATCGTTTCCAACGATTTTTACTTAGTTTCTAATTAGAAATTTTAGGAGTTTTGTATAAATATGTTTTAGTTGCTTTTGATACAATTACCTCTCTTTCATTAGTTTAATCTTTTCTTAAGCTTAAACTTCTCTCTTGTTTCTCTCTCTACAACTTTGTTCCTTAATTCAACTCATTATTTCCGTTAACTTTGGTAACGATTTCTTCTCTATTATTTTCAGTAATTTAATTTCTATATTTCATTATGCCTTGTTTATTTGCTTTGATTAGTTTATATTTAATTATGTGTGAGTAGTTTTCTTTCTAAGGTTTGTGGGGATTCATAAATAATATGAAGGGGTATTTATTATTGTTGATTGTCAATTCTTGATTAATTTCCTATTGATTGATTTAATGCTATGCAATTAGATTAGGCCTGGTTTAATTGTATGAGTTTTGCAATATTGATTCGAGATTCGAGAGATGAGAATTGATGTTTAGGCTTAGTTTCAATAGGCAGATTAATTTATAAATGGTTAAGTCGAGATTCAAGAGATGAGATTTAATGCCGGTAGATTAAATCTGTGATGTAATACGTAGCGAAAGCCCTTTATGATCTGGTTAATTGATGCATTGATGATTGATTATTATGTTTTACCCTGGAATAATGTTTATTGGTGAACCTATACCCTAGGCTTTTATTAATTGATTTTTCCCTACTTTCATTTCCCTTAGTTTATTTCATTATATCTATGATTTAGTTACTCTATAATTTAGATTATACTAATTAATTAGGAATAGGAAGACTTGTTTCCCTGTGGTTTGACCCTTCTTCCCTATCTGCATAGTTAGCGGAACTTAGGAATTATTTTTGACTAGGTGATACGACTTTATCTTGTCAAAATTTGGCGCCATTGCCGGGGACACGATTTTATTTTTATTTATGATTGTTTTTGTAGTCTACATTATTTTCTCCCGTCTCAGAGAACGCAAGTTCTTTGAGAAAATTTTCTCATATTTGTTTGTTCAGTTCTGTGTTTATGCCCAGGGGTTCTAGATCAGGTTACATTCCATTCGATCCTGAAATCGAACGATCTTTTCATAGACAGAAGAACCTTTACAGAAAGGTACGAGAACTTCTAAAGGTAATTCACCTTTGGAACCCCCATCTGATTCTAGCAATTCGGAAGTTTCTATAGAATCAGAATCAGAGATGGCGAATCCATCTTTACAGCCACCTCGCAAGCTCAGCAATTATTCGCAGCCGTCACTGATGGATTTTCCATATCTTACGTACTCCTCCTCCGGCTCTTGATGGAGTGCAATTCGAGATGAAGCCCCAATTTATCACGATGATTGAAAGAAAGTAATTCAGTGGAGCTAAGGGTGAAGATCCTAATCTTGACATTGCAGATTTCTGTTAATATTGCAATACCATTAGGCAAGCTAGGGTCACGCAAGATCAAAACAGGGAGATCCTTTTTTCTTTTTATTTATGTGGAAAAGCTAAACGTGGTTTAATGGTTTGAATAGAACTGCACTTGGTATTACTGATTGGGAAACTCTTGCTTTAAATTTTTATAATAAATATTACCCTGCAGAGAAACAACTTTACTAAGGAGTGCAATTCAAAACTTTTCCCAAGAGCCAGATGAAACTCTATATGAGGCTTGGGAAAGGTTTAAGGATCTGCAGAGAGAATGCCCCCACCATAATTTAGCACAATGGCAGTTGATTCAAGCTTTTTACAATGGGCTTGGAAACATGTCTAGAATAATTCTAGATTCTGCAGCTAGTGGGAGGTTTATGAATCTTAATGTTGAAAATACAGGTCAAGTTATCGAAGATATGGCAATTCATAATTCCCAATATGGGAATCCTAGAGGGTTTGCTAACAAAGGAAAACATAATGTTGATTCCGTATCCTTTTTGCAGGCTCAATTATCATTTATATGCCAAAAACAAGATTATTTTACTGTTTTTCCTAATTCTGTAGCTAATGTTTCTACTGTCAATAATACTAATGAAGCTTTTTGTGAAAATTGTGGAATTGTAGGACATTGGGAGCAAGATTGTAGGAGTTCCATGGAGCAAGTTAATGCCTTCCAAATCTATAGGCAAAATAACCCATACTCCAACACTTATAATCTTGGCCTCCGGAACCATCCATATATTTCCTACCGGAGTACCAATGTACAAAATCCTCCACCTCCACAACAAACACAACAACAACCACCAACACAGCAAAAATATTACCATCCTAACTCTGGCCAGAAAACCCAATCACAACCCTTCTCATTTTCTGACCCTGCTTTGTCAGAAATTAGAGCGATGCTATCAAGTATGCAAAAGCACATGGAGAGTAGGGATGCACAAATTGATTCGATTATAGCTCATAATAAAATTATGGACAATCAAATTGCGCAGATTTCATCTACCCTACAAACCCGTCAGCAGGGAGCCCTACCATCTCAACCAATCCACCCTACGGATCATGTTAATGCAATTACTCTAAGGAGTGGTTCACACTATGATGGGTCTGCTATTCCCAAGGATGATGAACCTATTGCTAATCTTGATTCCCTTGTACCAAGTGCTAATGTTACTAACCCTGCAGGGCTACAAGAGAAAACTAATCCTTCTAATGTTTCTTTGCAGGGTAAATCTCAGGACAAGGGTGGAGATGTATAGAGTCCAGTTATCAAACTTTCATTCCCAAATAGACATTTAAAGAGTAAGTTTGAAAAGTAATTTGGTAAGTTCTTGGAGGTTGTGAAAAATTTGTAGGTAACAGTTCCTTTCACTGATTTAATCACTCGGGTTCCTGCATATGCTAAATTTATGAAAGATATCTTGAGTAGGAAAAGGGCCTTTGATGAGGTAGAAAATGTAGCTTTTACAGAGGAATGTAGTGCTTTATTGCAAAATAAATCCCCTCCTAAATTAAAGGATCCTGGTAGTTTTTCTATTCCTTGTCATATTGGTAATGTCTTAATAGATAAAGCATTATGTGATTTGGGTGCTAGTGTCAGTGTTATGCCATCGTCTGTGTGTTCTAAACTTAATATGGGTGATTTGAAAGTTACTAACATTACTTTACAGATGGTAGATCGTTCTGTAAAATACCCCTTAGGTATTATAGAGGATGTTCTTGTTAGAGCTGGTAAATTTTTATCCCTGTAGATTTTTTTGTTTTACACATGGCTGAGGATACACAATTTCCCATTATATTACGTAGGCCTTTTGTTATTCCAATGAATACTACAAGAAGGGGGGGTTGAATAGTAGTATGAGAGTTTAGCCAAACTTTTTGCGGAATTAAGACTAAGTAAGTTAAAGGAACAGAAAGATAAACTGAAGGAACTAAAAGATGCAAGAGAGATTTTTACGTGGAAAACTCCTTGGCCCTAACAAGGAGAAAAACCACGACCACTTGGGATTTTGGGAAAAGAATCTTCACTAAAGACTCAAAAGAATAGGGCAAATGGTCCTATTACAAACTAAAGACTCAAACTTCAAGATTCTCAACGAACTTGAAACCCCGAGGAACCCTCAAACAAGTCACCCAACTTGTTATTCTTCACTTCTCTTTCTCTTCTCTATCTATCTTCTCACTTCTCTGTTCTCTCTTCTTTTTTTTTTCTCTTCTCTTTCTCTTCTCTTCCTTACTTCTCTTTCTCATACACAGAAGTTCACTCAAACTTCCCCGTTCCCCAAATTACAACTCCAAAAATACATAACTCTAGTATAAGAACATAAGAACACTCTATATCACTTATGTGGAATTGACACTTAACTCGAATTAAAGCTTGAAAACTTATGTGAGTTTTTCCAACTGATTTCAAAGACTATTTATAGATCAAATTCGTTTAGGAAAAAATTCTTTGTGCAGCAAATCCACTACGCCACTACTCCAACCCACTAAGAAGATCATGTTCCTAAAATTAAGGAAACATGAACTCCTCAATGTGCAAGACCATGACTTTAAGAAAATCATGGAGGAGTAGGCCGCAAGTTTTTAGAAAACGTGGAAGATTTTATTTGCAAAAGATATTTTCAAAAATCAGAATAAATAAAATCTTTTAGTTAGGAAAAAGATAACCGTTAGAAGATAACCGTTTTCCTAAAAACTAGCATGCACAATTTTATCAACTTAGACCAATTCCACACAGCTTTTTCGAGTGTAACTAATTTCTTATACTTACATAAATCCTAAAATATAAAAATATATTTAGTCTTCATGTCCTCTGATGTAGCTTCTACTCCGAGGCTTCTGTTCTTCAAGGGGAACTTCTCTTCTCTAGTGAAGCTTCTGCTCTGAAGCTTCTGTTCCCTGAGGGGAACCTTCTATTCTCAAGTCTTCATTTCTGAAGCACGAGTTCCTGCAAAGGAACTCTTCTTTTTGGATAGCTTTGCTTCTGGCCTTCTTGTTCCTCATGGTATCTTTACAAGACACTTAATTCTCCTGGTCTTTGCAACTAAGTACACACTTAAACAATCAAGCACTTATTAGTTTGTAAGTAAGTGAGGTTGTGTCATCATCAAAATCATTGAGTCCAACACCTTTTCTCCACACTACAGAAGCCATAATTGATGTGAAAAATGGAAAACTAACCCTTTTAGTTGGAGATGATAGTATCACTTTTAATTTAGGGAAGGTTTTGAAAGGACCTATGCTAGAGGAAAATTGTTGTTTAATTGATTTTACTGATATAATGGATAATATTTGTGAAGAAATCTTACCACAGGTTCGTGCAAGGGATCCCTTGGAGGAAGTTCTTTGTGGAGATTTGACTGCAGGTAATGCAAGTATTTGGAGCAACGAGGTGAATGCTATAGAAAAAGCTCTTGCCATAGAAGAACTTGATCCTAAAGAGAGTATAAAGGTAGTAAAATTAGTTCAGGAATCAAAACCAACAGAGGTTAAGAAACCTTAACTAAAACCTCTCCCTTCCCATTTAAAATATGTTTTTC
The DNA here is from genome assembly GCF_948465745.1 of Chenopodium album. Lineage (NCBI taxonomy): Eukaryota > Viridiplantae > Streptophyta > Magnoliopsida > Caryophyllales > Amaranthaceae > Chenopodium > Chenopodium album. Next base: position 33,548,775 of record NC_137847.1, read on the forward strand.
TTGACGAGTAGGAACTATACCCTGTGATCATTAGTACTGCACTTGATGACCCACAAACTTCCCAACTTCTAGAGGTTCTTCGAACCCACAAAAGGGAAAGAGGGTACAGTATTGATGATCTCAAGGGTATTAGCCCTGATTTTTGTATGCACAGGATAAATCTAGAGGACAATTACAAGCCATGCATTCAACCCTAGAGGAGGTTGAATCCTAATATGCAGGAAGTAGTTAAGAAAGAGGTTATGAAATGTAGGGAATATTTCAAGCATCCCACACTTGAGCCCCACAGTGATCATAAACTTAAGTATGGTGGCGTCCAAAGGGAAGGAAGCTAAAGTAAAAGAGTCGCCAACAAGTTTTAGGAACTTGTAAACCGTTCACAGGGTGAAGGTTACACCCCTTCACGATCCATGAGATCGCTAACTCCATAATGGTCTGGAACCATGATTGGATATTCGGGATGAAGGTAAAAATCCAACCTAAAAGAGATTGAACCTGCCCTAAAAATAGGCCTCTACTTTATTCTTTTCATATTCATGTGCGCTTTCTGATTAACATATAATCAATATATTAATCCTAAACCTGTTTATCTATGTTGGTTGAATATTAATGCACAAACAAATCTATTATTAGCAATCACTTGAATTATAATCATATTAACCTAAATAAGATAATTAATTATCTTATTAAGCGTGATTACAAGTACAAATTCCCTTTAAACCTACAAGAGAGGGCGTGAACAAGCAATAACCATAATATAATAACATCAAGCAACATAACAATAACAATCATCATCATCATAATGATAATCTCATGAAAGCATAATAATATTAGCAAGATCCTAGGCATGATACTAACAAGATTAATAATAAATCCTAACATGTCACTAAGCATAAAAGATCAAAGATTTAGCTCTAACATGATACCAACATGACAGAAGAAATAGGAAGCAACCTAAACATGATACTAGAAAGCAATAAAAGCATCCTAACATGATACTAAGAATCATAAAGACATCCTAACATGATACTAGGAATTAATATAATTTAAGCATGATTTCGATATCAAAAGAATAATTAAGCAATCACATTAGTTACTTCGATGCCTCGTATCTCTTTCTATCAAAACAATACACACGTTAGTAACTTCAAGAAAAATATTAAATCAAACAATTAATTCAAATAATTGAAATAGGGATTTGGGACCAAACCCTAAGAAATTATCAACCTTTCATGTCTAGGGAGGAGGCAACTTCTAACTTGACTATAAGTGTCTAAAACTTGTGAAGCAGTTTTTGTATGAAAAAGGGAAGTCTTAGAAAAAGGGAGAAAGAATAAGCTTCTAGCTTGAGAGAGAAGAGAATAGAATTAGATGATTGTTGATGATTGTGGGTGAATTTTTTATGATTGTTAACAGGGAAATACGACCTTATTTATAAGAAAAATAATCCAGAAACGATAAAAAAGAGACCGAATCCTATTAGGAGTAAAACTGCCTCTGTCGCAAAACGACAGAGTCCATCGCGATGCGACAGACTTGTCGATGTGCGACAGGCTTGTCGTTCAACGCCGGTTTTGTCGTTCCGTGCTGATTCACACGTTTTCTAAAAACTTGTACGAAATCCTTAATCTAATTAAATTCTATTAACAATGTCCGTACTTATCTTCTGAAAATCAGATTTAATCTTTTTAAAATACTTGTTTTAATCCAAATATAATTCTTATTATTATAAAAGATATAATTATTATTCCTAATCCTATTAGACCTCAAAACAACCTTCTAGATTATTATAGAAGATTAAAATCAATCCTAATAACTTTAGGAATATTAATTAATGGACCTTCCACTAGATCATTGGGCCATAAAACCATTTCAGGCCCAATTTAGTATTTTGGCCCTAACTTCCTCATTATTTATCGGAATTGGGCTTATAATATATCGTTGTAAATCTCTTTTCAAAACCCATCTAAATGCACTATTATTGGACCCATATCATGGATAAATCTTAATTGGACTGGACATTTTCATAAATAGAGTACAGTTTTGAAAACAGATAGAAGAGTTTTTTTATTAAAAAAACCGCATGATGGGTGTCATAAATGGCACCAATTTGATGAGTATTTAGGTCTTTTTTACCTTTTTTTTATAGCTTTCCTTCTTAATAAATGCTTAGTTTTATGCATTTGCTCTTTGTTTTACCTTTTCTCTCTTATTTTGTGTTTTTGTGCATTTTTGTGGTTTTTCTAGTCTTTTCTCTGTTATTTGCTCTTTTTTCATGGTTTTAGGTATTGTATGAGGTTCGGGTCTTGATATTGGTTTTTTACTAAGGTGGAAGATGCTTTTGGTGCAAGCTCATGGCAATAGGAAAGCTCAAGATGCAAGGAAGCGGATTCTCCAAGTTCTAGCTCTTGCGCTCTCGAGCCGCGCTCTCATAAAGGAGTGGTGTTGAACCCACCGTTAAGCTCATGAGGGCGCACAGCCCTGCTGCGCGGGCGCGCCACCAGCCTGCGCGAGCGCGTTGCTCCGGGTCCCTGTTTTTACTCGGTTTCGCTTCGCGCCTCCTATATATATCTACTTGTAACCCGATTTTTGGGGGTAATTAGAGGAATTAGAGATAATTTTTTATCATATTCTTAGCTTAGTTGAGAGCTTCTCTCTCTAGTTTTAGGGTTAGTTTAGGAGTAGATTTAGAGAGAGAAAGTGAGGAATTCCAATGGTGATTATGAGATTGAAGATTCAATGGTGACAATTGTGTTGAAGATTTTCTCTATTATCAATGATCATTTCTAACTCTATTACATTTTATTGCTTTGTTTAATATTCTTGTTTGTTTGGATTGATTTTGATGTTTGATGCTTGATTAGTGTAGTTGTTCTTGATATTTTGTTGATTCTTGATTTCCTTAGTTGTTAGTTGATTAGATGATGATGTTAGAGTAGTTGTTTGGCTAAGGATTGGGTGAAACTTGTATGATTGATTGATTGTGCTCAATTTGGGAATTGTGTTTATTAATTGTTGAGATTAAAGTGATTAATGGAAATGGTGCATGTGTGTAATTCGATTAGGCCTTGAGAATTATGCTAGATTGCATTATGAGTCTACATTGATATGGACCATTGATTTTTAGCTCACAATTGTCGATTGAGTTCGATTAGTGACGTTCCTAGTTAGAGTCTCTCGTAGTTGGCGCTAGCTAGACCTCTAGGAGATAGCTTGTTGAGCTCTTTTGATTGCTCTTACCATTAGTCTTTGCAACCATTGATCAGTATGTTTGTCCCAAGTTGTTGCGATTGTCACGATTACTCGTAGATCCCCATTCCTAGTGTTTTATTTGTTTGGTTTCTTAGTTTGTTAGTTGTTAGTGTAACCTCTCTACCCTTTTCTTGGACCAGCTTAGGCGCCCTAATTGAACGCGCTTGAACATTACCGTTCCCTTGGGTTCGACCCTTGACTTGCCTTTATACTTGTATTTAGGTTTGTTAAGTGTTTATAAATTTGTTTGGCTCTAGGGAAGATTAGTGTAGACAACCAAATGTGTCTCCCCAAAAACAAACCCATTGATGAATACTTTTTCACGTCAATGATTATCGAACAAGGTAAAATGTGAAAAATCTTGTGATGCGGTCGTTTTAATAAAATACTTCTTTCTGTTTTTGAAAATATTTCTTCTTAAACTCTATTTATGAAAACGTCCAGTCCAGTTTAGTTTGGTCCATGATAAGGGTCCAATAATGGTGTAGTTGGATGGGGCTTGAAAAGACCTTTCTAACAATATATTATAAGCCCAACTCCGATGAATAATGAGGAAGTTATGGCTAAAATACTAAATTGGGTCCAAACCGGATTTTACCTACGGCTCAATGATCATGTGGAGGGTTCAAAGGTTTAATTCCATTCCTAAACTAATTAGGATTTATTAGAAGCTTCTACAAGTTTCTAAAAGATCTTAATTATCCTTTTTTGAAAAGATAAGATCAAAGAATTCGAAATTGAATAAAACTTCTCTTTTTGACAGTCCTTGTTCTGTGCGAAATAGAAGATGGTCAGATTTTATTTCTGTGCCTCATAATTTTTATCCAAATATTATATGGTTGGATAGATCTTGAAATCATCTTTCCAATGATATATTATAATCTCGTGGTATCTCGACAGCGGGTGTTCAAAGCATATGACAGGTGATAAATCAAAATTCCTCTCACTAAAAGACTACCCTAGAGGAATAGTAATCTTTGGGGATAATAAGAAGGGCGAGATCATTGGAAAAGGCAAAATTGGAAGATCAAAATCTCATTCCATTGATAATGTGTTCCTGGTCGAGGGCTTAATGCACAATTTGCTCAGCATATCACAGTTTTGTGATAAAGGAAACTCTGTAAGTTTTACTTCTGACTCTTGCAACATCATCAACAATAAGTCAAGAAAGGTTGTTCTAAAAGGAACAAGAAGAGGGAATACTTATACAGTTGACCTCAACTTAATCCCAAGGAACAATCTTACATGTTTGAGTGTTGTAGAAGATGATCCCCTGCTATGGCATAAACATTTTGCGCATGCTAGCTTTTCATTACTGGACAAGCTAAGGTCAAGGAACCTGGTTGTGGGACTTCCTTTAATCAAGTTCCTACAGAACAATGTTTGTGATGCATGTGTGAAAGGCAAGCATGTTCGTTCATCTTTTAAATTGAAGAAAATGGTAAGCACTACAAAGCCTTTGGAATTAATCCATATGGATTTGTGTGGTCCCATGAGGATTCAAAGCAGGAGTGGCAAGAAATATGTTTTGGTTATTGTTGATGATTATTCCCGATTCACTTGGGTTATTTTTCTTGCTAGTAAAGATGAAACTTTTAACGAGTTTGTTGTTTTTGCCAAGAAAATACAGAAAATCAGTGGTCACTCCATAGTCCATCTCAGATCATATCACGGAACTGAATTTAAGAACTCAAGATTCGATGAGTTTTGCAGGGAAAATGGCATGAATCGTAACTTCTCAGCTCCAAGGACTCCCCAACAGAATGGAGTTGTAGAAAGGAAGAATCGAACCCTTAAGGAAATGGCTAGAACGATGCTGATTGCAAGTGGATTGCCAAGGAACTTCTGGGCTGAAGCCGTGAATACAGCATGTTACATCCTCAATAGAGTAACAATCAGAAGTATCATCAACAAGACTCCCTATGAACTATTCAGGGGAAGGAAGCCAAACATATCTCATCTTAGAGCCTTTGGTTGTAAGTGCTTTGTACATAACAATGGTAAGAAAAACCTAGGGAAATTTGATGAAAGAAGTGAAGAGGCCATATTTCTTGGATATGCCTCTGATAGCAAAGCTTATAGAGTTTACAATAAAAGTTCAATGTGTGTTGAGGAAAGCATTCACATAATCTTTGATGAAGTTAACCTGTTTGTGAGTGTGCAGGAACAAGAAGATGATAATGATTTTGAAATTGGATTGATAAGAGACAGGGATGAAGAAGAGACTCAGAATCAAACCAAAGAAAAGCAACCTACTCCAGAAGAGGATCATAAAGAGAATGAGGAAGTTCCTCAACTAGATGAACATGTGAATGAGGAACTAGCAGAAGAAGAAGAAGCAGAAGGAACAGAACCAGAAGCTCCTTAAATTGGAGTTCCTGCTAGGGAATTTCAACCTAGGACATTCAAGTATAAAAGTTCCCATCCAACTAATCTCATAATCAGTGACATAAGAAAAGGAACTCAAACAAGATCGCAGATGAGGAACTTCTGTGCGTTCCATGCATTTATGTCCATCCTAAAGCCTCAAAATCATCAAGAAGCCTTGGGAGATGCTGACTGGATAGTGGCCACGTAAGAGGAACTAAATGTGTTCGAGAGGAACAAAGTTTGGCACCTTGAGCCAAAGCCTAAGGATAAGAAAGTCATTGGGCTCAAATGGGTGTTCAGGAACAAGCTTGATGAACATGGCACTATAGTAAGGAACAAGGCCACATTGGTTGTGAAGGGCTACAACGAACAGGAAGGTATTGATTTCGATGAAACCTTTGTTCCTGTAGCTAGATTAGAAGCTATTAGAATCCTAGTAGCTTTTGCCTCTTTTATGGGTTTCAAACTCTATCAAATGGATGTGAAATGTGCTTTTCTTAATGGTTTCTTAAATGAGGAGGTATTTTTTGAACAACCTCCAGGTTTCGAAAATCCTAAATTTCCAAATCATGTTTTTAAGCTTAATAAAGCTCTCTATGGGCTTAAACAAGCTCCAAGAGCCTGGTATGAAAGGCTTTCAAAGTTCCCACTGAAAAATGATTTCAAAAGAGGAAAAGTAGATAAAACTCTTTTTCTTAAATCACAAGGAACTGATTTGTTAGTTTTATAGATTTATGTAGATGATATTATATTTGGTGCTAGTAACAATGGTTTATGCAAGTACTTTGCTGAGCTAATGGGTGGTGAATTTGAAATGAGCATGATGGGTGAACTAAATTTCTTCCTTGGACTACAAATAAAGCAAACTGCAGAAGGAATCATGATTCACCAAAAGAAGTATGTCAAGGAACTTCTTAAGAAGTACAACATGAAGAATGCCAAGACAAATCACTCACCTATGGGAACAGCAACAAGACTTGATGAGGATCCACAAGGAACAAGTGTAGATCAAACTACTTACAGAGGATCCACAAGGAACAGCCAGTAGGCCTGACATTTCCTTTAGTGTTGGATTGTGTGCTAGATTTCAGTCTAATCCTAAAGAATCACATCTAACAGCTGTTAAGAGAATTTTGAGATACCTCTAAGGAACAGATGACCTGTGTCTGTTCTATCTAAGAAGTTATGACTTTATGCTTAGAGGATTTACAAATGCTTACTATGCTGGTGACTTAGTCAACAGGAAAAGAACCTCAAGTATGGTTCAATTCCTTGGCTCCTGTCTAGTTTCTTGGGGTTCCAAGAAACAAAATACTATTGCATTGTCGACTGCAGAGGCCGAGTATGTAGCAGCAGCTGCTTGTTGCTCTCAAGTCCTTTGGATCAAACAACAGTTGCGTGACTTTGGTATTAAATTTAATTGCATTACTATCTATTGTGATAACACTAGTGCAATTTTCATATCTAAAGATCCAGTCCATCATTCAAGAGTCAAGCATATTCATATAAGGCATCATTTCCTTAAGGATAATGTTGAAAAGGGTTTGATTAAATTAGATTTCTGCCAAACTGACAATCAAATTGCAGATATTTTAACAAAACCCTTGATTAGAGAAAGGCATGAGAAGATGAGAATGGAACTTGGGATGATTAAGTTATACTAAGAAAAATGCATCAAGTTCCCTCAGGTATGAAACTCAAACTGACGTGCTTAAATCATTGTATACTGTGCACAAGTGTTATATGTTTAATGACATAGTTAAGACAGGTTGTGAGCAGGAGTAACACTTGTTAAAGGCATGTAAACTTGAAAGGCATAGAATATGAAAGTCCAAAACTGGTTACATGAGCCTTGGTGAATTGTTCCGTGTATCAAGTTGCATTTGCAAGTGGTCTTTACGGATTAAATTCAAGAGATAAAATTGTTGTGTTTATCTATTCTTCAAAATTCCAAATTCTTTTTATCTAAACACAAAATTCGGATGAATACATCTAATATTCAAAATTCCAAAGTATCCCACTCACATTACTCTCTTAAAACACGGTTTGCGTTTCCCTAAGCAATAAATATGCGTGTCAAATCAAATTAATTCACTTCACCTTCCAAGCGACACCTCACTTCACCAATTTACCTCTCTAAAAACGTAAGCTGAAATCGAAGCAAACCCTATATATCCCAGACATCACCATGGAAAATCTTCCGGAAAACTCAACCTAAGAGATCTCTGAACCTCCAAATAATGAATCAACCACCGAATCTCAGTCCTCTCGCAAAAGGAAAGCCAATGACATGCAAGAGGAAGAAGAAAGTGATCCGGAACTGGGTGTGAATTATCGAGACAAACCTGCCGCCATGAAAAAGCAAGAGAAGATGGGCGAACACTTTGTGACAGGTTTGGCACTTAATTTACCTTGGTTGGATCTGTAAAATTGTATGAATTGCTTGATTTTATTGAGTTTTAAAATTGGGTAAACTTACTGGGTGAATGTTTTAATCGGAGTATGTATGTTGCTGCTATGAAAGATTTTTACAAAAATTTTAAGTACTTTAAGGGTATTATTCGTAGCATGGTGTATGGGAAGGAAATTGAATTTGATGCTGTGTATTTGGCTTATTTGTTTGATATGCCGAATGCTGGGTATGATTTGTATTTCAATACCAATGTCACTAGAAATCCCCTTTCTAAAGCTAACATTGATGAAATTGTTGAGCATTTAGGAGGTGACCCTGAGGAACCGTACATAAACCATAATGACCTAACCCCTCTTGACAAAATTATGCTAAAATTTGTGTTCAATGACATAATCTCTCGCTCTCAAAAGAGAGACAGTGCCATCAAGCTTGACTCTGTCCTAATCTACTGCCTAGCCCGAAAAATACCTATTAATTTTCCCTCAATCATGATTCAACACCTTACCCACTGTGTTCCAAAAGGATGGCAGGTTGGATATGGAAACTTACTCACCTTTGTCTTCAAAAGCTTTGGCATTTCCTTTGCCAAGAAAGAGCCCCTACCTCTCAAAAACATTGAATTCATACAACCCATATTTCTTGAAAACCATAAACTGAAAATTGTTAATGGGTGTTTTAAAGTGAGTGATGTAGCTGAGGAGGAAGAAAAGAAAGTAGTAGGGGTCATTGAGAAGGTTGTTGAAGATATTCAGAATGAAGGAGAGCAGGAGGAAGAGGAAAAAGAAGATGTAGGGGAGATACTGGAAACAGGGGGAAGGAAAAAGAGAAAAAGTTTGAGGTTGTTGAAAAAGAAGGGGAATCCATCTCTAGTGTGCATTGATCTTTCTGGTGCCCAGGAGGAATTGTAGAAGCTCCCTAGTACTCCTTCTTCTATTAGGCATGCATCTGCAGGTTTTGCAGCTGAAGAGAGCTTGAAAGAGGTGAAGGAACTGCTCTAGAAAATGCTCCAGGAACAGGAGAAGTTCCAAGCAGAGATGAAGGATTTGAAGAAGAGTGTGATCACTCTTAATGCTGATGTGAAGAAGCTGGTCACAAGCACTGATAAAGGGAGACAGTCCATTATCAAGGACATTGTGTCTCAAATTAGCAAGAAGCTGGAGGATCTTGCTGTTGATGATGACCAGAGTGCTGCTTCATGATCTTAACCTGTTTTACCTTGCAACTTTCTATGTTGATGAAACTTATATTTTATTTGCTTTTGGGAACAATTTTCTTTTGGTCTGTAACTATTGGGCACTTTTAATTTTCTTTTGGTGAACTTGCAAATTTAGTACATTTGGCCGATGTTTTAAACCGGTTTTGGATTATTAATACCTATGATTATTTTGCCTATATGCTTTGTGAATGTTTGCTCTCTATTCATGCTTCTTGTCTTAACACTAGACCACTAGATGGTGCTGTGTTATGGTATAATATATGCTTGTGTGTTGGTTTTTGATAATGCCAAAAGAGGGAAAAGATGCAAACTATCAAGGAAACTTAATCATTGTATGGTCTCTGTTCGAAATCTTCACAACCTGCCTATTCTCTACAAGCAGGTATAATGTATATACAAGTTTCCCTTAGTTTTTCATCTCAGCATTGCTTTCATTTCTTAGTATTAGTTCCCTTTCTACATTGTACTTTGTTTTTGCATTTTCTTTCTTTTAGAATAGGTTGGATTATCTTTGTTTCCTTGTAAGTAAGTTTGGTTTGTTTGTCATCATCAAAAAGGGGGAATATTGTTGGACTTAATGATTTTGATGATGACACAACCTCATTTACTTACAGACTAATAAGAGCTTGATTGTTTAAGTGTGTGATCAGATGCAATGACTAGGAGAATTAAGTGTCGTGCAAAGATACCATGAGGAACAGGAAAGCCAGAAGCAGAGCTATCCAAAAAGAAGAGTTCCTTAGGAGGAACTGGTGCTTCAGAAATGGAGACTTAAGAAGAGAAGGTTCCCCTCAGGGAACAGAAGCTTCAGAGCAGAAGCTTCACTAGAGAAGAGAAGTTCCCCTTGAGGAACAGAAGCCTCGGACTAGAAGCTTCATCAGAGGACATGAAGACTAAATATATTTTTATATCTTAGGATTTATGTAAGTATAAGATATTAAGTTACACTCAAAAAATATGTGTGGAATTGGTCTAAAAAGATAATATTATGCTAGCATATTTTTAGGAAAGTAGTTAAGTTTAAAACGTTTATCGTTTTCTTAACTAAAAAGATTTTATCTTATTTCTGATTTTCGAAAATATCTTTTGGAAATAAAATCTTCTATGTTTTTTAAAAAACTTGCGGCCTACTCCCTATGATCTCTTTCATATCATGGTCAAAGCACATTAAGGAGTTCATGCTTCCTTGAAATTAGGAACATGTGCATCTTAGTGGGTTGGAGTAACGGCGTAATGGATTTGCTGCACAAAGGAGTTTTTCCTAAACGAATTTGATCTATAAATAGTCTTTTAAATCAGTTGGAAAAACTCACCCTTGCTCACATAAGTTTTCAAGCTTTAATTCGAGTTAAGTGTCAATTCCACATAAGTGATATATAGTGTTCTTATGTTCTTATACTAGAGTTATTTATCTTTCACATTGAAATTTGGGGAATGGGGAAGTTTGAGTGAACTTCTGTTTGTGAGAAAGAGAACAGAAAGAAAAGAGAAAGAGAAGAGAAAGAGAAGAGAGATAGAGAAGAGAAAGAGAAGAAAAGAGTAACAAGTTGAGTGACTTGTTCCTCGGGGTTTCAAGTTTGTTGAGGAACTTGAAGTTTGAGTCTTTAATTTGTAATAGGACCATTTGCCCTATTCTAGTGAAGATTATTTTCCCAAAATCCCAAGTGGTCGTGGTTTTTCTCCTTGTTAGGGCCAAGGAGTTTTCCACGTAAAAATCTCTCTTGCATCTTTTAGTTCCTTCAGTTTATCTTTTTGTTCCTTTAGCTTACTTAGTTTTAATTCCGCAAAAAGTTTGGCTAAACTCTCATACTACAATTCAACCCCCTTCTTGTAGTATTCATTGAAACAACAAACCCGAATGGCATCACCGTGTAACAGTAAGTGCCTCAAGGTGTTATGAATGTTGTCTTTTCCATGTCTTCTTCAGCCATGAGAATTTGGTTGTACCCTGCGTACCCATCCATAAACGAGAGAAGTGAGTGATTCGCTGTGTTATCTACTAAAATGTCGATGTGTGGAAAAGGGAAGTCGTCCTTTGGACTTGGCTTATTTAGATCTCTGTAGTCAACACACATTCTTACCCTTCCATCTTTCTTAGGAACTAGTACCACATTTGCGATCCATTTGGGGTATTTGGATACCTAGATAAAACCTACAGTTATTTTTTTTTGAACTTATTCTTTTATCTTAAGAGCTACGTCGGGTTTCATTTGACGTAACTTTTGTTTTACAGGTTTCATTCCTTGAATTAGTGGTATTGTGTGTTGAGCTATGTCTCTATTTATTCTTGGCATATCTTCGTATGCCTAAGCAGAAACATCAATGAATTCTTTTAGTAGATTAATTAAATCAGTCATTTCTTCTTTGTTAAGAGTTAAACCAATTTTAACCCAATGGTGGGATCTTCTGAGATATCAATTGTTTCGGTGTCTTCAAGTACTGGTGTTTTATTTTCAAGTGTTTCCATTTCATTAATTATTTCTTTGTCATTTTCATTGTTAGCTAAGCAGTGCTCGTCATCCTGGGTGAGAGAATGACACGAGGAGTAAGCGAATGAAGACATATTATTGAACTCGGAAATCATTACGTCAAATAAAGAAACACCCGTTGGGACTTGACTACTAACTATCCTAGGAGTAGGTATTGAACTAGAAGGGATAGAAGGAGATGCGACTATAGAAGGTTTAGAAGACTCGACTACAGAAAACTTGAATTCAGACTTAGACTCAGACGACTCAGACTCATCGAATATTGGTTCTTGTCCTATTATTATGGAGATCTTTCTTCCACTTGGTGTAGTCACTTTCACAGTCTTTCGCCATCCTCAGACTAATCCTTCTGCCGGAGTAATGAGTTTCATGGGATCAAAGTTTTCACCTTGTAACACCGTTTGGATAAGCGTATAATCATTGTCGATACACTTAGGCTCATTTTTCTCGTACCCAAAGAGAGGACCCATAACATTGAAGTCGGAGCATTGGGGTGTTTTCTCCTTGTAGATGGTAGTTGGTACCTCATCTAAGAAATTACAGTATAAGAATATCTCAAATGCTGGTTGTCTTATCCCATCTTTGACAAACGGTTAGGGGAATTCAAGGTATGGATAATCTTCACCCTCTTTTATGCATTGTCCGTTTAGAGTGAGGGGATAGTGATCCATTGGAATAGTCTTTTTCTGGGTACGAGCATTTCTCTGTGCATTGAACTTTTCCCGGTCTTGCTTATAGTCTTTCGAAGTCGGTTTGAAACCAAGTCCAAAAGTATCTAATTTAGAAAGGCCAGGCAGTCCCATTTGCTTCGCTACTCCTTTCTTCTTTCCTAGAGTCATTACAGGAAAGTGTCCTTGTTTTCTAAGAATACCATTGACTATCATGTTCGAATGGAGGTCGTAGAGAAGAGGGGCCTTCTCATCTTCCTCGATGAAAGAGACCTCTTCAGCATTAAAGCCCCATAAGTCTTCATCATTCTCATCATGCTCCACATTTATGAGTGGTTTATCAATTTCTTTGATCCTCATAGGGGAAGAATCGATTGTGACAGGAACTCTTCCAACTATAGCCTTGACTTGTTAATGAAGGGACGACCTTAAGGTCGTGAAGCCAAGGGTGTCCCAACAATAGGTTGAAAGAGGCTTTAATATCTACCACTTGAAAAGTGGTAACATGCTCAATAACTCATGTCGTGACAATCATAGTAATAGTCCCGAGAGCTTGACGATGAGTGTTATCATAAGCTATTATGCCTTGTGTTGATAGGGACAAATCCTCATCTCTTATTCCTAACATTCTTGCGGTTTGAAGTGGACAAACATTAATTGTCGATCCATTACCCACGAGGGTCACTGGAAAGTTCATCCTTTTGCAAACTACTATAAGGTTCAAGGCTTTATTATACTTATCACCTTCAAGAGGTAAATCCTTGTCAGAAAAGGTGATCAAGTTGATGGGACTAGAAAGATCACTGGTAAGGAAGTTAGCTAAATCTTCAGGTGAGGTTTCTGAATCTATCCCTACCTTAGCTAAGGCATCCATTACTGCGAGCCTATGCTCGTGGGATGTAGCTAGGAGTTTCCATACGGTCATTTCTACCTTAGTCTTTTTCAATTGTTTGACAACATCGTTGTCTTCTATAATTGGGATAGGGACTTGTTAAGTGGTAGGAATATGTTGCGTCGTAATGGGAGGTTGCATTCTCCCTGATCTTGTGAGGATGTCGATAGAGGTGTCTTCTTCATCCCAAATATCATCGACCGGATAAATTGAGGAGAGTGGAGTTTCTTCTATATCTTTGAGGTAAACATCCTCATCATCACTTCCCCACACTCCATTGATGCTGACATCCTTTTCTGGTCGAATTTGAACTAACTTTTTACTGTCAATTAATCCTTGGACTAAGTCCTTGAATTTAAAACAGTGTTCTATGGTATGTCCTCCTAATTAATGGTATAAACATTAGAATTTATATGTCCTTGCCAGCGATTCAAATGGTCTTAGCTCGAGAGGTTTGATCTTTCCATTCTCGAAGAGCATTTGGAACATGTTCACTTAAGAAGTCCCAATGGGTGTGTATGCCTAGTTACTCCTTTTGGGTGTTTTGACTACTTTTAGAGAAAGAGGTTTTCTTTCAGTACTCTTAGTGGGTGTCATCTTTTCAGCAATACGTCGTTTCTCCATCTCCTTTGCTTCTTGGAGGAAATATTGCAGTATAGTCATTGCCGCTCGATCTCATCATGTTTATGAGAACCTATATATCTTCTTTAGAGGCTAATTCTTCATTTGGAGGAAAATCACTCACAACATCGAAGAAGGTTTCCTCCTCTTCTTCACTGGCATGAGTTTCCTTAATAGTTTGATGAGGAGTGATGGGTCAACATGATTTTCCTCATCAGAAATTTCCAAGGAGTCTGAAATTGGAGCACTATTGATACTTGGCTTCTTGCTTGCAGGAGGAAATGGAAGTTTATTGCTATCGATTAGATCTTAAATAGCTTCTTTCAACTTCCAGCAGTTCTCAGTGAGATGGCCCCTGCCTTGGTGGTACTTGCAATGTGCATTGGGGTTCCAACTAGTCGTCCTCTTTTCGATTGGTGGATCTCCAAATGGTTCAATAGGAGTTATGATACCTTTAGTGTGAAGGGGATCAAATGATGTGTCATAACTCATGCCAATAGGTGTGAAGTTTTTCCTAAATGGCTTCTTTTGTCCTTAATTGTTCATGGCTAGGACCTTGTTCAAGTTAAAGGTGCCAACATTGTTTGAGTGGGTGGTTTTGGGAGAAGAACGTTGTCGTTCTTCTTTCCTTTCCAGCCACTGTTGGAGTTGGTAGCAGCTTTTTGTTTTGTAAGGTCGTCTGCGATATCAATTCCTATGTCATAGACAGCCTTGAAAGTACTCAAATTGCTTTGGTATTTGAGATGTTTTGAGTACTTTTCTTGGAGGTTCTTGATTAACATCCTCATAGATTCCTTTTCAGTAGGAACTTCAACCATTTTAGCGGAAGTTTCCCTCCACTTGTTGAAGAAAGAAGTGAATCCTTCGTTCTCTTTTTTTTTTTTTAACATCTCAAGTTCCCTATGGTTAGTTTCAACTTGAATGTTGCACTTGTATCTATCAATGAAGGCGTTTGTTAAAGAATCCCAACAGGATATTTTCTCTTTATCAAGGAAGAAGAATCATTGTTGACAAACGATTTCTAAAGATAGTGAGATAATCCCTTGACCACCGAGACCCCTTGTGAGATAATCCCCTGAAACTTGTAGTCATTGGAGATTTTGCCCAAGCTTTCTTCCATTCGCTAAAGCTGTTGTTGTTTCGCAGGGTCATTGACTTAAAGAGCAAGAGTTTTTTTAACATCTCGGTCAAGCTAGCCATGTTTTTCCTTAGTTCATTAACTTTTTCTTGAGACGCCATTTTCTTCTTTGTCAAAAAGTAAGACTTGGACGAAAGCGTTGTCTTTTATTAGTCTCTCTTCCTTTCTTGACCAAGCGTTGTAAATGTTAAACCATTTTTTGACTAAATGACTTGACTCAAATTGACTTTGAATTTATTGGTTTTAAAAGCAAAAGCAAAATAAGGTGCATATTTTTGGGAATCAAGTATGGGGTTCAAATAACATGATTATGTTTGGAGGATTAATATCCGACTTACCCCCCTAAAAAAAAATGACAGAAAACACGCGCACACAAGACTCTCTAGACATGGTTATGGTGAAACATATATACAAAGTGTGTTCTTAAAAAGTGAGTGAAAGTGGCATGTTTTGACACTTGTGTAAGACCATGGAACTATGTGCCTAGACTCAATTAAGGACTAAATATTGCTTTATCTATTAATAAATTGATTAATTAGACTCAGCGTGAGGACTTAGGTAGAAAACAAGATCGTCGCAGAGGCAATGGGACTGTTGCAGCGCGTTAGAGCCATCGCGGTGCGATATTACTATCGCGTCGCGATAGAAACTTGCGTGTCGCGCCACAGGTCAAACCTTTGCGTCATTACTGAAACGTCAGTGTGGGCCTGTTTCCAGCGTTCTACCTTAAAAGGACAAGCCTATAGTCGTACTAAGTCAGGTTTAGTCAATGTATTAGACTTTAATTACCCATATTAATTAATTAATTAACCAATGTCATGTAGTCATTAATTAGTTTATTTAGACTTATACACAAGTCAAACAAACGATTAGTGTAAACACATATAGATTATGCACAAGCAAGAATTGCACATATAGTCAAATAAGCACAATATGATGCAATGAGTTTGTAACCTAACCATGGCTCTAGTTCTCTAATGTTTAAGGAATAGGTTAGTCAAAAGAGGTTCCATGGTTATGAGTTCGGATGCATCGCGCGGAAGCCTTACCTTTGGAAGGTATGGATGGGACCTCGCAAGTTAGACTTGCTTCCATGGTTTGGTGAATTCACAAACTCGGATGTACCCTTTGTTGCAATGAGCGTTCGATTGGGTAGATGGAGTGTGAATTCCTAGAGGGTTAAAGCTATATGTAGTACACATATGGGTTTCAGAAAAGAGGAAAAACTTAATCAGGAAGTGAAATAGAGCAAACAGTACTAGAACCGGTTAAAGGAAGAACTTGGTGCGAGACAACAGGGATGATCGCGAGGCGATAGCCCTATCGTGTCGCGATATTGCTATTGCATCGCGACAGAGCCATCGCACTGCGATGGGCACTGTTTTCTCAACGCTAGTTCCTATATGCCTCAGCATCTTTCTGTGTTCTTAGAATTTTCCAGTTTTCGCAATATTTTTTCGATTCTAGTTGTGAAAGATATTTCCCAAATTTCCTACGCGTAAAAAGCCTATGTTTTTGACGCATTACAGATGGTCTATCCAATGCGGACCTTTCTATGCTTATGCCACAATGTTAATCAAAATTATGCACATGAATACTTAGAACTTTTCGAGTCTCATCCACTCAATCTAAATCATTGCCAAAATGAATTTTAGGAATTAAAATAGAAATCCTCCCCAGTGGAGTCGCCAAAAATTGTAGGGAATATTTCAAGCATCCTACACTTGAGCCCCATTGTGATCATAAAGTTAAGCATGGTGGCGTCCAAAGGGAAGGAAGCTAGAGCAAAAGAGTCGCCAACAAGTTTTTGGAACTTTTAAACCGTTCACAGGGTGAAGGTTACGCCCCTTCACGATCCAAAAGATCACTAACTCCATAGTGGTCCCGAACCATAACTGGATATTTGGGGATGAAGGTACAAATCCAACCTAAAAGAGATTGAACCTGCCCTAAATAGGCCTCTAATTTATTTTTCACATATTCATGTGCGCTTTCTGACCAACATGCAATCAATATATTAATCCTAAACCTGTTTAATCTATGTTGGTTGAATATTAATGCACAAACAAATCTATTATTGGCGATCCCTGGAATTAAAATCATATTAGCATAATTAAAAATTATTAATTATCTTATTAAGCGTGATTTCAAGTACAAATTCCCTTTAAACCTGCAAGAGAGGGAGTGATCAAGCAATAACAATAATATCAAGCAACATATAATATTGATACAACAAACCATCATTATAATAATAATATTCACAATCTCATGAAAGCAGCATAATAATAGCAAGATCCTAGGCATGATATTAACATGATTAATAACAAATCCTAGCATGTCACTAAACAATAAATATCAAAGCTTTAATCCTAACATGATAGAAGAAATTGGAAGCAACCTAATCATGATACTAGAAAGCAATAAATAACATCTTAACATGATACTAGGAATTAACATAATCAAAAAACAAAAAACATGTCGCGAAAAAAAACATGTTGTTGCTATTCCGTTATTTGGTAGTTCGAAATACAGAAATAAACAAAAAATATGTCGCGACAGAATAGGTCGCGTGCAACAGCATGGGTTGCACGCGACTGTCGCGCGCATGTAGATCCGGCTCAACATTCCTTTAGGCGAAAATTGCCGAAAACTTGTGTTGTTTGGCTTTATTTAAGCGTGATTTCGCATGAACTTTTGATCATCTCACATTCATTCGTTTAATTAGAAAGAAATTATCGCTCTCTTTTCTCTTGTTCTCTCTCTTTTCTTTTGAACAATGGTGAAAACTTTTGAGCAACACTTGAAACAATGGGTCACTTTCCTTTCTACTGAGGACAAATTAGCTTTTAAAATATACCACCTTGAACCCCTACTAAGTTATATGCAACTCAAATTAAATTTTAATTTTCTCCATGATGCGGTTAATCATTGGGACTTGAACCATCATCTTTTTATTTTCAAAGGGGATAAAATTGTCCCATTACCTAGTGAGTTTAAAGCTCTACCAGACTTCCCTGCAAATACTCTCCCTATGACGTATGCCCCTACCTTGTCAGATTCGAAACCTGTGTTTTAGAGATTTTTATGCTTGAATGACAATGATATGGCCAAAATTGAGACAGAGGAAGGTGTGAATTTGATTCAATTCATTGAACACTTCGTCGCTCCCCGTGACAAGTTCACTAAACAACGATTTAAAATTCGTGCTTTGTGTTTTTGTCTTGTTGTTAATTGTTTACTTAGGACAGGCAAAGAGTATGTGGATTATTCAATAGTGTCCATAGTGGAGCAAATAGAAGGATGTCATTCACCCGCTCCGTTGGATTTGGCAGAAACCGTACTTTGCTTTAACCGTCTTAGAGGAGATCCAAACGAGAACGGTTTCACGGGAAGTCCACTCCTTTTACATGTACGTTTTTTTTCGTGAATCAGCACAACCCCAGTGCAATCTACCAGGATGCGCGAGGGTGGCGCGCGTGATAGTTTGCCTTGCACGCGCCACCTTCTGTCATGATACCGCAAGCTAATTTGTTGTTGTTTTTTTTAGATTTGGCTAATGGAGCACTTACGAATTATTGATTAGCCACAAAATCTTGAGGCTAACGAAGTGAGAACATTCCCTGGTCGTCATATTCTGTACAAGTATAAGAATGAAGAAAAATGGACGTCCTTTTTCTGTCACGGGGTTCTTGACATACGCTTTGTGATTCCTTGGTGAAACATAAGTAGTATGATTGGGAATAGTTTCAATTGTCCCTATCTTAGGCTTTTAGGCATTTCTAGTACTACTTATATTTTTCCTTGCGGGGTAATGAGACAATATGGGATGAAGCAAATTATTCCCCCACGGGATTGTGATGATCCCAAGGATGTGAATTTTAGGGCCGAAAGAATCCCTCGTTGGATGGAATATTGGTCTAGTCTTCCCAAGTGGGTGGTACAAAATCCCACGGCGAGCATAGTGTTATCTTTCTTTATAAGGCTTGGATGAATGTGTCCACTAAGGGAGAATTAAACAAGGCTCGTCAACAAAATCAAGCTTCCTTGGCGCGCAATCCACCCAAGCCTTTGATGCAATCGGCCACTACTACTCCTCCTAATGGCCAAAACAAAGGAGTGAGAAGAAAACTGGATTCCTCAACATCACCTAAGGCTCGTCCAAGAGAACCCAAAAGGAAGGTTGCTCCTAAACCTGTGCAGTAAGGCATAAATATTAAGGAACCTTCTATAAATCCCCGTAAGAAAGCTTTGTTAAACACTAAAGACAAGTGAAAAATAGTTAAAAGGGCCCCAATACCTAAATTGAAGAACAATGTTTTGGTCAAAAAGAAGGGAAAAGGGGAAAGCTCTAAGGTTGCCGAAAACACTGCTTGAACTTGTTGAACTGTGTAGGGATGGTATTTCCAGTTCAACTGGTTGAACTACGTCCATGCCGAAAACTAAGGAGTATGGAGTTACTCCTACTAATGTTCGTATGGATGTTCTATAACCCCATAGAGCGAAGTGTAGTTTGTTCGGCCAGTCTTTGTAATTTTCCGCCGTTTACTTAATGATGACTGTTATATTTTTATTTGTTGATTCTAATGCTCCATTCATTTGGGGTCTATATGGGGACGAATGATGATGTTTCACTTTATAACGAGCTAAGAGGGTCTCAACTTCTGCTTTGAATTGAGATCCCTGGTCACTAATTAGTTCATGTGGAACTCCATATCTACAAAATATGTTTCGTTCGAGAAATTTTGTGACATGTTTAAAAGTGATGTTAACGTGAGAAGAGACCTCAATCCACTTGGTAAAGTAGTCGATGGCTACTAATACGTACTCGTGTCCTCCTGCTCCTATTGGAGAGATTTTACCAAGTATGTCAATTCCCCAAGTCGAAAAAGTTCAAGGGGAAGTAAGATTATATAGTTCGGATGGTTGAAGATGTTGTAAATTAGCGAACATTTGGCATTCTGGACATTTCTTGACATATTGAATGCAATCATGTTTCATTGTGGACTAAAAGTACTCTTGTCGTGAGATTATTTTAGCAAGCATTTTTTCATTCATGTGAGGTCCACAAACGCCTTTGTGAGTATTCTACATAAGGTGTGTAGATTCGAGTTGGTCTATACACAATACACTTTGACCATTAGGTCCCTCTTTGCATAATTGACCATTAACTAATCCATATTGGGCTACGAGCATTCTCAAAGCTTGTTGTTCTTTTGATGAAGTATTTGCAGGATACGTGCCATGGGTAATATATTGAAGGATATGATTATACCAAGGTTTTTCTCCTTCAATGTCAATTATTTCCTCTATTGCGTTGCAATAAGCTGGTTCGTCTCTTCTATCAACGCATAATGACATCATATTTAAGTGATCCGGAATGTTAATCATTGAGGCTAGTTTTACTTGCGCATCGGCAAATTGATTCTCATCCCTTGGAGGTATTTCAAGTCAATATAATCAGAGTGCTCGATGAGTTGCTCTAGGTGTGCTTGGTATAACATCATTGTGGAGTTTTTTATTTTCAAAATTTTAAGTATATGATTTATTGTCAAGCTGAAATCTCCATCTGCCTCTAATTTTTGCCCATCTATGTGATGAGTGTCATTTATGGCACTCATTTAGCTTCTTTTAGGATGATTTTTCATTGATTTTACATCTCTTTTATCTCCTTTTCTCTAGTTTTACTTGTATTTTCACTATTTTGCATTTTCCTTAGTTGTTTCCTTATTTTCTTGCTTTCCTTAGTTTATTTTGCATTTTCTTCTTTACTTGTTTGGTTTTCATTGTTTCTAGGAAGTTGGTGATGTTCGAGAAGCTCATTGGCGTTCTCTCGGGGTTTTCAAGGCCAAAGATGTGTCCCGGTCCCCCCTTTTGGAACCCAAAAGCAAAGGTGTGCAAGAGTCAAGTCTTCAAGGATGCGCTCTCATGCCGCGTGGCCATAAAAGACGGTGTTAAACCCACCAAAAAGGCTTCAAGAAACTACCTTAGCAACATGCATCATCCGGAGCTCACGGGGTCATCTTCGAGTTCACCAAAAGGTATCCCCTGCTCCCTGCGCGCGGCCGCGCGCGAGGGAGGAGCGGTCGTGTAGGTGGCTGGCGCGGCCGCGCCTCTCTCCTCCCCCTGTTTCCGTACCCATTTTGTTGCGGCCGCGCTTAGAAGTGAGAGGCCGCGCCTTTTGAGGTCTCTTTTGGCCGTCTAACTAACTTCTCCTTAGTTAGTTTCAATGTATATAGATTTCCTTCATTTCTAAAGAGAAGAATCCTTATTTTTAGAATATAATTATAATTCATTTTGATTAGAATTTTAGAGATAGAAGCTCTTGATTTTGTGATATTGTTCTTAGATTTTAGAGAGAGAAACTTGGTGTTTGATGATTGTGATATTGTGATCTTCATTCCTCTTTGATATTGATCAAAGTTTTATAAGAATCTTTTACTTTTCAATGCAATTTTATGTTTGATTTTTTTATATTGTTGGATGTCTATTGTTTAGCTTGATTTTGATTGTTGATATTTGGATTATAATGTTGATGCTGAGATTGATAATCACTTTTGTTATGCTTTTCAATTTTACCATGAGTAGTGAGTAGTTCCTTTGCTAGGGAATGTGGTGAAGCATGTATTGGTGATAATCTATAGCTAATTTGGGGTTTTTTTTATTAATTTGTTAATCTGATTAAATTGGTTGATGAAATTTGTGCATGTTTTTTATTTGAAAAGGAGTAGCTAACCTTGATGATCATGCTAAATTGCATAATAGCTTTCAATGACATGAATATGCCTTATTCGGTCTTTAGGAAGCTTAAGCTAGGTTATCTTCTTCCAACCAACATGACTTTTTAATTGGCCGATCAATCTATTAAGTTTCCAAAGGGAAGAGTTGAGGATGTTCCCCTGAAGATAGGAGAGTTCACAATTCCGATTGATTTTATTGTGCTTAAGATAGCGGAAGATGATAACATACCTATCATTTTAGGGAGACCTTTCTTAGCTACTTTGGGAGCTTTGATAGATGTGAAGGGTGGCCTTATTACTTTGGGAGTTGGTAACAATAAGGCTAGTTTTGAGCTTAAACTGATGCATGAATCTTTGTCTCTTGTGAATGGAATTATGTGCATCAATGATAATGTATGCATGATTGCTTCTTCTACTAACAAAGTTCTTGAGGTTTGTGATGATGTGCCTTTGAGTATTGAATGCAAAAAGGTTGGTGAAGAGAACAAGGAGTCTTTGAAGCTCGTGGATGAGGAGGTGATTAATATTCCTCCATGGTTTGAGCTCTACCCTCAAGAAGACGAGGTTGACTCCAAGAGTGTTGATGGTGAGAAGCCGTCCACTAAAAAGAGTAAGAAGACAAAGAAGAAAAAGAGAGCTTTTATGAAGAAGAAAATGAAGTTGAAGCAAAATAAGCTTGTTTCGGAAGTTTCATCAGATGAGAATACATCAAGCAACGATGTGAAGTTGCTAAGGAATGAGAAAGAGTTTGTCCCCTCTACCACTTTGAACAAGTTGGTATTCTTTGACCCTCCATGATTTGGAGGAAGGGTCGAGCTAAGGACCTTAAGCAAGCGCTTCCTGGGAGGCAACCCGGTTTTCTAACTTTTTCTTTTGATTCTATTTTCCTTAGTTTCATTTCAATTGGTTTTCTTTCTTTCACTTGTTTTGTATTTGGATTAATATGTTGAATTCATTGGAAATTGGACTAGCTCGAACGAGCGTGAGCACAATGGGAAGGTGTTTCGTGGTATTTAGTGAGAGTATGCTCGATATTATTGAATTTTGAGTTGTATGGGTAAGGTAAATAAGGAGGTAAGTTAGGAAAAGTTGTGCTAAAATGTGAAGCAAGTTTGTGCTTGGTGGGTTCATTACGGTGCACTCATTAATTTGGGACTTTGAACCCACTGAAAATGGATTTAGAAACTTATTGGTATAGTGGGTTCAATAATCCTGGGACGTAAAGATCATTAAGGCCATATATGAACGCACCAAGAAGCAAAAATCAAGCAAGAAGGGGAGCAGCAAGGGCGCGGGCACGCGGACCTTGTGCGCGGGCGCGCAGGCCTTGTGCGCGGGTGCGCACCTGCCCAGCCGAGGCTATTTCTTCCTTCTTTCTCCTTTCTTTTCCTCATTTCATCCAAACCCACTATTGTCCGCAGTACACTCACTCTAACCTCGAAACCCTAACCCCCAACAATAAAAAAAATCACCCTCAAATCATCAAAACAACTCACAAATTCAAAAATCTCCTACTAAAAATTCATCATCTTCATAAAAAATTATACTACCTTCCACCATTTCTTCTTCTCCAATCTCTCTCCTCCATTGAAGAGCAAATTGGGGTTATTCGGTGTGGTGGATTTTGGTGCCTAATTCTTGGTAATTCTTGCTTCTAGTATGGTATAATCATATTCTTTACCTTTATTTTACATTATTATATCATCTTGTTAAAAGAATTCGATTATTTGATGATTGTGAATAGTAGTAGTATTTATTTTGATGAATATGGTGATTGTTTGAGTAATTGTATTGATTATATGTGTTGTTGTTGCTTAATTATGCCTCACATTGTATTGTTGTTGGTTATGTAGCTCATTTGTGCAATTTGGTTGCAATTTGTGGAAGGTTGATTTTGGTAGTAAGCGGTAGTAAGTGGTGATTGGTATACTTGGTTGGTGGAACCAAGTTTGTGGTAGTGTTGTGTTTGTTGTGATTTGTGGCGATTTGTGGAGTTGTGATTGTGCTTTTGATTGTGAATTTGGTGAAGCAAAATGTCTAAGATCATGAATGCCCTCACTTCCAAAAAGAGAAAGACAAATATAACTGTAGACACCCAAATATGTCTCCCCAAAACCAAACCCTGTGATGAATACCTTTCACGTCATTTGATTATCGAACAAAGTGAAAGTGTGAAAAGTCTAGTGATGCGGTTGTTTTTATTAAAATTTCTCTCTTTTTTTTTGAAAATATTTCTTTTTATATACTCTATTTATGAAAATAGTCAGTCTAGTTTAGTTTGGTCCATGATAAGGGTCCAATAATAGTGTAGTTTGATCGGGCTCGAAAAGACTTTCCAACGATATATTTTAAGCCCTATTCCGATGAATAATGAGGAAGTTGTGGTCAAAATACTAAATTGTGCTCGAAATAAATTTTATATGTGGCCCGATGATCTAGAGGAGGGCCTATTAATTATTATTCCTAAAGTTATTAGGATTGATTTTAATCTTCTAGAACATCTAGAAGGTTATTTTAAATTCTAATAGAATTAGGATTGATAATTATTATCTTAAAGAGTGTTATTTGGAATAAAAAAAGTGTTTTATGATAAATCTGATCTTAAAACTGTTTGACGTGGATTCTAATTACTTAATTATATTAGGAAAAGGATTTTGTACAAAGCGCGTTTTATCTTTTAATTGTCGCCAGACGACCGAGTTTGTCACCAGACGACAGAACCAATTTTATTCCGATTATAATTATTTCTTTTTCTATCGGTTTTCGGACTGTTTTCTTATAAATAGGGTCCTAGACCTCCGTTTTCAAATTACCCAGAATTCTATAATTCTCTCTCTTCTCTCTCTTAAGCAATAGCTTATTCTTTCTCTCTCTATTCTTTTTCTAAACTAGCTTTTTTCACAAACACCATACCGCATACATTAGTTCTAGACACACGTACCCATGTTCGAAGTTGCCTTCGCCCTAGACGTGAAAGGTTGATAATTTCTGAGGGTTTGATCCCAAATCCCTACTTTAATTATTTGAATTAGTAGTTTGATTTATTATTTTCCTTGAAGTTACTAACGTGTGTATGTTGTCATTAGAAAGAGGTACGAGACATCCAAGTAAGTAATTTAATTGTTATTATTTTGTTATAGAAATCATGCTTTGATTATTTTGATTCCTAGTATCATGTTAGGATGTCTTTATGATTCCCAGTATCATGTTTAGGGTAATAACTAAGATTTCTAATATCATGTATGTTTCTATGATGCTTCCTATTCTTTCCTTATATCATGTTAGTATCATGTTAGGGATAAAGCTTTGATCTTTATTGTTTAGTGACATGCTAGGATTTTTTTATTAATCTTGTTAGTATCGTGCCTAGGATCTTGCTAATATTATTATGCTTTATTGAGATTATTATTTTGATTGTTGTTATTGTTGCTTGATATATTATTATTGTTATTGCTTGATCATGCCTTTTATGCATGATTAAAGGGAATTTGTACTTGTAATCACGCTTAATAAGATAATTAATAATCTTGTTTAAGCTAATATGATTATAATTTAAGTGACCGCCAATAATAGATTAAACATGTTTAAGGTTAGTCTATTGATTGTATGTTAGTAAGAAAGCGCACATGAATATGAGAAGAATAAAGTAGAGGCCTATTATTAGGGCATATTCAATCTCTTTTAGGTTGGATTTGTACCTTCATCCCGGAATATCTAGTCATGGTTCCAGACCACTATGGAGTTAGCGATCTCATGGGTCGTGAAGGGGTGTAACCTTCACCTTGTGAACGGTTTACAAGTTCCTAAAACTTGTTGGCGACTCTTTTACTCTAGCTTTCTTCCCTTTGGACGCCACCATACTTAAGTGTGTGATCACAGTGGGGCTCAAGTGTGGGATGCTTGAAATATTCCCTATAATAACCATTGAAGAAACCTCTTCATCAAACACTCCCTCTTCCTAAACACAAAATGAAGAGCCTCTTCCTCTACCAAAAACCCGATTTGCCAATCCAAGCAATAAGCCACATTGGGTTAATTTGAAGAGAAGAACCATAAATGTATGATCACAGTGGGGCTTAAGTGTGGGATGCTTGAAATATTCCCTACAGTTTTTTGGCGACTCCACTGGGGAGGATTTCTATTTTAATTCTTGAAATTTATTTTGGCAATAATTTAGAATGAGTGGATGAGACTCGAAAAGTTCTAAGTATTTCATGTGCGTAATTTTGATTAACATTATTGGCATAAGCATAAAAAAGTTCCGCATTGGAAAGACCATCTGTAATGCGTCAAAAACATAGGCTTTTTACACGTAGGAAATTAGGAAAATATCTTTCACAACTAGAAACGAAATAACGCTGCGAAAAAATGGAAAATTAAAGAACAGAAAGCTGTTGAGGCATGTAGGAACTAGCGCTGAGAAATCAGTGCCATCGCCATGCGATGGCTATGTCGCCTGGCAACAGTAATTGTCGTCTGGCGACAGAGCCATAGTTTGGCGACGGGCACTATAGTCTCGCGCCGAGTTCTTCCAATACCGAGCTAGAAATCTACCTTCTCATTTCGAACAGTTCTAGTACTGTTTGCTCGGTTTTACTTCGTGATTGAGTTTTTCCCTTTTTTTTTTGAACCCATATGTGTTTTACATATGGTCATAACCCTCTGGGAATTCACGCTCCATCTACCCAATCGAACGCTCCTGGCAACGAAGGGTACATCCGAGTTTGTTGAATTCACCAAACTGTGGAAGCGAGTTTAACTCGCGGGGTCCTATCTATTTGCGCCAACCCTTCGAAAGGTAAGGCTTCCGCGCGGTGCATCCGGACTCATAACCATGGACCCTCTTTGACTAACCCATATCTTGAATTTTAGAAAACTAGAGCTATCGTTAGGTTGCAAACTCATTGCATCATATTGTGACTATTTGATTACTTGTGCATATTTGCTTCTGCATACTTACATGTGATTAAACTAACCATTTGGTTTGACTTGTAATTATAAATATGCTTAAATAAACTAACCAAGGACTAAAAGATTTTGCTTAATTAATTGATTAATTAATTTGAGCTAATAAATATGTCTAAAATCGAGTCATAGTTCCTTTGAGTTAACCCGGATTTTTATTCCCGTATACTACACAAATGTCAACTTATGGATCTTTAGTCCCGAGTTTTATCTTTCATTTGGCATTGGTTTCGTCCTATTCGGATTCACAGATCAAAAGTTATGACTAAAATACAGCCTGTCCAGTTTAGTGTACATACGTGAAGTCTTAACTTAGTCTTTGTTTGAGTCTAGTCACATAGTCTAGTAACATGGTCATGACACAAGTCTTAACATGTCACTTACACTCACTAGTCTTAGCACACACTTTGTATATGTCACCATGACCATGTTTTTAGGTTCATGCATGAGTCGTTTTTCCGTCATTTGAGTTGGGGGCCTATTCTATTCCTAATTCTCCCAAATTTCTCTATCAACATCATTTTTTCATCCATATCATTCTTCTTTGATCTCTTCTCATTTATTGCATGTTGAATAGAGCTTGAGTCAAAAATAAAAATTTACCCCCAATTTCCCTTTCCACAGCACTTGGTTAAGGAGAGAAGGACGTTTAATCAAGGATAACACTTTTGTCCAAGTACTACTTTTTGATAAACTGATTCGACAAAAGAGAAAAGCTAAGAAGAAAATGGCGTCTCAGGAAGAAGTCAACGAACTTAGGAAGGATGTGGCTAACATGACTGAAATGATGAAGGCCTTGGCACTACAAATTAATGACCCTGTGAAGCAACAACAAATGGAGCTCATACAAGAAAGCTTGAGCAAACTCTCCAATGACTATAGGTTCCAGGGCATTAGCTCACAAGGGGTCTCGGTGGACAGGGAGCTTCTCCCGCAAAAGTTCAATGCCAATGACATCCCTAAGTTCAAGCCAACTGACAATCCTTACTTTCACTTAAGGGCTTTTGAAACTATAATGAACATTAAGGGGATTGATAGGAATATTTTTCACTCTTTGTTCTCACATCTCTAGAAACCGTTTGTCAACATTGGTTCTTTTCTGTTGATAAAGAAAAGACCTCTACTTGGGATGCAATAATAAACGCTTTCATTAATAGATATAAGTGCAACATTCAAGTTGAAACAGACCATAGACAAATTGAGATGCTAAAGCAAAAGGAAAACGAAGGGTTCACCTTTTTCTTTAACAAGTGGAGAGAAACTTCAGCTAATATGGTCGAGGTCCCTACTGAAAAGGAGAATGTAAGGATGTTCATCAAGAACCTTCAAGACAAGTATTCGAAGCATTTGAAATATCAACATAATTTGAATACTTTCAAGGTCGTCTACGATAAAGGTATTGAAATCGATGATGACCTTGCAAAGAAAAAAGCTACTAACAATAGCAACAATAGTGGCTGGAAAGGAAAGAAGAACGACAATCCTTCTTCTTTTGAAAACACCCACTCTAGCAACAACGTTAGTACCTTCGATCTCAATGAAGTCTTAGCCATGGATAATTAAGGATCTAAAAAGCAATTAAGGAAAGAGTTCACTCCTATTGGGATGAGCTATGATACTACCTTCGATCGACTCTATGACAAGGGACTCATTACTCCCATTGGACCTATTCAAGATCCCGCACCTAAGAGGAGATTGCCTAGTTGGAACCCAGATGCATATTGCAAGTACTATCAAGGTAGGGGTCATACTACTGAGAGCTGTTGAAAACTAAAAGAAGCCATCCAATATTTGATCGATAATAACAAGCTTCCCATACCTCCAGCCGGCAAGAAGACCGAGTGATGATAAAGCACAAGACACGAGGTGAGCTTCAACGACAAGATTTCGTGACTCTTTTTTCTATTTCTTCGATTCTTCCTTTCCCCCAATAAGTCTAGCATAGGCACCTTTTATTTTCCTTAGATTTATTTTGTAGGATTTTTCTTTTTTCCTTTTAATAAATGAGAATTTCTTTTCATGCATATGATCATTGCATCGCATTCTAAAAAAAAATAATAAAAAATTTAAAAAAAAATCCATGTCGAACTAAGAACAAGGTATACCAATGATTTGAGGCACCCCTTGTAGCCTATCATATCACCTTCAAATATACAATTGTTTTGGGTGTTTTTGTCCCTCGGGAGAGTTACATCTCAAGGATTGATCCCACTGAGCCTGTACCTGCAAAACAACAGAGACTCCGGGTGCTTGGAGCTCTGCCTCCGACGATCAAGTTAGAACGTGCTGGAGAAAGTAAAAAGTGTGGAAAAGGAAAAAGTAAGAGAATGTCAGGAATATTGTAATAATAATCAACTTGTCCCACAAATGGGGGAAGTCTCCCTATTTATAGGGTCATTGGGAAAATGTGCCCTTACATAGGTCATTTGACCTAGAGTTGATGGGCTGCCCGCGTTTTAGGCGGCTTTTTGGGAATTGGGCCTATGAAGGCCGCCATTCCTTCTCCTGACAGTGGATTCCACGTGTCATGCTTCTATTGGCCTCTTTTGAACCAATTCTAGGTGGACACGTGTCCTGTTTTAAGTGGCCCACGTGGCGGGGTAATTTTCCCCAAAACATTTGCCCCTCACAGATGTGATGTGATAGACCACGTGGCATATGTGACACTTTTCACTCAATAATTGGTGGAACAGATTTTACTGTTCACCTTCTGGGAAAATTACCAAGGTGTCCCTGGAATTACCCCTCTATAAATAAACATTTACCCCTATCCTTTTCGCTCATTTACGAAAAATCTTTAAGAGAATGTGAGAGAATCTTTGACTTTTCTTTAGAGAACGATTCCGCCTGCCGCTTGCTTTTTGCCGCTTGACTCAGATGGTTCGAACGACTTTCAGCAGTTCCTTTTCAAAGTAACCGCCTGCTCTTTCTCTTTCTTTTCATTTCACTTTTTTCCGCCTGTGTTTGCTTCCTTAGAAATGGTATCACAAACACACACGGCAAGGCCTAGGATAGTTGTCAGCCGGTCACCTGGGACGGCTGAATCTAGAACTAGGGGTGCTGCCTGTCTTGAGCTGCACTCGCCAACAAATTCGTCTATGTTTGTGCAAGACACTATGGCTAGGACAACTCGGCCGCCTAGTGATGAAGAAGACGAGAGTCCTATCAGAGTGCCTAGGAGCGAAGTCTCCTACTATCCATCAGGCGTCCCCATGTCGCCAGATGACTCTATCTTGAGTGAATCGGGGAGTGACTCGAGTGATGAGACATCCGACTCTAAAGAGGGCTCATCTCAGTCAAATGCTTACATAGGCGGTCCCAGAAGTGAAGAGGGGCCGCCTGAGAATGCTGAAGAGGTATCCGAAGAGGAGGCCGCCTCTGTGGAGCGTGGCCAGGAAGGGACTTCCTCTTCTCTTCAAGAAAGATACACCCCATACTTCACCCATATATCCGCATCCACCCAAAGGACCATGCGGAAAAATTTAGAAGAGATCTGGGATACCTATGTTATGGGAGCCGGCTACAAAATAAACGTCCCTACCCTTGACGACGCAGTCATTTGGCCGCTTGACCAGAGCTATAGGGATTCGTGCTTTGGGTGCTATGCGGCCACAATTCAGGCGGGCCCTAGGTTCCCGTTAGATCTGGCTATTGAAAGGATTCTGAATGGGTATCGCTTGGGGGTGTGGCAACTAGCACCCAATTCCTGAGTTAATATATTAGGGTTCGTAGCTGCATGCAGAATGCAGGGTGTTGAGCCTAGCTTTGAGGCCTTCTCCCATATGCATTACCTTAGCAAGGCTCCCAAATCAGCCGATCCCGGATGGTTCACTTTGTCATGTAACAAAGGTTACATGATGACTTTGGGGAAAGAAAATAAGTGGAAGGATTGGAGGAACAAATTTATATCATCTCCTTCCCTGACACCATCCGGAATAGAAAATACAACTCCTAGAATCAAAATCCCTATCTGCTGGGTCAGAAAGCCATCCTCCCGCCTGTATCAGATGAAGGCTGGGATCAAATTTTGACGCCTGGGCTATTTAAAGTTGAAGTAATAAAACTG
The DNA here is from genome assembly GCF_948465745.1 of Chenopodium album. Lineage (NCBI taxonomy): Eukaryota > Viridiplantae > Streptophyta > Magnoliopsida > Caryophyllales > Amaranthaceae > Chenopodium > Chenopodium album. The sequence continues at coordinate 33,579,602 of NC_137847.1, forward strand.
TTAAGGGGGGAACTGAGAAATAAATAACCCCAAAAAGTTATATCCTAGAGTTCGACTGGTTAACTGATCCCTTTTACCTGGTCGCCTGTGGCCTTAGTAGTGAAAAGGGAAAAGGTGGGCAGCTGCATGAGTCTTTTGCGTAGCTTTTTTTTTTTTTTTTTTTTTTTTTTTTTGCTGACATCTCATTCGGCCTATTGCAGAGGAAGCCATTTCTCAGTTAGACCCCAACAAGAAGCCAAGGAGCGCCGTCTCTACTTACCGCCAAATGGTTCAGCAGAAGAACTAGATTTTCAGCAAAGAGCAGCTGGAGCACGTAAGTTCTTCAACATCTGCCAACTTTCTTTTGGACTTTTTCAAATTCCACGCTTTCGATTCTAAGTTGTATTTTTTCAGGAAGGGTCGGTGAAACCCCCTATGCTACCAACCCTTCTGCAAAAGCCCCCAAAGCAGCCATCTCCGGATGAGGATCCGATGCCGACCAAAAGGAGAAAGACGGTTGCTCACAAGCTGTCTGTAAGCCAATCCGGATCCCATCATTCTACAGGCGAAAAATCGCCGGCTGCCATGGATGCTTTGAAGCAGGCGGAGGAGTCATAGTCAACCAGGGTGACACGAGGAAAATGTAGGTCGTCCTCTATCGTTTCCTAGAATCAAAGAGAATTTATAAACACTCGACCAACCTAATACGAGTATATGGTAAGTCAAGGGTCGAACCCAAGGGAATGAATAGGTGTAAGCTATAGCCTAGGTCAAGCTACTTCGAAGTTTGCGGAAGATGCGGTTGGTAACTAAGGTATCAAGAAATCTAGATGAATCGAGAAATTCAATATACTAAACACTAGGGATATGGGTTCCATATGCAATCTCAATGATTATGCTAATTGAAAGATCACTCAATTAATTCAAACATTGCAAAGGACAAACAATAGTTGCAATCAAAGGAATTCAAGGGCTATCTCCTATAAGCCAAGCTAGGGATCACTATGAATGGCTCGCTAGGAAAATCATAATCAAATTCAATCAATTAAAGCAATTCTCAAATCAAGGGTTCATGTCATTGAAATTTGCAATGCAATCTAGATTAATCTTATAGGTTGATCACTCCTAATCTAATTAATCACATGCACAACTATGTCAACCAATTTAATTGCACCATTCAAATCAATTTAGCATCATCAACTAGCAAAAATCATCAATCAAGCATGCTTCCCCTTCTCCCTAGCAGCTAATATACTCACTAAACATGATAGAATTAAGAAACAAAACAAATTCAATCAAATTCATATTCATTTAAAGCTAAATCAAAAGAAAATCAATCAATCAACAATTTCTAAAGCAAGGGATGTAATCTCAATCAAAATCCAAGAAACTAGAAGGAATTGCATTAAAAGTAAATCAAGGGAAAGAAATCTTACCAACATTCATTGAATTGAAGAAGAAATTTCAAAATTAAATTGAAATCTAAGATCAAATTCAAGTATAAACAATTAAATCTTAAGCTTCTCTCTCTACTTTCTCTCTCTACTATTTCTGGAAAAATTCTCTCTAGTACAAAGTTAAGTCGTCCTTCAAAAAGAAATTCAAAAGCTTTAAATAAGAAAAATCGAGCGAAGAAGGCCGCACAGGCCGTGCGCACGCACAGCCCAGCCGCGCGCGCGCACCCTTGTGCGATGCATAGGCTTTGGCTCCTTCGCATGCTTGATCAAACTCCGCGCTCCCGAGCATCCCCATCATCAGTGCACTCGAGATGATGCCCGCAAAATGGCAATCCCAAAATGAGCAAATTGACTTGATTATTCACCTACAAAACACAAATAAAACAAAGAGAGGAAGCGTAGCAAGGTAAAACTAACACTAAAATTATGAATTATCAACTAAAAATATGAAAAACTCGTAAAAACCAATCGAGAACTAAAGTGAATTATAAAAAATGGAAAATCAAATAAAACTAAAAGAATTATATGAAAATGATGAAAGAAAATAAAGAAAATGAACCTAAATCTTATTCTTTTGAGCGCCATAAACGACGCTCATCACAGGGACAAACCTTCGACTGGGGCTACCGGCTCTCCAAGCGGTCTTTCCAACAGACGGAAGGACAAAGACGCCCAGGATCTGGTCGTTATCCCAGGTACCTCCGCCTTTGATCCTTTGCCTTACCCTTGTAGGGTTAAGACTTATAGTCATTTGCTAACCAGCTCTGAAGCCAGCCGATCTATTGGCCAGATCTATGCCAGCCTCTCACCAAGTGTTGATTGTGCAGATGCCCCCCAGGCGCCGGATGTAAAGCGGATCGCCAAGGATATGATCGCCGCCGTATCTGCTGAACAGCGCGACTCTATCAAAGGAGTCGGCTCCCTGAACTTTGATGCTATCCTTGCATATTTGGCAGAGGTAATTTCTTTAGGTTATTTTCCAATTTTAGCCTTTGTCGACTGTATACTAACTGCCCTTTCCTTTTGGCCGGATGTAGGCCATGCTGGGAGTGAATGGTCGTAAACAACCATTCAGTGACAAGCAGAAAGAGGTAAGAGCTGCCAACCTAAGGGCCGCTTCTAATCTTCACAAAGCTTGTATGATGTAAATAAGACTAAGTTGTTGACCCAAGGTATCCTATACTCACAGGCGACTGCAAATTTCCTAGTAAAGAAAGATTTAGAGGCGGCCCAGAAGAGGGTGACTGAGCTGAAAGCGGCTAAGGAAAAGGTGGAGGAGCTTCAAGATGCTGGAAAAGAGACAGATAGTCTCAAATGTCAGAATGAGAAGTTGCAATACAAACTTGCCAATCAAGAGAAGCAGCTCACGTCCAAATGGTCCGCCAGGGTTGAGGAGGATAAGAAGCAGCTCATTCAGGAGAATGAGGCCGACTGTGTCATTCGCATGAAGATGGCGTGGAAGTCCTTATTCCCCAATGACCATTAATCCGTTAGGGAGTATCGTTATGAGCAAGCTAGGATGAGCTTGATGCACAGGCGGACAAGGGGGCAGATGGAGGCGAGGAGATCCAAGATGAGGACGAGGCTAAGGAGGGCAACGAGCAGCATCCGACCAACGATGAGATGGCGGATGAAAATGAAGTCGAGTCCTCTCCCGAAGCTGATTAGATTGAGTATTCTGCGGCCGAATGGCCTTTTCAGATACATTTTCGGCTTGCGTGCCGAGTATGATTGTCTTTTTACCTACCGTGGGGTCGGGTTACTCAACAATTTTCTCTTTCTCTCACCGGTTGTATAGCCGGTTAATAATTTAACTTCAATTTTATCTGACCAAGGGGTTAGTTTTTTAATGATGCATCATCCGGCCATTAGGTCGGTTTTTAATACTTGTGTTTTAAATTTGAAAGGTATACCAGATGTTAGTAGAAAAAATGCTATTTGTAGCGCTCTATTTGTAACTGGCATAAGCTATGTATGTTACTAAAAGGGTATTCGTAACTGAATTGTTAGTGCGAGTTACAAATAAATTGGCATTAATAACTGGCATATCAAAGGTTAGTTACAATAAGTAGTTAAATAATAGACAGATCAACCATTAGTAACGGACATAAAAAAGGCTAGTTACAAATAGTAGGTCAAAATTTGTTGACTTTATTAATTGTAATGGACTTTCTTAAGGTTAGTCACAAATGCTATTGAGCACAACTGCATAACTGCACAACACTCACTTTACTCGTATTATTTTTATATATTTTAAAGAAACTACTCCTACTCTTCCTTGGTTCCTCCGAATCAAACTTGCCCCAATTTTTCTAGAACAACAAACCTCAATAAATTTTGCTCTCCTTTGGAAATCCTCTAAAATTCATCCAAAACTCAGTCATCGAAGAGTATCATCAAGGTAAGCTCTTTTTCTCCACCTAATTTATTTATTTTACATTAATTTTAACCGATTATTTGAAAAAAGAACTAAGATAAAAATTAAAAATTATAGGGTTTGTGCTTTTGTTGTTAATTTAATTTAGTAGAAGTTTAGGGGTTTAATTATTTGCTGGTTTCAAACTTGGGTTTCATAGTAAATTGCGATTAAGGAACATCTACTTTTGAGCAGCTGGGTGGTGAGAGTTTTGAGCGCAAGAGAGAGCAATTGGGGCTTGTAATTCCTCCGCATCATCCGGCAAGTGGGACGATTCCGAAATGCATGTCTGTAGAAGGAGAGCATGCAGGTTGCTGCTGGGTGGCCTATTTGGCTTGCTGCCATTGTAGGGGAGGCTATCGGAAGGTAAATGTCGCGGGGTGTTTCCTCTCAGATGTCGAATAAGGTATGTCGTTCAGTGTACCCCTTGTAATAATGATTTGTTTTGGAGAATGAATAATACAGAAACAAAGTTAGAGCTTTGTAACACCCCCAATTTACTGACTAATAATAAATAAGAATTAAAGGAAAAATAAACAACCATTAAATAAAATTGCGAAAGCATACACTTAAATCAGAGGTATTACCAACACAATCGACAACCTGTCAAGTGTTAAGGCTCACAAAATCCCAAAAATTGCAACTCAATAAACTAGGTGTGCTATTTATACGACTTTACAAACTCATTATAACAAACTAATCAAAACACTTGAGCTTCTTTAGTTACGATCATCACTTGATTAACCTGTCACAACCTTGACTGCTTTTAAGGACAAATTCCGAAAAAGATCGTCGCAGGACCACCATAAGAAAAAGACATGGCCGCAAACACAAGTAGCACAAAAAACAACACACGTCAAGAAAATCTGAGTAATCACCACATATCAGTATACAAAGAATAATTGAATAATCAATATTATTCGGTCACTTAAACAATGTAGATCGGAACTATATTACATATTAAACTCTGAAAATAACCTTTATCAACTCAACCTCGAAAAATAACCTTTACCCAATTAACTCATCTATCCCATAAGTGTGCCATGCTCTTTGTTCTATACCTAGTCTTAGACATGGGTAATTCGAATAACAAACCAACAAGTATAAAAACTTGAATACTATCAATAACCAGAAAACACTTTGAACCAGACCACATACGGGCCAATTCCCACTGTAGGGGGCCATAGAAAACTAAATAAATAAAGATTGTACCTCATTCTTATCTCATGATTATCATGTTCTTACCACCATGTCAAGAACTAAGGTCTATAACGCCGAGCCTCAAACCAAGAACAAAATAATCATTCTCAACCTTTTGATCTCATAGTCTGATCAAATAATCATTCACGTGATAATAAATAATATCTTAACAATGGCACAGATTCCCAAATAATATAATAATTCGAACTCGATTCAATCATAGTATATCTCAACTCTTATAGGACAATAATACTAGTAACCCAAATGTAATCAATTCTCAACCCAAAATAATACTATGCACTAATAACCCTAAAACCTCAATAAAACAATACTTACTAAAGCAACAACATTAAAAACCCTAGCAATTATAATGACAAGATCAATAAAAACAACAAAAATAATACAATATTCAATACCAATCAAATCATATAATACCATATAATAATCAATTATATACATGTACAAGATTACAAATAATAAATCATACAATCCATACAATAATAAGAAATATAATACAAACAACTCCAAAATAAGTTTCGTGTGATTGCTATACAAAATTATATATACATACGACTCTTAGAATAGTGTGATTACCTTCGGCTAGAAAAATATTAAAGGATCGCCAAAGATTGTGGGCTGTAGTGTCGAAGTATCCAAGTCATGCCAATTATTTCTTGGCAAAGTTTAAAAAAAAATATTTGACCATCATTATATAATGATGATGTTATGTGCATAAATTGGTGGAAGTATGAATGGATAGATTGTCACGCACAACCACAAAGAACAAAATCAATGAGTAACAATGAAAACTAAACACACGGCTGCACATCTATTCATAAAACTTTTAGGGTTTAAAATAGTTAATATAGATAAAATAAAAGTCCTATTTAAATTATAATAAGATATAAAAATAAATACTTATAAAATAATTTTAAAAATATGTTATTTTAGCCATAAAATATTAGATAAAATCATAAAATATTCGGGTATTACAAGCTAAGAATGCTTTAGAAAAATATCTACTAAAATGTAGCTGGCATTGGGAGTAGATTGTCTGCAATGGAACTAGTACGGGTACTTTATATTCGTTTGTTCTAAATGAAAGTATATGTTATCTAAGTAATTGCTTTTCTTGCCTAACTAACGATAACTAGATTTTTTAGTAAAGTGTAAGATCAAATGTTAGATGTATCTAGGTGGTAATGTTATGGTCTAATGGATACTTTATATTGGTATGGTTTAACTTTTTAAACAAAAATGGTGCTTAGAAATTGATTGGGCTGGTCAAATTAGTTGCAGCTATAATGTGATAGGCTTGTGGCAATGAATAATATTGTAAAGGGTAGAGGTGGTGAGCATTAACTTTAATTATTAAAGGACATTCCCGTGAATCCACTTTCTTAAGCTGCTCAAGTATTATACCATTTCAATTTCACTATTTCAAGTTAGTTGGCTCTATTTGGTTTAGTATGTTAGGCTTTTGCGGTTAAATTATGTAGTTTTTATTCCAAATTTAAGATAGCCTAATTCAGGAAAATATTCTATATGCTATATACATCATTCCAGAAAAAAAGTTCTTGGTTGTTGGGATTACAATTTATATGCTATTTACTATATACATATTAAATCACCCCGCAATGTTCCATGCCATTTATAGATTAGTTTCAGAGAGGCCAGGGTATACAACTATATTTTTTATTAGTAGCTTATTTTCATTTGATTTTTGGGTTTTAATGTAATGGTTGTTTGCTTTGGTTAGGTGCTTAAGCACGCAACACCAAAGAAGTTAGGTAGAGCTACATTAGCTTAAAGAGTGAAAATTTCAGAAGGATTATTTTGGGTACTTCAAGTATTTAACTCCATTTTTTCTTTTTTAAAGTGTTCGACTAGCCATTTTGTTTCTTTAAATTGTTTAAGGTTAAATGATGTGATTATTACTTTAAGAAGGATCATGACTTTCTTTCATAAATCAAATCCTCCTTCCGACGAAAAAAAATTGTGTTCAGTTAATATCCAATAGCCAAATTCAGAAAGAGTGGGTGGGGGGAATTTGCTTAATTAGATTTCTTGTAGTGGTTTTTTGGTGTTTGGATATATTTGATGGAGTTAATAAAAATGAATTGTGCATGGGAATAATAGGAGTAACTTAGTACTTCAGGTAAAGTTGATGAACTATTAGTACTCTGTGTATACACTATTAGTTATTTTATGTTGTGCAACTCTAATTTTTTTTTTTTCAGGTTTGTTTCGTTGTGTCATGTATATTGCATATTGAGTTCCTTGGTAAGTTTGTTAAAACTGTAAGGTTGAACCGGTAGACGTGGCTAGTCTACAGTGTTATTGGTGCTATCAGGTACCTTTTTATTTTTCTTTGCCGCTCTTTTTTTGTTTTCTATTCCCCCTTTATTCTACACTATTAGTCATAGATGTTGTAATTGATGTTTTATATGACATAATCTTAGAAACTGGAGTTTATATAAATGAATTAGTCTGACTGGCCGCGCTGAATTGGACACCAAGGAGGAAAGGTCCTTCATGATTGTATTTTGAAAAATATTCGTCCAATATGTCAAAAGCAGTCTCTATAAAAAGCATATAAATGCACATTGTTACTTACAAATGAATAGCAATAGATTAATGGTTATTCTATGCTAATGAAATCTCGCTTATGATGCATACAATATATCTTTCTTTTTATGTATGTGTGTGAAGAATTTGACTGGTATGAAAGGTTTGTCTGAGGCTAAAGTTGATAAGAAATGAGAAGTAGCTGAGAAGATTGTGGTAAGTTTTCTGCAATTTAATTTCTCAATTAGTCGATCTATTATATCAAATTGGTTTCAAAGCTAATCAAATTACATAATATTAATGCTAGTGGTTGGTTGGTAGTCTGTCTTGAGAACGTACAATAATTGCTAAATGATACTTACTTTTCTGGGAAGCATGTAACTTGTATGTTTATTATGTCTGAGATCCTTTGCCAAAACTTGGATCATATTTAACTTCCGCTTATGTTGCTAGTAATTGAATAAGCCTCACTAATTCACTAAATCAATATGTTGTGAAAGATAATGGGATGATTTTAAATCTGTATCCAACTCTACAAGTGTTATATGATTTTTGCTTCTTGTCATGCAATGGCCTTTGTGAAGGTTGCACAGCGTGTTGTTGAGTTGAGTTGCTGGTGCGACAAATTGATTACAGTACATCACATAATTCTTTGTCCAGGATCCTTGGTGATTAATTATACACGTACAATTCTCTAAATTTATATATGTATTAACTTCGAGGCTTGTGGCTCATTTTACTTTTTTTTTTTTTTTGTCATCATGTCTTGATGAATAAACTACCTATTTTTATCAAATTCTATATGAGATTTATGGTTGTTTCTTCTGGTTGGTTATTTATATATATAAACTTATAATTGCTTTGTGCTTAATCAAATGGCTAAAAGATTAAACCTCTTATTGTCCAAACTAATGGACCTAATCAAATGTTTATGAACTTGCATCATAAGGTGAAGTTTTCTTTATCTCCTTAATTTATGGGGTTTGTTTAGGGTGAATAAGTTAGAATCTTACTATCTTCCTTTAGTTTTTCATTTTTATATTGATAGATCAACATGAAGATTAACATTAGCTGAATTCAGAATTGAAAATCAGAACTGAATTCGGAGTTGAATTTTAGAATTGAATTCAGAGCTGAATTGCAGAACTGAAATCAGAGCTGAATTTCAAAACTGAATTCAGAGCTTAATCTCAGAACTGAATTCAGAGCTGAAATTAAAAACTGATCGAGAACTAAAAATTAGAACTAAATTCAGAACTTGGTCTTAAAGCCATGCTTTAGAGTCATGTATGCAGTTCAACCTCTTCCTTCAAAACCTTATTTCAGAAATTCATTTTATTTTTCATCTTTAAGAATTTTTTTTTTTAATAAAATACAAAAGTATGAACATGGAAAAGACCATTAGAAGTTACACCCTTCAGCATTAAGCAGAACTCAAAACCAGCTTGTCATGTTTGTTGAGAGTTTTTAAGATGACAAATAATACCCATGAAGTCTGCGTGGATTATAATAATGATCGTAATCCACTCTCAACTCCCAAAATAGAAGCCCCTGTACTGTCGATACCTCATCTCTGATAACTGATAATATGGGGTTTGTAGTGCTGTACTATTGTCTCAGACCTCAGGGTATCTTTGTTCATAAAAGAGTGAGCCATGCAAACTTCATAGGGACCTATTAGGTTGCATAGAATAGCTTCAACTACCTGTTCAATTATGAAAACTTGAAAGGATTAGCTTGAGTTAGGTTGTTTTAAAATTGACTCCTCTCACCCAGTGTACTAGTTGTAGCATTAGTTTAAACTCTAATTATGGAAGTTCCTTACATTTTGGAGCTCTTTAGAGATTCGCTTTGGCATTTTTCTTTCTGGTTTTCATGTGTGTTTCACTATGTTTTTTTTTATCATTGTGATAGACTTTGCAACTTAAGTTTCATGTGCCCGACAATCTAACATATACTAATGTTCAGCATCTTGACCATTGTTTGCTAATCTAATAGTGCTCTATTGTTTTGTGCATGAATTTTTCCCTTTGTTGCTTTTTTCTAATGTACTTGTTATTGTTGTGGTTTAGAAATAAGAGAAATGACTGGTTATAATTTGGTAGGCATTGCAATAGCTGTAAAATCTTATTTTTCTGCTTTCATACCACACATGACTGGCTATGATTTGCATGTAAATGATGAATTTATAAATGAATTCAGAGCTGAATTTCATAACCGAATTCAGAGCTAAATTTCAGAACCGAATTCAGAGCTGAAATTCAGAACCGAATTCCTTATTCATCAGCTAGTTTCTCAGTTACTCTTAGTTTCTCATCCTTGTCCAACTACCGTATTTAGGTTGAACTCATCACTGTGGAATTTTTAACTTAGAATTAAATGTTAATCTTCTATAGAGACCTAATAAGTATTTTAAGATATTCCGAAATAGAATAAAATTGAGATTAAGGACAGAGAAAGCTAATTTATCCATTTCTGTGATCAATGCCAGTGACCATTTCCTTTTAATTGTCATTAGCTTGCCTTTATCAATCTTCTTGTCTATTATGACAAGTCTTTATTGATGTGCACATACAAAAGCATGGTCTGTCAATATTCTGAAAGTGAATTCTGTAGTTTTATCTCTGCATTGAACAATGGGATTTTGAAATGCCTTTTCAATCTGACTTTAAGGTTAAGACATGTCAAAAAATATTTATCCTTTGTATTCCATTAAATGTTACTTCTCATATAAAAACCCCTTTGTTGTTGTGCCCCTCAATATTTTAAGGCTTAGGGGCCTTTGGCATTGAATTTTTCTACTTTCTTTTAGTTTCCTTATACATTGAAGATTAATTTATGTAAAGTATGACTGCTTTTGTGTGAATTCTGTAACACTTAGGATTAGTAAGATTTTTTCTCCCTCACTTGTTTCTTGCTTAGTTTTATTTCATAATCTCACTGAATTCAGAGCAATGTTTTAAAAATTATGGAGTGGATACATGACATACGTATGGATTTCATGGATTGGCCATAGGATTAATTATGGTTGACTATTAAAGTTCATATCGTCTCTTTTTCAATATGTTCTGAAGCTGTAGCTGTAGTGTTGTACTTTTGAGTATTTGCCAAACAAACTTCCAGTTGAGAACCTAGATCTTAAGTTGTTAGAAAGTCTTTCTTTTTTCCTTGGCATTTCTTTCTTATTTATCATAATGAGCATGTTACGACATATTTGACTCCTTGAATTTATCTTTCTGGTTTTCATGTGCGTTTCAAGATATATATATCTATTAAGAAGTATTTCTTTCTTATAATTTGGAAGATCTTAAGATGTGCACACACACATATATATATATATATATATATATATATATATATATATATATATATATATATATATATATATATATATATATATATTTTATTGTAATAGACTTTGCAATGTAAGTTTCACGTGCCTCAATGTTTGTAGGTCCCAACTAATTGTCATCTTGCTTTAATTGATGAGTTCAATGGGAACTCAGTGATTGTGGTTGATGGAACGGTAAATGCTTGTCCTAGTGGAGTGACTCATAACAAGAAAATGAACTTATCTCTTCTTTGCAACCTAAAATGCTTTATACGAGTTTTGGTTGATGTTTTATTTTTCTAAAGTATAATAGACACGTATTTTTTTATATTTGCAGGAGTATTTGGCAAGACTTGCAGCCTACAATGATGTAGAATTGGATGAGATTCGAGAACAATGGGCTATGTTTTTTAGACTTAATTTTTTGTTGAAATACTAGTTATCTTATTAATCGTTGTTATGATTAATCGCATTTAGTTTAATAAAAAAATATAACATATTTCTATATATCTACTTTTATTTAGCCTATTGGTTATTGTTATTACATTTCTAAATTCTAAATCAATGATTTTTTTTATTAAATTTTTAATTGGTTTTTTTTGGAAAGTATAGTCTATTTTGTTGTATTGTATTGTTGTAGATGTGGAATTATTTGGAGTGTTTGTATTGTATGTTGTGGGTGACTTTTAAGTTATATGGAACTACTCGGAGTAAGTGTATTGTTGGTTGAATTGTAATAGGTAGTAACCCATTTGACGATGGTTTGTTTGGAAAGATATACTACAATTCTTGTATTCGAATAAAATATTTATAAAAAAAAATTTATTTATTTATTAGTAACTAGCGTAATCTAATGCTAGTTACTAATATTATTTTTTTATAAAAAAAAAAAAAAAATATATTCGTAACCGGAGTTAAGATTTGCCAGTTATTAATAATTCTCTTATTGTAACCGGCATAACTTAATGCAGTTACAAATAGTATGTTTTCTAACTTGGAAAATAGACTTTTTGTAACTGGCGTTAGGTTAAGCCAATTACAAATAGTACATTATTTGTAACTAACATTAGCTGGTTACAAATAATTTTCACTAGTTGTAACGGTGGCATTGGCAACCAACAACGCCAGTTATAAAAAGTCAATTTCGTCAGTTACAAATAGCATTTTTTCTACTAGTGGTTCTTGCCCCTGGGCGGCTGTGCGCTTGGGTTTACAAGTTAGTTGATTGACTTTGGAAATTTTGTGATACCTAAAAAGGGTATGACTGATTTCTAAGTCAATCAATCACTAAGGTGATTTCCCTAAGCCAAGCGCGCAGCCGACCACTTGAGCAACTGGTGCCGAATGCAAGCGGTCATTTGACCTTTTTGTCACAGTCGGGTGACTATTCATGCTACAAATATTACAAGTTGCATAAAATAGAATGTAAAGTCTACATTGGTCCGCCAGCTATTCTTTTATTATAATAACAGGCGGTCCTACATCTTCCAGGCGGCCTTATGTGCCTACCCCATTTCAAATGGGTTTTTGAGGCTTAGTTATCCTACTTGGGCCAATTTTAAAATTAGCCGTCTATGTGGGTTGATGGCCAAAATTTAATTATCTAATTATAATCAATGTCCATTTGCCCCTGTTGGGAAGACTTGTATAATTTCGAGAAGTAATCTAAGTTAGAACTTCGGTCGATTGCCGGCTGATGTGTTGAACATTCGGCTTTCGTTTTCTTGGTCGTTCTTTAGATTACCCTGGTCAGACGGCTATGAGTTGACCAATCAGGCCGTTCAATTTTTGCCGTCTGTATGTGCTGGTAGAGCAAACGATAGAATGCCCTTTGCGATGATAACACCCGGAGGGGCGTCGCCGGACGCCATATTTCACAATAGAGCAGGCGAATTTCTAAAATGTGTAACCATCCGGCCACTGGCCTCATGTCTCTTTCAAAAATACAGTTATATAGCCACTAAACCTTTTTGTGCTTAGTTAATTATTTGGCCATTGGCCTCACGTTATTTGGATGTTAGTGTTTAACTTCCAATTTTAATCTTAATTTATTAGGCGGAGGTGTACCATCTTTATACCAAACAGGCGGCACATATGATAGGACGCATGTATATAGAGGAATAGATAACATAATTTGGAAACAGAAAACATCTTTTTCATTGATAGGCTTTCTATTTACAAAAATTTACAATACTTAGAAGTATTACTTTTTGAGATTGTCTACATTCCAAGTTCTGGGCAGCCGCCTACCTTGTGGTGTCTCCAGGCGGTAGGTGTCGTCTCTTACTTCCTCATAGATTTGGTAGGGGCCTTCCCAATTAGGAGTCAGCTTTCCAAGCTCATTTGCCCTACCGGTTGCCTCCATTTTGCGTAACACAAAGTCCCCAACTTTGAAAGGGCGCTTGTGTACTTTCTTGTTGTAGGCACGAGTCATTCTCAGACGGTAAATCTAATGATGCAAGGAGGCATTGCCCCTGCGCTCCGGGAGTGAGTCCAATGCTAGCCGCATGGCCTCCCAGTTTGCCTCTTCATCGTATAGCATGACTCATAGAGTCGGCTCGTAATGCTCGATGGGCAAGACGGCTTCAGAACCGTAAACCATCAGAAATGGGGTTTCACTGGTTGCCCCCTTTACAGTTTTCCTGATGGCCCATAGGACATGAATTAACTCTTCTGCCCATAAACCTCCGGCTCTTTCAATTTTCTTTTTATTGCCGTCTGAGATAAGTACCCCAAACCGGGTGATAATGTTCTTCCATATGAAAGAAATGACATCCTTGGTCTCGATGTTTTTGACAGCCTTCGCCTCGACCCACTTGGTGAAGTAATCCACAACCACTAAGATATAGCGCTTTCCGCCTGGAGCAGGCGTATAAGGACCCAGAATGTCCATGCCCTATTTAGCAAACGGGACTTGGTTGTGGATTACTGTCAGGTTAGTAGCCGGACGATGGATTAGCTTGCCAAATTTTTGACACTTGTCGCATATTTTAACCATCTCCATAGCGTTTGACTCCAGAGTAGGCAAGAAGTAATGCCGCCTGGCTCTGACGGCTAAGGATCTACCGCCTGCGTGAGAGACGCAATATCCCGCATGCAAATCTTCATGAACTTCCCTCCCTTTCTCGGGGTAACACACTTCAGTAGAGGCTTCAAGAAACTTGCTTTGAAGAGTTCTCCGTTTCTCATCTCAAAGTTTGCAGCTCGCTTCTTCATGACGGCTGCCTCCTGTGGTGAATCAGGAAGCGTGTCGTCTGTCAGGTATGCCCAGATGCCATCCATCCAGGTGGAGCTTCGGTCAAGAATTCCAATGGGCTCCTCATGTATACTTTTCTTTTCCAGAACTTCCCAAAAAACTGACCGAAGCGTATCACAGCAGGCGGAGGATGCCAGTTTGGACAACGCATTCGCCTGATTATTCTCATATCTGGGCACCTGATTTAGATGGAATTCTTCAAGTGTCCCAGTCTCATCCTTGACCGCCTGAAGATATTTGATCATTGCCGGATGGGTGGCTTCATACTCACCTTGGTACTGGCTAACGACCAATTGCGAGTCAGAGTAGGCGTCAATTTTGGTTGCCCCTGCCGCCTTGCACATGCGGATGCCGGCTAGCAGGGCTTCATATTCTGCCTCATTGTTTGAGGCCTGGAACTTGAACCGCAGTGCATACTCAAATTTGTCCCCCTCAGGGGACTCATAAATAATTCCTGCACCACAACCGTTCAAAGTGGAGCTCCCGTCCACGTACACTTTCCAAACCTGATCAGTATTGTCCGGTGGAACCGTTCTTGTCATTTCTACAATGAAGTCGGCGAACGCCTGACCCTTCACTGCCTTTCTTGGTTCGTAAGTGATTTCTAGACTTTGAATTTCAAAAGCCCATAGCATCCTACCGGATGACTCCAAAGTTGACATAGGCCACATGAGAGGTTGATTTGTGTATATCACAACCGGATGCGCCAAGAAATATGGTTTCAACTTCTTGACTGCCATATAAAGGGCGAGGCCAAATTTTTCAACCATGGGGTACCGGAGCTCAGCATTTCTGAGAACATGGTAATGAAATAGACCGGGAGCTGGATGCCGTCTCTTTCAGCAAGGTCTGAGACGGCTAAGTATGTGTATAACGTCTCTTTGGGCAGAGGGCTAACTAGCCTTGGCAAAGAGTGCAAGTGTTCTTTTAATTTTTTGAAGGCCACCTCAGCATCATCCCCCCATTAAAATCTAGTCTTCTTCCTGATTGCTTGGAAGAAGTCAAGACATTTGTCACTGATGAGTGTCATTTATGGCACTCTTAGGCTAGGTTTTCATTATAGTTTTATTCTCATTTTTAGTCCTTTTTGCAGTGTTTTTACATAATAATGCTTGCTTTGCGTGTTTGTGTGTAAGTTTATAGAAATGCATGCTTTTAATGGTTTTATTGTCATTTTGTTAATTTCTCGACAATTTCTCTCGATTCTTTGTTTCCTAGATTTTTTTGGTAGGTATGTTTGAGTTTCCCAAGGTATGATCACCAAGGAGAAAGCTCAAGCGCATTCAAGAAAGTTAATGGAGCAAAGTTTGGGATTCCAAAAACGCAATTCAAGTTAGCTCTGCGAGCTCGAGGGCTTTGGAAGTTATGCTTTAGCTTAAGGCATTCAAATGCTTGGAAGATAAAGGAGCTGCCCTTCTCACGAGCATCGCCTCGAGTGCACCAATGATAGGGATGCTCAGGAGTGCGGAGATTGATCAAGCAAGTGAGGGAGGCAAGGCCACGAGCACCGTGCGCGCGCGGCTTGGTGGTGCGCGCGTACCAGGCGCCCTGCCCCCTTCGCTCTTTTCTTCTATTTATACTCTTAAACTTTTCCTTTTTAAGGGGACGACTCAATTTGTACTTGGCATATATTTTTCCAGAATTAGTAGAGAGAGAGTAAAGAGAGAAGCTTAAGATACTTGATTGTACTTGAATTTGATCTTGGATTTCTTCTTCTCATCAATGAAAGTTTGTGAGATTTCTTTCCTTTGAATTTACTTTTATTGCAATTTCCTTTAATTTTTGAATCTTTGATTTGAATTTCTTTCTTTGCTTTAGAATTTGTTGAGAGATTGAATTCCTTCTTGATTAAACTTGAAATGAATATGATTTTGATTTAATTTGTTTTGTTTTTTAATTTCACCATGATTAGTGAGTAGATTAGTTGCTCGGGAGAAGGGGAAGCATGCTAGATTGATGATTTTTGCTAGTTGATGATCTTCGATTGATTGAATTGTTGCAATTAAATTGGTTGACATGGTTGTGCATGTGATTAATTAGACTAGGAGTGATCAACCTATAAGATTATTGATTGATTTTGATTGTGATTTTCCTAGTTAGCCATTCATAGTGAACCCTAGCTTGGCTTATAGGAGATAGCTCTTGAATTCCTTTGATTACAACTATTGTTTGTCCTCTGCAACGTTTGAATTGATTGAGTGATCCTTCAATTATCATAATCATTGAGCTTGCATGTGGAACCAATATCCCTAGTGTTTAGTATATTGAATTTCTCGATTAATCTAGTTTTCTCGATACTTTAGTTACTAACCGCATCTTCCCACAATATTCGAAGTAGCTTAACCTAGGCTATAGCTTGCACCTACTCATTCCCTTAGGTTCGACCCTTGACTTACCATATACTCATATTAGGTTGGTCGAGTGTTTATAAATTTTCTTTGGCTCTAGGAGAAGGGTAAAAAATGACCTACTTTTCCTTACTTCAGTCACCTGACCGGCTGAGGAATCTTCCTAATGCCGCCAGGCAACCAGTTAGTTTCTGAACTTCCTTGACAGTGCGGGGTGACTTCATGTCAATTACCGCCTGTATCTTCTCGGGGTTAGCCTCTAACCCCCTTCATGTCAATTACCGTCTTTGGTGACTTCCCAGACTCAAAACCAAAGACGCATTTCTTGGGATTTAACATAACCTTATGCCGCCTGAGTGTGGCGAAGGTTTCTCGGAGAACAGCAAGGAGGTGCATCTGGAGCTTGGATTTGACTATCATATCATCAATGTACGTCTCTATGTTCCTTCCGATTTGATTAATGAAGACAGTATCAAACATTCGTTGGAAAGTAGCAGGCACATTCTTCAAACCAACGGCATCACAGTATAGCAGAATAACCCTTGATCAGGGACGAAGGCTGTCTTCTTTTGATCTTTTTTCCACAAGGGTATCTGATGAAAGCCAGAATAAGCATCCATGAAACTCATCAAGGCATGGCCGGCTGTAGAGTCGACAAGACTGTCGATCTTTGGGAGCGGATAACTGTCCTTCGGACATGGCTTGTTGAGATCTGTGTAATCAACACACATGCACCAGGTTCCATTCGGCTTCTTTACAAGCACAACATTCGCCACCCAATCAGGGAAGTTACATGGCCGTATGAACCCAGCGTCTAGCAGCTTTTAACTTCGGCAGCTACCGCCTGACTTCTTTCCTCGCCGTGATTTATTTTCTTTTGCTGAATGGGCTTCTTTTTTTGATCCACGGCGAGTTTGTGGACATCGAGATCCGGGCTGATGTATGACATCTCTTCCACTTCAAAGGCAAAAATGTCTTTGAATTCTTTCAGCAGGAGTTGCAAGTCTGCACCAAGCCTTTCAAAGGCACCCGTCCCCACCTTAACAGTTCGCTCTAGACGGCTGTCGTCTAGACGAATATCAACATGCTACCAGCCGGCTGGGGACGGAGATCATATGACCGTTCCCCGGTCATTGATTGCTATTTCTTCTCTTTCTCTACCTCCACCAGTTGTTCAGTTTTTCTTTTCTATGGGGC
The DNA here is from genome assembly GCF_948465745.1 of Chenopodium album. Taxonomy (NCBI): domain Eukaryota; kingdom Viridiplantae; phylum Streptophyta; class Magnoliopsida; order Caryophyllales; family Amaranthaceae; genus Chenopodium; species Chenopodium album. Next base: position 33,597,354 of record NC_137847.1, read on the forward strand.
TGCTGGAGGGGGTGAATCAGGGTCTTTGACATCGTCAAGTTCTATTGGCTCCTTCGGATGACCGGCTGCAGCAGTCATTGGTTTGACGTCTGAGAGATAACACTCCCTTGCCGTCTTCTGATCCCCGTTTAGGGAGCCAATAGAGCCATCATCCTTTTCATACTTGAGAAGCATGAGAGCTGGGATGATGACGACCTTACACTCGTTTAGAGTGGGTCGGCCAAGAATAATGTTGTAGGCGGTCAGCTCTTCGACCACCAAAAACCGGACGCTCATATGTTGCCCCTTTCCTTTCTACCCCAGCTAGATGTGAAGATCAATCTGTCCAACTGGGTGCACAACCCCTCCCCCAAAGCCAACTAGTGGATGAGAGATGTCGCGCAGGTTGTCCAGCTTGTAGCTCAGCTTGGACAGACACTTGTAGCCGTTTTCCCTTCTCCCCTAGCCGGATGGGTATGTCAATCTGTCTGACTAGGTGCACGACTCCTCTGCCAAAGCCAACTAATGGAGGGGAGATGTCGCGTAGATTATCCAGCTTGTAATTAAGCCTGGACAGACACTTGTAGCTGATGAGATTAGAGGAGCTACCCGTGTCTATTAGGATTCGACCAACCAGCTGGTTGGCGACCTTGCATTCAATGATGACTGGGTCGTCATGCGATCGGTGAACTTTGACCCGATCCTTCTTAGTGATGAGGACGTCTGGGAATGTTCCACTGGAGGACGTCTGTCCATCATCAACTGAATGGATCATCTTCTTCAGATGATCCTTGGTGCCCCGAATGGTCGGGCCACCGCATGCGAATCCGCCTGCTATAATGTAGACCGGATCCTTGTCGGTATCCGCGCTACTAGTAGGATGGACATTTTTTGACGACTGCCCCGGATTCGTCTTAGAAGTCGCTTAGGACTTCAAGACATAGGACTTCAGCAAGCCCTTGTCAACCAGACGGTCCAACGTCTGCTTTAGACTATAGTAGTCGTTGGTGTCATGGCCTACTACCTGATGAAAGTGGCAGAATTTATTCTTGTTCCGTGACTGAACGGAACTCTTCATAAGATTCGGCTTCTCAATGGTTAGCCGATCCTTCACCTCTGTAAAGATGGTGTAAAAGTCTTTATTGAATTCATATCGTGAGACATACGGTTTGAATTTTTCTTTTTCTGCTTAGACGGCTGATCAGGTTCCTCAACCGCCCAAACTTCTTTTCTCTTTTTGCTCACTTCATCTTTCTGAGCCGGCTGAGCAGGACGACTCTCTTTTTTCTTGTCGGACTTCTTGGAGTCCGAGTGATGGCAAGACGAGCAGAGGTCGGTGTCTTGAATAATTCTCTCCGCCTCTATCAACGCCTCTTGAAGGGTGAAAACCCTCTTCCAGACAAGGTCGAACTTAAAGGTCGACCCGTCCTTCAAACCCTTGAAGAAATCTGTATAGGCTACCCCGTCACACTACCCCTGGATTTGAATTCTCACCAGGTTGAACTGCTTAACATAGGAGCGAAGCCCCTCTTTATCTCCCTGTCGGATGGTGCTCAAATCGAGACTTGTTTTCTTGGCAGGGATGTTCATTGAGAAGTTAGAGGCAAACAAGAAAGCAAGCTTCCTGAAGCTGTCAATGCATTTGACTGGCAAGTTGCTCAACCATTGTTGAGCAATGCCCTTCAATGTAGCCGGGAAACACCGGCACCACATAGCATCCTCAAACCCTTGCATGTGCATGAGGTTATGAGGTGCTCCTCCGGGTTAGTGGTACCGTCATAAGCACCCACCAACACATTCTTAACCTTGGCCGGCTGTGCGGCCTGGGTTATCTCCTTGGTGAACGCAGAAGTTTGTTCACCAAATTTGGGCAGACGGAGCTAGCAATCCAAAGGTTGGACATTGTATGCCGCATGACCCCTAGATAGGGCCGGCTGCATGAAGTGAGGAGAATACGGACCGTAGACCATGGGGTGTACGTAAGGTGCATCCCAATCATCTGAGGGCCAGAATGGACGGTATTACCACTTGTATGGCTCTCATGCAAGGATTGAATATTCCCTGCAGATGTGTTTTTGAAACTGTCTAGAAAGCTCGAAGTAGAGGCTGACTCAGACAACTTCTTACTTCTCCTGCGCTCGATGATTTGCCGAGCGTCAGGGGTAGATTTTTGTTACCCACCGGTTGATTCTCTCGGCGGGGACCTCATGGGGACTTTTGGGGCAAAAGGATCTTGGACCAGTCAAGGTTGGGACTGCCTTGTCCTTTGGATGTGGAGTTGGCTGCCTGTCCCTGACTGGCTTCTTCCTCGCAGTTCGAGGAGACTTCTTGGCCGGCTGACCCTTGCTAGAGCCAGTCGTTTTCTTTTCGATCAGGTTGTTAATCTCACCCTTGAAACTCGTCATGAATTTCATGAGCTCGTCTCTAGTGACTGGAGCCTGACCCCTTGCCGACTGGGTTTCCCCTTCCGGCTGACCAGGGGACTTACTTGTACCCGCCTGGCTTTCACCTCGTTAGAGAGTGTCTCTAGGACGGATGCGCTTTGTGATAAGTAAGCCATCTTTGGCTATGTATGTCTCGACCTGAGGATCATCATCCTCATAGTCTGTAAAGACCTCCGGCTGATCAGCCCTAGGGTCGGAAGGCGGTACAGACTCCTGAACCATCTTTGAGGTACTCTCTCCACAGACGGCGCCAAATGTTTTGGTCCCTCGGGAGAGTTACAGCTCAATGACTGATCCGATTGTGCCTGTACCTGCAAAACAACAGAGACTCTGGGTGCTTGGAGCTCCGCCTCCGACGATCAAGTTAGAACGTGTTGGAGAAAGTAAAAAGTGCGGAAAAGGAAAAAGTGGGCCTATGAAATTCATGACGAGTGGATTCCACGTGTCATGCTACTATTGCCCTCTTTTGAACAATTCTAGGTGGACATGTGTCCTGTTTTAAGTGGCCCACATGGCGGGGTAATTTTCCCCAAAACAACAATATCATTTCTTGACAAACCACTTTGAGCCTCGTCTAACGATAGACCTTTATTTTTTCAACCCACATCTACCTAACCTTGGGAAGGGATGGAGTGCAACTTATGCAAATACAAAAGCTTGAGTGATTTTACCTAGATCTAATATATATATATATATATATTTAATAAGCAAAAAAATATAAAAGTGTGCATAAGGGCAAGTGTTCCAATGTCTTTGATATGAACACGTCTCAGATTGCGTCTCTTATCGAGTGCTCGGTACCGTGCCTGAAAAACATGAATGCCAAGTGAGTGATAGACCGCATGATCGGGATTGCCCACTATTATAAAAAAAAGATTTAAATTTGAAAAAATGATAAAGAAAAAAAGAGAGAGCAAAATATAAACATAAGAGAGTTAAAAAGTGAGGAAACCTCAAGCATGAAAATATAAGGATTTCAAAAGAAAGGTTGCACACCTAAGGGGCTTATCTAGGGTCTTGAGCCTTTATCCCCTCTCTTCTTTAACCTTTAGCCTAACCACGTTACAACCCTCAAAAGACCTCTTTGAGGTATACACACACTTGTGTGAGGTTCGGCTAGAGCTACGTTCGGCTAGAGCTACGTTCGGATACGTAGGCAACCTCAAATTAGGGTGCAGCCGTAATAAAGTGCATTCATATATACATTCATGCATGATCATATCAAGGGATCTCCTATGCTCATCCCTATCCAGTTAAAGCTAGACTTGGGGGCTTGATCCCTACATCATTAGCTTACCTAGCCTAAGAGTCACCATCATTTGACTCTTCTTGAAATAATATTTTTCCATACCGTTAGCCTTTGTAGCCTAGCTTTAGTGTCACTTTCACACACATCACAGATACATAGACAAATAATCCTTCCCTTAGGAACCTTTTGTCATGAAATCTCAACATGGTGTTGAAGCATGCCTCGTCATCTTAGAGTCCTTCATCACTCACTCATCACTGCATCACAAAGTATGAAGTGCTTAGCCTCTGTGCCTAAGTTACCTAAATACTTGCATCATCAAGTCAACAATTGGGATAGCCTAGGATGAAATAATCCTTTGCACTATGAGATACCACATTAATACATGCATTCGACTAAGTTCATTCAACATGCACCTCAAACACTTCACTCCTTTCTTTTTGCGTCTTTCTTTTTCGGGAGAAAGTCGGTACCCTCCACAAAAATTACGGAAATTTTTTGCTTTTTTGCATTTTGAGTCAAGCACATCACAATACATTGCACACACGAGTCACGCACATTGAGTCATGTCATGTCATATCACATCAAGTGGAGTATAACACACGTGTCAATCACCTTGAGTCATGCCAAGTCATATGTAGTCTTGCACATTAAGTTGAGTAACACCGAGCCTTAGGTCAACCCTAAGATAATTACCAACATAAGCAAAGTCCTACAGTCCAAGAATATAGATGCAGGTACAATCACAGGAAATTGGATTGAGCACAAATGAATGAGCAAAAAAGCTCGAACTTGGATTAAAGCACAATGCAGCAGGATACACCCCGGCGCAGGACGATACACCTTGGCGCATCACAATACTCTTTGACGCGGCGCGACAGAGCTGTTGCTGCGCGACGGCTTTGATTTTTTCACGCCGACCTTTGATGGTCTCACGACTTTGATTTCGAGCCTTTTTGAAGAACATTTGAGCAATTGATAGATATTTGATTAGTAGTCGACCCGATTACGATCTTGATTGATGATCGGCCTGATGACGATCAAGTTATCGATTGCATATTGATTAAGCGAATTTGAAAATTGATTTGAGTAGTGATTGATTATAATCACAAAGGATCCCTAGGATGGAGATTTCTACAAGAGATTGACTTGAAGATCGAAGAATCTTAAGATAAAGTTTTTCCCAAAGCTAGAAAGTTTAATTACTCCTAAAAGTAAGGATAAGAAGATTTGAAGATTCAAGATGAAGAAGCTTTCAACAGAAGGCTCCAAAAGAGTCTCTTGCTTAGATTTGAGAAGGACGGTTCGAAATGAAACGGCCTTCGATAGCTTTCACTATGATTGGGGAGGTTATTATTTTATTTGAGAAAAGAACGATTTGAGATGAAGCGATTTTTGATAGATTTGAAAAGAAAGCATGATATGGGAGGTCTTTGACGACGTTCGCTGAGATTGTGGAGGTTGTCACCTAGATTTGAGAAGATGGCACGAGATGGGCGGTCTTCAACGACGTTCTCTAAGATTGTGGAGGTTGCCACCCATATTTGAGAAGATGGCACGAGATGGGTGGTCTTCGACGACAATCGCTATGATTGGGAAGGTTGTCACCATGATTCAAGAAAATATCTCGAGATGTAGCAGCAATGATAGACGGTGTTCCCTTGGATGTGGAAGATTGTCACAGCAACCCTAAAGATGGCTACAAGCAGTCACCTTCGACGATGTTCCCTAGGATGTGGAGGATTGTCATAAGCAATTGAAGCTGGTTACAAGCAATGGTCTTCGACGATGGCGTTCACGAGGCAATGTGAAGGTACCAACAAAAATGCAGCAATAAATCGGTTACTCCAGAGACGTGTGCTCGACGGTGCAAGATACGCGTTTCATAACTCTTTTATCTATTTAACTAATGCTAGTATGCAGGTATCGGCATTACAAGAATGATTTAGGATCACAAAACATTCTGAATCATTCTCCCTCCCTATTGCTACTTTGACTTTTGTTTTTGAAACATGCGTTTCTCCAAACTCAATCAAAGTGGGGGCTTCTGTAGACACCCAAATGTGTCTCCCCAAAACCAAGCCCAGTGATGAATACCTTTCACGTCATTTGATTATCGAATAAAGTGAAAGTGTGAAAAGTCTAGTAATGTGATGAGTGGTATTTATACCACCCTTTTACCCTTTTCTTTAAGGGTTTTTCCCTTCACTTGACACTTGTTTGAGCCCTTTTCAAGCACTTTGTTTTAGATTTCTTTACCTTGTTCCTTTTTGTGTTTTCCCCTCCTTTTACTTTGTTTTTGGCCTTGCTTTGCAGCTTCCCCTCTTTTCTATGCTCACGTTTGTGTATGAGTGTTTGAGCAGGTTCGATGGAGTGCTCGCGTGGTCCTGCTCGAGGCTTAGTCAAGCTTTTGAGTGCATTGGAATAGCGGAAGAGAGGAGCATGGATTTGGAGAAGAGTTCGGAGCTATAAAGAGGAGCGTCCGCTCCATCAGAGAGGAGCGCCCGCTCCATCAGAGAGGAGCGCCCGCTCCATTCTTCTGGTCTGAAGGATGATTTCCAGACTAATGGAGCGCCCGCTCCACCAAGGAGGAGCGGCCGCTCCATTTCCTCTGCTGTTCCCCTGTTCCCAGACTTATGGAGCGTCCGCTCCATCAGAGAGGAGCGCCCGCTCCACACCTGAAGCGCCCGCTCCTGTCTGGGAGAGCGCCCGCTCCATAAAGGCGGCTGTCAAATTTAATACCCTCTGGAGCGTCCGCTCCTCCTCGATGGAGCGGCCGCTCCCGTGGGTATTTCCGTGCATTTTAACTCATCTTTAGAGTAATGTGAGGGGATAGTTAAGACCCCTAGTTTTGTAATGAGAACATTATGTACATTTTAGCCCTAATCTAGAGAGAGAAACTTCATTAGTAGAGAGAGAAAGTGTGGATTTCCATTGATGAACTTGGATATTGAAGAAGGAGCTTTCTTGAACCTTTGTAAATCTTCATCTTCAATTAATGAGCAATTTCTTACTCTCTTTCTTTGCTTTTGTATTTAGTTTTATTTGCTTATTTTAGTTTTCCTTCATTGCTTGTTGATCATGTTGATGCTTATTGATTTGATGATTGATATTGTCTTCAATATGATTTGTGAGTAGTCCCTTAGCCAAGGGTGTGGGGATGGTGTAGTTGTTGATTGATTCATGCTATTGATGTTGGGGTTTTGTTAATGGTGATTAAAGTCTTTGTGTGTTTGATGTTCTTTAATATTGAGTAGTGAATGTGGTGTTTATGCATGTCTCCTTGTGGTTCGACCCCTATACTTGCCTTATACTTGTATTAGGTTTGTTTAGGTGTTTAAATTATATTTGATTGAGGTGTAGTCGTTTGACGATGCGATTATTTCCTTGTCAAATTTGGCGCCGTTGCCGGGGAGACGGCTTCCATTAATTTTTCACTACTTCATTTGAGACTATCTCATTTCTTATCTTTTAGTATTTGTTACTTCTTGTTACTTGTCAGTGCTTACGTTCTCCTTAGCTTTGTTGTATGAACAGAGGACGAACTCGCTCAAGGTCCTTGGTCCCCATTGATCCAGAGTTAGAAAGATCTTTGTCCTTACTTCGAAGAGAAGCGAGAGCGAGGAGTAGATACTCCTCAAGTGAAGATACTTCACCATCTTCACCCTCAAGTGAAGACCTAGATAGCCCTAGTTTGCTATCAAGTCCCGATATCAACCCCTTTTCAAACTTTAAGTCCGGAAGTGAAGACAATCCTAAAATGGGAGAGAATACACCTTTGAGCCGTCTTGGGGCTCCCGAAGCCTTTAGAGCCCAAAGTGGGATCCTAACTCCTACCACTCAAGCCAACAACTTTGAAATCAAGCCCAATTTGATTGCTTTGATAGAGAGGAAACAATTCTCGGGTGGGAAATTTGAGAGCCCTCATGAGCATCTAAAAGAATTTGAGAAATATTGTGACACAATCAAAGCCAACGGGGTGACTCAAGAGTACATCCGTCTCAAGATGTTTCCATTTTCTTTAATTGGGAGAGGTCTAGAATGGCTAGAGAAGGAGGTGCCCCCTAACTCTCTCACAACTTGGGACCAAGTGACTACGGCTTTCTTGAGGAGATTTTATAACCATAGGAAGACCGCCGAGGCTCGATCATTGATCCAAGGCTTTCGCCAAAAGAGTGGTGAGACTCTAAGTGCAGCATGGGACCGGTACAAGGAGCTTCAACGCCAATGCCCACATCATGGGATACCCAAGTATCAACTCATCCACACTTTCTATGGAGGTCTCTCACCTCAAGGAAGAACAAGCCTAGATGCCGCCGCCGGCGGTCCAATCATGAACAAGGGAGAGGATGAAGTGGAATGCATCATAGAGGAGGCCGCAAAGCATTATGATGATTGGTACGAAGGAGAAAGGGAGGCCACTTCTAGCAAAGGTGTCTATGCATTGGAGCAAGCCAACGCAATCAACAACCTTTCTTCCCAAATCTCCAAGATGGCCAAGCAAATGGATGAAATGATGAAAGAAAGGTCCAATCCTCATGGTAATACCTCCCCTTCAACCAAGGGAGGCAATGGTATGGCCACTTCTTCCCCCTCTTCTTATAACAAAATGCCTCAAGGATGCATGTTTTGCTCAAATTGTGAAACCTATGATCATGATACCTCCCATTGTGTGTATGCTTGTGAAGTTCAACCCCCTCCCTATGAACATGATGATAGTGTAGAAGATGTCAATGCCATGAATTTTTCTCCTAGAATGGAAATTATAGGGAACTTGAGGCCAAACCCTAATCACATGGGGAATTGGAATCAAGGTGGAAACCGTGGTTGGAATCAAAGTGGTGGTGGTTATGATAACCAATATCATGGTGGGGGAGGCCCTTCTAATTTCAATGGAAGAGGCTACTCTAACCAAAGAGGGTATGGCTACCAAAACCAACAACCCAACTCCCGATACCAAGACCATCAAAATCAAAATTTTGGTGATCAAGGTAACATGGGAAATAATCGACAAAGCAATATTCCCAACCAAGGAACCGGAGGCACTAGGGGCCAAAATGTTTCTAACTATGCCCAAACCAATAGGCCTCCGGGTTTCCATCAATCCCAACTTCCTCCACCTCAACAACCTCTTCAAATTGAGGCACCTCCTAATGATCCCGTGATGGCTAAGCTAGATGCCATCATGAAGATGCATGAGGAGGAAAAGAAGAGGAATGAGGAAGAAAAGAAGCGAACCAATGCTCATATGAAAATGCTTGAAACCCAAATTGCCCAACTTGCTTCCAATTCTTCTTCTCCTTCTTCTTCCTCTATCCCTAGTCAAGGAGTCAACCCAAAACCTTTATATGCCGTTACAACAAGGAGTGGAAAGGTAGTAGGGAGTGACCCCTTAGTTGAGGAAGAACCTCGAAATGAAGTAGAGTTGGAGAGGGAGAGTGAGAGAACCAAGGAACCTTCTAATGTTGAGAGAGAGAGGGATGTTGAGGTAAAAAAGGAAAAAGAGGCCACCCCCTTGCCCCTTAATCTCCAACCTAGAGAGGAGAGACTACCTTTTCCCCAAAGATTTGTGAGAGCTAAGCTTGATGCTCAATTTGGGAAGTTTTTGGATGTGATCAAGAACTTGCATGTTTCCCTCCCTTTTATAGATGCTATGAAACAAATGCCCCATTACTCTAAGTTTTTGAAAGATCTTTTGAGTGGGAGAAGGGAGTGTGAGACGGTGAGCTTGACCGCCAATTGTAGTGCAATCCTTTCCAACAAACTCCCCACTAAGTTGAAGGATCCGGGTAGTTTTTCCATTCCTTGTTCTATCAATGGAATTGAGTTTGACAAAGCTTTATGTGATTTGGGAGCGAGTGTGAGCCTCATGCCCTACTCCGTCTACCAAAAGCTCAATGTAGGAACCCTTTCCCCCACCAACACCACTCTCCAACTAGCGGATCGGTCTATTAAATTTCCCATGGGGAAAGTGGAGGACATCCCCCTTAGGGTAGGGAAGTTTACATTCCCCGTGGACTTTTATGTGCTAGAAATGGATGAGGATGAAAGGATTCCAATTATCTTGGGTAGGCCGTTCTTAGCCACCTCTAGGGCCATTATTGATGTGAAGGAAGGCAAAATATCTTTGAAAATTGACAATGACTCAATTGAGTTTGATTTAAATAGTGTCATGCAACAACCTTCCTCAAGTAGTGAATGCTTTAGAGTTGATGTTCTAGATTCCATGCTTAGTGAATTCTCTCGTTCCCATTTGTATGCTTCTAACGATCCCCTAGAGAATGTATTGTTGAATGATTCTAAGCTAGGTGTTCGCAAGGACGACGTGCAATTCTATGAGGATTTGCTAGAGGAAAGCAAGAACAAGTGCATGGATGAGAGCATGGAGGAGGAGGCTTTTTACACCCATGACCTCTTTCAAGTTGAGGAAAGAGAAGAGAACACCAATGGTAAGGGAGCACCGAAGGTAGACTTGAAACCTCTACCTTTGGGCTTGAGGTACGTATTTCTTGGTTCTAATGAGTCTTTCCCCGTGATTGTTAATTCCAACCTAACGGAGGAGCAAACTTCCCTCTTGATCAATGTCTTGAAAAAGCACAAGAAAGCTTTAGGCTATACCATTGATGACATCAAAGGTATAAGTCCTTCTTTATGCATGCACAAAATTGATCTAGAGGGAGATGCCAAACCCGTTAGGCAAAGGCAAAGGAAGCTTAACCCTTCCATGCAAGAGGTTGTGCGGAAGGAAGTGGCTAAGCTTCTTGATGCGGGAATTATATACCCAATTGCTCATAGTGATTGGGTATCTCCCGTGCAAGTTGTGCCTAAGAAAGGGGGAATGACGGTGGTGAAAAATGATCATGATCAACTAGTCCCCACTAGGCTTGTAACCGGTTGGCGCATGTGCATTGACTATCGCCAACTCAACACAAGTACATGCAAGGATCATTTTCCATTACCGTTCATTGATCAAATGTTGGAGAGGCTTACAAAGCATTCCTTCTATTGTTTTCTTGATGGCTATTCGGGGTTCTTCCAAATCCCGATTGACCCCAAGGATCAAGAGAAGACGACTTTCACTTGCCCCTACGGTACTTATGCGTATCGTAGGATGCCTTTTGGGCTTTGTAATGCCCCCGCAACATTCCAACGTTGTATGATGTCCATTTTTAGTGATATGATTGAGGATGAGATAGAGGTCTTTATGGATGACTTCTCCGTTGGAGGAGCCACCTATGAAGATTGTCTATCTAATTTATCTCGTTGCTTAGAAAGATGTGAGAGGGCTAACCTCGTGCTAAATTGGGAAAAGTGCCATTTTATGGTCGAAAGTGGGATTGTTCTTGGGCACAAAATTTCCCATGCCGGCATTGAGGTTGATAGAGCCAAGGTGGAGGTCATTGAGAAACTTCCTCCCCCCACCAACGTGAGGGAAGTGAGGTCTTTCCTTGGCCATGCCGGGTTCTATCGGCGTTTTATAAAAGACTTTTCTTTGATTGCAAAACCTCTCACATCCCTATTGCAACAAGATAAAGAGTTTATATTTGATGATGCTTGTCATGAGTCTTTTTGTAGGTTGAAAGAGGCCCTTTGCACCGCCCCTATTGTCCAAGGCCCGGATTGGTCTCTTCCATTTGAGCTCATGTGCGATGCAAGTGACGAGGCTATTGGTTCGGTTCTTGGGCAACGAAAGGATGGGAAGCTTCATGTCATACATTATTTGTCCAAAACTCTCAACGACGCTCAACGAAACTATACAACCACCGAGAAGGAATTCTTAGCGGTTATTCACTCATTTGAGAAGTTTAGAACCTACCTCATTGGTTCTAGGACAATTGTGTACACCGACCATTCGGCTCTCAAATATTTGATAGGGAAGAAGGAAGCTAAACCAAGGTTGTTGAGATGGGTTTTAGTTCTCCAAGACTTTGACTATGAAATGAGAGATAAAAAGGGTGCCGAGAACGTGGTAGCGGATCACCTTTCAAGGTTGGGCGGTGCAAGGTTCAAAGATGATGGTTTGCCAATTGAGGATGCTTTAAGGGATGATGTGCTATACGTTCTTGAGGTGAAGTCGGCTCCATGGTATGCGGATATTGTGAATTACTTAGCTTGTGGTGCCATACCTCCGGATTTCACTTCACAACAACGTCGAAAACTCAAGCACGAGGCAAAGAGATATATTTGGGATGAACCGATTTTGTTGAAGAGAGGGGTTGATGGGTTATTGAGGAGATGCGTTCCCGATGACGAGTTTCAAAGTGTTCTCCACATGTGCCACTCCTCTCCTTGTGGTGGGCATATGAGTGCTCAGAAAACCGCCTCAAAAGTTCTCCAATCAATGCTCTTTTGGCCTTCCTTATTCAAGGACTCATGGGTATTTGTCAAGACCTGCGATAGATGTCAAAGGGTGGGGAATATTTCGAGAAGGGATGAAATGCCACAAAACCCCATCCTTGAGCTTGAAGTTTTCGATGTATGGGCGATAGATTTCATGGGGCCTTTTATCTCCTCAAATGGGAACAAATATATTTTGGTAGCCGTTGACTACGTGTCCAAATGGGCGGAGGCCGTAGCTTCTCCAACAAATAACTCAAAAGTGGTGGTCAACCTCTTCAAGAAAGTGATTTTCCCAAGATTCGGTGTTCCGAGAGCAATCATTAGTGATGGGGGGTCACATTTCAAACACCACACCTTCGTGCGACTACTTGAGAAATATGGGGTATCTCACAAGCGGGGGCTTGCTTATCACCCCCAAACAAGTGGTCAAGCGGAGGTCACAAATAGAGAGCTCAAAGTGATCTTGGAGAAAACAGTTGCCAGAACGAGGAAGGATTGGTCCTCTAAGCTCATTGATTCTCTATGGGCTTATAGGACCGCTTTCAAGACGCCAATTGGGACTACCCCCTACAAGCTTGTATATGGGAAAAATTGCCATTTGCCCGTGGAGATGGAGCATCGTGCTCATTGGGCGATCAAGCAAATCAACCTCGATCTCCATAGTGCGGGGGAGCAAAGGCTTTTAGAGTTACATGAGCTAGAGGAATTGAGGTTGAGTGCTTATGAGAATGCAAGCATGTATAAGGCAAGATCAAAAGCGTGGCACGACGCTCAAATCATCAAGAAAGATTTTATCAAAGGGCAAAAGGTGCTCCTCTTCAATTCAAGGTTGAAACTCTTCCCGGGCAAGCTCCGATCAAGATGGAGTGGGCCATACATTGTTACGGAGGTGTTTCCATATGGTGCTTGTGAAATTTCCCAAGAGGGCCACTCCCCTTTTAAAGTCAACGGCCACCGCCTCAAGCCTTATTTTGAAGGATCCCCAAGTGATGAACCGGTTTCAGTTATTCTAAGTGACGTGCATCGTCAATACAACCCTCCTTGATCAACCCGAGGAACGTCGAGCTAAAGACGTTAACCAAAAGCGCTTCCGGGAGGCAACCCGAGTTTCTCGTTATTTTCTTTAGTCTTTTGATTTGTGAATTTGGATTAATTTGGATATTTGGTTACTTGGATTGTTGTTGTTTGATGTTGTAGGGTAGGAATGGAGTAGAATATGAGGCTAAGTGAAGGAAAGGAGTTCAAATTCCAAGGAATTAGAGGGCAAAACCAGTTGAATGGTGCGCCCGCTCCACCCCTGTGGAGCGTCCGCACCGTTCCAGCAGTTCAGGTACGTTTCAGACTAGTGGAGCGTCCGCTCCACTAGAGGGGAGCGCCCGCTCCATGAATGTGGAGCGCCCGCTCCACATTGTGGAGCGTCCGCACCATTGCCTCCCCAAATTCAGAACATTTTCCAGAAAAAAGGAGCGTCCGCTCCACCCTTATGGAGCGCCCGCTCCTACCAGTAGGGAGCGTCCGCTCCCCCTCGTGGAGCGCCCGCTCCACTCGATTTTCCGGAAACAAAAACGAGCATTAAGCTCGTTTTTCCCTCTTTCCTCCTCATTTTTCCCTCATTTCACACTCACTCTCAAACCCTAAGAAATCCACTTCCCTCATTCCTCACAATTTCTCACCTTTAATCACACACACACAATCAAAATCACAAATTTCACTCCAAATTTCACCTCAAAATCAACTCTTCATCTTCTAGTGTCGAGATCGGCGAATTTCATCCAATTTGGGTCTTTGTTCTTTGAGTTTGTTTGAAGCAATTTGGTATGAATTTCTTACTCTACTTCACTTAATTGTTGGTTTTGTAAGTATAATTAGCCATCTTGTTTCTTAATTTGTGTTTTGGAGACTCGAATTTGTTCAAATTTCATGACTACTTGTTCATTCATATACTACTAGTTTATGGTGTTTGAATAGGTTGAAATTGAGTAGTATGTGTTTGAAATTGTCATGTTTGGGCTTTAACGTTGTTTGGATGAAGTTTTTGGTTGGTTTTGTTTGCAAATTTTCATACTTGTATCATGGGATAAATTTCGCTCATGCTAGCATAACTCTTGTTCTTGATGTTTAATTCAAGCTACACTACAACTATTCATGCTAGTATTGTTTGATTTGATATGATTTTGGTATTTGTATGATTTTTGCTAAGATGAATTGTTCTTTTGAGCATTGTGTTGTTTGGATGGCTACTCCTATTTCAACATGCTAAATCAAGCATTTAGATACAAGTGTTTTGAAGTGATGATTGAACCCCTCTCACATGTCCTAATTTTTCCTAGTCTTTGTTCGTTGAGTGGTTTCCATTTCACTATTTAATACCTTTTTTTGGCTAGTTGTCTTGATTGTGGATGATTTATGTTCATGAGATGAGTATTTGAAGTTGGATTCTTTGTTGTTTATAGGTACCTACCCTTTGTATTCCTTCTTGTTGCAAGCTCTTAGCATAAAAATGTCTCGCCGATTAAGGGATTTGTTGCCCGGGTCTTCCTCCCGCAAATCACAAAAGGGGTCATCTTCTCAAGCCGCATCTAGCTCCGCGGCGGTGCCCAGCACACCTCCTCAACCCTATAAGGTGAAGTTTGCTTCACCTTATCAGGAAAAGTGCTATAACGAGCTTTCCAAGCGGGCCGTTCGATCCACCCGCTTCTATGACTTGGAGTGTTGTCAGGCTTTGGGCATCGATGCCGATGTCCGAGACATGGCTGAGTCCTTCGGGTGGCAAACCTTCCTCAACATCAAGGTTCCATCAAAATACACCCATAACCCGGAGGCCGAGCCCAAGGCACCGTTCACTTACCGGGAGCTCACCCTCGAATTCCTCTCTTCATTCAACCTTCAATCCATCGAGAGGCGAGGGGTGAAAGAACTCGAGCTTAACTTCCGCATGTTCAACAACCCGCGGAAGGTTCCAATGAGTGAGCTCAACCGGATGTTCGGGTGGGATCCCGAGGCCCCTGTGCACAGAGCCTTCGACAACGACAGGATGTGGCAAGGCTATGACGAGCAAGAATGGTGGGCCACCATCACCCAAGGCAACACCAAATTCAAATCAAGATCGGCAAAGGCGTCGGAAATCATCCATCCGGCCCTCCGGTACTTTCACAGGCTAATGGTGTATGCCCTGTTTTCCCGCCAAGAGCTCGGGAAAATAAACCAAGAAGAGCTCGTTCTCCTGTGGTTGGCCACCGACGGGTACATCAACTACGACCACGGGATGAATTTCGGGGGCCTCCTCACCGACCGCTTCCATGAGACGCAACTGGGTGTCTCCCTCACTGGTGATATTCAGTTGGGGGGGATGATTACATGGATAGCCTACAAGTTAGGCTATGGATCGGAGCTAGCCAAGCTTACCCCAGTCGATGAGCAGCCCTACTTGAACCTAGGGGCCCTCAAGACGGCCGGGATGATCCGCGAGGTGCCTACTCGCGTTGGAGGAGATGAGCGGGTTTGGATGGTCCGCGACTCTTCTTGGTGCCTCCTCCCGAACGACTACATCACCAACCCGCCGGAAGATGAAAATCAATGGCGCGTCCCTCGAGCTAATCTTGAAGAGGGCAGCTTGTCGTTGAGGGAGAGAGCTCCCCGGGCCCCAAGGCAAAGGCGGCAACAACAACAACAACAAGAACAACAACAATTTCAACAACAACAATTTGAAGAACAACAATTTCAGCAACAACAACAAGGCTTTCAACATTTCGAGCATCAATCCTTCCACTATGGGGGAGGTATGGCTTCTTCTTCCTCTTCTTCATTTAACATCGAGTCAGCTTTTCAGAATTTATCTATGCAAGTAAACCGGTTGACGGAAGTCGCCGATGGGAACTCGGTTTACAACGCCAACATTTATGATTGGCATGTAAACCAAGGACATTTTGACCCACCGGTGAACTACCCGTATTTTCCGCCCCAACATGGGCCGGTTCCTTCATACGAGGAACCGCATTCTGACGGCACTCCCCGTCGACCGGTTTGGCCCTATTGGTCCGGGCCTTCATCTCAAGGGGCCCCCCGAGTGAACTACCCCACCTCTGAGGGGTATGATTACAAAGCACCGGGGGGGTGTGATTACCGTGGGGACCCCAACTACCCCATGTATACATCCGAGCCCCTTGTGATGCCCCCTCCCTATGACCCTCTTCCGGACTACCAACAAGAGTTGTACCGGAACCGTGGTTTTCCACCGGGTTATACCGGTGGTTGGGACCCCCATGGCCCTCCTATCGACGTCGACTACGAGTGGCGTCCATATGGAGAGGGCTCTAGTTCCCACATGGAGGACTAGGGCCCTCGGGCCGAGTTTAGCCCTTCCTCTCACCTATTTCCCAATTTTGATCAAACCGAGGACGGTTTTCGTTCAAGTGTGGGGGGGTGCCTATTCATTGTTTCATCTAAGGGCTTTGTTTTATGGGGCATTTTCATGGCCGATAGGTGTCTCTTGCATATGTTTTTCTCGGTGTTGGTTGATGCTCACCTTCTATGTTCTCTGATTTGATGATAGCCTTGTGTTGTTTTGCCCCCATTTTCAAAATCCAAATTTCCCTTTTAATCCAAACTCTTTTCTTCTTTTCTTTGTCCTTTTTCTTTAGTAGTTTTTACTTTTATTTATTTTACTTATTTTTATTTTCTATTTTGCTTTCTTTTCTTCTTATTTTCCTCTTCTCTTGCTACTAACCGAATATTTGCCGAGTTGTGTTGGATTTTGACATTTTGTAGGGCTTATTGGCGCGTCCCTCAAATTTTTACCAAGCAATGGAGCTTCATTGACAGTGGACTTGCGTTTTCTAAGCATATTTGGGTGACAAATTTCCCTTCTCAACTCTTTAAATATTTGAATGGTTGCATAGTTTAGTTTAGATTAGGAAGAAGTTGAATGGTTCGAGGTTGTTTGATGTGGTTCTAAGGAACCTGGGATCGTTGATGTTGTATTCAACGGTCATTGTATGTCGATTGGGATTTATGTGATTTACATGCCTCTCTTTTGAACCGTTTTGATTTCTTCCTTTTTCCTTTGTGGGTTGCTTTTCTTCTTTCTTTTTGTGACTTTCATAATCATGACAAGAGAAAATTTTTGAAAATTGAGAATTTGCTCCTTTATTTGGAAATGTGGACCTTTATGCCTTTGTTATGACATATTTTTGAATGCTTACCTTCCTAGTTGAAGAGGGTCTTCACGGTCCGAGAGTGCTTAGGGTTGAACTAGACACATTTTAAGCTAAGGTAGCCCGGTATAGAACTCTTGAGGACGTTTGAACCCCTAGTTCACGGGAAAGTGGTAAGATGGTGTTGCTCTCCGTAGTGGATAGGATTCTTTTGGTTGGTAATTGCTTAAATTCATATCCCATGTGAGCGTTTATTGTTCAAGCCTCCTTCACTTTTGTCGAGCGGCATTTTGGATCCTTAACTATGTGTGTCTCAATCCTTGTGTTGGTATCTAGCTCCCAAGACCGTGATCATATAACTCTAGAGGAGGAAGAGGGCATCTCTTCTCATTTTTCTTTATTTTCCTTGTGTTTTGCTACAAATTTGGTTTTTATTTTGCATATACCTTCTTGCTAGCCATGTTGAGCCCTATTTCCCCTTTCTTGATTAAACCACATTACAAACCTAGCGGCCTATGTTTTACCAACCCTTGTAGTTAGTGAAGCATCGGCTTGTGAGGTTCGGGTTTGAGAGTCTTTATTTTAAACAAGGAAGTTGTGCAATTTGGTTCGAATGGGGTCTTGAAAGTTTATTCGTGAAAAAAAAAAAAAAAAAAAAAATGTGTGTGTGCAAAAGGCTCGGCAAGGAAGTTGTAATCTATGAAAACCAAGCATCTTCAAAAAAAAAAAAAAAAGAAAAAAAAAAAAAAAAAAAAAAAAAAAGAGAATTTGAGAAATTTCGAGTGAAATGAAAAAATCTTGAAAAGAGAGTAGTATTGTCATGTAATTTGTATTGAAGGTTGTGATTTGAAACTTAGGTTAGATTCTTATGTTGTTATTGAGAGATGGCCACTCTTATGCTTCACTTAGGAGTCTCCACCAAAGTTTTCAAATTAATTCCCTACCTTAACCTTTAGCCATGACATTGCAACCCTAACTAAGACCTTTGGACTCTAGAGGGGCGTGATCAAGGAAACGGTGGAGGGAGATGGATTTCAACCCTATGGAGAGAGTACACATAGTTGAGATGTCGGGATAGCCTCATTATTCCACATAGAATTATTTTTTCCGGTTCCCTCGCGGAATCAAGAGGAGCCAATTAGGGGATGAATTGAAGCTAGTGGAGAGAACGTGGACCGTCTTGGATGGGGCTAGGGAGGAGGATGAAATCATTAGTTCTCTATGCTTAGCTTAGGTTTGTCTTTTTCAACCTTGAGCATCTTAAAACGTGTTTTCCCTCTTAAAACGTGTTTTCCCTCTTGAATTGAGCATTTCTCACCGTGGTGTTTGATCAATTGTCGTGAGCCTTGTCATGTTATGTTTGTTGTGTTTGCTCGTTGTTTTGATTCATCTTGCTTGAGGACAAGCAAGAGGCAAGTGTGGGGGATTTTGATGAGTGGTATTTATACCACCCTTTTACCCTTTTCTTTAAGGGTTTTTCCCTTCACTTGACACTTGTTTGAGCCCTTTTCAAGCACTTTGTTTTAGATTTCTTTACCTTGTTCCTTTTTGTGTTTTCCCCTCCTTTTACTTTGTTTTTGGCCTTGCTTTGCAGCTTCCCCTCTTTTCTATGCTCACGTTTGTGTATGAGTGTTTGAGCAGGTTCGATGGAGTGCTCGCGTGGTCCTGCTCGAGGCTTAGTCAAGCTTTTGAGTGCATTGGAATAGCGGAAGAGAGGAGCATGGATTTGGAGAAGAGTTCGGAGCTATAAAGAGGAGCGTCCGCTCCATCAGAGAGGAGCGCCCGCTCCATTCTTCTGGTCTGAAGGATGATTTCCAGACTAATGGAGCGCCCGCTCCACCAAGGAGGAGCGGCCGCTCCATTTCCTCTGCTGTTCCCCTGTTCCCAGACTTATGGAGCGTCCGCTCCATCAGAGAGGAGCGCCCGCTCCACACCTGAAGCGCCCGCTCCTGTCTGGGAGAGCGCCCGCTCCATAAAGGCGGCTGTCAAATTTAATACCCTCTGGAGCGTCCGCTCCTCCTCTATGGAGCGGCCGCTCCCGTGGGTATTTCCGTGCATTTTAACTCATCTTTAGAGTAATGTGAGGGGATAGTTAAGACCCCTAGTTTTGTAATGAGAACATTATGTACATTTTAGCCCTAATCTAGAGAGAGAAACTTCATTAGTAGAGAGAGAAAGTGTGGATTTCCATTGATGAACTTGGATATTGAAGAAGGAGCTTTCTTGAACCTTTGTAAATCTTCATCTTCAATTAATGAGCAATTTCTTACTCTCTTTCTTTGCTTTTGTATTTAGTTTTATTTGCTTATTTTAGTTTTCCTTCATTGCTTGTTGATCATGTTGATGCTTATTGATTTGATGATTGATATTGTCTTCAATATGATTTGTGAGTAGTCCCTTAGCCAAGGGTGTGGGGATGGTGTAGTTGTTGATTGATTCATGCTATTGATGTTGGGGTTTTGTTAATGGTGATTAAAGTCTTTGTGTGTTTGATGTTCTTTAATCTTCTTGCAAGTGCACATTGTTAGTTGATTAAAGGTGAATTCTTGCTAACAAGAAACGGAAGTTGACTTAGTTAAGATTCATTACTATCGATAATTCTTTGATTGCACCTTCTAATATATGGTTCTAGTGTGAAAACATAGAGGCTATGTTAGGAGAATTTGATTGACCCCGGAAGGCGGTTAGATTAAGCTTTAATTCGATATTCTTACATGCTTAGTTTACCATTACCTTGCCTCCGTATTATTGCATGATCAATTGGCCACTACATCTACCTACTTCCCTTGGTGCTTAGTTATATTGGTTTTAATCATCCTTAATCTCTAGTTTAGTTTCTTAACTTCTCACACTTCTTGTTCCGAGGTAGCTTAAATATTGAGTAGTGAATGTGGTGTTTATGCATGTCTCCTTGTGGTTCGACCCCTATACTTGCCTTATACTTGTATTAGGTTTGTTTAGGTGTATAAATTATATTTGATTGAGGTGTAGTCGTTTGACGATGCGATTATTTCCTTGTCATAATGCGGTTGTTTTTATTAAAATTTCTCTCTTTCTGTTTTTGAAAATATTTCTTTTTATATACTCTATTTATTGAAATAGCTAATCCTGTTTAGTTTGGTCCATGATAAGGGTCCAATAATAGTGTAGTTGGATCGGGCTCGAAAAGGGCTTTCCAACGATATATTATAAGCCCAATTCCGATGAACAATGAGGAAGTTGTGGTCAAAATACTAAATTAGGCTCGAAATGAATTTTATATGTGGCCCGATGATCTAGAGGAGGGCCTATTAATTATTATTCCTAAAGTTATTAGGATTGATTTTAATCTTTTAGAATATGTAGAAGGTTCTTTTAAATTCTAATAGAATTAGGATTGATAATTTTAATTTTAAAGAGTGTTTTATGGTAAATCAGATCTTAAAATGTTTAACGCGGATTCTAATAACTTAATTATATTAGGAAAAGGATTACGTACAAAGTGAGTTTTGTCTTTTAATTGTCGCCAGACGACAGTGTCTGTCGCCAGACAACCGAGTTTGTCACCAGACGATAAAACCAATTTTATTCCGATTCTAATTCTTACTCTTTCTATCGGTTTTCGGACTGTTTTCTTATAAATAGGGTCCTAGACCTCCATTTTCAAATCACCAAGAATTCTCTAATTCTCTCTCTTCTCTCTCTTAAGTAATAGCTTATTCTTTCTCTCTCTATTCTTTTTTTTAAACTAGCTTTTTCACAAATACCATACCGCATAAATTATTTCTAGACACACCTACCCAAGTTCGAAGTTGCTTTCGCCCTAGACGTGAAAGGTTGATAATTTCTGAGGGTTTGGTCCGAAATCCCTATTTTAATTATTCGAAAAAGTTGTTTGATTTATTATTTTTCTTGAAGTTACTAACGTGTGTATTTTGTTATTAGAAAGAGATACGAGGCATCCAAGTAAGTAATTTAATTGTTATTATTTTGTTATAGAAATCATGCTTTGATTATTTTGATTCCTAGTATCATGTTAGGATGTTTTTATGATTCCTAGTATCATGTTTAGGGTAATAACTAAGATTTCTAATATCATGTATGTTTCTATGATGCTTCCTATTTTTTCCTTCTATCATGTTAGTATTATGTTAGGGATAAAGCTTTGATCTTTATTGTTTAGTTACATGCTAGGATTTGTTATTAATCTTGTTAGTATCATGTTTAGGATCTTGCTAATATTATTATGCTTTATTGAGATTATTATTTTGATTGTTGTTATTGTTGCTTGATATATTATTAGTGTTATTGCTTGATCACGCCTTTTATGCATGATTAAAGGGAATTTGTACTTGTAATCACGCTTAATAAGATAATTAATAATCTTGTTTAGGCTAATATGATTATAATTTAAGTGATCGCTAATAATAGATTTGCTTATGCATTAAATTCAACCAACATAGATTAAACAGGTTTAGGGTTAATCTATTGATTGTATGTTAGTCAGAAAGCGCACATGAATATGAGAAGAATAAAGTAGAGGCCTATTATTAGGGCAGATTCAATCTCTTTTAGGTTGGATTTGTACCTTCATCCCGGAATATCTAGTCATGGTTCCAGACCACTATGGAGTTAGCGATCTCATGGATCGTGAAGGGGTGTAACTTTCACCTTGTGAACGGTTTACAAGTTCCTAAAACTTGTTGGCGACTCTTTTACTCTAGCTTTCTTCCCTTTGGACGCCACCATACTTAAGTGTGTGATCACAGTGGGGCTCAAGTGTGGGATGCTCGAAATATTCCCTATAATAATCATTGAAGAACCCTCTTCATCAAACACTCCCTCTTCCTAAACACAAAATGAAGAGCCTCTTCCTCTACCAAAAACCCGATTTGCCAATCCAAGCAATAAGCCACATTGGGTTAATTTGAAGAGAAGAACCATAAAGCCCTCATGGCATTACCATCAATTGAGCATGATCAATTTGCGCATTGATGAGGACTTATGGGTTCTATTCGACAACCTTGGGTTGGGTAGCTTTGTCAACAAAAGCTACCGAACCTACCTTGAGCCAAGGGAGTTTTTGGCATCTTTGACTTCTACTCCGGTTGGTGATAAAGACTTTAAAATCACCTTCTAGCTTTTCAATCAATGAGCATGTCTTGTCCTTTTCCGAGTTCAATACGGCCCTTGACTTCAATCCGGGGGCGGATATTCTCTTCTCCGAGCATGACTACTTGGATGGGTATTTCCAAAATGCTTGGTGGCTTGCAATCTCGGGGAAGATTGAGTTCACCGCTCGCTATTCCCTAGCAAACGACATATTCCAGCCGTGTTTAAGAGTGCTTCGTCGGTTATTGGGGTACTCAGTGTTCCCTAGGCAAGATTTAGGCAAGATTTCGTAAGCTGAGTTGCGAGTTCTATGGATGGCAGCTAGGGAAGAGGTGCGAGGGACGTTGAACTTCGGGAGCATATTTTGAGGAATTGTATAAACATGAGGGGCAGTAGGTCGGGAGACATCCCTTGTGGTAGCATGATCACGAGGTTGGCTACTAAGCTTGGCTATGAGAGGTATCTTTTTTCTTGCACTCCGGAGGGGGATCTCGACACCCTTGACCTCGACATCGCTCAACTCAAGCAAGTGCAGTTCATAGCAATGAGCGATGATGATGAGGTGTTTGATTGGCTTGTGAGGAACTCTCATCGGTGCTATCTTCCAAATCCCTCCTTGACCTCCCGTCACCGGCATGCCCTGAATGTATGGTTTGTGCCCAAGAGTAACTGCTTCCCCGGGGTGGATGAAGACATGGAAGATATGCTTAATGAAGAGCAACAAATTCAAAGGAATCAATAACAACAACAACAACAACAACAACAACAAGAGCAAGAAGCGCCTCAACCTCAAACTCAACCTCAACGGCATCAATTCGCCAACCCCGACATGGAGGAGTTGAGTGCCCAAATGGCGGGCATGTAAGTTCGTTTGGAGTGGCTGTATAACCAAGATTTCGAGGCCATATACAACCAAATGAGAGGCATCACCGAAATGCAACAAGGTATGTTTCTCCAACAACAACAACTATATGATGCGAGTGTTAACCGTGGGGAGATCACTCCCCCGGTTAACTACCCGTACTTTCCTCCTCAACTTGGTCCGGCACCTTCTTGGGGAGAAGATGGGAGGCCTACCTACCCATATTGACAAGGACCTCAAGTGTCCAACCCCGATACTAGGTCATTCCCAGATGAACACGGTACCTATGATTACTGTGTGCCCAGTGGGAGCGACTATAGGGGTGATCCTCACTACCCCTATGTCGATCCCACCCATCCATTGCCTCTAGAATTGCCCGAGTAATATACTCCCTTGGCAACAAGATAACTTTAGGGGCCATTATGGTTGGCCACCCGGCTAAACCGGGGGATGGGATCCTTATGGTCACCCATCCGGCTTCTCATTCGATAGGAATGATGGCAATGATAATGCCGGGCCTAGTGGTAACTAGTTCCCCCTTCTTTGTGCCATTACCTCCATCCCTTTATCATGTGATCTTTGTTTTGTATTGATGAGATGTTAAGATGTATTTTTGTTTAGCTTGGGGGGACACTAGTCTAATGAAGAGTCTCGGTGGCCATTTTTGTTGTTGTTGGATATCCTTGTTTGTCATATCTCGATGGTGTATGATTGCTTGTCTTGATTCATACTTGATGTTGTTGAGCATTTTCGTTGTTTCCATGATGATATTATGTTAATCTTGTTGAAAATCTTTTGTTGATTGATTTCGATGATGATTGCTATTCCATATTATGATGGTGATTTTTGCTCCCATTAATCAAAATTCAAAAATTACAAAACCCTTGAATCCAAATCCCTCTAATCCAAATGATTTTGTTTAAATGTATAGTTGTTTTCATTATTTTAGGTGCATAGTTGATTTTGTTAGTTTGTTTAGTTTCTTTTGATTTGATTTCGTAGGTTAGTTTGATTTTGTAGATTAGTTTAATTTTTTTTCTTTGTTTTTCTTTTTTTTTTTATTATGCTTTCTTATTATTTTGTTTTGAAGTTACTAATCGTTTTCTTTGTATATAGTTCATTTTCTCTTTTTCATTCTCACTTGATTTTGCAAATTCATGATATGCTTGTGAAGTTTCATGGAAGTGGTATTTTCTTTACCACGCTTTTCTTTGCTTAGCTTGGATTCCTGATGAGAACTTTCTTATTTCCCTTTGTTCTTTATTTTCTTTCTTTGTTGCATAGAATAAGATTAGTTTAGGAAGAGTTAAACGGTTTGAGGATGTTTGCTATGTAACACCAAGGGTGTTTGGGGTCATTGGCGATGTTATCGAATGACCACTTGTTTGTCGATTGGAATTTATATGATATGCATGCATCTTTGCATTTTTCTTTATCTTTTCCTTTATTTTCCTTTTATTCTCTTTTCTACATTTCTTTTTCATTTCTGTCTTTTCAAATATGCAAAAATCCAAAAATATGATTTTGAGGCTCTCTTTTAGTTTTCTTTTCATGTTATGCTTTAGTTATGGACATAATATCATCCGAACTTTTGCTTTTGAATGAATGGTTTCCTATGTGGTATCGGTATGCACGGTTTGAGAGTATATTTGGTTGATTCTAGGATAGAGTATGATATGGTAGTCCCTTTAGAACTTTTGGGACCTTGAAGTCGAATTCTATTTGTTTTTGAAAATTTGCAATTGCTCCCTTTTTGTGAATTTGAAATTAACAGTGAGTTATTGATACAATCATGTGAGGTTTAATTCTTTTCAAGATTTCTACATATTTTGCATGAGTGGAACATGGATCCTTGACTATTGTATGCTTTATCTAGAATTTAACTCTTATCTTCCGAGATCGTGACCGAGCCATTTAGGAAGGACAAAGGCATCTTTTTGGGGTGGTGATTTTTCTTTTTCTAGGATAGTTTTCTATTTCTTTATTTTGGATTTTCATTTTCCTACTTGCTAACCATTTGAGCCATTAACCTTCTTCTCAAGCCATATCTTTAGATTTTGAGCCTTTTATTTCATTTTTGTTTCCATTATTGGTTGAAACAATTGATCATTTTGTTGGAGTATATGGTGGATGAGTTGTATATTGGTTCTTATAATGATTGCAAGTTTTGAATTATAAATATCTTGTGAATAAAAGGCAAATGCTAAATTGAAAAACCCGTCCATAGTTAAAAGAGGCGAGGACAATGAAATAAAGTGAAAAATGAAAAAATTGAAAAAAATGAGAAAAAGCAAAGCAAATTCAAATAGCTTTGGCAAAAGTGATAAAAAGTGAAAAATGAAAAAGTTCAAAAATATTTTGATGTAAGTGTCTTTCTCCCTATTTCAAGCATTGAGGACAATGCTTCATTTTAGCTTGGAGGAAGCGTTCTTACGCTTTTTGTATATATGTTTGTGATTTTGGCTTTGAATAAGCTAGGGGGTGTTGTTGTTTTTGTTTGGTGATTGCTTGATTATGGTGTTGAGGATTGATCACCCTTTGCTCCACAATTTATGTATGCCACAGAATTTCAAATTTTAGCTTGCCTTCACCCTTTTCGCCCTTACATTACAACCCTTCTCAAAACCTTTTGACCTTTGTGGTTGGGTCACAAGTCGGTGGAGGGAGATGTGAGTCAAGCATATAGAGCGGTGTGCCTTAGTCAAGATGTCGAGTAGCCTTACATCTCTTTCTTTTTCCGGTTCCTTCGAGGAATCATTGAGATGCTTGCTAAATGTAGATTTGAAGCTAATTGGGAGAATATGTTAAAAATGTTTTGAGATGAAAGTGAATTGTGATTCATTAGTTCTCTATGCTTAGCATATCCTATGTTTCAATCAACCTTAGATATCTTGGAACGTGCATATCGTTATTATATAGAAAGTTGTTCATTCATTTGCATTTGGTCATTTGTAAAAGTCCATTTCATTAGCTACTTGTTTGAATTTTTTATTTTACTTTATTTTAATGATTTTTCCTCATTTTACCTTCAAGAGTTATAGGTGAAACTCTTTGGATACCCTTACGAGACCTCACTCGTCTTCATTGGCGACTTTGGGGTTTAAAGGGCTTGTTGCAGCTAAAAACAACCGTGATACCTACGAAAGTGAGTCTTAGTGTATATTCTTATCCTTTTCTTTCTTTTTCTTTGTTTGAATAAGTGTTTCTTCCTATTTCTTCTTGCTTTGTTTTGCTCGAGGATGAGCAAAATTTTAGTTTGGGGGAGTTTGATGAGCATCATTTATGGCACTAATTTAGCTTCTTTTAAGATGATTTTTCATTAAATTTACTTCTCTTTTATTTTCTTTTCTCTAGTTTTACTTGTATTTTCTCTATTTTGCATTTTCCTTAATTGTTTCCTTATTTTCTTGCTTTTCTTAGTTTATTTTGCATTTTCTTCTTTACTTGTTTGTTTTTCTTTGTTTCTAGGAAGTTGGAGATGTTCGAGAAGCTCATTGGCATTCTCTTGGGGTTTTCAAGGCCAAATATGTGTCCCAGTCCCCCCTTTTGGAGCCAAAAAGCAAAGGTATGCAAGAGTCAAGTCTTCAAGGATGCGCTCTCATGTCGCGTGGACATTAAAATACGGTGTTGAACCCACCGAAAAGGCTTCAAGAAATTGCCTTAGCAACATGCATCATCCAGAGCTCACGGGGTCATGTTCGAGCGCCCCAAAGGTTATCCCCTGCTCCCTACGCGCGGCAGCGCGTGAGGGAGGAGCGGTCGCGCAGCTGCCAGGAGCGGCCACGCTTCTCTCCTCCCCCTGTTTCTGTACCCAATTTGTTGCGGCCGCGGTTAGGAGTGAGAGGCCGCGCCTTTTGAGGTCTTTTTTGGATGTCTAACTAACTTCTCCTTGGTTAGTTTTACTATATATAGATTTCCTTCATTTCTAGAAAGAAGAATCCTTGTTTATAGAATAGAATTAGAATGGATTCTGATTAGAGAGAGAAGCTCTTGATTTTGTGATATTGTTCTTAGATTTTAGAGAGAGAAACTTGGTGTTTGATGATTGTGATATTGTAATCTTCATTCCTTTTAGGTATTGATCAATGTTTTGTAAGAATCCTTTACTTTTCAATGCAATTTATGTTTGATTTTATTAGATTGTTGGATTTCTATTGTTTAGCTTCATTTTGATTGTTGATATTTGGATTATAATGTTTATTATGAGATTGATGATCACTATTGTTATGCTTTTCAATTTTACCATGAATAATGAGTAGTTCCTTTGCTAGGGAATGTGGTGAAGCATGTATTGGTGATAATCTATAGCTAATTTGGGGTTTTTTTATTGATTTGTTGATGTGATTAAATTTGTGCATGTGTTTGATTTGAAGAGGAGTAGGTAACCTTGATGATCATGCTAGATTGCATAATAGCTTTCAAAGACACGAACAATTAATTTGGATGCTATTATTATCGATTGATTTTGATTTGCAATTTTCCTTTGAAGTCATTTGTAGAGACATCTAGCTTGACCCTAGGAAATGGCTTCTTGAGTGGTTTTGATTGCAAATTTCGTTTTCCCTCGCATTGCTTAATTGATCTAGTTCCCTAGAATTAGCAAATTTATCTTAGGTGCATGTGGATCCTAAATTCCCTAGTTTTTTGACAATTGATTTTCGTTTGTTGATTGATTTGATTTTCATAGCATAGACCAACCCACCTTTTTGAGATTTCGGAATAGCTTAGCTTAGACTTTAGCAAAACCGCTTTCCCTTGGGTTTGACCTAGACTTGACCCTATACCTAGGGTTGGGTTTAGTTTTACAAATTTTGTTTTGACCGTGAAATTTAGTTTCCAACGACCTAAGTTTATCCTCGTGTCACTATACTATGTTGTTTCAATGAATACTAAAAGAAGGGGGGGGGGGGGTTGAATTGTAGTATGAGAGTTTAGCCAAACTTTTTGCGGAATTAAAACTAAGTAAGCTAAAGGAACAGAAAGTTAAACTGAAGGAACTAAAAGATGCAAGAGAGATTTTTACGTGGAAAACTCCTTGGCCCTAACAAGGAGAAAAACCACGACCACTTGGGATTTTGGGAAAAGAATCTTCATTAGAATAGGGCAAATGGTCCTATTACAAATTAAAGACTCAAACTTCAAGTTCCTCAACGAACTTGAAACCCCGAAGAACAAGTCACTCAACTTGTTATTCTTCTCTTCTCTTTCTCTTCTCTATCTCTCTTCTCTTTCTCTTCTCTTTCTCTTTTTTTTTGTTCTCTTTCTCACTTCTCTTTCTCACATACAGAAGTTCACTCAAACTTCCCCATTCCCCAAATTACAACTCGAAAGATAAATAACTCTAGTATAAGAACATTAGAACACTCTATATCACTTATGTGGAATTGACACTTAACTCGAATTAAAGCTTGAAAACTTATGTGAGCAAGGGTGAGTTTTTCAAACTGATTTCAAAGACTATTTATAGATCAAATTTGTTTAGGAAAAACTCCTTTGTGCAGCAAATCCATTACGCCATTACTCCAACCCACTAAGATGAACATGTTCCTAATTTCAAGGAAGCATGAACTCCTTAATGTGCTTTGACCATGATATGAAAGAGATCATGGGGAGTAGGCCACAAGTTTTTTGGAAAACATGGAAGATTTTATTTCCAAAATATATTTTCGAAAATCGGAAATAAGATAAAATCTTTTTAGTTAAGAAAAAGATAAACGTTTTAAACTTAACTACTTTCCTAAAAATATGCTAGCACAATATTATCCTTTTAGACCAATTCCACATAGATTTTTCGAGTGTAACTTAATATCTTATACTTACATAAATCCTAAAATATAAGAATATATTTAGTCTTCATATCCTCTGATGAAGTTTCTTCTCCGAGGCTTCTGTTCCTCAAGGGGAACTTCTCTTCTCTGGTGAAGCTTCTGCTCTGAAGCTTTTGTTTCCTGAGGGGAACCTTCTCTTCTTAAGTCTCCATTTTTAAAGCACCAGTTCCTCCAAAGGAACACTTCTTTTTGGATAGCTCTGTTTCTGGCTTTCCTATTCCTCATGATATCTTTGCACGACACTTAATCTTCCTAGTCATTGCATCTGATCACACACTTAAACAATCAAGCTCTTATTAGTCTGTAAGTAAGTCCAACATACTAGTTGCTGCTTCTAATCCAATAATGCACGCTTCACATTCCGTGGCATTATTAGTAGCCTCAAAGTCTAGTTTGGCAGAAATTGGAGTATGTGCTCCCTCTACGCTTATGAGTAATACTCTTACACCACATCCTTTTTGATTGGATGCACCGTCGAAGTACAATACCCATTGTTATCTTGTGTCATGAGAATCTCTTCATCCGGAAGATGAGTAGTTTCTACATGACTTGTTGAATAGGTTGTTGATCCAGAAAATCGGATATTACTTTCCCTTTTATTGATTTTTCAAGAATATATTTCAATTCAAATTCGGCCAACATTACCAACCATTTGGATATTCTTCCTTTTATGGGTGGTTTTTCAAACAAATAATTTATCGGATTATGTTGTGAAATCACATGACTGGTGTGGGGAAGCATGTAATGTCATAATTTTTTAGTTGCCCACACTAATGCTAAGCTTGTTTTTCCAAGGTGCTATACTTTGTTTCGTATTGAATGAATTTTTTACTTATATAGTGTATTGCACGTTCTACTTTTTCTACCTCTTGTGCTAACATGGCTCATGTGGTTGTATCTGTAACGGTGATGTAAAGTCTAAGAGGTAGTTTGGGTACTAGTGGTGCTAAAACTAGCGAAATTTTGAGATAGTCTTTGACTTTTTCAAAGGCCTCTTGGCATTGATCATCCCATTCAAGTTTTTCTTCTTTTTTTTAGTTTCTTTAATATTGGCTTGCAAGTCATTGTCAATTTATTAATGAATCGACTAATGTACTGTAACTTTCCAAGTAACCCCCTAATTTGTTTTTCTGTTTGAGGGGGAGGCATATTAACAGTTGCCTTTATTTTAGAAGGATCGATCTCAATGCCACGTATACTTACTACTTATCCGAGTAACTTGCCGGAAGTTACTCTGAAGGCGCATTTTTGTGGGTACAATCTCATTTTAAATTCTTTTTATGCGAGTGAAGAATTAGCGTAAATCTTTTATGTGTCCCATTCTATCTTTGGACTTCACGATCATGTAATCCACATATACCTCTATTTCTTTGTGCATCATACATATCATGCAAGAGAGTCGTAGCCGTTCTTTGGTACGTAGCTCCTGTATTTTTTAGGCCAAATGGCATGATTGTATAGCAATACTTAACCTAAGGTAATAAAACATGTCTTTTCTTCGTCTTCTTTTGCCATTAGAATTTGGTTGTAACCTGCGTATCCATCCATAAAGGATAACATCGCATGGTCAGCCGTGTTATCTACTAAAATGTCAATATGAGGTAGAGGAAAATCGTCTTTAGGACTAGCCTTGTTAAGGTCCCTAAAGTCGACACACATGCAAACTCGTCCATCCTTATTAGGACCAGGAAGATGTTCGCT
The DNA here is from genome assembly GCF_948465745.1 of Chenopodium album. Classification (NCBI taxonomy): domain Eukaryota; kingdom Viridiplantae; phylum Streptophyta; class Magnoliopsida; order Caryophyllales; family Amaranthaceae; genus Chenopodium; species Chenopodium album. The sequence goes on from NC_137847.1 coordinate 33,628,001, forward strand.
ACCCATACTGGGTAATTACATACGGGAATGAAACCTGCGTTCAATAGTTTTTGAACTTCTTCTTTTATTTTCAAAGCGACATCAGGTTTCATTCGTTGTAGTTTTTGTTTTAGTGGTTTAGAGGTACGGTTTAAGGGAATGGTATGTTCTGCGATTTCCCTATCTTTTCTTGGCATGTCCTTGTATGACCAAGCAAACACATCTTCGAATTATTTAAGCATCGATATGATAATCGATCGCTCTTCCGGATTCAAGGTTAAACTAATTTTTACTTCTTTCTTGTTTCCATTAGTTCCTATATTGATTGTTTCGGTTTCTTCAATTACAAAATACTTTTTTTCTCGTTCATTCATTAATTTAACCAGTTTGTTAATGTTATCATCTCCATTAGATTGATTATTATAGCATTCAAAAGATTCAAGAGAAGGCATATACTCGGAAATAGAGCTCTTATTATTCAAACCAAAAGAAAGTACATCGAGAGAAGAACTCTTTTTGGGATCTTCGTCCTTAGAACTAGAAAATAAAGACTCAGTAATAGCAACAAGGCCTAAATTTTCATCTTTCTAAAAACCTAAACTAGAATCATCGTCAGATCTCCCCTTCGCCTGTGATGATCTCTAGCTTGTCACCTTTATGGTTAATCCACTTGAAATTCTTCCTCTATCCATGCTCGAAAGTTTCGTTAGAAGGGGTGATCAATGAGGTTGGGTCAAAAGTTTCATCTTGGATGGAATTTTGATTAGTTATTGTAGCAACATGGTTTTGCTCTAGTCCAAATAGCAAGTTAAATGCTTGCCTATCATAGCACCCTGGAATTCGATGTTTTGACCGAACGATTTCAAAATCGTCATTCAAGAAGTAGCAATCGTGGAATATCTTGAATCCAGGCTTCTTGATACCTTTTAGAACTAGTGGTTCTGGAAAGTCATAGCATGGGTAATATTCTCCCTCCCTAACGAATTGTCCGTTGAGGGTTCTTTTATAAGATGGGAGTAAAGAGGTTATCCATATCTTGTTATTATCTCTACGTGATTTGATCTTAGCATCGTGAGACTTGAGTTCCACTTTGGTTTGTTTATATCCCAATCCAAAGGAAAGGCTTTTCTTTGGGATAGGAAGGAAGAGAGATTTCTTTATTCTTATTCCCAATGGCATCCCAGGACACTAACTACTCTTAAATAAGATGTTGTTTACTATTGGGGTGGAATATGGTTCAAGCTTGAATGATTCTTCAAGGCTTTCCTCCATTTCTAGTGTGTAAAGTGCCTCCACGGAGAATCCCCACATGTCTTCTGCGTCATTATCATGGTTAATTTCTAAAAGGGATTGATCGTTTATTGCAATTTTGAGAGGAGAAGCATGTATAGTCATAGGAAGACCTGGATAGTTCAACCTAATCATTTGATGGAGTGAAGATGGTATCGCTCTAAGCTCATGTATCCAAGGACGTCCAAGAAGAAGGTTAAATGTAAGTTTAATGTCCATGACATGGAATTCAACCATCCTTTATATTGGGCCTATGGTAATGGGTAGCTTAATAGTTCTACACACCGATCTCCTTGAATTGTCATAGGCCATTTTGTGTTGTTGAATGAAAATCTTTTTCTGGATTAAGACCTAAATATTTTGCAGTTCATAATGGGCATACATTCACAGCGGACCCATTGTCAACTAAAGAAAGAGGGATGTTGTATCCATTGCACCCCAGAGTTAGATATAATGCATTATTGTGGGTAGTGTCTTTTGAAGGCAAATCATCACTACTAAAGGTGATTGACTTGTCAGATTTTTTGCTAGTAAGCAAGCTAACGAGATCCTGTGGAGTTGTGTCCGTACTTATGAATAAATCAGTTAGAGAATTTATTGAAGAATTCTTATGTTCTTTAGAAGTACTTAGGAGTTCCCAAATGCTAACATTCGCCTTAGATTGATGAAGTTGTTTAACTAATGGATCTTCTACCTCTTGTAGAGGTGGCATTGGATTTTGAATTTTATTTTGATTAACTAAAGATCCATTTGGTTGTGTTTGGTAAACTCGTCCAGAACAAGTTAAATGATCTACCTCGTTTGGATTAGTTGTGGGGTCATGAACCAACTTTCTTCTAGAGGCTTTGAATGTGCCTCCATTTTGAGATGTTCCATGAGTTGTGCTTGATGCCCTTGTTCATTTAAGGAGAGATTTGATAAATCTTGTGATTTCCCTAAGAAATGATCCCAATCAAGCCCTCCACTTGTTTCGTTTTGGAGACAAGATGGAGGTGGGATGGCGGCATACTTAGAGACATATAAGTCTTGGAAGTCGTCGTCCCATAACCCACACACTTCATTAGTTGCTCCTATGAGTGTTGTGGTTAGCGGCTTCTCTATGAGAGTGACATAATCTAAAGGATTTAATGTATCACTTTGACGGGAGGAAAACCTAGGTTTTTGAGTTCTAAGAATCCTCCCAATCAAACCAAATTTATAACCAAACCCAACCCTGAGTATTATAGGGGTAAGTCCGGGTCAAACCCAAGGGAATGAGGTATAAGCTAAAGTCTCTAGTTAAGCTATTCTGAAATCTTAAGCAGTTAGTTTGGTCTAAACTATCAAATCAACACAATCAAAGCTAACAATGCAATTAATATCAAAGTAATAGGGATTTAGGATCCACATGCATTCACGATAAACTTGCTAATTTGTTGGGAAATTGATAAATCAAGCAATGCGAGGGAAAACAGTACTTGCAATCAAAATCACTTAAAGACCTATTTCCTAGGGTCAAGCTAGAGGTCTCTACGAATGGCTTCAAAGGAAAATCGCTAAACAAGATCAATCGATAATAATAGCCTCCAAATCAATGTGTCGTTTCATTGAAAACTACTATGCAATCTAGCTTGATAATCAAAATTACGTACTCCGCATTAAATCAAACACATTCACAAATTCCATCACCCAATTTAATCACATTATCCAATCAATCAAAAACCCCCAAATTAGCAATAGCTTATCATTCATACGTGCTTCACCACATCCCTAGCAAAGGAACTACTCACTACACATTGTAAAATTTAAAAGCATAACTAAACTAATCATCAATTTCATCATCAACATTGCAATCAAAATATCAACAATCAATCAAACAATCTAAAGAAATTCAACAATGTATCAAAAATCAAACACTAAAATTGCATTAAAGAGAAAGGAATTCTTCCAAAACTTTGATCAAAATCAAAGTGAATGAAGATAAAAATGTAGCAATCATCAATTACCAAGTTTCTATCTCTAAAATCTACGAACCAAGTTTCCTAAAATCTTGAGCTTCTTTCTCTAAAACTAGTCTAATTCTTCTTCATCTAAAATTCTTTCCCCTTTTAAAACGAAGAAAATCTATATATAGTAAAACTAACAAAGGAGAAGTTAGTTAGACGTCCAAAAAGAACCCCAATAGGCGCGCCCTCTCGTCATTATGCGCGGTCACAACGAAATAGGTACGGAATAGGGGGAAAAGAGTTGCGCGGCCGCACCTCACTCTTGCGTAGCCACGCACATGCCCTGTGTGCCCGCGCCTAAAAGCAGGAGTGGACTTTCTCGTGCGTCCGTTGATGCTTCCGTGCGCTCCACTTGATACATGTTGGGGGTGGCAGTTTCCAAAGGCCTCCACGGTGGGTTCAACACCATTTTTGATGCCCACGCAGCTTAAGAGAGCGGCCTAAAAGACTTGGACTTTGCACTCGTTGTCATTTGAGCTTTAAAGGGAGATACCGACTTTCACCTTGAGCCTTACAAGTCCTGAGAAAAAGCCAATGAGGTCCTTGAACATCACCAATCTCCTGAAATTAAAGAAAAGCAAACTAATAAAAGAGAAAAAACAAAATAAACTAAGAAATGCAAGAAAACGAGAAAACAACTAAGGAAAATATAAACTAGAGAAATAACAAGTAAAACTAAAGAAAAAGAGATAAAAGAACTATAAAAGCGTTTAATATCCATCCTAAAAGAGGCTAAATGAGTGCCATAAATGACACTCATCAAATTCCCTCAAGCTAGACTTTTGCTCGTCCTCGAGCAAAACAAAAGCAAGTAGAAATAGGATGAAAAACTTATTCAAACAAGAAATAGGAAAGAAAAAGATAAGAATGTACACTAAAACTTACTTTTGTAGGAATCACGGTTGTTTTTAGCTACGACAAGCCCTTTAAACCCCAAAGCTACCAATGAGGATGAGTGAGGTCTCGTAAGGGTATCCAAAGAATTTGACCCATAACTTTTGAAGGTAAAATGAGGCAAATTAATAAAAAGAAAGTAAAATCTAAAAGGAAAAATTCAAACAAATAGCTTTTGAAATGGACCTTTACAAATGATCAAATGCAAGTGAATAAAAAACTTTCTATACTATAAGGCTATGCACGTTCTACGATATCTAAGGTTGATTGAAACATAGAATATGCTAAGCGTAGAGAACTAATGAAACACGATTCACCTTCATCTCAAACAATCTTACCACGTTCTCCCAACTAGTTTTAATCCACCTCTAGTGAGCATCTCAATAGTTCCTCGAAAGAACCGGAGAAGAAGAGATTTTAGGGCTACTCGACATCTTAACTATGCACACCGCTCCATAAACTTGACTCAAATCTCCTTCCACCGACTTGTGACACAACCAAAAAGGTCAAAAGGTCCTGAGAAGGGTTGTAATGTATGGGCGAAAAGGGTGAAGGTAGGCTAAAATTTAAAATTTGGTGGTATACCTAAATTGTGAAGCAAAGGGTGATAAATCCTCAACACCATAATCAAGAAATCACCAAACAAAAACACCAACACCCTTAAGCTTATTCAAAGCCAAAATCACAAACATATATACAAAAAGCATAAGAACACTTCCCCCCAAGCTAAATGAAGCATTGTCCTCAATGATTAAAATAGGGAGAAATATAATTACATCAAAATATTTTTGAACTTTTTCATTTTTCACAAATTTTCACATTTGCCAAAGCATTTGAATTTGCTTTGCTTTTTTCTCATTTTTTTTTATTTTTTCAATTTTTTCACTTTATTGCAATGTCCTCGCCTCTTTTAACTATGGACGGCTTTTTCAACTTGGCATTTGCCGTTATTCACAAAATATACACAAAACAAATTTGCTTACATTATGAGAACCAATATTCAAACTAATCCACCACAATCTCCAATAATAGTGATCAATTGCTTCACCAAAACCAAGAAAGGAAACAAGAATGAAACAAAAGGCTCAAAATCTAAAGATATGGCTTGAAAATAAGGTTTATGGCTCAAATGGTTAGCAAGTAGGCAAATTAAAACGCAAAATAAAGAAATAGAAAACTATCCTAGAAAAGGAAAAATCACCACCCCGAAGAGATCCTTTATCCTTCCTAAATTGCTCGGTCGTGATCTCGGGAGACAAGAGTCAAGTTCTAGATAAAGCATACAATAGTCAAGAATCCATGTGCCGCTCATAAAAAATATGTAGAAGGGTAGAAAAAAATGAAACCTCACATGGTTGTAGCAATAAACTCACTATTAGTTTCCAATTCACCAAAGGGAGCAACACCTACTTACCACAAACAATTAGAATTCGTCTTCAAGGTCCCAAAAGTTCTAAAGACACTACCTTAGCATACTCTATCCTATGATCAACTAAACATACTCTCAAATCGTGCACATCGATACCACATAAGAAACCATTCATTCAAAAGCAAAAGGTCGGATGGTATTACGTCCAAAAAAAAACATGAAAAGAAAACAAAAAGAAAACCTCAAATTAAAATCATATTTTTGTGTTTTTGCATTTTTGAAAAGAATGAAAAGAAAAAGGAAAATAGAAAAGAGAAAAAAATGAAAAGAAAAAGAAAGGTGCAAAGATGCATGCATTTCATATAAATCCTAATCGTCATACAAGCGGTCATTCAACAACATCGCCAATGACCCCAAACACCTATGGTGTTACAAAGAAAACATCGTCGAACCGTTCAACTCTTCCTAAACTAATCCTATTCTATGCAAAAAATGAAAGAAAAGAAAGAAAAGAGAGAAATAAGAAAGATCTCACCGAGTTATCCAAGCTAAGCTAATAAAAGTGGGGTAAAGAAAATACCACCTCCATGAAGCTCTAATCAAGTGTTAGCATGAATCGTCAAAACCAAGAGAGAATAAAAAAAGAGAAAATGAAACTATATACAAAGAAAAAGATTAGTAATTTCAAAACAAAATATAAAGAAAGAAAAATCAAAAATAAAAAGACAAATTAGCAAAATCAAACTAATCTACAAAATAGCAAAATCAAAACAAATCAACAAAATAGCAAAATTAACTATACACTAAAGCTACAATCATTTAGATTAAAGGGATTTGGATTCAAGGGTTTTGGATTTAGGGATGTGGATTAAGGAGCAAAATAACATCAACTCATCATCATATAGCAATCATCATCAAAAGATACTCAACAAGGAACGCATGAGAAACTCATAAAAAACAATAACACCCAACAACATCAATCATAGATCAAGACAAGCAATCCCAAAGCATCAAGGCATTAAAAATCAGGGACATTCAACAACAACAAAATTGTCCACCGTGTTCCTTCTATAAGAAAAATGTTCTCCCAAACTAAACAAAAATACATCTCAACATCCCACCAATACAAAACAAAAGATCACATAATATAAAGGATGGAGGTAAAAGCACAAAGAGGGGGAACTAGTTACCACTAGGCCCGACATCATTATCACTGTCCTCCCCATCATACGAGATCCCGGATGGGGGACCATAAGGATCCCATCCCCTGGTATAGCCGGGTGGCAAACCATAGTAGCCCCTAAAATTATCTTCTTGCCAAGGGGCCAAGGTAGTGAATTGCTCGGGCAACTCTAGTGACAAAGGATGGGTGGGATCGACATAGGGTAGTTAGGATCACCCCTATAGTCGCTCCCACCGGGCACACAGTAATCATAATTACCGTGCTCATTCGAGAAGGTGCGAATCTCGGTACTTGCCAATATGGGTAGGTAGGCCTCCCATCACCCCCTCTAGACGGCACGGGACCGAGTTGAGGAGGGAAGTAAGGGTAGTTAACCGCGGGGGTGATCTCCCCACGGTTAACACTAGCATCATAAAGTTGTTATTGGATGAATATACATTATTTCATTTTGGAGATGCCTCTCATTTGGTTGTAGATTGCCTCGAAGTCTTGATCATACATCCCCTCTATTCGAATTTGCATGCCCTTCATTTGGGCACTCAAAGATTCCATTTTCGGGGTCGGAAAATTGATATTGTTGTTGTTGAGGTTGAGGTTATTTTTATTCTTCTTGTTGTTGTTATTCTTGATGATGATTTGTTGATGTTGTTGTTGTTGTTGATATTGTTGGTATTGGCACTCTTCATTGAGCACATTTTCCAAATCATCATCATCACCGGGGAAGCGATTGCTTTGGGGCACAAACCACACATTTGGAACATGCTGGTGAAGGGAGGTCAAAGAGGGGTTAGGAAGATAGCAATGATGCGCATTCCTCTTCAACCAATCGAATACCTCATCATCATTGTTCTTTGCTAAGAATTGAACTTTCTTGAACTGAGCAATGTCGAGGTAAAGAGTGTAGGCTTCCCCCACCGGAGTACAAGAAGGAAGTTATTGACGAAAACCAAGCTTGGTAGCTAATCTAGTTACCATGCTACCACATTGAATATCCCCCAATTTCTTTCCATGCATGGCCATGCAATTCTTCAAGGAAATGTGACCAAAGTTAACCCTTCTTCGCAACTCTTCTCTAGTTGCAATCCAAAGAACCACCAACTCGGCCTTTGACATTTTTCCAAAGTCTTGCTTTGGGAAAACTGAGTATCCCAAGAGACGATGAGGAACACGAAGGCACATTTGGAAAATATAACTCGCTAGAGAGTAGTGAGCGATGAACTCATTCAATCTCGATATATCATGCCACCATGCATTTCGGGCAAACCCATCAAAGAACTGATGCTCAGGGAAAGAGAATATTCGCTCCCGGATTGAAGACAAGGGCCGCATTAAATCCGGCCAAAGACATAGTCTTCACAACATTGAAGAGTTGAAAAGAAATTCGGAAATTCTTATCACCAAATGGAGTGGAAGATAATAAAGCAAGAAACTCCCTAGTAGGCTCAAGGTAGTTTCGGTAGCATGTGTTAACAAAGCTATCTAATCGAAGGTTATAAAACAAAACCCATAAGTCCTCATCGATCCCCAATTTGATCATACTCTCTCGATGATAATGTCGTGAGGGCTTTATGGTTCGTTTTTTGAAGTCGGCAAAAAGTGGTTTGGATTAGCAAATCGTGTTTTTGGCAACGGTAGAGGATTATTGTTTGCTTGAGTTTGAGATGAGGGTGAATTTGTGGGTGAGGGTTTTTCAATTGTTATTTTTGTTTTACTCTTTTTGGATGTGAGGGCTTTCATGATTTTCGACATATTTGCTTCATAAAGATCACAACCGAAATTCAATTACAAACTCCATTATCCTCAACAATAAAAAATCAACCACAATACTACCACACCACTTTCAAGCAAACCACCACACAATCACCACACTTACTACCAAGAATTCCAAATTTCAATCTTCTCCAAAGAGCCACCAATAAATTTCACAATCATGCTATACAATCAACAACAACACAATGTGAGGCAATTTCAATCAACAAACAACAAATATAAGCATCCAAATTATCCAAACAATCATCATATTCAACAAAAATCAATACTACTACTATTCACAAATATGAATAATCAAATTTTTGCTACAAATTCATGTAAGAATGCAAAATAAAGGTAGAGAAGATGATTATACCATACGCAAATTTGATCAACTTTCGAGCTCCCAAATCCACCAAAACGAAAAACTCCAATTTGCACTCCAATGGAGGAAAGAGAATAGAGAAGATGAAATGGAGGAAAGTAGTATTTTTTTTGGTGAAATTGATTAAATTTGAGTAGGAATTTGATGATTTTTTGAGGAATTATGAGGATTTGAGTGACGAAATTGAAGTAATGAGGTTAGGGTTTCGTGGGTAGAGAGGATATGTGTGCGGACGAGTATGAGGTTATGAGGGAAATGAGGGAAAAAAAGAAGAAAGGAAGAGAAATAGCCTCTGCTGGGCTCATGCGCGGCACAGCAGGGGTGCGCGCTCGCGCTGCTCGGCTGCGCTCCTGCACCCCTGCTGTTTCTTTACTTTGCTTTGCTACTCCTCTTGGTGCGTTCAATTATGGGCTCTATACATATTTATCATCACGGGATTATTGAACCCACTAAACACATAAGTTTCAAAATGCCTCGGCAGAGGGTTCAACATCCCAAATTAATAGAGCACCATAATGAACCCCCCCCCCCCCCAAGCACAAATTCCCTTCTCATTTAAGCACAATTTTTCCCAATCTTACCTCCTTGATTACCTTACCCTTATAACTCGAAATTCAAGAAAATAAAGCATACTCATATCATTGATCACGAAACTCCTTCCCACTATGCTCATGCTCGTTTGAGGGGATCTGATTCCCATGAAAACAACCTATAAATCCAAACACAAATCAAGTGAAAGAAAGAAAAGCAATTAAAAGTGGGATAAGAAAGATAAAATCAAAATAGAAGGTTAGAAAACCGCGTTGCCTCCCAGGAAGCACTTGCTTAAGGTCCTAAGCTCGACCTTTCCTCCAAATCATGGAGGGTCAAAGAAAACCACTTTTTCGAAAGCGGTAAAGGAAACAAACTTCACGCCATTCCTTAGCAACTCCACTTCCTTGTTGGATGCATTCTCTTATTTTGAAAATTCCGACTCAAGTTTACTTTGTTTCAATTTCATTTTCTTCTTCATGAAAGCTCTCTTTTTCTTCTTTGTCTTCTTGCTCCTTACAGTGGACGGTTTCGCACCATCAGCACATTTGGAGTCATCTTCAACCTCTCTCGGATAGAGCTCAAACCATGAAGGTATATCAATCATATCCTCATCCACAAGCTTGAGGACTCCATGTTATATTTACTAACAATCCTGCTTTCAACACTAAAAGCAACATCATCACAAGATTCAAGAACATCGTTAGTAGAAGACACAAAATTACACACATTATCATTGGAATGAGGTGAATTGATACACATAATTCCTTTCACAAAAGGCAATGACTCATGCATTTACTTAAACTCAAAACTTGCATTATTATTACTAACACGCAATGTAATAAGGCCACCTTTCACATCAATTAAAGCACCCGAAGTAGCTAAGAATGGTATCCCTAAGATGATAGGTATATTGTCATCTTCCACAATTTCAAGCACAATAAAGTCAACGGGAATTGTAAACTCACCGATCTTAATGGGAAAACCTCAACTCTTCCCTTAGGAAACTTAATAGAACGGTCGGCCAATTACAAGGTCATGTTGGTTGGGAGAAGCTTACCTACCTTAAGCTTCTTAAAAACCGAATACGGCATTATGCTAACACTAGCACGAAGATCACAAAGAGCATTTTGAAACATTTTTCCATTAATCTTGCAAGGGATTGAAAAATTACCCGGATCTTTCATCTTTTCGGGTAAGTCATTATGAGTAAAAGCACTACAATACTCCCCAACTTTTAACGAATCAACCTCATTACACTCTCTCTTGCCACTCAAGATTTCCTTAAGGAACTTAGAATATCTTGGCATTTGTGTCATAGCTTCGATAAAAGGGATAGAAAGATGAACTTCCTTAAGCATATCAAGAAATATCCCAAATTGCTCATCAATCTTGTTTCTCAAAAACTTTTGGGGATATGAAAGTTTTTGTTTGATCACATCCTCATGCAACTTTTCATCAATTTTCTCTTCCTCTTTGGCATCTTGACTCACCTTCCTTGACACATCAAGCTCTTTCTTTTCACATGAATCACTCACCTTCTCACGTTCTTTACTCTTCCTAGAAACACTCTCTTCAAGCACTTTACCACTCCTTGTTGTGATGGAATACACAGGTTTTTTAGGTTCAACTCCTTGAGAGGGTGAAGAAGTAGGGCTAGTGCCCACACTCTCCTTCAAGGTGTTTGCTAATTAGGTGATTTGTGTTTCAAGCATTTTGTTGTGTGTCATCATCTCATTAAACTTCTTACCACTCACCGACATGTAAATGTTCAAAATCTTAGTTTGGTTCTCAAAGATTCCTTCCAAAGTAGTCCTAGAAGATGAAGGTTGGGCATAGGAATTATAACCAGTACCTTAAGTCCTTGGAGCAAATCAGGGTGGGGGGTCCCCTGTGATTGTTGTTTTGAAATTTAACTTGGCTTTGGTTGCTCCAATTACCCCGATTTTGATTTTGGCCATTGTTTTGGTGATGATTACCATAGCCTTGGTTTTGGCTTTGATTTCCATACCCTTGACCTTCACTTTGATTATCATAGCCTTGATTATTATAGTTACCTCAGAAATTTTGATTTCCTTGGTTCCTGTAACCACCATTTTTGTTATAATTATCAAAGTTCCCTTGTTGGTGAGAATTTCTATTCCCAATGTTCCTTTGTCCATCAAATCTTTTCCCATTGTTATTGTTTGAAACAAAGTTCACTTATTCATATTCATTGTTATCAACATCATTACAACTATCAAATGCATGTGGACAATTAGAAGAATCATGGTCATATGATCAACATACATCACAAAACAAACATCCATTTGGCTTATTATTTGATGTAAAAGGAGGAGTTAAATTAGAAGATTTACCTCTCCCTAAACTGTAGGAGGGAATAATTGGTGCTTGTGATGAAGCACTCACAAGCTTTGCTTTGATCGAGGTCATCTCCTTTCCCAATTTTGAAATTTGTGAGGATAAATTGTTGATGGGATTAAGATGGTCGACTGAATACGCTGTAGAACTACTCTTGCTTGTCGACTCTCTCTCACCTTCTTGCCAATCCATGTGATACCTTACCACATCTTCAATTAAGTTCACCACCTCATCATCCGTTTTTTTCGTGATAGGGCCTCCGGCACTGGCATCTAAGCAAGATTTTCCTTGAGGGCTTAGACCTTCATAGAAGATTTGGATGATTTGAAAGGTGGGAATCCCATGATGTGGGCATTCTCTTTGGTATTCCTTATACATCTCCCATGCCTCATAAAGACTTTCATTGGGCTTTTGCTTGAAGCTTTGAATAAGAGCTCTTCCTTCAGCCGTCTTTTTTTATGGGTAGAACCTAGATAGAAACTCCTTAATCACTACATCCCATGCGCTCTAAGAGTTTGGCTTCACCTCTTTGTCCAACCACTCTAGAGCACGTCCAATAAGAGAAAAAGGGAAAAGTTTAAGTCGAATGAACTCTTGAGTAACCCCATTCACCTTGATGGTATTTCAATACTTCTCAAACTCCTTAAGATGGTTGAGGCGACTCTCATGCTTGGCTCCACTAAATTGACACCTCTCTATCAATGTAATTATCGCCGGTCTTATCTCGAAGTCATTTGCCGATGTCGTGGGAGGAGCAATTCCGCTTTTAAACCTGTAGGCTCCCGGAGTTCCCAACTCCTTCAATGCTACTCTCGGATTAGCACCCATGCTTTCTCATTCTTCTTCTCCTTCTTGATGGTTTTCCTCTCTTGAGGGACTTGAGCTTGAGGAACGATTAGCAAACCTTATCCTTGTTATGTTCCTCTCAATTTCAAGATCAAATGGCACTAAATTTTGATCTTGTGCCCTAAGCATACAAATCTCAAAAGAAAATATTAATAGCACGGCTACATATGTAGCCTAAAAGAAAGAAAATCTTTTTGTATTTTTCAAAAAAATGAAATAGAATAAATCAACAATAGCAAACAACCATGCCATTCCCCGGCAACGGCGCCATTTTTGATGGGAGGAAAACCTAGGTCGTTGAGTACGTTCTAAGAATCCCCCCAATCAAACCAAATTTATAACCAAACCCAATGGGGTAAGTCCAGGTCGAACCCAAGGGAATGAGGTATAAGCTAAATTCTCTAGTTAAGCTATTCCGAAATCTTAAGCAATTTGTTTTGTCTAAACTAGCAAATCAACACAATCAAACCTAACAATAGAAATCAATATCAAAGAACTAGGGTTTAGGATCCACATGCATTCACGTTAAACTTGCTAATTTTTCAGGAAATTGATCAATCAAGTAATGCGAGGGGAAACGGTATTTGCAATAAAAATAACTTAAAGAGCTATTTCCTAAGGTCAAGCTAGAAGTCTTTACGAATGACTTCAAATGAAAATCGCAAAACAAGATCAATCGATAATAATAGCCTCCAAATCAATGTGTCGTATCATTGAAAACTACTATGCAATCTAGCTTGATAACCAAGGTTAGCTACTCCTCATAAAATTAACCACATGCACAAATTCCATCAACCAATTTAATCACATTATCCAATCAATCAAAAACCCCTAAATTAGCAATCGCTCATCATTTATACATGGTTCTGATGCATGGTAATCTAGATCGTTAAAACTAAAGCACCACCAAATGGCCAACAAATGAGAGGCCAACAAATAGCGCAATTATAGGCTGACATGTGGCTTCCTGCTCAGATAAATAAAGGCCAATAAGAGCATGACACGTGGCCTAAAGAAAGATATCATAAAATAAAGGGCTCAAAGCCCATTAAGGAAACATGCCTAGCATGAAGGAAACCCTAATACACGTGTCAGTCACGTATAGGGCAGCCGATCTTCCTAGGTTATGAAACCCTAGGAGCATGATCTCCCACTTCCCTATAAATATCCCATCATTTCATGATGTAAGGGGGATACACAATTCCCAAAGGCACAATACCCAAAATATGCTCTCACTTCTCTCTAGTTTCTCTCTCTAAAATTTCGTTTTCCGGTCACTAACTTGATCGTCGGAGGCGGATCTCCGGCACACCGGAGATTCGTTGTTTTGTAGGTGTTCAGGCCATACGAGTGTAGCGTTCCAGATCTGTCTCCCGCAGGAATCCATACCTCCCTTTCGGGTTATCCAAAAAATGCCCGAAACATTTGGCGCCGTCTGTGGGGAAACAAATCTGGAAAGGCACTTAGCCATATCGGAACACCAAATCATGAAGTAGAACTCTTCCTTACAAATGTAACCCATTGTGAGGGAAAAGTTGTAATTCTTTTAGATCGTCGTCATTGTTAAGAGAATGAGACGAACTCTTGTATGAAGATAAGACTTGGGCGGCACTAAAACCCAAAGTCATGATCATTATTATGATTATCAAAAAAAAAATTCAAATGAAATTTTCGTCAGCCTACATTGTTTGATGTGTGCCCGCGAGGTAGTCAAATGACTTGTCAAATGGATGAGGAAAAGCAAGAAACTCGTGGACACGAGCATAACTACTCGTACAGGGTAGCCAAGTAGCCTGTACAAGCCAAATTGAAAAGCTTGCTTACACGAGTATAGCTACTCGTACAGGGCAGCCAAGCAGCTGTACGAGCCAAATTGAGAAGCTCGTGGACACGAGCTTAGCTACTCGTACAGGGCAACCTAGCAGCCTGTACTAGCCAAAATCGAAAAGTTTGTTTATAGAAGCATAGCTACTCGTACAGGGCAGCCAAGCAGTCTGTACGAGCCAAATTGAGAAGCTCATGGACACGAGCATAGCTACTCGTACAGGGCAACCAAGCAGCTTGTACGAGCCAAAATTGAAAAGTTTGTTTACACAAGCATAGCTACTCATACAGGCAGAGGAAAATGTCAAGCAGGGGCACCCCCTAGCTAAATTACTCGGCAATGAAGACCACACGGTCGATTCATCCATCCGGCCTTATAACGGACGAACGGATGAACATCAGGACTTCCTAAAAATCGCCCAAGGTATATTTTACCTAAATAGGGCAAGGACACTCCTAGGCGTACAAGCCCTTAGAAATTTCCCAATTAAGAAAATACTTGAAATTTCGTGAGTATGTCCGAGAGATAGCGTCAAAGGACGACTCAATACCATACAAATTAATATATATATATATATATATATATATATATATATATATATATATATATATATATATATATATATATATAAGTAAATAAGCCGAATGGCCAAGAATATTGAACAAGAAAAGATAGTTGTATTATTGTAATAATACAAAAATAAAAAATAAATAAAAATAAAAAAGAAAAGAGAAAAAAGGAAAGAAAGTAAATGCCGCCCAACTAATTTTGGGAGCTGCATACTTAATAGCACTATATATATAAACACACATTTATATATAACTAGGGTATCCTACGCGCGCGATGCGCGCCAAAAAGTTAGCTCTTGCATTTGATTTGGGTGGTAGATCTGGTAGTTTTAATACGTACTATTTGGTTATGTGCTTATATAGTGGTTTTGTAGAAATATAAAAAGGCCACCAAAATCTAAAATGATAATTATTTTTTAAAACCCTCAAAAGTTTGACAGTGTTATTTCAAAATTATTATTAAATAATATTTAATTGATTTGCATCCCTTCATATCTTAATCTAGTTTAGAACTCTTAATTGATTTGCATGATTCAATAATACTTAACGTATTTTTCTTCAAACGAATTTTTTGTGAGCTTGGTCATACGGAGTAATAATATGTGAAATGTTCGTTGTAGCTAAAAACATAATAATGTAAGTTCAATATTCTACGACCATATAATATCTATATCTATATCTAATAATAAAGTAATAACCACTTAGTTATATTTTTCCTCTTAAATTCTCTCCATATTTAATACATTTTTTTTTCTATCATCGATTTCCTTCGATTTTAGGATTTAAAAGTTATTTATACCTCTTGATAACATCTGCTCAAATATCATTATTTAATATGAATGTCATTTAAATTCCACGTTGTTTATGTGCGTACCATCAAATAATGTACAATTAAAAAGCTAATAAACAATAACAATATTTGTAATAATTAAAGGACAACAAAATTGTAAATAAGAAGAGCAACCGCGAAGGAGTAAAAATAAATCATCTCATGGTAATAAATAAAGTCTTCGTACATACAATTTTTTTTTCCTTTTTAAATAACAATAATAACATATGAAGCACAAAACATTATAATTTTTTTATTTAAAAAAAGGCATTACAAGTTTTTGTTAAAAAAAACTTTCTATTAATTGATATTATGTTTAATGAAAAAAAAAACCTAATTAAATATATTAATGAGAGTAAACATATTAATGAGGGTAAAAAAGTAAATATACATTTTTGTACACAATTTTGTACATATTTTTGAAGGTATATTTGGTAGCACACTATTTCTAAGAGTTCTTTTCTACTTTTTATAAGGTAGGGAATAGTATATGTTTATACATGTATATATAATAGTATATGTTCATACATTTATATATAATAGACTAATAGTATATTATATTACAATGTGCATGGCAACGCAACCTAGCTGTACATGCTAATCTCGTGAGGGGTATTCATCAAGTACTATATTACTAAAATACTATGGCTACCTAGTTACATCAATTTTCCTGAAGCTCTTTGGTCGAGAACAATTTCAGCGGCCCCTTAAAGAGCCGAGTGGGTATGAAAGCTTGGAAGCCGTCTCGCACCTAGCCATACGCACTAAGGTTGCCCAACCAGTTAAGTGAGAAATTGCTTAGCATTATTCATGGATGAGCTAGTCATGTTTGCAATATTGACTTGATAAAAATGCCGGAAGAAGTGTAAATGTTAGTGGCTTAGAGAATAGCAACTCGGCACCACCGTTACAAGACCAGCAGTAGTGAGCAAATTAGCTCATTGTTCAAGCTCAATTAAGTCCAAGATATGCGGCTTATGATGATCGTACATGCCAAAATAATGCCGGATGAAAGTGCAAAGCTTGATGCTCAGAGCATAGCAATTCGGCATAATCAACTTACAAGCTTGAATGTCGATCATGGCTGCTACAAGCTCAGAGTATGGCTGCCCTCATGCCGAGTAAAAAGTCGAACCTCACCCTCATTAGGATTGCAGCTCGGCACATGTGATTTCAAACTAACCTTCAAGCATTTACTTGGCATAATATGGCCGAGTGATGTATATATACATGGGATTTTCTTATAGGCGGCATTAAGGCCGTGAGAAATCGCGAAGCTTCGTCCTTGCCATGCGGTTGGCCGAGCAGCCATGTGAGCAGCTAGGCTGGCCGAGTTGCCCTTACGTGAAGGCGTGAAGCACAGCTCCATGTTCCAAATTCTATACGGCCAGGGTAAGCTGGCCGAGTAAAAAAGTAAAGCTTGCCCATAAAAGCATAGCTGGTCGGCAGCAGCTAGCATGGCCGATCGAGAAGACACCTTGACTGAGTTGCACCTCTAGGAAGTATCATGTTTCTGCTTTTGAACAGCCAACAACTCTGCCGAGTGTAATGGGAAAGCATGTCTTTCCAAGCACAGCTAGTTGGCCCTTTTAATTTGTTGGGTGTCCGACCTGCCTTTGAGCAAGGAACCTCCTTTGCTATTTTGTGCGGCCAACAGCTTGTCCAAGTTGCCAAGAGGACGAGCTGCCATATAATGAAGGTTCATTGTCGTGATTATAGGCGGCATTAAATGATATACGAGTAGCAAGTTGGCCAAGCAGCTCCCATGTGAAGCCCCATGTTATTAGTTCTATACGGCCTAGAGAGCTGACCGAGTGAAATCCTAAAGCACACTTTCACGAGCATAGATGGTCGGCCACATCGGCGTCCGACCTACCTTTGAGTGAAGAACCACCTATGCACTTCTAGGCGGCAAGGTTTAAGAGCTAGGCATCTGGCCGAATGAAGCATTGAGAGCAATCATGATCTGCTCTACATCTGTTTAGCATGAGCATGATTAATATGCTTGTGTGATATTATGATAATAATATATTAAATATATAATATTATTATTATTTTTAAAGATATACAATTATCAATGTATACAAAATTTGGACGGCATTAATATAGTATGTTGTTGGTGAGCAGTCCCTCATTAGCTAAGAATTGAATACAAGTGTCGTATTAAACGTGAATGAGGGTGGCTTAGATCATTGCAGATCGGCAAAATTAACGTGCCGAGTAGTCTTTCAAGAAAAACTAACATTCCCAAAGTATACGGTCATTCAAGTGCCGAGTTGGATGTGAGTTTTCAACTCTGTAAGAATAATGCGGCATGCGGAGAAAAATTCGACAACTCACTCTCAAGATTGCTGAGCTCCCCATGTTGAGAAAATTATTGATGCTTACCCTTATTTTGAAACTCGGCATTCTTGCCGAACTCTATATCAGGGCAATGTCACCTCCAAGCTCGCAAACAGCATGGTTGCCGAGCGAAATCGAGAAACTCCCCCCTTGCAAGAAGAGCTAGGCGGCGGCAAACAAATGAGTTGGGTGGCCGAGCTGTCCCCTCGTGTAAACCCCCTTGTTCTTAAATATATACGGTCAGGTAGGATGGACGAGCTGCCTGGCCGAGTAAAATGCGAGAGCCCGCTTTTGCGAGCATAGGTGGTCGGCCACAACGGCGAAGCAGCCTGGCTGAGCTGCCCCTTACTGAAGCATCATGTTATCATTTTTGTGCGTCCACCCATGGCCGAGTCAAAAAGCAAAGCAAGCCCTCTAAAACACAGCAGCTCGGCATGGCTACGATGCAAAAATGCCGAGTATAATGTGAGGAAGGCCGCCCTCATTGCTCTTCTAACATCAAGGTCCTACCACGAGCCAGGCTATGCGGCAATTGATGGATTATAATAAATGCCGAGCAAGTGCAAGAAATCATTCGGACATTTTAAATCATACTACAAAGATAAACATATCTTTATGATGGTTTTATGATTGTGATGATAAATAGAATATATAATAATTTCAAATCAAAAGAATTATTATTATATATAAAGCATTCACCTAGCAATGAGATGCACGCATGTATATATAAATAACAAAGATGTGTACGCAGCAAGGGTGTCATTTACACGTGCATCCTCTACACTCGGCCAAGTGGAGAAAAAGGGAGCAAACCTCCAGATATATTGTCAATCTTGAGGTGCCGGGCTATAAATAAATTGAGAAGCTGATTTGTGTTCAAGCATTGATATGACATGATTATCAAGTATAACAAATACCTTTAGGTGGCAAGGAAAGCTGGCCGATTAGAGTAGCAGCCTGGCCTGGCCAAGCTATTACTAGACCGAGCTGCTGGCTGGCCGAGCTGCTATACAACAATGGTCCATGCTCCTACTTTCAGGCGGCCAACAATCTGACCGAGCTTATCGGCCGAGTGAAATGAAGAGCTCACCCTCGGAAGCATAGATGGTGGGCCAGCACTAGGGTGTCTGACCAGTCTTCGAGCAAAGAGTCACCTAATGACTTTTAGGCGGACAAGAGCCTAGTCGAGCTACCAATGAGGCCGAGTAACATGAGGCCGAGTAAAATAAGGAAAAATCGCCCGTGGATCAATAGGCTTTTTTAGCCGGCCGAGTTCATTTAAGGCCCAAAAAAAACCAAAAAAAAACAAAAAAAAAAAAATCCCCTGTTCGAGCTTCTTGGCCGAGAGAATAGTTGGTCGGGCATGGTTAGGTGTCCGAGTTTCTATTAAGCAAGGGACCTCCTAATCAATTTCAGGCGGACAGGTACTAAGTCGGCCATGGCTAGGTGTCCGAGTTGCTATTGAGCAAGGGACCTCCTAACCAATTTCAGGCAGATTGGTACTAAGTCGGCCATTGCTAGGTGTCTGAGTTGCTATTGAGCAAGGGACCTCCTAACCAATTTCAAGCGGACATGTACTAAGTCGGCCATGGCTAGGTGTCCGAGTTGCTATTGAGCAAGGGACCTCCTAACCGATTTCAAGCGGACAGGTACTAAGTCGGCCATGGCTAGGTGTCCGAGTTGCTATTGAGCAAGGGACCTCCTTTCCTATTTCAGGCGGACAGATACTAAGTCGGTCATGGATAGGCGTCCGAGCTGCTATTGAGCAAGGGACCTCCTAACCAATTTCAAGCGACCAAGCATTAAGTCGGCTACGTGCCGAATGAGTGGGTGTCCGAGCTGCTATTGAGCAAACGACATCCTAACTGTTTCAGGGTTTTTTGTGATTCCCTCGGATACTGGTCGCGCTCTGCTGACAAAGACCCGGACACCTGCAAAATAACGAATATTCCGGTGATCGGAATATTCGCCTCCGACGCTCAAGTTAGTGAACGGAAACGGAAACGGAAAAGGCTAGAAAGAGAAAGTAGAGAGAAGTTGGAGCTCTTTAATGCTCTATATTTATGTTATGTCACAATCCACCCCTCCCATCATCAATGATTGGGGTATTTATAGGGGTGGGAACATGTACCCCTCTAGGGTTTATGCCCTAGAATTTCGTGACATGATTGGCTGCGCAATCAGAGGTCGCCACGTGTCGTGGGGGGGCGCCGTTTTACGGCTTTCAAGGTTTTCTCGGGATTTGGGCCTGAGGTCATCAGGGCCCTTTTCTCATTCTGATTGTAGCATTGGGGCATTTAGAGATGGCTGACAGGTGTCACCATGACAAGTGGACACGTGTCTCACTCTCATAGGGCCACGTGTCGCCTGTTAATTGGGCCACGTGTCACCATGAGATTGGGCCACGTACCTGGGGTATTTTTACCCTAAACATTTGCCCCTCAGAGGGGATGGCTCGTACACTCACTGACCGCCTCCTCTGATCTTGCGCTCTGGACGTCCTGGTACTCTGGGTTGGGTTTGCTTCCCATATGCCCTGGACGTCTATATACTTTTGGCTCAAGGCTCTTTTTGCTACGTGGACGTCCATATATTTTTCCCTGGACGTTCTCGTAGTCTGGAATGAGCTTGGCTTTTTGCTTATCTAGACGTCCATACTTTGTAATGGACGCTCTCGTACTCTGAGAGGCTTAACCTCTTAATTCATGTGGTCGTCCACTTGTTTCAAGCTGGACGTCCTCATACCCTGGGAGGAGTTGATCTCCTAACTGCCCAGAACGGCCACAACAATGAGACTGGACGTTCTGATACTCTGGGAGGAGTTGATCTCCTAACTGTCCAGAACGGCCACATCAATGAGACTGGACGTTCTGATACTCTGGGAGGAGCTTATCTCCTAACCACCCAGAACGGCCACAACAATGAGACTGGACGTTCTGATAATCTGGGAGGAACTTATCTCCTAACCACCCAGAACGGCCACAGCAATTAGACTGGACGTTCTGATACTCTGGGAGGAGCTTATCTCCTAACCACCCAGAACGGCCACCTATCTTCTTTGGGGTAATCTGGGCTTCCATGACTTCAGACGTACTTCCTGGCTTTCTAATCATGCTTCGTACGTCTGAATTCCTGTTTTAGACTAAACATTTGAGAACTTGGCGGACGTTTTTCCTCTTAGATTTTCTCAAGTTTTGGAGAGTAAGTGTTGAAGGTGTAAAATTCTTGAATTTTCTACTTATTTTAATTCACTTTAACGTGCCGTTAATTGTTCGTCTGGTCTTTTTTACAAGTTAACAGAACCCTAACGTCGTCCTGGCCCTTTCTTCGAGTAATTTCTCAAGAAATTACCGTTTGAATGTTTAGGCGGGAAAAATGATTTTACCATTTTACCCCCATGAATTCATTCTATAAAATGGGGAGTGAATTCTCATTTTCACACTTTATCCAATTGTGAATTCTAGAGAGAAGGCAGAGCATTCTAGTGAGAGAAAGTTACTTTTTCCTTAATCTTCAAGAGCGCCGCCGTGAGTTTGAGTTTTCCGGTCAACTTTCAAGAGCTTCACCACCACCTTCAAAGTTTTCAGAACGTACTGAGGTAGGCCGCCTACATTTCCTTTTTTTATTTTTTTCTTGTTTTATCTTTCTTTTACTTCAATTCTGGATCCATACTCGGCTTCGTCCGACTCTTCTCATGAGGCCGGCCGTTCGCCTGGGATTGAGGAATCTAGAGTGGACGGAGAAGGGTTGTCTCCTCCTTGGAGTGAGTCTATGTCTGATGCGTACATACTCACCCCCACTTATTCTTCTCTGTCCCAACAGGCAATGGCTAGAACAATGCGTACGCGCGAGCTTCACGCGGCCAGGAACCCAGACGGGAGTCTGGTTAATCCTAGGGTCCCTTATGACCCTAGTAACCCAAGTACAATGGTGGAGACTAACTCCACCACCCAAACAACGACCGCCTCCACTGGCTCCCATCATTTGGCCGTGGAGGTCACTTCTTCTTTCGAGGAACGCCTTCAAGCTGAAGGCGCCTCGTCCGCCCCTGCTCCCGGAACTTAGGTTCCCTCATTTCGCCAGCTCGGTCATGGATGGGGCCGAGCTGGTAGCTTGCAAAGACAACCCTTCCGATCCTGGGGCGGGCGCTTCTGGTTCGTCCGCCCCTACTTCTTCTCAACCTCGGCCTCAACTGGGTGGGGCAGATAGACCCTTAACAGGAATCTGAATCCGCGAACCGTCCGCCATGCCTATTTGCAACGCCCCTCCTTCGGGAAATGAGGTGGACGCTGCCAACGATAAAGGCAAGCGTCCAATGTTCGAGGAGGAAGTTCCTTCTTCAATGGGCGTTCCAAGATAAAGGGGCCGAAGCTCGGCCGAGGCAGCAGATTTGGACAAAGTGCTGTCTTCGGAGTTTGGGAGTGCCCCTTCTCACCAAGTGGAAGAAGAAGAAGTTGAGAAGGAGGCCGTGGGTGAGACGGCCGAAGGCGAGGCGGCGGCCGAAGAAACTGTCGCCAACATAGATAACTTTAGGGACCCGTACGCCTGTACAGTTGGGGAGACCGCCCTGAAGTTTTTAAAGAAGGATTTTGAGAAGTACAAGGAGTCCCTCCATTTGGGGGAGGGATTCGAAATTCAAGTCCCCAGGAAGGCCATTGCTGTGGCTACCTGGGATGAGGAGAAGCCGCGCAAACGAGCGTTTTGCGTCTACAGGGCCGCCTTGGATGTGGGGCTCTGCTTCCCTCTTCAACCATTCGTCCGGACTGTCCTGGACGAGTACGACATCGGCCTCTTCCAACTGACGCCAAACAGTTGGTTGAACATTTTTGGGTACTTAGTGACGTGCATCGCTAAGAAATTTACGCCAGACTTTGCGGTCTTTTGTGAGATGCACTCACTCACCCGGCTGGAAAAGGAAGTGGATGGTTGGCTCATCTTGAGTGCAACCAGGGATTACATGGTCGTGGTCGACCGTGTCAGTAAGTGGAGGGACTGGAAGCACCGCTTCTACCGTATCAAAACTCAGGACGCGGAGTTCAACCTCCGCATGAACAGGTGCCGTCCAGAGCCTATTTAACTCAGACGCGGAGACCTCAAGCCTGACAAGCCGCCCATCCACCCAAGCCACGAACACCAGCTCGAGTACTTCAAGGTTAATCGAGTCAGGCGGGGCAACAAAACTGAACGGGTCCCTAGCCATTGGGTTCCTCTTGCCAATTGGCTTAAGGACCCTATCTTCATGTCTGCGTACGGCCTGTACCAGAACATGCCCCAAGGTGGACACTTAGATATATAAACTTTTTGTACTCACATAAAGTTTTTTAGAAAAATATTATAACACTTTTGCTTTTTGTTTTTGCAGCGGAGGCGTACGCTATGCTTGACTCGGCCCAAAAAGCAGAGGTTGAGATGTCCGAAGTGGACTTGGCCAGATACAAGGCTCTTTTCAAGATGTACGAGCAACTCAAAGAGGTAAACACTTAGTTTATTTTTTGAATTTCTCATTCCTTAATGTGTCCGTTCTGCTATATTGGGAGGAACCTACTTCCTGAGTTTGCACGGACGCTTTATGTCCGTTCTCATTCCTTATTGTGTCCGTTCTGCTCTATTGGGAGGAACCTACTTCCTGAGTTTGCACGGACGCTTTATGTCCGTTCACGCATGCTGGAAGGGAGCTCCTTTCCCAAATCGCACGGACGCCATCAAATTTTTCTAACTTGGTATTTTTGCAGACCTCCTCCTCTACCCCGAAGGCCAGGCGGAAGCAGCCGGCCACGTCCACTCCTGATGCGAACGCATCCAAGAGGAGAAAGACGGTTGCTTCCAAGCCGTCTTCTCAGGCAGCGGCAACGGCAAAATCGCAGACTGCTACAACGCAGTCTAAAGGAGAACAACCCCGGCTGACACAAAGCGGGGCCTCCAAGCCCATGGAACCTGTTGCTGATCAGGTCCATGAAGAGTCCGTCCCTTCGGACGGTGGGGATAAGTTAACCCAGAAAAAATGACCGGTCGCTGGATCGGGACGATGCTGGTCAACCCTCCGTCCAGCGATGCTGATGTGGGTCGTCCGGATGAGAGGGAGGCTCCTTTTCCGCCTCCTCCCACCAATCTTTCTCCTCCAAGCTTCTCCACTGGTTAGCCTTCTTCTTTCTTACTTTTTTACATCTTTATTTGTGAATTTTAGCTAACTCTTCTTACACGGTCGTTCGCAGATATCTCAGAGTAGTTGCAAATGAGGCTGCCCGGCCAGTCACTAACTGGCGCGGACAGGAAGGCCATGCGCGAGGCCATGGTTCGCGCGGTTACCCAAGCGCAGCGTGATAAGCTGCGGGGAATCAATGAACGCTTCCTCGGCCCTATGCTCAACTGTACTGCTGAGGTACGTCTCCTTTTCTCTAAACCTTTTCTTTCCAACACTTAGCAAATTCTTCTATATTTGACTAACTATCCTTCTTCTGTCCGCAACTCTTCCTCCGCCTGAACGCCTTTCTTGAATGGAAGGATAAAGAGAACGAGCGGCTGAAGCAGGCTTGGATCGAAATCAGGAAGGCCAAGGATGCTGTAACTGGGACGGCCGCCGTCCAAAGGGTACACTTTGAGACCCAAATAACCGCGCTGTCGGACAAAGCGGCGCGGCAAACAGAGGACCTGGTCAAACTGGGCAAGGCACTCGAACAGGAGTCCTTGGCCAGGGAGGCCATGAGGGTTGAAAGGGACGAGGCCGTCCTGGAAAAGGAGAAGTGGAAGCTGGGCTTCGAGGCGTCCGAAGCCTTGAAAAGTGAGCTGAAGTTGGCCCAAGCCAACCTTAAGTCTGCTCTAGATGAAGCGGACGCGCTGAAGGTTGAGGTGGAAACCTTAAAGAAGTCCATTGCGGACTATGAGGAGCAACTTAAAACTCCTCGGACGATCAGCGTTGAAGAAGTCATCCGCATCGAGCAAAATGCTGAAGACAGGCTTAAGGCATACTTCTTTGATGCCTTCAACTTGATGGTGGACGAAGGTGAAGCCGCCTATTACGAGGAACGCTTCAAGAAGCGGCTTCAGTACGTCTGCCTTAAAGAAGAGGCAAGGAAGGCCGGCATGCCTCCTCCAGAACTAGTATTTACTTCCCCCGAGTCCGGAGAGGACGGGGATGAGGAGGAGGAGGAAGCGGACAACAAGGCTGCCCCGGCCAAGGACGCCAAGACAGCGGAGGAGCCTGCCATAGATAACACAGCTAAGTAGAGCTTAGGTCCTCCAGCAGCCGTCTGCTCAGCTTTCCTTTTCTTTTCAGCTTACTGTGTACTTAGCTTATTTTGTACTTCTTTTGAGACCGCCTGTTCGAGCGGTTTTGTAAACATTTTGGCCGCCTTTGTGCGGTCTTATTAATGAAAATTTTGTCCGCCTTTTGAGCGGCTTTTACTTCTGTTTCATACTTAGCAGTTTTTTGCAAATTTTCTGCTTTTTGCAAGTTTTTCCTACGTCTCAATATTATACATTTTCGTACGCTCCTAGGGGTATGCCCCTTTATTCGGTGTTCGCCTAGTCCATTCTCTAAGTGGTTTGATTAACTTGGTAGTTTTTATGCCTTAAAAGGGTTTGACGACTAGCAAGTTAATCAAATCATAGTAATGATTGCCCTTGGACTAGGTGAAGCACCGAATCAATTTAATTGGCCGTTCGGCTATCATTGTACGAGTAGTCCGTTGAATTTATCGCTCGGACGCACCCTAGAAATCCCAAGTATTATCTCAACTTAGAGATTCCTTGCTCGGCCGGGCTAAATGCCTAGGTATGCCCTTGCCCTATTTGTAAAGGACACTTGGTTTCTACACAAGTTCGGAATACCTTGCCTCAATCGTCCGCCCAAAGTTGGGCGGACGCATCAATTAAATCAGTTTTTTTTTTTTTTTTTTTTTTTTTTTTTTTGGTGTGGCCGAATTGCTATATTGGGAGCAACCTTGCTTCCTTTTTACTTCGGCCATTTATTAAGAATGGTAAGTCGTGTTGCCATATTGGAAGCAACTTAGTAAATCATTTCATTCGGCCTTTATTCATAAATAACAACAAATAATTCAACAATGCCTGACTTTTCATTAATTTTTGTCATAAGTACATTGTTGTGGCCGTATGGCTTTAATTACAAGGCTCGGTCTGTAATCCTAGCTGTATAAACAGCTTTTTGGCTAAGTACTTAAAGAAACAAAACTCAAACATGATACTTCTTCAAGTTATCAGTGTTCCATGTCCGTGGGATCTGACGGCCATCAATTGCCTCAAGGCGATATGTGCCGTCTCGGACTTCTTCCCTGATTCTGTACGGCCCCTCCCAGTTTGGAGTCAACTTGCCGTCCTCATTGGCACGGCCAACATCTTCCATTTTTCTCAACACTAGATCCCCCATTTTGAGCGGCCGCTTAGACACTCGGCGGTTATATGCCCTTGTCATCCTTAAGCGATAAATTTCATGCCTAAGCGCCGCATTGCCCCTAGCTTCTGGAAGGAAATCTAGGGCGGTCTTCATGGCCTCCCAATTGGCCATTCATCATAAAGCATTACCCGCAAAGTGGGTTCGTACATTTCAATTGGGAGTACAGCCTCAGCTCCATAGACCAAAAAGAATGGAGTCTCCCCTGTAGAACTCTTTGCTATTGTCCGTATGGACCATAGCACATTGACCAACTCGTCTGCCCATAGGCCGCCTGCCTTTTCAAGTTTGCGCTTGATCCCATTTGAAAGCAACTTGTTATAGGCCTCAACTTGACCATTGGCTTGTGGTCGGCCGACTGAGGTAAAGCAATGGGTAATGCCTTGGTCTCCCAACCATTCTTTGAGTTGACGCGTCTCAAACTGGGGTCCATTGTCGAACACCATTGACTGAGGTACCCCATACCGAGTAATTATGCTTTTCCAAATGAAGGTTGACACATCCGTTCATTTAATGCCCTGGACGGCCTCAGATTTAACCCATTTAGTGAAGTAGTCTACTGCCACTAATACATATCGTCTCTGGCCGGATGCAGGAGTATACGGCCCCAAAATGTCCATGCCCCATTTGGTAAAGGGAAGCGGACTACTGATGGCTGATAGACTATTTGCTGGACGATGAATAAGGGTTGAAAATCTCTGGCACTTGTCACATTTTCTCACCATTTTCATGGCGTCCGACTTCAGGCTCGGCCAGTAATATCCCAAATGGGTCGTCTTTTCAGCTAAGGCTCGTCCTCCAATATGCGAACCACAATGCCCGTGATGAAGGTCATCCAACACATCATGCCCTCTTTCAGGAGTTATACATTTAAGGTAAGGCTTCACAAAGGCTCTTTTGAATAGCTCCCCATCCTTCATCTCAAACCAGGCTGCCTTCCTCTTCAATAGCCAACTCTCTTTCGGATCGTCCGGAAGTATTCCATCCCTTAAGTAGGAAATAATTCCGTCTATCCAGGTTGAACTTCTATCTATTATCTAAACTGGCTCGGCATCAATGCTCCTTTTTTCTTTTACTTCCCAAAACACTGATCTTGGAGTATCACCTGACGCCGAGGAAGCCAATTTGGAGAGGGCGTCCGCTTGATGATTCGCTGAACGGGGAACTTACTTGAGAGAAAAAAGCTCTAGGCCTTCGGCCTCATTTTTAACTAGCTGCATGTACTTCATCATGGCCGGCTCCCTGGCCTCAAAGCCACCATTGACTTGGTGGACTATTAGCCGGGAGTCCGAGCATACTTCAATTTTGGTTGCCCCGGCCGCTTTACACATCCTTAGGCCGGCCAACAATGCTTCATACTCAGCTTCATTGTTTGACGCTTGGAACTGAAACCTCAACGCGTACTCATACTTGTCTCCCTCACGAGATTCACATATAATACCAGCGCCACACCCGGTCGCTGTTGCACTACCATCCACAAACACTTTCCAGACTTGGTCCCCGGCCGGCTGAAGATCAGGCCGCGTCATTTCAGCCAAAAAATCCGCAAAGGCTTGCCCCTTGATTGCCTTCCTTGGTTCAAACACAAGATCAAAACCTCTGAGCTCTAAGGCCCACTTGAGCATGCGGCCACTTGCCTCCAAAGTTGAGAATGGCTTCTTCAAGGGTTGATCTGTATAGACCACAATTGAATGTGCTAAAAAGTATGGCCGCAGCTTCTTTGATGCCATGTACAAGGCTAGGCCAAAATTTTCAATTGGGGGGTACTTCAGCTCAGCATTGTGAAGTACATGACTGATAAAATACACCGGGACCTGATGGCCGTCCCTTTCAGCAAGAAGGACGGCACTTAGAGAGTGTTCGGAAATGGCAAGATAGATATATAGCTTCTCATTCTTGAGCGGACTGACGAGGAGAGGCAATGTATGCAAGTGATTTTTCAGCTGTACGAATGCTTCCTCGGCCTCCTCTGTCCACTCGAACATGGCTTTCTTTTTAATGGTTTGAAAAAAGTAACGGCACTTATCCCCTGATCTTGACAAAAATCTTCCAAGGGCTGCTAAACAGCCGGTCAGTCTTTGCACTTCCTTGATTGCTCTTGGAGACTTCATGTCAAGGACGGCTTGAATTTTTTCAGGGTTAGCCTCGATTCCACGTTGATCAATCAAAAATCCGAGAAACTTGCCGAACTCAACACCAAATACGCACTTCTTTGGATTTAACATCATCTTATGCCACCTGAGTTCGGCGAACGTTTCTCGTAGATCCTTGAGATGGTCGGCCGGTTCTTTTGACTTGACAATCATGTCATCAATGTATGCCTCCATGTTTCGGCCGAGCTGGTCTCTAAAGACTGTATTAACAAGCCTCTGAAATGTAGCAGGAGCGTTCTTGAGGCCGAATGGCATAACCTTGTAACAGTACAGCCCCTGCTCGGTCACAAACGCTGTTTTCTCTTGATCTTCTTCCCACAAAGGAATTTGATGGAATCTGGAGTATGTGTCCATGAAGCTCATAAGGGCGTGTCCGGCCGTAGAGTCAACCAAACGGTCAATCTTAGGCAAGGGGAAGCTATCCTTAGGACACGCCTTGTTTAAGTCCGTGTAATCCACGCACATCCTCCAAGTCACATTCGGCTTTTTCACAAGAACTACATTGGCCACCCAATCTGGGTAAAAGCATTGCCGAATGAAACCGGCGTCCATCAGCTTTTTTACCTCTGCTGCGGCCGCCTGGTTCCTCTCCTCCCCGTGATTTCTCTTCTTCTGGCGAACAGGCTTTATCAAGGGATTCACGGCCAACTTGTGCACGGCCAGATCAGGTCTTATTCCTGGCATTTCATCAACTTCAAATGCAAACACATCTTTGAATTCCCCTAACAGCTGAACCAACTCGTCCCCAAGCAATTCCAAGGCTATAGTGCCGACACTAACTGTCCGTTCTGGGTGGTTGGAGTCAAGCTCTATATCCTGGTGGCTGCCGGCCGGCTGGGGTCTCAACTCATCTGGCCGGCCGACAGTCATTAGTTTCTAGGCTTCTTCTGCCCTGGTCGCCTTACGCTTCTAGCCGACCTGGTATGCTGGGAGTGAGGTTCCTTCTTCCTTAATCTCGGACAATTTTGGGCCGCGTGCTGTCGGCTTCACGGCCAGCTGATTACATTCCTTAGCCATTTTCTGACTTCCTTGAATTGTTCCAATTATTCCGTCCGACCTTTCAAACTTCAGCAACATCAAATGGGGCACTATGACCGCCTTGGCTGCATTGAGAGTAGGGCGGCCAAGGATTACATTGTACCCAGTCAACTCTTTTACCACAAGGAAACGGACGACCATGTCTCTTCCTTCACCCTTCTGCCCAAAACAGATGGGAAGGTCAATCCGTCCAACTGGATGAATGACATTCCCCCCAAATCCTACTAAGGGGTGAGTTATATCTTGGAGAGAATCTTCTGGGAAGCTTAAATTCCTCAAGGCAGAGAGACTTATGATATCGGCCGAACTGCCCGTATCAATCAATATCCATCCCACCTTCAAATTTGCTATTTTCATTACAAAGACCATGGGATCATTGTGCAAAGCTCTGACCTCTCCACGGTCAGCCTCACTTATGGTCACTTCAGGAAATGGCTCGGCCTTAACAACGTCCGTTTGCATCACATTTGACAGGTTTCGAGCGTCCTGCTTGATTCCTTTCATGGTAGGGCCGCCTGAAGCAAAGCCTCCTGATATGACGGCCACAAAACCTGAATCAGTGCTATTCCCATCATCTTCCTTGTCATTCTTCTTTTCACTTTGTTGTTTTTTCTCGGACGTGTTGTCTGTCCGTTTGAAGGTGAATTTGGACTTGGTCACATAGGGTTTCAGCAGACCCTTTTCGGCCAACTTATCCAACAGTCTCTTTAAGTTGATACACTCATTCGTGTCATGACCCACATCCTTGTGGTAATGACAATACTTGTTTTTGTTTCTATACTGAGCCGAGCCTCTCAAAGGCTGAGGCTTCTCAAACTCAAACTTGTCTTTTATCTCCATCAAAATGGAGTAACCATCCTTGTTGAACTCGTACTGAGGCTCGTACGTCTTGCTTTTCTTTGACCTGGGTTGCTTGTCATCAGCTACCCATATTTCTTTTCTTTTGTTTCCTTCTTTCTTTCGACCGACCGAGTCTTGCTGAGAAGATTGCTTCTTCTCAGCCCCCTTGGCCGGCTGTTCTGATTTGGTGAGCGAACAAAAATCCGCGGCCTCAATATAGGCTTCGGCTTCCCGCAATACACCTGCGTAAGACCGAATCTTTTTTCTTACCAAATCAAAATTAAAACCATTGTGCCTTAATCCCCGGAGAAATTCTAAGTAAGCCATTTCGTCCGGAAGATTATGAATTTGGGCTTTTTCTTGGTTAAACCTTTGGACGTACGAGCCTAGTCCTTCATTCTTTCCTTGGACAATTGTAGCCAAGTTGAGACTTGTCTTTCTTGGTGGGATGTTGTATGAGAAGTTTCCCACAAACAACAAACTGAGGGTGGTAAAGCAATTGATGCATCCGGCTGGAAGGCTGTTAAACCAGTCTTGGGCCACCCCTTTGAGAGTGGCCGGGAAGCATCTACACCATGTAGCATCATCCACACTTTGCAAGTACATCAAGTTCCTGTACGAGGTAACATGCTCTTCTGGGTTGCCCGTACCATCATAGGCACCCACTAGTACACTCTTCACTTTTGCTGGTTGAGGGGATGCTAGTATGTCTTGCGAAAACGGAGGCGGCTTATCTCCCAAATTCAACAAACGCATTTGCCAATCTATAGGCTGAGGCTGAGCGGACGTTCCAGCCAGGTAGGGAGTCTGGCCGAACATCTGACCATACGGCCCATATTGCCCAAAAACTTGGGGAGTTGGTTGTATCAACCCATTGAGTACTTGAGGGGGCTGATATGGCAATGGCTGAATTGGACGGGGAGTAATAGTATGGCTCTTGCTGGAAGCAGCCATGCTGGTGTATTGGGAGAAAGATTGGTTGGAGACTTCCTCCGGCATGTTTGGGGTAGAGGCCGTGTCAGAGTATGCGGCCCTCTCCCTTTGCCTGTGCCGAATGTAATCCCTTGCGTCTTTGAAACGCTGTGACGGCTCAGTCTCAACTCTTTTTGGATGTCTGCCCCTCCCCCCAGCCGACTGTGTTTTCGCCAGCAGGCTAGAGAAGTTGGTCCGTGGGACTCGAGGAGACCTTCCATGCGGACGGCGGAATGGGGTGTTATCAGCATCAGTTGCGTTAGACTTGTTGTTGGCTTTCTTAGAGGTGCCTCCTCTCCCCTTTTGCTGGGTAGCCGCCAACTCCTTGCTGAGCTTAGTCAGCTCGGCCATTAAAGCAGCTGGAGTAACAGGAGGTTGTTCGGCCTCTTCAAATGAGGCAGTCAAAGGATTGCTTGAGTGTATGGTAGTATGTATGTCCTCTACATATCCATCCTCACCTGGACGAGGTCCAAAATTAGGTGTCTGACCATCTATTGCCATAACGGACGAGTATCCCCACAGACGGCGCCAAATGTTTCGGGGTTTTTTGTGATTCCCTCGGATACTGGTCGCGCTCTGCTGACAAAGACTCGGACACCTGCAAAATAACGAATATTCCAGTGATCGGAATATTCGCCTCCGACGCTCAAGTTAGTGAACGGAAACGGAAACGGAAAAGGCTAGAAAGAGAAAGTAGAGAGAAGTTGGAGCTCTTTAATGCTCTATATTTATGTTATGTCACAATCCACCCCTCCCATCATAAATGATAGGGGTATTTATAGGGGTGGGAACATGTACCCCTCTAAGGTTTATGCCCTAGAATTTCGTGACATGATTGGCTACGCAATCAGAGGTCGCCACGTGTCGTGGGGGGCGCCGTTTTACGGCTTTCAAGGTTTTCTCGGGATTTGGGCCTGAGGTCATCAGGGCCCTTTTCTCATTCTGATTGTAGCATTGGGGCATTTAGAGATGGCTGACAGGTGTCACCATGACAAGTGGACACGTGTCTCACTCTCATAGGGCCACGTGTCGCCTGTTAATTGGGCCACGTGTCACCATGAGATTGGGCCACGTACCTGGGGTATTTTTACCCTAAACACTAACCACTTTGAGGCGTACATGGAATGAATTGGCTAATGTGCCAAATGAAGCTTGGTGGCCAAGCTGCTACTTAGCAAAGGTCCACCTTCTCATTTTTAGGCGGACGTTGTCTTGCCAAGCTAGGTGGCACTTGTGAAGAGCCAAGTGGACGAGAACCATCGGGCCTCGACTTATTACTAAAGACCGCAAGAGGCAACAAATTTCTAAAGCCTAATGCAATTAGGTCGAGTAGACCCTCCATGAATTCAGGATGCCTACTTAGTGTCCGACCCTCTATGCAAGCATTCATTGCTCACAAGATAGCTTCAAGGTCGGGTATCGTTACAATATAATCAAGTTCATAATCGAAAATAGAAGAAAGCCTATCAAAATAAGATAGGGCAGCTCCTTCTAGTTTTTGAACGGCC
Source organism: Chenopodium album (assembly GCF_948465745.1). NCBI lineage: Eukaryota > Viridiplantae > Streptophyta > Magnoliopsida > Caryophyllales > Amaranthaceae > Chenopodium > Chenopodium album. The sequence continues at coordinate 33,661,057 of NC_137847.1, forward strand.
TAATTACTATACCATATGCTAAGCCGTCACATTTTATTCAAGTCTTTGAAAGACAAGCTACTCCATTGGCGCAATAAGGAAAGACTAAGGTCCAAGCGTTCCTTAGTGTGTATCCACTTCATGAAATTAAGGACAAAGGTCCCTTAGTATAAGGCTTCGGCCCAATAAATGTATTAACACCTTCGGATAAGTCTCCCTTAATAGGGCAATGTACAGATCTATATATGGTCCGAGTGTACATTGAATGGATCCTTCATCCGAACAAGAATAGAAAACTTTAGAAGAGGTTGAGCTGTTCATACAGCACCCTTCCAAGTAGGAGTAAGACTTACCATATAAAGAGCAAAATAGCACATGTGTCGAGCTCCTATGCAAGGAGAAAGCCAAGATTGAAGATACATACGGCAACATTGCCACGTATAATTTCAAATACGATGGTAAAACACCGAATATAATCCCAAAGATTTACTCGGCAAAACACATTGTATAGCTTAAACTCCCAAAGTACAAGGATTCTAGTCGGCAAAAATGTCAAATAGAAATCTCAAAGGTACTCCGAAATGCCGGAATTCTAAGCCTATGCGCCAAAATTGAATTCCGAAAGTGACAGATGGTCATCTTTTGCCCCAACTAAGTCCGAGCCCAATTGATTCATAAGTGACAAGGGCATAGGATGAAACCTCTCGTTAATAAGAGCTTGAACCTATTGAGAGGGCCAAAAAGATAATGTCAATTGACCTCTCAAAGGTTAGTCCAAACGACTAAAAAATCATTGGACGCCTAGAAAAAGACAAAGGAAAATTCATCCCACGTGGCATAGAGACGAGACTAAGAATCTCGGCATATGCTATATCTAATTCGGCACAGACACGAGGCAAAGCCCCTCGGCAAGTGTTAAATGTTTCTCGGCATTTTCCTAGTCTAAGTTAATTGAAACCTTCTAGACTAGATGCCGAATGAATGCAAAAGAAGCATCTGCGCCTAATTGGCCCTAGGTCCGAAATTGTCTAAATGACCAAATCTTTTAACAAGCCTAGGTCCAAAATAATCCTTAAAAAATTGTCTAAATGACAAAATCTTTTAACAAGCCTAGGTCCAAAATAATCCAAAATAACCCTTAGGGAAAACCTCATGAATAAGAGGAATTGAAAAAAGCATAATAGCCAATGAAACCTTGTAATAAAGGTACTTTAAGTAACCCATTAGTCGCAAGACAATCAAGGTGGGGCTTAAAAACATAATGATCGACATCTGTCTAGTTCAAGGGCAATCATTATTATGATTGATTAACTTAGAAAATATCATACCGACCAAGGTATAAAAATTTTCCAAGTTAATCAAACCTTTTTTTAATTGAACTAGACAAGATGTCGAATCCAAAGAAGTTATAAATTCATTTTTCGAGAGGTATAATCCCTCTTGAGAAGAGAAATCACCCCTCTCGAGGGCTTATATTTCGGGGTATTTTTACCCCCTTTTATAGACAAATGAGAGGCCAACAAATGGCGCAATTATAGGTCGACATGTGGCATCCTGCTAAGCTAAATAATGGCCAATAAGATCATGACATGTGGCCTAAAGAAAGATATCGTAAAATTAAGGGCTCAAAGCCCATTAAGGAAACATGCCTAGTGTTTTGGGTGTTTTTGTCCCTCGGGAGAGTTACAACTCGAAGACTGGTCCGGCTGGCTTTGTACTTGCAAAATCAACGGAGACTCTGGTTGGGTGGAGCTCCGCCTCCAACGGTCAAGTTAGTAACTTGAAGAAGGATAAAAAGTGCGGAATTTAAGGTGGGGATCTGCTTGGATTCCAAGCTCAGATATTCTCTGATGTGAGAGAAAATGGATGTATTAAATGATTGTCAATTGTCCCCAAAATGAGGGAATATCTCCCTATTTACAGGGTCATGGGGAAAAGTTCCCTCCACTAGGTCAGTCTGACCTAGGGTAGGTGGGCTGCGCCGCAAAAGTGCAGATTTGGGGAATTGGGCCCTTGAAGGCCGCAATTCTGAGAATTGATCTGGGAGTGCCACGTGTCCGCTGGGGATTGGTCAGAGTTGACTTGCCAGCCTTTGACACGTGGCAGGCCCTCATTGGTCTAAGTGTTTAGGGTAAAAATACCCTAAACATTTGCCCCTCACAGGTGGCACGTGGCAGGTCACGTGGCGCATGTGACACGTGTCCACCGGTGAAAGGTGAATCAGTAAAAACGACTCTTTGAACGAAGGTGTGACGGGGATTCCACCGTTTCACCCCCCCTATAAATAGGGATTTACCCCCTCTCTCTCCTCTTCACTTTTCAATTTTCATTGACTTTTTAGAGAGAGAAAGAGAGATTCTAGAGAGAGGTGCTCTGATCCCGGTTGCATTCTATCAAATTCAAGATCTCCGCGTGCTTTCTCAAAGTCACCCGGTCACCGGTTGTTGCTTGTTTTCAGATTTTCAGAACTTAAAGTAAGGTAACTATCCGTTCCCTTCTTTTAGTTTTTTCTTCTTTTAGCTTGTATACATTCATTTTCGGCTGTATACATTAGTTTTTCAAAAAATAAAATGGACTCACCATCCGCACACACGGCACTGCCTAGGACATTCTACCGGTCTCCTGGTACGGCTGAGTCTAGAACTGGGGGTGCCTTATCTGGAGTTTCAGAAATGCTTTGCTCATCTCCGGCTTCCTCCCTCTTTGTGTCTGTGCAGGACACAAAGGCTAGAGTAAAACAAACGGCTAGGAAAGTGCCCGCTGATGAAGTTGTGAGAGAAGAGGACTATGAAGGTCCTGATGAGCAAAGCGACTCCCAGGAGGATGCCCCCTCCACTTCCTCCAGTAACGAAATAGAAGAGGGAGACGGTGAGGAAGCCGCCTCCTCTCTAGAGCAACAACTATTTTGAAGGGGTACGATTTGGGAGTGTGGCAACTGACCCCAAACTCTTGGGTCAATATTCTGAGCTACATCGCCGCCTGCGAGCTCCAGGATATTGAGCCCAGCTTTACTGCATTTTCCCATATGCACTACCTGAAGAGTGCCACAGGCGGATACGGGGCGTGGTACACTATTTCCACGCTCCCGGAATACTTGATGACTTTGGACAAGGTGTCCAAATGGGGAGGATGGAAAGACAAATTCTCCGGCACTACAATAAAGAGCCGGCTTTGGTGGGCCAGAAATGCGTGCGCCCGACTCTGTCTACCAAAGCCAGGGAGCAAATAATAGAACCGGAGTTTTTTAAGACTACAACTAAGCCCTTGGGGGATGGGTCTCATATAGTTGTACCAAAAAATTGGATTTTTTCTCGGACGAGAGATTCTTGTCCTCTTGTGGGTTGAGCACCATGTTTCCCAAGGGTAGACTCACTCACCCACCCGGCAATTTGCCGTCTGCATTTTATGCTTCAGTGATTTCAATTATTCTTGTTTTAATCCTTTTTTCTTTGTTTTTTAAAAAAGAAGCAAGAAACATGGTGGACCCTGCAAAAACACCGGCTAAGTCTGCCGCACAGCTCCGCAAGGAGTCGGTGTTGGCCAAAGAGGCAGCCGCAGAGGCCAAGGAGGCCAAGAAAGGCGGGGTAAGATCATCCATATATTTTGTCTTGAATTTATCCAAGTTCCTTTGATGCTGGATGACTAACTTTCAGTTTGTTTCGCAGGCTCCTACTGGCATCCTCCCCTGGTCCATTACAAAGGTCTTGAAAAGACCTGGGGATGAGCAGCTGAGAACACCGGCTGCCAAAGCTGGGAAGAAAAGCTCATCGGTCTCTGGCTCTACTGCCAAAGACCACCCCACAACCGGAGGCAAGAGCCCCGCCGCCCTGAAGTCTCTGAGTGAAAGCTCAGAGAAAGAAGGCAAGAAAAAGCCGGATGTCCCAAAGACATCAAAGAGTGGCGAGCCACTCAAAGCTGCAGGTGGTGCTTCAGCCGGAGGGGAGGAGACGGCAAGAGCTGGCGCCAAAGGTAAAATTGAGATTCCTTGGCCGCTTGACTTTATGAGAGTCAAGATAATGGTTGACCTTTCCGGGGGGTCAGTTAGCAGTCGGCAAAGAATGAATGTCAAATACGCTGCTAGTCTCTCACCAAGTACTTCTTATGGTGCAGATGCTACTTCTGGGCCCCCGGACATGGCGGGGTTTGCAAAGAGAATGGTGATAACTTTCACCCAATCGGAGAAGAACACCATCCCCATCCGCCATGAGGTAGATTTTGACCAAATCCTGGGTGAGCTGGCGGAGGTAAGTTGGACTTGACACTTGACTTCTTTTCGTTTCATTCTTCTTTATTTTTTTTTTGTTTGATTTTTCGACTGACCCTATGTAGGTTATGGTCCGGGTGGATGGGCTCCGGGTGCCCTTCAGGAAAAAACAAGATGAGGTAAATAATGCCAAGAAGAGGGCTCAACAAAACCTCAACTCTACTGAATATGCATATTATATGTCTGATCTTGCCATTAAAGCAGTGGAGTTGAAACAGGAGGAGCTGATCAAGACCCTAACGGCTGCTAACGACGTGGCTAACAACCGGATCAATGATCTTGAGCTGCAGCTGAAAAATGCCGATTCGGATCTCAGGGCCTTGGAGGGAGCCGATAAGGAGAATGCGAATCTTCGGAAGGATAACTCCCGGCTGGTTGCTGAGCTGGCCACCCTGAAGGCCAAGCACAAAGAGGAGCTCGACACTGAGCAGAGCCGGCTCATCAATGAAAATGAGCGGGACAATGAAGTCCGCCTGAAAATAGCTTGGGAGCTCCTCTACCCGGATGTTGACTTCGAGGTGTACAAACTTCGGTATGAATACGCCACTGCGGTGTACGATGCCGAAGTCCTTGGTGACCCAGCTCCATCTCGCTTCAAGGTTTGGGCAGCTGAGCAGGGGGCTGAGGTCTCAGATGACGAGGAGCCGGAGGAGTATGAGGGGGAACAGGGCAACAAGGATGTCCAGCCTGAATAGGCTGCCTATATGGAGAGAGTTCCCCCTGCAGGCCAAGTCCAGCCGGAGCAGCCCACTGAGTAGCTCTCCTTTTCTTGTATTTCTGCGGCAATATGCAAAATTTCTTTGTCTTTCTAGCCTGTGTGTCGGGTATGTTATGTATTTTTACTTACTGTGGAGTCGGGTAACATTGGTTTCTTTCCCGGATGTGATTCCGGTTAACAATTATTTTGGCCTTTGTGCCAATTTCAACTAATTATGAAGTATACCGACTTAGTCGATTTTTCATATCTGCACAATTTTTTCAATTTGTCACTTTGGCATATATACTTGATATATACTTGTGATTTTGCCAAACTTATAAAAAGCATGCGGCAGGTATAAATCCGGATGTCCTTGCCCCTGGACGGCTGTGTGGTTGGTGCCATCTGAAACTGATTGATTGTCTTGAAAACTTCTTATACTTTAGAGAGTATGAGATGTTTGTAAGACCATCAATCACAATGGTGATTGCCCCAAACCAAGTACACAGCCGGAAAAAATAACAAGCACACAACCTTTGCCCCAGGCGGTGTTTGGCCGTCTGGGTAACAATCATAGCCATTACACGAAAAGTTTTGCCCGAATTGGGGGGGGGGTACGTAATAATCCTAAGAGCTTGTGATAATACTCCGGCTGATGTCTAGGGACATCCGGAAGTTCACAGTCTTAAACGCTCTTAGGAACCATTCAAGTCAGACGGCTATGAGTTGGCTAATTTAGTCGTTCAATCTTCGTCGTCTGTATGGATACGTAGAACGAGCAGGTAGGCTGTTCTCTACGACGATTGCACCCGGAGGGGTGTCGCCGGTCGCCTTTATCCATTTTGGGATAGGCGATTTTATGAAAAAGACAACCATCCGGCCATTGGCCTCTAGTCTAGTTGGAGACCGGCTACGTAGCCACTAGGCGGTTTTGTGCCTAGCTTTAGGATCTGGTCATAGGCCGGGTGTCACTATGGACATTTGAATTTAATACTAAGTTTCAAACTTAGTTAGTTATCTGGCCATTGGCCTCATGTCATTCCGACGTTTAAGTGGGATACTAAAACTTAGACATTGTCCCTTTAAGAAAATGACCTGTATGGGGAAAACCCAGACGGAACTAAGAACAAACATAATTGAAAACAAAAAAGCACTTTTCATTAATACTCTTTGTTACAAAAATTTACAAGTCTCAGAAGTAGTACTTTTTCAAGTTGTCTACATTCCAAGTTCTAGGCAAGCGTCTACCGTCTGGGGTTTTCAGGCGGTAGGTGCCGTCTCTTACTTCTTCATAGATCCGGTAGGGGCCTTCCCAATTTGGAGTTAGCTTTCAGGCTCATTGTCCCTACCGGTTGCCTCCATTTTGCGTATCACAAAATCGTCCACTTTCAAAGGGCGTTTGTGTACTCTTTTGTTATAGGCTCTGGTCATTCTTAGACGGTAAATCTCATGACGTAAGGCAGCATTGCCCCTGCGTTCCGGGAGGGAGTCCAATGCCAGCCGCATGGCCTCCCAATTTACCTCTTCATCATAGAGCATCACTCTGAGCGTGGGCTCATAGTGTTCAATGGGCAAGACGGCTTTAGCACCGTACACCATGAGAAATGGAGTTTCCCCGGTTGACCCTTTGGCAGTTGTCCGGATGGCCCATAGGACATGAATAAATTCTTCTTCCCATAAACCACCGGCTCTTTCAATTTTCTTTTTTATGCCGTCTGAGATGAGTTTGTTGAAAGCCTTAACCTGGCCATTTGCTTGAGGACGGCTGACTGAGGCAAAGTAACTTGAGATCCCTTGATCTCCCAACAAAGTCCTGAGTTGGGGCGTCTCAAACTGAGGGCCATTGTCAAATACCATAGATGTAGGTACCCCAAACCGGGTGATAATGTTCTTTCAAATGAAAGAGATGACATCCTTTGTGTTGATATTCTTAAATGCCTCCGCCTCCACCCACTTTGTGAAGTAATCCACAGCCACCAAAATATAGCGCTTTCCGCCTGGAGCAGGCGTATAAGGACCCAAAATGTCCATCCCCCATTTAGCAAACGGGACTGGGCTGTGGATTGCCGTCAGATCAGTAGCCGGGCGATGTATAAGCTTGCCAAACCTTTGGCATTTGTCAGATTTCTTCACAAATTCCTTGGCGTCTGCCTCAAGGGTAGGCCAAAAATAATGTCGTCTGGCTCTGACGGCTAGGGACTTGCCGCCTATGTGGGAGGCACAAAATCCCGCATGCAGCTCTTCGAGAACCTCTTTCCCCTTTTCTGGGGTAACACACTTCAACAAAGGCTTGAGAAATCCAGCCTTGGAGAGTTCTCCGTTTCTCATCTAGAAGTTAGCTGCTCTCTTCTTCATGACGGCTGCTTCCTGTGGTGAATCAGGGAGCACGCTGACTGTTAGATACGCCCGGATGCCATCCATCCCGGTAGAACTTCGGTTCAGAATTCCAATGGGCTCTTCATATATACTTCTTTTTACCAGAACTTCCCAAAAGACTGACCGAGGCGTATCATGGAAGGCGGAGGATGCCAATTTTGACAATGCATCCGCCTGGTTGTTATCTGACCGGGGCATTTGACTTAGTTGGAACTCTTCAAGTGACCCAGCCTCTTCTTTGACGGCCTGAAGATATTTGATCATAGCCGAGTTAGTTGCTTCATATTTTCCCTCATACTGGCTAACGACCAACTGAGAATCAGAGAAGGCGTCAATCTTTGTTGCCCCTACTGCCTTACACATGCGGATTCCGGCTAGCAGGGCTTCATACTCTGCCTCATTGTTTGAGGCCTGAAACTTGAACCGTAGTGCATACTCAAACTTATCTCCTTCTGGAGATTCATAGATAATGCCTGCACCACAGTCGTTCTTTGTAGAGCTCCCATTTACATACACCTTCCAAACCTGATCAATATTATCTGGAGGAACCGGTCGAGTCATTTCAACAATGAAGTCGGCAAACACCTGACCTTTCACTGCCTTCCTTGGTTCATAGGTGAGTTCAAGACTTTGCATTTCAATAGCCCACTGTAACATTCTGCCGGATGACTCCAAGGTAGACATTGGCCACTTGAGGGGCTGGTCGGTGTAAATCACAACCGGATGTGCCAGAAAGTATGGCTTCAGCTTTTTGAAGGCCATATATAGAGCAAGACCAAATTTTTCAACCATGGGGTACCGGAGTTCAGCATTCTTCAACACATGGCTAATGAAATATACCGGGAGCTGGATGTCGTCTCGTTCAGCAAGGAGAACAGCACTGAGGGCATGATCTGAGACGGCTAGGTACATGTACAACTTTTCTCTAGGCAAAGGACTAACAAGCCTTGGCAAAGAGTGCAAGTGTTCTTTCAATTTCTGGAAGGCCGCCTCAGCATCATCCCCCCATTCAAACCTAGTCTTCTTCCTGATTGCTTGGAAGAAGTAAAGGCATTTGTCACCTGACCGGCTGAGGAACCTCCCCAATGCGGCCAGGTAACCGGTGAGTCTCTGAACTTCCTTGAAAGTGCGGGGTGACTTCATGTCAATCACCGCCTGTATCTTCTCAAGGTTAGCCTCTATCCCCCTTTGATCAATCAGGAATCCGAGAAACTTCCCAGACTCAACACCAAAGACGCATTTCATAGGATTCAACATAACCTTATGCTGCTTGAGTGTGGTGAAGGTTTCTGGGAGATCAGCAAGGTGATCCACCTGCTGCTTGGATTTGACTATCATTTCATCAATATATGCCTCTACGTTCCTCCCTATTTGATTAATGAAGACTGTATTAATCATCCGTTGGAACGTAGCTGGCGCATTCTTCAAGCCAAACAGCATCACAGTATAACAGAATAACCCCTGATCAGTGACGAAGGTCGTCTTCACTTGATCTTTATTCCACAGGGGTATCTGATGGATGCCGGAATAGGCATCCATAAAACTCATCAAGGCATGACCGACTGTAGAATCGACTAAGCTGTCAATCTTTGGAAGTGGATAACTATCCTTCGGGCATGCCCTGTTGAGGTCTGTGTAATCTACACACATCCGCCAGGTACAATTCGGCTTCTTTACAAGCACAACATTCGCCACCCAGTCGGGGAAAGTACATGGCCGAATGAACCTAGCATCCAACAGCTTTTTTAACCTTCGGCAGCTGCCGCTTGACTGCTTTCCTCGCTGTGATTTCTTTTCTTTTGCCGGATGGGCTTCAATCTTGGATCCACGGCGAGTTTGTGGACAGCGAGATCCGGGCTGATGCCAGGCATCTCTTCCACTTCAAAGGCAAAAATGTCTTTGAATTCTTTCAGCAGAAGGTGCAAATCTACACCCAGAACAACATGAGCAACCGTCCCAACCAATATACTTCGCTCTGGACGGCTATCATCCAGAGCAAGATCAATACTTTCACCAGCCGGTTAGGGACGGAGCTCTTCTGACCGTTCGCCGGTCAGTGATTGCTATTTCTTTTCTTTTTTCACCTCCACCAGCTGTGCAGCTTTCCTTTTCTTTCCGGCTGCTGGTGGGGGTGGACTGGCATTCTTGACACTATCAAGGTCTACTAGTTCCTTCCCTTGGCCGTCTGCGGCCACAGTATCTTTGACGGCTAAGAGGTAGCACACCCGGGCCGTCTTCTGATCCCCGTTCAGGGAACCAACAGAGCCATCATCCCGCTCATACTTGATGAGCATGAGAGACGGGATGATTACCGCCTTGGCTTCGTTGAGGGTTGGCCTACCAAGAATAATGTTGTAGGCGGTCAACTCTTCAATGACCAAGAATCTGACGACAATATGTCGTCCCTAACCTTTTTCTCCCAGCCGAATGGGTAAGTCAATTCTTCCGGCTGGGTAGACCATCCCACCCCCAAAACCATCCAAGGGGTGGGTGACCGGATGCATGCTGCTGGAGTTGTATTTCAGCTTCTGCAAGCACCAGAAGCTGATGATGTCAGACGATCTGCCGGTATCAATAAGGATGCGTCCAACTAATTGGTTGGCAACTTTACATTCAATGACTACCGGGTCGTCATGCGGACGGCAGACGCTGCCTTGTCCTTCTCAGTAATGAGAACATCTGGGAAGGTGGAACTGGCAGACGCCTGCTCGTCATTATCCTTGTCCATCTTTCGAAGATGGCTTTTGGTGCCCCGGACGGAAGGGCCACCACATGAGAAACCGCCTGCTATAGTGTAGACCGGATCCGTATCGGTATCCGAGCTACTAGTAGGCTGGTGGGTTGTCTTGGAGGACTGACCCTTATTTTTCTTCTTTGCCCCGGCTGGGGACATAGAAATGTAGGACTTCAACATCCCTTTGTCAGCCAGACAGTCCAACGCCCGCTGAAGACCGAAGAAGTCGTTGGTGTCATGGCCTACCTCCTCATGGAATTGGCAGTATTTGTTCTAGTTCCGTGACTGGATGGAACTCTTCATTGGATTCGGCTTCTCAATAGACAGCCGGTCCTTTACCTCCATGAGGATGGAGTTGCAGTCTTTGTTAAACTCGTACCGGGGAACGTACGGTTTAAACTCCTTTTTCTTCTTCTAGGACGGCTGCTCAGAATCACTGACTGCCCAGACTTCTTTTCTTTTCTTGCTCTCTTCTTTTTTCTTTGCCGGCTGAGCAACCCGGCTCTCTTTTTGCTTGTCGGACTTCTTGGAGTCCGACTGACTGCCAGGCGTGCAGAAGTCGGTTGCTTGAATATAGCTTTTCGCCTTCCTCAGGGCCGCCAGCAACGTAAATGCCCCTTTTCTGATAAGGTCGAACTTGAAGTTCGACCTTTCTCTCAAACCCTTAAAGAATTCTGTAAATGCTACCTTATCAGACAGCCCTGGATCTGGATTCTAAACAGGTTGAACCGCCTGACATATGAGTGTAGCCCTTCTATCTCTCCCTACTTAATGGTGCTCAAGTCTAAACTTGTTTTCTTAGCAGGGATGTTCATTGAGAAGTTGGTGGCAAACAAGAAGGCTAGCTTCATGAAGCAATCAATAGATCCGGCTGGCAAGTTGCCAAACCATTGGGGGCAATGCCCTTCAATGTAGCCGGAAAACAACGACACCAGGTGGCATCGTCCCAACCCTGTAAAAACATAAGGTTGGTGTATGCCATCAGGTGGTCTTCAGGGTTGGTGGTACCATCATAAGTACCAACCAACACATTCTTAACCTTGGCCGGCTGGGCCGCCTCGGTTATATTCTTGGCGAACGCAGAAGGCTGTTCACCAAGCTTCAGCAGCCGGAGCTGCCAGTCCAGTGGCTGGACATTGTGGTATGCCGCCTGACCTCCGAATGGGGGTAGCTGCATAAATTGGAGGCCATATTGCCCATACTACGCCTGGGGTGCGTATGGCATAGACCCTATCATGAGTTGAGGTTCGGTGTTGACGGTCTTGTCGACTCTCATGCAAGGATAATGAGTTCCTTGTAGAAGTTTCTCTGAAGCTGTCTGCAAAACTTGATGTAGAAGCCGACTCATACAGCTGCTGATGTCTCCTCCGCTCAATGATATGTCGAGCGTCGGAGGCAGACGCCTTGTTAGCCTCCGGCTGTTGTTGCCGGGCCTGCCTCTTGGGCAACAGAATTTTAGCCTAATCAAGTTTTGCGGCTGCCTTCTCCCTGGGATGAGGAGTTGGCTGCCTGTCCCTGACTGGCTTCTTCCTCCCAACAGAGGGAGTCTTTTTAGCCGGCTGACCCTTACTAAAGCCAGCCTTGCTCTTGTTGATCATCTCCTTGATTTCACCCTTGAAGGAGTTCATGAATTTCATGAGCTCATCTGGGTGACCGGAGCTTCTCCTTTGGCCTTCCGGGTTACCCCTTCTGGCCGCCCAGGGGGCCGCCTGCTTGGACCCGCCTGGTCTTCATCACGTTCCAATTGATCCCTGGAACGCATGGACTTAGAGATGAGGGAGCCATCCCTGGTTGTATAAGTCTCCACATCATCATCCTCATCATCTTCCTCCTCAGTAAAGACCTCGGGCTGAGGCTGGGAAGAAAGCCGAGGAATTCCAAAGCTACCCGGTTGAATAACCGGTTGAACATTATCAAGGTTACACATTTGGGTAACCGGCTGCAGAGTATTAGAGTTAGGAATCGGTACAGAATCTTGAACCATCTTAAGGTACTCTCCCCACAGACACGCCAAATGTTTTGGGTGTTTTTGTCCCTCGGGAGAGTTACAACTCGAAGACTGGTTCGGCTGGCTCTATACCTGAAAAATCAACGGAGACTTCGGTTGGGTGGAGTTCCGCCTCCAACGATCAAGTTAGTAACTTGAAGAAGGATAAAAAGTGCGGAATTTAAGGTGGGGATCTGCTTGGATTCCAAGCTCAGATATTCTCTGATGTGAGGGAAAATGGATGTAATAAATGATTGTCAATTGTCCCCAAAATGAGGGAATATCTCCCTATTTATAGGGTCATGGGGAAAAGTTCCCTCCACTAGGTCAGTCTGACCTAGGATAGGTGAGCTGCGCCGCAAAAGTGCGGATTTGGGGAATTGGGCCCTTGAAGGTTGCAATTCTGAGAATTGATCTGGGAGTGCCACGTGTCAGCTAGGGATTGGTCAGAGGTGACTTGCCAGCCTTTGACATGTGGCAGGCTCTCATTGGTCCAAGTGTTTAGGGTAAAAATACCGCAAACACCTAGCATGAAGGAAACCCTAATACACGTGTCAGTCACGTATAGGGCAGCCGATCTTCCTAGGTTATGAAACCCTAGGAGCATGATCTCCCACTTCCCTATAAATACTACATCATTTCATGATGTAAGGGGGATACACAATTCCCAAAGGCACAATGCCCAAAATATGCTCTCACTTCTCTCTAGTTTCTCTCTCTAAAATTCCGTTTTCCGATCACTAACTTGATCGTCGAAGGCGGATCTCCGGCACACCGGAGATCCGTTGTTTTGCAGGTGTTCAGGCCGTACGAGTGTAGCGTTCCAGATCTGTCTCCCGGGGTAATCGATACCCCCCTTTCGGGTTATCCAAAAAATGCCCGAAACAACTCCTAATTAAATTAATCACATGCACAACTATGTCAACAAATTTAATTGCAACAACTTAATCATCCAAGAATGATCAACTAGAAAAAATCATCAATCAAGCATGCTTCCCCTTCTCCCTAGCTACTAATCTACTCAAAAATCATAGTGAAATAGAAAAACAAAGCAAATTCAATTACAAACATCATCATTTCAAGCTTAATCAAAGAGAAAATCAAATTCAACAAATTCTCAAACCAAAGATCAACAATCAAATCAAACAATCAAGAATTAAGCAAGCAAAAGTAAATTCAAAGAAAGAAATTCTCACTAATTTTCATTGATTGAAGAAGAAATCCAAGCTCAAAGATGTAATTTGAAGTACAAAACAAGTAATCTAAAGTTTCTCTACTTACTTTCTCTCTCTACAAAATCTGAAAATAAAATCTCAAGTACATATGAAATTGTCATCCCGTAAAAAAGGAAAAGTCAAGGATTATTTATAATAAATCGAGCGAAGAGGTTCGGAGCAGGGCCATGCGCAACACAGCAGGGTCTGCGCGCAAGCTCAGAGTGGTCTGTGCACGCTCACCCTTGCTGTGGTGTTGCGGCGTGCACGGCTCCTCTTGCTCACTCGTAGATCCTTGTGCGAAGCTATGCTCTCAACGCCCTCGTGCATCCCCATCGTCGGCAAAATTATATGCAAAATGAATAGAAAATAAACTAAAATAGCTAAATAAGAACAAAAATCATGAATAAATCATAAAATTGAATGAAAAAACAAAATGAGTTATAAAGACAGAAAATAAAAGAAAACTACAAAAATTATATGAAAATATAGCAAGAAAATATAGAAAAAGGAATTAAAAGCTACTCTATTGAGCGCCATAAATGGACGCTCATCAAATTCCCCCAAGCTAGACATTTGTTCGTCCTCGAGCAAAACAAAATCAAACCCAAGGAAAGATGATAACATTATTTTAGCAAAGAAAGAAACAAGAAGAACTAGAGATTATGAGAATGTACACTAACTCACTTTCGTAGGAATCACGGTCAATTTTAGCAACTAAAGACAAGCCATTTAAACTCCTCGATCGCTTTAGAGGACGAGTAATGCTCTCGTAAGGGTTTCCTAAGAGAATAACCCATAACTCTAAGTAAAATGAGGCAAAGAACAATAAAGGAGAAATGAGAAAGTTAAACCAAAAGGAAGAAAAATGCTCTTACAATGGACTTTTGCAAGTAGACAAAACACAAGTAGATACCAAGCTTCCTAAACAAACAACGGTAGGCACGTTCCGAGATATCTAAGGTTGATTGAAACATAGAACATGCTAACCATAGAGAACTATCAAGACACAATTCACTTTCATCTCAAAACCTTTTTAGTACATTCTCCCAATTAGCTTCCAATCTACCTTTAATGAGCATCTCAATGGTTCCTCGAAGGAACTGGAAAAAAAAAGAGATTTGAGGCTAATTGACGTCTCAACTTTTTCATACCGCTCTATAAGCTTGACCTACATCTCCCTCCACCGACTTGTGACTCAACCACAAAGGTCAAACGATCTTGGAAAGGGTTCTAATGTATAGCCAAAAAAGGTGAAGGTAGGCTAAAATTTTAAATTTTGTGGTATACCTAAATTGTGAAGCAAAGATTGGCCAAATCTCAACACCAAAACCACGCAATCACCTAAAAAAAACACAAACACCCCCAAGCTTATTCAAAGAAAAAATCACAAATATATATACAAAACGCGTAAGAACGCTTCCCCCCAAGCTTGAACAAAGCATTGTCCTCAATTCTTAAAATAGGGAGAAAGACACATACATCAAAATATTTTTTGAATTTTTCATTTTTCACTTTTTTTAATTTTTGCCAAAGCTTTTGAATTTGATTTGCTTTTCCTCATTTTTTCAATATTCACATTATTTCATTGTCCTCGCCTCTTTTAACTTTGGACGGCTTTTTCAACTTGGCATTTGCCTTTTATTCACAAAATATGTAAAACAAAAACTTTCTTTCATTAAAAGAACTAAACAATCATTCTCATCCACCAAAACTCCAACACTAGAGACCAAATGCTTCACAAAAACCAATAATGGGAACGAGAATGAAACAAAAGGCTCAAAAGCTAAAGATGTGGCTTGAAAAGAAGGGTATAAGGCTCAAATGGTTAGCAAGAAAGCAAATGAAAACCCAAAACAAAGATAAGAAAACTATCCTAGAAAAAGAAAAAACACCACCCCGAAGAGATGCCTTTGTCCTTCCTAATTGGCTCGGTTACGATCTCGGGAGATGAAAGTCAAATTCTAGATAAAGCATACAATAGCCAAGGATCCATGCACCGCTCAAGTAAGATATGTAGAAGGCTAGAAAAGAATGAAACCTCACATGGTTGTAGCAAAAACTCACCATTAGTTTCAAATTCACCAAAAGGGAGCAATTGCAATTTTAAAAAACAATAGAATCCGGCTTCAAGGTCCCAAAAGTTCTAAAGACACTACCTTAGCTTACTCTATCCTAGAATCAAACAAACATACTCTCAAACCGTGCGAACCATTGTCTTTTAGGAAGGATAATATCTAAAAACGCAAGTTCAAGTGGTACTAAGTATAAAACAAAAGCAAAAACAAAAAGCAATTAGAGCAATGCCTCTAAAACTTAGTTTGTTGTTGCTGTTTTTTTTTTTTGATTGCAAAATGCAAAAAGAAATGAAACGAAAAGAGAAAAAGATAACAAAAAGAATAACCAAAACAAAAAGAAAATGGAAAAAGAGGAAAAAGAAAAGGGAAAGAAAAGAAAGAAAATAAAGAAGATGAAGAAGGAATAGAAAATCACAAGGAAGCAATCCAAACACGTAATATCCCAATCGATAAACAAATGGTCATTCGGCTACAACGCCAATGACCCCAAACACACTAAGGTGTTAAAAGCATGCAACCTTGAACCATTCAACTTCTCCTAATCTAAACCTAAACTATGCATACAAAAGCGAAAGAAAAAGAGGCAAAAAAATAGAAATATCTCACCCAATGATCGTGATAAGAAAAAACATGTACAATAATAAGAAATTCGTTACCAAATTCCAAGCGTCGAATGCTCTTATCGGGGACCTGAAAAGTGAGAGATAAAGAAAAAGAAAAAGAAATATCTACACAAAAGAATGTTAGTACTTTATGAGAGAAGAAAACAAAGAAATAAAAGGGATACGGTAATGCAGGACAGAGCAGAATCATCAGGAAGCAGAATCAGGAAGCAAAAGGCAGATCACACAGTAATCAAACGAACAAGCAACAATACCAGGAACTAAAGCAAAGAATCCATCAGCAAGAAAACATCATCAGCCATACAGAACAACAAAGAAGCATGAGACAATCAATGATCAACACCAGCATGCAAAAGAGACCAAGAGTGAACCATAAAAGCGAAGGGGAGAACGGTGAGGCACACAAACAACATAAAACACCCCCAAGCTTGAAATGAACTACCCCCCAAACTCAAATCCTATTAGCATATAGACATAAATAGAACAACATAAAAAGCAAACAAGTAACGGGGGGTAGACAATATGGAATCACATAGTATTATGGTAAGGGGTAGAATGAGTACTCCCTTCACCGGTCTCTAAGACTACATGACTAGAGCTAGCGTAATCACCCACCTCTCTGGGAGCCTTGCCCCTCAACCTACCCTCTCTCCTAGCGCGATCCACCGCGAAGAAATGAGACCAATCATCAAAGATCGGCTCGCCTGTCAAGCCCCACCTACCAAAAGTTTCCGGGTTCGGGAAAGGCAAAGGGTTTGCGGGATAATAAGTGAAGTCGCACCCATCGGGCCGCTTATAATCGTAAGTGGACGAGGTGGTGCCAACAATAGCACTAGGGAGGACATTAGGATCCTCCCAATAAGGATAACAAAGTCTTGGTCCAACGGAGGGGTCATAGGGTTCCCATTGAGGGATAGTCCTTGTTGGACCGGGAGGTACGGATAGTTCAAGTACGGTTCAATCTCCCCCCTCCTAACATGGAAATCATACACTTGACTAGCATGAAAAACATAATCAAGAAAGAAGTCGCGCTCCAAAGGCATAGAATACAAGACATTTGCGATATAATTAATCTCGGCATGCAAAGTGGATAATTCAAGTGAAGTAGAAGAAGAAGAGGAAGGGATAGTTGTACCTCCCCGTTCAACCGGGGGCAAAGCTTGAAAATCCGCCTAAAGAACATCATCGGAATTGGTTCTTGTATGATTTCTCTTCCCCCGAAGAGAAGGATCAATATTGCACCTTGGAGGTCTCCAAGTAAGCGAATTCCTCTTTGTCTTACGGTCGGTGGCTTCTTTGATTGGAATTAAGAACCAATCCTTAACACGAAAGACCTTTCAAATGTAAAGATCTTGTCTCTTGGTACGCTAGATAAACTTTTTGTTGACAATAGCATAAATGTTGAGGTAGTGGGAAGGAGTTTTCTCATGAGGATCAACTATATGGGCGGAAGTTTAAAAAGCAAATCCTTGTAGGAGTCATCAACGCAAAGAGCAAGAATGGAGATCATGCCCCCAATCTGAATGCTCCTTGAGAGTGAAAGGCCATCTCTAATATCAAGAAATCGGTTCATCAAGTGTTAAGTAAAATCAACAAGCTCAAGCTCTCCTTGCTCGTGATCGGCTATCCAATGCCAACATAACTCTTCACGAGAAATGGCACCCAATGAGTCTTTAGAACATAGAGCATAGGTGAGAATACGATTGAAGTATCTCATGGACGGATGGATGACAGAAGCGACCTTTGAAGTTTGTGGCTCATATTTCCCTTCATTAGAGATGTGTCGCCACCACTTGAGCTCATCATACTCATGGTCATCACTCATCTTAACATTGGCCAGATATACAATGTGATCTTCATCCACGGCTTAAGGAAATCGAAAGAATGTACCAAGTGGGATTCCGAAATCCGATGATCATTATTAAAGAATTGGAAAGTCAATGTCCTTGAAGAATCACCATTAGTCCCACGAATAACTTCAAGAGACGAGAGAAATTCATATGTTACTCTAGCATAAGTGGGAGAATTCAAATCCAAAAACTCCAATAGACCTATATTCCTGGCAAGTAGACGAACACCTTCATCAATTCCAAGAAATTTTGTAGTCGCTTGATCATAAAAGCGGGTAGATTTAAGCTTCCTCTTTATCCATTGGATGAATCTGTCCCAATGGAGGTCCTTAGAGAATTATATGCCATATGTTTCAACTACCTCGAGAAGAGGTGGAACAACATGCCGGGATTTGCTTATGCTTGTTCTAGCCCTTTTCTTTCGACGAATAGGGGTTATCTGCAAGAAGAAAGGCCAAGCATAAGCAATTCATCAAGAAATTGTCTCAAACACACAAGAGCATAAGAGATAGAATCATCACCAAATAATCATAGAGAATTGATCAAGAAATTTCAAGCACAGAGATAATCCAATCATGAATGAAACAAGAATTGGTCACAAAGAACTAATGCCATGAATATAGTAGCAACCATAGAAAAATTCAATGAGAAATAAGAAGCAGCTAATCATTAATCAAAGGCAAAATTTTGTCATGAAAGACCAAAATCATGAATCATCATAGGCAAAATTACCCAAAAACATTGAATTATCAAAGAAACAAAGACCATGAACAATACCCATGAGAGAGAAAAATGACCAACAATGGTGATTTCAAGAATTCAAGCAAGGTAACAATTTCATTATGAAAAAGCTTCAAAATATCATCAAATAACATCTTACAACACAAAATACAAGCAAAATGAACCAACAATGGAGTTCTACCATTAAAGCCCAAATAAGGGTTTCGTGCTTTAAAAATGAGGAAGAAGATGACTAGAAAATGAGAAATCATACCTCAATGAAGCCTTAAAACACTTGAAAATGGAATAAATGAAGATTATAAACCAATTAGAACACCAAGAAGCAAGTTTCAAACCCCAATTTGAACACCCAAAATTCGAAAATCCAAGACCTAAAATTTTGAATATGTGTTCGAAAATCTGAAAATTTCTTGTGTGAAATTGTGATTTTGTTGCTGTAATTTGTGAAATGACGAATTAAAATAATATAAAGTGAAGTTTTTTGAGGATTTGTTAAAAGGAAGAAGAAGTAAAGTGAAGGAGAAGGCAGGATGAGAAAATCTGGGAGAGAGAATGTGGGATGAAGGGGGGCAAAGCAGCTAAGGCACGAAAAAGGGGGTTTAGCTGCCAGGCTCGTGCGTGCGTGCACACCCAGCTGTGCATGCGCACGAGCGGCCGGCTTTGGGGGCGTTGCGTGCATTGGTTAGTGCTTGTGTGTGCGGTGCTCTCGTTGACGCTCTCGAGCGTCAAGCTCAAGTGATGCTCACGAGAGGGACAGACCAAAAATCACTCAATTTTCTCAATAATGACTTGTTCATGTTTAAAATCCACGAGAGCGCAACCATGAGACCGCACTTGCACATCAATCTCTTCTTCACTTTAATTCAACTCCAACCTCTTGAAACCTTCAATTGACACCAAAATTTTCAGAAATCTTAATCAACTCAATCCCAAGGTACCTTAAATCAAGAAAACAAAGAAAGATAAGAAAATTTCTCAAAAATAGAAGAAATAAAAAGAATAAAAAATCAAAAGAAAGGGTTAAAAAACCGGGTTGCCTCCCGAGAAGCGCTTGTTTAACGTCATAGCTCGACGTTCTCCACCTATCAAGGTGGTTGACGGATAATCATTTTGTGAACAAGGCCAAAGAAAGCACCATCAAAGTACTTCTTCAGTCGATGGCCATTGACCTTGAACAGAGATGATGAATCTAACATAGAAACTTCCACAACACCATTTGGAAAGACACCTTGAACCAAAGAAGGACCACTCCTCCTTAACATGAGCTTTCCGGGGAACAACTTCATCTTAGAATTATAAAGAAGAACCTTGTCACCTACACAAACTTCCTTTTTCTCAATAAGTTTCTCATGAGCATCCTTAGATTGAGCTTTGTAGGTACCTGCACAATCATAAGCATCAAGCTTAAGTTCTTCTAATTCATGAAGATCCAACCACCTTTGCTTTCCCGAACTCGCCAAATCGAATTTGATTTTCCTGATTGCCCAATGAGCGCGGTGCTCAAGCTCCACCGGAAGATGACATGATTTTCCAGAAACAAGGCAGTCTGGAGTGGTGCCTATGGGAGTCTTGAAAGCTGTTTGATATGCCCATAAAGTATCATCAAGTTTGTCTGCCCAATTTTTCCTATTCCTAGCAACCGTCTTCTCAAGGATCAACTTTATTTGACGGTTGGACACCTCAACTTGTCAACTAGTTTGAGGGTGGTAGGGAAGACCGAAACGTTGATAATCGCCATGCTTTCTCAACAACTTTTGGAAAGCATTATGTACAAAATGCGATCCATTGTCACTTATTACCGCCTTGGGCACACTGAATCTCGGAAGAATGATTTTTTTTAATAGCTTTATCACCACCTTGTGGTCATTTGTAGGGGAGGCAATGGCCTCAACCTATTTAGAAACATAATAGACCGCCACAAGGATGTAATGGTTTCCAAAAGAAGAAGGGAATGGTCCCATGAAGTCAATGCCCCATACATCGAAAATCTCCAACTCAAGGATGGGTTGTTGAGGCATCTCATTCCTCTTTGAAACGTTTCCAGTCCTTTGTCATCTATCACAAGACTTTATAAAACCCCAAGTGTCCTTAAAAAGATGTGGTCACCATAAACCACTTTGGAAAATCTTTGAAGCGGTTTTGGAAACTCCCATGTGACCACCGCTAGGATCCGAGTGGAACATCTTCAAGACATTCGGCACTTCTTCACATCCCCGGCAATGGCGCCATTTTGATGCGTTGTAATCTAGGTCGTTGAAAACTAAAGCACCACCAATAAAAAAATTAAGAAAATCAAACTTATTCCTAGTATAGGACAAGTCTGAGTCAAACCACGAGGAGTGAGAGGGAGATCGCTATAGTCAATGGTCAAGCTTTCGAAGAATGAGAGGTGAAGTGAATTTAATTGTAACTAAGGTATCAACTAGCTAATCAAGACAAAGAAAATCAATATGCTAAACACTAGGGATTAAGGTTCCACATGCAAGCTCAATGACTATGTCAATCGATGAAGAACTCAATTGAGTCAAACGTTGCAAAGGACAAACAATAGTTGCAATTAATAGAATTCAAGAGCTATCTCCTATAAGTCAAGCTAGGGTTCACTATGAATGACTAATAAGGAAAATCACAATCAAATTCAACCAATTAAAACAATTCTCAAATCAAGGGTTCATGTCATTGAAATTTGATATGCAATCTAGATTAATCATCTAGGTTTATCACTCCTAATCAAATTAATCACATGCACAACTATGTCAACCAATTTAATTGCAACAATTCAATCATCCAAGAATCATCAACTAGCGAAAATCATCAATCAAGCATGCTTCCCTTTCTCCCTAGCTACTAATCTACTCACAAATCGTAATGGAATTGAAAAACAAAGCAAACTGAATTACAAACATCATCATTTCAAGCATAATCAAAGAGAAAATCAAATTCAACAAATTCTCAAACTAAAGATCAACAATAAAATAAAACATTCAAGAACTAAAGGAAAGAGCAAGCAAACACTACTACAAAACTTGGAAAAGAGGCCCCTAATTAATGACCCGTTATTTAACCAACGGGTCTGTTTGATATGGGAGACTTAATATTAATTGTAACAGGTCTCTTACATGTATTAAAGACAAAATGAGAGAGATAAAATACCTGTTGCCAAACCCAACGGGTCTCTTTATCATATTAGGACCCACAGCATTGGCATATTAAATAGATAAGAGACCCGTTCTCATTATTAACGGGTCTTTTAGCTTTGTTCCTTACTACAACAATGAGTGCCCCTATTTAATTCGTACTCTATTTTTTTTTTCATTGTGTCCTATATTCATTCACTTACTTGCTATTGATGTTTACTTGGTATTCTCTCTCTTCAAAACCCAAACCCTAAATTAAAACCCTAGCTCATCTTCTCTTTGAATCTGCTGCCGTCACTTCCTCCTCTTCCTCTATTGAATTGAAAATCATCAAATACTCTAAGTATGGGGAAATGTGGCACTCCTAGACAGGTATTTCTCTATCTTCAATATGCTTTCTCTTACCC
Source organism: Chenopodium album (assembly GCF_948465745.1). Lineage (NCBI taxonomy): Eukaryota > Viridiplantae > Streptophyta > Magnoliopsida > Caryophyllales > Amaranthaceae > Chenopodium > Chenopodium album. The sequence goes on from NC_137847.1 coordinate 33,683,144, forward strand.
CTATCAAATTTCTCATGTTTGAGAAAATCGCTTAGTTAGAGTGAGATTTGTTGGTTTTAGTGTTGATCTGATCGGACTCCAGACACGCGAGAGCCCAGCCTGGGAGGAACGGATCGCTGCTATGTTTATGTGCCGGTGTTGGTGAAAATATATCTTCAGTTTTTAAGGTAATTTGTCCCTTTAATGTGGGTTTTCATTTCTTGATTTTTTGGTTGGTGAGAAATTGTTTAAGGAGTAAATTATACTATTAGATCTGATCTTGAAGGCTATATTTAAATATACACCCTGCTTTATATTGTAAATTTGCATTATTGAATGGTCTTCATCATCGTCGATGCTTTGTTATGAACAAAAATAGAGGAAAAGGCTCTGGTGGGAAACAAAAGATTTTGAAAACATAAATTTTCATTTTTGGGGTTTTCGCAGAAAATTTACTTGGGAAATTCACCAAATTTTACAATCAGTTTTCGGGTTTTTCTAGAGGTAAATGCTTGTGCATGCAATTAACCCTTTAAAGATTTCATCTTTTCATTAATATTTTACTGTACAAAACCGTTTAATGAGTATAATTCACTTTGATTTGTTGATGGAATTCTTTTGTTTAATTAATTTAGGGTTCTTGTTCGTGTTAATTAATTGAAATTCTAGAGCTTTTGGGCATTTTATAATACAAATCTAACTGCCATTATTTTAATTAATCTCAGAGTTATCAGAAAAAAATGGGGTTGAAGATAATGGATGCTACCATAGCAAACTTCAATGGAGTTTTTGACAAGTTTGCAAAGGAAGCTGCAAATAACAAAGTTAATCTCATCCTCTTTTTGGGTGACAAATATATATATTTGTTGAAAACATACATGGTTAGTGGTTTTTAATTGAGAATAGCCTACTTGCAGAGTATTGTATTCATGATTTCAATTTTTTTGTGGTTTTTTAAAAACAATTGAATGTGTTTTCAAGTAAGTTTTCTAGTGTAGAATGTTTCTTAACTATAATGATTTTTTTTTTGTTTTTGTTTTGTCAAATATGCTTGATTTCATCAGATCACACAAAATTGTCAACAGAGATAGGAAATGGAGTACTCAATCCTTAATGATGTAATTATAATTGTAAATTAATTGTTTTTGGTTGGAGTTTTATATGTTAGTTGGATGATCTTTTTGTATCATTCACATCAATTTTACGTTTTTTGATATAATAATTTATGTAAATTTCAATATATTCAATTTTAATTTACAATATATGCAATTTCTGCCAATTTTTATGGAGCATAAATAACAAAATTTTCAAAATTCAAAATCAAATCGAAAAATAATTTTTATTTTTTTTTTTTAAAAAGTAGGGAACAAACACACCCGTTATTTGACATGACATGTCTGTTTGATACCGCTAAACATACCACTTACCTCACATAACGGGTCTCTTCGCCTTCTAAACTATCAACTTCTTAACTTACCTAATAGAAGCACTATAAGTTACAGCGGGTCTCTTTATCAAATTGACCCCTAAGATAGAGACCCGTTATGAAGAGGTCTCTCAAGCATATTTCAACAGGTCTCTTTGCTAATTTTTGTAGTAGTGAAAAGTAAATTAAAAAGAAAGAAATTATCACTAATTTTCATTGATTGAAGAAGATATCCAAGATCAATGATGTAATTTAAAGTACAAAACAAGTAATCTAAAGTTTCTCTCTCTACTAACTCTGGAAATAAAATCTCAAGTACATATGAAATCATCATCCCCTAAAAAAGGAAAAGTCAAGGGGTATTTATAATAAATCGAGCGAAGAGGTTCGGAGCAGGGCCATGCGCACGCACCACCTGCCATGCGCACGCACATCAGGGTCTACGCGCACGCACAGAGAGGTCTGCGCACGCGCACCCTTGCCGTGGTGTTGCGGCGTGCAAGCTCCTCTTGCTCGCTCGTAGATCCTTGTGCGAAGCTATGCTCTAAACGCTCTCGTGCATCCCCATCGTCGGCGCTCTCGTGATGATTCCCGCGAGAAAGGCAGCCCTTGATCTTCAAATATTTGCACTTTCATGACCTAGAATAAATGAGGGCACAACCGTGAGAGCGTAGCAAATAAAACTTTGAAACTTCACTAACAAAAATTCAAGTAAAAGTAAGAGAGAAAGCAAAATGAATAGAAACTAAACTAAAATAGCTAAATAAGAACAAAAATCATGAAAAAACTCATAAAATTGAAGAAAAACCAAAATGAGTTATAAAGACGGAAAATAAAATAAAACTAGAAAGATTATATGAAAATAAAGAAAGAAAATGTAGAAAAAGGAATTAAAAGCTACTCTATTGAGCGCCACAAATGATGCTCATCAGGTTCACCCCATCCCTATCAAATGAACAACACACTAAACATTGTAAAATTGAAAAGCATAACTAAACTAATCATCAATTTCATCATTAACATTTCAATCCAAATATCAACAATCAATCAAACAATTTAAAGAAATTTAACAATATATCAAAAATCAAACACTAAAATTGCATTAAAGAGAAAGGAATTCTTACCACACATTGATCAAAATGAAAGTGAATGAAGATCAAAATGTAGCAATCATCAATTACCAAGTTTCTCCCTCTAAAATTTAAAATCTTGAGCTTCTCTCTCTAAAACTAGTCTAAATCTTCTTCATCTAAAATTCGTTCCCCCTCTAAAAGGAAGAAAAATCAATATATAGTAAAACTAACAAAGGAGAAGTTAGTTACACGTCAAAAAAGAACATCAATAGGTGCGCCCTCTCCTCATCATGCACGGCCGCAATGAAATGGGTACGGAACAGGGGTAGAAAAGCTGCACGGTCGGACCTCATTCTTACGAGGCCAAGAACATGCCCTGCGCGCCCGCGCCTAGGAGCATGGGAGGACTTTCTCGTGCGTCCATTGATTCTTCCGTGCACTCCACTTGATACATGTTGGGGGTGGCAGTTTCCAAAGGCCTTCTAATGAGTGTCATTTATCGCACTCATTTGATCCCTTTTAGAGTGATTTTCATTCTCTTTTGTAGTCCTTTTTATTCCCTTTTCCTTAATTTTGCTCTTTATTTCTTTAGTTTGCATTTTACTTAGTAGATTTTCCATTTTCATGCATTTCTTGGTTTATTTCACCTTTTTCCCCTTTATTTGTTTGTTTTCTTTTATTTTCAGGAGAAGTACGTTCCCGAGGTCTCTTCCCAAGTTTTGCATTGATTGGGATGCTTAGTGTCTTCCATTTGAAGCCCAAGATTGGAGATGTGCAAGTTCCATGCTTCTTTAGGCCGTGCATTCATGTCGTGGGGGCACCAATTCTGGTGTTCAACCCACCATCACGGTGTTTTAGGATCTGCCATGCTCTGTGTTCATCAAGCACACCAAGTGGTGCGCACGAGGAGCATCAAGATGAAGGGGAAGAGAGTTATCCTGCTCCTAGGCACGGGCGCACGGCCTAGTGGCATGGCCGCGTGGTGCCCAACCGCGGGCGCGCCTGCTACTTCCCCTGTTCCGTACCCTTTTTCTCGCGGCCGCGCATCTTCAAAGTAAAGGTCGCGCCTGTACGGGTTCTTTTGGGACGACTAACTACTTTCTCCTTTGTTAGTTTTACTATTTATAGTTTTCTCTTCATTTTTAGATGGGAGAGGAGAAAAAAGCTTAGAATTAGAATTAGGTTTGATTTTCTTAGAGAGAAATACTCTAGATTTTAGAGAGAGAAACATTGAAGATGGATGGTTGATGATTGATGATAGTTGCAATTGGTTTGAATTCAAGTACATTTCCTTTGATTTGATCATGTTTGTAAGAATCTTCAGTTTTTTATTTCAATTGTTTTGTTGATTGTTCAAGTTTATTGATTGTTTGATTGAATTGGTTTGATTGGAATGATGTTAATGAATTTGATGAATAGTATAGCTTTGTTCTTGATTTCTTTAATGGATTGTGAGTAGTTTGCTTGCTAGGGATGTGGTGAAGCATGTAATATTAGTGATGGATCATTAGCTAAATGGGGGGGGGGGAGGGATTTGATTAATTTAGCATTGTGATTAAATTGGTTGATTGATTTTGTGAATGTGTATGGATTGGAAGGAGTGATCAACCTTGTTCTTCATGCTAGATTGCATTGTGTGTCTACATTGATAAGGACCATTGATTTGTAGCTCACATTTATCGATTGAGCTTGGTTTGTGATGTTCCCTCTACTAGAAAAAGGCTTGTTTCCGACGGAATTATGCCGACGGACCTGATATTCCGTCGCAAAATTTAAATAAAACGACAAAATTAGGTGTGTCGTAAAAATCGGTCGGAAATATTAATTTGCGACGGAAATTCCCTCGCAGAATTTACGACGGAATATATTTTGTGTCGGAAAAAATTGTTTTTGACGGAAATTTCCGTTGTAAATTAATTTGCCACGGAAAATTCCGTCGGAACTTAATTTTCCGACAGAAATTTTTTCTGTCGAAAAATTTCGAAAAACTAAAGCTGAAGCACCTTGTGTTTTACGACAGACATAGATCGAAAAAAGGGGGAAGAGAGAGAAAGAAAGAAAGGGAGAAAGAGAGAGAAGATCCTCCGGAAACTGCGACACCGGAGCCCAGCGTCGCCAGCCGCCACCGGTCCCGCTATCGCCAGCCTTCCCGTAGTTCTCCCCGTCAGTAAGTTTTGTTTTGTTTTGTTTTGTTTTGTTTTTTTTTTAAAATTTAAAAACGCCACCACTAACCACCGGTGGGTGTGAACAACAACCACCAGCTTGTAGCAGCCGCCTGTCATAGGTGTTTCCCGTCGGCGGCATTCCAAAAAGCCGGGCAGCCGCCGATGAGTTTAATTTTTTTTAATTTCTGTTTTAATTTTTATTTTTTGTTTAAACCCTAACCACCACCCCCCCCCCCCCTTTTTTTCAGGTTCCTCCACCTTCCTTGCTCCGACCAGAACCACCACCACCTTCATCCTCCCGCCGGTAAGTGTTCCTTTATTTTTTTTTCTTTTTTTTTTATTCATTTTTTTAAAATAAAAATTGACATTTTATACCCTAAATAAGGTTTAATTGTTATTATTTGTAGGATTTGTATCTTTTCCTTGCTTTGAATCTCAATAAAAAGTGCAGATCTAGAAGTTAGTGACATTATAATTTCTAAAATTCTTAGTTTAGTTTATACTTGGCATGTTAGTGACTTAGATATATGTTAGTTTATTCAAGTATTTATTTTATGTTAGTTTAGTTTGCTTTACTTTATTATAATAAATAATAATGGTTGATATGTTAGTTTAGTTTGGTTTGGTTTTTTATAATAATGTAAGATATGACATGTTAATTTTGTTTGGTTTAGTATAATAATGTATGACATGATATGTTAGTTTACATTGGTTTAATTTATTATAATAATGTATGTTAGTTTAGTTAAATTTATTATAATTTAATAATGTATGTTAGTTTTGTTTAGTTTAATATAATGTATGTTAGTTAATTTAGTAAAAAATATTTGTTTTATATAATGTTTAATGTAATGATTAATAATTGTTTATATCAATTTAATTATGAATACTAGTTGTTTATATATGATTGTTTATATCAATTTAATTATGATTATGATATATTTGGTTTACCTCTAATGATTATTATAATTTAATTATGAGTGTTCTTTACTTTATAATGGTTGTGTTATTTATTATTTAATTTGCTTAGCATATTTTTAAATGAGCGTGTTATAATTACTTTATATATTTTTGAATGAATCATTTGCATAATCATTTTCCTAGATACCCGTTCAAGGCATACTCATTAGGAGTATGTCTTGGATAGTCCCCGGTTGGGACTGTCTTTGGACGTTTATTCTCACTTAGATGGTGAATGTATGCCTTGTTATTTTTTCTAGGGAATATCCCGGCTTGTCATTTTTTACAATGTTCTCTAGGTACATATGACGGGTTATCTAATAGCCTACATTGTGTACTTGGAGAACTTAAGGGAAATGCTGCCGGATTTTCCATAGAATTGATAATCTGGCATACGTTTGCTAGTGAGATTAATTGTCCAAGGATGGGTTAGGTTGGAGTGAAAAGGACCTTTGGACATCATGTGCAATCTTATTTTCATATTCGTAAAATTTTGAAGGATAATGAATATTCAATACGCATTGTGACTAATGTGATTATACATATTCGTGAGTTGTGTAGAAGTTGTAATCATGAAACAAACAGAACATAGCTGGATGTATGAAAGGAAGTTTGGGCATTTTATTAATCTGGAATTTGTGAAAAGGGTAGATGAATTCCTTAAATACGTGGAAGATCATCCCGAGAGCAGCAACCCGGATGAAGTTAGGTGTCCATGTTTTAAATGTAAGAAAAAACGGCTTTGGGATGCGAAAACGGTTAAAATTCATTTGTACCGCAAGGGTTTTGTACCTAATTACTATGAGTGGTTGTGTCATGGGGAAGGGTTTCCGGGAGTTCCTGAAGGACCGTCAAATGAATATTGTTAAATGGTTTTCGATGCTTTTGGTCATAATGAAGATCAAGGGCATTCAGAAGAGGCAGAGGAGGAGCCTAATGCACAAGATAAGCATTTCCTGGATTTGTTAAAGGCTTCCGAACAACCATTATACAAAGGGAGTTCATTGTCTGTGTTAAAGATGGCTGCCCGAATTACTAGTCTTAAGTGCGAGTATAATTTGCCCCATAGATGTGTTGATGGGTTTGCTTCTTTAGTCAATGAGGCGATTCCTAACAACAACCATATGGCAGACACATTCTATGAGGTGAAGAAGATTGTAAAGGGGTTGGAGTTGCCTCATGAAAAGATTCATGCATGCCCGAAAGGATGTATGCTGTTTTGGAAGGATGATGTTCAGCTATCTACATGTAGGGTGTGTGGTAGCGACCGATACAAGAAGACTTCTAAAGGTAGCTTAGTGCCTTTGAATGTTTTAATTTATTTTCTGATCACACCGAGATTGCAAAGGCTCTATGCAACCAAGAACATATCGGAGGAAATAACATGGCATTCGAAAAATCCTCGAGTTCAAGGAACAATGGCGCACCCTAGTGATAGTGAAGCTTGGAAACACCTCGACAATTGCTTTCCAGAATTTTCCAGTGAGCCTTGTAATGTTTGACTTGGCTTGTGTTCAGATGGTTTTGATCCTCATGGTAAGTTTGGGGGAAAATATTCCCATTGGCCTGTCATTTTGACCCCTTATAACTTGCCTCCCTCAATGTGTAGGAAAAGACAATTCATGTTCCTTTCGTTGCTCGTTCCTAGTCCTAAGAACCCTAAGGGCAATTTGGATGTGTATATGCAACCGTTGGTTAGAAGAGCTGAAACAATTATGGGAAGTAGGCGAAAATACTTATGACATTTTGAGGAAACAAAATTTCAGTCTTCAAGCAGCCATCCTTTGGACCTTTAGTGACTTCTCGGCTTACGGTATGTTGTCTGGTTGGACCACAACGAGTAAGAATGCTTGTCCTTATTGTATGGATAAAAGCAACGCATTTTGTCTTGAACACGGTGGTAAAGTTTCTTGGTTTGATTGCCATCGCCAATTCCTTCCAACAGATCACCCTTTTCGAAGTAGTAAAACTGCATCTTGCAAAAACAAAGTCGAAAAGGGTTCACTTCCACACATCATGTCAGGTGAGGAATTGTGGGAATGTGTGAGACACCTTCCAAAGGCAACTGATGGGCCGGAGGCATTGAAACACCTCAAAAAAGGAAAAAAAGGGTGGTTCAAGCAAACCTCGTTGTGAGAGCTTCCTTATTGGAAGCATCTACTCATCTGTCACAACATGGATGTCATGAACATTGAAAAGAACTTCTTTGATCTGTTAATCCACACCATAATGGATGTTAAAAAGCATACATGTGACACGCCATCGGCTCGAAATGACATTGCCAAATATTGTAAACAGCCACAACTTCATTTGCAGGAGGACGATAGAGGAAAAGAGTTCATGCCAAAAGCCCTATTCGCTCTTGACAAGACTCAAAGAAAAGTGTTGTGTGACTGGGTTAAACAGTTGCGTTTTCCTGATGGATATGCCTCCAATTTGAGCAAATGCGTAGATTTACAAGCCTGTAAGCTTCATGGTATGAAAAGCCACGACTGTCACGTGTTCAAGGAGAGGTTGTTTCCCACTGCTTTGAGGGAATTACTCCCTACCCATGTTTGGAATGCTGTTACAGAGAGAAGTCAATTCTTCCGTGATTTGTGTTGTTACACAATCACCGTTAGTGACATGGAGCGATTAGAGAAAAACATAACTGAAATCCTTTGCAAGCTTGAGAAGGTGTTCCCTCCTGCATTCTTCAACTCCATGGAGCATTTACCTATTCATTTGCCATATGAGGGCAAGTTATGTGGTCCTATTCAACATAGATGGATGTGTCCCTTCGAAAGTTAAATCAAAGTCCCTTTCACTTCCTCTTTCATACAAACCCTTCATCGTCATGACCTATTTACACAATTATTTATACTAATTTAATTGCTGGTTCCTTAATCACTTGAAACATAAAATTGGTAACAAGGCTCGAGTTGAAGGTTTTATATGCAATGCTTATCACACTGAAGAGATAGCAAACTTCTACTCAAATTACTTTCAGGCGTCAGTTGACACAAAAACTCGGGATCTCGTCGAAATGTGAATGTAGACGTGGAATCCACAGTAGACAACACTGACTTACCAGAGTTATTCTCGGTGGATAGCGGTCGTGTCTCAACTGAGGGTAAAACTCGGTATTTAGATGAAAAGGAACTCGAGTGTGCTCATTTGTTCGTTTTACGAAAATGCGGCATTCTTGGTGAATACGAAAGGTATACGTGTTAAGGACTGAATTTTATTCATAGTTCTGAAGAATTAAAATGGTTGAATTACTAATTTCTCTTGTATCATTGACTTAATAGGAAGTTTGAGGACTACGTTCTTAGTACCCGACCTTTTTTGCGTAGAGAAGAAGTTATGGAGAAATGTGACGCCGAATTCTCCGATTGGTTTCACCATAAGGTGATAGAAATGTTCTAGTTCTTCAAATATGTCTTTTAGATCTTGCAATTCACTTTAATTAATTCTTGAATTGTGACTTAAGTAGGTGGTTGAAGAGAAACCAAATTCGGATGTCCTGCAAGCATTGTGCATGCGTCCTTTTAAGCGTGTTTGAACTTGGAGGCAGATTTTTGTTGGTGGATTTAATTTCCATACACATTCCCACGGAAAACACAAGTCTGCGATGAATTATTGTGTTTGTGTGTCTAGTGAGGATGGTGGAGAGTACTTTGGCATTCTAGACGATATAATTGAACTTGTCTACACTGGTCCAAAAAAAGAGTATAAGACTATTTTGTTTAAGTGTAGTTGGGTGGATTGTGGTAAGGGTATGAACATACATGAACAAGCCAGGGTTGAGATGCAAACCCGAATTCAAGCTGATGTGGCCGAAATGGAGAGGAGAGCCGACGAGAGGTGGAATGAGTTCATGAGTAGATTCGCAAACAACGACACATGTTCCACCTTTCAGCCTCAGCGTCGAGACCCCAGGGATGACCCGAGTAGTGGAGGAGCAAGCCAAGGTACCCCGACAGTTGTATAGCATAGCTTTGGTTTATGTATATGTACATGTACTTAATTTGAATTTATGTAACGTTTGATTATGTTCCCGCTTTTGTAAAATTACTATATGTTTTGTAGCATAGCTTTTGTGGAAATATATATATTAATATTTCCGTAATTCGATTATGATTTTAATTTTCACAGGTATTAGGTGTAGGAATATAGTTTATTAAAGATGTTTTTTTTTAGAAATAATTACCAGGGTTTTTTGAAATGAATATTTTTTTTGCGACGGAAAAAAAATGTAAATATCGTCGGAAAAAAACATTTGCGACGGAAAAAGGGAGAAAAATTCGTCGCTGGGAGGAAACTTAACGACGGAAATATTCGTCGCACATTTAATACTTTGCGACGGAATATAATTCCGTCGGTAGTTTGCGACAGAATTTTCCGTCGTAAACTAGCGACGGAATATAATTCCGTCGTAACATATTACATTTGCAACGGATTTTTCCGTCGTTGATGGTCCTTCCAGCGACGGAATTTTCCGTCGTAATATTACGACGGATCATACATGAAAGTCAAATTACTTTACAATGGAACAGGGTCCGTTGGAAAATCTGTCGTAAAATAACTTTCGGACGGAATTTTCCTCGGAAAGTCCACTTTTTTCTACGAAAGGTTTTCCGACGGAACGTCACGACGAAATTCCGTCGTAAACTTTATTTGCGACGGAAATTCGAGTTTCAGCGAGGGACATTTTCTGTCGAAAACAGGCCTTTTTCTTGTAGTGTTCCTAGTTAGAGTTTCTCGTAGTTGGCGCTAGTTAGACCTCTAGGAGATAGCTTGTCGAGCTCTTTTGATTGCATTGTCTATCTTCCCTCGCAATACTCGAATTAATCAATCTCAAACTTGATTACTGTGTGTTCATTGCAAGTGCATGTGGATCCTAAATACCTAGTGTTTGATATATTGATTTATGTTGTGATTTACTTTATTTTTTTTAGTGGAGTTAGATAACCTACACTACCTCTTATACTTCGAAATAGCTTGACTTTGGCAATAGCTAACTTCCCCCCATTCCTAGTTGTTCGACCCGAACTTGCCCTATTACTAGGTGTAGGTTTGGTTACAAATTTAGTCTGATTGGAGAAATTTTAGTTTAAACGACCTAGAATTCACCTCTAATCACCTTCACTGTGGGTTGAACACTATTTTTTATGCCAACGCAGCTTGACAACGTGGCCTAGAGGACTTGGACTTTGCACTCCTTGACATTTGAGCTTCAAAGGGAGAGACCGACTTGCACCTTGAGCCTTACAATCTCAAGAAAAAGCCATTGAGCATCCTGAACATCACCAATCTACTGAAACCAAAGAAAAGCAAACAAATAAAAGAAGAAAAACAAAATAAACTAAGAAATGCAAGAAAACGAGAAAACGGCTAAGGAAAGCATAAACTACAGAAATAACAAGTAAAACTAAAGAAAAAGAGATAAAGGAGCTATAAAAGAAATTAATATCCATCCTAAAAGAGGCTAAATATGTGCCATAAATTACACTCATCACACTTCTAATATTGTCATCATCAATGTGAAATATTCATAATGGGGAAATATTATTATTGGGTTTAGGCGTGGGAATTTTCCCATCATCTACTAAATCTTGAACATTTTTTTTCAAGACAAAGCAACGTTTAGTATCATATCCAACACCTCGATGATAAGCACAATAGGCATTGTCGTCCCTTTGAGAATTCCTCTTTTCCGGGGAGGGGATTTACGTTGGCCCTGTTGGTGTAAGCAATCCTTTTTTAGTTAGTTTTTCCTGTAATTCTTTATAACTCACAGGAAATGGTGTAAATTTTCTTTCTCTTGCCCACCTTTTTCAAGGATCATTATGTTGCATTGTGATATTATATTGCATGGAAGTCGCAAATACATCAATAAAGGATGAAGTGTTATTATTCCCCTTTTTGTAGTTATTTTTCATGATCTTTAATCCTAGTAGCCATAGAATAGACCTTTAGAAAAATGTCTAGACCAAGGTAGCGTAGATGTTTGTTGTACTTTTCATGATTATTATCAATGTATTTTTGTACCAACTTGATTTCTAGTGGCCTTTGAGCAAGATGGGCCTCCTTTTCTTGCCATCTACCATAGAAAGCAAGAAAACCTTCGTCGTCACCTTGGTTGAGCATTTCAAGTTCATGTAAAGTTGATTTAAACTCTACGTTACTTTCATATTGAGTGATGAAAGCCGAGATACATCGTCCCATGTGGTTTTGAATTTGGCCTCTAGCCCATAATACCACTCTCTTATGGCTGGGTCTAGAGATAAAGGAAATGTCAAAGCATAAAGTTTAGGATCAACTCCCTTTAAAGCTATGGTGCCAATAAAACTCACTAAATGAGTTTTTGGATTATTGGTCACCTTAAATATTGGTAAGTCCGTGGCTATGAACTTTTCTAGTAAAGTGAGTCATGTAGGGGGAGCAAACTTTTCTGCGTCAAAGTACTTATTCCCCATCGTAGAATAAAGAACAAGCTTCTCTAACGACTTCTCTCGCATGGATAATTCATCCACGTTTTGTTACAAAGCCAAAGTTTCGGCATTTTTCTTCTCAACTTTTTTGAGTTTCTTAATTCTTCTCTCTTCGACCTCTTGAGCTTTTTTCTCACTTAAGCGAAAAATCTCTTCTTGGAGTTGCTCTATGGCTGACATCATTGTTGGACTAGAGTGGGTTGTCGAAGGGAAGTGGTTTGAAAGGGGTGAATTGTTTGATGGTAAACGTAGAATGCGAGCGCTCGGGAATCTTCGTTCCCAAGCTTGGAAACCGGCCGTAAAGGAAGTACAAAGAGTTAAGAAAATTGATACACTAGTTTTGAAGTGGAAGAAAAAAGAAAGAAGGAAAGACGCAAAATGTTCGAATGGATAACATCGCCTTTTAACAATTCATTAATAATGATATTGTTTGTACGAGCCAATTGTCCTTGTAGAATCAAAATGGCTTCGTAACAGAAGGCGCGCGCAAGGAACTAGGTTGCGCGCTGATGGCGTGTGCAGCCTTAGTACATGCGCTGGGTGTGGTTGTACAACTCAATGAGTTGCGCGTGTGTAGGGAATATTTCAAGCCATTAACCTAAACTTGAACCCCACTGTGATCATACATTTAAGTTCGGTGGCGTCCAAAGGGAAGGAAGCTAGAGCAAAAGAGTTGCCAACAAGTTTTAGGAACTTGTAAACTGTTCACAAGGTGAAGATTATACCCCTTACGATCCAGGAGATCGTCAACACCAAAAGGTCTTGAATTAAATAGGGTTCGGGGATGAGGGTACAAATCCAACCTAAAAGAGATTGAACGTGCCCTAATAATAGGCCTCTACTTTATTCTTCTCGTATTCGTGTGCGCTTTCTGACTAACATGCAATCCACAGATTAATCCTAAACCTGTTTATCTATGTTGGTTGAACTTAATGCACAAATAAAACTATTATTGGCGATCACTTGAATTATAATCAAATTAGTCTAAACAAGATTATTAATTATCTTATTAAGCGTGATTACAAGCACAAATTCCCTTTAAACATACATAAAAGGCGTGATCAAGCAATAACAATAAATAAGCAACATAATAACAATAAATCATAATAATCATAATTATGATAATCATGTTAAAGCATAATATTATTAGCAAGATTCTAGGCATGATACTAACAAGATTAATAACAAATCCTAGCATGTCACTAAGCAATAAAGCTTTAAACCTAACATGGTACTAACATGATATTAGAAAAGAGTAAAAGGCACCCTAAACATGATACTAGAAAGCAATAATAACATCCTAACATGATACTAGGAATTAAACAAATTTAAACATGCTTTCTTCAAGAATAGAGCAATAAGATTACATACTTTGATGCCTCGTGCCTCTTTCTAATAAAAAAATACACGCGTTAGTAACTTCAAGGAAAATATAAAACAAACAATTAAATTAAATAATTGAAATAGAGATTAAGGACCAAACCCTCAGAAATTATAACCTTTTACGTCTAGGGCAAAGGCAACTTCGAACTTGGCTAGGTGTGTCTAGATCTCGTGAATGCGGAATTTTGTAAGAGGGAAGATTTAGAAAAAGAATAGAGAGAGAAAGCTTCTAGCTTTAGAGAGAGATGATGATTGAAATTATTGATTGTGAATTTAATAAAAACGGAGGTTCAGGACCCTATTAATAAGAAAACAGTCCGAAAATAGGTAGAATATGATAAGGAATAAAACTCCACTCTGTCGCTGCAAAACCGACCTTGTCGGTTGGCGACAAGATCTGTCGCGTGGCTACAAACTCTGTCGTTAGGCGACAGGCCTGTCGTTTGGCGACAACCTGGATTTTTACCCGTTTTCAAACACGGAGTCCACATATGAATCAAAATTGATTTGTAAAGTCCGTATGAAAACTGAAATCGTATTTTTCATAAAATAATATTTTATTCCAAATAAAACTTATCAAAATATAATTATTAATTCTAATTCTATTAGGATTAAAGAGAACCTTCTAAAGAATCCTAGAAGACTATAATCAATTCTAATAACTTTAGGATTAATAATTAACATTGGGCCCTCCCCTAGATCATTGGGCCGCATGTAAAGATCAAACTAGGCCCAGTTTAGTATTTTGGCCATAACTTCCTCATTATTCATCGGAATTGGGTTTATCATATATCGTTGGAAAGCTCTTTGCAAGCCCCATCCAACTACACTATTATTGGATCCTTTTCGTGGACCAAACTAAACTGGATTGGCTGTTTTCATAAAATAGAGTTGTTTTCGAAAACAGAAAGAAAGAATTTTAATAAAAACCAACCGCAACACTTGACCTTTCACACTTTCACCTTGTTCGATTATCATTCGACGCAAAAGGTATTCATCACTGGGTTTGGTTTTGGGGAGACACATTTGGGTGTCTACAGCGTGCCACCTGATCGTGCAATTTTTTTTTTTGAGCAGTTTGTTTGCTTTTTTTTTTGCCCTTTTTTTGACGATTTATTTTTATATTTTTGTTTTTATGATACCCTTCGAATGTGACTCAAAATTACGAAGGGACTACTTCGCAATTGGGAACCTAAACCAAAACTAAAAGCTATCCTATACACGTCATAAATAGTCATGTAATCATGTATGCATACAATAAGCCATTTATCCACATAATGCCTTTCTAAGGTCGAAGCATGGGTGTCCAAAGGTACCATATCTTAAGAAACAATGCACAAATCAATCACTCAACGTGTTGACTCATGACATAGTCCTCCTAAACTTTTGTTGGTGATATGGGTGGAATGATTGTTATTGATTTTGGGATAGAAGCCTAGTGTTGGAGACCCCTAGTCCATGAGCCAATCCCCAAGGGTTATAGTGTGCTATGATTATGCATGATGCAATGTTGCTTGTTTGGTTTTTACTTTTGTGAAAAAAGAAGATATTATGCATTCAAGTCTTGCTCGCTAACTATAGATTATCCAAGTTAGTACCCGTTACAACCCATAGGCAACCTAGTGTTGGAAACCATGGACCATAACTAAAAACTAATCTTGTAACCACTAAGTTCTCAGTGGAGTCGCCACTGTAAGGAGGGTGTGCCCATCGTAGGGGATCCTTCTTCTTTATTCCCATGGCCCTTTAAAAGCCTAGGACTTTACACTTTTGAAGGGTGTATTAGGATTCGAATTCCTAACTGTTTGGGGGACCTTGAATTAGAGTTGGTCCTATCATTATGCTTTTTTGTAAGAAACTGGTAAGGAGTCGCTAGTGATATTTAAGAAAACTCATAAATTTCGTTCATGCCTTTCTCCCAAGTACATTTCAAGGGATATTTAGCACGAATCATAAGCTTACCCATGCTCAAATTGGTCTACATGTACCAGAAATGAGTTCGGGAGCGATTGTACTACAATAACGTTCCTTTTAGGGAAGAATCGATATTCTAGCCCTAGTGCGGTCTCTACTAGCTCTTCCTATTTCACACTTTCTTCACCAAACAATATATGCGACGTGATACCTAAAACTAAGTTAGTTGATTTTATTTACAAGCATTGAATCACATAGGAATTACATTGCAAAGTTGTTATTCTTTATTTCATTCAAATTCGTGAAAAGGAACAAAAAACAAGATTTTCCTTGGCATAGGTGATAAAACAACTATTAATTATTCCAATTTTAATATGATTAACGCTAGAATACTATATGAAATGGATTAATTAAGAGTTTATTAAAAGTGATCAAACAACACTAATTAATTAATTACAAATGTTTAAACAATAAAAAGAAGGCTGATTCGTCTAAGTGCTCAGGAAACTAACCACTTTTCTTTGCTAGATCTTCGTTTAAAACACTTATGGACTCCGTCTTGTTTAGGAACCTTCACCGTAAGGATAAGTAATAAGAGGGGTGAGTGTCTAGGACAAGAGGGTTGATAGTACACAAGTTCACAAAGTTTCTGCCAGTGTTTCGGGTTAATTTTTCTCTGTTTAAGATTCGTATTAAGCTCCTATTTATAGGGAATGAGTGCCTTTAGGGTTTTGAACATTCAGCCGCAGCAGGTGGCGCGCGCATCTTGAAGGGTCGTGCGCGCCTGCTGCGCGCAAGTGATTGAGATGCGCTGCCAGGGGCAGCGCAACTAATTTTCATGCACGCGGTATTATGGTATGATTTGATTCAGTATTTTCACGAAATTCTAAATCTTTCCTGAACGCACCACTACAGGCTGCGCTGGGTGTCACGCACAACCTTGTGAGTTTTGCGCGCCATACCAGCGCGACTCATTGAGATGCGCGCGGATTTTCTTGCAGCAGCTTCAGTTTTGAACCTAGGTGCCTCTAAGTCCGTCAAAATTAGGTTTCAACTTTGGGTTTAAGCCTAATTATAGATCAGGCTTAGCTAATTGGACTTTAGTTCATTTTGTTATAGGTCAGGCTAGTTGTTTTGTACTCTTGTGACTTAATCAGTAGTCCATAAGTATTCTTCATGTTGATCCAACACAAAGATGTTTTTATTTATCGTCATATCACTTTCGGTGAGAATAGGAGGCCAAAAGTAGATGTCTACAACCAGGAAAATACATCGATATATTCTTTTAATAGATCAATTAAATCGGTTCTTTCTTCTTTATTAAGAGTTAAACCAATTTTAACATCTCTTTTAATAGTTAGATCTTTCGAGATATTAACCGTTTCGGTATCCTCAATTATCGGTGTTTTATTTTCAAGTGTTTCCACTACTTTAATTATTTCTTTATCATTTTCGTTGTTAGCAAAGCAATGCTCGTAATCTTGGGTAAGAGAATGACACGAGGATTAAGCGGAAGAAAACATATTATTAAATTCTGAAACCATTACATCAAAGAGAGAAATGTTCGTTGGGACTTGGCTACTGACTATCCTAGGAGTATGTTCAAAACTAGGAAAAATGGGAGGAGGTGCAACTATAGGAGACTTAGAAGACTCGATAACAGAAGACTCAAATTCAGACACAGACTCAAACTCAAAAGATTCAAATTCATCGAACATTGGTCCTTGTCCTATGGTGATGGAGATTCTTCTTCCACTTGTTGTAGTCATCTTCACGGTCTTTCTCCATCCTTTAACTAATCCTTCTGCCGGAGTAATGAGCTTCGAGGGGTCAAAGTTTTCATGTTACAACACCGTTTGGATAAGTGCATAGTTGTCATCAACACGCTTAGGCTTATTTATTTCGTAGCAAAAGAGGAGACCCATAACATTTAAGTCGAAGCATGGAGGTGCTTGCTCTTTGTGGATAGGAGTTGGGATCTCTTCTAAGAAGTTGCAATCTAAAAATATTTCGAACCCTGGTTGTCTTATCCCATCTTTGAAAAAGGGTTTAGGGAATTCGTGGCATGGATAATCTTCCCCCTCTTTTATAAATTGTCCATTTAGGGTGAGAGGGTAGAGATCCATTGGGATTGGCTTTTTCTGGGTACGAGTGTTTCTCCGTGCATTAACCTTTTCCCGGGCTCACTTAAGATCCTTTGGAGTTGGTTCGAAATCAAGTCCAAAAGTATCTATTTTAGGGAGGCCAGGTAGCTCCATTTTCTTTGCTATTCCTTTCTTCTTTCCTATGATTCTAGGACAGTGTCCTTGTCTCATGAGAATAGCATTGATTGTCATATTTTAATTGAGGTCGTAGCGAAGAGGGGTCTATTCATCTTCCTCGATTAGAGAGAACTCTTCTTTATTAAAGCTCCATAAGTCTTCATCATTTTCATCGTGCTCTACGTTTATAATAGGTTTATCTACCACTTTGATTCTCATGGGGGAAGCATTGATTGTGACAGGATTTCCTCGAACTATAGCTTTGACTTGTTGATGGAGTGATGAAGGGACGACCTTAAGGTCATGAAGCCAAGAGCATCCCAACAATAAGTTGAATGAGGCTTTGATATCTAGTACTTGAAAGGTAGTAGCATGTTCGGTGACTCATGCCGTAACATTTTAGTGATGGTCCTAAGAGCTTGACGACGAGTTTTGTCATAGGCTCTTATTCCTTGTGTTGATGGAGACAAGTCCTCCTCTTTTATTCCCAACATTCTTGCAGTTTGGAATGGGCAAACATTAATCGCCGACCTATTATCTACCAAAGTCATTGGGACGTTCATCCTTTTACAAATTACTGTGAGGTTCAAGGCCTTCTTATGTTTGTTAGAAAAGGTGATCAAATTAATGGGACTAGGAAGATCACTAGTGAGAAAGTTAGCTAATCCCTTAGGAGTGGTTTTTAAATCTATCCCTACTTTAGCCTAAGCGTTTATTACTGCTAGCCTATGCTTGTGGGATGTGGCTAATAGCTTCCAAACGTTCATCTCAACCTTAGTTTTTTTAAGTTGTTTGACAACATCGTTGTCTTCTATAAGTGGTATTGGGACTTGTTAAGTGGTAGGGATAGGATGATTATGACGGGAGGTTGCATTTTCCCCAATCTTGTTAGAACATCTATGGATGAATCTTCCTCATCCCAAACGTCATCGACGGGATAGATTGTGGAGAGTGGGGTTTCCACTATATCTTTAAGGTAGACATCTTCGCCATCACTTTCTTAAAATCCATTGATACTCACATCCTTTTCTGGGTTAGCTCGAACGAGCCTTCCACTGTCAATGAATCCTTGGATGAGATCCTTAAATTTAAAGCAATGCTCTACGATATGTCCTCCAGATTGATGGTATGGACGATAAAATCTGTCCGTTCATTTCAATGATTCAAATTGTCTTGGCTCGAGAGGTTTGATCTTTCCATTCTCGAAGAGCATTTTTAACATTTTTTTCGCAGGAAGTCCCAATAGGTGTATAGACTTTGTCATTCCTTTAGGGAGGTGTGACCACATTAAAAGTAAATGGCTTTCTTTCAATGGTTCTAGTGGGCATCATCTCTTCAACGAAGCGCCTATATTTTCAGCTAATTTTATTTGCCTGATGGTATCGTGGAGCAGCTTCATTAACTCGCCTACCATATGCATGAGGAAATATACCTCTTCTCTAAAGACGAGTTCCTCAGTTTGGGGAAAGTGACTCATGGCATCGAAGAAATTTTCCTCCTCTTCTTCAATAACATGAGTTTCTTAAATCGGCTTGATGAGGAGTGATGGGTCAACATGGTCTTCCTCATCTGAAATTGCTAAGGAATCTGAAAGTGGAGTATTATTAATACTTGGCTTTTTGCTAGCAAGAGGCAATGACAGTTTTTTTACAGTCAATCAAATCTTGAATGGCTTCTTTCAACTTCCAACAATATTCAATAGGATGGCCCCTACCTTGGTGATACTTACAGTGCATGTTGGGGTTCCAATTAGCCTTCCTCCTTTCGACTGGTGGATCGCCCATAGGTCCAATGGGAGTTATGAGTCCTTTAGCATGAAGGCGATCGAATGCCATTTCATAACTCATGCCAATAGGCATGAAGTTTCTCCTAAACGGCTTCTTTTGTCCTTGATTGTTCACAGCAACAACCTCATTCAAGTCAAAAGTGCTAACATTCTTCATTCATTTCCAGCCACCGTTGTTATTATTGTTAGTAGATTTTTGTTTTGTAAGGTCGTCCTCAATATCGATACCTACGTTGTAGACGGGCTTGAAAGTATTCAAGTTTCATTGGTGTTTCAGGTGCTTTGAATACTTTTCTTGGAGGTTCTTGATGGACATCGTTACAAATTCCTTTTTAATAGGGACCTCAACCATTTTCGCGGAAGTTTCCCTCCACTTATTTAAGAAGGAAGTGAACCCCTCATTTTCCTTCTGTTTCAGCATCTCAAGTTCCTTATGGTCAGTCTCGACTTATATGTTGCACTTCTACCTATCTATGAAAGCGTTTGTAATAGCTTCCCAAGAAGATACTTCTCCTTGTCTAGAGAGGAAAACCATTGTTGACAAACGGTTTCAAGTGATAGTGACAAAAGCGAAGGAAAGATCTTCTTGTCAATTGCCTTGATATTCATTATGGTCTCAAAATCCCTCAAGTGAAAGTAGGGGTTATCAGTGGGCTTGAACTTAGGGACATCATTGCCATTGAATTTATGTGGAATTAGTTCCTTCTCCTCTAAGATCCTTTGTGAACTAATTTCCTAAAACTTGTAATCATTTGAAATTTTGTTGAGGCTCTCTTCCATACGCTCAAGCTGAAGTTGCCTGGCAGGGTCATTGACTTGAAGAGCAAGAGTCTTCATCGTCTCAGTAAGGTTAGTGATGTTTTACCTCATCTCATCAACTTCTTATTTAGTAGCCATGATCACAAACTTTCTTCTGTGCTGGATTGGTTTATCGAAGAGTAAAACTTGAACGAACGTGTTATCCTTGATTAAACGCTCTTCTCTTCTTGACCAAGTGATGAAATATTAAACCATTGACTTAATGACTTGACTCAAATTGAGTTTGACTTCTATAGGTTTAAAATAGAAAAAATAGAAAAAAAAATAGAAAAAAAAGCAAAAAATGGGTGCATATTTTGGAATCAAGTTATTGTTTAAAACAACATAATTATGTTGGGAGGATATAATATCCGACTTACCCCCCTAAAAAAATGACGGAAAACGCGCACACGAGACTCTTAGACATGGTAATGGTGAAACTTATATACAAAGTGTGTGCTGTTGATTAGTGAGTGAATGTGATATGCTTGACACTTATGTAAGACCATGGGACTATATGCCTAAACTCGATTAATGACTAGATTATGACGCATTTATTTAATTAATTAACCAATTAGACTCAACACGAAGACTTGAGCAAGAAACTGGACCGTCCCGTGACCAATAGTATTGTCGCGTCGCGACAGAGCAAGCGCATCGCAACAGAGCCATTGTGGCGCGATATTACTATTGCGTCGGGATGGACCCTAAAGTTTCGCGTCACATGCCAAACTTCCTTGTCATCATTGAAACGCCAATTTGAACCTATTTCCAGTGTTTTGCTTGAAAAAGGTGAACCTAAAGTCGTGCTAAGTCATGTTAAATCAAGTATTATTAGATTAATAATCCAAATTTATTAATCGGTTTATTTAGAATTTTTATTAAACACAAGTCAAACAAACGGTTAGCTTAATCACACATAGGCTATGCATAAGTAAATGCACAAGTAGTCAAATAGTCACAATATGATGCAATGAGTTTGCAACCTAACCATGGCTCTATTTCTGTAAAGTTCAAGGATTATGGTAGTCAAAGTGGGTCCATGGTTATGAGTCTAGATGCATCACGTGGAAGCCATACCTTTGTAAGGGTTGGCTCATATGGATGGGGCCCCGCAAGTTAAACTTGATTCCATGGTTAGGTGAATTCACAAACTTGGATGTACCCTTCGTTATACGGAGCGTTCGATTGGGTAGATGGATCGTAAATTCCCAAGGGCTAAGGCCACATGAAGAACACATATGTGTTTCGGAAATGAAGGAAAAATTTCAATCAGGAAGTAAAATCGACTAGGCTATAGCGACGCGCTAGCTCTATCACATGGCGATAAGCCCATCATGACGCGATGAATTAGGTTACTTAGAGTCCGTACTTATCTTTAATCAAACCGGATTTAATCTTTTAAAAACACTTGTTTTATTCTAAATAGAATTCTTTATCTTTTCAAAATCAAATCATAATTATCAATCCTAATCCCTTTAGAACCCAAAATAACCTTCCAGAATATTCTAGAAGACTAATATAAATCTTAATGATTTTAGGAATACAATTAAAATTAATGGATCCTCCACATGATGATTGGGCCGCCCATAAAACTCATTTAGGACCAATTTAGTATTTTGGCCATAAATTCCTCATTATAACTCGGAATTGGGCTTATAATATATCGTTGGAAAGGTCTTTTCAACCCCATCCAACTACATAATTATTGGACCCAGATTATGGACCAAAATAAATTGGATTGGACGTTTTTCCTAAATAGAATACGAAGTGAATGATTTTCGAAAACAGAAATGAATTATTTTTGTTAAAACATTTTAGAATACAGAATAATTCACGAGATTTTTCAACATTTCACCTAGTTTGATATTCAATGATGTGAAAGGTACTCATTACTGAGTTTTGTTTTTTGGGAGACACAATCAGGTGTCTACAAATACCCTAATCACTTGCGACCATGGAAATTTACCTTCAATTTCCGCACGTTACACAAGGATGCTTGTCTATGTCACCATTCTCTAGACATGATGCATCTAAGCTCGTGTTTATAAATGGCTTTCCTGTTAAGGAACTAATCCTTGTCAAGATTGTGCTCGCATCATCAATAATCAAATTATATTTGTTTCCATGCATCAAGAACTCATCCTCTTTACTCATCCAAGTACTTTGGATGTTCTTGATCATAATCTAACGATCCATTACTTAAATTCAAGTTGATTGATATTTCATAGTTCACTTCCTCTAAGCATGTAAGTCGTGTGACGATTCCATATTGTTTATTAAGGATGGATTTAATTGCAAAACTATTTGCAAATCGATCCCATTCATGTGGCCTTTAGCACTACTACAAAATTGCTCAAAGAGACCTTAAATAAGAGACCATTTAATTAAATAAATGGTCTCTTTGTTTCAAGAGACTCAATATTTCAAATAAATGGTCTCTTAGAGTACAATCTAAGGGGATGAAAATGAAGGGAGACCACTTTTGTTAAATAAATGGTCTCTCTTTTATTGGTGGGAGTGGGAGATTGTTCTGTTGTTGCTAATCGCAGGGTTGAGATGTTTAGCTTCATTTTTGTTTATGTTTTTGTTTTCATTTAAGTATTTAATTTATATGTTTGTATATGTAATTCCTAATTTCAATGTTTGTATAATATATATATATATATATATATATATATATATATATATATATATATATATATATATATATATATATATATATATATATATATATATATATATATATATATATATATATATATATATATATTTATTTATTTATTTATTTATTTATTTATTTATTTTATGATTGTCTGCTAATTTTTAATATCTTTGAAAAATTATGTTGCTTAATGAATTATACGGTTGGCGTGAGATTAGTACACAAGATATGCTTAGAAGGCCTTGGTTCTAGCATTAATTAGTTTTTTTACTATGACTTTACTTTTGTATAATTTTTGATAGAATATTGATAGTACTACAGTATAAATGAGTTTTTTTTATTGGTTTTGTACTATCTTTGTATGAACTTTCTGTATACTTTTAGTGTAAATGAATTGTTTTTTTTTAATTGAAATTGTATACTCGTATTTTTTTTAAGGTAATAATTGAAATCGTATATATTAAAATAATTTTTTTTTTTACAAAAAAAAAAAAGGAAAAAGAGACAATCTATTTGAAATAGGTAGTCTCAATTTTTTCAAAAACTGAGACCACCTATTCTAAATAAGTGGTCTCTCTTTTAAAATCAAGAGACCACTTTTGATGAAAAGGTCTGTTAGGCCATAGAGACCTGTGAGCTAGAGACCACCCCTAAGGTAGTTTCTTTGGCCATTTTTATATGGTCTCTTTGGCCAATTTTGAAGTAATGTAGCTCATCCAGTTTCACCGAATCCTGCTAAACTGTTTGCTATGTGATACGGTTGAAAGTCTCTACTAGAGTCTTTCTTGTTTGACTTAGTATTAGCCTAGGTTATACTTAGTTCAAACATTTTTCTTAGTTTTATACATATGGGTCGAAAGCCTGCCTTTCCATGTCCTTCATGTTTAACACGGCAAATTCCTTTACTCGTTTAAACATTTTATTAAGTGTATACCATAGATCTGAATCCCCAATATGTACTAAGAATCGCCTTTTGCTCGGTCCATTTTATAAAATACTTTCAAATCTAAACATTTAGCATTTCATAGTCATTTCACAATAGAGTTCGTAAATTTCTCATTGGACCTTACAAGATTGACTCTTGCTCCCACTAAACTTCTTGTCCATAAGAATTTTTATGTTTCTTCATAAGCCAAACCTTTTATTAACTTTATGACAAAACACGTTCCAATTCCTACATGCAATGCTTCTGTCAATCCCGTAATGGATTTCTTGAGCTTGCTTTCAAATATAGCATTATTTAGAATTTCAAAACCCTTAGACTATTTCCATAGTCTCTTCCAAAATTCTATTTTAGGAAGGCGGTTTTTGTATCTATTTTGACATATTTCATATGCGCAACTTTTCTAGAATAATAACGAAAAGGCTTAAGCATTCCGATTGGTGAATAGGTTTTTATTAAAATTAACACCGTAAATTAACTATATCCGTTTTGGGGTTTTTTGTGTCACTCGGGAGAGTTATACCTCACAGACTGGGTTTAAGCCGCCTGTACTTGCAAAATAAAGGAACTCCGGATGTTCGGAGATCTGCCTCCGACGGTTAGGTTAGTATGGGATCAGAGTAAAAACGTGCGAAAAGTAAATATCTTCTCAGATTCCGAGATTAGGTGTTTTCTTTGTTTTCGAGAATAATAAATAATGTAATGATTGTAAGGTACCCTAATAAATGGGGGAATCTCCCTGTTTATAGGGTCCTAGAAATGTGTGTCCTTGTCCTAGGTTACGGAAACCTAGGAGTGATTGGGCTGCGTCGTTTTTCGGCTCTCTAGGAATTTAGGCCTTGAAGGCCACCATTTCCCCTCCAAATATCCGCCTACCACGTGTCATGCCCTAGTTGGTCGACTTTGAGCTCTCCCTGGGGTGACACATGTTGGGCTCGTTTAGGTCCACGTGGTGGGGTAGAAATACCTAAATCATTTGCCCCTTACAGGGAGGACGTGGCATGCCACGTGGGCCCTGTGACATGTGTCACGCATGCATTAGAGCATGCTTTTACTATTTTCCTGAGTAAAAATTAGAGTTTTACCCTAGGTTTTCACCTTTTGTATAAATTAGCCTTTGACCCCCCTCATTTTCGCACGTTTACGAAAAATGTTTAAGAGAGAATCTTTGACTTTGAAAATTTGTCCTTTTCTGTGAAAGCATCCGCCGTTCGTGACCTAGTCCGCCTTTTCAGCAGACGTCCATGTCTCTTCAAGCGGCTCTCGCACCTTCACTCGTAAGGTAACCATCTGTTTTCCTTTCTTATTATTTTAGTTTTCTCTTTTTTCCTTTTGAAAATGGTTTCCCAAACGCGCATGGCACGGCCTAGGTTAGCGATCAGATAGTCACCGGGGACGGTTGAATCTAGAACAGGGAGTGTCGACTGCTTATTCTTGGACTCCCCTTTGTGAACTTCTCTGAATCTGACCGACTCTGTGTTTGTGCAGGACCCAATGGTCAGAATGAAGAGAACAGCCAGAGTTAAAAATTATAACGGCTCCTTTAGGGCGCCTTTAAGTGAGGTTTCCTACCATCCGCTTAGTCCTCCTAGTACCCCGGGCTCTTCAATTTTGGAGGAGTTTGACAATGAGATACAACAAAATGTCTCTTAGCCGGTTGATCTGGCTTCGAATGAGGAGTTGGGGGAGGAAACTGCTAGCCCAAGCCATCAGGCCCCCAATTTGGACTCAGAGTCCGAGAGCTCTAACGGTGCTTCTGAGTCATCTACCTCTTGCTAAGCCTCCGATGACTCTAAGGACAGGCTCCCTCGACTAGAGATAGTAAGAGACTCTCTCTCTATTTAAATGGGTGAGGGGTTGGCTGATGACTCGGCTCGATGCCGAGATTAGTATGCCGCCTACTTCCACCATGCCCCGGCCGGGAAGCAAAAAGCGTTGAAGGACAAGGAGGGGAAGTTCAGGGCTTACCATGTTATGGGCCATGGCATAATTCTTAGTGTCCTTGATTCTGTGGACACTATAGTCTAGCCTGAGGGGTCTAGCTATGGGGACGAATGCTTTGGTTGCTATGAATCGGCTATCCAAGCTGGTCTCAGATTCCCTCTTTATCCGACCGTGGAGAGGATCTTAGACGGATACCAATTGGGTGTCTAGTAACATGCCCCAAATTCTTAGGTTAATACCTTGGGGTATGTTGCCGCCTGTGAAATGCTCGAGGCACAGCCAAGCTTTGAGGCGCTCGCCCATATGCACTACCTCAGCCGAACCCCAAAGGCAAGTGGGTTCGGATGGTACATAATGTCAAGCCACAAAGGCTTTTATGATGGCGGTGGGGAAAGAGTCCAAGTGGAAGGACTGGAGGAACAAGTTTTATATCATCACCTCCCAAGAACATCTTAAGAACAAAACGTACAACAAATGGAACTAGAACCCTCCCCTTCTTTCAGGAGGAGCTCAACTACCGCCTGTTCCCAGGCGAGCTAAAGAGTAAATTTTTGACCGAGATCTCTTCAGAGTGGCCATCAGTTTTAACAGAGAGACTGGGGAAAAAGAGGTCATTCCCCAGAGTTACATTCCCCGCCATGAGTGGCTCTCTAACGGGACTTACTTGGCAGCCTTTGGCCTAAGTACTGAGAGGCCGAGAGGTAGCTGGCTGATTGACTTAAATTACTTAGCCAAACTTGATGTTTCTCTCAATCACTAATCTCAATCTCTTCCTTTTGCAGATAGAGCAATGGAGAAGCTCTCGGCTAAAAAGAAGCCAGCTGCCAGCGCCACCCATTACCGGGCACAAGTGCTTGGCAAGAGGAAGTCTTCCGACCAGGAGGCGGACAGACCCCCCAAGGTATGTTTTTTCTTTATACTTAGAGTTTTATGGGTCAACTTTCCTTCATCTGCTTATAATCTTTTAATTTGCGTGCAGGGAGAATTGAGCAAGCGTACTCTCACTAAACCGAATCCAAAACTGCAAAAGCAGTCGGCCGGGGACGTGAAGACTCTGACTACTCCTGGAAGCACCTTGCCACAAACCCCATAAGATGTTGGGAGACAGCCCCCATCGTTCTACTGGAGGGAAATACCCCTCAAGCCTTGAGGAAGCCGGATGTTGTCAAAGCGTCGAAGAGTGGCAGAGACGGAAGCAATAAGGGTAAGCAAGCGGGCTCTGGGAGACAAGCTGCCCAAGGAGAGGCATGAGGCAGAGACGGAAGGTAAAAGCACATTCAATCCCTTGCCTTATCCCTGTAAGGTTAAGTTCAATCAATGGTCATCAAGTAACTCGGAAGACACCCGATGTTTTTGCCAAATCTGTGCCTCCTACTTACAGAGTGTTGAATGTGCAGATGTTCCCCTGAGGCCAGATCTCTAGAACATGGCAAAGTTCATGTTGAGGGCTAACCCGTCCAAGGATAGAGAGTCGGTTAGAGGAGTCGACACCCTCAACTTCGATCCCATCCTTGCCCTCCTTGTAGAGGTATAATAAACTTCAAAATTTTTCTATCTCCAAATTTTTCATGCTGCTTGTATTTATCCTTTTTCCTTTTGCCGAATGCAGGCTATGCTATGGGTAAACAGTCTTAAGAGGTCGTTTAATGAGGAAACCAAGGAGGTAAAAGTTGGAAACGCTCGGGCCACCTCTTCTCTAGATACAACCTCTTTTGAGGTTTCCCAAAATGAAAATCTGACCATTGACATACTATATTCTCAGGCGATGGCCAACCTGAAAGTCGAAAAAGGTCTAGACGCAGCAAAGAGGCGGATCATCGAGCTTGAGGATGAAGTGAATGGTCTCAATGCCAAGCTTGAGCCCCTCCAAAACGCTGACAAGGAGGCCGATGGGCTTCGCAATATAGTCGATACGCTTAAGAAGAAGCTGCAAAACTTTCAAGGGCCGCTTGTGTACTTTTTTGTTATAGGCTCTAGTCATTCTTAGATGCTAGATCTCATGATGCAGGGCTGCATTGCTCCTGCGCTCAGGAAGTTAGTCCAATGCTAGCCGCATGGCCTCCCAATTTGCCTCTTCGTCATATAGCATGACTCGAAGAGTCGGCTTATAGTGTTCAATGGGAAAAACGACCTCTGTGCCATATACCATGAGAAATGGGGTCTCTCCAGTTGCCCCTTTTGATGTTGTTCTGATGGCCTAGAGGACGTAAGGTAACTCATCCACCCACAGGCCGAAAGCTCTTTTAATTTTCTTTTTTATGCCATTTGAGATTAACTTGTTGAAGGCTTCGACCTGGCCGTTTGCTTGGGGTCGGCCGACTGATGCAAAACAGTGTGAGATCCCTTGATCCCCCAACCAAGTCTTGAGTTGAGGTGTCTCAAAACGAGGACCATTGTGAAAAACCATAGACATAGGCACCCGAAACCGGGTGATGATCTTCTTCCAAATAAAGGAGATGACGTCCTTTGTCTTGATGCTTTTGATCGCCCCTGCCTCCACCCATTTGGCGAAGTAATCCATGGCAACAAGGATATACCGCCATCTGCCTGATGCCGGAGTATACGGCCCAAGAATGTCCATGCCCCATTTGGCGAATGGTACTGGGCTATGTATGGCCGTCAAATCCGTGGCCGGACAGTGTATAAGTTTGTTGGA
Organism: Chenopodium album; assembly: GCF_948465745.1. NCBI lineage: Eukaryota > Viridiplantae > Streptophyta > Magnoliopsida > Caryophyllales > Amaranthaceae > Chenopodium > Chenopodium album. The sequence continues at coordinate 33,711,573 of NC_137847.1, forward strand.
TTTTGATGAGTCTAACTCACTGCGGAACAAAGCCTAACCTCATGACCTGCTCACAATTAATATAACTAAAATGACATCAATAACAGGAAAGAGAGAAAAGACAATAAGAAAGTAAATCTTGCTCCTTTATTGTACCAACCTTTGAACTTGGTCAATAAAATGGAGAAAGCCGAATGAAGAACTTTAACTTTAGATGTTAGGGGTTTTCAATTTGATTTGTTCTCATTAATTTGTTTGTTCTATGTCATTAGGACATGTTTTAAAGATTATATGGCAAAAAATTTCACGTGAAATGGTAAAGTATTGATCCTGTTAAAGTATATATGTATTTATATTTCGAATTTGTGGTTAAACTTTTTTATTTTTTGCTCACATGTATTATACTTGTAATATTTTAATGTTAATTGAAGTGTTTTTAGAACGAAAATTATGCACTAAAATTCTGATCGAAACTTTGAACTTTGATAATGGCACGAAATTGTTCTTGCGACTCATGTTTATTTTTGTCATGCTTAAGTTGCAAAATTGGTTATAACAATGATAACAATAACCGAAAGTTATTATTTTTCACTTAGAAACTATGATTTCATGATTTGCATAAACTAGTAAATTTAGGAAATTCTTGAAGATATTATCGAACTTGTGTAATTTGGCTATCGGGCTTTTGAGCTCCGAATTTATATTTTCGAATGTCGTGGCCGCCAACATTGGGTAGGTTCTATGACTTGTTTGTTTTTTAAGAATTAAACCCTTTTATGTTGCTCGAAATGGGTCTAGAATCCCGTGTTTTGTCTTATTGTTATAATAACTAGGATCTTTGAATCGTTTACACGAGTGTGTTAAAATCGTTTTTGACCATTCATAGTTTTAACAAATAATATTTGCTAAGTCTTGTAATATTGGTCGTTCGTTGGAACAAGTAAGAGGAAAAATGAAATTTTACTCAACTTTTTTCTGCTACTTTCGAATTCTTTCTCTTGAGTTCAAATTTTGTTACTGATTGAAGCTCTAGAAAGTCAATATTATCCTCTTTGTGAAATTCCAATGTGCAACAATAGAGAATCTAAAACAATGAAGACCCCTTAATTTTTAACTTATTAGTCTTTTATTTAAGTTTTAACCCATGAAATTGTTTGTCTTAATTTTCATGATGAACAATTGAGTATTAAACTTTCATATTAGCAAGTATGTTGTATATATTTGAATTCTATTTTGACACTCATGATTTTTTTGTCTTTTGCTCTATACTGTTCGTACTCTCTAATCTGTACAGTAAATTGAAGTATTGAAACCACAATTATGCCCTAAGATTAGTTTTTGAAGTTGAACTTGAAAATGGCTCGAATATGTAGCTTGTTCTATAGCCAAGTTCAATTGCAAACTTAGTTTTCAAAGGAACAAAATGATTATTAAATAATTGTGATGCATTTGAAAATTGTAAGGCTCGAGATCTACACAAACTTATTTATTGTTTAGGTGATTCTCAACAATAGCTTAAATGCCATGAATATATCAGTTTAATTATTGTGGACATAAGAGTACCCATGTGTCGGGTTATGCGCATTCTTGTTATTTATCAAATCTTAGAGCTCCCAATTTGGGGTACTTCTAATAACTTGCTATGGCCATTCATATAATCATGATATTGGAATGAGCCTATGTATCCCATCTTGTTCAAGGAAGCAAGTTAGTTCTTTGCTTGTTTATAAACCTAAAACAATTATAGTTAAGGTTTAGTAATCTTTACCTAATGTCTAAACATTCGTAAAGATCATTACGGTTATATTATTCTCAAAAATGATTTAAAACATCAAATGATTTTATTGTTCTTATCAATCTTTGATTTTGGTCTTGTAGGTGGTTCGTTTACCATCCCTAAAGCAATATTCGCAGGATAACTAGGCGAGAACAAGTTCGAGTCAAGAAGAAGTCGAATCTTAGTTCATTCCATTTTGGAAAATACTTATGTACATACATGTATTATCCAAATGGTTATTGAGCATCTAAAAATTTATTTATTTGAGAAAATGAAACAAAAAATTCAGAAAGGAAATTTTGAAGACTTTTTTATTTATTTAGAAAGTAAGAAACATGTTATTTCGAACTAGAATTCAAAATTTGGAGCGGGTCCAATGAATTAATGAAAGTTTGTTTTTAAAATAAAGTGAAGCAACTTTTACTAGTACGCAAAATACATAATCATGTTATTTTCGATATTAGACCCAAAATGGGAAGAAAAGTCTAGCTCGTAATTGAGTGTGAATTTTTTGTCCAAGATTTATGAAGGTAAGTTGTAATTTGCAACTTATTTTAAAAAAGCTATGAAAATTTGAGCAAACTTTTGTACATCTAATTTTGTTTATGTTTTTCTTTGTAGTGTTTATCATCATTGTTATATTTTGCTAATTAAATGTAAAATTCTTCCAATTAAATAAGCACTGTAGTTTGAGAATGAATATTATCAAACTTAGTTTTGATGGAGTGTTAGAATAATTTATAAAATCATTCCAATCAGATTACTCTCCAAAATATGGTCTCTCTTCATAACGAAAGTTAAGGAGGGACCCATTGATCCGTGCCATTTATGTCACCTTTAGGCTATGTTTTCTTTATATTTCTATGCTCCTTTGTAGTCATTTATGTCGTTTTTTTAGAGAATAATGTTCGATTCGCGTGTTTTTGTGTTAGTTTAGAGAAATGCATGCTTTTAATGGTTTTCTTATCATTTTATTCATTTCTCGGCTATTTCTCTTGCTTCTCCGTTTCTTTTCTTGTTTTGTATGATTTTATTATCATTTTGTTCTTTTCTTATCACTTTTCGAAATTGAATTTGAGTTTGAAACAAAGGAAAACGAAGGATTGCAAAGTATCAAATAGGACCTTTGTGCATTGTTTTAGTCATATCTCAAGTTCTACAGATTGGAGTACGGTGATTCAAGTTGGGTTGGAAACTAGACTTGAAGAGCTTTCCAATGATAGGTCGCACGCCTTCATACGATTCTTAGATCGGAAGTTACAGCCTTCTGAAGTTGGCCCAGAAAAACTGTCGCGGGCGCGGGCTACATTACCCGCGGGCGCGGGGTTTCTGCTGCTCCAAAACTGCAGTATTTGGGCAGTAAGCACCCGCGGTTGTCCCGAGGGCGCGGGCCTTGGCCCCGCGGGCGCGGGCTTGGGCCGCGGGCGCGGCTATCGGGGTGTCCGTTCCCCTCCGCGGGCTCGACCGATTTCTCCGCGGGCGCGGGTTTTTGGGTCTTTTACGATTTTAAGCTTCTTTTCTCCTTTTGTTTATATAGTTTTTGGTTTCCTTTATTCTTCAATCATGTAATTCTTTAGTTTTAGAATAGTTTTCTCTCTCTTAGGTTGAGAGCTTCTCTCTCTAGATTAGGAGTAGTTTTAGAGAGAGAAAGTGAAGAATTTCAATGGTGATTGAGAGATTGAAGATGCAAGTGTGACAATTGTGTTGGAGATCTTCCTAATTATCAATGAGCATTTCTAAACTCTATCTCATTCAATTGCTTTGTTTAATTTGATGTTTGTTTGGTTTGATTTTGATATTTGATGTTTGATTAGAGTAATTATTCTTGATATTTTGTTGATTCTTGTTCTCTATAGTTGATAGTAGTTTTGATCATGTTTCTTGAGTAGTTTACTTGCTAGGGTTTGGGTAAACATGTGTGATTGATGGATTGAGGTTGATTTGGGAATTTGAGTAGTTCTTGTGTTGTGATTAAATTGATTCATAGAGGTTTGCATGTTGCTTAGTTAATTGGAATAGCTAACCATGATTGCTAGCATTGATTGCATGATTGAATTGATTGACATGGCCACTTGATATTGATTTGATCATAATTGGTTGAGTATTTGATTATGTTTCTTCCTATTGTTTAACACTAGAGAAATCTATGTTAGAAAGTATGAAGATGATTAGTTGAATGCTCCTAATTGCTCCTACTATTTGTCTTTGCATTGCTTGGATTGCTTGACTCCCTAATTAGCTTGATTATCATGAATGCATGTTGATCCCCACTCCCTAGTGTTTCATTTGTTTTCTTGGTTTAGGAAGTAGAATAGCACTACCTTTCACCTTAGACTTCGACCTAGCTTAGGCGTAAATTAGAAATACTTGAACATAACCGTTCCTAGTGGTTCGACCCTTGACTTACCTCTATACTTGTATTTAGGTAGTTGAGTTATTTTAAATTTGTTTGACCGTAGGGATGATTAGTTCAACGACCTAGTTTTCCCCACGTCAAAATGGCGCCGTTGCCGGGGAACGGTGTCTATGTTTGAGTGTTTTTAATTGCTTGAGTCTAGGTCTTTGTGTATACTTTTATTTTATTTCTTTTTGTTTGCTTTATAAAAATGGCATGTCTCTCATTTCCTCAATTTGACAATGAGCCCTTTTGTGAATATTTTAATAGACTAGAGGGATTTCTTGATTGTAATTGTTGTAGCCTTTGGGAAGCTTGTGAGATTTGTTATTTTGGTTTGAATGAACAAACTAGGGAAGAAGTTGAATGCATGCACAATGGTGAATTTAGAGCATTGTCAATTGATGATGCTTGGGATTTTTATGTTTGGTTTGCTATGGATGTTTATAATAGGGGTAATCATGATCCTAATATTGATATGCAATGTGTTGATTCTTCTAATATTAGCATGATTTCCCATGATTTGTCACATGATCCCATTAGTGAACCTAGAACACATGATTTCAACTCTATTTCCCCTTTTGTTCATAATGATGAAGTACATGCTCAAGTTGATGCTAATGGTGTGTTTCAATATTCTTCATTATTTACTATGCTTTCTTGTGATGTGCTTCATTCCCTTAATGATGAATCTCATGTTCTTAATTTTGCCCCCACTCCCCAATGTGATGTATATGCTCATGATCTTAATGTTGATTCTTCCAATCTTGGTTGTATTTCTTCTCCTCTTGTTGAGCCTCAACCTTCTACATCTTTTGAATCTCTTGTTGATATATTTGAATCTCAAATTAGGCACATTGAGCTTGATAATGAGTTTGGGCCTAGTAAGGAGATGATTCTTAATTCTATGAGAGGTCAATTAGAGATAATGAAAAAGAATGAGGAGCGTCTTGAGGAGGGGAAGAGAAGAAAAGAAGAGTTAGAAGGGCAATTGTCATCCTTGATGCTTATTTGTGAAAAATCCCAATTTGATGTGTGTGTTGAGGATGATGATGGTGATCATTTTGAACAACCAAGAGTGTGTGAGGATCCTATTGTTGAGCATAGGAGTGAAGGAAAGGGAGTTGAGAGTGATGATGATTATGATGATTTTGTGAATCTAAACTCCCCTTCCTTAGTTGATTGTGATGAGTCTCAAGTGTATGAATGTGACTCTTCTATCCATGAGTGTTTGGACTTGTTTGAGGTTATGTCCAATGTGTTTATTGAGAGTCAAAGGAAAACCCATAGCCTTCTAAGTGAGTTCATTGAGAATGCTTCATGGGAGAGAGATGATTTTGAAATAAATTTACATCCATTCATGCATGGTTTTGAGACTTTGGGCTTTAAGGAAGTTGAGGGAGTTGTTGTCCATGAATATAGTGGTGGAGATTATGTGGTTTCTCTTCAGAGTTGGATGTTTGAGGAAGATAGTGATCATGAGTGTTCTTCTTTTGAGGATTCTATGATTGATTTTCATGCTCTAATTGGTGATTTGAGGCATGGTGGTGAGGAAGAGTTCATTTGCGAGACCATAGCTCCTATTCCCTCCTCACATGTCCCTTTTTCAAGAAATTTCAACCAAATCCCCTACACTCCTATGTCCGTCCCTTCCTTTGTTGATAAGCCTATTGGGGACTCCCTTGTCTATGATGATCTTAATGTCCCTCATTCGTCTATTGTTGAGGAAAAGGGTGATGGTGCTACCCAAAAATATTTTAGTGAGGAGGATTTGCCTTTTTCTTTTTCTTTCCATTCTTTTATTCCCCCTTCTTCTTCTTCTTCTTCTTATTTTCTTGTTTTTCCTTTTGATCCTTCTTCTTCTTTCTTTTGGCACCTCCCTTCTCACTTGCGTGCAATGATCTTGTTGCACGTTTTTCTTCCATCATTTGCCTACATTCTCTCTTATGAAATGTGTAGTAGTGCATTTGACAAGCTCTTGCGTGCGTTGAATTATTATTTTACTAGAGCGGTCAAGCTTGGACCTTAAGCAAGCCTTTCTCGGGAAGTAACCCGTGTTTTAGATTAGATTTTCCTTTTCTTTTTAAAATAGATTTTCTCTCATGGAAATTTTTGTGTGCCTTTTTGCTAGGTACATGACTTGATATACTTCGGTGCTTCGATTTGAATCAAGAATCAAGGAAGGTTGACTCCTATTTTTGCTAGCATATGGAAACAAGGTTCAATTCTTGAGAAATTAGCTTTGAAAGGTTAAATTGGGTCATTTGCGGGTATTTACACCCACCTTATATCCGGTAATATCCTTCCTTGCTCTTTCTCTAGTGGATGATGACTTGTTGGACATATGTCGGTTTGTTGGATTGATCTCCTTGTTTTCCCCTCCCATGGATTATATGATTTATGTTTGAGTGTAATGTCTCATTCAAGCTTGGGGGAGGGTATTCTATCATGTTTGGTGGGATGTTGATTCATGTATGCTATGCACCTTTGTATATGCTTTTCCATGTTTCTTATATTTTGAAAAACTCCAAAAAGATTTTTGTTTCTATCAAGGCAAATTTGCAATGTGTTTTGTTCTGTTCTTACTTTGGACATAATAATATTTGGACTTGTATAATTGAATGCTTTTCTTCCTAAATGGTAGTGGTGTGCACGGTTTGAGATTAAGTTTGGTTGATTCCAAGATAAAGCATGCTAAGGTAGTTGTCTAGAACTAGGGGGATCATGAAGCCGGATTCTACTTGTTTGTGGCATGTTTGGTAGTTGCTCCCTTTATTCGATTTGACAACCTTAGTGAGTTTTTGCTACAACCATGTGAGATTTATATTTGTTCAAGCTTTCATCATATTCTTGCATGAGCGGCATGGATCCTTGACTTTGCAAGCCTAATCTATAAAGCTTGATGTATGATTCTTAAACCCGAGACCGAGCTATCTAGGGAGGACAAAGACACCTTTTTCGGGGTGGTATTTTTCATTTTTAGGTTAGTTTGTTTCATATTTTTTTTTGGGTTTCCATTTGCCTTCTTGCAACCATTTGAGCCTATTTCCTTCTTTTCAAGCCACATCTTTAGATCTTTGGCCTTTTGTTTCATTTTCTTTCTTTTCTTGTTTTTGTGAAGCAAATTGACCATATTTGATGGAGTTTGTTGTGGTGAAGTTGGATGTTTGGTTTTTATGAGTGCAAGATTGTGTTAAGTTTTCTTTGTGAATAATGGCAAGTGTATATGAGTAAAAGCCGTCCTTAATCATAAAAGGCATGGACTAATAAATTGCATTATAGAAAAAGCCGTCCGAATTTAGCAAAAGGCGAGGAGATTGCAAGTTTAAGTAAAAAAAAAAAGAAAAAAAAATTGATTGAAAAAGTGAAAATTCAAAAATATTTTGATGTATTCTTTTCTCCTTCTAAGCATTGAGGACAATGCTTCATTTAAGCTTGGGGGAGAAGCGTTTACGCTTTTTGTATATATTTCTTGTGGGTATAACTTCAAATAAGCTTGGGGGTGTTGCTTTTGTTTGGTGATTTCTTGATCGTGTTGTTAAGGATTGATCACCCTTTTGCTTCACTTTTTAGGAAAACCGCCAAATTTTCAAAATTTTAGCCTACCTTCACCCTTTATGCCTTACGTTACAACCTTGGGGAAAGACCTTTTGACCTAGAAAGTTGAGTCATTATTCGGGGGAGGGAATCATGGGTCATTGCCTAAGGAAAGGGGATGCGAAGTCAAGATGTCGAGTAGCCTTAAAATTTGATCTTTTTCCGGTTCCTTCGCGGAATCTATGAGATGCTCACTAAGGGGAGATATGAGATTAGTAGGGGGAACGCGGTAAGACCGTTTGGGATGAAAGTGGAGTGTGATAACTAGTTCCTATGCTTAGCATATTTATGTTTCAATCAACCTTAGGTATCTTATATCGTGCACTCCCTTACTTGTTTAGAAAGATTTGCATTCACTTATGCTTGTACATTTGCAAAATTCCTTTCATGAACATTTGTTTGATTTTCTTGTATTTTGTTTTCTTTTTCATGCTTTGCCTTGTTTGTATTATTATGAGAGTTATGGGTAAACTCTTGGGATACCCTTACGAGAGCATCACTCGTCCTCTAGGGCGATCTAGGGGTTTAAATGGCTTGTCTTTAGTTGCTAAAATTGACCGTGATTCCTACGAAAGTGAGTTAGTGTATATTCCCATCTTCTCTAGTTTTCTCGTTTCTTTCTTTGTTTGAATAATGTCATCATTTTTCCCTTGGGTTGGATTTTGTTTTGCTCGAGGACGAGCAAAAGTTTAGCTTGGGGGAATTTGATCCGTGCCATTTATGTCACCTTTAGGCTATGTTATCTTTATATTTCTATGCTCCTTTGTAGTCATTTATGTCGTGTTTTTAGAGAATAATGTTCGATTCGCGTGTTTTTGTGTTAGTTTAGAGAAATGCATGCTTTTAATGGTTTTCTTTTCATTTTATTCATTTCTCGGCTATTTCACTTGCTTCTCCGTTTCTTTGTCTTGTTTTGTAGGTACTTCGCGGGCTATATGCATGGGAATTAAAAATAGCACCCATTAGGATCAATATGCACTTTTCGGAATTGAATTTGAGTTTGAAACAAAGGAAAACGAAGGATTACAAAGTATCAAATAGGACCTTTGTGCATTGTTTTAGTCATATCTCAAGTTCTACAGATCGGATTAGGGTGATTCAAGTTGGGTTGGAAAATAGACTTGAAGAGATTTCCAATGATAGGTCGCACGCCTTCATACGATTCTTAGATCGGAAGTTACACCCTTCTGAAGTTGGCCCAAGAAAACTGCCGCGGACGCGGGCTACAGTACCCGCGGGCGCGGTGTTGCTGCTGGTCCAAAACTGCCGTATTTGGGCAGTAAGCACCCGCGGTTGTCCCGAGGGCTTCCCGAGGGCGCGGGCCTTGACCCCGCGGGCGCGGGCTTGGGCCGCGGGCGCGGCTATCGGGGTGTCCGTTCCCCTCCGCGGGCGCGGCCGATTTCTCCGCGGGCGCGGGTTTTTGGGTCTTTTACGATTTTAAGCTTCTTTTCTCCTTTTGTTTATATAGTTTTTGGTTTCCTTTATTCTTCAATCATGTAATTCTTTAGTTTTAGAATAGTTTTCTCTCTCTTAGGTTGAGAGCTTCTCTCTCTAGATTAGGAGTAGTTTTAGAGAGAGAAAGTGAAGAATTTCAATGGTGATTGAGAGATTGAAGATGCAAGTGTGACAATTGTGTTGGAGATCTTCCTAATTATCAATGAGCATTTCTAAACTCTATCTTATTCAATTGCTTTGTTTAATTTGATGTTTGTTTGGTTTGATTTTGATATTTGATGTTTGATTAGAGTAATTATTCTTGATATTTTGTTGATTCTTGTTCTCTATAGTTGATAGTAGTTTTGATCATGTTTCTTGAGTAATTTACTTGCTAGGGTTTGGGTAAACATGTGTGATTGATGGATTGAGGTTGATTTGGGAATTTGAGTAGTTCTTGTGTTGTGATTAAATTGATTCATAGAGGTTTGCATGTTGCTTAGTTAATTGGAATAGCTAACCATGATTGCTAGCATTGATTGCATGATTGAATTGATTGACATGGCCACTTGATATTGATTTGATCATAATTGGTTGAGTATTTGATTATGTTTCTTCCTATTGTTTAACACTAGAGAAATCTATGTTAGAAAGTATGAAGATGATTAGTTGAATGCTCCTAATTGCTCCTACTATTTGTCTTTGCATTGCTTGGATTGCTTGACTCCCTAATTAGCTTGATTATCATGAATGAATGTTGATCCCCACTCCCTAGTGTTTCATTTGTTTGCTTGGTTTAGGAAGTAGAATAGCACTACCTTTCACCTTAGACTTCGACCTAGCTTAGGCGTAAATTAGAAATACTTGAACATAACCGTTCCTAGTGGTTCGACCCTTGACTTACCTCTATACTTGTATTTAGGTAGTTGAGTGATTATAAATTTGTTTGACCGTAGGGATGATTAGTTCAACGACCTAGTTTTCCCCACGTCACCCATAGTTTCGTAGCCTGCAAGTGTAGATTTAGCTGGCTTTTGGAATTCATGTATAAATATGCTACGGGATGTTTCTCATGTTTATTTAGAGTCCCAAGATTTGTATTTTCTATTTGTGGAATTTTGCATATGTTTATCATGAAATGTTTGATCAAGTAGGAAGTAATATTCTTCCCTTTGTCATTTAAAGTTATTATGATGGTTCTTAATAAGCTTTGCATGACATAATTAGCGTGTTTAATTATGTAAATTGAAGAAAGTAGCACTAGTATAAAAATATAAAAGAGCACTGGTGTTCATTTGAGGGATGCCAAAAAGTGAGGTTTTTTAAACCGGTGGCAATAACATTTATTAGCACCGTTTCGGAAGCAGTTTTATGATGGGCCACATTATAAACATGAAATCACATTATGAAATCATATACTTGTTGAGGTTTATTTTTTTTCATGATTTAAGATTTCAGTTGGTAATGCATTATTCCCTCCCTCTGTTTCAAAAACATGGTTACCCTTTCCGTTTTAGCATTTTGCAAAGTTGGTTACAATTTACTTTTTCTAATTTTTAGACATATATATAACACGCATTTTTTTCCTCCATTTTTTTCCTGCACTTACACTTTAATCTTCAATTTTTGGTAGGATAGAAAGGTTGTTTCTGGCTATTGTTTAATAATAGTATCAATGGAGCATGTGGTGTTTATGAAATATGTTGTATAAAAGATACTGAGTAGAATTTATTTGTCGTTAAAGTAATAAAGAAATTTTTTGAAAGATATCAATTGAATAAAAAATCCCATATATAAAAAGTAGATTGGATAAAAAAAAAGAAGTGTTCATAGGAAACCAAACTCGGCTATGTAACCAAAAGAGCCTGCAATAGCAGATGCAGTTTGAGGCCCTTTGGCCTTAATTATCACCTTAGCTAGTCAAAAATATGCTATCTTGGCACTGAACTCTGAGTCTGACAAAATATTGCTTGATTTTATATCTCTATTAGTTGAAAAATCGCGGTGGGATAAGGTCACCATTTCAACTTACAACCGAAAAAGAGACAGGGCACCCATTTCAACTTACTACGACTTTTTGCAATAACATTTAGGACATAAAACAAGTATTAGTTTTAAAAACCTAGAACTCTTATAACATATTAAATACTACAAGCTAAAGCAGGAAATTAGACAACAAATTAACAAGGAAACAAAAAAAAAATCAAGTCTCTTCAAATTGCACAAATTCTATCACAAAGTAGATAATTAATTAACAAATTGGATGCCAAATTAAATAATTTAAACAAAATATTAAGACAAATTAACAGGAAAAACTAGTAGCACTTGTAAATAACCTTTCTCACATACCCATTTAAAACCCATTGGAAGATCTATTGTTCGAGTAAAGAGAGGGAAGGTGCATTGAGTTAGGAGTTCTCAAGTCAGCAATGTCTATCACTATACACTGGTTTTTCTCTGATCAATTCCTTGTACACACATTATCTTTTGTAGCCTTGAAAACTCTTTAAATACGACACATATGACTATCCGCCTATGTATCACAATTAACATAGCTCACCTTCGAAGGAGAAACTCCTAACAATTCCTCACAAATGGATGCCAAACTTTTGCTATTCTTTCCTATCTTCCTTCCAATTTGCCTTTTTTTTGTAAATGATGATATATGCTTGAAATGTCAATTAACAATCAAAGATGATAACATAACATTCAAAGCAACTAGCAACACTCCTAAATTATTCATTTTTGTAGTTACATTCTACTCCATAACATTAAAGGGCTATGTGATGAAAAGCCTACAACTTAAGCAAACAAATTTGAGTCAACAACCCCTATATCTATTATTTATACCTACATAAATGATGACCTAATTAGAAACTATGAGTAGAAAAAAAATTCATAAAAATATCAAAAGTTTCACTTTTAGATTCGCACAACCTCATCATACAAGCTTAAAGAAGCAACTATATTAAATTAAATAAAATACATGGCAAGTGTGCATAAATACATGGCATATGTGTCAAAGAAAATAGACGAAACACAGTTACACAACTCCCTCACTGCCCCTGCTCTACTCCTCACACACAGTAGCCCGTAAGTTAAATTTAAGCCACAAGGCAGCCTCTACACCAACACATAATCACACCACATAGGCACACACCATAGCTTAATTCACAAGCAAGTGCGTTACAGCCCCCATAATCAGATGAATTTACATCCAAAATTATTAACAAAATCATATTAGATACTATTATACTTACAAAAACATTACAAACAAAATAGGGCACCAAATCCACACAACAAAGCACTCAAACATTTATCAATCAGTCACATGCTTGCATAACATACAATTCAATATTGCATACTAACAAAGAACCAATCACATAAACCCTAGAAATTGAATCTTAAGAAGAATCAAAGTAAAATTTATAATTTAAATACTTATGATTTGAATTTAAGTAAAATTCGCATACTTTAATATAAAATCCTAAAAAATAAACAGAAACTAGAATTAAACATCAAGGAGTACCTCATTTCAATTGATCCTGATTCGTATGAAGGGATACCTCATTACCTCACCCTTTAATCGCAATCCTTTACAAATTAGCATAAAAATAATCAATAAATCGACAAAAATTGAAATTTAAACATCAAGTTATAGAATATGAAAAAGAAAGCAGGATTAATTATGAAATTTCACAAAAACTAAATTAAATAGGATATAAATTGCATAAATTGAATGAAAAATGTTTCAAAAAACCCTAGCCATCGGTGGAGTTGCTTCCTGTTGGGTTTCGGAAAATCCGACTTTCTGCAGAACAAAACCCGACCCCAAAACCGGCACACAATTAATATAACTGAAAGACATAAATAACAAGATTAAGTGAAAAGACAATATTAACCTTGACGCGTGCTTCGTTCGCTCCAACGAGCTCTTACATCGAAATCCGAGTCTCTTAAGCACGTAGACCTCCAACGATAGTTAACCCACAACAACGACCCGAACGGTCTCTAACTTGGAGTTTAGCCGAGTTTAAACCAAAAACAACTACTCGAGTTTTATGTGAACTTAAAGGTTTTCTCACTATAATGGAGATGCCTTTTTGAGTTCTAACTCAAGTGGAATTCTCAAATCCCAATACATGGGTATTTATACAGAATTCTCACAAAACATTCTACTCTCCCATCAATGTGGGAGAGTTGGTTAAAATAAATTTTCATTTTATTTTTAATTCAAAACAAAAGAAAAATAGCAAAGCAATAATTAATCAACAAGTGACAACAAGGAGGGAGGGGGTAGGTGAGGACCACAAGGGGGGGACTAAATCCTTGCCCCCCAAGCATCCCCAAACCGCCTCACACATGCTCAAGCAAGAGCCCCTACACGGCGCTACGTGGCACCCAGCCTTGAGCACCAAGGCGCGCCCAACTAGCGGCCTTGTGCTCAGCTAAGCCTGCCCGTGTGCACATGTGTGCGGGATACTCGATGCCTCGGCCCAACAAGCCACACACATTGCGGCCTGCTAGCCGTGGTTTCTTGTGCGCCTGCTGCTAGTAGTGCTAGCACGCTAGCACGTTACTAGCTCGCTAGTGCTGCTAGCTGCTAGCTGATGCGACATTAGCAAGCTTGCTAGCAGTGCTATCATTGGCGCGCTAGCATGCAGCGCCATGCACCAGCCGACACTGTTAGCAAGCTCGGCTTGGTGAGATGCGCATTTTAGCTGCCATGCTAGCACTACATGCCTTTAGAACTTGGTTTGCTCGGGGCATTTTAATGTTAGGGGTATTTTAGTAATTGTTAAATAATTAATTGATTTTTACCGTCTCATCTTTTATTAATTCGACTCGAATTACGACGCTCAGTCTGGACGCTCCTAGCTCGATTTTCGGCATCTATATTCATAATACTCGAGCGACTCATTAATTCCTTCCGGATTAACTCGTCGTGTCGAATCGTTAGTTTCTTGGGTGTGACTCTAGCATCGAAATAATTTTTCCAATAAGCAATATGTCATCGACATAGAAGATTCGAAAGGCGATGTCAACTCTCACTGACCTTCTTGTAAACACAAAACTCATCAGGATTCTTGATAAAGCAAAACTTACTGATAGCTTTATCGAATCGTAGATTCCAACTTTTGCTATATTGCTTTAGCCCATAAATGGACTTTTTAAGCTTACACACTTTCCCAGCATTGTTTTGGTCGACACAACCTTCAAGTTGTGTCATATACACAGTTTCTTCCAAAATTCCATTAAGGAAGGCGGTTTTGAGGTCCATCTACCATATTTCATAATTGTAATGTGCAGTAATTGCTAGGATGATCCGAACGGATTTATGCATTGCAACCGAAGAAAAGGTTTCATCATAATTAATACCATGAATTTGCTTGTAACCTTTTTTTACCAGTCTAGCTTTGTAAATGAATACATTTCCATCTATGTTGGTTTTCAATTTGAAAATCCACTTACATCCGATAAGTGTGTAACCTTTGGGTATGTCAACCAAGTCCCATACTTGATTTTCAAACATGGAATCCATTTCATATCTCATAGCCTCTTGCCATTTATCAGAGTCGGTGCTCACCATCGCTTGCTTGTAGGTTGCCGGTTCTTCTCCATCCAATACCAAGATGTCCTGATTCTCGGTTAATACGACACCTAGATACTTATCAGGTTGAGACATTGTCCTCTGCGACCTACGTGGGGTAATAGACAGAGAATTTGCATTGTTGGTTTGACTTTGCACATTTTGACCAGCGTCAACAGATGCTGTTTGAGCACTTCGACTGTCAATTTGATTTTGTTGCTCGTCCTCTCGAACTTCACCGAGTTCGATTTTCCTCCCACTTGTCATTTTGGAAAGGTGTAAAATGCAGTCTGTATTTTCTATCCTTATCGGGCCCAGTAGTTGTCATTTCTTAAAACCTGTGAGATAATATGCATTCCATTCATCCATTCACTATATGTGAATGGCCCATGCATTTTACAACGAAAAACAAGTAACAATGCATAAATACGCGTAAACTAGTAACTAACTTAGGTGGTTTATCCGATTAACGAGCCTAATTAAATCTAGTCAAAGTTGTTAACCGATTATATGATTAAGAGCAATTAAAATAGGTCAAATAATGAAGCTCTCACTAAATTCCGCATCCACCTTAATTAATCCGATTAATTAAGCCAGTAAAACCCAATATTTTGCCAAATTAAAAATTTGCAAGTGCCGCTAAAAAAAATTCGAGGCCTAGCCTCCGAAAATTAATTAAATTAAATAAAATAATTAAAATAATTAAAACGACAAAACGCAAAATTATAAAGCCAACCGCACGCAAGTGACACACGCTCCTACACTAGCTAGGCGCGGGCCATTGCTAACCACGGCTACCTAGCAGCCCGGGCAATGTGGCATAGTGCATGCGCCCGCACCACACCAACGTAGCACTGCTATGTGGTCCCGTAGGAAACCTGGTTGCAAGGTGCGAGGCAGCACACTTGGTTGCCTCCCTTCGCACCAAGCTACGGCTGTGCACAACAGCTTGCTCGCACACGATTGCATGCACAACACACACCAAGTTGCTTCCATGTGCGCACCATCGTGGCATTGCACGCATCGATGCGCACAACGCGTTTCATCGGCAGCCACATGCGAGATGCTGTGCAGCGTGACTGGCGGAGAGATGCTCGTGCTCTTGTGCCTCGGTTTGTGTGCAAGTGCCTCGAGATTATTTCCCGATTTTTCGTGTGACATTTATCATTAATTCTAAATTAATTTTAGAATTAATATTTTGAGCAAAAATAAAAACTAAAATAAGTCTAACACAAATATATTCAATTTCAAGTGCATAACAAAAATTCAATCCAAGAACCAATCTTTAATAATTTTGGTATAACTTGGTGCAACAAATGAAGGGCTACTCTCACTATTAATATAACTAACATAAAGTAATCATAAGAATTTGACAAAAATAAAAGGGAGTTGGAATAATAAACATAAATATTCAATGAAAAATTCCAACTTTAACTTGTGAATCATTGAAAAATTACTTCTTCCAATATGAAGATTAATTAAAATTCAATCACAAGTTTCAAACTTTAAGATTCCAATCAACTTAATAAATGATTAAATCAAGAAAGTTCAATAAATATACATGGATTTTAGTAACACAAAGTTCCAACCAACTAAAATAATCAAAGATTGGATCTTTAGTACTTAAGGGGCTCAAAACACAAACTTTTCACACTTAAAGCAATTTATTTGCAATTATGTGAAAATTTGCGCCAACCATTAAGCACCAATTACTACAAAGTAATCATGCTCAAAAGTGGTCTAAAATTGCAGAAGTATAAAGGAAAGAACCTAATGCATAATCACAATTAATATGCCATTAAGATTCAAGGTTTAAAAGATTTAAAAATTTTCGTCAAAATTAAAATCTCTCCAAGTAGGCATTTCTAAGTAGAATTTGGCTTTTTTTGCAACTCTTAAAGGATCAAAATATTTCTAGAACATTGATTCCATCCAAACTTCACTAGTCTTAGGTGAAAGTCTGGGTTCGGGAGCCAAAATTCTAAATAATACGAGATTAAAATTAATAAAATCGAGCTACTAATCTAATTAGAAACAACATCTAGAAAATAAATCCATTTTAAAGCACCTTGAAAATTTTAGTTACAAAAATAAATGAGCAAGGCTCTGATACTGTTGTTGGGTTTTGGAAAGTCCGAATTTCCGCGGAACAAAACCCAACCCCAAGACCCGATCACAATTTATATAACTAAAAGACATAAATAACAAGATAAAGTGAAAAGACAAAATTACCCTTGATGCTTCGCTCGCTCCAACAAGCTTTTAATTTGAAAGCCGAATCTGGCAAGCACGTAGACCTCCAACGATAGTCCACCAGCAAAACCGACCCGAACGATCTCAATCTCAGAGTTTAGCCGAGTTTAATGGTTTTCTCGAGTTTTATGTGAATTTAATGGTTTTCTCACTATTATGGAGATTCCTTTTATCTTCCAACTCAAGTGGAATTCTCAAATCCGAATACATGGGAATTTACTGAGAATTCTCACAAAACATTCTACTTTCTCATCAATGTGGGAGAGTTGGTAAAAATCATTTTTCATTTTATTTTTAATTCAAAAAAAAAAGAAAAAAAGCAAAGTAATAATTAATCAACAAGTGGCAACAAGGAGGGAGAAGGTAGGTGACGACCACAAGGGGGGGGACCAAAGCCTTGTCCCCCAAGCATCCCCAAACCGCCTCACACATTCCCAAGCCGGAGCCCCTCACACGGCGCCACGTGGCGCCCAGCCTTGGGCAGAAAGGTGCACCTAGCTGGCGGCCTTGTGCATGGCTAGGCCTGCCCGTGTGCATATGTGTGCGGGCAGCTCGATGCCTCGTCCCAACAAGCCACGCACACTTGCAGGCTGCTGGCCGTGGCTTCTTGTGCGCCTGCTGCTAGCAGTGCTAGCAGGTTGCTAGCTCGCTAGCAGCGTTAGCTATTGTGTGCGCTAGCATGCTTGCTAGCATTGGTGTGCTAGCATGCCGCGCCACGCACGAGCCACCACTGCTAGCAGGTTCGGCTTGATGCAGCGCGCATGCTAGCTGCCATGCTAGCACCACTTGCCCCTAGCACTCGGTTTTCTCGGGGTATTCCGATGTAACACCCTAGAAATTCCTTTCTATAAAAAATACTGGTGTTTCTTTGTTTAAAACCTTAAATAGGAAAATCTAAGACATTACCGCCATTGTGAAAATGGCTAAGACAACTATTAAAGACACACAGCGGAAGAGTATCTATAAAAACATTCAAAACGACCCAACTTAAAATTCAACCAACGAAAGTAAAGTCAATCAAAGTAAAATAAAGTCAACCTACAACTTGGAACCATTGTAGGCCCTTGACAAAACCGAACCAAATAAAAACCTTTGTGTTAGTCACACAAACATAATATCATAACATAATTAAAGCAATAAACATATCATAAACTTATGGAAACTAGCATGATTTGCTCTTCACTCATGCCCATCATGAATATGCTTCATCACCTAAAAACCTTCACTTTACTTGTTTTCACTACTCTCCATTAAAAATGGGTCATCGGCCAAGGTTAAGACAAGGCCAACAAACACACAATCAGCAAAGCTAAGTACTTTAGCGTATTTAAACACACTAGCATGCTTCATGATAAGTGATATTTATGTCACTCGTAGGGGTAGTTTTTAGGTTATTTTCGTGTTCATTTTTCCCTTATTTTTCCTTTTATTCTCTTGTTTTCTCTTTAATATAGTTTCTAGTTTAATTTGGTAATTTTGGTGTGTTTTAGTTTATTTTCTTTATTTTATTAGTTTTAGTCTATTTTCCTATTTTATTTTATTTATTTCTATTTTATTTATTTTATTTTATTTGTCTTGGTTTTATTTTATTTCGTCCTTTTTCTATTTTCTTTTTATTTATTTTTTTTATTTATTTCTATTTTATTTATCTTATTTTATGTCCCGATCCTCTCCTCGGTTTTCTTTGGGTGTGTAGGTTTGCGATCGGATTGAGGTTCGAGTGCCAAGTTATTCTTGTCCGAGGTTTGAATTCAAAGTCCGGGGCTCGAGGCACAAGAATTTGAGCCAACCTTCTTGCTGCCCTCTTATCCCTCACCACACCTCACCTTAACCTCCACTACACCAAAACACCAAACCTCCCATGCTCCCTCAAACTCCCCTGCTCTTCCCCTGTTTCCCAAGCAGCCACCACCTCTACAACCATTTTAACCCACATCACACACACCAGCACCAACCTTCACCCCGCAACAAACCCAACGCCATCAATCTCCACCACGCACATCAACAGCAACAACAAACACAACACCACCGCAACCAAAACGCAGCTCCACCACACTGCCCTGCTCCTTGCTTCACCCCGCAACACCACACACACACCACAGCATCAACCACCTCCAATCATCACCAGAAATTACCACCGAAACCACCACACAACACCACCAACTGCAGCAACTGCAGCAACTTGCGCAAACCCAACAACTGCAGCAACTTGCGCAAACACAACACCTTGCGCAAACCCAACAACCTCCAGCAACTGCAGCAACAACACGCACCACCTCCAATCAACAACAACCACCCAAATCACCACCAAATTACTTACCTCATAGTCGCACAACTCCAATTGCAACTACCCAGACCTCCGCGGCCGCGCAGCTCTGTCAGAAGGCGCACAAATTGGAGTCCAAAACAGATTGGAGGCAGTAGCATTTGCGCGACCTCTGCGCGATGTCTTCGCGGGCGCGCAAATGTGGGTTCAATCACGAGCTTCTCACGTGTTTTTAATGAAAATCGAAGGGCCACAATTTGATGCTAGATGATTGTAGTTGATGAACGGTGGTGATTGAGCAGGAAGGAGGGTCTGATGGTTCGTGATTTTTGGGGGAATTGGTGGGTTTTATTTTTTATTTATTTTTCTTTTATTTTTATTTCTTTTCCTTTTCCTTTTCTTATTTTCTTTTCTCTTTATTTCTTTTCCCTTTTATTTTCTTTTTATTTCCTTTTCTTTCTTTATTTATTTTCTTCTTTTATTTTTCTTTTTTTTTCCTAGTATTATGAAGTTAGTATAAATACCCATTTTTGGGGTAATTAGGAGGAGAACAATTATTATCCATTAATCTACTCTCTAATTTAGTTTTAGGAGAGCTTCTCTCTCTAGGTTTAGATTAGAATTAGAGTTGTTTAGAGAGAGAAAGTAAGGGTTTTTCCATTGATGAACTTGGATATTGAAGAAGGAGCTTGATTGAATCTTTGCAAATCTTCATCTTCAATTAATGAGCAATCTCTTACTCTCTTTCTTTGTTTTTGTATTTAGTTTTATTTGCTTATTTTGATTTTCATTCATTGCTTGTTGATCATGTTGATTCTTGATTATTTGTTGATTAATCTTGTTATTGTCATGATTAGTGAGTAATATCCCCATTGAGGGGATGGTTGTGGTGTAGTTGGATCTTGAGCATGTTCTAGGTTTAGAGTTGATTTATTTGTGATTAAAGTCTTTATATGCTTGATATTCTTTAATCTACTTGCAAAATGCATGTTGTTAGTTGATTAAAGGTGAATCTTTGCTAATAAGGAACGGAAGTAGACTTAGTTAAGGTTCATTGTTATCGATTGTTATTTAATAGTACCTCCTAGTATATGGTTCTAATGTGGAAACATAGAGGCTATGTTAGGAGAAGCCAATTGACCCCGGAAGGCGGCTAGATTGGACCCTTTCGATATTTGAGCATGTTTAGTTCATAATTAATTCAACTTCTATGCTTTTGTTTATGTTCAAGTGAATGCTATACCTAAACCATTTTCCTTAATGTTTTATTTCTTGTTTTAGCATCTTTAGACTTTAGTTTATTTATCTCCTATTCCGGACTAGCTTAATTGTCGATAACATTTGGTGGTGTTTAACCGTTCTCTGTGGTTCGACCCCTATGCTTGCCTTATACTCGTATTAGGTTTGTTTAGGTTGTATAAATTGTATTTGATCTAGGGATAGACAAATTGACGACGCGTTTATTCCCTTGTCAAATTGGCGCCGTTGCCGGGGAACGGCTTCCATTGTATATATTTTTCCTTTGATTTATTTTTGTTCTCTTTGTTTTGTTTTTGTTGATGAAAAATGGCACGTTTTTCTTTTCCTCAATATGATGGTGAGCCTTTTTATGTCTATTTCCATAGACTTGTAGAGTTTTTGAACTATAATGTTTGTAATCCTTGTGAAGCTTGTGAGATTTGTTATTGTGGCATGAATGAACAAACGAGATATGAAGTTGAAAGTAGGTTTAATGGTGAATTTCAAGCATTAACGGTTCATAATGCTTGGAGCTTTTTTGTACGGTTCGCTAAGGATGTACGCAATAGGGCATGTAATGTTGCTAATTTTGATTCTCAATGTGATAATAGTTTTATTGGTGGCATGATACCCCATGATTTGTCTTGTGATCCTATATGTGAACCTAGTACAAGTGATTTCAACTCTTTTTCTCCTATTGTTGATGATGAATCTCATTTGCTTGATTATGCCCCCTTTCCCCAATATGATGATGCTCATGTATATAATGTGAATGATCCTCCCTCCTCATCTTCTTGTTCTTACATGGCTCCAAATGATTTCCATTATGCTCCTAATGAATCCTTTTATGAGGGTAATTCTATGGAAAATTTGAAGGAAGAGAAGATAATGAAGATAATGGAGATGATGGAGAGGTATAACGAGATGAGGGAAGTTGAGAATAGGGAGAGGGAAGTTGAGAATAGGGAGGTGGAAGCTAGAATGAAGATGCTTGAGAGCCAAATTCTCCAATTAGCCAACTCTCAAGAAAATGCCCTTTCTTCTTCTTCTCTTCCCCATATGAGTGAGGATCCCATTAGAGAGCATTCGAGTGATGGTGAAGGAGTAGAGAATGAAGAGAGTGTTGATTTTGAAAATCCTAATTCTCTTTCCCATCTTGATAAGTCTCAAGTGTATGTTTGTGACCCTTCAATCTACGAGTATATAGACTCTTTTGAGGTAATGTCCCACATATTTTTCGAGTGTCATATGAGGACTTATAGATTATTGGATGATTTCATCGAGAACGCTTCTTGGGACTTAGATGAGTTTGAGATGAATCTACCTCCATTCATGCATGATTTTGGGACCTTGGGTTTTGAGATAGTTGAAGGAAAAGTTGTCTATTGTGGTGAAAAGGAGGATAAGGTTGATTCCCTTGGAGTTTTTGAGCTTGAGGGAGGTGTAGATCGTGAGTGCCCTTCGTTTGAGGACTCTATGATTGATTTTCATGCCCTCATTGGCGATGTGAGGCCTTGTGGTGAGGGAGTAGCTACCCCTTTTCCCGTTTATCATACCCCTTTTTCTCTAAGGTTTGACCACATCCTTTCTTACCCTATTTCTCTCCCTTCCTATCTCAAAGAGCCTATTGGGGAGCCGCCCTCTATGGATGATTTTCATGTCCCTCCTTCCATCATTGTTGAGGATAAGAGGAATTTTGCCAACAAAAAATTTTGTGATGAGGATTTGCCTTTTTCCTTTTCTTTCCATTCTTCTTTTCCTTCTTCTACTTCTTACTTTCTTGAGTTTCCTTTCGATCCTTCTTCTTCTTTCTTTTGGCATCTCCCTCTTCACTTACGTGCAATAATTTTGTTGCACGTCCTTATTCCGTCATTTGCCTATTTACACCCCCATGAAATGTGTAGTAGTGCATTTGAGAAGCTCTTGCGTGCGTTGAATTATTATTTCCTAGAGCGGTCTCGCTTAGACGTTAAACAAGCCTTTGCGGGAAGTAACCCGTGTTTTATTGCTTTCATTTTCTTTTGCTTTTAGATTAGATTTTCTCTCATGGACGTGTTTGTGTTCCTTGCTAGGTACACAACTTGATACACTCTTGCGCATTGGTGATGATCAAGAATCAAGGAAATGTGCCTCAACTTACCTATCATGTGGAATTCAAGCCTTATTTGTAGAGATTGTGGCTCATATGAGGTTATTTCGGGTTTTTTGTGTGATTTTGCATTTATCCCATATCCGGTAATATCCTTCTTTTCCCTTCTCTCTCTCTTACTTATTGTGACTTGAAGATCATGTGTTGGTAATGTTGGATTAATTTTTCCTTGTTTTCCCCTCCTTGGTTTCATCATTTATGATTTGAGAGCTTGGTTTCATTCAAGCTTGGGGGAGGATATTCTATCATGTTTGGTGGGATGTTGATTCTTATATGTCATGCACTTGAGTATATGCATTTCCATGTTTTTCATGCTTTTGGAAAATCCAAAAATATTTTTGTTTACTTCAAGGCAAGTTTAGCAAAATGTGCTTTGTTTGTACTTATTTTGGACATTATATCTTTTGGATTTGTTTACTCTTGAATGCCTTTCTTCCTAAGTGGTTAATGTGTTCACGGTTTGAGAGTGTCATTGGTTGACTCTAGGATATTACATGCTAAGGTAGCCGGGTTAAGAACTTTTAGGGCGCCATGAAGCCTTAGTTCACGGGTATGTGGTAAGATGGTGTTGCTCTCTATAGTGGATTTGGCACCCTTGGTTGGTATTTTCTTAGTTATAATCCCGTGTGAGGTAACATTGTTCTAGCCTTCATCACTTTGTTGTGTGGCACATTTGGATCCTTAGCTATGCATGTCTTGATCCTTGTTTTGACTTATAGCTCCCAAGATCGTGACTGAAGCACTCTAGGGGAGGAAAAGGGCACTTCTTTCTCATTTTTCTTTATCTTCTTTTTATTTTGTTACAAATTTGATTTTCTATTTTGCATAAACCTACTTGCTAACCAATTTGAGCCTTATGTTTCCCGCTCTTGTTTAAACCACATTACAAACCTAATGGCCTATGTTTACCAACCTTTTAGTTAGTGAAGCATTGGCATGTGAGGTTTGAGTTTTGAGTTGTTGATCATAGATAGGATGCATTTTGAGATTTGGTTAGAGTTGAGCTTGTAAAGAAATATGCAAATTTATGGAAATCAAATGAAGTTTCAGGAAAAAGCCGTCCAAAGTTAAAAAGGCAAGGACATTGAATAAAGTTAAAAAAAAAAGAGAAAAAAAAAATTGAAAAAAAACAAAAAAAAAAAAAGCAAAAATATTTTAGTTGGTTTCATTTTCTTCCTTAGTTTAAGCATTGAGGACAATGCTTTGTTCAAGCTTGGGGGGAATATTGTGTGTTTGTGTTGAATAAGCTTTGGGGAATGGCATTAGTGGTATTTTTGCTTGATATTTAGTGAATTCTTGAGTTATTTTTGAGTGTCGGCCGCACTTTTTGCTTCACTTAGGAAATTTCACCAAATTTTAAATTTTTACCTCGGCTTAACCCTTAGCCTTACGTTACAACCAATAAAAAGACCCTTAGACTCTAGTGGGTTAGGTCAAAAGAACGGTGGAGGGAGATAGACTTCAAACCTATGGAAAGAGTATGCATAGTTGAGATGTCGGGATTACCTTCTCAAATTTGTCATTTCTTTATCTTTTTCCGGTTCTTTCGTGGAATCTTGAGAGGCTAGCTTAAGGGTTGATTTGAAGCTAGTGGAGAGAACGTGGCCCGACTGGTTGGGGCTAGGGTGGATTGAGTCCTAAGTAGTTCTCTATGCTTAGCATGTGTTATGTTTCAATAAACCATTGACATCTTGGAACGTGCATACATTTGTCCATTTAGAAAGGTTTGCATTCATTAGTACTTGTCCTTATCTCTTGTCCATATATAAGCTTGTGTTTAGCTTTTTCTCTTCGTGTTTCTTTTCCTTTTCCTTTTGTTGTCTTGCCTTGGCTTTTGTCGAGAGTTGTGGGGTAAGCTCTTAGGAAACCCTCACGAGACCTCACTCGTCCTCATAGGCGACTTTGAGGTTTTAAGGGCTTGTTGTAGCTAAAAACAACCGTGATTCCTACGACAGTGAGTTAGTGTACATTCTTTCTCTTTGTTTCTATTTTTGTTTCTTTTGGTTTCAATAATTCCATCCTGTTCTCTTTTGCCTTAGCTTTGCTCGAGGACGAGCAAAGGTTTAGCTTGGGGGGATTTGATAAGTGATATTTATGTCACTCGTAGGGGTAGTTTTTAGGTTATTTTCATGTTTATTTTTCCCTTATTTTTCCTTTTATTCTCTTGTTTTCTCTTTAATAAAGTTTCTAGTTTATTTTGGTAATTTTGGTGTGTTTTAGTTTATTTTCTTTATTTTATTAGTTTTAGTCTATTTTCCTATTTTATTTTATTTATTTCTATTTTATTTATTTTATTTTATTTGTCCTGGTTTTATTTTATTTCGTCCTTTTTCTATTTTCTTTTTATTTATTTATTTTATTTATTTCTATTTTATTTATCTTATTTTATGTCCCGATCCTCTCCTCGGTTTTCTTTGGGTGTGTAGGTTTGCGTTCGGATTGAGGTTCGAGTGCCAAGTTATTCTTGTCCGAGGTTTGAATTCAAAGTCCGGGGCTCGAGGCACAAGAATTTGAGCCAACCTTCTTGCTGCCCTCTTATCCGTCACCACACCTCACCTTAACCTCCACTACACCAAAACACCAAACCTCCCCTGCTCCCTCAAACTCCCCTGCTCTTCCCCTGTTTCCCAAGCAGCCACCACCTCTGCCACCATTTTAACCCACATCACACACACCAGCACCAACCTTCACCCCGCAACAAACCCAACGCCATCAATCTCCACCACGCACATCAACAGCAACAACAAACACAACACCACCGCAACCAAAACGTAGCTCCACCACACTTCCCTGCTCCTTGCTTCACCCCGCAACACCACACACACACCACAGCATCAACCACCTCCAATCATCACCAGAAATTACCACCAAAACCACCTCACAACACCACCAACAGCAACACCAATTACAACCAGCAGCAACCCCTGCTCCAATTCACACACCTTGCGCAACCCCAACAACCTCCAGCAACTGCAGCAACAACACGCACCACCTCCAATCAACAACAACCACCCAAATCACCACCAAATTACTTACCTCATAGCCGCGCAACTCCAATTGCAACTACCCAGACCTCCGCAGCCGCACAGCTCTGTCAGAAGGCGCACAAATTGGAGTCCAAAACAGATTGGAGGCAGTAGCATTTGCGCGACCTCTGCGCGATGTCTTCGCGGGCGCGCAAATGTGGGTCAATCACGAGCTTCTCACGTGTTTTTAATGAAAATCGAAGGGCCACAATTTGATGCTAGATGATTGTAGTTGATGAACGGTGGTGATTGAGCAACATAGGCCGTTGATGATGGAGTATTGATGGTGGTGATATGCGTGAATGGTGAGGATGAAGGTTCATGGCAGCCAAGATTGAAGAGAAGGAAGGAGGGTTTGATGGTTCGTGATTTTTGGGGGAATTGGTGGGTTTTATTTTTTATTTCTTTTTCTTTTATTTTTATTTCTTTTCCTTTTCCTTTTCTTATTTTCTTTTCTCTTTATTTCTTTTCCCTTTTATTTTATTTTTATTTCCTTTTCTTTCTTTATTTATTTTCTTCTTTTATTTTTCTATTTTTTTTTCCTAGTTTTATGAAGTTAGTATAAATACCCATTTTTGGGGTAATTAGGAGGAGAACAATTATTATCCATTATTCTACTCTCTAATTTAGTTTTAGGAGAGCTTCTCTCTCTAGGTTTAGATTAGAATTAGAGTAGTTTAGAGAGAGAAAGTAAGGGTTTTTCCATTGATGAACTTGGATATTGAAGAAGGAGCTTGATTGAATCTTTGCAAATCTTCATCTTCAATTAATGAGCAATCTCTTACTCTCTTTCTTTGTTTTTGTATTTAGTTTTATTTGCTTATTTTGATTTTCTTTCATTGGTTGTTGATCATGTTGATTCTTGATTATTTGTTGATTAATCTTGTTATTGTCATGATTAGTGAGTAATATCCCCATTGAGGGGATGGTTGTGGTGTAGTTGGATCTTGAGCATGTTCTAGGTTTAGAGTTGATATATTTGTGATTAAAGTCTTTATATGCTTGATATTCTTTAATCTACTTGCAAAATGCTTGTTGTTAGTTGATTAAAGGTGAATCTTTGCTAACAAGGAACGGAAGTTGACTTAGTTAAGGTTCATTGTTATCGATTGTTATTTAATAGTACCTCCTAGTATATGGTTCTAATGTGGAAACATAGAGGCTATGTTAGGAGAAGCCAATTGACCCCGGAAGGCGGCTAGATTGGACCCTTTATTTCGATATTTGAGCATGTTTAGTTCATAATTAATTCAACTTCTATGCTTTTGTTTATGTTCAAGTGAATGCTATACCTAAACCATTTCCCTTAATGTTTTATTTCTTGTTTTAGCATCTTTAGACTTTAGTTTATTTATCTCCTATTCCGGACTAGCTTAATTGTCGATAACATTTGGTGGTGTTTAACCGTTCTCTGTGGTTCGACCCCTATGCTTGCCTTATACTCGTATTAGGTTTGTTTAGGTTGTATAAATTGTATTTGATCTAGGGATAGACAAATTGACGACGCGTTTATTCCCTTGTCACTTCAACCTATCAACACACAACTTACCTCGTTGCACATGTTTACAGGCACGTAACATATAATAAAACTTCTCAACTAAGTAAAAAATAATTTATTTAGTATTTATTACGCATCGAACGGGTTCCCCCCTAACCTGCCCCAATAAAAGGGTACTAACACGGGGCTCGTAAGTGGCGGAATTCTTGCGCATAATAATAAAAGGAAACTACAGCGTCTGGAACTCCCAGTAGAAGTTATGGTTAAATATATAACCCCATAACTCCCCCCATATGTTCATACTCATGGTGTATACGTTCCAAGAGTTTTGATGCGTAATCTCTTTTACTTTGTATTATTTACATAATTAAACTTGGTGGTGACTTTCAAACCATAATCATTCAATCATAAGAATTATTCAAACACTTAAACATTCCAATTTAATTCTTGAATAATTAGTGACCACATAATATTTAATGTTGAACCCTTTTTAAATCTACCTCGGTGTCAAAGACACCTTAAACGTATAATGCACCAAAAATATAATTTAGTCCTCGTGTACAAAGAAGCTTAAATAGCTCCTTCCTCATGCTTATAGCATCAATAAAAATTATATGAACCAGAATAAAATTCCATTTCAATATTCCAAACAAAATTAAACATGTATTTTAATTAAACATGCTTTCTATCATGCCATAAATAAAAGTGTGGTTCATATTTAACATGCCAAACGATTATTTTTAAATCATTAATCCATCACAAATAAATCATGCTTCATAATTCAATCACCAATATCAACCAAATCACAATTTCCAATCAAAATCTAGCATGATACTACTTGGGATTAATTAATCAAGCCTAGGAAGTTACTACATCATCAAAAATATGCTAAGTACACGAACGTACCTTGAATACGAGCTTAAAATTGTCACGACTAATAGAAATCACTCACTTCAAAGTCTGCTAAAACCAAAATCATAACATGGCATTAAAATCTAATCCACACAAATTTCCAACAACATATACTCTTATTAAACCACTTATATATTAATTT
Organism: Chenopodium album; assembly: GCF_948465745.1. NCBI lineage: Eukaryota > Viridiplantae > Streptophyta > Magnoliopsida > Caryophyllales > Amaranthaceae > Chenopodium > Chenopodium album. The sequence continues at coordinate 33,739,830 of NC_137847.1, forward strand.
AAACAAGTTGAAAATTAATTTAAAACCTCATACCTGAATCCCAATTAATGGGTAGTTAAAATTCCTTCAAGAAACTTCATTTTTAGCATACAACCAAAAATTTCAGCAATATTAATTCATGAAAACTTAATGTAAATATAATTTAATACCCTCAAATTAAAGGTTTAAACCACCCTAAATCTGATTCCTTCAATAATCAATTATTTATAAATCTAGGGTTTAAAAAATCGGGGCTTTTTAATTAGAATTAAAATCTGAAAATTTATTTGCACCATACATAAAATCAATCATCATAAAATCATCACAACACTCATAATTTATAATTAGATCTAGGATTAAACAAAAGAAAAATAAAAAGAATAAATTTTTTTTAGAGTGAGGTCGAACAACAGTATCACCACCACGGCATGGCTGGGCTGCTGTTGCACCCTGCCGGTGCCGCCGCGGCTGCTGGCCGTCGCGCCAGTGGTGTGCGTGGTTGTGGATGGCCGTGCATAAGGGGAAGGGGAAAATAAAGAAAAAGAAAAGAAAATAAAGAAAAAGAAAAGAAAATAAAGGAGAAGGGAGAGAAGGTTTACCTTGGGTATTCTCCACTCTAGGCAGAGTTTAATTTGCCCAAGTGTTGAATATTTATACCCCTTTCTCTAGAAACCTTTCTTACCTAGACTTTTCCTTTTTAATCTTTTCTAATCCCTTTCCTAATAACACTTTACTAAAATAAAATTTTCCTAAACTAAATCCCCACTTAATAAAATAATTAATTAAATAAAACTTTCCTTTAATAAAATATGTCCAAACTTATTTAAAATACATAATTAAAATGTCATAAATAATTCATTTCAAATTATTTAAATACCCTACAAAATACTTATTTAAAATAAAATACGTATAAAAATACGGGGTATTACAGTCTACCCCCCTTATAAGAAGTTCCATCCTGAAACTTGGTAAACGAAATTCAAACTTTTTCCTCACTTTGTTTAATATTGATGTACTTTTTGTCATACCTTTACCTTTTTGTGTCTCTTTGAGAACACAATTACTCAAAATACTCGTTAAAATTGTACAAAAAGCACAAAAATAACCAAAAATATAGGGAAAAAGCAAGAAATTCTACCGCATTTTACCCCCCTTAAAGAAAACGAGTTACGTCCCCGTAACTCAACATACCCGAAACAACTCTGGGTATTTATTTTTCATTTCATCCTCGGCTTCCCAAGTGGCTTCCTCATATTCTTGGTTAGACCATAGCACTTTCACAATTTTAACATTCTTATTGCGTGTACTACGCACTTTATTGTCAAGAATCTTGACAGGTATTTCCACATAGGTTAAGCTTTGGTCTAACTCAATGGTTTCAGGTTGTAACACATGAGAATTATCAGGGATATATCTTCTCAATTGAGACACATGAAATACATCATGCACTTTGCTTAGCTCCATAGGTAAGGCCAACCTATAGGCTACTTTGCCTATCTGTTGCAGTATCTCATATAGACTAATATACTTCGGACTAAGTTTTCCCTTCTTTCCAAACCTCATCACTCCCTTCATTGTTGACACCTTTAACAACACTTTATCGCCAACTTCTAACTCTTATTCTTTACGCTTCAAATCTGCGTCGCTCTTTTGGCGATCTTGAGCTGCTTAGATTTTAGCTTGAATTTCCTTTACTTGCTTCACTGTATCCTCGATCTTTTGAGGCCCTAGAATCATTGTTTCACCTATGTCGTTCCAACAAATGGGACTCCTCACACTTTCTCCCATACAAAGCCTCAAATAGAGCCCTTCCTATGCTCGCATGATAACTATTATTATAGGAAAATTCAATCAAATCCAAGCTATCTTCCCATCCTCCTTGGAAGTCTATAACACATGCCCTCAACAAGTCCTCTAAGGTTTGAATGGTTCTCTCGGTTTGTCCATCTGTGGCAGGGTGAAATGTTGTACTCATCTTAAGTGTTGTACCAAAGTTTTCTTGTACACTTTTCTAGAATTTTGAAAGAAACTTGGAATCTCTATCAGACACAATATCCTTTGGAACTCCATGTAACCTCACAACATTTTTTATGTAACCTTTTGTAAGTTGTTCCATCTTCCAAGTCTCCTTCATTGGTATGAACACTGTAGATTTTGTAAGTTTATCCATCACTACCCAAATGGTGTCATTTCCATTCTTTGACTTTGGGAGGTAAGTCACAAAATCTATTGAAATACAATCCCACTTCCATTCAGGAATTTCCAATGATTGTACAGTCCCTTGGAGTCTCTTGTGCTCTATATTCACCTTTTGACAAGTCAAACACTTTGCTACAAATTTCGCAACTTCATTCTTAATTCTAGGCCACCAATACACCTTTTTCAAATCCTTATATAGCTTGTCCCCTCTTGGGTGCACTGAGTAGGGTGTATTATGACCCTCTTCCATTAACTTCCTTTTTACTTCCTGAAATTTCTGTGGTACGCAGCATCGACATTTGTACCTTAAACTCCCATCTTCACGAATTTTGAAATATGTAGCTTTACCTTGTTTTATTTTCTTGCGAATCCTATCCAACTTCACATCTCCTGCCTAATTTTCCCTTATTTCATCGAATATTGTTGGTTGGATGGCCAGGTTCGCAAGTATGCCTGCTGGCACTCCCCATTCTACAACTTCTTGGTTCATTTTCCTCATCTCTCTACAAAACTCATTAACCACTACTAAAGTATTCAATCCATAAGTTGTCTTATGACTTAGAGCATCTACAACTTCATTTCTTTCCCTTCATGATACTGTATGTCCAAGTCATAATCCGTCGTATACTCCAACCATCTACTTTAGCGAGAGTTTAAATCCTTTTGAGTGAAAATGTATTTCAAACTTTTATGGTCTGTATAAATCCTACATTTCACTCCATACAAGTAATGTCGCCGAATCTTTAGTGCAAATATGATTGCAAATAATTCTAAATCATGGGTTGGGTAATTTACTTCATGAGTTTTTAACTGCGTTGATGCATATGCAATCATCTTTCCATTTTGCATAAGCACACATCCCAAGCCATTCTTTGATGCATCACTATACACATCATAGATTCCACTATCGTTCGGTAGTGTAAGCACTGGTTATGTAATCAGCTTCTGTTTTAAGAGTTAGAATGCTTCTTTACACTTATCATCCCACTCAAACTTCTTATCCTTCTTCATTAGAGTAGTCATAGGTTTAGCAATCTTTGAAAAATCTTTCACAAAACGCCTATAATACCCTGCTAAACCTAAGAAACTCCTAACATCAGATAATGTTTTGGGCGTAGGCCAACCTTTCACTGCTTAGATCTTTGCTGGATCTACTTCCACTCCATCCTTAGACACAAAATGACCTAGGAATGCTACCTTCTCCAACTAGAATTCACACTTAGAGAACTTTGCATAAAGGTTGTTTTCTCTTAATGTTTGTAGAATTGCCCTTAGGTGTTCTACATGCTCCTCTTTGCTCTTTGAATACACCAATATGCCATCTATGAACACTACGACGAACTTATCCATAAATTGATGAAACACCCCATTCATCAAATCCATAAACATTGCCGGTGCATTTGTCAATCCAAATGGCATTACCGTAAACTCATAATGTCCATATCTTATCCTAAATGCAGTTTTAGAAATGTCCTCATCTGCAATCCTCAAGTGTTGATACCCGGATCTCAAATCAATCTTAGAAAACACCGTTGCACCTTTTAAATGATCAGACAAATCATTACCCTTTGCTATGGATACTTGTTCTTCATTGTTACTTTATTCAGTTCTCTATAATCAATACACAGTCTCATACTCCCATCTTTCTTCTTAACAAATAAGACTGGCGCTCCCCAAGGAGATGCGCTTGGTCTAGTGTATCCTTTTTCCAACAAATCTTGTAGTTGCTCCTTTAGCTCACTCATTTCAGCAGGTGCCATACGATATGGTGTTGTCCCTAGGACTAAATCTATTGTGAAATCAATTGCCCTCTTAGGTGGCATTCTAGGGATCTCCTCTGGAAATACATCCAGGAACTCATTCACCACCTCTATATCCTCTGGTTTAGTTGCCTCCTCGTGATCCATGTTTCTCGCACTAAAGAAGTACACTGTATGTCCCTTATTAATGTACTTTTCCAACTTTAGCATCATCCTTGGGCACTTGGTTTCACCATCCATCCAATAAGTCACTGACTCATTCTAACTTGCGCTCATTTTCACATTCTGCGATCGACAACTGATTTCTATACTATACTTGCTCAATTCATTCCCAGAATGAGATCAAAATCACTCAACCTAAACTCGATGAGGTCAGAAAGAAACACTTTCCCTTCAATTTCTAAAGGCACGTCTCTAAAGGTATTGGTACATTTCACTACCCCACCCGTAGGAATGGTTATAGGTAGGTCTACTACTTCTACTGTTTTCAAACAGTCTTTAAGTTTCGAAACAATACCCTTTGAAATGAAAGAAAAAGTTGCACCAGAATCAAACAAAAATTTAACAGGAATAGAGTTAATAGAAAAAAAGTACCAGTAATGACATCCTTGGTGGAATCAGCCTCATGCCTACTCAACACATTCAGTTTTCCTGTAGCTCTAATTTTTTGTTGGTTATTTCCACTGCTATTGTTGTTACCCTTATTTCCATTCTGCTGCACTCCCTTATTCCCAGAAAAGTTATTGCTGTTACCCTAAAAGTTCCTTTGGGTCCCTCCTGAATTATTATTCTACTTGTTCCCATTTGGATTTTTGGAGAAACACTCGTACTCCCTATGCCCCAGCTTATTACAACCATGACAAGTAACCAGATTGCCTTCACAATCCTTCCCAAGGTGGTTATTCTTGCACCTCTTGCAAAAATAACGCCTTTCATTCCTGTTATTCCCTTGGTTATAGTTTCTAGCCCCTCCATTGAAGTTCCGTCCTCCTTGACGATTGTTATCTTGGGATTTATTATTGTTGTTGTGGAAGTTATTGTGGTTATGGTGGTACTTCTGCTTCTTAAAGTTTTTCTAGTTACCCTGTTGGTTTCCAGAACTTTGCCCCACCTCTTTCCTCTTCTTTTTCCCTTCCATCTCAGCTAGTTTTTTCTTCTTCTTCACCTCTAGTGCATAAAGGTGTGTGATTCTCCCATACACTTCATCCAAGGTTTCAAACACTTGCCCACACAAATTCAGCTGCAAATCAGTAGTCAAACTACTCTCAAACTTTCTAGCCTTCTTTGTAGTAACAGACTTTTTAACAAAACGAGACAACTCAATAAACTTTGTGTAGTATTCAGTGACTGACATCTCCTCCATCTTAATGTTTGAGAATGCTCAACTTTCTGCTTCTGTAAGAAGATAGGGTAAAACATATCTCTTACTTTCTCCTGGAACATAGTCCAATTGAATCCAGGTAATGCCCTAATGGTAGCTTTATTTTGTTGCCACCAAAGGTCAGCTTCACCCCTCAAATAATAAGTAGCACAACCCACCTTAGAATTTTCTAGGCATCCAACTACCCTAAACAATTTCTCAAACTCCCCTAACCAATTTTCTAGTATGGTAAGGTTAGGCTATCCCTGATAGGTTGGTGGTTTGCTTCGTGACGTGGGGAAAACTAGGTCGTTACACTAATCATCCCTACGGTCAAACAAATTTATAATCACTCAACTACCTAAATACAAGTATAGAGGTAAGTCAAGGGTCGAACCACTAGGAACGGTTATGTTCAAGTATTTCTAATTTACGCCTAAGCTAGGTCGAAGTCTAAGGTGAAAGGTAGAGCTATTCTACTTCCTAAACCAAGCAAACAAATGAAACACTAGGGAGTGGGGATCAACATGCATTCATGATAATCAAGCTAATTAGGGAGTCAAGCAATCCAAGCAATGCAAAGACAAATAGTAGGAGCAATTAGGAGCATTCAACTAATCATCTTCATACTTTCTAACATAGATTTCTCTAGTGTTAAACAATAGGAAGAAACATAATCAAATACTCAACCAATTATGATCAAATCAATATCAAGTGGCCATGTCAATCAATTCAATCATGCAATCAATGCTAGCAATCATGGTTAGCTATTCCAATCAACTAAGCAACATGCAAACCTCTATGAATCAATTTAATCACAACACAAGACCTACTCAAATTCCCAAATCAATCTCAATCCATCAATCACACATGTTTACCCAAACCCTAACAAGTAAACTACTCAAGAAACATGATTAAATCTACTATCAACTATAGAGAACAAGAATCAACAAAATATCAAGAGCAATTACTCTAATCAAACATCAAATATCAAAATCAAACCAAACAAACATCAAATTAAACAAAGCAATTGAATGAGATAGAGTTTAGAAATGCTCATTGATAATTAGGAAGATCTCCAACACAATTGTCACACTTGCATCTTCAATCTCTCAATCACCATTGAAATTCTTCACTTTCTCTCTCTAAAACTACTCCTAAGCTAGTCTAATCTAGAGAGAGAAGCTCTCAACCTAAAAGAGAGAAAACTATCCTCAAACTAAAGAATTACATGAATCAAGAATAAATGAAACCAAAAACTATATAAACAAAAGGAGAAAAGAAGCTTAAAATCGTAAAAGACCCAGTTTCCCGCGCCCGCGGAGGAAGACGGAAACCCCGATAGCCGCGCCCGCGGCAAGCCCGCGCCCGCGGGGCCAAGGCCCGCGCCCTCGGGGAGCCCTCGGGACAACCGCGGGTGCTTACTGCCCAAAAACGGCAGTTTTGGAGCTGCAGCAACCCCGCGTCCGCGGGTACTGTAGCCCGCGCCCGCGGCAGAATTTCAGGGCTAACTTTGGAAGGATGTAACTCTCAATCTATAAATCGTATGAGGACGTGCGACCTATCATTGGAGAGCTATATAAGTCTAGTTTCCAACCCAACTTGAATCACATCAATCCGAGTTGTAGAACTTGAGATATGGCTGAAACAATGAACAAAGGTCCTATTTGAAACTTTGCAATCCTTCGTTTTCCTTTGTTTCAAACTCAAATTCAATTCCGAAAAGTGCATATTGATGCTAGTGGGTGCTATTTTCAATTTCCATGCATATGGCCCGCGAAGTACCTACAAAACAACACAAAGAAACGGAGAAGCGAGAGAAATAGCCGAGAAATGAATAAAATGATAAGAAAACCATCAAAAGCATGCATTTCTCTAAACTAACACAAAATAACACAAATCGAGCATTATTCTCTATAAACACAACACAAACGACTAAAAACGAGCATAGAAATATAAAGAAAACATAGCCTAAAGGTGCCATAAATGGCACGGATCAAATTCCCCCAAGCTAAACTTTTGCTCGTCCTCGAGCAAAACAAAATCTAACCCAAGGGAAAAATGATGACATTATTCAAGCAAAGAAAGAAACAAGAAAACTAGAGAAGATGGGAATATACACTAACTCACTTTCGTAGGAATCACGGTCAATTTTAGCAACTAAAGACAAGCCATTTAAACCCCTAGATCGCCCTAGAGGACGAGTGATGCTCTCGTAAGGGTATCCTAAGAGTTTACCCATAACTCTCATAATAACACAAACAAGGCAAAGCATGAAAAAGAAAACAAAATACAAGAAAAGCACACAAATGTTCATGAAAGGACTTTTGCAAATGTACAAGCACAAGTGGATGCAAATCTTTCTAAACAAGTAAGGGAGTGCACGTTCCAAGATACCCAAGGTTGATTGAAACATAAATATGCTAAGCATAGGAACTAGCTTTCACAATCCACTTTCATCCCAAACGATCTTACCGCGTTCTTCCTAATAGCTTCAAATCGACCTCAAATGAGCATCCCAATGATTCCACGAAGGAACCGGAAGAAAAAAAAAGAATTTTTAGGCTACTCGACATCTTGACTTTTGCATCCCCTCTCCCTATTCCTAAAACTCACATGCCTCTCCACCGAAGAATGACTCAACCATTTAGGTCAAAAGGTCTTTCCCCAAGGTTGTAACGTAAGGCAATAAGGGTGAAGGTAGGCTAAAAATTTGAAATTTGGTGGTTTTCCTAAAAGTGAAGCAAAGAACGGGCCCTTTCATTGTATCACAATCAAGTAAATACCAATCCAAACAAAAACACTCACACCCCCAAGCTTATTCAAAGCTATAAATCACAAACATATACACAAAAAGTGTGAGAACGCTTCCCCCCAAGCTTAAATGGAGCATTGTCCTCAATGCTCAAAAAGGGAGAAAACTCACATTAAAATATATTTGAATTTTTTTCATTTTTCACTTTTTTTTTTTGTCTTGTTATTTAGTGCTTTGTCCTCGCCTCTTTCTACATTGGACGGCTTTTCCAATTTTGCACTTATTTGTCCATGCCTTTTATAATGTAGGACGGCTTTTACTCATACTCATTTGCCATTATTCACAAAGAAGATATAACACAATCTTGCTTTCATAAGAACCAAACATTTCAACTTCTCCACCATAAACTCCATCAAGAATGATCAATTGCTTCACAAAAACCAAGAAAAGAAAGAAAATGAAACAAAAGGCCAAAGATCTAAAGATGTGGCTTGAAAAGAAGGGATAAGGCTCAAATGGTTGCAAGAAGGCAAATGTAAACCCAAAAATAAAGAAAATGAATAAAACTATCCTAAAAATGAAAAACACCACCCCGAAAAAGGTGCATTTTTCCTCCCTAAATGGTTCGGTCTCGGATTCAAGATCTATGAGTCAAGTTTCAAGATTAGGTTTGCAAGAAGTCAAGGATCCATGCCGCTCATACAAGTAAGGTAGAAGGCTTGAAAAACATAGAACTAACATGGTTGTAGCAAAAACTCACTATTGGTGTCAAATCGACTATAGGAAGCAACTACCAAACATGCCACAATCAAGTAGAATCCGGCTTCATGTTCCCACTAGTTCTAACCAACTACCTTAGCATGCTTTATCCTAGAATCAACCAAGCGTACTCTCAAACCGTGCACACCATTACCATTTAGAAAGAAAAGCATTCAATTATACAAGTCCAAATGTTATTATGTCCAAAGCAAGAACAAAACAAAACACATTGCAAATTTGCCTTGATAGAAACAAAAATCTTTTTGGAGTTTTTCAAAATATAAGAAACATGGAAAAGCATATACAAAGGTGCATAACACATATGGATCAACATCCCACCAAACATGATAGAATACCCTCCCCCAAGCTTGAATGAGACAATACACTCAAACATAAATCATATAATCCATGGGAGGGGAAAACAAGGAGATCAATCCAACAAACCAACATATGTCCAACAAGTCATCATCCACTAGAGAAAGAGCAAGGAAAGATATTACCGGATATTAGGTGGGTGTAAATACCCGCAAATGACCCAATTTAAACCTTTCAAAGCTAATTTCTCAAGAATTAAACCTTGTCTCCATATGCTCGCAAAGATAGGAGTCAACTTTCCTTGATTCTTGATCCAAATCGAAGCACCAAAGTATATCAAGTCATGTACCTAGCAAAAGGCACACAAAAATTTCCATGAGAGAAAATCTATTCTAAAAAGAAAATAAAATGAAAGCAATAAACCACGGGTTACTTCCCGAGAAAGGCTTGCTTAAGGTCCAAGCTTGACCGCTCTAGAAAATAATAATTCAACGCACGCAAGAGCTTGTCAAATGCACTACTACACATTTCATATGATAGAAGGTAGGCAAATGACGGAAGAAAAATGTGCAACAAGATCATTGCACGCAAGTGAGAAGGGAGGTGCCAAAAGAAAGAAGAAGAAGGATCAAAAGGAAAAACAAGAAAATAAGAAGAAGAAGAAGGGGGAAAAGAAAAAGAAAAAGGCAAATCCTCCTCACTAAAATATTTTTGGTTGGCAACATCACCCTCTTCCTCAATTAAAGACAAATTAGCCACAAGCAAATCCTCATAGACAAAAGGGTCCCCAATAGGCTTACCAACAAAGGAAGGGAGAAAAATAGGGCAATAGGGGATGTGGTCAAACTTTTGAGAGAAAGGGGTATGAGAAATAGGTAAAGGGTTCGCGACTCCCTCAACACAAGGTCTCTCATCGCCAATGAGGGCATGAAAATCAATCATAGAATCCTCAAAAGAAGAACACTCATGATCACCATCTCCCTCAAACATCCAACTCCCAAGAGGAACCACATAATCTCCTCCACTACCTTCATGAACAAAAGCTCCCTCAACTTCCTTAAAGCCTAGAGTCTCAAAACCATGCATGAATGGAGGCAAATTCACTTCAAAATCATCTCTCTCCCATGAAGCTTTCTCAATCAACTAGTTTAAAAGGCTATGGCTATTCCTTATGCACTCAATAAACACATTTGACATAACCTCAAACGAGTCCAAATGCTCATGGATAGAAGAGTCACATTCATACACTTGAGACTCATTACAAAGGGTGGGAGGGTTGGGAATTTCAAATTCAACACTCTCTTCTCTCTCAACTCCTTCACCATCACTCATATGCTCACCAATGGTATCCTCACACACTCTTGGTTGCTCAAAATCATCATCATCTTCAATACACACATTAAATTGGGATTTTTCACAAATAAGCATCAAGGATGACAATTGGCCTTCTAACTCTTCTTTTCTTCTCTTTCCTTCCTCAAGACGCTCCTCACTCTTTTTCATTATCTCTAATTGACCTCTCATAGATTGAAGAATCATCTCCTTACTAGTCCCAAGATCATCATCAAGCTCAATGTGCCTTATTTGAGACTCAAATATATCAACAAGAGATTCAAAAGATGTAGAAGGTTGAGGCTCAACAAGAGGAGAAGAAATACAACCAAGATTGGAAGAATCAACATTAAGATCATGAGCATATACATCACATTGGGGAGTGGGGGCAAAATCAAGAACATGAGATTCATCATCAAGGGAACGAAGCACATCACAAGAAGGCATGGTAAATAATGAAGAATATTGAAACACACCATTAGCATCAACTTGAGTATGTACTTCATCATTATGAACAAAAGGGGAAATAGAGTTGAAATCATGTGTTATAGGTTCACTAATGGGATCATGTGACAAATCATGGGAAATCATGCTAATATTAGAAGAATCAACACATTGCATATCAATACTAGGATCATGATTACCCCTATTATAAACATCCCTAGCAAACCAAACATAGAAATCCCAAGCATCATCAATTGACAATGCTCTAAATTCACCATTATACATGCATTCAACTTCTTCCCTAGTTTGCTCATTCAAACCAAAATAACAAATCTCACAAGCCTCCCAAATATTACAACAATTACAATAAAGAAATCCCTCTAATCTATTAAAATATTCACAAAAAGGCTCATTGTCAAATTGAGGAAATGAGAGACATGCCATTTTTATAAAGCAAACAAAAAGAAATAAAAGAAAAGTATACAAAAAGACCTAGACTCAAGCAATTAAAACACTCAAACATAGACACCGTTCCCCGGCAACGGCGCCATTTTGACGTGGGGAAAACTAGGTCGTTACACTAATCATCCCTACGGTCAAACAAATTTATAATCACTCAACTACCTAAATACAAGTATAGAGGTAAGTCAAGGGTCGAACCACTAGGAACGGTTATGTTCAAGTATTTCTAATTTACGCCTAAGCTAGGTCGAAGTCTAAGGTGAAAGGTAGTGCTATTCTACTTCCTAAACCAAGCAAACAAATGAAACACTAGGGAGTGGGGATCAACATGCATTCATGATAATCAAGCTAATTAGGGAGTCAAGCAATCCAAGAAATGCAAAGACAAATAGTAGGAGCAATTAGGAGCATTCAACTAATCATCTTCATACTTTCTAACATAGATTTCTCTAGTGTTAAACAATAGGAAGAAACATAATCAAATACTCAACCAATTATGATCAAATCAATATCAAGTGGCCATGTCAATCAATTCAATCATGCAATCAATGCTAGCAATCATGGTTAGCTATTCCAATCAACTAAGCAACATGCAAACCTCTATGAATCAATTTAATCACAACACAAGACCTACTCAAATTCCCAAATCAATCTCAATCCATCAATCACACATGTTTACCCAAACCCTAGCAAGTAAACTACTCAAGAAACATGATTAAATCTACTATCAACTATAGAGAACAAGAATCAACAAAATATCAAGAGCAATTACTCTAATCAAACATCAAATATCAAAATCAAACCAAACAAACATCAAATTAAACAAAGCAATTGAATGAGATAGAGTTTAGAAATGCTCATTGATAATTAGGAAGATCTCCAACACAATTGTCACACTTGCATCTTCAATCTCTCAATCACCATTGAAATTCTTCACTTTCTCTCTCTAAAACTACTCCTAAGCTAGTCTAATCTAGAGAGAGAAGCTCTCAACCTAAAAGAGAGAAAACTATCCTCAAACTAAAGAATTACATGAATCAAGAATAAATGAAACCAAAAACTATATAAACAAAAGGAGAAAAGAAGCTTAAAATCGTAAAAGACCCAGTTTCCCGCGCCCGCGGAGGAAGACGGAAACCCCGATAGCCGCGCCCGCGGCAAGCCCGCGCCCGCGCCCTCGGGGAGCCCTCGGGACAACCGCGGGTGCTTACTGCCCAAAAACGGCAGTTTTGGAGCTGCAGCAACCCCGCGCCCGCGGGTACTGTAGCCCGCGCCCGCGGCAGAATTTCAGGGCTAACTTTGGAAGGCTGTAACTCTCAATCTATAAATCGTATGAGGACGTGCGACCTATCATTGGAGAGCTCTATAAGTCTAGTTTCCAACCCAACTTGAATCACATCAATCCGAGTTGTAGAACTTGAGATATGGCTGAAACAATGAACAAAGGTCCTATTTGAAACTTTGCAATCCTTCGTTTTCCTTTGTTTCAAACTCAAATTCAATTCCGAAAAGTGCATATTGATGCTAGTGGGTGCTATTTTCAATTTCCATGCATATGGCCCGCGACGTACCTACAAAACAACACAAAGAAACGGAGAAGCGAGAGAAATAGCCGAGAAATGAATAAAATGATAAGAAAACCATCAAAAGCATGCATTTCTCTAAACTAACACAAAATAACACAAATCGAGCATTATTCTCTATAAACACAACACAAACGACTAAAAACGAGCATAGAAATATAAAGAAAACATAGCCTAAAGGTGCCATAAATGGCACGGATCACTTCGCACCACCTTCTTGAAAATCTCTCCTTAGGCATCCCCATTATTAGTCGAATTCTTTGCCAACTGTTGGGCAACAGCTGTCAATTGCCTCACAACTTCACTCAACTCATCTCCATCATTATTATTACCACTTCCCCCTGCCATCTTTCTTCTCCTGAATTAAGAACAAGAGTCTATATTAGATATGGTATTCGTTAGCTCTCAAGGCATACACTCATCTATTAATTAACACCCTTGAAACATTCAAAATAAAATTGAAGCTAACTAATTGGGATAGAAAAAGCTAAAATTCCCTGAATTTGTAGCTTTGTCAATCAATTATTGATTGCTAACCAACCATACATTTAATAAAGCATCACATAGATAAATAAAAATAATTCCCATAAATTCCCATAGCTTAGATTTAATTTATTGGAATGCTTTTGATTGAATTTTGGCTCATTAGAATGATAAAATAAGATGAACAATTTTGGGAAGTGAAATGAATTATTTGTCAATAAAATAAATTAATTGACAAGGAAATAATAGAAGTTTTATTAATATAAGGAAATAAATAGAATTACTGAAATATAAAAAAAATGAGTTCTCAAAACTTATGCATTGAATAAGCTCACTGACTCACTGTGGTCATGCCAGTTATTACTTTTAAAATTGAAAGGAATGATAAACTGAAAAATAAAACTAAGAATCCTTAATGAAAAGAAACCATAAAAGTGTAATCCTTTCGAAAGTTGTCCCTCTTATCAGTGGACTGTTTGTAGCTTCTAGGATCGAACTCATGATCATTTATCTCCTCCATGGGCTTAGGTGACTCTGGTTCAGGTTCTACTTCCACGAACTTTCCCTCTTCCTCCTCATCAGATGAAATATCTATTATAATTGGAGTTGGAGATGGATTTGGGTTTGAAATTTCCATCAGGGAACTATCTCCCTCTCCTTCCTCTCCATTTTCTGCTTGGTCACCCTGAGAAGAAGAAGAAGAAGAAGAAGAACTTCCTGACTGGTGACTAGTAGATGAAGAATTATTCCCTATTGGATTGTCATAATAGTAGTCAGGGTATGGAATAGGTAAGAGGTTACAATGATTTTTCTCAACCTTTATGAGGTAGGTAATGAAAAATCTGTAGTCTGGGTACCATTGTCCAAAATAATCCTTATGCTTTGACAGCGAAATAAGGAGGCTCATCCGGAAGGAAATGAACAATCATAACTGAAATACGGTTAAGATTATCATAAACCCTATCCCTTAGGACATTGCTCATGTGAGAACAGAAATAGCGAATCTTTTCTATGTAATCGTAGGGATGTTCATTGTTTTTCTTAACGAGAGTGCCAATTTGAGTGAATTTGTTAGGAAGAATCAGCATCCTGTAAAGGAAAAGACTTAGACTAGAATTCCCTTTCCTAAAGAAAACAAAATAATACAGTTCTTGCATGAATTAGGTTCAATGTTCAATCAAACAATTTTCTTATCTCTAATCACATAATGACATGCTCACAAGCAATCCATTCACATGATTAAACATTCACAACCTAAATATTAATGCATACAAGAACATGATTTCTAACTTATATGCCCAAATTCTTTGCTACCCAATCTCGCCAACATGCTTTTAAAAGCTTTTAACACATAATACTTACCTCAATCCTTGCTTTCCTGCAAAATGAACAAACTAAAAAAAAAAATATTTTTGACTCCTCTTAAATTAAATTTTCGAAAATAAGAATCAAAAAGACCAAAAATTTTCGGACCTCCCCTAAAAAAAATTTTGGACCTCTGTCATAACAAAAAAAAATTTCCAGGTTTTTAATTTAATCAAATAAAATATTTGATCTTCTCAAAACAAAATTAAATAAAATAACTCAATTTAGAAATCCACAAATAAGTAAGTACTTGGCTAACTTTCAAAACAAAACACTTTAAAACACGTTTTTGGCTTTAGTGGTAATAAAATCTCAACCAAAGCTCCTAGATACCACTTTGTAACACCCTATAAATTCCTTTCTATAAAAAATACCTGTTTTGCTCTGTTTAAACTAAAAATAAGAAAATCTAAGACATTACCGCCACCTTGAAAATGGCTAAGGCAACTATCAAAGACACAGAGCGGAAGACTATCTTTAAAAACATTCAAAACGACTCAACTTAAAAGTCAACCAACGAAAGTAAAGTCAGTCAAAATAAAACAAAGTCAACCTACAACTTGGAACCAGTGTAGGCCCTTAAGAAAACCGAACCAAATTAAAACCTTTGTGTTAGTCTCACAAACATAATATCGTAACATAATTAAAGCAATAAACATATCATAAACTTATAGAAACTAGCATGATTCGCTATTCACTCATGCCCGTCATGAAATATCATTCATCACCTGAAAAGCTTATCTATACTTGTTTCCACTACTCTCCATTAAAAATGGGTCAACATAGGGCCAAGATAAAGACAAGGCCAACAAACACACAAACACACAATCAGCAAAGCTGAATACATAAGCGTATTTAAACACACTAGCATGCTTCCACCTATCAACACACAACTTACCTCGTTGCACCTGTTTACAAGCACGTAACATATAACAAAACTTCTCAACTAAACAATTTATTTAGTATTGATTACGCATTGAACGGGTTTCCCCCCAACCTGCCCTAATAAAGGGGTACTAATACGGGAGCTAACCGTGCCAGTATAAAAGAACCACTCGTAAGTGGCGGAATTCTTGCGCATAATAATAAAAGAAAAATACAGTGTCTTGTACTCCCAGTAGAAGTTATGGTTAAATATAAAACCACATAACTCCCCCCATATATTCATACTCAAGGTGTATACGTTCCAAGAGTTCTGGTGAGTAATCTCTTTCACTTTACGTTATTTACATATTATTAAACTTGGTGATTACTCTCAAACCATAATCATTCAATCATAATAATTATTCAAACAATTAAACATTCCAATTTAATTCTTGAATAATAGGTGACCACATAATATTTAATGTTGAACCCTTTCTAAATCTACCTCGGTGTCAAAGACACCTTAAACGCATATTACGCCACAAATCCTATCCCTCGGTGTTAGGAACACCTTAAGTGCACTAATGCACCAAAAATATAATTTATTCCTTGTGTACAAAGACACTTAAATAGCTCATTCCTCATGCTTATAGCATCAATAAAAATTATATGAACCATAATAAAATTCCATTTCAATATTCCAAACCAAATTAAACATGTATTTTAATTAAACATGCTTTCTATTATGCCATAAATAAAAGTGCGGTTCATATTCAACATGCCAAACGATTATTTTCAAATCATTAATCCATCACAAATAAATCATGCTTCATAATTCAATCACCAATATCAACTAAATCACAATTTCCAATCATAATCTAGCATGATACTACTTGGGATTAATTAATCAAGCCTAGCATGTTACTACATCATCAAAAATATGCTAAGTACACGAACGTACCTTGAATACGATCGTAAAATCGCCACGACTAATACAAATCAGTCACTTCAAAGTCTCCTAGAAACCAAAATTATAACATGGCATTAAAATCAAATCCACACTAATTTCCAGCAATATATACTCTTATTAACTACTCATAATTTAATTAAAACAAGCTGAAAATTATTTTAAACCTCATACTTTAATCCCAATTAATGGGTAGTTAAAACTTGCTGTAAATATACTTCAAAACCCTCAAATTAAAAGGTTAAACCACCCTAAATCATATTTCTTCAATAATCAATTATTAATAAATCCAAGGTTTTAAAAATTAGGCTTTTTAATTAGAATTCAAATCTGAAAATTAATTTGCACCATACTTAAAATCAATCATCATAAAATCATCACAAAACTCATAATTTATAATTAGATCTAGGATTAAACAAAAGAAAAATAAAACGAATAATTTTTTTTATTTAGAGACTGGCCGAACGACAGCTGCACCACCACGGCGCAGCAGGGCTGCTGCCGCACCTTGTCAGTGGTTGTGGTGGCGGCCGGTGGTGTGTGTGTTGGTGGCCGGCCGTGTAAAATAGGAAGGGGAAAAGAAAGAAAAAGAAAAGAAAATAAAGGAGAAGTGAGAGAAGGTTTACCTTGGGTATTTGCCATTCTAGGCAGAGTTAAATTTGCCCAAGTGTTGAATATTTATACCCCTTTCTTTAGAAACCCTTCTTACCTAGACTTTCCCTTCTTAATCTTTTCTAATCCCTTTCCTAATAAAACTTCACTAAAATAAAACTTTCCTAAATTAAATCCCCACTTAATAAATAATTAATTAAATAAATTTTTCCCTTTATAAAATATTTCCAAACTTATTTAAAATACATAATTAAAATGTCATAAGTAATTCATTTCAAATTATTTAAATACACCACAAAATACTTATTTAAAATAAAATACGTAAAAAGATACGGGGTGTTACATCTGATGCTAGGGGTATTTTTTTAATTATTGATTAATTAATTGATTTTTACCATCTCGTTTTTTATTATTTCGACTTGACTTGTGACGCTCAGTCTCGACGCTCCTAGCTCGATTTCTGACGTTTATGTTAATAATACTCGAGTGACTCTTTAATTCCTTCCGGATTAATTCGTCGTGTCGGATCGTTTTTTGCTTGGGTGTGACCCGAAGGGTTTAATCAAGATTAAGCTATAATATTAATTATACATTAATAATACTGATCGGAAGCGGCCTCCAACTAGGCATTTCGATCACTTGACCTCACTGAATAATTAGCTTTCTTATAATTCCGAGACCTCTTTCGGAATAATACACTTGTTCGAACGACACCATTCCTATCACTTGCGGCGGTAGATAAGGGATCTGGTCGCCGGTGGCTTCGAGATCTGACCAGTGGTGGCTTCATGCATGTGACTATGAGTTTGAGGAGAGAGGAGGAAACAGATAGAATGAGAGAGAAGCAGATGAGAGATAAATGTCAGCGGCGATGATGGTTGTTGTGAATGAGAGAGAAGCTCAAATGGACAAGGGTTTTCGAAGCCATGGTTGTTTAGAATGAGAGAGAAGCAAATGAGAGAGAAGCAGATACATCTAGTTGAGTAGAGAGGAGAAAGAAGAGAGAAAGAGAACGAGAGATCGAGGAAAAAGAAAGAGAACGCAGAAAGAGAAAGAAAATAGAGGGGCGGAGTTCTTATTTATGAATTGCCACCGGTGCCATTTCACCAATTTGACAACGGTTTGAGTTGAACCGGTGGCATTTCTTTTATACTAATCCCGCCTAATTTTTTTGCCACCGGTTTTTAAGAACTGGTGCCACTAACTCAGTGCCCATTTGTGTTTTTCTACTAGCGTAGGGATGTCCTGACTTTTTTTGAGCCCCCAAAGAGGAAAAATTTATTACCATTTTTGGAGTTTTAGTTTGCTGATGGGAGGGACATCCTGACTTATCCTCCCTAAAAAAAGAAATGAACAAAAAAGACGGATTTGCATAAAAATAGGAAGGGGAATCTAACTTCCCCATCGAAGAATAAAGAACAAGTTTAGACATGATTTCAAAAAGCAAGAACTATTGACTTAATAGTTTAATCATCGTGATGACTTGGCAGTGAGGTATACATGTAATAGCAATGACGATCAATTATTCATGTAGCAATCATGTTCAATCAATGTTCCTCGCATAGAAAGGATGAAGATGTCCCACGCAGCGGCCATATTAATTGTTCATGACGAATTGGCTAATATTAAAGAGTTGTAAAAGACATCTAAGATTGAAGTCGAGGCTGTCGATGTATTAAATCAGTTTACTTATTAACTCGTTTTCTTTCTAGGGAATATATATAGAACTTGAATTACATAGTGTTGACCCTTATGAGGTTTTGATGATGATGTTAAGAATTGAGCAAACTTCCATCTAATAAGGATTTTCTAGTGTTGTGATGTTTGCAGGTTTAGTAAGCGTTGGGAGCTGAAGCTGGAAATGAGACAAAGGAACTTTAGAAGATCCATGAGGACAAGTAAAGACAGAAGAAGAGTTCCAGTAATGGAACTTCCCAAAGTTTCCTAACAGGAACTTCAAAATGGGTGTAACGACCTGGTCCTGGTGTAATGCTGGGGCAAGCCTCAACAACCAAGGATCCGTGCAAAGATCGAGATATCAACTGAAAAAGATGGACTTCATAACTTATAGTTGTATAAAAGATAAGTTTGTTTTGTAGGTTGATGTAAACATGTTAATGGTTGTTATGCATGGAACTTATTAGAAATTAGATAAAGCTTGGCTTACTAATCAATTCGTAAAAGATAAGTATAAGTTTTATGAAAAAGAATTTATTTGATTTTATTCTTTAAAATCTGTTTTAACTCGGTTTTATCTTTTTCATAAAATTATATCTTTTAACTAAAACGAATTTGATAAAATTTTGTTTTCAAATAAAGTGAAATTAAATCTGTTTTTGTTTCGGTTTTAAAGAGATAAGATCAGGTTTCTGTTTAACTTATCTTATTTACGAAAACCTCACTTTGTGAGCTGAGGAACCTCTATAAATATAGAAGTAATTCAGCGAAGTAAAATGAGAGTTTTAAGCGTGAAAACCACTTAGTGCTTAAGAGTAAGTTTGCCAAAGGTTTAAGCTTTATCATTGTGATTTCGGGTTTCATGCGTAGCTTTCCATTTATGTGTTAGAGTGAGTCTTTATGTTGTAATTGGTTTTGGGGTGAGATTGTGAATTCTCTTAAATTCACGTTTGAGTGTAAGAGTTTGAATTCTCTAAAATTCGAGTGGTAGTCAGTCACCTCGAGTGTGTCTTGGGGTGCACAGTGGGAAAAAGGAACCTGAGTGTGTCTTAGGTCGAAAAAGGAACATGAGTGTGTCTTGGGTCGAAAAAGGTGCCTGAGTGTGTCTTAGGTCTGATAGGATAGGTTCTTATCAATTAGCAAGTGTCCGTGGAGGAACTTGTAAAGCAAAGGTCTGTGTAAAAGGTTGTACTAGGAGAGTTGCCTATTATAGTGGAATTTGTTCATAAGTCCTTATTGGGCCGAGGTTTTACTTCCAGCTAGGCACTGGATGGTTTCCTCGTAAAATTGCTGTGCACTTTAAGTTCGTTTTGCATTTTGTTTTAATTTCCGCTTAAGTTCCGCGATTGGAACCTACTACTATTCACCCCCCCTCTCGTAGTAGTTCATCTAAACTAACACATAGGTAATAAATAGCCCTATTATGAAAAGAAAAGAATGATTTTTTTTAAAGTGATAGATACGGAAATATCGAATTTAGTTTGATTTGATTCCTTTATTAAAATGATGTAATCAAGATAATGGCTATCAAATCATCCAAATTATTTGATTTTTTTTAATATGATTTTGTAATCATTACTCAACACTTCATGCATTTTATGTATTGGCATAACTAATCAATAGTAGGTCCATATGTACAAAGGCCTAAGGTAGGCCATATTTTCGTAGAATGATGATATTTGTGGTACATGGTTATGGTCTACCTCAAGGAAGGCCTTTCTAGGGTTGTAAAGTGGCTAGGTTTAAGGTTATGAAAAATGGACATGCTCAAGTATACTCCCATAATCCCTTTTCTTTTGGTGCTTCTGAAATAAAAACCTTTCTACTTTGTGTGACAACTCCTTTATTAGGTGCCTTTTTTTTGTCTTCTCTCTCTCTCTTTTTTTTTTCTTTCCTTTTTGACAAGTTTGGCTTTGGGTTTTGTAAGGAATATTTCAAGCATCCCACACTTGAGCCCCACTGTGATCATACACTCAAGTATGGTGGCGTCCAAAGGGAAGAAAGCTAGAGCAAAAGAGTCGTCAACAAGTTTTAAGAACTTGTAAACCGTTCATAGGGTGAAGGTTACACCCCTTCACGATCCTAGAGATCGCTAAATCCATAGTGGTCATGATCCATGACTGGATATTCAGGGATGAACGTACAAATTCAACCTAAAAGAGATTGAACCTGCCCTAAAAATAGGCCTTTACTTTATTATTCTCATATTCATGTGCTTTTTCTGACTAGCATACAATCAATATATTAATCCTAGACCTGTTTAATCTATGTTGGTTAAATATTAATGCACAAAAAAATTTATTATTGGCGATCACATGAATTAATACCATATTAGCCTAAATAAAATTATTAATTATCTTATTAAGCGTGATTTCAAGTACAAATTCCCTTTAAACCTGCAAGAGAGAGCGTGATCAAGCAATAACAATAATATATCAAATAACATAATAAATAACAACAAATCATCATCATCATAATAATCTCACCAAAGCATAATAATATTAGCAAGATCCTAGGCATGATACTAACATGATTAATAACAAATCCTAGCATGTCACTAAACATTAAAAATCAAAGCTTTAGCCCTAACATGATACTAACATGATAGAAGGAAATAGGAAGCAACCTAAGCATGATACCAGAAACATACATGATATTAGAAATATAATACCTTAAATATGATACTAGAAATCATAAAGACATCCCAATAGGAATTAAAATAATCTAAGCATTCTTCTTAAATA
Organism: Chenopodium album; assembly: GCF_948465745.1. Taxonomy (NCBI): domain Eukaryota; kingdom Viridiplantae; phylum Streptophyta; class Magnoliopsida; order Caryophyllales; family Amaranthaceae; genus Chenopodium; species Chenopodium album. The sequence continues at coordinate 33,761,490 of NC_137847.1, forward strand.
TATAGAGCAATGAAATTACTCAATTTGTTGCCTCGTATCTTTTTCTACTTAAACAATACACACGTTAGTAACTTCAATGAAAACATTAAATCAAACAATTTCTGAGTCAATTGTCTATACCAAGAACAACAGTTCTTTACTTTGTCGATTTCAACAAGTAAGATTTGCTTGTCTTAGAACAATTCCGAATCGATCAACTGTCAAAAGCCTATATAGCCTTGAGCACGTTCTTGTTAATGTGACATTGCTAAAGATGTTCGGAACACAAATCATGCCCCTGACTTAAACTTTTTGAGTTTATCATGTTAGAGAAATGTTTATTTATAATCAATCATTCATGACTCATGACTTGGATAACCATGCCATTCAAATAAATTTGCAACTATTGCTCTTTATATTGAATGTGTATATTTCCATGTGTTAACGGATTGTTTGCTGATTATGCAACATAATAATAACCATTATTTGTTTCAGCCTTAATTTTTAAAAGATCTTTAACAAAAGCATACGATCTTACAACTGATGTAGCACTTCTTGCTTCATTCTAAGCTTGTAAGTCAATAACTTAGCTTTACTTCAATGGTTTGAGGTCAGTTTGTCACTTTCAAAGTGGAACACTCAAGCAGTATATGGTACTTGTGAAGATAATGACTTGCTAAGTTAACTAGAATAACATGAACTCTTTAGTAGAAATAGAATTTTATTCCTTTTCTTTGTTACTTGTTTCCTATATTTCTTATACATTATCTCATAATTTTTAAGAACCAATTCTTTAATTATCTTTAACTTTTATACTTTGTTAGGCATGACTAAGCATCCAGTGCACCGTAAAACAAAGTTCCATCTTTTCGTTTAATTTGTACTAGAATTACTACATCAATGAGTTGTACTCATTAGTGTATGAAGCGAAAAGATATGTTGGTTGTCAAGCATTGACAATTTGAGTTTGCCACTCAATACTTCACGTTTATCAAAACTACCTAGTATTTTGAATACATGATGAATAACTGTCCTTACGGACTTAGTTATAAAAGTCATTTATGAGAATTGTATTTTAGAAATGCCATTCCTTTCTTTGAGAACTATTCTCCAAGATTTCCTTTACCAATCATTGAAAACAGTATAGTTTGATTTGGAATTCTACAAATATAAGTGCAAAGTATAACCATTTATCAAGAAAATAATATAATAAGTTTGAAATTTAAAAGCATTCATGCAAATTTTCTATCTTATTAAGCGTCTTATCCACGCATTAAATTTGTCCCTATTTGGAGAGAATAAGGCGATTCCAAGATCCAAATAATTAATGAGTGATTAAGCATGCTTTGGCTTGTCTTGACACTTATTACTCAAAGGTAGGCAACTCTTTGCTAATGGCTCCAAGCCACTCTTGGTTAGATAAATCGTCACATCTAATGCTCTCTCAACAACTTGTCCACTTTGCCACGACATGTTAGGACTCCATCACTCATATCGTTGAGTCTAACCAAAACCAACATGTATTATGATGCCTTGATTTGGCAAACCCATCAACGTACCTTACGTTCCTAGGAATAATAGAGATGCCTCGCTTTGGCATAGCCAAAGCACTAATCTTATTAGGTCGGTAAGTGTTGTTTTGGAATGGCAAATTTTACTCAATATTATAGGGACCTAGGGTTTCATGTTGGTTGATTTAAGTGAACTTAATTAATCATCACAACATTCGAAATCCTCGACATGCATCTAGCATATTATTCATATATATACAAGCATAAATATATATCGAAAACATAAGTAAATGATGGATTTTGGCAACTAGCATGACCCCTTGAGTCTTCAAATCTTTAAGGGTCTTAAATTGCAACTTTATGGCTTCGTCTTCCAATAAACTCCGTCTTCAAGACATAACCAAAATAATGCAAATACTAGTATCTACGATTAGGACTAATCTAAGTATTAAGGTACAAAAATTCGCAACGGTTTGCATATCGTATTTAGTTTTACAAAAATACATGACGGAACGCAGTCCGTATTTTCTATCCTAATCGGGCCCCCTAGTTGCCTTTTTATAAAATTTGTGAGAGAAAAATACATTCCATTCATCTATTACTATATGTGAATGGCCCATGCATTTTACAACGATAAACAAGTAACAATGCATAAACACGCGTAAACTAGTAACTAACTTAGATGGTTAATCGAATTAACGCGCCTAATTAAAACTAGTCAAAGTTATTTAACCGATTATGTGATTAAGCGCAATTAAAAAATTGAAACTCCCACTAAATTCCGCATCCAACTTAATTAAGCCGGTAAACCAAATATTTTACCAAATTAAAAATTTTGCAAGTGCCGCTCAAACCGAGGCCTAGCCTCCCAAAATTTAATTAAATTAATAAACATAAATAAAATAAAATAAATCGGCAAAAATTTCCAAAACACATAGCCCCATCAAGCTCGTGCGCTTAGTACCAAGCCACGAGGTTTGTGTTGCTTGGCACCGAGCCTTGGCATGATGTGTGGCTGATGCCTGCACAGCCCTTACTGCTGAGCTCGTACTGTCTAGCAGCCACAAGCCGCAGCTCCCCGCAAGGCCCTTACCTTTACGCATCAAGAAATGCACAGACTTCTCGCACAGTACATAGGCACATACTCGCATAGCGACACACGAACCAGTAGCCTCGGCAGCCACATGCGGGTTGCGTAAGCAACCCTGTTGGCCGAAGGCTTGCTCGTTGTTATATTGCCTCAATTTGCGTGCTCGTGCTTTTCGGGTTTTTTGTCCTGATTTTTGTGTGACATAAAATTAATTCGAAATTGATTTTAGAATCAACATTTGAGCAAAATTAAAATAAAACAAATCCAACTTAATTAAATTCAATTAAAGGGCACAAACCAAATTAATTCCAAGAACCATTCTTTGAATAAAATTTGGTTTAACTTGATGCAACAAAATGAAGGGCTACTCTCACTATTAATTTAACCAACATAAATTAATCATGAGATTTGACAAAATTAAAAGGGAGTTGGAATTATGAACATAAATATTCAAATAAAGATTCCAACTTTAACTTGTGAATCCTTGATATATTATATCTTCCAATATGAAGATTAAAGAAAATCCTATCACAAGTTTGAAACCTTTTGATTCCAATCAACTTAATAATGATTAAATAAAAAAGTTCAATAAACATACATGGAATTTAGTAACACAAAGTTCTAATCACTTAAAATAATTAAAGATTGAATCTTTAGTACTTAAGAGCCTTAAGACACAAAATTTTCACACTTAAAGCAATTTATTTGCAATTATGTGAAAATTTGAGCCAACTATTAAGCACCAATTACTACCAAGTAATTATGCTCAAAAGTGGTCTAAATTTGCAGAAGCATAAAGAAAAGAACCAAATGCATAATCACAATTAATATGCCATTAAGATTAAAGGTTTAAAAGATTTAAAATTTTTCGTCAAAACGAAAAATCCCTCGAAATAGGGATTTCTTGGCAGAATTTGGCTTTTTTGCAATCCTAAAAGGGCCAGAATGTTTCCAGAATATCGATTCCATCGTTAACTCACTAGTCTTAAGCAAAAATCTGGGTTCTGAGCCAAAATTCTAAATAAAACGAGATTAAAATTAATATAATCGACCTACTAATCTAATTAGCAACACAACTAGAAATTAAATCCATTTTAAAACCTTAAAAATTTTAGTTACAAAAATAAATGAGCAAGGCTTCGATACCGCTGTTGGGTTTCGGTAAGTCTAACTCACCGCGGAACAAAAACCCGACCCCAAGACCCACTCACAATTAATATAACTAAATGACATAAATAATAAGAAAGAGATAAAAGACGATCTTACCCTTGTCGCGTGTTTCGCTCACACTCGGAGCTCTTACTTCAAAGCCAAGTCTTGCAAGTGCAGGGACCTCCTACTGTATCTACCCGCAACTCGACCCGATCGGTCTCTTACTCAGAGTTTAGCCGAGTCGAACCAAAACACTACTCGAGTATCATATAAACTTAAAGGTTTTCTCTCAAGTGGAGATGCCTTTTTGAGTTCCTACTCAAGTGAACAATTCCAAGGTATGCCTTGGCTATTTATAAGGAGTACTTCCTTGTGAATTCCTCTCATCTTGCAATGTGGGACTTTTTCTCTAAAATATCCCACATGGAAAGAATGATGAATACAATTCCTAGTTAAATAAACGAAGGAATCAGTAAGTAACAAGTGTCACATGGTTAGGTGAGGACCACTTCCTCACTTGCTCCCCAAGACAACTCACATCCATTTTGAGCTAACCATGTGGCACCCACCTTGAGCCCCAATATGGGTTTGGTTGTGCCGCCACCCTTCGGCCCGCGTCCATGACCCGCCCCTGGGTTCGTGCCCCGCTGTCACATGGCACGCTGCCAATGTGGCATGCTGCCTACGTGCCACGCTGGCACTTGGTGCTGCAACACGGCATGTTGCCATGTGCGCTGCCACGTGGTGCGCTTCAATTTGGCGCGCTTCCCTAGCCTTTTGTGTGGCTAGGCTTTTTACTTGTTACTTGAAGCTTTTTCCCGTCTCGCCAATTCCTAATTTTTGGCTAGACTTTTAAGATTCGGTTCCGACGCTCTAAACTCGGAATCTGATGTCTTTTTTCCTAATACTCGAGCGACTCATTAATTCCTTCCGGATTAATTCGTCGTATCAGATCGTTAGTTACTTGGGTGTGATCCGAAGGGTTCAGTCAAGATTAAGATGTAATATTAATTATACATTAATATTACTGATCGGAAGCGGCCTCCAACTAGGCATTCTGATTACTTGACCTCACTAATTAATTAGCTTTTTAATAATTCCGAAAGAAATAACTTCTAAATGTATTTTTAAGTGTATGTCTAAAACTCTTAGCCTCAGTAGGAGATTACTGATTAAGTGGGAGCTTACTGGCGTAACAGGAGCTAGGTGGCTCATTGAGACTTTAATGGCTCATTAAAGGCTAAGATAGCTTAAGTAGGAGCTAACTGTTTGTTTCACAGCGAACTTTTACCAAGACAATATACATGTCTCTTTGCAAGCATTCAAGTGAGACTACGGGCATTACCTCTTCAACCTAAATGAGAACATAATGTTTGTTAATCTAAGTGGTGTCTTCCTGAAAAGTAACACATTTCCAAAATGATTTGTGGGAGGAAAATGAACTCAATGACTCAAAAGGGCTTCATGAGAATGATTAATTAAGAATACTTGATCAAGAATACTCAAAAGGACTTTACAAGTTCCTTAAAAGAGAATTCATTACTCGCAAAACTTCTGAAAAGTTGGAGTAAGATCAAGATAATCAAAGGGCTTTGGAAGAACGCTTTGGAAGCGCCTTGAAACTTAGTGTTTGATGCAATAACCCCGTATAGGTATAGAATTCACCAAAGTTTTGTATTGAATCCTATAAATTTTCTAATAAGTTAGAAATTAACCTAAGACTCACAAGCATACTAATTCCTATTAGATAGTAAGGGAATAATACCTTGTAAGATAGCTACGACAAATCCAAATTCCGAATAATTGTTAGAGACCATAAAATCCGAAATAGACTCCATGTTTAAAAATCATGTTTAGAACTTGATTAATTTGCATGAAGGGTGAAAGATCCATCGATCGCAAATAAGTTTTCAAGGAGAAAACTAACAAATGTTGAAATGTATATGCATACATAGCTAGATTAGTTGAAAAGTATATAATTAAATTCACAGTGTTAAGTTTAATAAAAACCTATTCACCAATCGGAATGCTCAAGTCTTTACGTGGTTATTCTAGCAAAATTGCACATATGAAATATGGCAAAATAAATACCAAAACCGCCTTCCTAAAATAGGATTTTTGAAGTGACTATGAAAATAGTCTAAGGGTTTTGAAAATCTAAATAGTGCCAGATTTGAAAGAAAGCTCAAGAAATCCATTATGTGATTGAAGGAAGCATTGCATAAAGGAATTGGAACAAGGTTAATAAAAGGATTGACTTATGGAGAAACATATAAATTCTTGTGGATAAGAAGTTTAGTGGGAGCAAGAGTCAATCTTGTAAGGTCCAACAAGAAATTTACGAACTCTGTTGTAAATTAACTATCAAATGCTAAATGCTTAGATTTGAAAGTATTTTCAACAATGGACCAAGAAAAATACGATACTTAGTACATATAGGGAATTACGATCTATTGTATAGAATTAATAAAATGTTTGAACGAGTAACAGAATTTACCGTATTAAACATGAATTGAAGGAATTAAAAGGTTTTCGACCCGTATGTATAAAAGTAAGTTCAACTAAGTATAAGCTAGGCTAAATACTAAGTCAAACAAGAAAGACTCTAGTAGAGACTTTCAACCGAATCACATAGCAAACAGTTTAGCAAGACTTAAATCCATCATGTACGTTACGATATGGAATCGTCATACGACTTACTTGTTTCGAGCATGTGAAGTACGTATATAGTACCAATCAACTTAAATCTAAGCAATAGATTGTTAGATTATGGTCAAGAACATCCATAGCACTTGGATAATAAGTAAGTGGATGAGTTACTGACTCATGGAAACAAATACAATTTGAGTATTGATGTTGCAAGCACAAACCTTAACAAGGATGAGATCCTTAACAAGGAAGCCATTTGTAAGCACGAAGTAAGAAGCGTCATGGCTTGAGAATGGTAACATGGATGTGCATCCATGTGTAATGTGCAGAAATTTAAGGTAAATTTCCATTATCACAAGTGATTAGGGAATCCCAAATAGTTGTGAGTCGTTTGGAGTGAAACCCAAGCAAAGCATCATTAGGAAGTCTACTAAAATATAAGTTGAGAATATTGTTGCTTTAAAGGAAATAATAAGCAATATGTTAAATGGAAAGTTTGTTGTTGAACATTGATAATTGTAGGTTGTCAAGTTGAAGATCAAAATCATGAAAATGAATGGGAGCCATCACTTGGACAATAAATCCTAAATCACAGATAATCCATAACACTCTCAAATTTTATCATCTTATTATGAAAGTGATCAATAATGAAGATGCTAAGATTTGCAAAGTAATTATAACTAAACCTATGCAATAAGTGAACGACAACATTCATAATTGCACGAAAGAAATCAAGCATATTAAATATGGGTGTGATTTCTATAAATGTTTTATAAAGAGTGTTACACTTAAAACATTTGGAAAAACCATTTATCATAAGATGAACCATTTAGATTTTGGAGTAATTTAATTTCATGCAACTTTATCACTCCGGTTCTATTTAATTATGGTTTAGAATTAAATTATGAGTCCATTCGATTTTGAGAATATTCAAAATAGGGTATCAAGACCAGTTTTGGATAAAGAAACACCAATTAAATGAACATTTAATATTTTAATCGAAAAGTATCCCTAATCAAGGTCATTTAAATGATGGACGATTAATGACTGCTTGAGATTAGTGTGTAGTTTGATCAATAGAACCGTTTCTTGTGCTACAAGAACATGAGTGTCATGAATCATTTGCACATTTATAGGTTTAGAACCATATTTGATTGACCCACGAGAATACTTTAAGAGATTTAAAAATCGTCATAAGTATACTTCTCATTATGGCTATCAGAACCTCTTTCCCCGACCATGAGTATTGTGAGTTCTCTTGTTTAAGTACTAGTCCGTTTTGATGTTAGTCAACCGTCTACCGTACATAGAGATTATAACGGCAACACTCAGGTGGCTAGGTCCTCTTAGTAAGAGATGCTACATTACAAGACTGGGAATGTCCCCCTACTTAAAATAGGGAAGATGTCTTTGTTGTTTACAAGGCCTCTCGAAGAGCGAGACTGTAAAATGCATGGCCGTGCTCGGATGGATTTTAGAAATCATCTTTTTGTTGACAGTCGGACTTGGATTTCGAGAAACACTTCTGGACGTAATAAGGATGACGAATAAATCTTACCTTATAGTTCATGCAGAGACATTAAGTGACATAGGAAAAAGGCTATACACTAAAAGCGCACTTTTCCGGAAGGACAAGTGGGAGATTGAAAGGAATGGTGTCCTTCGAGCAAGTGTATTATTCCGATAAAGGGTTCGGAGCTATTGAAAAGCTATTTATTCAGTAAGTTCAAGTGATCGGAATACCTAGGTGGAGGCCGCTTCCGATCAGTAATATTAATGCATAATTAATATTACAGCTTAATCATGACTAAACCCTTTGGGTCACACCCAAGAAACTAACGATCCGACGTGATGAATTAATCCAAAAGGAATTAATGAGTCACCTGAGTATTATGAACAAAGACGTCGGATTCTGAGCTTAGAGCGTCGGAACCGAATCTCAAAAGTCAAGCCAAAATTTAGGAATTGGCGAGACGGGAAAATGCTTCAAGTAACAAGTAAAAACCCTAGCCACGCGAAGGCTAGGAAAGCATGCCAAATATAAGCGCGCCAAGGTGGCGGCGTAGTACCACGTGGCAGCACGCCAAGGTGGTGGCGTTCCACGTGGCAGCGTGGCAAGGTGGCGGCGTGCCACATGGCAGCGTGGCTCGTTGGCAATGCCATGTGGTAATGGGCCGCGGACCCGAGTGACGGGTCATGGACGCGGGTCGAAGGATGGTGGCCTGACTTGGGGCTTAAGGTTGGATGCCACATGGTTAGCTCACAATGCATGTGAGTTGCCTTGGGGAGCAAGTGAGGAAGTGGTTCTCACCTAACCATGTGACACTTGTTACTTTGTTATTCCTTGGTTTATTTAACTAACGATTGAATTCAACATTTTTTTCTATGTGGGATCTTTTGTGAAAAATTCCCACATTGAAAGATGAGTTTAATTCACAAGGAAGCACTCCTTATAAATATCCAAGGTATTCCTTAGGATTATTTACTTGAGTAAGAGCTCAATTAGGCATCTCCGCTTGAGAGAAAACCTATAAGCTCATAAATTACTCAAGTTATCTTTTTGGTCGGACTTGTGATGAGCGTCGTTTATGGCGCTCAGAAGAATAAGATTTAGGTTCATTTTCTTTATTTTCTTTCATCATTTTCATATAATTCTTTTAGTTTTATTTGATTTTCCATTTTTATAATTTACTTTAGTTCTCATTTGGTTTTTACGCATTTTTCATATTTTTAGTTGATAATTCATAATTTTAGTTTTAGTTTTACCTTAGTACGCTTCCTCTCTTTGTTTTATATGTGTTTTGTAGGTGAATAATCAAGTCAATTTGCTCATTTTGGGACTGCCATGTCCGCGGGCATCATCTCGAGTGCACTGATGATGGGGATGCTCAGGAGCGCGGAGTTTGAACAAGTAAGCAAAGGAGCCAAAGCCTAGTGCATCGCACAAAAGTGCGCGTGCGCGGCACATGGGTGTGTGAGCGCAGACCCAGCTGCGCGTGCACGCGGCTGGGCTGTGCGTGCGCACGGCCTGTGTGGCCCCCTTTGCTCGATTTTTCTTATTTATAGCTTTTTACTTTCTTTTTGGAGGACGACTTAATTTTTGTATTAGAGAGAGAATTTTTCCAGAAATAGTAGAGAAAGAAAGTAGAGAGAGAAGCTTAAGATTTACTTGTTTGTACTTGAATTTGATCTTAGATTTCAATTTGGTCTTGAAATTCCTTCTTCAATTCAATAAATGTTTGTAAGATTTCTTTCCCTTGATTTACTTTTAATGCAATTCTTTCTAGTTTCTTGGATTTTGATTAAGATTACATTCCTTGTTTTAGAATTTGTTGATTGATTGATTTTCTTTGATTAAGCTTTAAATGAATATGAATTTGATTGAATTTGTTTTGTTTCTTAATTTCACCATGTGTAGTGAGTAGATTAGTTTCTAGGGAGAAGGGGAAGCATGCTTGATTGATGATTTTTGCTAGTTAATGATGCTAAATTTATTTGAATGGTGCAATTAAATTGGTTGACATAGTTGTGCATGTGATTAATTAGACTAAGAGTGATCAACCTATAAGATTAATCTAGATTGCATTGCAAATTTCAATGACATGAACCCTTTATTTGAGAATTGCTTTAATTGATTGAATTTGATTGTGAATTTCTTAGCTAGCCATTCATAGTGAACCTTAGCTTGGCTTATAGGAGATATCCCTTGAATTCCTTTGATTGCAACTATTGTTTATCCTTTGCAATATTTGAATTTATTGAGTGATCCTTCAATTAGCATAATCATTGAGCTTGCATGTGGAACCTATATCCCTAGTGTTTAGTATATTGAATTTCTCGATTTATCTTGATTTCTTGATACCTTAGTTACCAACCGCATCTTCCCACAAATTTCGAAGTAGCTTGACCTAGGTTATAGCTTACACCTACTCATTCCCTTGGGTTCGACCCTTGACTTACCATATACTCGTATTAGTTTAGTCGAGTGTTTCAAATTTTCTTTGGCTCTAGCCGTTGCCGGGGAGTGCATTTGGTGCTTTGTTATAGTTATTGAGTCTATTTCACCATTAATTGAAAATACAAAAAGATTTTCTTTTAGGCTACATTTGTAGCCGTGCTACTAACCATTTCTTTTGAGATTTTTTGCATAGAGCACGTGATCATTCACTAGTTCCATTTGATCTGGAAATTGAGAGAACTATTGCAAGGTTGAGAAGTGCTAGACGATCTTTGAGTCCTAGCATTTCAAGTGAAGAAGAGCAACAACAAGAAGAATAAGCAAGAATGGGAGAAAATCCGAGAGTGGCATTGAAAGAATTAGGGATTCCCGGTGCATATAGATTTGAGAGTGGGATTGCTCCACCTACAACACCGGCAAATGATTTTGAAATAAGACCGGCAATGATCACTTTGATAGAGAGGCGACAATTTAGTAGGGCCAAGCATGAAAGCCCACTAAACCATCTCAAGGAGTTCGAGAAGTATTGCAATACTATCAAGGTGAATGAAATTTCCCAAGAATTCATCCGCCTCAAGCTCTTTTCCTTTTCTCTCATAGGTCATGCTTTGGAATGGCTAGACAAGGAGGTTAAGCCGAATTCTCTAAGGACATGGGACGAGGTCACCAAGGAAACGGCGGAGGCTGGAGCTTTGATATAAGGTTTCAAGAAAAAGCCAAATGAGAGCCTCTATGAAGCATGGGAGAGATACAAGGAGTATCAAAGAGAATGTCCTCATCATGGAATTCCAACCTATCAAATCGTTCAAATCTTGTATGGAGGTCTTAGCCCTCAAGGAAAATCATGTTTAGATAGAGGAGCCGGAGGTCCTATCATGAACAAAACGGAAGAGGAAGTGGTGGACATAATTGAGGACGTAGTGAGGTATTATAGAGATTGGCAAGATGGAGAAAGGGAGTCAACTAACAAGAGTAGCTCTTCGGTGTACTTGGTTGATCATCTAAATGCAATCAACAATCTATCCTCTCAAATGACAAACTCGGGGAAGGAGATGTCCGCTATCAAGGCAAAGTTAGAAAGTGCTACCTACCAAATTTCAAGTCTTCCCTCCCAACATGCATGTATAGATATTTGTGATGATCAAGATGGAAATGTGAATGAGCATGTGAACTATGTGTCAAATAATCATGATTCTAGGTTTGAGAATTAAAGAGGTCAATGGAATAGGAATTACAACAATTATGGCAATTTTGACAACTATAATCAAGGTGGTGGTTATAGGAACCAAGGGAACCAAGGTTCTCGAGGTAATTATAACAATCAAGGTTAGAGTAGCCAAAATCAAAACCAAAATTATGGTAATCCAAACCAAGGTTATGGGAATCATAATCAAGGTAGTGGGAACCATAATCAAGGTTATGGTCAAAATCAAAGCAGGGGTAATTGGAACAATCAAGATAGAGGCAATTTTCAAAACAATGCTCAAAGAGGCCCTCCACCCGGATTCGCTCCAAAGGCCCAAAATGATAATTCCTATGTTCAATCCTCTTCTTCTTCACATAGAACAAATTTGGAAGAAATCACTGAAAATCAAACAAAGTTGTTGAACACTTACATGACCGTAAGTGATAAGAAATTTAATGAAATGATGACTCATAATAAGATGCTTGAAAATCAAATTTCTCAACTTGCTAATGCTTTGAAAGACCATGCTAGTCCTTCTTCTTTACCTTCCCAAGGCCTAGATCCTAAGAGACCGATTAATGCTATTGTCACAAGGAGTGGTAAGATTCTTGAGGAGAGTTTGCCTAGGAAGAGTGAGACCAAAGAGGGCACAAAAGGGGTCTTGGTTGAAGATGAGAGAGATGGTGCATCTTTGAGTAAGGTTGAGATTGAGAAGCCTAGTGAGGTGAGATTGGAGAAAGAGATTGTGAAACCCAAGCTTCCTTATCCACAAAAATTCATGAGACACAAGTTAGAAACAATTTGGAAGATTCATAGACATGCTTAAGCAACTTCACCTTTCTCTACCATTTTCCGAAGTTGTCACCCAAATGCTCAACTACGCAAAATTCCTCAAAGACATTTTGAGTGGTAGGAGGACATGTGATGGTGTAGAGAGGGTGAACTTGACCGAGAATTGTAGTGCTATCATAATGAACAAGATGCCACCTAAGCCAAAAGACCCCGGGAAATTTTCTATCCCTTGTGCCATTTATAAAATGCAAATTGAGAATGCCTTGTGTGACATAGGAGCTAGTGTTAGCCTTATGCCATACTCGGTGTACCAAAGACTTGAGCTAGGAGAACTCTTACCTACTAACATCACTTTGCCAATTGGCCGATAGGTCAATTAAGTTCCCTAAGGGTAAGGTAGATGATGTTCCTTTAAGGGTCGGGAAATTTGTTATTCTGGTGGATTTTGTTGTGCTTGAGATTGATGAAGATGCTAACATTCCCTTCAATCCAGGGAGACCATTCCTTGCTACTTCGGGTGCTTTGATAGATGTGAAAAGTGCTAAAATTTCGCTCAAAGTAGGGGATGAAGTGATAGAATTTGATTTGAATGATAGCATGAAATATCAAAGTTCCTCTTTAGAAAAATTGTATGTTAATTGATTCTATTGATCATGTTGTGTCTTCTATGCATGAGCAATCTCACTTCTAACGATGCTCTTGAGAATGTTTTGTTGAATAAGGAGAAGGTAGGTACTCCAAACAAGGAGATGGGTTTGTATGAAGATTTACTCAATGGAAGCTTTGAGGATGTTGAAGAGCAAATGTGTTTGAGCATTTCTAGCTAAGAAGCGTTACAAGTGGCAACGTCGAAGGAAGGTAAAGGTGCTCCATTGGTTGAGCTCAAACCTCTTCCATCACACCTTAGGTATGAATTTTTGGGACCCAACTCCACTTTTCCCGTGATTGTTAGCTCTTCTTTGAGTGAGCATCAAGCTCAAAAGTTGTGTGGTGTTTTGAAAAAGCACCAAAGTGCTTTGGGTTATACCATTGATGATCTCAAAGGTATAAACCATGCTTTATGTACACATCACATAACTATTGAGGAGGGTTCTTTACCTTCTATTGAGAGGCAACGAAAGCTACACCCCCAAATGGGAGAGGTAGTGAAAAAGGAGATCACCAAACTTTTGGATGCGGGAATCATATTCCCCATTTCTAGTTCTAGGTGGGTTTCTCCCGTTCACGTTGTTTCAAAGAAGGGAGGTATGACCGTCGTTGAGAATGAGAAAGGTGAGCTCATTCCGACGAGGACGGTCACGGGATGGAGGATGTGTATAGACTATAGACGTCTAAACACATCAACAAAGAAAGATCATTTCCCCCATCCTTTTATTTATCGAATGCTTGAAAGACTAACAAGGCACAAGTTGTATTGTTTTCTTGATGGTAATTCGGGATTTTTCCAAATCCCTATCCACCCGGATGATACATTTGCTTATAGGAGAATGCCATTCGGCCTTTGTAATTCTCCCGCGACATTTCAAAGATGCATGATGAGTATATTTGGAGATATGTTGGAAGAGGAGATGGAGGTTTTTATGGACGACTTCTCCGTAGGAGGTGTTTCATTTGAGGCATGCCTTGAAAACCTTGAAAAATGTCTTGCAAGGTGTGATAAGGTGAACTTGGTCTTGAATTGGGAAAAATGTCACTTGATGGTGGAGGAAGGCATAGTCCTTGGCCACAAGATCTCTCACAAGGGGATAGAGGTGGATAAAGCTAAAATTGAAGTCATTGAAAAGCTTCCACCTCCGGTGAACGTAAAGGGAGTGAGATCTTCTTAGGGCATGCTGGGTTTTATTGAAGATTCATCAAGGATTTATCGCTCATTGCAAAGCCTCTTAATGATCTTCTTCAAAAAGATGCCGACTTTGTGTTTGATGATAAGTGTTTGGAGGCATTCAATAAGTTGAAGAAAGCTCTAATCTCTACTCCTATTGTTCAAGCTCCAAGATGGGATTTACCATTTGAGTTGATGTGTGATGCAAGTGATTTGGCAATAGGAGGTGTCTTGGGTCAAAGAGTGGAAAAGAAACTTCATGTGATTTGTTATATGTCCAAGACTCTAAATGGAGCTCAACCGAATTACACTACAACGGAGAAGGAATTTTTTGCTATAGTTCATGCTTTTGATAAGTTCCGTTGTTATCTATTGGGTTCCAAAACCATTGTCTTCACGGATCATGCGGCTCTCAAGTATCTTTTTGCCAAGAAAGAGTCCAAGCAAAGGTTGATTCGGTGGGTTCTTGAGCTCCAAACCTTTGACATTGAGATAAGGGAGAAAAGAGGAGGGGAAAATGTTGTGGCGGATCATCTTTCTCGTTTGGAAGATTTTCAAAATCAAGATGATGGTTCTCCAATTGAGTATAGAATGGTTGATGATTTCTTGTATGCTATTGAAGCAAAGGAACTCCCATGATTTGCCAATTTAGTGAACTTTCTCGCATGTGGGGAGTTTCCTCCTTCCTTTTCTAAGAATCAAAGAAAGAAGCTCAAGAGAGAGGCAAGGCATTATGTGTGGGATGATCCCATCTTATACAAGCGTGGGGTCGATGGTTTACTTAGGCGTTGTTTGCCAAACGAAAAAGTGCCTAGTGTCTTGAAAATGTGCCATTCAGATCCAAGCGGGGGCCATATGGGTGTCTCTAAGACCGCCACTAAGGTCCTTCAATGTGGATTATGGTGGCCACATCTCTTTAAGTATTCATGGGGCTTTGTCAAGACATGTGACCGATGTCAAAGAGTTGGGAACATCTCCAAGAGAAATGAAATGCCTCAACAACCCATACTTGAGTTGGAAGTGTTTGATGTGTGGGGTATTGATTTTATGGGACCATTCCCCTCATCTTTCGGAAATCAATATATTCTTGTGGCGGTCGATTACGTGTCTAAGTGGGTTGAGGCCATTGCCTCCCCAACTAATGACCACAAGGTGGTTATGAAGTTATTTAAGAATATAATCTTTCCAAGATTTAGGGTTCCCAAGGCGGTGATAAGCGACAACGGTTCTCATTTTATTCACCATGCCTTTCAAAAGATGTTGAGAAAGCATGGGGTCCATCAAAGATTCGGCCTCCCATATCATCCTTGGGCCTATCGAACGGCTTTTAAGACCCCCATAGGTACCACTCCATACCGCCTAGTCTACGGCAAGTCATGCCATCTCCCGGTTGAAATTGAACACCGTGCTTTGTGGGCAATCAAGAAGATAAACTTTGACTTGGCAAGTGCAGGGGAGAAAAGGTGGTTAGATCTTCATGAGTTAGAGGAGCTTCGGTTTGATGCTTATGATAGTGCTAGTGTGTATAAAGCTCGTTCCAAGGAAACACATGACAAGCTTATTGAGAAGAAAGATTTCTGTGTTGGCGATAAAGTTCTTCTCTACAATTCAAAAATGATGTTTTCTCCCGGAAAGCTCATGTTAAGATGAAGCGGTCCCTATTTGGTCAAGAATGTTTTTCCAAGTGGTGTTTTAGAGGTCTCAATGATGGATTCTTCTTCTCCATTTAAGGTCAATGGCCATCGTCTTAAGAAGTATTTCGACGGTGCTTTTGTTGGCCTTGTTCACTCATTGCTTTTCTGACAACCACCTTTATTGGTGGAGGACGTCGAGCTATGACGTTAAACAAGCGCTACCCGGGAGGCAACCCGGTTTTCTAACTTTTTTCTTTTGATTTTACATTTTTCTATATTTCTTTTATCCATGAGATTTTTCTTATTTCTCTTTCTTTTTATTTGTGTTCTTGATTTTAGGTACCATGAGATTGGTTCGAAGACAATTTCCAACAATTTTGGTGTTATTTCAAGCTTACCCGAGGTTTGGTGAAGTTTAGGTGGAAAATTGTTGGGGTTTTATGCTCTCATGTTTGCATTTTTATTGACATTCTACTCTTTTTCGAATGCGCTTTCAAATATCTCCTTATGAAAACACGAGAATATATTTATGGATGAAATATTCTTGCTTGGTGCATGCGCACCAAAGGCTGCGCACGCGCACCAAAGGGGTCAGAAATTTTTCACTAACTTTGGCAAAAATTGACGGTTTTTGAACCATCCCCGTACACCCTTGGTGCGCACGTACCCAATCCCTGCGCGCGCGCACCACATGGGCCAGAGTTTGGCCTGAATTTTTGAACAAAACCAGCCCTACCTGGTGCGCACGCACCCCCTGGCTGCGCGCACGCACCAGGTAGGCAGGGATTTTTAACCAATTGTCGCCGGCCAACGCAAGAACAGCCCCCCCACTCCTGTCGCTGGTGCGCACGCGCCAGGCTCCTGCGCGCACGCACCAGCTGCAGCAGCCTGGCGCGCGCCAGCCCCCCTTATAACCCCAAGCGCATCACCGTATTTCCCCTTTCTCTCTCCCCGATTTTTGCCCAACTTTCCCAACTCTATTCTCTCATCAACCCCTATTATTTTTCTTGCAAAAGCATGTCAATTTCACCTCTTTTATTTTCATTCTAACAATCAAATTACATTTAACTCATCTCATATTCGTATTTTACAAATAAAATTCCAGATTTTCGAACCCAAATTCGAAAATTTAGGTGTTTATTTTCGAAATTTTGAGGATTTATGTTGAGGTTTGGAACTTATCTTTGGGTGTTCTATTTGTTCTTATATCTTCATTTTGGGCAATTTGCAAGTAATTCAAGGCTACATTGAGGTATAATTTCTTATTTTCTAGTCATCTTCTTCCTCATTGTTCAAGCTTGAAACCTTGTTTTTGCTTTCATGGTAGAACTCCATTGTTGATTCTTTTAACTTGTAATTTGTATTGAATAATATCATTCAGTGTTAAATTAAAGCTTTTTCATGATGAATTTGTATAATTTGCTTGATTCCTTGATTCACCATTGTTGGTCATTTTCTCTCTCATGGGTATTCTTTATAATGGTTTTATTGCTTTGATAATTCAATGTTTGAGGTTATTTTGCTCAATTTGACTCATGATTTCGTCTCTTATGTTCATTTTTGCCTTTAATCCATGCTTACTTGCTTCAAATTTATGATTCTATATTAATGGCATTTTGTTCATATGTATCCATCTCATGATTTGGTCTCTTACTTGTTTCTATTTTGAGATAATTGCTTTTGCGCTTGATTCTTGAACAATTTCTTATGCTTATTATTGAAATATGACAAATGTAAGATTTGCTCATAAGTTGTTTTTCCTCTTGTAGATGGCTCCTATCCGTCACAAGAAGCGGGCAACACCAAGTTCTAGCAAACCAAGGCATGTTGTTCCACCTCCACCCAAGGTAGAAGAGACATACGGCATTGAATTTTCTAAAGAATCACATTGGGATCGTTTCAAGCGTCTATCCAAGAGAAAGCTTAGACCAACAAGATTTTACGATCAAGCAACAACCAAGTTTCTCGGCATAGATGAGGACGTTCGGCTTCTTGCGAAGGGCCTTGATCTTTTAGAGTTCTTGGATTTGAGCGCCCCTAGTTATGCTGGGGTGACCTATGAATTTCTTTCTTCTCTTGAAGTAGTCCGAGAATCGAGTGGCGGTTCCTCAAGGATTTTGACTTTCCAACTTTTCAATCATGATCACTCACTAACGGATTCTCAACTATGTTCTTACGTCAAGTTTCTTCGGACCGAGGACACGGAACAATGTATCTATCCGACACATGGTAGAATGGCAGAGGATCATGGATATAATGAGCAACGTTGGTGGAGAAGTATCTCGGAGGAAGGGAAGTATGAGCCTCAATATTCCAAGACCGCCTCCATGATTCATCCGGCTATGCGGTATTTCAACCGTCTCCTCACTTACGCTCTTTCCTCCAAAGACTCTTTGGGAGCTATCTCTCAAGAGGAGCTTGGTTAGTTGTGGATAGCCGACCAAAATGACTTTGAGATTGAGTTAGTGGATTTCACAGAGCACTTCATCAATCGACTCATGGATATTCGTGATGGAGTTAGCTTATCGGGGAGCATCCAATTGGGAGGGATGATTTCTATCTTATCTCTTTGCATGAATGACGACTATAAGACTTTGTTAAATGAGCTTCCCCAATTATTGATCCTCGAGAAAAATCTTCTTCTCATTTCCTCAACATCTCCGCCCTTGTGAACCAAAAGTTCCTCGATCGTACGAAGAAGGATGATGTCTTCATTTGGAAAGTTTCTCTGGTTAAAGAATGGTTCTTAATCCCATGCAAAGAGGCAAATACCCGACCAAGAGAGAAAGACTCCTTATCTTGGAGGCCTCCTTTTATTCGACGTAGGACGAATCATACAAGAGGCCGCTCGAACAATGCTCTCTCATCGAATGTTCAAACTATTTCCACAGTTGAACCGGAAGGTACACCTATTCCTTCCCCCTCTTCTACTCCTTCTACTTTTGATTTGTCAACCGTTCATGCTAGGCTTGATTCTATTGCTAATGTGTTATATTCTATGCCTTCTATGCAACCCTCTAATCTTGGTTATGACTATCATAAAAATCAATTGTTCGATTTGCATGTTCGGAGGGGGGAAATCGAGCCCTATGTGAATTACCCGTATCTCCCGGTCCAACAAGGACCTATTCCTCAGTTGGAACCTTTTGACCCTACCATTGGTCCTCGGCCTTGCTACCGTTATTGGGAGGGCCCTCATGTTCACCCTAGTTCTATCATAGGCACCACCCCGGCCACTTACGACTATCGGCGGCCCGGTGGTTGTGATTATGCATATGATCCGGCTAATCCTTCGCCATTTCCGGACCCTGAGACTTTTGGGCGGTGGGGTGGGTCCGGTGAGCCATCTTAGATGATTAGTCTCATTATTTTGAGGATGATAGAGCTAGGAGGAATGGTAGGTTAAGGGGTAAGGCTCCCATGGACGTGAGTGAGATGGCTAGCTCTAGTCATGTGATGGAGACCGGTGAGGAGAGTTCTCATTCTACCCCTTACCATAGTGCGGAGTGATACTACCATGGCTAACCCCCTCCCCCCCCCTTCTTATGTGCTTTATATGATGTTTCTCGATTGCGTATATGTCTTTAGGTTTAGAGTTAGGGGGGTGGTCTAGTCTGAGCTTGGGGTGCTTTCTGCATTTATCTCCGTGCTTCACCATATTTCCCCCCTGCTTTTGTAGTTCATTCATGGTCTCCTATGCTTCTGATATTGATCTTTGTGTTGTTCGGTTTTGATGCTGCTGCTGTATTTCTGCTCATTTCTCTGCCTGGTTATTGGTTTACTGCTTGTTTCGCTGATCGTTGTCCGCTGAGTTTCTCTGTGTCTTTATTATGATGATTCATGATGATGAATGTCTGACTTCTTCTCTCCTGTTACTATTTTAGTTTGATGATTCTTACCCTTGCTGCTACTATCAGTTACTTTTTCTTTATTTTCTTACATTTAGTTTTCTATTTTCTTCTTTTCTTTTGTATTGAAGTTACTAACAATTTTCTTTGTATATAGTTTTTTTGTTATTTCTCACCTTGCTCTATTGCTTATGCTTTGGATTTCAACGATTCATTAAGGTGCCCTTTCGCCTTGTTTAATGTGCAATAGCTTTGGCGCCCGGTGAGATCTTTCTACTTCTTTTCTTTTTCTTTTCTTGGTTGCTTAGTCTAGGATTAGTTCTAGGAAGAGTTGAATGATTCGAGGTTGTTTGCTTTTTAATACCCTAGTGTGTTAGGGAACATTGGCGTTGTGGCCGAATGATCACTTGTTTGTTGATTGGGACTTATGTGTTTTAGCATTACTTCTTTATTCCTTTCTACTTCTCCTATACTTTTCTATTTTTCATTTCATCTTCCTTTTCTTCTTTTTCTTTTTCTTTTTCTTTCTCTTTTGTTTTCATCTACCTTCATGTTTTCCTTTTCTCTTTTACTTATTCTTTTCTTTTCTTTTTATCCCTCAAAAAAAATTAAATAAAAAAAACATAAAAAAAGCTTGTTTTTGTGAATATGAATAAAATGTTTTTGAGGCATTGCTTTTCTTTCTTCATCTTTTTGCTTTTACTTTGGACTTAATACCACTTGAACTTCCTCATTGGCTATTTTTCTTCCTAAATCCAATGTTTGCACGGTTTGAGAGAATCTTTGGTTGATTCTAGGATAGGATATGCTAAGGTAGCGGTTTAGACCTTTTGGGGGCCTTGAAACCGGATTCTTTTGGTTTGTGGTAAGACGGAGTTGCTTCCTTTGGTGGATTTGAAATCTTTAGTATGTTTTTGCTACAATCGTGTCCTTACATTACAACCTTTGGGAAAGTCCTTTTGACCTAGTTGTTGAGTCATACACCGAGGGAGGGCATTATGACTTAAAGCCTAAAGAAAAAGGATGCAAGGTCGAGATGTCTAGAACCCTCAAATTCTATTCTTTTCCGGTTCCTTCGTGGAACCGTAGAGACGCTTACTAAGGGAAGATTTGAGGCCATTAGGGAGAACGCGGTTAGATTGGTTGGGATGAAAGTGGATTGCGCCTCGTTAGTTCTCTACGCTTAGCATACCCTATGTTTCAATCAACCCTCGACATCTTAGAACGTGCATACCATTGTTCTTTTAGAAAGCTTGATATCCTTCCTGCACTGATCATGTGCAAAAGGCCTTTGTATAAACATTTCTTTTCTTTTCAAGGTTTTAAACTTTTTCTTTTCTTTTCTTTTTACTTTGCCTCCTTCTTAATAAAAAGAGTTATAGGTTAACCTCTTTGAAAACCTTTACGAGAGCATCACTCGTCCCCTAGAGCGATCTAGGGGTTTAAATGGCTTGTCTTTAGTTGCTAAAATTGATCGTGATTCCTACAAAAGTGAGTTAGTGTATATTCTCATCTTCTCTAATTTTCTTGTTTCTTTTTTGCTTGAGTAGTGTCATCATTTTCCTTTGAGTTTTATTTTGTTTTGCTCGAGGACGAGCAAAAGTTTAGCTTGGGGGAATTTGATGAGCGTCATTTATGGCTCTCAATAGAATAAGATTTAGGTTCATTTTCTTTATTTTCTTTCATCATTTTCATATAATTCTTTTAGTTTTATTAGATTTTTCATTTTTATAATTCACTTTAGTTCTCGATTGGTTTTTACGAGTTTTTCATATTTTTTAGTTGATAATTCATAATTTTAGTTTTAGTTTTACCTTGCTACGCTTTCTCTCTTTGTTTTATTAGTGTTTTGTAGGTAAATAATCAAGTCAATTTGCTCATTTTGGGACTGCCATGTTCGCTAGCATCATCTCGAGTGCACTGATGATGGGGATGCTCGGGATCGCGGAGTTTGATCAACCAAGCGAAGGAGCCAAAGCCTAGTGTATCGCACAGGGGTGCGCGCGCGGCACAGGGGTGCGTGCGCCCAGACCCAGATGTGCGGGCGCGCGGCTGGGCTGTGCATGCGCACGGCCTGTGCGGCCCTCTTCGCTCGATTTTTCTTATTTATAGCTTTTGACTTTCTTTATGGAGGACGACTTAATTTTTGTACTAGAGAGAGAATTTTTTCAGAAATAGTAGAGAGAGAAGCTTAAGATTTACTTGTTTGTACTTGAATTTGATCTTGAAATTCCTTCTTCAATTTAATGAATGTTTGTAAGATTTCTTTCCCTTGATTTACTTTTAATGCAATTCCTTCTAGTTTCTTGGATTTTGATTGAGATTACATTTCTTGTTTTAGAATTTATTGATTGACTGATTTTCTTTGATTTAGCTTTAAATGAATATAAATTTGATTGAATTTATTTTGTTTCTTAATTTCACCATGTTTAGTGAGTAGATTAGTTGCTAGGGAGAAGGGGAAGCATGCATGATTGATGATTTTTGCTAGTTGATGATGCTAAATTGATTTGAATGGTGTAATTCAATTGGTTGACATAGTTGTGCATGTGATTAATTAGAGTAGGAGTGATCAACCTATAAGATTAATCTAGATTGCATTGCAA
Source organism: Chenopodium album (assembly GCF_948465745.1). Lineage (NCBI taxonomy): Eukaryota > Viridiplantae > Streptophyta > Magnoliopsida > Caryophyllales > Amaranthaceae > Chenopodium > Chenopodium album. The sequence goes on from NC_137847.1 coordinate 33,783,717, forward strand.
ATTTCAATGACATGAACCCTTGATTTGAGAATTGCTTTAATTGATTGAATTTGATTGTGATTTTCATAGCTAGCCATTCACAGTGAACCCTAGCTTGGCTTATAGGAGATAGCCCTTGAATTCCTTTAATTGTAACTACTGTTTGTCCTTTGCAATGTTTGAATTGATTGAGTGATCCTTTAATTAGCATAATCATTGAGCTTGCATGTGGAACCTATATCCCTAGTGTTTAGTATATTGAATTTCTCGATTTATCTAGATTTCTTGATACCTTAGTTACCAACCGCATCTTCGACCCTTGACTTACCATATACTTGTAGCTTGACCTAGGCTATAGCTTACACCTACTCATTCCCTTGGGTTCGACCCTTGAATTACCATATACTTGTATTAGGTTAGTCGAGTGTTTATAAATTTGCTTTGGCTCTGGGAAAGGGTAGAGAACGACCTACATTTTCATTGTGTCAACTTGGCTAACCTTCAAGTATTAGACTAGTTGGGTCGAGTATTAACCACTTCATTTATGAATTTCATAGTAACAGTAATACATGTCCCACCGAGATAGAATTTTTAACTTGATATGCTCTTGCCTAGCAGGCAAAGGTTACCTCTGTGGAAAGGATAATTTATTCAGATCGACATGAGAGTCCAACTACATTGCATTGCTAGAATCCGTGTTGTATATTTGAAAGAGGTTGACCTCCTTGCTTTTGTCATCGTACAATCCTTTTCCTGTCGAGCCCCCCTTCTCCTCAGTCCACAGAGACAAAATCTAAGGCTGGTGCCAAGAGTTCATCACGGAAGAAGGGACTCAATGAGCTGGGATCACTAACAAATACTAATCTAATGGAAAATGCTAATATAGTAGAAAAGAATTATCTTTTCTGTATACTTTCCCCAGTTCTCTTGCTACTGTGGGCTTTATGCAATCGATCAGATCATATTGATATCCCTTCAACAATACATAGGTCATCGAAAGGATCTCGGAGACCCACCAAAGCACGAAAGCAAGGATCTTTCAGAAAATGGATTCCTATTCGAAGAGTGCACAACCGCATAGATAAGCTCACACTAACTCGTCAATTTGGGATGATACAATTCGAGATTTTCCTTGGGAGGTTTCGGAAAGGAATTGGAATGTAATAATATCGATTCATGCAGTAGAAAAGGTTCTGTATTGATTCAAGCGCTATACTTATGGGATAGGGATAGAGGAAGAGGAAAAACCGAGGATTTTACATAGTACTTTTGATCAAAAAAATAAAAATCAATCGGTTTTTTTTTCGTACCCTTCGCTCAATGAGAAAGTGGGTCAGATTCTACAGGATCAAACCTATGGGACTTAAAGAATTATGGAAATGATCCAATGGCTTCGAAAGAATTGAACGAGGAGCCATATGAGGTGAAAATCTCATGTACGGTTCTAGAGAGTGGCAGTAAGGGTCACTTATCTGTTAACTTTTCCACTATCACCCCCAAAAAACCAAACTCTACTTTACGTAAAGTTGCCAGAGTACGATTAACCTCTGGATTTGAAATCACTGCTTATATACCTGGTATTGGCCTGAATTTACAAGAACATTCTGTAGTCTTAGTAAGAGGGGGAAGGGTTAAGGATTTACCCAGTGTGAGATATCACATTGTTCGAGGAACCCTGGATGCTGTCGGAGTAAAGGATCGTCAACAAGGGTGTTCTAGTGCGTTGTAGATTCTTATCCAAGACTTGTATCATTTGATGATGCCATGTGAATTGCTAGAAACATATAAAGTGTATGGCTAATCAAGTAACGAAAGTTTCGTAAGGGAATAGAGCAGGCTACCATGAAACAAAAGATTTTCTTTCTAAAGATATTCGATTCAGAACTATTATATGTCCAAGGTCCAATATTGAAATAATTTTAGAGGTTTTTCCTGACTTTTCTCGTGTCAACAAACAATTCGAAATGCCTCGACTTTATTAGAATAGGTCTGAGTCAAATAGCAATGATTCGAATCACTTCTTTTTACACTATTTCGGAAACCCAAGGACTCAATCGTATGGATATGGAAAATACAGGATTTCCAATCCTAGCAGGAAAAGGAGGGAAACGGATACTCAATTTAAAGTGAGTAACAGAATTCCATACACGATGTCATAGATACATATCGAATTTTGTGGAAATTCGTATTTGATAAAAGTCGTATGTACGGTTTAGTGGGAGATATTTCATATCTTTCAAGATCCACCCTACAATATGGGGTCAAAAAGCCAAAATAAGTGATTTTAGCCCTTATAAAAAGTAAACTGATTCTTGAACCTCTTTTACGCTCATGTCACGTAATGGTACTATAGAAGAAAAATCTGCAAAATCCGATCCAATTTATCGTAATCGATTAGTTAACATGTTGGTTAACCGTATTCTAAAACACGGAAAAAAAAATCATTGGCTTATCAAAATCTCTATCGAGCCGTGATAAAGATTCAACAAAAGACAGAAAAAAATTCATTATCTGATTTACGTCAAGTAATACGTGGAGTAACTCCCGACATAGCCGTAAAAGCAAGACGTTTAGGTTGATCGACTCATCAAGTTCCCATTGAAATAGGATTAACAAAAGAAAAAGCACTTGCCATTCGTTGGTTATTAGGGGAAGCCCGAAAATGTCCAGGTCGAAATATGGCTTTCAAATTAAGTTCCGCATTACTGGATGCTGCCAAAGGGAGTGGCGATACCATACGCAAAAAGGAAGAGACTCATAGAATGGCAGAGGCAAATAGAGCTTTTGCGCATTTTCGTTAATCCATGAACAGAACATTATCTATATAGACACCTAGATCCATGGATCCATACATATCGATCAGAAAAGAATCAATAAAAAAATGAATCATAATTGATCGATATATCATGGATCAACTAAGCCCTCTCGGGAACTCGTTTAAGAATAAGAACAAGGAATCTCATGTAAATTATTGGGTTTCGATGATTTTGACTCACCACTAATTTAAAACCCGAGCCTAAGAACAAACTTACAATTAAAATAACGAAATGCATAAATAAAGAGAATAGAAAAAAGACTAAATTACCATTGTAGCGTGCTTCGCTCAACGGGAAAGAGCTCTTACTTGAGAAAAGTCGAGCCTCATAAATGGCAAGGACCTCCAACGAAGTTCACCCACAACTCATCCCGACCGGTCTACTACTTGGAGGTTAGCCAAGTCCGACTAAAAAGACAAACCGAGTAATTAATGAGCTTATAGGTTTTCTCTCAAGTGGAGATGCCTAATTAAGCTTTAACACAAGTGAGTTTTCCTATATCCCAAGTTGGGTATTTATAGGGAAACTCAAGTGAGAAATCTACTCTCCCATCAATGTGGGAGAGTTGGTAAAATCAATTTTCTCCTTTGATTTTTAAATAAAAAACAAAAGAAAATAGCTAACAACTAATTAATCAACAAGTGGCACATTTAAAGGAGGGGTTAGGTAAGGACCATAAGGGAAAGGGATGACCAAACTTGATCCTCAAGGCTTGAGGAAAACCGGCTCTCTCCCTCTTAACTCCAATGAACACGCGCCATGTGGCAGCCCAAGCCGTGGCGCCCAAGCTGCCTTGCTGGCACTTGGTGCGTGCGGCTAGGCCTGCTACTAGGCGCACTCTACGTGCGGTAGGCTTGCTGCCTTGGCCTAGCAGCGACCATGCTTGCACCACTCATGCTTGCTTGCTGCTTGTTGCTGGACGTGGCACGCCATGCCACACCACTCATGCTGACCTGCGCGCCAGCACGCGCATACGCTGCTTGTAGCCGCCCTGAACTTCCCCGCAAGCACAGCTTGCAGCATGGCGCGCCATAGCTGCTATTACTATGTGTGTGCCTTCCTAGCTTGCTGGTGCGCCATAGTAGTTGCGGCTATGAGCGTGCAAAGCTAGCCTTGGTACGCTAGCATGCACTAGCCAGCCTAAGCTCGGCTTGGTGCGCTTGCTAGCCACCTTGGCTATACCAAATGCCACTACGCTTCGGTTTGCTCAGGACGTTCCGATGCTAGGGGTATTTCGATAAATAATTGATTAATTAGTTATTTTACACTCTTGTCTTTAATTAATTCGACTCGACTTGCGACGCTCGGTTTCGACGCTCCTAGCTCGATTTCCAACGTCTAAATATTAATTACTCGAGTGGCTCATTAATTCCTTCCGAATTAATTCATCATGTTGGATCGTTAGTTTCTTGGGTGTGACCCGAAGGGTTCAGTCAAGAATAAGCTTTAATATTAATTATGCATTAATATTAGTGATCGGAAGCGGCCTCCACCTAGGCATTCCGATCACTTAAACTTACTGAATAAAAAGCTTTTCAATAGCTCCGAACCATCTATCAAAATAATACACTTGTTCGAAAGATATTGTTCCTATCAATCTCCCACTTGTCCTTCCAAACAAGTGCGCTTTTAGTGTATAGCATTTTTCCTATGTCACTTAATGTCTCTTCATGAACTATAAGGTAAGATAATTCGTCATCCTTATTACATACAGAAGTGTTTCTCGAAATTCGAGTTTGACTGCCAATAAACAGATGATTTCTAAAATCCATCTGAGCACGACCATGCATTTTCACAGTCTCGCTCTTCGAGAGGCCTTGTAAACAACAAAGACATTTTCATTATTATTAGTAGGGGGACATTTCCAGTCTTGTAATGTAAGCTTCTTTTACTAAGAGGAACTAACCGCCTCAGTATTGTCGTTATAATCTCCATGTACGGCAGACGTTTGACTAACATCAAAACGGACTAGTACTCAAACAAGATAACTCACAATACTCATGGTCGAGGAAAGAGGTCATAATAAGAAGTATACTTATGATGGATTTTAAATCTCTTAAAATATTGTCATAGGTCGATCCAGTATGGTTCTAAACCAATACATGTGCAAATGATTTATGACAATCATGTCCTTGTAGCACAAGAAACGGTGCTATAAATCAAACTACACACTAATCTCAAGTGGTCATTAATCGTCCATCGTTTAAATGACCTCGATTAGGGATAATTCTCGATTATAATATTCAATGTTCACTTATCCAAGACTGGTCTTGATACCCTATTTGAATATTCTCTGAATCGAATGGACTCTATATTTAATCTTAAACCACAATTAAATAGAAAACAGAGTGATAAAATTGCATGAAATTAAATTACTCCAAAGCCTGAATGGTTCATCTTAGTGTCTTGCATTAAAATGTTCAAAATTAATTAAAACACTAAATAGGGAAATTAAAGCCAATCTCCAACGTGCCTGATTTCCATTGCCTCAACGTGCTTGTTGTGCTTCACTTGAGGCAGAGGTTTAGCAAGTGGATCGGCTACATTATAATCCGTTCTAACTTTACAAATTATGATTTCACTCTCTGATTTCTATTCTCTTATCATGTGAAATCGCTGCTTGACATGTTTGACCTTCTGATGTTCCCTTGGCTCTCTGGATTGAGCAATAGTTCCATTGGGCTATTGGACCCTTGATGGAGGTTACAACATCAAGTTCACCAACAAACTTACGAATCCAAACTGCCTCCTTAGCCGCTTCAGCAGTTGCTAAGTATTCGGCTTTAGTTGTAGAATCTGCAGTTGTGCTCTGCTTGGCACTCTTCCAACTAAACGATCCTCCATTTAGACAGAACACATATCCAGACTGTGACTTGAAGTCGTCTCTGTCTGTTTGGAAGCTTGCGTCGGTATAACCTTCAACAACTAATTCTTCCGAGCCACCATGTACCATGAATTTATCCTTGTTCCTTTTCATGTACTTTAGGATATTCTTGGTCGCAGTCCAATGCGCCTCTCTTGGGTCTGATTGGTATCGCCTCGTAGCACTCAAGGCATACATGATCATGGCATACATGATCAATCTAATTGGCAAAGCATATGGAATCTCATTCATCCTTTCTCTCTCATCAGGTGTCTTTAGACACTACTTCTTGCTCAAGGTTATGCCATGTGACATGGGCAAGTGACCTCTCTTGGACTCTTCCATCCTGAATCAAGCCTGTACCTTATCAATATAAATACTCTAGATCAACCCAATCATCCTTTTTGATCTATCCCTATAGATCTTGATGCCCAATATGTACTAAGCCTCTCCCAAGTCGTTCATTGAAAAACATTTTCCAAGCCAGGCCTTTACAGACTCTAACATTGGAATGCTATTCCCAATGAGTAATATGTCATCGACATTTAAGACTAGGAAGGTTATGTCACTCCCACTAACCTTCTTGTAAACACAAGATTCATCTGGATTCTTGATAAAACCAAACTTACCGATGGCTTCATCGAATCCCAGATTCCAACTTCTGCTTGCTTGCTTTAGCCCGTAGATGGACTTTTTAAGCTTACACACTTTTTTAGCATTGATTTGGTCGACAAAACCTTCAGGATGTGTCATGTACACAGTTTCTTCTGAAATTCCATTAAGGAAGGCGGTTTTGACGTCCATTTTCCATATTTCACAGTTGGAATATGCAGCAATCACTAGGAGGATCCGAACGGATTTAAGAATTGCGAACGGAGAAAAGGTTTCATCATAATCAATACCATGAATTTTCCTGTAACCTTTTGCTACCAATATAGCTTTGTAATTGAATACATTTCCATCTTTGTCGGTTTTAATTTAAATATCCACTTACATCCAATAGGGGTGTAACCCTCGGGTAAGTCAACCAAGTCCCAGACTTTATTTTCAAACATGGAATCCATTTCAGATCTCATGGCCTTTTGCCATTTAATAGAGTTGGTGCTCGCCGTCATTTTCTTGTAGGTTTCCGGTTCGTCTCCATCCATTACCAGGATGTCCTTATTCTCGGTTAATATAATACCAAGATACCTATCAGGTTGAGACCTTGGCCTCTGCGACTTACGTAGGGTAACGGACTGAGAATTTGCATTATCGGTTTGACATTTCACATTTTGACCAGCGTCAACAGATGCTGTTTGAGCACTTTGACTGTCAATCTGATTTTGTTGTTCGTCCTCTCGAACTTCATTGAGTTCGATTTTCCTCCCACTTATCATTTTGGAAAGGTCTTCCTTCTCCCAAAAGACACCATCACGAGCAACAAACACTTTGTTCTCGGATTTATTATAGAAGTAATACCCTTAGCTTTCTTTTGGGTAGCCAACAAGGAAAACCTTCTCACATTTTGGGTGAAGTTTGTCAGAAATTAATTTCTTTAGAAAGGACAACCTAGGAGGTTTCTTCGTCCATAGCTCTTATGGAGTTTTTTCTACATCTTTTTATGTAGCACGGTTCAGTGCTAGTGCCGCAGTTAGAAGTGTGTGTCCCGAGAAAGAGATAGGAAGATCACTAAGACCCATTGTTGATCGTACCATGTCCAACAAGGTTTGATTTCTCCTTTCGGATACTCTGTTCCATTGTGGAGTTCCTGGAGGTGTCAATTATGAAATTATACCCTTTTCTTTCATATGGTCATCGAATTCTTAGCTCAAGTATTCACCACCTCGATCCGACCGAAGGGCTTTGATTTTCTTGCCATGACGTCCAACGTGAAAAGATTAATGTATGGTTGATAACAAAAACTTAAACAAGTTCCACGTCAAGACAAAATATGTGATTACAAGCCTTGTGGAAAGATTAACTTCTTCTTCCGGTTGTACATCCACATCCATTTGGCAAGCCCTTCTCACTTGGTTCCTGAAATGGAGCATATAGTGAGTCATTAATGGTATCTAATACCTTATGAATTACTTATATTCAAGTGTAGTTTATAAAGAATATACCTGAGGTGGAGATTTCTCTTCCCTTTGCCTCATCTTCCAGGCACATGCTGCATTCTCTCTTGTAGTGGCCCTGCCTACTACAATAAAAGTATCGCATCCTTGCCTTGTTCTAGAACTCCTTCCTCTTTGACTTTAGAGCAAGCTTGAGTCTATCACTTCCGTACGGGTCGGCCATTTGAAGCTCATTGACAACTTCCATTAAAGTGAGTATGTCACGATTGGCAGTTAGCCGCTTCTTAAATGTGATATAGCCCGAGTGGAGAGAGCACAATAGCATGAGAGCAGCTTGCTCATCCACCACTAGCTTTCTAATGAGCGCCAAGTGAGTGAATAGCCTTGTCATTCGAAGCACGTGGGCTTGAAGTGATATTCCGGGTCTTAGTCTAGCATTGTAGACCTGTCCCCATACCTCTTCCCTCTCCTTGGCTAGGCACCCCTCTTGCGGTGGCTTGATCTTCATGTTGGAGAGTGACCTAGTCACTTCCTCCACGAGACCATAATAGTTGCCATTGATGATGTTGGTGACCCTCAAATTAACTATATCCTCTAGAGCTTTGAAGAGCATGTCCGGAAAATAGTTGGAGAACTTCCCCTTCCATTGTTCCATGATGGAGTTCGCCATAAGTCGTGAGACTCTTTCGCAATCATAACTCCACTCCTCATGAGCCTCATCGCCTATAACCCCTTTTGAGTAAAAACTCGGGATGGGTATGTCAAGAATGTGCTCTAGGTAGCAATTTCAGAGAGTGATTAGGATTTCTTCTTCCAATTCCTTAAAGTTCACCAAGTTTAAGAAAAATAGTAACTTTTAGGGAAGTTCTGGGTATATTAGGTTGTTGTTGTTAGTTGAAGACATGATTCTACAATTGAAAGAATTTGAGATGAAGAACCACTCATAATTTTTAAATAAGATTGAAATCATGCATATTAATCAAACTTATTTAAACGTCTTATTCACACATCAAATTGTCCCCATTTAGTGAGAATAAGTTGATTCCAAGATCCAAATAAACAATGAGTAGTTAAGAATGCTTTGGCTTGTCTTAACACTCAATATACTAAGGTAACCAACCCTTTGCTAATGGCTCTAAGCCACTTTTGGTTAGATAAATCGTCGCATCTAATGCTCTCTCAACAACTTATCCACTTTGCCACGACATGTTAGGACTCCATCACTCATATCATTGAGTATAACCAAAACCAACTTGGATACCTGGTATGCCTTACGTATCCTAAGGAGTAATAGTGACGCCTCGCTTTGACGTAGCCCATCACTACTCTTAATAGGTCGATAAGTGTTGTTTTGGAATGGCAATTTTACTCAATATTTTAGGGACCTAGGGTTTCTATGTTGGTTGATTTAAGTGAACTTTATTAATCGTCGCAACATTCGAAATCCTAAACATGCATCTAACATATAATTCACATATATATAATCATAAATATATATCAAAAACACAAATAACTGATGCATTTGGCAACTAGCATGACCCCTTGAGGCTTCAAGGGTCGTCTTTTGCAACTTCATGGTTTCGTCTTCCAAGAACCTCCGTCTTCAAGATATGACCAAAATAATGCAAATACTAGTATCTACGACTAGGACTAATCTAAATATTAAGTTACAAAAATAATCAACGGTTCGCAAACCGTATTTAGATTTACAAAAATACGAGATGGAACGCAATTTGTATTTTCTATCCTAATCGAGCCCCACTAGTTGCCATTTTCATAAAACCTGCGACAGAATATACATTCCATTCATCCATTCACTATTTGTGAATGGTCCATGCATTTTACAACGATAAACAAGCAACAATGCACAAACACGCGTAAACTAGTAACCGATTTAGGTTGTTAATCCGATTAACGCGCCTAATTAAAACTAGCCAAAGTTGTTTAACCGATTATGTAATTTAGCACAATTAAAATTGAAGCTCCCGCTAAATTCCGAATCCATCTTAATTAATTCATTTAATGAAGCTGATAAACCCAAAATTTTGCCAATGCCGCTCAAAACCGAGGCCTAGCCTCAAAAATTTTCATTAAAATAATTAAAACGGAAAAATTAGAAAAATAGCATTACCTTAAAACTCGGGGACAAAGTGCCAATATGGGGTTGTGCACATCGTGCTGCAAGCACGTAGCACACCCCACACGCATCCCCCGCAACAGCACCAAGCACACACACGCACTCCCTGCAACACAGCAGCACGCACACTCTGCTCTCAGCACAGTAGCAGCATGCACGCACACAACATAGCCGCAACGCAGCTACTACCTGGCTGGTGTTGCTGTGTTGTTGCTGCGGCTGGGCGCACTACGCACGCTGCTAGTGTGTTGCGCGCACCAAGCGCACCAGCCCTTGGCAGCCACATGTGGGCTGCTTAGCAGCCCGGCTGGCCGAGGGTAGTGTGCCTTGGTTTGCATGCCACACTCTCGGGATTATACCTGAAATTTTTGCGTGATATAAATTAATTAATTTCAAATTAATATTTGAATTATTTCAATGAGCAAAAATGAAAAATTATAACAAGTCCAACTTAAATAAAAATTCATCAAAATGCAAACAACCAAAATTATTCCTTAAAACTATTCTTTAATAAAATTGGTTCAACTTGGTGCAACAAACTAAATAAGGGCAATACTCACTATAAATTTAATTAATTTAAATTAATCATGAGACTTGGCCAAATAAAAAGGAGTTGGAATTATGAACATAAATTCAAATAAAGATTCCAACTTTAACTTGTGAATCCTTGAAAAATTATATTTTTCAATATGAATATAAATGAATTGTCTATCACAAGATTGAAACTTTATGATTCCAATCAACATAATATATGATTAATTCAAAAGTTCAACCAAAAATTCAAGTAATTTAGTAACTCAAAGTTTCAACAACTTAAAACAATTAAAGATTGGATCTTTAGTAGTTAGAAGCCTCAAAGAATAAATTTTTCACACATAATGCATTGGATTTGCAATAATGTGAAAATTAAACAATCTTTCAAATACTAATTACTACAAAGTAACCATGGTTAAAGAGGTCAAACATGCAGAAACATTAAGGAAAGAACAATATACATAATCACCATAAATATGCCATTCAAATTCAAGGTTAAAATATTTAAAAATTTTCATCAAAATGAGAAACCCTCAAAAAAATGCATTTCTGGTCAGATTTTAGCCTTTTTTACAACCCTAATTGGGCATAAACATTTCCAGAACACTGTATCCACCAAAAATTCAATATTTTTAAGTGAAAATCTGGGTTCGAGGGCCATAATCAACTTTAAAACGGGTTTAAAATTAATAAAACCAAGCTACTAATCTAATGAGCAACATGTACCAGAAAAATAAATCATTAAAACACCTTGAAAATTATTTGTTATAAAAATAAATGAGCAAGGCTCCGATACCGCTGTTGGGTTTGGATGAGTCCGACTCACCGCGGAAATAAAACCTGAGCCCAAAACAAACTCACAATTAATATAACAAAATGAATAAATAAAAAGAATAGAGAAAAGACTAAATTACCCTTATAGCATGCTTTGCTCAACCGGAAAGAACTCTTATTTGAGAAAAGCCGAGCCTCACAAATGGCAAGGACCTCCAACGAAGTCTACCTACAACTCGATCTGACCGGTCTACTACTTGGAGGTTCACCAAGTCAGACCAAAAAGACTACCTGAGTAATTAATGAGCTTATAGGTTTTCTCTCAAGTGGAGATGCCTAATTGAGTTCTTACTCAAGTGTGTTTTCCCGTATCCCAAGTTGGGTATTTATAGGGAAACTCAAGTGAGAAATCCACTCTCCCATCAATTTGGGAGAGTTGGTAAAATCAACTTTCTCCATTTATTTTTAAATAAAAAACAAAAGAAAATAGCCAACAATTAATTAATCAACAAGTGGCACATTTAGAGGAGGGGTTAGGTAAGGACTAAAAGGGAAAGGGGGGGACCAAACTAGATCCCCAAGGCTTGAGGAAAACCGGCCCTCTCACTCTTAATCCAATGAGCACGCGCCATATGGCAGCCAAAGCTGGCTTGCTGGCGATTGGTGCGTGCGGTAGGCCTACTTTTTGGTGCACGCTACATGATGCAGGCCTGCTGCCTTGGCCTAAGAGCGACCATGCTTGCGCGCCAGCCCAACAAGCTTGTTTGCTGCTTGCAGATAGGCGTTGCAGATGGCCCCAGCACCAGTCATTCTGGCCTGCGCACCAGTACGTGCATTCACTGCTAGTAACTGCCTCGCACTTCCCAGCAAGTACAGCTAGACCCATGGCGTGCCATAGCTGCTACAGCTATGTGCGTGCCTTGCTAGCTTGCTGGCGCGCCATAGCAGCTGTGGCTGTGAGTGTGGCAAGCTCGCTTTGGTGCGCTAGCATGCACCAGCCAGCCTAGGCTCGGCTTGGTGCGTTTGCTAGCCACCTTGGCTATACTAAATGCCCCTAGGCTTCGGTTTGCTCGGGGCATTCCGATGCTAGGGGTATTTCAGTGAATTGTTGATTAATTAGTGATTTTTTTAATTCATTTGACTCGACTTGTGATGCTCGGTTTCGACGCTCCTAGCTCGATTTTCGACGTCTAAAACAACTCATTAATTTCTTCCGAATTAATTCGTCGTGTCGGATCGTTAGTTGCTTGGGTGTGACCCGAAGGGTTCAGTTAAGATTAATCTGTATTATTAATTATGCATTAATATTACTTATCGAAAACAGCCTCCATCTACGCATTCCGATCACTTGAACTTACTGAGTAAATAGCTTTTTAATAGCTCCGAACCCTCTATCGGAATAATACACTTGTTCGAAGGACACCATTCCTATCATAATTACCATGCTATTCTTGGAGATTCCGTAAATATTCCATTTCAATAATAGAAACAATTGGTACTTTTTTGGAGATTGGATGTTGTTACTAATTCATGATCCGACATGTATAGAATGAAAACTTCATTCTCGATTCTACGAGAATATTTATGAAAGCCTTTCATTTGCTTCTCTTCGATGGAAGTTTGATTTTTCCATAATGTATCCTAATTTTTGGCCTAATTCTCTGATGATCGATTATCAATTCAACCTATCATAAAAAAGATATACATTGGTTATATATCATCTCTTTAACAAGTTTAGTAATGAGCATAACAGCCTTGTTGTTCCGATGGAGAGAAGAACCTATGATTGGATTTTCAGGAAATTTCCAAAGGAACAATTTCAATGAAATCTTTCAATTTCTTATTTTACTATGTTCAACTCTATGTATTCCTCTATTCGTAGAGTACATTGAATGTACAGAAATGGCTCTAACAAAGTTTCTCTTATACTTATGAACAGCTACTTTAGGAGGGATGTTTTTATGCGGTGCTAACGATTTAATAACTGTCTTTGTAGCTCCAGAATGTTTCAGTTTATGCTCCTACCTATTATCTGGATATACTAAGAAAGATGCGCGGTCTAATGTCTAATGAGGCTACTACGAAATATTTACTCATGGGTGGGGCAAGCTCTTCTATTCTAGTTCACGGGTTCTCTTGGCTATATGGTTCATCCGGTGGAGAGATTGAACTTCACGAAATAGTAAATGGTCTTATCAATACAGAAGTGTATAACTCCCCGGGAATTTCAATTGCGCTTATAGTCATCACTGTAGGAATTAGGTTCAAGCTTTTCCCAGCCCCTTTTCATCAATGGACTTATGACATATACGAATGAGTGCGGTTCGTTCGAGCAATTCATACCTCTCTATCTATCTCTGAGATGTTTGGATTTTTCAAAACTCCATGACCATGCAGAAGAGAAATGTTATTCCCACTCGGACCAAGACAAGACTTTTACTTGTTCAAATAACAAGTAAGGTGAAGCAGGGTCAGGAACAACGAATCTGTTTTTTGTATTATATCTATTTGGCAAGTTCGTTATTACGGGTAGTTCCTACTGATGGGTTTCATAAATGGCACCCATTTGATGAGTATTTAGGTAGTTTTTAGCTTCTTTTCAGGGCTTTTCTTCCTAATAAATGCTTAGTTTCATGCTTTTGCTCTTTGTTCTACCTTTTCTCTCTTATATTTTGGTTTTGTGCATTTCTATGGTTTTTCTAGTCTTTCTCCTTTATTTGTTCTCTTTTCATGATTGTAAGTACTATACGAGATTCGGGTCTTGATATGGATGGATTACTAAGGTAGAAGATGCATTTGGAGCAAGCGTATAGCATTGGGAAAGCTCAAGGTGCAAGGAAGTGGATTCTCCAAGTTCTAGCTCTTGCGCTCTCAAGCCGTGCTCTCATGAGGATGTGGTGTCGAACCCACTGTCAAGTGCTTTTGAAATTGCCTCTCTTAGTGTTCATCATCATCATATTGCACGCTCACTCAAAGTCCCTTAGCGAATGCACGAAGCCTCGGGAAGAACCGAAGAAACCCAGAGGAGTGCAGGCGTGGGCGTGGGCGCGCTGCCGAACCTTGTTTTTGCTCGGTTTCGTTTCGCGCCTCCTATAAATATCTACTTGTAACTCGATTTTTTTAAGTAGAATTAGAATTAGAATTCATATTCTTAGATTATTAGAGAGATTCTCTCTCTAGTTTTAGGGTTAGTTTAGGAGTAGATTTAGAGAGACAAAGTGAGAAATTTCAATGGTTATTGAGAGATTGAAGATTCAATAGTGACAATTGTGTTGATGATCTTCTCTATTATCAATGAGCATTTCTAACTCAATGTCATTTTATTGCTTTGATTAATATTCATGTTTGTTTAGATTGATTTTGATGTTTGATGCTTGATTAGTGTAGTTGTTCTTGATATATTGTTGATTCTTGATTTCCTTAGTTGTTTGTTGATTAGATGATGATTCTTGAGTAGTTATTTGGCTAGGGATTGGGTGAAACTTGGATGATTGATTGATTGTGCTTAATTTTGGAATTGTGTTGATTAATTGTTGAGATTAAAGTGATTAATGGAAATTGTGCATGTGGGTAAATTCGATTAGGCCTTGAGAATTATGCTAGATTGCATTGTGAGTCTACATTGATACGGACCCTTGATTTGTAGCGCACAATTGTCGATCAAGTTTGGTTAATGACGTTCCTAGTTAGAGTCTCTCGTAGTTGGCGCTAGTTAGACCTCTAGGAGATAGCTTGTTGAGCTCTTTTGATTGCTCTTACCGTTAGTCTTCGCAACCTTTGATTTGCATGTTGTTCCCGAGTTGCTACAATTGTCATTATTACTTGTTGATCCCCATTCCCTAGTGTTTTATTTGTTTGGTTTCTTTATTTGTTAGTTGTTAGTGTAACCTCTCTATCCTTGTCTTGGACCTAGCTTCGGCGCCCAAATTGAAAGCGCTTGAACATTACCGTTCCTTTGGGTTCGACCCTTGACTTGCCTCTATACTTGTATTTAGGATTGTTGAGAGTTTATAAATTTAGTTTAACCGAGGGAGGATTAGTCAACGACCTAGATTTTCCCCTACGTCACCTACAAAAGATCGGACTAATGACGTATACTTGAATTCTTGACGTAGATGCTACATAGTGGGTTCTCATCCTTCCGAGAGTAGGAGTGTAGTAGGAACATCCGTCGACAAAAGGATCACCCTAAGATGATCATTTCATGGCTATTGAGAACGAATCAAATCAGATGGTTCTATTTTTCAATCATTCTGACTTGCTCCTACGGAACCAAGGCTGAAAAGATTGAAAAAATAAGTCATTCGCAACCACTGATGAAGGATTCCTCAAAAGTTAAGGATTATTAATCTTGTTTAGAAATCGAACAGATTCAGTCTTATACATATGCGAGAAAGGTAATCAAAAAAGAAAGAAGAACTCATCTTCTTTCTTTTATCACTTAGGAGCCGTGCGAGATGAAAGTATTATGCACGGTTTTTAATGAGAGAAAGAAGTGAGGAATCCTCTTTTCGACTCTGACTCTCCCACTCCATTTGTTGCTTTTCTTTCTATTAGTTGGAAAGTAGCTAGTTTAGCTTCAGCCCCTCGAATTTTCGATATTCCTTTTTATTTCTAATCAAACGAATGGCATCTTCTTCTGGAAATCCTAGCTATTCTCAGCATGATATTGGGAAATCTCATTGCTATTACTCAAACAAACATGAAACGTATGCTTGCATATTCATTCATAGGTCAAATCGGATATGTAATTATTGGAATAATTGTTGGAGACTTAAATGATGGATATGCAAGCATGATAACTTATATGATGTTCTATATCTCCATGAATCTAGGAACTTTTGCTTGCATTGTATTATTTGGTCTACGTGTCATAATTGATAACATTCGAGATTATGCGGGATTATACACGAAAGATCCTTTTTTAGCTCTCTCTTTAACCCCATGGCTCTTATCCCTAGGTGGTCGTCCTCTAGTAGCAGGTTTTTTTGGAAAAATTTATTTATTCTGGTGTAGATGGCAGGCCTATATTCCTTGGTTTTAATAGGAATCCTTACGAGCGTTCTTTCTATCTACTATTATCTAAAAATAATTTAGTTAATAATGACTGGACAAAGCCAAGCAATAACCCTTGACGTGCGAAATTATAAAAGATCCCTTTTAAGATAAAAGAATTCCATCGAATTGAGTATGATTATATGTGTGATAGCATCTACTATACTAGGAATATCAATGAACCCGATTATTGCAATTGCTCAGGATACCCTTTTTTAGCTTCTAGAGTCTATTTCTTAGTTCAAGATCCCTCTTACGAACTGGAATCAAATAATTAGTAGATTTGTTTCGCCCAAAATGAGAATGGGCTAGGGTTATGAACATTTAATCTAGAATCTGATGATCGAGTCGATTCCATGATTATAAGTTCATTCCATACCGAACCAGAATAGGTTTATATACATGCTCATTATGATAAGGGGTCATTCGAGCATATCTAAAGAGATACTATGTTTCCATATGGATCCCTAATTAAGTCGTTCCATCACAGCTAGGATTAGGAATAAGCGAAATCGGACCTGCTTTTTCCATCTCTCATTATTTTTGACCCTATTGATCTCTTTAGGCTTCTTGAATCAAAAAATAGGTTTGATTGACCATCTTTTTGATATATATAAGATAAGGTATCCTTCTAATAATTCAAATCGAAGCAATTGGATGTTCGACTCGGGCCTATATGACTGATCAATAGAAATACTCTACCTTTGTTATATATTCCATACATCCTTCTAGATAGATATCATATTCATGGAATACGAATGAGTTTCAAGAAGCCTTGTGGTGAAATGGTAGATAAACAAGACTAAAAATCTCGTGACGTAGGGAAAATGTAGGTAACATCTAATCTTAC
This sequence comes from Chenopodium album, assembly GCF_948465745.1. Taxonomy (NCBI): domain Eukaryota; kingdom Viridiplantae; phylum Streptophyta; class Magnoliopsida; order Caryophyllales; family Amaranthaceae; genus Chenopodium; species Chenopodium album. Next base: position 33,800,782 of record NC_137847.1, read on the forward strand.
CTAGAACCAAACAAATTTATAAACACTTAACAAACCTAAATACAAGTATAGAGGTAAGTCAAGGGTCGAACACGAAGGAACAGTAATGTTCAAGCACTCTCAATTATGCGCCTAAGCTAGGTCAATGTCGAAGGTGAAGAAGGAACACTAACAACTAACAACCAAACAACCAAACAAATAAAACACTAGGAACGGGGATCAACAAGTAATCATGACAATTGCAACAACTTGGGATGATCATGCCAATCAAAGGTTGTGAAAACTAATGATAAGAGCTATGAATTGGAATCAAAGAGCTATCTCCTATAAATCAAGCTAGGATTAACAATGAATCACTAACAAGGAAAATCACAATCCAATCTAATCGATAATTGCAATTCCTAAATCAATTGGTCGTGTCATTAGCAATTACAATGCAATCTAGCATAATTCTCAAGGCCTAATTGAATTACACACATGCAAACCTTCATTAATCACTTTAATCTCAACAATAAATCAACACAATTCCCAAATTAATCACAGTTAATTAATCATACAAGTTTCACCCTATTACTAGCCAAACAACTACTCAAGAAATCAAGAATCAACAAAATATTAAGAACAAATACACTAATCAAGAATAAAACATCAAAATTAAACTAAACAAACATGAAATTAAACAAAGCAATAAAGAGGTGAGAGAGTGAGAAATCCTCATTGATTGATAATGGAGATCTTCAATACAACTGTCCTCTTGAATCTTCAATCTCTCAAATAACCATTGAAATCCCTCACTTTCTCTCTCTAAAACTACTCCTAAACTAACCCTAGATCTAGAGAGAGAAGCTCTCAACCTAAGCTAAAATATGAAAGAGAAATTCTAAGCTAGTCTAAAGTTGTTCAAAAATAGAAAGGTCATAAGTATATATAGCAAAGAAAAACAAAAGGGGCGGAGATCCACGGTGCGCACTCGCAAAAAGGTTGTGCGCGCGCACAGAGGGGTCTGCGCACACGCACAGGGGGATCTGCGTGCACGCACCCCTGCTGCATCCTTACGGCGCGCGCGACTCCTCTTGCTTGCTCATAGTCCCTTGTGTGAAGTCTTTCTCCTAGTTCTCTCGTCCATCCCTATCAACGGCGCTCTCGTGATGATGCCCGCGAGGAGGGTAGCCCTTGATCTTCACATATTTGTGTGTCCATGACCTAGAATAAATGAGAGCGCAACCGTGAAAGCGCGGCAAATAAAGCTTTGAAACTTCACCCCCAAAAATTCAAGTAAAAATAAGGGATAAAGCAAAATGAATTGAAACTAAACTAGAATAGCAAAATAAGAACAAAAATCATGAAAAACTCATAAAAGTAAACGAAAAACCAAAATGAGTTATAAACACGGAAAACTAAATTAAACTAAGAAAATTATATCAAAATAATGAAAGAAAATATAGAAAATGAACCTAAATCTTATTCTTTTGAGCTCCATAAATGACGCACATCATCTTGTGCTAAATTGCGTGGAGGTTCGAGTCCTCTTCAAGGCATAATATTGAGAATGCTCATTGAATGAGCAATTCCAAGATCTCGGGTATATCAATGTTGATTCGATCCGAGATCTTGGAATTGGAATAAGTTTGGCAGCGGATCACGAAATCTTAGTGATATTCTCTATCTAATGAAAGGGGGTTCAATTTGAAATCGTCCGCCTTGCACCCACCCCTTCCCCTAAGTATATGCTTCAACAGGAATCGCACAAGGGGAGATTGATACAATCGATACCTCTGGTAAAATGCCTGCCCGTAACATAACTCCGCAGATATATTACATATCCCATTTTAGGGATTGGCGACTTACCCATTCAGTGACTTTGGCACTCTACATTCCAAAAATGGGCATTATCGGGTCGGATGAATTCAATAATAGACACCCGTTGGCATTCGAGCCTTCCTTCTACTTTCAGGGCCTATCCGAAAGAGAATCCATTCTTGGTCGTGATTATCTGAATGAATAGGACAAACCACCCCGTGGATATCTTTGCTTTGGAACAAAACAATGAAAATTAGGCTGGTCAACTTAACTTGTTCACTATTCAAGAATTCCTGTTTAGGCAGTTCATACCATCCATACATAGTGTTTTGTTCTAAGATTTCAATTCTTCCATGTTTCACCAGTAGGATATTGTTCCATGGAGCTAAGGTCCGAAATATGGAAAAACAAGTGTTTCCACGACTCTAACACCCAGTCAATTTTATTCCAATTAATCCCCCTTTCATGGCCACATATCTTTCCAGCTAAGGAATGGAAAATCATTCTCCTCTTGCATGAATCCAATTTGCATTTCATCCGAAAAAATCCATCTTTTTCTTAACCATGTATTTGTCATTTGATCCAATAGTGTTCCGTTAGATAGGAACAGATTTGATAAATACTGATAACTCTCGAATAGAGTATTACAACGGAATGATCCATTTGGTAATGAACTATTGGTTTTAAACCATCTATGGCGATTAATCAACAATTCAAAGTGCTTTTATTGCGTATTCTTGATAAACCCGCGTTGAAATATTGATATAGGAGGATTTATTTGGGAAGTAAGAAGCCCCTTTAATATCTCTTCATCTGCAAAGAATTCTCGATGTGAAAACACAGAGACAAAGGGATGATCTTTGAATAGGAAAAAAGAGTGGATCTGCAGGGTCCCAAATGAATTGGCTTATTCGAAAAAAATCCTTCTCTTTGGAAGATCTATCTCATGGCTGGTACTGCATGGTTCCACTCTATAAGAACTCCGAATCATTCTCTTGAAGCTCATCCTCTATATCATAAATGCTCCGCTTTCCCCTATATCACCTGGCCCAATAAGAAATCCCAATTCATTTGGCCTTTCGATACAATCAAATAAAAATCCCTAGGGGTTCCATATTCTAGGAGCCTAAACTATGTGATTTAATAACTCCTCTTCTATCTTATACGGATCGAGGGCTCCTTCCCCTTCTTCCCATTCCGATTCGTATTTTTCATAGAGAAATCTATGATCAAGGATAGAACAAGATCCATTTTGCATCATATCTAAAATTCTTCGGGCCAAAGAAACAATGTCACTCGATCATTCTGACTGCAAGCTTTTTTTTTCCGTGAGATCCCACCAGAGTGCCTTCTACTTCTAATAGGCCATGAAGAATCATTCTCAACGAGTCCATAAGAAGTGATCCCGTTTTTTACCTCGGGTCAAGGTAAGGACCAAAGATCTTGAGAGACCGATCCGATAGAAAAACTCAAAAGATAAAGAAGTATCGTTAATTTCTTCATGCTCGTTCCAAGTTCAAAGTACCATTTGTACAAATAAGAATTCCTTTCGTTACATGATTTCTTATTCATATAGCTAGATATAGGATCTATAGGGCAATTACTTAGAAGTAAATTTTGTGTAACAACGCATCCTATCTGATAGAAATGGATCCCATGATCCTGAACCGATCTTACCTGGGATTGCAAATCCCAAGTCTGTCTATGAAGAGCGGATCGAATTGCATTAGTGTCTATAATGGATTTCTTCAGTGTAATACTAATCGATAAGACGTCGTTGATAAATTCTACAAGATCTCGTACATTGGAACCCATGATTAGGGACCAGAATCCATTAGTATGGAACATTTTCTTTTCCAAGTGAAATCCTCTATTATATGAAAAAGTAAAAAAGTGCTTTCCTTGTTGTGGAATAAGAAGCCTTCGTATCTTAATGCATGTATTTAATTGATTCGGAGTTATTAGAGAGGGATCCACTTTTTGAGGAATATGAGTCGAAGTAATAACAAGAATATTTCTAGTAGACCCTCTTTCATAATCCCTAGAGAGATAGTACGAATAAACCGAGAAATAAGTAATTCGACTCATTCACATCCAGATCATGAATGTTTGGAATCCATATTATGCAAGGAGACATTGCATTATTCGAATTGAAGGGTGATAAAAAATTGGTCTATTTCCGGCATCATATCCATAGTTAGCGCATTCATCATAGTTAGCAACTCCAGCTCCGTATGAAGGTCATGATCGAGATCGTCATTAGCGTCAATATCGTCAATATCGTCACTAGCGTCAATAACATCACTAGCATCAATATCGTCACTAACATCAATATCATCACTAGCATCTATAGGAGAACCTTTAGGCTTGTTATCCAGGAACTTATTCAGAAATAGTGTAATAAAAGGCACATAGGAGTTTGTCGCTATGTATTTGACCAAATAGGATCATCCAATTCCTATAGAACCTATCACTAAAATACCTCTAGAGGGGGATAGGACTAAGCGGAGCGAAAAGGGTTTTCTATGAGATGGGAAATGAAAACTATTAGCCCCACACGAGGTTTGTGAATAAGTGATTGTCTGAGAATGAGCAACGAATACTCGTCTTTTTTATAAACAAGATGTATTGAACTCATAATTCATTAGATAGTTTTATGAATGTTAACTAATTATCATAAATAAATTGCTTTTGGTTGTTCAATCAGTTGATAACCAGAGTCATTCTTTGATAAATGATCACAATAGTCAAACTCAATAGAATTTGATCAATCCTTTTTTCTATCATTAAAGTGGAGAACTGAACCAAGAATTCTCTTTCTTCATCATCAATCGAATCACTGCTTGCGACCCAGGATTCGATTTTATCATCAATCCAATGTTCACCCTTTTTCTTTTGCTTATCAATGAATAGATTTTTTTACTTACATGACTTAGATGTCTCGTATTTCTCGAAAAAGTGATTCGATTGGTGGGATTTGGTACGATACTTATGACATCGATGATGTCGAAGAGATTAATATTCAAATCTTTTTTCTTAGAACGTATTAATTTGAACCCATAAGTGAGACCAGGACCACCACCCAATAGCTTGTTGTCGCTAGAAGTAGAACCCCGTATTTCTTCTAGGGTATCTCCTAATTATTCTAGAGCAACCAAAAAGATATTCTTTAACCAAAAGGAATTCGGTTCCGATGTAGGATACCTATCCGGAAGTTTTCGCAACTCAATCATGTATGATGGAATCATCAAAGAGTTTACCTTCTCGAACTCTGCCTGTAACTCACTAGAGGCTCGGAAAACAAAGAGAAGATGTGTACGAACAAGATATCCATTTGAATAGAAGAACTCCCAAACATTTGGCGATGCCAGATATGTCCATATCAATGGCGACTCATTATTTCGATGAATCATTTCTTCGGGTAGAAGAAGATTATGTAAACACTTACTCGAAATCTCATTTATCAGATTCCATTGTGGAAGACACAATTTTGTCTAAAGAATTCGCTACGATATACCTGATCCGTGCCTAAAATCATGAAGAATAGATAAAATTTTTTGACTCTACTTAGTATCGGCAATAAGTCTGAAAAAGTATCTAAAAATAGAAAATTTAGATATTTGTACCCTGTCGAGTAAGGAACCATGGCATATCTGTTTGGAATAGATTACATTTTGAGAGAGTTGAAAAAGCACTATCTCGTCAAAAGGTTCTATACATCTACCCTTTGTCAACGCATTTCTTTAGACAAAGACTACGTGTTTTCCTCTTTTCCGATAGTAAATATTTCTCAGAACATGGAGTGTAAATAAAACACATGTTTGAATTGAAATTTAGATACTGATGCAAGTTCTTCTTTTCTAAATCAGATAGATTCCTATCGAAAAGAGGTTGACAATAAGTTCTTTCAAAATGGACTATTTGTCCCTTTGTTAGAGGTGTTCCAAAAATGTTTGCGATCGAGTAAATAGTTCTATGAACTAATAGATCGGATCGAATTGGAAAATTGTTACGTGTAAATATGTTAGATACCTGTGACTCGATTGGTGAAGTAGTATCTCCCTCCAAAAAAGCATGTTTTTTTTATCGACACACAAAGAAAATATTTCATAGTGAATGAACAAGATATTGAGGAATTGTCTATACGTAAAATCATAATTATTGATACGTGTCTTTTCCATATAATAAGGCAATCTATTGTTACAATAGAAGCAGAAGTGATGTGGATTATTCAAGAATCGAAGTTAATTTTCTTTATGAAAGAAGATATCAATAAAATTCTATGAAATGGTTTAACATGATTCAACCAATTGTTTTCATCGTGGGATATCATTGAGAAATAGGAATCCGTGTTATCAAAGGATTTCCCGCGATTATTTCTAGTGTGGAATGAGTCAATCATCCACTTTGGTATCTTATTGAACAAAAATAGTGATATTGTTCCTCCATTGATCAAGAATTTTGATTTTTTGAAAGTATCATGATCATCTAATAAGAAGGCTTTTAAATTTTTCAAATGAATGGTTTGAAGACCTATTGATTCTACCAACGGATTGTAGAGTTAATCATTCGGGCCTTTCAATCCACAAATGCGGATCTTGGACCTATTAATGGGAATATTCCCAAAACTCACAAAGAAAAAAGGAAGTGAGTTAGACAAAAAGAGAAGCAACTTGGACAAAAAGAAACGAAGTGACTTAGATAAATCATTTTTGTACATAACCTCCGACCAATCAATCGAATATTGATTAATACGTAACCGACGGAACACTACTTGAAAATGGCTCTTCATCTAAGAAACGAAATGTTCCAAATGTTCCTGGAAATTCTTGCTCCCATTGAACCATTTGTATCTATATGCATCAGGATCCCGATTCATGAATCTCTCGGTTTAAGAAATCAAAATAAGCGGATCGAACCATTTCTTCAGACTCTTTTTAAAATTTGATAAATGTTAGTTGATCGTATATTTCCTTACAGTTCTATGATTCAAAGTATCGTTTCCTATTTGATCCTTTTGAATTCCATATTCAAAGCTGCGATCGGATCTATTCATTAAAATAAATTGATTTAATACATTTCTGGAGATCCGAACCCATTTTTTTCGGATCCTTCGATAAAAATATTCATTCTCTTCATAAAAATAGGAGATAGAACCAATAAAAAATTTCTTTATTGATTCATCCCTAGAGTTGAATAACTCATTCAAGAATTGTTTTTGATCCAATCCGCAGGAAACCATAGAAAAGGAAAATCCCTGATGATACACCAGATCCAACTCGGTTATTGATAGAGTGAATAGATCTGCCATTTCTTGAAATTTCTCTTCGGATTTAAAATTGTGGTGTAATGTGTATCCCCCTTGTTTCGGTCATGGAATAGATGAAATAAGTAAAAAAATAAATTTTTGTTCAAGAATGAAATCTTATTGGAATTGTCCATATCCGAATCATCATTCGAAACCATATCACATCCCGGAATTGATGAAATAGGATGAATTGAGAGGGTATTTTGTAAATACTTAATTATCTTGAATATGTTAACCATTTCTTTATTTTCCGATCGTCTAGAAGGGGCAAAAGACACATCTTATTGTTTCTTCAACAATTGCGGATCTCTAGTGGACCTCTTAGTAGGATGTGAACCTAGATGAAGTTCTAATCATCTACTAGAAAAAAAGAACGAATAGATCTTGTAGGATTCTCAACAAGTTCTTCGATTTCTAAATCTCTGTTCCTTCCGCTTGAATAAAGGAAGGATCCCGAAGAATTGATCTTTCTTTTAGTTGTTGAATCTCTCTTTTATTGATTAATGTGGGATTTTCCGAATCCACATTACTAATGGAATCCGAATGATCCCTAGATTGATCAGAAGGTTCTTTCAATTGGCTAGAATCCGTTACTTGAACAAAACTAGGTCTTGTGAAGTCATATTAAATATTTGACGATACATTTCGTACCTTGCTAAAAAAAACAATCCTTATTTACCAACCATACATTGTCTAGCCAAATCCAATTCTCTCTCAATACGTTCCTAAAAAAAAGAAAGACAATCAAATAATTCCCAATCATGGTCCTTGCGGATCGGATCATCCATGTAATATACAAAGGGAAACTCCAGATATTTGATATCTTTCTTTTCAATGAGATCTCAATTCCAGCGACGGTTTCATTAGATATCTTATAACTAGAATCCCTTTTTTTTCCGATCCAGTTCCTCCACCACCGCGAACCTCGGTTAGATTTAGGCATGATACACTTTTTAGTTATTGGAAGAAACCAAATACTCTCTTTAAGATCCAGGAAATAACTCTCACAAATCTTTTTTCCTTCTGGAAGATAGAGGAGCGAAACAATCAGCCTATTGATATTAGAAGACCCAAAGGATTTTTCCAACTTATCATTTCTGGGATCAATGGAATTCATAGGTATAGGAAGAAGCCCTATCAAATAGAGATTTTTTCTTTTGACCATATTTCGATTAGTAATACTGTATATATAGACCATTACCAAAAAGAGTACTACACCCTTGATTGTGAAATATCGATTGCTTGTTGAACCTTGTGAATTGGGTGAAAGTAGGATACTCCAAATTCGGGGGTTAAAAAGTTTTCAAAAACGTTCTTGGTGAAAAAAAATGTGAAGAAAGATCGCAGTGATTTAAATTGGGTCCATGAATCTAAGAAATAGTGAGAATTCTTAATCTCTCTCAATATCTCTCTCAATTTGAAAATCCAGGATTTGAATTGATGTCCTTTCATTGATTCCTCCTAAATTGCATTGATTTATCCTAAAGATTTCATTTCAATTGGAATTTAGTTATTCACCATGTACGAGGATCCCTGCTGAATGGTTAAAGCGCCCAACTCAAAATTGAAAAATTCGTAGGTTTAATTCCTAATGGATGCACGCTAATGGGACCCTCCAATAAGTCTATTGGAATTGGCTCTGTATCAATGGAATCTCATTATCCATACATAAGGAATTGGTGTGGTATGTTTAGATCATAACATATAAACAGTAAGAACTAGCATTCTTATTGAAACTTGAACTCATCATAACATATGAACTGTAAGAACTAGCATTCTTATTGAAACTCGAACTCATCATAACATATGAACAGTAAGAACTAGCATTCTTATTGAAACTCAAACTCATAGGGAAGAAAATCAATTTATGGATGGAATCAAATATGTAGTATTTACAGACAAAAGTATTCAGTTATTGGGGAAAATGCAATATACTTCTAAAGTCGAATCAAGATCAACTAGGACGGAAATAAAGCATTGGGTCGAACTTTGTAAAAGCTATGAATAGTCATCAACTCCCGAGAAAGGGCAGAAGGATGGGACCTATTATGGGACATACAATGCATTACAGACGTATGATTATTACTCTTCAATCGAGTTACTCTATTCCACCTCTTAGAAAGAGAAGAACTTAAATCAAAATATTTAATATCATGGCGATACATTTATACAAAAATTCTACCTCGAGCACACGCAATGGAGCCGTAGACAATAAACTGAAATCCAATCCACGAAATAATTTGATCTATGGACAACATCATTGTGGTAAAGGTCGTAATGCTAGAGGAATCATTACCACAAGGCATAGAGGGAGGGGGTCATAAGCGTCTATACCGTAAAATCGATTTTCGACTGAAAAAGACATATATGGTAGAATCGTAACCATAGAATATAACCTTAATCGAAATGCATACATTTGCCTCATACACTATGGGTATGGAGAGAAGAGGTATATTTTACATCCCAAAGTAGCTATAATTTGAGATACCATTGTTTCTGGTACAGAAGTTCCTATAAAAATGGGAAATGCCCTACCTTTAACCGATATGCCCTTAGGCACGGCCATACATAACATAGAAATCACACTTGGAAGGGGTGGACAATTAGCTAGAGCAGCGGGTGCTGTAGCGAAACCGATTGCAATAGAAGGTTGGGTAGACAAGTGAGGAAATTACCTTCTAGGGAGGTCCGTTTGATATCAAAAAACTTCTCAGCAACAGTAAGACAAGTGAGGAAAGTTGGTGTGAACCAGAAAAGGTTGGGTAGAGCTAGATGTAAGCGTTGGCTAGGTAAGCGTCCTATAGTAAGAGGACTAGTTATGAACCCTGTAGACCATCCCCATGGGGGTGGTGAAGGGAGGGCCCCAATTGGGAGAGAAAACCCCACAACCTCTTGGGGTTATCCTGCACTTGGAAGAAGAATTAGAAAAAGGAATAAATATAGTGATTATTTTATTATTCGTCGACGTAGTAAATAGGAAAGAAAATGAATATAGAATTAGTTTCTTAGTTTTTACATAAAAAAATATAGGAGTAATTAGCTGTGACACGTTCACTAAAAAAAATTCCTTTTGACGCGAATCATTTATTAAGAAAAATTGAGAACCTTAACACAAAGTCGGAAAAAGAAATAATAGTAACTTGGTCACGGGCATCTACCATTATACCCAGAATGGTTGGACATACAATCGATGTCCATAATGGAAGAGAACACTTGCCCATTTACATAACAGATTGGATGGTTGGTCATAAATTAGGCGAATTTGCACTAACTCAAAAGTTCCAAGGACATGCAAAATAATAAGTCTCACCATTATGTTTAACTTAAAGTTAATTAAGCTAATATAAAAAAATAGATGCTTATCATTTATTAATGGAGGTAAACTTTATGGGTTTTTTTAAAAAAAAGAAAAGAAATCAAAATTTGATGTTTTTCGTCTATACAGATCACGTCAGCCAGAACCGGGATAATGTGATGAGATAACTACAAGAGGTCATTCTATATCCATGTCTGTTGACAAAGCACGAAGAGTACTTGATCAGATACGAGGTCGTTCCTACGCCGAAAGACTTATGATATTAGAACTCATGTCCTATCGAGCATGTTATCCTATTTTTAAATTGATTTATTCTGCAACAGCAAATGCTAGCCACAATAAACAATTCAACAAAGCAAATTTAATTATTAGCAAAGCTGACATTAATAAAGGTATTATCTTAAAAAAATTAAAACCGCGAGCTCGAGGGCATAGTTATCTGATTAAAAATCCTACTTGTCACATAACTATTGCATTAAGAAATATAACCCACTTTTATTCATATGAGAAATTTTTAGAAAGTTTACCTCTAAAAAAGCTAATAACTTTCTTAGATATTATGTCTATAGGTCGACGACGCGAATGCTTGTGTGGGCGTTTTAGAGAAAAGCATAAAATAAAGAGTTTTTTTTTTATACAATATAACCTTTGTATGATGGAGTAAGTAATATTGGACAAAAAGCAAATCCACTTGGTTTCAGACTTGGTACAACACAAACTCATTATTCCCTTTGGTTTTCACAACCAAAAAACTATTCAAAAGGTCTACAAGAAGATTAAAAATTAATTTTTTTGTATCAAAAATTATGTACAAAAAAATACAAGAGCATCCTTGGGTATCGAACGAATTTCACGTATTGAAATTCAAAAAAGAATTGATCTGATACAAGTGATAATCCATATGGGGTTCCCAATATTATTAATAGAAAATCTACCAAACAGAGTAGAAGACCTAAAAAATAAATGTACAAAAAGAATTGAAATTTGTAAACCGAAAACTCAATATTTCTATTACAAGAATTGCAAAACCTTATGGGCACCCTAACATTCTTGCAGAATTTGTAGCCGGACAACTAAAGAGTAGAGTATCATAACGAAAAGCAATGAAAAAAGCTATCGAATTAAACGAACAAGCTGATACAAAAAGAATTCAAATCCAAATTGCCGGCCGTATTTGATGGAAAAGAAATTGCACGTATGGAATGGATAAGAGATGGTAGGGTTCCCCTACAAACAATTCGCGCGAAAATCGATTATTGTACTTATACGGTTCGAACTATCTATGGAGTATTGGGAATCAAAATTTTGATATTTATGGACGAGTAATAATCAGTCTTTAATTTTTCTTTTGGTATCGATTTAATGATGGAACATAAAATAACAATCTTTTTGCTTCTTTTTCCACCGAAAAAATTCTTATTTTGAATCCCATTTTAATCCCATAAGGTTTAATAAAAATTCGAATGACCTTTTGAAAAAATTGCTATGCTTAGTGTGTGACTCGTTGCTTTTTGTTAAAATTAAAACTAAATAAACAAAAGAACAAATCATACAAAATAGAAACTCATAACTAGGAACTAATAACCAACTCATCGCTCACATTATTTGGATCCAAGAAAGCAGCCAAGATATGTTATTTTAGCCCTAGCATTGTAGGAACTGCATTTTTTTGGCATAAACAATACATTAGATTTATTGTCAAACAAAAAAAAAATACAAAAAATAAAAAAAGGATACGGATAAAAGGAAAGATGACAGAAAGAAAAAAAAAAAAGAATCGAATAGAAAAGATATATGATTCCAATATGTAAGGTCTTTGAAACATCTCATAAAAAAATGTAATAAAGCATTAATACGTATTGACATAAAATTATATGATATAAATCATTTTCATAGAAAAAAAAATAAGAGCTTCGAACCAATCACGACTAAGAGGGTTGTCTCATAAACAAATTTCATTATGAGGTCCGTTGTAAAATTTAGACCTAATCATTAGATCAAGAAGCGATGGGAACGACGAAATTCGTGAATCCGTAAGATTCAACTAAAAATGAATCCTAACGAATCATTGGTAAGGATGGCGGAACGAACAAAAAACCTATTCATATTATAAAAAATGATAAACTAACTTTACAGCTAAAATAGATATTAAAAGAGTAAATATTCTCCCGGGAAAATTCCCCTTTTCTTTTTTATTTTCATTGAATTCCTCATATTTGAGCAATCCAATTTAATATAAAATATAAAAACTTTTAATAAAACTAAAATAAAAAAGAATGCAATATTATAGTAAAAAACAAAATTATACAAAAATGGAATAAAAATAGAGATTTAAAGAAATTTAAATTGGCTATTTATATTCCTAAATAAAAATATCTAGTAAACTAGGTGAATCCAAAAGAATTTAATTAGTGTATTTATTCAGCGTATTATTACATGTATATATTAATTATATAAAAATAAAATATTCATTTTAAATGAAATTTTAATTTTTTTATTCGCGAGGAGCTGGATGAGAAGAAACTCTCACGTCCGGTTCTGTAGTAGAAATGGAATTCCAAAAAACCATCAACTATAACCCTAAAAAGAACTAAATTCCGTAAACAACATAGAGGAATAATGAAGGGAATATCTTGTCGGGGGAATCGTATTTGTTTCAGAAGATATGCTCTTCAGGCACTTGAACCCGCTTGGATCACGTTTAGAAAAATAGAAGCAGGGCGGCGAGCAATGACATGAAATGCACATCGTGGTTGGAAAATATGGGTACGTATATTTCTCGACAAACTTGGTACAGTAAGACCCACGAAAACCCGTATGGGTGCCGGTAAAGGATTGCCCGAATATTGGGTAGCTGTTGTCAAACTAGGTCGAATACTTTGTGAAATAAGCGGAGAGGCCAAAAATATAGCCTGCCGTGCTATCGCAATAGCGACATCGAAATTGCCTATACAAACTCAATTCATTATTTCACGATAAGAATGTGGAACTAAAGGAGATGGATCTTTAGGATAAAAACAAATAGAAGTTTTTTTTTACAAATGATATTTCTTTTTCATTTATTTTACATTGAAAGAACAGGTAAAAACAAAATATGATTCAACCTTAGACCCATTTGAATGTAGCAGACAACAGCGGGGCTCGAGAATTGATGTGTATTCGAATCATAGGAGCTAGCAACAGCCGATATGCTCATATTGGTGACGTTATTGTTTCTGTGATTAAAGAAGCAATACCCAACACGCCCTTAGAAAAGATCAGAAGTGATCAGAGCTGTAATTGTACGTACCTGTAAAAAACTCAAACGCGCCAACGGTATGATAATACGATATGATGGCAATGCCGCAGTTATCTTGATTAAGAAGGAAATCCAAAAGGAACTTAAATTTTTGGTGCAATTGCTAGGGAATTGAGACAAAACTTTACTAAAATAGTTTCATTAGCTCCCGAGGTATTAGAAGATGAGAAGTAGGGTATTTGACTGAAAAAAAAAATAAAAATAGGAGATTGTGTATCACGTATATATCTTTCATTTTGAATTTTTTTATAATGTAAAATTTAATACTAAACTAATAAAAAGGCATGTTGATTATATTAAATTTTTGGGGAACCACTTATTTTAGTTCATCATGAGTAGGGACACTATTGCTGATATAATAACCTTTGTACGAAATGCAGACATGAATAGAAAAAGAACGGTTCGAATAGTATCTATTGGAATCACCGAAAACATTGTTAAAATACCTTTACGAAAAGGCTTTATCGAAAATGCGAGAAAACATCAAGAAAGAAACAACTACATTTTGGTTTTAACTCTGCGACATAGACGAAATAAAAACCGCCTTATAAAAATACTTTCCATTTAAAAAGGATCAGTCGACCTGGTCTACGAATCTATTCTAACTATCAATGAATTCCTAGAATTTGAGGTGGAATTGGGATTGCAATTCTTTCTACCTCTAGAGGTATAATAATAGATCGAGAGGCTCGATTAGAACGAATTGGTGGAGAAATTTTATGTTATATATGGTAATCCGTATACTATCTAAACTGGATCCAAAATTTTCGATTTGTGAACAAAAAAAGAGAAAAGATAGCTTGTCTAATATCATTCCTCTATTAGTTGATACATTAAGGGGGTTTTGTCTGCAATGAAGGAACAAAAATGGATTCATGAAGGTTTGATTACCGAATCACTTCCTAATGGTATGTTCTAGGTTCGTTTAGATAATGAAGATCTTATTCTCGGTTACGTTTCAGGAAGGATACGACGTAGTTCTGTACAAATCCTACCGGGAGATAGAGTTAAGATTGAAATAAGCTGTTATGATTCAACTAGAGGTCGTATAATTTATAGACTTCGCAACAAGGATTCGAAAGATTAGATAGTTTTTCAACTTCAACACTCTTTTCTCTAAGAATACAGTTCGAGATTCAAAATACTCAAAAACCCATTTTCTTCCAAGAATTAGATTAATAAAAAACACAACGAAATAAAAAATATGAAAATAAGAGCTTATGTCCGTCAAATTTCTGAAAAATGCCGGCTGATCCGCAAACGAGGACGAATTATAGTAATTTGTTCCAACCCAAAACACAAACAACGACAAGGATAACTGCTATACTAAAAACTAAAAGGAACTATCTAGAAAGAATTGCTAAAAGATTTGATTAACATAAAAAAAAAGGGAAGGATTTGTTTTCACATGAAATGGATATATCCATATATCGTTGACTTATTTTTATGAGTTGAAAAAATATGGCAAAACCTTTACCAAAAATTGGTTCACGTAGAAATGGAAGTATTAATTCGCGTAAAAGTGAACGTAAAATACAAAAGGGAATTATTCATGTTCAAGCAAGTTTCAATAATACCATTGTCACTTTTACAGATGTACGAGGTCGAGTAGTTTGACGTGGGGAAAACTAGGTCGTTAAACTAATCATCCCTACGGTCAAACAAATTTATAATCACTCAAATACCTAAATACAAGTATAGAGGTAAGTCAAGGGTCGAACCACTAAGAACGGTTATGTTCAAGTATTTCTAATTAACGCCTAAGCTAGGTCGAAGTCTAAGGTGAAAGGTGACACTATTCTACTTCCTAAATCAAGAACCAAACAAATGAAACACTAGGGAATGGGGATCAACATGCATTCATGATAACCAAGCTAATTAGGGAGTCAAGCAATCCAAGTAATGGAAAGACAAATAGTAGGAGCAATTAGGGGCATTCAACTAATCATCCTCACACTCTCTAACATAGATTTCTCTAGTGCTAAACAATATGAAGAAACATAATCAAATATTCAACTAATTATGATCAAATTGATATCAAGTGGTCATGTCAATCAATTCAATCATGCAATCAATGCTAGCAATCATGGTTAGCTACTCCAATCAAACTTAAGCAACTTGCAAACCTCTATGAATCAATTTAATCACAACACAAGAACTACTCAAATTCCCAAATCAATCTCAATCCATCAATCACACATGTTTACCCAAACCCTAGCAAGTAAACTACTCAAGAAACATGATCAAATCTACTATCAACTATAGAGAACAAGAATCAACAAAATATCAAGAACAATTACTCTAATCAAACATCAAATATCAAAATCAAACCAAACAAACATCAAATTCAACAAAGCAATTGAATGAGATAGAGTTTAGAAATGCTCATTGATAATTAGGAAGATCTCCAACACAATTGTCACACTTGCATCTTCAATCTCTCAATCACCATTGAAATTCTTCACTTTCTCTCTCTAAAACTACTTCTAAACTAGCCTAATTTAGAGAGAGAAGCTCTCAACCTAAGAGAGAGAAAACTATTCTAAAACTAAAGAATTACATGAATCAAGAATAAAGGAAACCAAAAACTATATAAACAAAAGGAGAAAAGAAGCTTAAAAATCGTAAAAGACCCGGAAATCCGCGCCCGCGGAGAAATCGGCCGCGCCCGCGGAGGGGAACGGACACCCCGATAGCCGCGCCCGCGCCCGCGGGGCCAAGTCCTGCGCCCTCGGGGAGCCCTCGGGACAACCGCGGGTGCTTACTGCCCAAATACGGCAGTTTTGGAGCAGCAGCAACCCCGCGCCCGCGGGTACTGTAGCCCGCGCCAGCGGCAGTTTTCCTAGGCCAACTTCAGAAGGCTGTAACTTCCGATCTACGAATTGTATGAAGGCGTGCGACCTATCATTGGAAAGCTCTTCAAGTCTAGTTTCCAACCCAACTTGAATCACCCTAATCCGATCTTTAGAACTTGAGATATGACTAAAAAATGCAAAAAGGTCCTATTTGATACTTTGCAATCCTTCGTTTTCCTTTGTTTCAAACTCAAATTCAATTCCGAAAAGTGCATATTGATCCTAGTGGGTGCTATTTCAATTCCCATGCATATAGCCCGCCACGTACCTACAAAACAAGACATAGAAACGGAGAAGCAAGAGAAATAGCCGAGAAATGAATAAAATGATAAGAAAACCATTAAAAGCATGCATTTCTCTAAACTAACACAAAAACACGCGAATCGAGCATTATTCTCTAAAAACATGACATAAAAGACTATAAAGGAGCATAGAAATATAAAGAAAACATAGCCTAAAGGTGCCATAAATGGCACGGATCATAGTTTCTTGGTCTTCTTTCGGTACTTGTGGATTCAGGGGTTCCAAAAGAGGGACACCGTTTGTGGCTCAAACTGCAGTAGGAAATGCTATCCATATGGTATTAGAACAAGGTATGCAACTAGCCGAAGTCATTATAAAGGGTCCTGGTCTCGGAAGAGATGCATCATTACGGGATATTCGTAGAAGTGGTATACTGTTAAGTTTCGTACGAGACGTAAGCCCTATGCCCCATAATGGCTGTAGGCCTCCTAAAAAAAGACGTGTGTGGAAAGCAGAATTGAAGATATTTCAAGAGAAATAAATGATTCAAAACTATGATCAATTTTGTAAAATATTACTATGGTTCGAGAGAAAATAAGAGTATCTACTCGGACACTTTAGTGGAAGTGTGTTGAATCAAGAACTGATAATAATTTTTTTTATTATGGGCGGTTTATTCTCTCTCCACTTATGAAAGGTCAAGCTGATACAATAGGCACTGCGATGCGAAGAGCATTGCTTGGCGAAAAAGAAGGAACATGTATAACACGTGCAAAATCTGAAAAAATACGACATGAATACTCTGCCATATTAGGTATTTAAGATTTAGTACATCAAATTTTCATGAATTTGAAAGAAATAGTATTGAGAAGTAATTTATATGGAACTTCTGAGGCGTCTATTTGCGTTAGGGGCCCCAGATGTGTAACTGCACAAGACATCATCTTGCCGCCTCATGTAGAAATAGTTGATAATACACAGCATATAGCTTGCTTGACGGAACCAATTGACTTGTGTATTGGATTACAACTTGAGAGAAATCGCGGATATCATATAAAAGCGCCACATAACTTTCAATACGGAAATTATCCGATAGATACTCTATTCATGCGTGTTCGAAACATGAATCATAGTATTCATTCTTATAGAAATGCAAATGAAAAACAAGAGATACTTTTTCTCGAAATATGGACAAATGGCAGTTTAACTCCAAAAGAAGCACTTTAGGAAGCCTCCCGAAATTTAATTGATTTATTTATCCCTTTTTTACATGCAGAATCAGAAAACTTAGATTTAGAGGACAATCAGCCCAAAGTTTCTATCCCTCTTTCTACCTTTCACAATATATTGACTGAAATACAGAAAAACAAAAAAAAAATAGAGCATTGAAATTTACTTTTATTGACCAATTAGAATTGCCACCTAGGATCTAGAATTGACTAAAAAAATTAAATATACACACATTATCGGACGAATTAAATAACAGCCAAGAAGATCTTAATAAAATAGAGTATTTTCACATAGAAGACGTAAAACAAATATTTGGCACTCTAGAAAAGCATTTCGTAGTTGATTAAAAAAAATATGAAAAAATGAATTGAATAGATGTATCTCGGGAAAATTCACTTTGAAGTGACTATTCCCTAGATACACACGTCGTGTTATTTCAGATTTGAATCAATTTAAAAAAGACCTAAAGTTAGGGATTTATCAATAGGTAATGTTGCACCAATACCCAGCCATAAGGCTACTACGATACCAACCAAAAAGACAGTTGTAGCTACTAGATGCAGAAATGGATTTTGGAATTTATTAACATTTTCTAAAAGAGGAACGGTTAATAATCTCGTGGGTACCGAAACCATTAAAAGAACGCCGAATAACTTATTTGGTACTGTACGAAGTATTTGAAATACAGGAAAAAAAACTACCATTCAAGTAATATTTCAAAAGAGGTTGCAAATGGATCCGTCAGCTCACCAATCAATGATGGTTCTAAAACTGCCAAGCCTACGTTACACGCAATAGTACCTAAAATTACTACAGGAAAAAAAATATAAAAGATCATGAGGCCATGCGGGCTCCCCGTAATAATTATGCCCCATGCCTTTTGCTAATTTAGCCCTTAATACAGGATCATTCAAGTCAGGCTTTTTTGTTATTAGGATAGGTGAATTCTTTCTTTAGAGATTCGATTCATCCCCCGAAAGAGCTGGACATGAGAATTTTTCATCTTCTAGCTTGAGCAAGAATTAAAAGAACCAAATGGATCTAGCATATGGATCTTATCCATCTAAAAGGTTTCCTGGAAGAACCTATTTCTTAAATCCTACTTTCCTAAGTTGTAATTATACATGGAAGAAATGTCACTCTTACAAATAAATGCTCAACACCCAAGTAGGCTTACAAAGTTGATCATGCTCAAATGCTTTTGGGTCGTCTCATACCTTGTAATTGGTTTTTATCTCCAAGTATTTTGGAGATTTTGACTTTCTACAAAAAAGAAAATTATATATATATATTACAAATAAAGGGTTTACTTGTTACTAATATAGCCTAGTCTCTATTGTTCTTTAGATCCCTGGTTTCAATCCGATAGTACCATAAATTAAGTCAATGCAAAGGAAATGAATGCATTTCAATATATTCAAACTATTAATAAAATAATAATCAAGAAATAATAATATAATCTAGATTATATTATGCAAAATCACACACTCGACTAGATCTTACGGAGCCCGTTCATTCATCACATGATTCTTGGTTGATCATAAAATAGATTCTCTTGAAATGAACCAACCTATCCTCTTTATAGAATATACTTATTTGGCACTTGGACAAAAGACACATTTGAGTATGAAATTTAATTTGACAGAAACGGACATATACCTGCACGGCCTAATCATTAGTTCAAGTCACACACTCCCATACTCCATTTTTATTTCGTAGAATTACCCTCAACTAGTTATGTTAAATAACTAAACATAAAATTTAACTAAATACAAAATTATGAAGTTGAAGGAAAAAGTCCAAATACATAGATTATTATTTTCAATAATCCATACATGTAGCAATGAAATACTATTGTTCTTCCCTCAAGTAATAAATGATTAATTACAAATAAGTATGATATACTTTTTCTATTCTATAAGGGCCAAGAAATACCTTGTTTACGTATCATTAGAAAGTGCATTAACATAAATACGGAATTAAGAAGAGGCAATACAAAAGTGTGTAAACTATAAAGCCGAGTCAAAGTGGATTGTCCCACACTAGCACTTCCACGTAATAACTCTACGAAAGGTGATACTATTACAGGAATAACATCCGGTACGCCCTCGTTACAATTTTGACTACTTAATAACCAATTTGATCCCGAGGTAAGGAATAACTAGTTACGCCAATAGAGGTGGTCAATACAGCAAGAACCACACCCGTAACCAAAGTCAATTCTCGGGGTTTTTTAAACCCACCGGTGAGATACACACGAAAGACATGCTGGATCATCATTAGAACCATCATACTTGCAGACCACCGATGAATGGATCGTATTAACCAACCAAATTTGGCTTCAGTCATTATATACTGAACAGAAGCAAAAGCCTCACTAACGGTTTGATGATAGTAAAAAGTCATCGCAAACCCGGTAGCTACTTGTACTAAAAAACAAGTAAGTGTAATTCCTCCTAGACAATAAAAAATGTTCACATGAGGAGGAACATATTTAGTGGTTATATCATCCGCAATCGCCTGAATCTTGAGACGTTCTTCGAACCAATCATAGACTTTATTGAGATAGGTAAACTGTTAAACCCCCCTAAGAACTGTATATGAGGCTTTCATCTCGTACAGCTCAGGCAGACACACCCAAATACTAATTAAAAGAGACAGAGAATAGAAAGTTACAAACTTCTTAATCCCCTGTTTTCTTTTTTCGGAAGATAGGAAGGAATACAAATCCAAAAGTTCTTCTTTGTGTTCATAATACCAAAATATCAAGTCAGCGCATTTGTCTTTTGCTTGATTGTTACTACAGGCCTCTTCAATATTCTCTTTTCCTTTTTCCTTTCATTTGTTATTTTTGTATTTTTATATAAGTATAATGCGACTTTTTTGCTTTTTTTTTATCACTGATAGGAATTTCTCTTGTAAAGACCCTATGAATCGATGGAACCCCAGATTCATACTAGAACCACGATGATTCAATAAAACCCTAAAGCTAAACACAAAGATTCCTTGAGTAAGAATAATTGGATCATCACTTATTAAATCATAGGATAGGTATTATTTTATTATTATTACTAATAATACAAAAAATTAGTCAGTTGGTTACTTTTATCCTCAACAAGCGGCCCGACATTCAATGTGGGGCGAAGTATATGGTTTCCTGGCTGGTTAAATGCCGTTAATGAGAGTAGTAATTCCATATTCTTAACAATAGGGCCGGGAGACTTTTTGGTTCATCATGCTACTGCTTTAGGTTTACATACGACTACATTGATCTTAGTAAAAGGTGCTTTAGATGCACGCGGTTCAAAGTTAATGCCAGATAAAATGGATTTTGGTTATAGTTTTCCTTGCGATGGTCCAGGACGAAGCGGGTACTTGTGATATTTCAGCTTGGGACGCATTTTTTGGTAGTTTTCTGGATGTTAAATACAATTTGGTGGGTTACCTTTTATTGGCATTGGAAACACATCATGTTATGGCAGGGTAATGTTTCACAATTTAATGAATCTTCCACTTAATTTATGGGATGGTTAAGAGATTATCTATGGTTAAACTCTTCACAACTTATCAATGGATATAATCCATTTGGTATGAATAGTTTATCGGTTTGGGCGTGGATGTTCTTATTTGGACATCTTGTTTGCGCTACGGGATTTATGTTCTTAATTTCGTGGCGTGGATATTGGTAGGAGTTCATTGAAACTTTAGCATGGGCTCATGAGCGCACATCTTTGGCCAATTTGATTCGATGGAGAGATAAACCAGTGGCTCTTTCCATTATACTAGCAAGATTAGTTAGATTAGCTCACTTTTCCGTAGGTTATATAATCACATATGCGACTTTCTTGATTGCCTCTACACTGGGAAAATTTTGTTAATTTTTGTGTTGTCTTCACGAGAATCTCATTTCTTTGGATGGAGAAGGCAACCCCCTTTCTTATACACTTTTACATCTAGGATCCGACTTGTATCATTGATACTAATAGGAATTGAACCATTATGGCAAGGAAAAGTTTAATTCAGCAGGAGAAGAAGAGGAAGAATTTGGAACAAAATATCATTTAATTCGTCGATCCTCAAAAGAAGAAATAAACAAAGTAGCATTGTTGAGTGATAAATGGGAAATTCATGGAAAGTTACAATCTCTACCACGTAATAGTGCACCTACGCGTCTCCATCGACGTTGTTTTTGATAGGAAGACCGAGAGCTAACTATCGAAACTTTGGGTTATCCGGACATATCCTTCGTGAAATGGTTCATACATGCTTGTTGCCAAGATCGAGTTGGTAAGCATAAAAAAATATTTTCATTTCTATGATCATCATCAATCGTAGATAGACCCTTTACCATTCTTTACAATTAGGGTATTCTATTTGTACAGATAGGGTAGAGGGCACATTCCTTTTTTGTTTGTCCATTCGTTCCCAACTCTTGAGGAAAGGCTCATAACCTTGAGGTCACGGGTTCAAATCTTGTCTCCGTAAAATTTTAATTTGTCCAAACTTTTAGGTTTGAATCTGTTAACTAGTAAATTAACTAAATAAAATACTACTAAATAAATATTGAAATTAATTGAAATTCATATTTATTCGGTTTTCTTTTTGGGGGAGTGAGAAAATAAAAGAACGCGAAGGATAGAATCACTACACTATCGGGAGTGACTATAACCATTACCAAATTCTTTATCATAGTAAATAAATTTACTTTCCCTTGGGCGGATAGCAGGAATCGAACCCGCATCTTCTCCTTGGCAAAGTGAAATTTTACCATTCGACTATATCTGCATTTTTTCCTTCTTGAGAAGCATTATGTCCCTACATATACATAGATATATAATATATGTCTCGATGATATTTGTGTAGAGTCGGACCAGATAGTCTCTTTAAGTCGATTCCGATTAAATTCTTAATTTCTTTATTTATTTGATTCACTTCATTGAATTTGAAGAAATTTCAGTTTTGACCCCTCCCTCTAATTTTGTTGTTTTCGTTATTTGTTTTGTTTGTCTTTTGGGGAACTTTTTAATTTTTTTGTTATATTGATTAAATTTTATTGTGTCTCACAACCCGAAAGAGTTCAAATTCAGGGGAGGGGTCATTTTTTGATCTGGAACATATAGGTTCAAGATATTAGAGAATTAAGGATACCCACCAGAAAGACTAATCCAATCCATAATGATGTGCTGGAAACTACAAAATTTTTGTTACTTGACCAACCGTCGAGAGAAGCAAATACAACGGGTACGCTAATAAATACGATTGATGAAGTAGAAATTAATGCAAAAATAGCCAATTGAAAAGATATATTCATACGTATAATCCTCCAAGCTATCAACAAACAAACTATATACCATTTGATCCCTTTCTTAGTCATTGTACTATAAAGTAATAAATGTATCACGGAAGGATTTTATACTATTACCATAGAATTCATTGATTCTATATAATATCACTTATTATCGCTTTATTCAAAGATGGAACCGCTGGGAAATTATTAATTAATAATTAAATACTTAAATGGGCATGATAGATCATTTATATATAATATACAAATAAATAGATCACCCTATTAACTTACACCTAAATTTTTTTGACAATTTAGGATGGTATCAGCTCATAGAACCATGTTCTATTCGAGGGAATAAGAATAAAATAGAAATTGACTTATATTAGAGAGATGGCTGAGTGGTTGATAGCTCTAGTCTTGAAAACCGGCATAGTTCTTTGTTCAGAACTATCGAGGGTTCGAATCCCCCTCTCTCCTTTTGTTCGTTCAATAGAATTGTTTCCTTGTTTTATTAGATTTACTTGTTCTATTAAAAAAAAAGAGAATGGCTCGGCTAGGTGAGATAGCTGAGCCAGAAAAAAAAAAGAAGTTAAATTACATCGAAATGTGTTGAAAAAAAACAAGAAAAAAGGAATACTTTTTACGTATGACCTCATCCCCATATATAATATGTATGATGGAAGCTAATTGATTTATACCTTAAAACGTTGAATTTCGTGTCTCAATTAAGGGGGGTCATCGAAAGAACAAGTTCAAAATCACGATCAATTCCTTTTTCAAATCCTGCTGCAGCTGCACGAGCCCTTCCCGCATACCAAAAATGACCTACGAATATGAAAAATCCTAAAACAAAATGAGAAGTAGCTAACCAACTTCTAGGAGAGACATAATTGACTGCATTGATCTCGGTAGCCACCCCACCAACAGAATTTAAAGAACCTAAAGGAGCATGAGTCATATATTTTGCGGAAGACGTTCTTACCAAGGTTGTATGTCTTTTTTTGCCGACTCAAGTCCAAACCATTTGGACCTCTTAGGGCCAAGGAGCGCGCAAATCCAAAAACCTCATAGTTTCTCCTCCAAAAATAACTTCTCTAGTCGGAGAACGCATTAAATACTTAACTAAACCAGTAGGTCCTTGAGCGGATCCCACGTTAGTCCCATGATGTTGGTCTCTAACTAAAAAAGTAAATGCTTGAGCTTGAGAAGCTTCTAGTCCAGTAGGTCAGTAAAATACACTAGGAAAAGCAGTATTATTGAACCAGACAAAGTAACAAGCAATGAAACCAAAGACAGATAAAGCACCAAAACTATAAGACAAATAAGCTTCTCCAGACCAGACAATTGCGCGGCGAGCCCATGGAAAAGGTTTAGTTAAGATATGCTAGATTCAACCAAGTACACAAATGAAACTTATCCATACATTCCCTTCGATTATATCTTCCAAATCGTCCACACTAACAATCCACTCTTCTTCTCCAAAAGGCGATTTTAGTAAATAACCAAAGATAATACTCGGACTAAGGGTGACGTTGGTAATTTTTCTTACATCTCCGCCTCCTGGAGCTCAGGTATCATATACGCCCCCAAAATAAAGAGCCTTGAACACTAGAAGAAAGACGCCTATACCTAACAAGATTAAGTGAATGCCAAAAATTATGGTCATTTTGTTTCTATCTTTCCACACCTAACTGAAGAATGGAAAAGATTCTTCAAGAATTTCAAGGCCTAGAAGTGCATTATAAATACCCCCTAAGCCCAATACGGCCGACGAAATTAAGTGAAGGACTCATGATACAAAGTATGGAAAAGGGTCTATAATTTCTCTCTGGGGCCTACCCCCCAACCTAGAGTAGCTAGGTGGGGAAGTAAATTAATCCTTGTTTGTACATCGGCTTCTCTGGTACGAAATCAGCCACTTCAAACAGGTTCATTACTCTGGCCCAGAATATGATTAATGCGACATGGGCTACATTAGCTCCAAGTAGTTTACTAGATAAATTGATAAGTCGAGCATTCTTGGATCACCAATCGAAACCGGTGGTTTTTTGGCCACGTCCGGCTATAGTTAAAGTTCCATTAAAGAGCGTTTCCACGGGGTAGAACCTCCTCAGGGAATATTAAGGTTTTCATGAGGCTGATCTTGAGCCGCCATCCAAGCACGAATACCTTCGTTTAAGAGAATACTTATGGTGTAGAAAGTTTCAAATTCAGGATCTTCCGCAGCACGGGTTTCCTGGGAAACGAAGTTATAGGCACGTAGGTTCAAAGCCAGACCGACTACTCCAAGAGCACTCATCCATAAACCGGTTACTGGTATAAATAACATAAAGAAATGTAACCAACGTTTATTGGAAAAAGTAACCCCAAAAATTTGGGACCAAATGCGGTTAGCTGTGAACATTAAATAAGTTACTTCCGCGTAGGTTGGGTTAAAGGCCCGAAATGTATTTGCCCCATCACCGTCTTCAAACAAGGTATTTTCTATGGTAGCACCATGAATAGCACATAGTAGAGCGACGCCCAATACACCGGCAACTCCCATCATATAAAATGGATTGAGTGTCATGAAACCCTTGAAAAAAGAGAATGAATCGAAATATAGGTGCTACACCAAAACTAGGTGCAAAGATCCAACCAGACTGACCTAGTGGATAAATTAGGAATACAGAAACAAAAACAACAATTGGACCAGAGAATGCGATTGCATTATAAGGGCGCAATTGAACGGATCGAGCAAGCTTGAATTGACGTAACATAAAACCTATTAGTGCGAAAGCACCATGAAGAGCAACAAAAGTCCACAGGCCGCCTAATTGACACCAACGAGTAAAGTCTCCTTGTGCTTCAGGACCCCACAGTAACAATAAAGAGTGGGCTAAACTATTAGCAGGAGTAGAAACTGCTGCGGTTAAGAAATTTGAACCTTTCAAATAAGAACTTGCCAATCCATGGGTATACCATGAAGCTACAAAGGTTGTACCTATAAACTAACCTCCTAAGGCGAAATAAGCACAAGGAAAGAGCAATAGCCCAGACGAACCTACAAAAACGAAACGGTCCCTCCGTAACCAGTCATCCACACTGTCAAATAAATCTTTTTCGTCTTTAGTAAATTTACCAATGGCTATAGTCATATTGATCCTCCTATTAACTACTTCAACCACTTTCGAGCACCCCATAGCATTTTTTGGAGTCCGAGAATTTGATCATTTAATTTATGGATGGTTTGATTTCTCGTATAAAAATAACCCTTAGCTATAAGGTTTCCAAAAAAAATTCTAAATAAAATAAATTCTGAAATACAATTATTCCTTAATTTGAACTTATTACACTCAACTATTATTCTTTTGAAAGAGCTCATGAAGGAACAACTAATCTACTCGCTCGTTACCGACTAATCTTCAAATCGACCTTTTCTTTTCTTTCTATTTACTAATTTAATTAAGCTTATTGTTGCATCTTGTTCATAAAACAGAGCAAAAGAAATAAATATCTTTTGAGATTATTCTCGAATAAATATATGTTTAGTTTTTGTCTATTTATAGTTAGTTTTTTCCTTCCGATCAATAGGAAATGTCAGAATATATCGTTTCACTTTCACGGATCGAAGAAAGATACAGAGAATTTTCTATTTTTTACTTAATTTGAATTCCGTACGATATTCAATAAACAATAAACTACTAGGAAACTTAAAATGATAACTTCTTTCACGCATGCATTCTTTATCCCATTGTTGGAACAAAAATATGGGATGCATGGATATAGAAATAGTTGGTACAGGAAACCACACTATCATCGCAATCTTATTTGATAGATAAGATCGAAATGCATTCCGTTTCAGAATCAAAGAAAACCAAGATATGAAAGATGGCTTTTTTAGGTTGTGATTTGAAATAACCACAAAGTTTTCTAACTTCTGGGCGGAAGAGACTCGCCAATTTATTCCTATGGAATAACTAGGAATACAAAGATTTAATCAAAAATATCAACAAATTCAAGCCGAGTTTAAAGTAAAAAAAGGTCAACTATTCCAATTTAATCTCTATCAAATTTGAATATAAGAATAGCGGGTATATTCATGATTCCATAGGCCAGGTCCACTTACTTTTTATTTGTTGATTTCGAACTTCTCCATTCCAAGAAATTTGATTCAAATAATCAAAATAAGAATAGTTGCTGATTCGAGAAACCGCTTATCATTATAATATAATGAATATTAGTTCAACTTTATAACTACTACTAATAAGTATAACTTATTATACTTAGAACTTTGCTTCTTTTGTACTTTCAAAATATCAACAAACAATATTTCTATTCCCCGCTAAAATAGACTATAGTTTTATGAAAAACCTAAAAAGCCCCTTATCATATTTAAACCGATGACTTACGCCTTACCATGGCATTCTCTACCACTGAGTTAAAAAAGCCCTTTTAGCCAATTCTTGGCTTAGTCATTACGTATATCCATCAAAAATATATCTATGTACATAGATTACATAGAATAAGTTATTATATACTATACATTAAGTAACCGAATAGCAGCTAGGGACTCGTTTCAACATGCGTTAATATGGTTTGTTTAACTTAAACTCCCTTTTTTCTTTCTATTCGACAACGGAAAGTATTCTTTAATTTCATATTATCTCGCTTTCTATATCAGTATTAGATTAATTATTAATATTGAAATTAGTATTAATTATTAATATTCGATTCATTTTTAATGAATAAATTAGTCTATATAAATATTTAATAATTTTTTATTCTCTAGCTAATGAATGGTTCATAAATGAAATTGAAATGACAAAAAAATTCTATGGAAGTTTGTGAGACGGAAAGATCTTTTGAATCTGATTATTCGATTATATTGATAATTTCAAAAAACTGCTCATATTATGTTCATAATATGATGGAAGTTTAGCCCGTATGCCCCCATCGTCTAGCGGTTCAGGACATCTCTCTTTCAAGGAGACAACGGGGATTCGACTTCCCTTGGGGGTAGGGTACTACAAAAGGATATTGATCATAGATTAGCAATAAGCTTTAAATTGAATTGATTCTTCCTGGGTCGATGCCCGAGCGGTTAATGGGGACGAACTGTAAATTCGTTGGCACTATGTTTACACTGGTTCAAATCCAGCTTGGCCCAATAATCTGCAGATCCATTATGAGGCGAAGGTTTTTTTCTTCCCGAAATGGCTGATTTACGTAAAAAACTAATCCAATTTTCTATTATACTTTCTTTTTTTTCTATTTGTTTGCTTTATTTATTTGTTTCGGGAAATTGAAGTTTTGATCAGAATAATGATCTAGATTCATATTAGGGTATGGTCTTTAAGTTAAAATTGTTAAAGTATAAATAGAAAAAAAAATGGAAAGAAAAAAAAGAAAACTCTTTTTCTTTATTTTATCAATAGATTTTGAAATAAGAAAAATTTACTAGCAATTCTTTTCGTTCTCACTAAATAAAGTCCATATTCATGTCAAATGAAGATAAATATATCACTCGTGTCTCTGTTACAACACAAAAATTCTACCTAGAAATGCTTTAAGTCAAATCATATAAAAAGTATAGATACTGTATACTTTAGTTCCCTGGGATTGTAGTTCAATTGGTTGGAGCAACGCCCTGTCAAGGCAGAAGTTACGGGTTCGAGCCCCATCAGTCTCGACGGATCCAATAATCAATAGATATATCAATGGATCTTTCCACTTTTTTGGAAAAGAACAACAATAGATTTTCACTTTTAATAGGAAGTCTTCAGATGATTCGTAGGTTTTTTTTTTCTTTTTTAGTTTATTTTCTTCTCATTTTCAAACAAATAGAAAAATTTCCATTACTTGAACTAGAACAAATTCCTAAAACGGATATGTGGCTTAGTACTAGAAAATTTTTGATTGGTAAGATTTTATTTAGGATTTCAAAAGATAACATAGTAGGTCTGGTTTTTCAATTTCTCGCGTCTATCTAATGGAATAGAATTCTAGATGCTTCTCGAGAGTACATGTATAAATGGAATTTGTTTCTTGTACAAAACCCAATTTTTTTGTTAAAATTACCTTGACAAAATACTTTTCAGATTGATCCCATTTCCTACTATTTTTTGCTTTTGGTTTTTTGTAACTAGCGGCAGTGGAAACGAAAAAGTGAAACTTCATTAGATGATTGATTATAGAATAAAGACTTCAGGTTCTGGAAAAAAGAGTAAAAAGGAACAATAACTTAAGGGAATTCTTAATTAGCTAAAAAATTACTATTTAACTCGAGACCGCGAATTGATATGATAGCTCAGATATTGTTATTCCTTATATTAATCTGATTCAATATCATCAATAGATAACATTTGGATCATCTCTATGGGATTAAATCCCGAGTTAATGGTACGTAAAAAAACGATAAGATTATGGAAGTAAATATTCTCGCATTTATTGCTACTTCACTATTCATTCTAGTTCCTATTGCTTTTTTACTTATTATCTATGTAAAAAAGGTTAGCCAGAATGATTAATTTGAAAGAAACTTGATTTCGTAGTTCTTTGACGAATTCCAATTGCGTTTCTTAACTGAAACAAGCACGCGCGAATCAAAAATATTCGATGAGAGCGGATAGTATGGTAGAAAGATTCATATCATTCTATCAATTAGATTAGTCTTTTTTCGTATAAGACATTGTACTATAAACTATAATTTATGATAAAGATATAAACTTAATCCTTGTACCTGCCAAAAGAATCAAAGAAAAAAAAAAGTAAAGTTTGGTATATATTAAGAAAAAACCAAATTAGTAATCTTTTTTTATCATTGCCAAGCCAACCCAAGAAGAAAAGTAATTGAATTGAGTGGCTGGTGGATAGATGCTCGAAAGAGTTCAATGGGATGAAAACTTCTTCGAATTTTGAAATGAAATATTGAAACAAAAGGGAGCCGATGTTCCCCATTGTATACAAAACTTATCTAATTGAATTTTGATAAGAGTCCATTCGTGAAAATTAAGAAAAATTCAATTAGATAAATTTCCTATCATTTATATCTCCTTTCGAAATATAAACGTGGGAATTATTGAAATATCTTTTTTATTTACATTATTATCTTTAAATACACTTTGCGAAGCGTTCGATAAAACAAATGATAATGATACAATTTTATTCCTCAACTAAACTAAATTAGTATTTCCACAGTCCACTTCTTTCCCATACTACAAGTGAAAGAGAAAATGTAAGGACTATCATTAAAGTAGCCCAAGCAAGACTTACAATATCCATGTGAATTATGTCCCCTATTTCAAGGAATATGAAGGAGATTTTCCATTATTGTTTCATAATAATGAAATCCATGGTATAGAGTCAAAACTTTTGGGGATTATTCCTTTAATGAACTAATCCAATACCTGAATACTCAGCTCAGAGACTCTTTAGAGTTTGTATAGAAACTATATTACGCTTTTCTTCATTCGTAATTTGAAATTGGTTAGATATTCCCTCCCGCCGACTTCAACGCCCATTTAGTAATCGCGCCAATAGGGTTGGAAGGTAATGGAGAGTTTTCGATAATCCTTCTACTACTTTCCAAAAGTCAAATTTTTTTTGAATCCTAGACGCAAGAATTTACAGAACTTTCTTTTTTGAGAGCCCCACAAGTACGTACCAAGAGACCTGTTCTTCTCCTTCCCCTCGGCCGACGAAGTATTTGGGGAGTTATCGATTATAGCAGATGATAATGGAGTTCAAGTCTTTTGTTAATTAGAATCAGGTGATACCTGGATTTTAACTGGGGAACAAGGATTTGCAGTCCTCTGCCTTACAACTCGGCCATGCCGCCAAAATGATACAAAATAGACGATACTTAAATAGTCCCTGTTGGGGGTAGATTACTGTACTTCGTTTTTTATTTATTTGACTTGCACTTTGAATCTCTTTTCTTTGGTTTCCCTTCCACTACTTAATAAATTCTTACTGAAAGCAAAATCTTTGTTTTTTTGTTTTAATTCGATTCAGACCAAAAACTACGGACATTCAGTCAAAATTCATGATAAACATGATCAATTGGAACGATTAACTATTGGCTTGACTCCGGTTTCATGAACAATTCATAAATTTTGATTTCAATTTATGTTTACCTAATGACATAATAAAATGGAAAGGATAACTAATTAGTATTACATCTTTTCAAGAAAAAATCGAAAAATCTTTATTTCCTTTTTCTTTTTCTTTTTCACAACAAGAATTATGAGTATATGTAAACCCCGGAACCAGAACAAAAATTACACAGACGATAGTCAAGTACCTTATATATGATATATAGATATCTGCACGTGGCTAAATTGACTATTTAATAGAATAAACTTAACCCGCTTTACAATACAATAATATTTTAATATTTCTACAAATAGAGTACTAAGATAGGTAAAAAAATCTCTTTTCTACGCAAATCCCTTTTTTGTATTGTTACAAAAGGGCAAAAAATATTGATTAAATAAATGAACTCTTTATTGTTTCTGATTATTATGTCTTTATCTCGGCGAAGGGATCAAATCCTACTCTTTATTTTGGTATCCAATCGAGTTGAAATATGCAATATCATAATAATGGTAGAAATGGAACTGATATTCTATACTAAAAATCTATTTTATAAATCGAATTTAAGTTAAGTATAAGTAGAAAAATTCTTTTAGAATGTTTTATCAATTCCTTTTACATGTGTTACATTTTAAAATTTGAGTAGAAACTTGTATGTATTCCCCCCTTCATACATATTTCATACATTCCATATATGCTCCTATATGAATATATAGTTTTGTGTCAAATTTTATGTGATTTAGTAAACATAATTTAAATTCCACTAGAGATAGCTCAATCTATATGATTCAACGAAGAATGAGCCAAAAATAGGATTTTTCAATAAATGGGGAATTGCGTGCAAATGCTACGAGGTGGAAATGGGGGAATGTCTACAATCCTTGGGTTTAATCAGATACAATTTGAAGTATTTTGGAGGTTCATTGATCAAGGTTTAATAGAAGAATTTTATAAGTTTCCAAAAATGGAAGATACAGATCAAGAAATTGAATTTCAATTATTTGTGGAAACATATCATTTAGCAGAGCCCATGATAAAAGAAAAAGATGCTATATATAAATCACTTACATATTCTTCGGAATTATATGTGTCCGCATGATTAATTTGGAAAACCAGCAGGGCGATGCAAGAATAAACAATTTTAATTGGAAATATTCCTCTCATGAATTCCCTGGGAACTTTTATAGTTAATGGAATATACAGAATTGTGATCAATCAAATATTGCAAAGCTCGTGTATTTATTACGATCCGAATTGGACCATAACGGAATTTCGGTCTACACCGGCACCATAATATCAGTTTGAGGAGGAAGATCAGAATTAGAGATTGATAGAAAGGCAAGGATATGGGCCCGGGTGTGTAGGAAACAGAAAATATCTATTTTAGTTCTATCATCAGATATGGGGTTGAATCTCAGCGAAATTCTGGATAATGTTTTTTACGCAGAATTTTTCTTGTCTTTTCTGAATGATAAGGAGAAAAAAAAATTGGGTAAAAAGAAAATGTTATTTTGGAGTTTTATCAACAATTTTCTTATGTGGGTGGTGATCTGGTATTTTTGGAATCCCTATATAAGGATTTAAAAAAAAAAATTCTTTCAACAAAGATGCGAATTAGGAAGGATTGGTCGACGAAATATGAACCAACGACTGAACCTGGATATACCCGAAACCAATACGTTTTTGTTACCGCGAGATATATTGGCAGTTGCGAATCATGTGATTGGAATGAAATTTGGAATGGGTACACTTGATGATATAAATCATTTGAAACATAAACGTATTCAGTCTGTCGCAGATCTCTTAGAAGATCAATTCAGATTGGCTTTAGTTCGTTTAGAAAACGTGGTTCGAGGAACTATATGTGGAGCAATTCGGCATAAATTAATACCGACTCCTCAGAATTTGGTAACTTCAACCCCATTAACAACAATTTTTGAATCTTTTTTTGGATTTACATCCATTATCTCAAGTTTTGGATCGAAATAATCCCTTGATGCAACTCGTTCATGGGAGAAAATTGAGTTATTTAGGCCTTGGGGGATTGACAAAGCGAACCGCTAGTTTTCGAATACGAGATATCCATCATAGTCACTACGGACGTATTTTCCTAATTGACACGTCTGAAGGAATCAATGATGGGCTTATTGGGTCCTTAGAAATTCATGCGAGGATTGGTCCTTGGGGGTCTCTAGAAAGTCCTTATTATGAATTTTTAAAAGACCAAAAGGAGTGCATATGCTTTATTTATCACCAAGTAGGGATGAATACTATATGTTAGCGTCCGGAAATTCTTTGGCCCTAAATATAGGTACTTAGGAGGAACAGGTTGTGCCAGCTCGATACTGTCGAGAATTCATGACTATTGCGTGGGAACAGGTTCATTTTCGAAGTATCTTTTCCTTCCAATATTTTTCTATTGGTGCTTACCTCGTTCCTTTTATCGAGCACAATGATGCAAATTGAGCTTTAATGAGCTCTAATATGCAATGTCAAGAAGTTTCGCTTTCTCAGTCAAAGAAGTGCATTGTTGGAACTGGGTTGGAACGCCAAGCGGCTCTAGATTCAGAAGTTCTTGCTATAGCCGAACCGGAAGGAAATCATTTCTACCAACACTTATAGGATTTTTTTATCAAGCAATGGGAATACTCTAAGTATTCCATTAGTTATGTATCAACGTTCTAAAAAAAATACTTGTATGCATCAAAAACCACAGATTCCAAGGGGAAAATGGGTGAAAAAGGGTCGAATTTTAGCAGATGGAGCCACTACAGTTGGTGGTGAACTAGCTTTGGGAAAAAACATATTAGTAGCTTATATGCCATGGGAAGGTTACAATTTTGAAGATGCGGTACTCATTAGTGAGCGTCTTATTTATGAAGAGATTTATACTTCTTTTCACATACAGAAATAAGAAATTCAGACTTATGTGACAAGTCAAGGTCTAGAAAAGGTCACTTGTGAAATCCCGCATTTAGAAGCTCATTTACTCCGCAATTTAGACAAAAATGGAATTGTGAGATTGGGGTCATTGGTAGAAACAGGTGATATTTTAGTAGGTAAATTAATGCATCGGATGGAAAAAGAATCATGGTATGCCCTCGAAGATAGATTATTACGAGCTATACTTGGCATTCAGGTATCCACATCAAAGGAAACTTGTCTATAATTACCTATAGGTGGTAGGGGCCGAGTTATTGATGTGAGATGGATCCAGAAAAAGGGGGGTTCTAGTTATAATTCAGAAATGATTCATGTATATATTTTACAGAAACGCAAAACCAAAGTAGGCGATAAAGTAGCTAAAAGACATGGAAATAAGGGTATCATTTCATGAATTTTGCCTAGACAAGATATGCCTTATTTGAAAGACGGAAGACCTGTTGATATGATTTTTTACCTATTAGGAGTACCTTCACGCATGAATGTAGGACAGATATTTGAATGTTCGATCGGGTTAGCGGGGAGTCTGCTAGATCGACATTATCAAATAGCACCTTTTGATGAAAGATATGAGTAGGAGGCTTCGAGAAAACTAGTGTTTTCTGAATTATATGAACCCAGTAAGAAAACAGCGAATCCGTGGGTATTTGAACCCGAGTATCCGGGAAAGAGTCAAATATTTGATGGATGAAATCCTTATATATTGAAATTAATTCATCAAGTTGATGATAAAATCCATGGACGTTCGAGTGGACATTATGCGCTTATTACACAACAACCCCTTCGAGGAAGAGCCAAGCAAGGAGGACAGGGTAGGAGAAATGGAGGTTTGGGCTGTAGATGGATTTGGTGTTGCTCATATTTTACAAGAGATGCTTACTTATAAATTGAATCATATTAAAGCTCGCCAGGAAGTACTTAGTACTACGATCATTGGGGGAACAATACCTAACCCCGAAGATGCTCCAGAATCTTTTGAACTGCTCGTTCGAGAACTACGATCTTTGGCTCTGGAACTGAATCATTTCCTTGTATCTGAGAAGAATTTCCAGATTAATAGGATGTAAGCTTAATCGGAATAAATTCGAATTGTTTTTCTATGATCGATCAGTATAAACATCAACAACTCCGAAATAGATTAGTTTCTCCGGAACAAATAAGTGCTTGGGCCACAAATATCCTACCTAATGGAGAGATAGTTGGAGAGGTGACAAAACCCTATACTTTTCATTATAAAACTAATAAACTAGAAAAAGATGGATTATTTTGCGAAAGAATTTTTGGGCCTATAAAAGTGGGATTTGTGCTTGTGGAAATTATCGAGTAATCAGAGATGAAAAAGAAGACCCAAAATTTTGTGAACAATGTAGAGTCGAATTTGTTGATTCTCGAATACGAAGGTATCAAACGGGCTATATTAAATCGGCATGCCCGGTAACCCACGTGTAGTATTTGAAACGTCTTCCTAGTTATATCGCGAATATTTTAGATAAACCTCTACAGGAAATAGAGGGCCTAGTATACTGCGATGTGTGATTTGATCAAAATTATGATTTTACAGATTCAGAATGAGAAACTGTCATCCCATTCAATACAAAAGGGATGCCCTAGCACTGACATGTCTCTTGAGGGGAAGACCATGAAGCTCATAATTATGGGTGTATTCAATACGTACTCCTAAGAAAAAAAGGGAATTGATCCATGGTCAATTTTATGACAAAGAAAACAAAATTTCTAGTTGTACCTCATAAAAAAAGAAAAACGAAGTCTTTTTTTGTTTTTGTGGAATTAACCATTCTTTTTCATTTAAAAAAAAAATTATGTTCATGTAAACAAGCACATTTGTTATGGTTACAAGAGTCTATCTGTCACATATAGGCTTTAATTTAAAGGCATCGTAGTCTAACCGTCGAGGTGAAGTATGATGAGCGTCGTTTATGGTGCTCAAAAGAATAAGATTTAGTTTCATTTTATTTATTTTCTTTCATCATTTTCATATAATTCTCTTAGTTTTATTTGATTTTCCATTTTTTATAATTCACTTTAGTTGTCGATTGGTTTTTACGAGTTTTTCATATTTTTAGTTGATAATTCATAATTTTAGTTTTAGTTTTACCTTGTTACGCTCTCTCTCTTTATTTTATTTGTGCGTTTGTAGGGGAATAATAAAGTCAATTTGCACATTTTGGGACTGCCTTGTTCGCGGGCATCATCTCGAGTGCACTGATGACAGGGATGCTCTGGAGCGCAGAGTTTGATCAAGCAAGCTGTGCGCGCGCGTGGCTGGTCTGTGCGTGTGCACGGCTTGTGCGGCCCCCTTCGCTCGATTTTTGTTATTTAAAGCTTTTGACTTTCTTTTTGAGGACAACTTAACTTTGTACTAGAGAAAATTTTTCAAGAAATAGTAGAGAGAGAAAGTAGAGACAGAAGCTTAAGATTTACTTGTTAGTACTTGAATTTGATCTTAGATTTCAATTTGATCTTGAAATTCCTTCTTCAATTCACTAAATGCTTGTAAGATTTCTTTCCCTTGATTTACTTTGCAATTCCTTCTAGTTTCTTGGATTTTGATTGAGATTACATTCCTTGCTTTAGGATTTGTTGATTGATTGATTTTCTTTTGATTAAGCTTTAA
Organism: Chenopodium album; assembly: GCF_948465745.1. NCBI lineage: Eukaryota > Viridiplantae > Streptophyta > Magnoliopsida > Caryophyllales > Amaranthaceae > Chenopodium > Chenopodium album. The sequence continues at coordinate 33,837,752 of NC_137847.1, forward strand.
ATGAATATGAATTTGATTGAATTTGTTTTGTTTCTTAATTTCACCATGTTTAGTGAGTAGATTAGTTGCTAGGGAGAAGGGGAAGCATGCTTGATTGATGATTTTTGCTAGTTGATGATGCTAAATTGATTTGAATGGTGCAATTAAATTGGTTGACATAGTTGTGCATGTGATTTGAATGGTGCAATTAAATTGGTTGACATAGTTGTGCATGTGATTAATTAGACTAGGAGTGATCAACCTATAAGATTAATCTAGATTGCATTGCAAATTTCAATGACATGAACCCTTGATTTGAGAATTGCTTTAATTGATTGAATTTGATTGTGATTTTCCTAGTTAGCCATTCATAGTGAACCCTAGCTTTGCTTATAGGAGATAGCCCTTGAATTCCTTTGATTGCAACTATTGTTTGTCCTTTGCAATGTTTTAATTGATTGAGTGATCCTTCAATTAGCATAATCATTGAGCTTGCATGTGGAAACTATATCCCTAGTGTTTAGTATATTGAATTTCTCGATTTATCTAGTTTTCTCGATACCTTAGTTACCAACCGCATCTTCCCGCAATCTTCGAAGTAGCTTGACCTAGGCTATAGCTTGCACCTACTCATTCCCTTGGGTTCGACCCTTGACTTACCATATACTCATATTAGGTTGGTCGAGTGTTTATAAGTTTTCTTTGGCTCTAGGAAAGGGTAGAGAACGACCTACATTTTCCTCGTGTAAAAAATGGCGCCGTTGCCGGGGAATGATATTGGTGCTTTGTTATAGTTGTTGAGTCTATTTCACCATTAATTGAAAATACTAAAAGATTTTCTTTTAGGCTATATTTGTAGTCGTGCTACTAACCATTTCTTTTGAGATTTTATGCATAGAGCACGTGATCATTCACTAGTTCCATTTGATCCGGAAATTGAGAGAACTATTGCAAGGTTGAGGAGTGCTAGACGATCTTTGAGCCCTAGCATTTCAAGTGTAGAAGAGCCACAACAAGAATAACAAGCAAGAATGGGAGAAAATCCGAGAGCGGCATTGAAAGAATTGCGGATTCCCGGTGCATATAGATTTGAGAATGGGATTGCTCCGCCTACAACACCGGAAAATGATTTTGAAACAAGACCGACAATGATCACTTTGATAGAGAGGAGACAATTTAGTGGGGCTAAGAATGAAAGCCCACTAAACCATCTCAAGGAGTTCGAGAAATATTGCAATACTATCAAGGTGAACGGAATTTCCCAGGAATTCATCCGCCTCAAGCTCTTTCCCTTTTCTCTCATAGGGCGTGCTTTGGAATGGCTAGACAAGGAGGTTAAGCCGAATTCTCTAAGGACATGGGACGAGGTCACCAAGGAATTTCTATACCGTTTCTATCCTCAAAAGAAAACGGCGAAGGCTAGAGCTTTGATTCAAGGTTTCAAGAAAAAGCCAAGTGAGAGCCTCTATGAAGCATGGGAGAGATACAAGGAGTATCAAAGAGAATGTCCTCATCACGGAATTCCAACCTATAAAATCATTCAAATCATCTATGGAGGCCTTAGCCCTCAACGAAAATCATGTTTAGATGGAGGAGCCGGAGGTCCTATCATGAACAAAACAGAAAAGGAAGTGGTGAACATAATTGAAGACGTAGTGAGGTATTATAGATATTGGCAAGATGGAGAAAGAGAGTCAACTAGCAAGAGTAGCTCTTTTGTGTACTCAGTTGATCATCTAAATGCAATCAACAATCTATCCTCTCAAATGATAAACTTAGGGAAGGAGATGTCCGCTATCAAGGCAAAGTTGGAAAGTGCTACCTACCAAGTTTCAAGTCTTCCCTCCCAATCTAAGGGGAGAGGTACGTCTTCTAATTCTCAACCCCTTCCTTCTTCTAGTAACATGCCTAGTGGATGCTTGTTTTGTGATGATTGTGGGTCATATGATCTAATGTTTCCAGTTGCCCTCATGCATGTATGGATGTTTGTGATGATCAAGATGGAAATGTGAATGAGCATGTGAACTATGTGTCAAATAATCATGATTCTAGGTTTGAGAATCAAAGAAGTCAATGGAATAGGAATTACAACAATCATGGCAATTTTGACTACTATAACCAAGGTGGTGGTTATAGGAACCAAGGGAACCAAGGTTCTCGAGGTAACTATAACAATCAAGGTTATAGTAGCCAAAATCAAAACAAAAATTATGCTAATCCAAACCAAGGTTATGGGAATCTTAATCAAGGTAGTGGTAACCATAATAAGAGTTATGGTCAAAATCAAAGTAGGGGTAATTGGAGCAATCAAGGTAGAAGTAATTTTCTAAACAATGCTCAATGAGGCCCTCCACCCGCATTTGCTCCAAAGGCCCAAAATGATAATTCCTATGTTCAATCCTCTTCTTCTTAACATAGAACAAATTTGGAAGAAATCATTGAAAATCAAACAAAGTTGTTGAACACTTACATGACCGTAAGTGATAAGAAATTTAATGAAATGATGACTCATAAAAAGATGCTTGAAAATCTAATTTCTCAACTTGCTAATGCTTTGAAAGACTATGCTAGTCCTTCTTCTTTACCTTCCCAAGGCCTAGATCCTAAGAGACCGGTTAATGCTATTGTCACAAGGAGTGGTAAGATTCTTGAGGAGAGTTTGCCTAGGAAGAGTGAGACCAAAGAGGGCACAAAAGGGGTTTTGGTTGAAGATGAGAGCGATGGTGCATCTTTGAGTGAGGTTTAGATTGAGAAGCCTAGTGTGGTGAGAGTGGAGAAAGAGATTGTGAAACCCAAGTTTCCTTATCCACAAAAATTTATGAGACACAAGTTAGATGAACAATTTGGAAGATTCATTGACATGCTTAAGCAACTTCACCTTTCTACCATTTACCGAAGTTGTCACCCAAATGCCCAACTACGCAAAATTCCTCAAAGACATTTTGAGTGGTAAGAGGACATGTGATGGTGTAGAGACGGTGAACTTGACCGAGAATTGTAGTGCTATCATAATGAACAAGATGCCACCTAAGCTAAAAGACCCCTAAAACTTTTCTATCCCTTGTGCCATTTATAAAATGCAAATTGAGAATGCCTTGTGTCACCTAGGAGCTAGTGTTAGCCTTATGCCATACTCGGTGTACCAAAGTGATGAGTGACATTTTTTGTCACTCCTAGGATAGTGTTTATGCCTTGTTTTAGCTTGTCTTAGGGTGTTTTGTAGTTGTTTTGCTCAAATAATGCGTGCATACATGTCTCGATGTGATTTTGATGAAATCGCGTATATTGTTGTATGCTTGCCTTCATTGCGAGTTTGCACCGTTCCCTATACCTTATTGCTTCCCTTGGTGTTAGTGCTTAGGTATTTGAAGTCTTGGATTGCAAAGTAGAAGCCAAGGAAACATGAGAGAAGAATCGAAGAAAGCAAGGTGCAAGGGCGCAAATAATGTGCGGGCGCGCAGCCTTGTGAGAACCCGCGCAAAATTGGCGAAATTGCAGAATCGAGGCAGAAAGTTTTGCGCGACCTGTGCGCGACATGTGCGCGGGCGCACACCCACACCGTGCGGGCGCGCACACCCAAGCATAAGCCGCGCAACCCTCAAATGCGCGGGCGCGTAGGCTGCTGCGAGGGAGCGCGGGCCGCTGCGAGGGCGCACGCGCGGGCGCACAGCTACCATGCGCGGGCGCACAGATCCTTGCGCGGGCGCACAGCGGGTCCTGTTCAGCGTTTTTGCGCGATTCTTTATATATTGCGGGGCTTGTTTTGTAAAAGAACTTCATTCTTTTAGATCTTTTTCCCTAGTTTTAGGAGAGCTTCTCTCTCTAGGTTTAGCTTAGGATTAGAGTAGTTTAGAGAGAGAAAGTGAGGGTTTCACCATTGTTGAGCTTGGATTTTGAAGAAGAAGATTGATCATCTTGTTTGTAGACTTTCATCTTCAATCAATGAGAATCTCTAACTCTCTCTCCTCTATTTTTATTGTTTTATTTTGATTATTGTTTTTGTTGTTGGTATTGCTTGTTAATCATGTTGATTCTTGATTATTTGTTGATTAATCTTGTTGTTATCATGATTAGTGAGTAATTTCCCCATTAAGGGGATGGTTGTGGTGTAGTTGGATCTTGAGAATGTTCAAGGGTTTGGAATTGATTTATTGTGATTAAAGTCTTTATATGCTTGATGTTCTTCAATCTACTTGCAAAATGCATGTTGTTAGTTGATTGGGAGTGAATCTTTGCTAACATGAAACGGAAGTTGACTTAGCTAAGTTCATTTATATCGATTGTTATTTGATAGTACATCCTAGTATATGGTTCTAATGTGGAAACATAGAGGCTATGTTAGGAGAAGCCGATCAGCCCCGGAAGGCGGTTAGATTGGACCTTACTTCGATATTCGAGCATGTTTAGTTCATAATTAATTCAACTCCTATGACTTTGTTTATGTTCAAGTGAATGCTACTCCTAGACCATTTCCCTTAATGTTTTATTTCTTGTTTTAGCATCTTTAGACTTTAGTTATTTTTCTCCTATTCCGGACTAGCTTAATTGTCGATAACATTTGGTGGTGTTTATCCGTTCTCTGTGGTTCGACCCCTATGCTTGCCTTATACTCGTATTAGGTTTGTTTAGGTTGTATAAATTGTATTTGATCTAGGGATAGTTGTTTGACGACGCGATTATTCCCTTGTCACAAAGACATGAGCTAGGGGAACTCTTACCTACTAACATCACTTTGCAATTGGCCTATAGGTCAATTAAGTTTCCTAAGGGTAAGGTAGAGGATGCTCCTTTGAGGGTTGGGAAATTTGTTATTCCGGTAGATTTTGTTGTACTCGAGATGGATGAAGATGCTAATATTCCCATCATTCTAGGGAGACCATTCCTTGCTACTCCGGGTGCTTTAATAAATGTGAAAAGTGCTAAAATTTCGCTCAAAGTAAGGGATGAAGTGAAATTTGATTTGAATGATAGCATGAAGTATCCAAGTTCTTCTTTAGAAAATTGTATGTTAATTGATTCTCTCGATCATGTTGTGTCTTCTATGCATGAGCAATTGCTCACTTCTAACGATGCTCTTGAGAATGTTTATAGACTATAGATGTCTAAACACATCTAAACACACGGTCACGGCACAAGTTTTATTGTTTTCTTGATGGTTATTCGGGATTCTTCCAAATCCCTATCCACCCGGATGACCAAGAGAAAACAACCTTCACTTGTCCATATGGTAAATTTGCTTATAAGAGAATGCCATTCGGCCTTTGCAATGCTCCCGCGACATTTCAAAGATGCATGATGAGTATATTTGGAGATATGTTGGAAGAGGAGATGGAGGTTTTTATGGACGACTTTTCCGTAGGAGGTGTTTCCTTTGAGGCATGCCTTGAAAACCTTGAAAAATGTCTTGCAAGGTCTGAGAAGGTGAACTTGGTCTTGAATTAGGAGAAATGTCACTTCATGGTGGAGGAAGGCATAGTCCTTGGCCACAAGATCTCTCACAAGGGGATAGAGGTGGATAAAGCTAAAATTAAAGTCATTGAAAAGCTTCCACCTCCACTGAACGTAAAGGGAGTGAGATCTTTCTTAGGGCATGCCGGGTTTTATAGAAGATTCATCAAGGATTTCTCGCTCATTGCAAAGCCCCTTAATGATCTTCTTCAAAAAGATGTAAGTTTGTGTTTGATGATAAGTGTTTGGAGGCATTTAATAAGTTGAAGAAAGCTCTGATCTCCACTCCTATTGTTCAAGCTCCAAGATGGGATTTACCATTTGAGTTGATGTGTGATGCAAGTGATTCGGAAATAGGAGGTGTCTTGGGTCAAAGAGTGGACAAGAAACTTCATGTGATCTATTATATGTCTAAGACTCTAAATGGAGCTCAACGGAATTACACTACAACGGAGAAGGAATTTTTTGCTATAGTTCATGCTTTTGAGAAGTTTCGTTGTTATCTATTGGGTTCCAAAACCATTGTCTTCACGGATCATGCGGCTATCAAGTATCTTTTTACCAAGAAAGAATCCAAGCTATAGTTGATTTGGTGGGTTCTTGAGCTCCAAACCTTTGACATTGAGATTAGGGATAAAAGAGGAGCGGAAAATGTTGTGATGGATCATCTTTCTCGTTTAGAAGATTCTCAAACTCATGATGATGGTTCTCCAATTGAGGATAGGATGCTTGATGATTTCTTGTATGCTATTGAAGCAAAGGAGCTACCATGGTTTGTCGATTTAGTGAACTTTCTTGCATGTGGGGAGTTTCCTCCTTCCTTTTCTAAGAACCAAAGAAAGAAGCTCAAGAGAGAGGCAAGGCATTATGTGTGGGATGATCCCATCTTATACAAGCGAGGGGTCGATGGTTTACTTAGACGTTGTGTGCCAAACGAAGAAGTGCCTAGTGTTTTGAAAATGTGCCATTCAGATCCAAGCCAGGGCCATATGGGTATCTCTAAGACCGCCACTAAGGTCCTTCAATGTGGATTATGGTGGCCACATCTGTTTAAGGGCTCATGGGGCTTTGTTAAGACATATGACCGATGTCAAAGAGTTTGGAACATCTCTAAGAGAAATGAAATGCCTCAACAACCCATACTGGAGTTGGAAGTGTTTGATGTGTGGGGTATTCATTTTATGGGACCATTCCCCCCATCTTTCGGAAATCAATATATTCTTGTAGCGGTCGATTACGTGTCTAAGTGGGTTGAGGCCATTGCCTCCCCAACTAATGACCACAAGGTGGTTATGAAGTTGGTTAAGAAGATAATCTTTCCAAGATTTGGGGTACCAAAGGCGGTGATAAGAGACAACGGTTCTCATTTTATTCACCATGCCTTTCAAAAGATGTTGAGAAAGCATGGGGTCCATCAAAGATTCAGCCTCCCATATCATCCCCAATCGAGCGGTCAAGTGGAAGTCTCTAATGGTCAAATCAAACTTATCCTTGAAAAGACGGTTGTGAGAAATCGAAAGGATTGGTCAGATAAGTTGGATGATGCTCTTTGGGCCTATCGAACGGCTTTTAAGACCCCCATAGGTACCACTCCATACCGCCTAGTCTACGGCAAGTCATGTCATCTCCCGGTTGAAATTGAACACCATGCTTTGTGGGCAATCAAGAAGATAAATTTTGACTTGGCAAGAGCGGGGGAGAAAAGGTGGTTAGATCTTCATGAGCTAGAGGAGCTTCGGTTTGATGCTTATGATTGTGCTAGTGTGTATAAAGCTCGTTCAAAGGAAACACATGACAAGCTTATTGAGAAGAAAGATTTTTGTGTTGGCGATAAGGTTTTCTCTACAATTCAATAATGAAGTTGTTTCCCGGAAAGCTCATGTCAAGATGGAGCGGTCCCTATTTGGTCAAGAATATTTTTTCAAGTGGTGTTGTAGAGGTCTTAATGATGGATTCTTCTTCTCCATTTAGGGTCAATGCCCATCGTCTCAATGCCCACCCGGTTTTCTAACCTTTTTATTTTGATTTTACATTTTTCTATATTTCTTTTATCCTTGAGATTTTTCTTATTTCTCTTTATTTTTGTTTGTTTTCTTGATTTTAGGTACCATGAGATTGGTTCGGAGAAAATTTCCAACAATTTAGGTGTTATTTCAAGCTTTCTCGAGGTTTGGTTAAGTTTAGGTGGAAAGCTTGTAGGGGTCATATGCTCTCATGTTTGCATTTTTATTGATTTTCTACTCTTTTTCGAACGCACTTTCAAATATCTCATTATGCAAACACGAGAGTATATTTATGGCCAAAATATTCTTGCTTGGTGCACGTGCACCATAGATTGCGCGCGCGCACCAAAGGGGTCAGAAAATTTTTACTAACTTTGACAAAATTTGACGGTTTTTGAACCATCCCCGTACCCCCTTGGTTCGCACGCACCCCACCCCTGCGTGCACGCACCAGGTAGGCAGCAATTTTGGCCTGTTTTTGAACTCCCCCTGCAGTCGCCAGGTGCGCACGCACTGTCGCCTGCGTGCACGCACCGACGCCTGGCGCCAGTGCGTTCAACACCTCCCTTATTACCCCAAAACGCACCAACTTTATTTCTCCTTTCTCTCTCCCCGACTTTTGCCCATTTTTCCCACCTTCATTCCCTCATCAAACCCTATTATTTCTCTTGCAAAATCATATCAATTTCACCTCTTTTATTTTCATTTTAACATCAAATTACATTAAATCTCATCTCATTTTCGAATTTTAACAAAAAAATTCCAGATTTTCGAACCTTAATTTCGAAAATTTTTGGTTTTTTTCGAAATTTTGAGGATTTGTGTTGAGGTTTGGGACATGTCTTTGGGTGTTCTATTTCGTCTTAAATCTTCATTTTGGGCAATTTGCATGTAATTCAAGGCTTCATTGAAGTATAATTTCTTATTTTCTAGTCATCTTCTTCCTCATTGTTCTAGCTTGAAACCTTGTTTTTGCTTTCATGGTAGAACTCCATTGTTGGTCCTTTTATCTTGTAATTTGTGTTTAATGATGTTGTTGGATGATAAATTGAAGCTTTTTCATGATGAATTTGTATACCTTGCTTGCTTTCTTGATTCACCATTGTTTGTCATTTTCTCTCTCATGGGTATTCTTCATGATGGTTTTATTGCTTTGATAATTCAATGTTTGAGTTATTTTGCTCAATTTGATTCCTGAATTGGTCTCTTATGTTCATTTTTTCCATTAATCCATGCTTACTTGCTTCAAATTCATGATTCTATATTAATGGCATTTTGTTCATATGTAGCCATGAGATAACTGCTTTTGTGCTTGTTTCTTGAGCAATCACTTATGCTTATTATTGAAATATGATAAATGTAAGATTTGCTCATGAGTTGTTTTCCTTCTTGTAAATGGCTCCAATCCGTCACAAGAAGCGGGCAAGATCAAGTTCAGGCAAACTAAGGCATGTTGTTCCACCTCCACCCGAGGTAGAAGAGACATACGACATTGAATTTTCTAAAGAATCACATTGGGATCGTTTCAAGCATCTATCCAAGAGAAAGCTAAGACCAACAAGATTTTACAATCAAGCAACAACCAAGTTTCTTGGCATAGATGAGGATGTTCGGCTTCTTGCAAAGGGCCTTAATCTTTTAGAGTTCTTGGATTTGAGCGCCCCTACTTATGCTAGGGTGACCTATGAATTTCTTACCTCTTGAAGTAATCCGAGAACCGGGTGACGATTCCTCAAGGATTTTGACTTTCCAACTTTTCAATCATGATCACTCATTGACGAATTCTCAACTATGTTCATACTTCAAGTTTCCATGGGCCGAGGACGCGGATCATTGTATCTATCCGGCACATGGTAGAATGGAAGATGATCATGGATATAATAAGCAACGTTGGTGGAGAAGTATATCGGAGGAAGGGAAGTATGGGCCTCAAAATTCCAAGACTGCCTCCATGATTCATCTGGCTATGGGTATTTCAACCGTCTTTTCACTTACGCTCTTTGCTCCAAGGACTCTTTGGGAGCTATCTCTCGAGAGGAGCATTGTTGTATGGATAACCGACCAAAATGACTTTGAGATAGAGTTTGTGGATTTCACAGAGCACTTCATCAATCGAATCTTGGATATCCGTGATGGAGTTAGCCTATCGGGGAGCATCCAATTTGGAGGGATGATTTCTATCCTAGCTCTCTGCATCAATGACGACTACAAGACTTTGTTAAATGAGCTTCCCCCAATTATTGATCCTCGAGAAAAATCTTCTTCTCATTTCCTCAACCTCTCCGCCCTTGTGAACCAAAAGTTCCTTGGTCGTACTAGAAAGGATGATGTCTTCATTTGGAAAGTTTCCTGGGTTAAAGAATGGCTCTTAATCCCATGTAAAGAGGCAACTACCCGACCAAGAGAGAAAGATTCCTTATCTTGGAGGCCTGCGATGCGAGATATTGACCCTTCTATTCGACGTAGGACGAATCATACAAGAGGCCGCTTGACCAATTCTTTCTCAAAGAATGTTCAAACTATTCCCATAGTTGAACCGGAAGGTACACCTATTCCTTCCCCCTCTCCTACTCCTACTTTTGATTTGTCAACCATTCATGCTAAGCTTGATTTTATTGCTAATGTGTTATATTCTATGCCTTCTATGCAAACCCCTAATCTTGGTTATGACTATCATACAAATCAATTGTATGATTTGCATGTTCGGAGGGGAGAAATCGAGCCCTATGTGAACTACCCGTATCTCCCGGTCCAGCAAGGACCTATTCCTTAGTGGGAACCTTTTGATCCTACCATTGGTCCTCAGCCTTGCTACCCTTATTGGGAGGGTCCTCATGTTCACCCTAGTTCTATCACAGGCACCACCCCGGCCACTTGCGACTATCGGCGGCCCGGTGGTTGTGATTATGCATATGATCCGGCTAATCCTTTGCCCTTTCCAGACCCTGAGACTTTTGAGCAGTGGGCTAGGTTGGGTGAGCCGGTCTTAGATGATTGGTCGCATTATTTTGAGGATGATAGAGATAGGAGGGAAGGTAGGTTACGGGGTAAGGCTCCCATGTACAAGTAAATTCCTTCTGAATTTAAAGTTCCTTCTTTTTGGTCTTTTAAAGAGATTCCTTATTTGAAGGTAGGTAGACTACTTATGACTTTTGCAGTTCATTTTTGTTGTAATTTAATTGAATAAAAATAACAAAAAAATAAAGAAAGAAGAATGAATCAAGGAAATTATTTTTAGTTTTCAATAAAACTTGAGTAAGGAGTAGATCTTTTAGTCTAGAGATTTTCTAGAATATATTTGAAAGCGATAATTTCTTTCTTTATTTGTTTACTGTAACTACTTTAGCTGGGCGAAGGGAAACTTTCACGTCCGGCTTTGAAGGGGGGCGATCTTATAGGATAGGATCCTATCCCAATTTTTCATTTGCTAATCCTATAGCGAAACAACCTACTTTTTTATGATTACGCGGTTTATTCGAATATGAAATCCAGTCCTGGAAATACAACATCCCCCTTTTTTTACTACCCAAGGTTTTGATACATTTTGAAATAGAGAAATATCTACCGGAGCAAGCGCTATTCGAGAAAAATTAGCCGATTTGGATTTGCGCACTGTTATAGATTATTCATTCCCGGAATGGAAAGAGTTAGGGGAAGAAAGGTCCATAGGAAATGAATGGGAAGACCGAAAAGTTGGAAGAAGAAAGGATTTTTTAGTTAGACGCATGGAATTAGCTAAGAATTTTATTCGAACAAATATAGAACCAGAATGGATGATTTTGTGTCTATTACCAGTTCTTCCTCCCGAATTGAGACCGATCATTCAGCTAAATTGAAGTAAATTAATGAGTTCGGATATTAATGAACTTTATAGAAGAGTCATCTATCGGAACAATACTCTTACTGATTTATTATCAACAAGTAGATCTACTCGGGAGAATTAGTAATCTGTCAGGAGAAATTGCTATAAGAAGTCGTAGATACACTTCTTGATAATGGAATCCGTGGAAAACCAATGTAGGATGGTCATAATAAAGTTTACAAGTCATTTTCAGATGTAATTGAGGGGAAAGAGGGAAGATTTTCTGAGACTTTACTTGGTAAACGGGTCGATTATTTTGGCCATTTTGTCATTGTCGTAGGTCCTTCACTTTCATTACATCGATGTGGATTGCCTCGTGAAATTGCAATAGAGCACTTCCAGACACTTGTAATTCATGGTCTAATTAGGAACATCTTGTTTCGAACATAGGAGTTGCTAAGCATAAAATTCGAGAAAAAGAGCCGATTGTATGGAAAATACTCCGGGAAGTTATGCAGGGGCATCCTGTATTGTTAAATAGAGCGCCCACCCTGCATCGATTGGGTATCCAAGCGTTCCAACCTATTTTAGTGGAAGGGCGTGCTATTTGTTTACATTTATTAGTTTGTAAAGGATTCAATGCAGACTTTGATGGGGATCAAATAGCTGTTCATGTACCTTAATCTTTGGACACTCAAGCGGAGGCCCGTTTACTTATGATTTCTTATATGAATCTTTTGCCTCCATCTATTGGGGATCCCATTTTCGTACCAACCCAAGATATGATTATTGGACTCTATATATTAATGGGTGGGAGTTGTCGAGGTATTTGTGCAAATAGATATAATCCATGGAATCACAAAACCTATCAAAATGAAAGAATTGATGATAATAATACTAAATATATTAAAGAACCCTTTTTTTTTGTAATTTCTATGATGCAATTGGAACTTATCGTCAGAAAAGAATCCTTTTAGACATTCCTTTGTGGCTCCTGTGGCAGCTAGATCAACGCATTAGTGCTTTAAAAGAAACTCCCATTGAAGTTCACTGTGAATCTTTAGGCACCTATCATGAGATTTATTCGCATTATCTAATAAAAAGAAGTGTAAAAAAAAACATTTTTTTTATATAAATTCGAACTACTGTTGGTCATATTTCTCTTTATCGCGAAATTGAATAAGCTATACAAGGATTTTGTCAATCCTACGCATAGGGTACGAAATCATATCGTATTTTTGGAATTCGTGACACGAGGAAAATGTAGGTCGTCCTCTACCCTTTCCTAGAGTCAAAGAAAATTTATAAACACTCGACCAACCTAATACGAGTATATGGTAAGTCAAGGGTCGAACCCAAGGGAATGAATAGGTGAAAGCTATAGCCTAAGTCAAGCTACTTCGAAGTTTGCGGATGATGCGGTTGGTAACTAAGGTATCGAGAAATCTAGATGAATCGAGAAATTCAATAAACTAAACACTAGGGATATGGGTTCCACATGAAAGCTCAATGATTATGCTAATTGAAAAATCATTCAATCAATTCAAACATTGCAAAGGACAAACAATAGTTGCAATCAAAGGAATTCAAAGGCTATCTCCTATAAGTCAAGCTAGGGATCACTATGATATGGCTAGCTAGGAAAATCACAATCAAATTCAATCAATTAAAGCAAATCTCAAATCAAGGGTTCATGTCATTGAAATTTGCAATGCAATCTAGATTAATCTTATAGGTTGATCACTCCTAATCCAATCAATCACATGCACAACTATGTTAACCAATTTAATTGCACCATTCAAATCAATTTAGCATCATCAACTAGCAAAAATCATCAATCAAGCATGCTTCCTCTTCTCCCTAGCAACTAATCTACTCACTAAACATGGTGGAATTAAGAAACAAAAAAAATTCAATCAAATTCATATTCATGTAAAGCTAAATCAAAGGAAAATCAATCAATCAACAATTTCTAAAGCAAGGAATGTAATCTCAATAAAAATTCAAGAAACTAGAAGGAATTGCATTAAAAGTAAATCAAGGAAAAGAAATCATACAAACATTCATTGAATTGAAGAAGGAACTTCAAGATTAAGTTGAAATCTAAGATCAAATTCAAGTACTAACAAGTAAATCTTAAGCTTCTTTCTCTACTTTCTCTCTCTACTATTTCTGGAAAAATTCTCTCTCTAGTACAAAGTTTAGTCGTCCCTCAAAAAGAAAGTCAAAAGCTATAAATAAGAACAATCAAGCGAAGACGGCCGCACAGGCCGTGCGCACGCACAGCCCAGCCGTGCGCACGCACAGCCCAGCCGCGCGCGCGCACAGCTGGGTCTGCGGCACACACCCCTATGCCGCGCGCGCGCACCCGTGTGCGATGCATGGGCTTTGGCTCCTTCGCTTGCTTGATCAAACTCCGCGCTCCCGAGCATCCCGAACATCAGTGCACTCGAGATGATGCCCGCGAACATGGCAGTCCTAAAATGAGCAAATTGACTTGATTTTTCACCTACAAAACATAAATTAAACAAAGAGAGGAAGTGTAGCAAGGTAAAACTAAAACTAAAATTATGAATTATCAACTAAAAATATGAAAAACTCGTAAAAACCAATCGAGAACTAAAGTGAATTATAAAAAAATTGAAAATCAAATAAAACTAAAAGAATTATATGAAAATGATGAAAGAAAATAAAGAAAATGAACCTAAATCTTATTCTTTTGAGCGCCAAAAACGACGCTTATCAAATTCCCCCAAGCTAAACTTTTGCTCGTCCTCGAGCAAAACAAAATCAAACCCAAGGGAAAATGGTGACACTACTCATGCAAAGAAAGAAACAAGAAAAAATAGGGAAGATGAGGATATACACTAACTCACTTTCGCAAGAATCACGGTCAATTTTAGCAACTAAAGACAAGCCATTTAAACCCCTAGATCGCTCTAGAGGACGAGTGATGCTCTCATAAAGGTTTCCAAAGAGGTTAACCTATAACTCTTTTTATTAAAAAGGAGGCAAAGTAAAAAGAAAAGAAAAGAAAAAGTTTAAAACCTTAAAAACAAATGCTTATACAAAGGCTTTTTGCTCATGATCAAGGCACAAAGGATATCAAGCTTCCTCAAACAACAATGGTAAGCACGTTCATAAATATTGAGGGTTGATTGAAACATAGGGTATGCTAAGCGTAGAGAGCTAATGAGGCGCAATCCACTTTCATCCCAACCAATCTAACCGCGTTCTCCCTAATGGCCTCAAATCTTCCCTTAGTAAGCGTCTCTATGGTTCCACGAAGGAACCGGAAAAGATTAGAATTTGAGGGTCTCGACATCTCGACCTTGCATCCTTTTTCTTTAGGCTTTAACTCATAATGCCCTCCCTCGGTGCATGACTCAACCACTAGGTCGAAAGGACTTTCCCAAAGGTTGTATCGTAAGGGCAAAAGGTTAGGGGTAGGCTTAAAATTTAGAATTTGGTGGTACACCTAGATTATGAAGCAAAGGTTGGCCACACCTCAACACCAAAACAAAGAAGTCACCAAACAAAAACAAACTAATACCCCAAAGCTTATTCAAAGCTATATCCACAAGCATATATGTATGAAAAGCGTAAACGCTTCTCCCCCAAGCTGAAAGTAAGCATTGTCCTCAATGCGAGAAAAGGGAAAAGAATCATATCAAACTATTTTTTGAATGTTTCATTTTCTCTTTTATATGTAATTTTCATTAGATCAAAGCAATTTTCCTCGCCTTTTTTAACTTTGGACGGCTTTTCTTTGATATTGCATTTATTATGTCCTTGCCTTTTTTTAACTATGGACGGCTTTTTCGATTATATTCATTTGCCATTATTCACAATATGTACAAAAGACGAGTTTGCATACAAATAAAACCAATTTCCAACTTTATAGATCACAAACTCCAAAGGCATGACCATTTGCTTCACAAAAACCAATAATGGAACGAAAAGAAATAAAAGGTTCAAAGTTCTAAAGACGTGGCTTGAAAAGAAGGGGAATGGCTCAAACGGTTAGCAAGATGGCAAATGTAAATCCAATGAACTAAAAAGAAAGAAGAAAATCCTAGAAATGAAAAATTACCACCCCGAAAAATGGCCTTTGTCCTTCCTAGTTGGTTCGGTCTCGTGTTTGAGAATTATGAGTCAAGATTCAAGATTAGGGATGCAAAGGTGGAGGATGCACGCCGCACAATCAAGAGTGATGAAGGCTTGAAAAAGAGAAACCGCACACGGTTGTAGCAAAAACTTACTAAAGGTGTCAAATCCACCAAAGGAAGCAACTCCGTCTTACCACAAACCAAAAGAATCCGGCTTCAAGTCCCCAAAAGGTCTAAACCTCTACCTTAGCATACTCTATCCTTGAATCATCCAAAGATACTCTCAAACCGTGCAAACCATTGTATTTAGGAAGAAAAATAGCCAATGTGCAAGTTCAAGTGGTATTAAATCCAAAGTAAAAGCAAAAACATTTATTCATATTCACAAAAATAAAGTTTTTTTTTTATTTTTTTATTTTTTTATTTTTTTTTATTTTTTGTTTTTTTATATTTTTTTAAGTTTTTTGTGTTACAAGATAAAAGAGATAAAAGGAAAAGAAAAGAATAAGAAAAAGAGAAAAAGGAAAACAAGAAGGAAGATGAAAACAAAGGAGAAAGAAAAAGAAAAAGAAGAAAAGGAAAATGAAATGAAAAATAGAAAGGTATAGGAGAAGCAAAATGCAAAAAGGAATTAATGCTAACACACATAAATCCCAATCAACAAACAAGTGAACATTTGGCCACAACGCCAATGTTCCCAAACATACTAGGGTGTTAAAAAGAAAACAACCTCGAACCATTCAACTTCTCCTAGAACTAAACCTAGACTAAGCAACCAAGAAAAGAAAAAGAAAAGAAATAGAAAGATCTCACTGGTGGCCAAAGCTTTTGCACATTAAAAAGGTAAAAGAGCACCTTTATGAATTGTCGAAACCCAAAGCATAAGCAATAGAGCAAGGTGAGGAATAACAAAAACTATATAGAAAGAAAATTGTTAGTAACTTCAATACAAAAGAAAAGAAGAAAATAGAAAATAAAATGTAGGAAAATAAAGAAAAAGCCAGTAATAGCAGCAGCAAGGGTCAGAATCAACAGACTAAAATAGCATCAGGAGATAAGAAATCAGACAGTCATCATCAGGAATCATCATAATAAAGACATAGAGAAACTCAGCGGACAACAATCAGCGAAACAAACAACAAACCAATAACCGGGCAGAGGAATCCGCAGAAATACAGCAGCATTATCATAAAACCGAACAACAAAAAGATCAAAACCAAAAGCATAGGAGACTAGGGTTGAAATACAAAAGCAAGGGGGGAAATATGGGGAAGCACAGAAAAAGATGCAGGAAGCACCCCCAAGCTTAGACTGGACCACCCCCCGAACTTTAAACCTAAAGGCATATAGGCAATCGAGTAACATCATAAAAAGCACAGAAGAAGAGGGGGCCATGGTAGTATCACTCCTCACTATGGTAAAGGGTAGAATGAGAACTCCCCTCACCATTCTCCATCACATGACTAGAGCTGGCCATCTCACTCACGTCCATGGGAGCCTTACCCCTTTATCGACCATTCGTCCTAGCTCTATCATCCTCAAAATATTGAGACCAATCATCTAAGACCGGCTCACCCGACTTAACCCACCGCCCTAAAGTCTCAGGGTATGGAAAGGGCGAAGGATTACCCGGATCATATGTGTAATCACAACCACCAGGCCGCCGATAGTCGTAAGTGGCCGGGGTGGTGCCCATGATAGAACTAGGGTGAACATGAGGGCCCTCCTAATAAGGGTAGCAAGGCGGAGGACCAATGGTAGGATCAAAAGGTTCCCACTGAGGAATAGGTCCTTGTTGGACCGGGAGATAAGGGTAGTTCACAAAGGGCTCAATTTCCCCTCTCCGAACATGCATATCGTACAATTGATTTGTATGATAGTCATAACCAAGATTAGAGGGTTGCATAGAAAACATGGAATATAACACATTAGCAATATAATCAAGCCTAGCATGAATGGTTGACAAATCAAAAGTAGAAGGAGTGGAAGAGGGGGAAGGAATAGGTGTACCTTCCGGTTCAACTTTGGGAATAGTTTGAACATTCGATGAGAGAGCATTGGTCGAGCGGCCTCTTGTTTGTTTCGTCCTATGTCGAATAGAAGGAGGAATATCTTGCATTGGAGGCCTCCAAGATAAGGAGTCTTTCACTCTTGGACGGGTGGTTGCCCCTTTGCATGGGATTAAAAACCATTCTTTAACCCGAGAAACTTTCCAAATGAAGACATCATCCTTCTTCGTACGGTCGAGGAACTTTTGGTTCATAAGGGCGGAGATGTTGAGGAAATGAGAAGAAGATTTTTCTCGAGGATCAATAATTGGGGGAAGCTCATTTAACAAAGTATTATAGTCTTCATTGATGCATAGAGCTAGGATAGAAATCATCCCTCCCAATTGGATGCTCCCCGATAGGCTAACTCCATCCCGAATATCCAATAGTCGATTGATGAAGTGCTCTGTAAAATCCACCAACTCAATCTCGAAGTCATTTTGGTCGGCTATTCATAGCCAACAAAGCTCCTCGCGAGAGATAGCTCCCAAAGAGTCTTTGGAGCAAAGAGCGTAAGTGAGGAGACGGTTGAAATACCGCATAGTCAGATGAATCATGGAGGCGGTCTTGGAATTTTGAGGCTCATACTTCCCTTCCTCCGAGATACTTCTCCACCAACGTTGCTCATTATATCCATGATCCTCTGCCATTTGATCATGTGCCGGGTAGATACATTGTTCCGCGTCCGCGGCCCAAGGAAACTTGAAGTAAGAACATAATTGAGAATCCGTCAATGAGTGATCATGATTGAAAATTTGGAATGTCAAAGTCCTTGAGGAACCGTCACTTGATTCTTGGACTACCTCAAGAGAAGAAAGAAATTCATTGGTCACCCTAGCATAAGTAGGGGCGCTCAAATCCAAGAATTCCAAAAGATGAAGGCCCTTTGCAAGAAGCCGAACATCCTCATCTATGCCGAGAAACTTGTTTGTTGCTTGATCGTAAAATCTTGTTGGTCTAAGCTTTCTCTTGGATAGACGCTTGAAACGATCCCAATGTGATTCCTTAGAAAACTCAATGCCATATGTCTCTTCTACCTCGGGTGGAGGTGGAACAACATGCCTTGGTTTGCTAGAACTTGATTTTGCCCGCTTCTTGTGACGGATGGGAGCCATCTACAAGAAGAAGAACAACTCATGAGCAAATCTCACATATGTTATATTTCAATAAGAAACAAAAGTAATTGCTCAAGAGTCAAGCACACAAGCAATTATCTCAGAGTAGACACAAGTAAGACCAAGTCATGATATGGCTACATATGAACAAAATGCCATTAATATAGAATCATAAATTTGAAATAAGTAAGCATGGATTAAAAGCAAAAATAACATAAGAGACTAACTCATGAGTCAAATTGAGCAAAATAACCTCAAGCATTGAATTATCAAAGCAATAAAACTATTATAAAGAATACCCATGAGAGAGAAAATGACCAACAATGGTGAATCAAGGAATCAAGCAAATGATACAAATTCATCATGAAAAAGCTTCAATTTAACACTCAATGATATCATTCAACAAAAATTACAAGTTAAAGGAACCAACAATGGAGTTCTACCATGAAAGCAAAAACAAGGTTTCAAGCTGGAACAATGAGGAAGAAGATGACTAGAAAATAAGAAATTATACCTCAATGTAGCCTTGAATTACTTGCAAATTGCCCAAAATGAAGATTTAAGAACAAATAGAACACCCAAAGATAAGTTCCAAACCTCTACACAAATTCTCAAAATTTCGAAAATAAACCCAAATTATTAAATTTTTGCTTCGAAAATCTTGAAATTTTCTGGAAAATTTCGGAAATTTGATGAGTGAAATGTAGTTTGATGTTAGAATGAGAATAAAAGAGGTGAAATTGAGATGCTTTTGCTAGAAAAGATGATAGGGTTTGATGAGAGGATAGAGAAGGAAAAAGAAATCGGGGAGAGAGAAAGGGGAAATAAGGTGGAAAACTTGGGGTTATAAGGGGGGTGCGCGCTAGGCTGTTGCGGCTGGTGCGTGCGCGCAGAAGCCTGGTGCGTACGCACCAGCGCAGGGGGCCTGGCCTGCATTGGCTGGCGATAGAGGTAAAAACCCCTGCCCACCTGGTGCGTGTGCGCAAGCAGGGGTTCGTGCGCACCAGGTGGGGCTTTTTATGCTCAAAAATTCGGCCAAACTCTGACCCCTGTGGTGCGCGAGCGCAAGGTTGTGGTGCGTGCGCACCAAGGGGGTACGGGGATGGTTCAAAAACCAGCAATATTTGCCAAAATGAGTGAAAAATTTATGACCCCTTTGGTGCGCGCGCGTAGCCTTTGGTTCGCGTGCACCAAGCAATAATATGTCGGCCATGAATATACTCTCGTGTTTGCATAAGGGGATATTTGAAAGCTTGAAAAATGCAAACATGAGAGCATAAAACCCCAACAATATTCCACCTAAACATAACCAAACCTCGAGAAAGCTTGAAATAACACAAAAATTGTTGGAAATTGTCTCCGAATCAATCTCACGGTACCTAAAATCAAGAAAACAATTAAAAAGAAAGAGAAATAAGAAAAATCTCAAAGATAAAAGAATTAAAGAAAAATGTAAAATCAAAAGAAAAAGGTTAGAAAACCGGGTTGCCTCCCGGGTAGCGCTTGTTTAACGTCATAGCTCGACGTCCTCCACAAATTAAGGTGGTTGCTGGAAAATCAATGAGAGAACAAGGCCAACAAAAGCACCATCGAAGTACTTCTTGAGACGATGGCCATTGACCTTAAATGGAGAAGAAGAATCCATCATTGAGACATGAGCTTTCCGGGAAACAACTTCATTTTTGAATTGTAGAGAAGAACCTTATCGCCAACACAAAAATCTTTCTTCTCAATAAGCTTGTCATGTGTTTCCTTGGAACGAGATTTATACACACTAGCACAATCATAGGCATCAAACCGAAGCTCTTCTAACTCATGAAGATCTAACCACCTTTTCTCCCTCGCACTTACCAAGTCAAAGTTTATCTTCTGATTGCCCACAAAGCACGGTGTTCGATTTCAACCAGGAGATGGCATGACTTGGCGTAGACTAGGTGGTATGGAGTGGCACCTATGGGGGTCTTAAAAGCCGTTCGATAGGCCCAAAGAGCATCATCCAACTTATCCGACCAATCCTTTCGATTTCTTGCAACCGTCTTTTCAAGGATAAGCTTGATTTGACGATTAGAGACTTCCACTTGACCGCTTGATTGAGGATGATATGGGAGGCCGAATCTTTGATGGACTCCATGCTTTCTCAACATCTTTTGGAAGGCATGGTGAATAAAATGAGAACCGTTGTCGCTTATCACCGCCTTGGGAACCCCAAATCTAGGAAATATTATCTTCTTAACCAACTTCATAACCACCTTGTAGTCATTAGTTGGGGAGGCAATGGCCTCAACCCACTTAGACACGCAATCAACCGCCACAAGAATATATTGATTTCCAAAAGATGAGGGGAAAGGTCCCATAAAATCAATGCCCCACACATCAAACACTTCCAACTCAAGTATGGGTTGTTGAGGCATTTCATTTCTCTTGGAGATGTTCCCAACTCTTTGACATTGGTCACATGTCTTGACAAAGCCCCATGAACCTTTAAAGAGATGTGGCCACCATAATCCGCATTTAAGGACCTTAGTGGCGGTCCTAGAGGCGCCCATATGGCCCCCGCTTGGATCCGAATGGCACATTTTCAAGACACTAGGCACTTCTTCGTTTGGCACACAACATCTAAGTAAACCATCGACCCCACGCTTGTATAAGATGGGATCATCCCACACATAATGCGGTGCCTCTCTCTTGAGCTTCTTTCTTTGATTCTTAGAAAAAGAAGGAGGAAACTCCCCACATGCGAGAAAGTTCACTAAATCGGCAAACCATGGGAGTTCCCTTGCCTCAATAGCATACAAGAAATCATCAAGCATTCTATCTTTAATTGGAGAACCATCACCTTTAATTTGAAAATCTTCCAAACGAGAAAGATGGTCCGCCACAACATTTTCCGCTCCTCTTTTATCCCTAATCTCAATGTCAAAGGTTTGGAGCTCAAGAACTCACCGAATCAACCTTGGCTTGGACTCTTTCTTAGCAAATAGATACTTGAGAGCCGCATGATCTGTAAAGACAATGGTTTTGTAACCCAATAGATAACAACATAACTTCTCAAAAGCATGAACTATGGCAAAAAATTCCTTCTCTGTTCTAGTGTAATTCCGTTGAGCTCCATTTAGAGGCTTGGACATATAATAGATAACATGAAGTTTCTTATCCACTCTATGACCCAAAACACCTCCTATTACCGAATCGCTTGCATCACACATCAACTCAAATGGTAAATCCCATCTTGGAGCTTGTACAATAGGAGTAGAGATTAGAGCTTTCTTCAACTTGTTGAATGCTTCCAAACACTTATCATCGAACACAAAGCCAACATCTTTTTGAAGAAGATCATTAAGAGGCTTTGCAATGAGCGAGAAATCCTTGATGAATCTTCTATAAAACCCGGCATGCCCTAAGAAAGATCTCACTCCCTTTACGTTCACCGGAGGTGGAAGCTTTTCAATGACTTCAATTTTAGCTTTATCCACCTCTATCCCCTTATGAGCGATCTTGTGGCCAGGGAATATGCCTTCCTCCACCATGAAGTGACATTTTTCCCAATACAAGACCAAGTTCACCTTTTCACACCTTGCAAGACATTTTCCAAGGTTTTCAAGGCATGCCTCAAATGAAACACCTCCTACGGAGAAGTCGTCCATAAAAACCTCCATCTCCTCTTCCAACATATCTCCAAATATACTCATCATGCATCTTTGAAATGTCGCGGGAGCATTGCAAAGGCCGAATGGCATTCTCCTATAAGCAAATGTACCATATGGACAAGTGAAGGTTGTTTTCTCTTGGTCATCCGGGTGGATAGGGATTTGGAAAAATCCCGAATAACCATCAAGAAAACAATAGAACTTGTGCCTTTTTAGTCTTTCAAGCATTTGATCGATAAAAGGAAGGGGGAAATGATCATTCTTTGTTGATGTGTTTAGACGTCTATAGTCTATACACATCCTCCATCCCGTGACCGTCCTCGTCGGAATGAGCTCACCTTTCTCATTCTCAACGACGGTCATACCTCCCTTCTTTGGAACAACGTGAACGGGAGAAACCCACCTAGAACTAGAAATGGGGAATATGATTCCCGCATCCAAAAGTTTGGTGATCTCCTTTTTCACTACCTCACCCATTTGGGGGTGTAGCTTTCGTTGCCTCTCAATAGAAGGTAAAGCACCCTCCTCAAGAGTTATGTGATGTGTACATAAAGCGGGGCTTATACCTTTGAGCTCATCAATAGTATAACCCAAAGCACTTCGGTGCTTTTTCAAAACACCACACAACTTTTGAGCTTGATGCTCACTCAAAGAAGAGCTAACAATCACGGGAAAAGTGGAGTTGGGTCCCAAAAAATCATACCTAAGGTGTCATGGAAGAGGTTTGAGCTTAACCATTAAAGCACCTTTACCTTCCTTCGATGTTGCTACTTGCAACGCTTCTTGGGTAGAAATTCTCAAACACATTTTCCCTTCATCATCCTCAAAGCTTCCATTGAGCAAATCTTCATACAAACCCATCTCCTTGTTTGGGGTACCTATCTTCTCCTTATTTAACAAAAATTTCTCAAGAGCATTGTTAGAAGTGAGAAATTGCTCATGCATGGAAGACACAACATGATCGAGAGAATCAATTAACATACAATTTTCTAAAGAAGAACTTGGATATTTCATGCTATCATTCAAATCAAATTCTATCACTTCATCCCCTACTTTGAGTGAAATTTTAGCACTTTTTACATCTATCAAAGCACCCGAAGTAGCAAGGAATGGTATCCCTAGAATGATGGGGATATTAGCATCTTGATCCACCTCAAGCACAACAAAATCCACTGGAATAACAAATTTCCCGACCCTTAAAGGAACATCCTCTACCTTACCCTTAGGGAACTTAATTGACCTACCGGCCAATTGCAAAGTGATGTTAGTACGTAATAGTTCTCATAGCTCAAGTCTTTGGTACACCGAGTATGGCATAAGGCTAACACTAGCTCCTAGGTCACACAAAGCATTCTCAATTTGCATTTTATAAATGGCACAAGGGATAGAAAAGTTTCCGGGATCTTTTAGCTTAGGTGGCATCTTGTTCATTATGATAGCACTACAATTATCGGTCAAGTTCACCGTCTCTACACCATCACATGTTCTCCTACCACTCAAAATGTCTTTGAGGAATTTTGCGTAGTTGGGCATTTGGGTGACAACTTCGGTAAATGGTAAAGAGAGGTGAAGTTACTTAAGCATATCTATGAATCATCCAAATTGTTCATCTAACTTGTGTCTCATGAATTTTTGTGGATAAGGAAGCTTAGGTTTCACAATCTCTTTCTCCACTCTCACTTCACTAGGTTTCTCAATCTCAACCTCACTCAAAGATGCACCATTTCTCTCATCTTCAACCAATGCCCCTTTTGTGCCCTCTCTAGTCTCACTCATCCTAGGCAAACTCACCTCAAGGATCTTACCACTCCTTGTGACAATAGCATTAACCGGTCTCTTAGGATCTAGGCCTTGGGAAGGTAAAGAAGAAGGACTAGCATGGTCTTTCAAAGCATTAGAAAGTTGATAAATTTGATTTTCAAGCATCTTATTATGAGTCATCATTTCATTAAATTTCTTATCACTTACGGTCATGTAAGTGTTCAACAACTTTGTTTGATTTTCAATGATTTCTTCCAAATTTGTTCTATGTGAAAAAGAAGAGGATTGAACATAGGAATTATCATTTTGGGCCTTTGGAGCAAATCCGGGTGGAGGGCCTCTTTGAGCATTGTTTTGAAAATTGCCTCTACCTTGATTGTTCCAATTACCCCTACTTTGATTTTGACCATAACCTTGATAACGGTTACCACTACCTTGATTATGATTCCCATAACCTTGGTTTTGATTACCATAATTTTGGTTTTGATTTTGGCTACTATAACCTTGATTGTTATAGTTACCTCGAGAACCTTGGTTCCCTTGGTTCCTATAACCACCACCTTGGTTATAGTTGTCAAAATTTCCATGATTGTTGTAATTCCTATTCCATTGACCTCTTTGATTCTCAAACCTAGAATCATGATTATTTGACACATAGTTCACATGCTCATTCACATTTCCATCTTGATCATCACAAACATCCATACATGCATGAGGGCAACTAGAAACATCATGCTCATACGACCCACAATCATCACAAAACAAGCATCCACTAGGCATGTTACTAGAAGAAGGAAGGGGTTGAGAATTAGTAGACGTACCTCTCCCTTTACTTTGGGAGGGAAGACTTGAAACTTGGTAGGTAGCACTTTCCAACTTTGCCTTGATAGCGGACATCTCCTTCCCCAAGTTTGTCATTTGAGAAGATAGATTGTTGATTGCATTTAGATGATCAACCGAGTACACCGAAGAGCTACTCTTGCTAGTTGACTCTCTTTCTCCATCTTGCCAATCTCTATAATACCTCACTACGTCCTCAATTATGTCCACCACTTCTTCTTCCGTTTTGTTCATGATAGGACCTCCGGCTCCTCCATCTAAACATGATTTTCCTTGAGGGCTAAGACCTCCATAGAAAATTTGAATGATTTGATAGGTTGGAATTCCGTGATGAGGACATTCTCTTTGATACTCCTTATATCTCCCCATGCTTCATAGAGGCTCTCATTTGGCTTTTGCTTGAAACCTTGAATCAAAGCTCTAGCGTCCGCCGTTTTCTTTTGAGGATAGAAACGGGATAGAAATTCCTTGGTGACCTCGTCCCATGTCCTTAGAGAATTCGGCTTTACCTCCTTGTCTAGCCATTCCAAAGCACGACCTATGAGAGAAAAGGGAATGAGCTTGAGGCGGATGAATTCTTGGGAAATTTCGTTCACCTTGATAGTATTGCAATACTTCTCGAACTCCTTGAGATGGTTTAGTGGGCTTTCACGCTTGGCCCCACTAAATTGTCGCCTCTCTATCAAAGTGATCATTGCCGGTCTTATTTCAAAATCATTTGTCGGTGTTGTAGGTGGAGCAATCCCACTCTCAAATCTATATGAACCGGGAATCCCCAATTCTTTCAATGCCACTCTCGGATTTTCTCCCATTCTTGCTTGTTCTTCTTGTTGTGGCTCTTCTTTACTTGAAATGCTAGGGCTCAAAGATCGTCTAGCAACCCTCAACCTTGCAATAGTTCTCTCAATTTGCGGATCAAATGGCACTAGTGAATGATCACGTGTTCTATGCATAAAATCTCAAAAGAAATGGTTAGTAACACGGCTACAAATGTAGCCTTAAAGAAAATCTTTTTGTATTTTCAATTAATGGTGAAATAGACTCAACAACTATAACAAAGCACCAATATCATTCCCCGGCAACGGCGCCATTTTTGACATGAGGAAAATGTAGGTCGTCCTATACCCTTTCCTAGAGTCAAAGAAAATTTATAAACACTCGACCAACCTAATACAGTATATGGTAAGTCAAGGGTCGAACCCAAGGGAATGAATAGGTGAAAGCTATAGCCTAAGTCAAGCTACTTCGAAGTTTGCGGAAGATGCGGTTGGTAACTAAGGTATCGAGAAATCTAGATGAATCAAGAAATTCAATATACTAAACACTAGGTATATGGGTTCCACATGCAAGCTCAATGATTATGCTAACTGAAAAATCACTCAATCAATTGAAACATTGCAAAGGACAAACAATAATTGCAATCAAAGGAATTCAAAGGCTATCTCCTATAAGCCAAGCTAGGGATCACTATGAATGGCTAGCTAGGAAAATCACAATCGAATTCAATCAATTAAAGAAAATCTGAAATCAAGGGTTCATGTCATTGAAATTTGTAATGCAATCTAGATTAATCTTATAGGTTGATCACTCCTAATCCAATCAATCACATGCACAACTATGTCAACCAATTTAATTGCACCATTCAAATCAATTTAGCATCATCAATTAGCAAAAATCATCAATCAAGCATGCTTCCCCTTCTCCCTAGCAACTAATCTACTCACTAAACATGGTGGAATTAAGAAACAAAATAAATTCAATCAAATTCATATTCATGTAAAGCTAAATCAAAGGAAAATCAATCAATCAACAATTTCTAAAGCAAGGAATGTAATCTCAATCAAAATTCAAGAAACTAGAAGAAATTGCATTAAAAGTAAATCAAGGAAAAGAAATCTTACAAACAATCATTGACTTAAAGAAGGTACTTCAAGATTAAATTGAAATCTAAGATCAAATTCAAGTACTAACAAGTAAATCTTAAGCTTCTCTCTCTACTTTCTCTCTCTACTATTTCTGGAAAAATTCTCTCTCTAGTACAAAGTTAATTCGTCCCTCAAAAGAAAGTCAAAAGCTATAAATAAGAAAAATCGAGCGAAGAGGGTCGCACAGGCCGTGCGCTTGCACAGCCCAGCCGCACGCACCCCTGTGCCGCGCGCGCACCCCTGTGCGGTGCATGGGATTTGGCTCCTTCGCTTGCTTGATCAAACTCCGCGCTCCCGAGCATCCCCAACATCAGTGCACTCGAGATGATGCCCGCGAACATGGCAGTCCTAAAATGAGCAAATTGACTTGATTTTTCACCTACAAAACACAAATTAAACAAAGAGAGGAAGCGTAGCATGGTAAAACTAAAACTAAAATTATGAATTATCAACTAAAAATATAAAAAACTCGTAAAAACCAATCAAGAACTAAAGTGAATTATAAAAAATGGAAAATCAAATAAAACTAAAAGAATTATATGAAAATGATGAAAGAAAATAAAGAAAATGAACCTAAATCTTATTCTTTTGAGCGCCAAAAACGACGCTCATTAATTCTAGTCGTTCGGGTTCAACTAGGATCATAATTTGTGAATTTTTAGGTGAATTAAGATCAAGAAAAGGAAGTTTTATAATCACTAAAGCAACCCCATTCATTGTCGAATCCTACTTAGCGGAATATGGAGGTACTTATGGCAGAACGGGCCAATTTGGTCTTTCACAATAAAGCGATAAATGGAACTACAATGAAACAACTTATTAGTAGCTTAATAGATCACTTTGGGATGGCCTATACGTCACACATCCTGGATTAACTAAAGACTCTGGGATTCCAACAAGCCACTCCTACATCCATTTCATTAGGAATCAATGATCTTTGAACAATACCTTCTAAAGGATGGCTAGTCCAAGTTAGCAAAGTTTGATTTTTGAAAACACCACCATTATGGGAATATCCATGCGGTAGAAAAATTACGTCAATCCATTAAGATATGGTATCTACAAGTGAATATTTGAGACAAGAACTGAATCCCAATTTTAGGATGACTAACCCTTATAATCCATTCCATACAATGTCTTTTTCGGGGGCTAGAGGAAATGTGTCTCAGGTCCATCAATTAGTAGGTATGAGAGGATTAACGTCGGATCCGCAAGGACAAATGATTGATTTACCTATTCAAAGCAATTTGCGTGAAGGAGTCTCTTTAAAAGAATATATAATTTCTTACTACGGAGCCCGTAGAAGGGTTGTGGATACTGCTGTACAAACATCCGATGCTGGATATCTCACGCGCAGGCTTGCCGAAGTAGTTCAACATTAATTGGTCGTGTATTAGCAAACCATATATATATAGGTTCACGGTGCATTGCCACTCGAAATCAAGATATCGAGGTTGGACTTGTCAATCGATTCAAAACGCTTCGAACCCAACCAATACCCATTCGAACTCCTTTTACTTGTAGAAGTGCGTCTTGGATCTGTCGATTATTTTATGGTCGGAGTCCTACTCACGGCGACCTGGTTGAATTAGGAGAAGCTGTAGGTATTATTGCGGGCCAATCCATTGGGGAACCTGGTACTCAACTAACATTAAGAACTTTTCATACGGGCGGAGTATTCACAGGAGGTACTGCAGAACATGTACGAGCTCCTTTTAATGGAAAAATACAATTCAATGAAGATTTGGTTCATCCTACACGTACACGTCATGGACACCGTGCTTTTCTATGTGTTATATCGACTTATATGTCACTATTGAAAGTGAAGATATTCTACATAATGTGACTATTCCCCCAAAATGTTTTCTTTTAGTTCAAAATGATTAATATGTTGAATCCAAACAAGTGATTGTTGAAATTCGCGAGGGGACATCCACCTTGAATTTTATGGAAAGGGTGAAAAAACATATTTATTTTGATTCAAAAGGAGAAATGCACTGGAGTACCAATGTGTACCATGCACCCGAATTTACATATGGTAATGTTCATCTCTTATCAAAAACAAGCCATTTATGGATATTATCAAGAAAGCAGTACAGATCCAGTGTAGTCCCCTTTTCGCTTTCAAAGGATCAAGATTAAATGAACACTCATTCTATTTCTTTTGAACAAATATCTATTTTGAATTCCTCAGTCATTACCAATCAAGTAAAAGATAAATTACCGGACTCTTTTAATAAAAAATAGGATAGGATTCCGTATTATTCAGTTGTTAATCAAATCGGTCATTGTAATCTCATATATCATGCAAAAAATTTGGATTTATTGGCAAAGAAACGACGAAAAAGATTCATTATTCCATTTCAAGCGAGTCAAGAATGAAAAAAAGAATTAATGCCCCTTTTCGGTATCTCAATTGAAATACCCATAAATGGAATTTTCCGTCGAAATTGTGTTTTTGCTTATTTCAATGATCCTCGATACCGAAGAAAAAGTTCGGGAATTACTAAATATAGGACTATAGAGATGCATTCATTCATTAAAAAAGAAGATTTGATTGAGTATCGAGGAGTCAAATAATTTTGATCAAAATACCAAATGAAAGTTAATCGGTTTTTTTTCATTCCCGAAGAAGTTCATATCTTACCCGGATCTTCGTCCATACTGGTACACAACAACAATATCATTGGAGTCGATACACGGATTACTTTAAATGCAAGAAGTGAAGTAGCTGTAGTGGTTCGAATGGAGAAGAAAAAAAAAATAGAACTTAAAATTTTTTCGGGAGATATCCTTTTTCCTGGGGAGGGAGATAAGATATCCCGACATAGTGGCATTTTGATCCCACCAAGTAGGACAAATTCCAAGGACTCACAAAAATTGAAAAATTGGATTCATGTCCAACGGATCACCCCTACTAAGAGAAAATTTTTTGTTTTGGTTCGACCCGTAGTCCTATATGACATAACGGACGGTATCAATTTAGCACACTTTTCCCTCAGGATTTCTTGCAAGAAAAGGATAATGTGAAACTTCGAGTAGTCAATTATATCCTTTATGGAAATGGCAAAGTCACTCGAGGAATTTCTAACACAAATATTCAATTAATACGTACTTGTTTAGTATTGAATTGGAATCAAGAAAAAAAAGATTCTTCTATCGAAGAGGCCCGCGCTTCCTTTGTTGAAGTAAGAATAAAGTGTATGATCGAGACTTCGTAAAGGTCAATTTAGCGAAATCCGCTATTTCATATATTGGTAAAAGGAATGATCCATCATCTGAAAAAAAGAGGGAGCAGATCCTACCAAGATGAATCCATTTTATTCCATTTACTCAAAGATAAAACTTCAAAAATTATATAACCAAAATCAAGGAACTGTTCGTACGTTATTGGGGATAAACAAGGAATGTCTTTTTTTATAATTTTGTCATCATCTAATTGTTTTCGATTAGGCCCATTATCATTCAAGGGTGTAAACTATCACAAGGAATCAATTAAAAAAGATCCCCCAATTCCAATCAGGAATTCGTTTGGTCCGTTAGGAGAAGCCCTTCAAATTGTGCACTTTTTTTCATTTTACCATTTAATAACTCATAATCAGATCTTAGTAACTAATTATTTGCAACTCGAGAATTTAAAACAAATCTTTCAACTACTTAAATTTCAATATTATTTATTAGATGAAACTCGAAGAATTTATAATCCCGATCCATGTAGTAACATCATTTTGAATCCATTCAAATTGAATTGGTATTTTATAACTTTTTTGAAGAGATATCCACAAAAATTTATCTAGGACAATTTGTTTGTGAAAATGTATATATAACAAAAAAAGAAACACACCTAAAATCGGGTCAAGTTCTAATTGTTCAATTTGACTCTGTAGTAATAAGATCGGCTAAGCCCTATTTGGCTACTCCAGGAGCAATAGTTCATGGTCATTATGGGGAAATCATTAATGAAGGGGATACATTAGTTACATTAATATATGAAAAATATAGGTCTGGTGACATTAGGCAAGGCCTTCCAAAAGTGGAACAAGTCTTAGAAGTTCGTTCGATTGATTCAATATCGATGAATCCCGAAAAGAGGATTGATGGTTGGAACTAACGTATAACAAGAATTTTTGGAAGTCCTTGGGAATTCTTGATTGGGGCTGAGCTAACTATAGTGCAAAAGTTGTATTTTGTTGGTTAACAAGATCCAAAAGGTTTATCAATCACAAGGGATGCAGATCCATAATAGGCATATAGAAATTATTGTACGTCAAATAACATCAAAAGTCTTGGTTTCAGAAGATGGAATGTCGATTGTTTTTTTGCCCGGAGAACTAATTGGATTGTTTCGGGCAGAACAAACAGGACACGCTTTGGAAGAAGCGATATGTTACCGAGCTACTTTATTGGGAATAACAAGAGCATCTCTGGTTACTCAAAGTTTTATATCCGAGGCCAGTTTTCAGGAAATTGCTCGAGTTTTAGCAAAAGCGGCTCTCCGAGGCCGTATCGATTGGTTGAAAGGACTAAAAGAAAACGTTGTTCTAGAGGGGATGATACCCGTTGGTACCGGATTCAAAGGACTCATACACCATTCAAGTCAACATAAGGACATTCCTTTGAAAAAAAAAAGAATTGATTCAAGAGAAAGATGGGAGATATTTTGTTTTATCACCGAGAATTAGTTGATTCTTGTCTCTCAAAAATACATCAAAACAACAATGATTTTGGGGGTTTCAAAAGTAGAAGAAATTCATCTTTTTTATCTTTTATGTATTTGTTATGGTTATTTAATTTAGTAATAAAATAAAGAAATTAAAAAATAACGAATAGAAAGGAATTTATGGTTGGAGTTGTATATCAACGGCCAATTCGCGGTAGAGCGGTAGAAAAGAAGGTTCCGTTGGAACAATTTTTTATTTCAAAATACCTCATCTCTTGAATTTAATGAAAAAAAAGAGGAAGTGTAGGGAGAAATGACAAGAAGATATTGGAACATCCATTTGTAAGAGATGATGGAAGCGGGAGTTCATTTTGGTCACGGTAATCAGAAATGGAATCCTAGACGAAAAGGGGGGTATACTATAGTTATAGTAAATTTATACATGATCTGGACAACAGGCAGTTGCTCCTTAATCGTAAAATACTTGCACAAATAGCTATATTCAAGCCAAATTGTATTTCTATTATTTACAATGAGATCATAAAAAAAGAAAATTGCAAAAATTACCTCGAAAAGATTTAAATGAAGTTCCCTTGAGTTTATTCTCCGGGAGTATTAAAGTAGGAATTAGTCTGATAAAGTACGACAAATAAATAAAAATCAACAAATCCATTCAAAAAAAATCCCAATTTTTGTATTATCTTACGACATTACAATCAAATTTCGATTTTTTTTAAAATAAAACCCCAATCTGTGCTTGAGTTCAGATTCAAATTTTGATTTAATTCCATTATCAATTAAATAAGGAATAAGTCTATTTTTTTATTTATTTTTGGTTATAAAATTCGCAGTTCTAGTAGTCGACTCGGTTCTTTCAAACTGTTTTTCATCATTAAGAAAAGGTAACAAAGATAAAATACGAGCTTGCTTTATAGCACTAGTAATTAATCGTTGTTGTTTCAAGGTCAATCAATTCACCCGCCTAGATAAAAATTTTCCTTGTTCAGTAATAAATCGACTAATTAAACTCATGTTTCTATAATCAATTCCATCCCTCGATTGAATCGGGGGCAAACGCCTACGAAAAGATCGCTTGGATTTTATAAGGGGTCGCTTAGATTTATCCATAGTTTGTTTAGTTTATTACTTACACCAAAAATCCGATCCTATTTCTTAATTAGAATTTTTTTTAGGTCCAGCCAAAATAGGATTTTCTTTGTTTATTTCTATTTTATATATTATATATAATAATTATAAAATGTTGAATATGAACATATATTTTCTAGTAAAAAAAGAGTAAATAATATACATATTTCTTCTATAATGAAAATTAAAATTGTTCAGTTTGATCTATTTCTTTATCTCTCCAAGAATTCTATGTTTAGAATAATAGGGATAGAATTTTCGCAATTCCAACCGACTAGGCGTATTGTGGCGATTCTTTTGGGTAATATATCTGGAAACGCCCCTTGATCCCTTATTAACACTCTTTCGAACACAACCAGTACATTCAAAAATAACCTTTACTTGGGCATCTTTACCTTAGCCATGAACCCCCTTTTCATATTTAATTAAAGAAACTTTTCTATTTTTTTTGAAAAAGGGAAAAAATAGAAAAGTTTCTAAAATAGAAGTTGCTAACTAGAAATACAATTCTCAATTTGAAAGATTTTGTGGAAATCAATAGAGTAATATTAGTTAAGTAAAGAACTACTCCGTAATCAAATTTAAAAGAGTTTCTAACTAGATATTTCTCTAATCATAGTATTTCATTTAAATATTGTGTAGAAAACTCTTCACTTAACCTGAACTTAAGTTTTGGGAAGGTTGAATCCACTTTTCTTCTTTACTAAACTAACCCTCTTTTTTTAGAATAAATAAAAAAGGGTAGGGATTATTCACAGGGAGTTGATTCTATCTCGAATCTTCGCTAAACCCTTTCCGTATTAATAACTAGAATGAAAAAAGGGGAATGTCAACGGATCTGGAAAAAAATGATGGATTTCTATTATTATACCAGCTAAAGACCCTAACCATAAAGTACTTATTAGGACGGGTGCCACGGAAAGGTATGTTTTGAAATCTCGCATTGAAAATCCTCCTTTTTAATTTAATTGAAAAAATAAAGTAATACATATTGGATCTATGATCGGATGTATATATATGATAGTTAAAGAATACTTGTCTTTGTAAATAAAATGCCTAAGCTAAGTCAAATGAAAATAGAATTTAAAGAGATTTTTTTAAGAAAAAGAATAGCATGTCCCTTATCTACCGAACTCAACATTCCTACAACATATTTTTTTTACTTTATGATAGGTTTTAATATACAAATACTTTCTATTATACCTTAGTATGAGAAGAGGCCGAAAAGAAGAGGAAATAGCCGAGCAAAAAAAATTCTGTATTTTCTTTTTAAGGAAAAAAAGAATGTGGAAACAAGGTGAGGGTTCTTTACAATTACACTATAAAAACGAATTGAATTGAAAGGGATGTAGCACAGCTTGGTAGCGCGTTTGTTTTGGGTACAAAATGTCATGGGTTCAAATCTTGTCATCCTTACCTAATTACTTTTACTCTGAGAAGTAAAGAGGAATTAATTAAAATTTTGATTAAAATCGAAGATGCGTAATCCCTTTTTTTTATTATACTCTATATGGTAGATAATCTATGCATACAGGATGTAGATATAGTTAAGAATTATAAAAAAAAAAACCATTATTTCCAATCTTTCTTATCTATTGTGATAGGAAAGCGCTCTTAGTTCAGTTCGGTAGAACGTGGGTCTCCAAAACCCGATGTCGTATGTTCAAATCCTATAGAGCGTGAATCCATTGTTGTTAAGTCAAGTTGAATTATAGAAATAGAAAAGACTTAAACTAAACTAAATGAATAGTAATCTAATCGAAAATTGACCTCGTGTTGATTTGATAAAGGAGGAGGTCAATCAAAAAAAGATTTGTTAATTAATTAAAGATCCAACTGATCACCGCGTATGTATTGTAAATATGTCGTCACAAATAATCCATCCAAAGTAATAGGAATTAGACCTAAGACGATTCCAAATAGAAAAACTTCAATCATTTCAATTCGTTTGAAAAAAAATGAAAGGTAATATCTTCCCCTAAATATGAATCTGAATTCCCCACAAATCTCAATAACAATTATCAATTGTCGCAGTAAAGAACTCTAAAATAGACGAAATCCTACAATACAGTAGATTTCTTGAGTTGTTTATTCAATTAATTTTAAATAACTCGTATCTTGCTTAGACCTATAAATAAAGCAGAGGTTATAGTTAATGCTGCTAGTAAATAACTGAAATAACTAGTTAGAGTAGACATAAAGGGGCTAAAAAAACAGATGTTCTTTTTTTACATATATTTTTCTAAAGTACTTACCTAAGTTTCCATTTGGAAAGCGAATAAGAAAAAAAAAAGCAATGCAAAGGATCAAAGAATAAGTTAAATTTAAATTTTTTGATTCATCAACTATTACATTTCTCTTTAACATTATAAATGCCACTAACAAAAAAAAAAGTAAGGGCCGTAGAAAAAGAAAGAAATGACTCATTATTTGTGACATTTACACATCTCGTCGTTTTGAATCTACGGATTTTTTTGGAAACCCTTTAGTAAACTAATCGAATATTAAACAAATAATAACTATGACATGAAATTTTAATCAAAAAAGTTATTTATTTGAAATACTATAGAATATAAAAAAATGAAAAAAATTGATTTATTTTGTCCAACTCGATTCTAAGACTAAGACTTTGCTACTATCTTTGCCTTTATAGGTTCCATGCTTAATATTATTTAGTTATAAATAGAAACCCGCATTCTTGCAGTTAGGTAAAAAAAACCTTTGGATTTAATGCAACAATGGATGTATTACAAAAATGCATTAATTAAAATCAATTAATGAATCTTTTATTTAACAATTAAACAATCCCTAAAAATATTAAAGTACGGAATTCCCCAAACCTCTTCTATTTCTATATCTAAACCAATAGAGTAACAAACTTGTCAGATTTCCACTTTCCTCGACATTCAGTTTTGAGTGTGAAGCCAATACAATGATAGAGAGAAACTGTATACTAGTTCTATTTGAAAAAAAGTTCTATAGAAAAAAAAAGGTGCCTAGTTCCATGTAGACAAATAAAATATAAAGTCACGTGTACTTTAGTTCAATATTAATTAAAATTGCCTTGCTATGTCCGAAGAAGGATAACTATACTTATTCAGTATACTCTAAAGACACCTTTGGTACTCTATTGGTAATCCTATAGGTTTTTTTACGTTTTTACGTAGTAAAAAGTAAATTTTTGTTTACTGATTTCTTCTTTTATGGATTTGCGTTTTCTTGTACAAGAATATGTGGAGCTCAATATGTCTGGAAGAACAAGAGAACATTCTTTTGCTGATATTATTACAAGTATTCGATACTAGGTTATTCATAGTATTACTAACCCTCCCTATTCATTGCGGGTTGGTTATTCGTCAGCACAGGTTTAGCTTACGATGTGTTTGGAAGCCCTCGACCAAACGAATATTTCACAGAGAGCCGAGAAGGAATTCAATTAATAACTGGCCGTTTTGACTCTTTGGAGCAACTTGATGAATTTAGTACATCCTTTTAGAAGGCCCAATGACCATAGATCGAACCTATCCAATTTTTACAGTGCGATGGCTGGTTGTTCATGGACCGGCTATACCTACCGTTTCTTTTTTGGGGTCAATATCCGCAATGCAGTTTATCCAACGATAAACAAAACCAAATCCAAATTATAGAGCTACGACACAATTAAACCCGAACGAACAAAATGTTGAATTAAATCGTACCAGTCTTTATTGGGGTATATTACTCATTTTTGTACTTGCTGTTTTATTTTCTAATTATGTTTTCAATTAAATAAAGAGAAGGAAATAAATATATAGAATATAGAATTCGAATAGAGTAGGAATTCTCTTATCCCATTCGGAAGGACCTCATTTCATAATTAACCATGACTGTTTATGTCTCTAGCACGACCACTTGATGAAATGTGGAAGGAAGTGGGGTAAATGGCTTATACTACTAGAGGAATTCCTCTTTGGATAATCGGTACTATAGCTGGTTTTCTTGTGATCGGTTTACTAGGTATTTTCTTTTATTGTTCATATTCTTGATTAGGCTCATCGTTGTAATAAGTAGTAATTTGATTAATTGAGGTATCGACATGAAAGTATAAGAACTCAACAGGACCTTCCTTCCCCTTCAAATTAGACAAAAAAAGGAGGGGGGGGGTCCTATTTAATTCTTTTTTTAATTATCATAATTTTTTATTCGAATTTTTTCATATAAATGAAAAACAGACCCCCTTTTTTGATGTTTTTAGAGAGTGTATTTGGTTATTCAAAACATATATTCCTCAATCATACTTATTGGTCCTTCCTAAATTGTAAAGTTAAAAGAAAGAGAAAGAAGCAATCAATTGATTTATTGAATGACTAAATAGAAGCTCTATTTTTCTAGATTAAATAGAATGCAAGAAGTTCCATTTGTTCAAGAAATTGACCTCTCCCTTTTTTGAGTTTGTCCGCTCCTTACACATGTAATACTAAGGAAAAAAGAATCAATCTAAAACGAAAAAAGGGTGAAATCTAGAAAAAATAAAAAGACTAAGTCTTTGACGAGGGGAATCAAGACTCGTTATTATTTCGACACACAACAAGTATGTGTAAAATTCCTTGTCGTGTGTCTAAGACCAGGAAGGCGGATGAATCCCCCTAGAATCATTTGGTCCCCTCATTATTGTTTTCATGAAATTCACCTTTTAGTCTAGTATCGAGTCAAATTTCTATTGAAAAAAAGTAAAAACGTTTTCTTCACAATCCAATACATTATTATAACTCAAAATCTTGCTCGTAGATGTAGAAGAAAAGTAGAAACAAACAAAAAAGAACCTTCTTGTAATTTTGTTTTTTATTTATTGATCATCCAAAACTGTCAAAGAATTGAATTGTTAACAAGAATTTTGTTATTGTTACAAGCTTGATCTTGATAAATTCACGAATATAGAAATTCATTTCGGACAATTGAACCTTCTCGAACTGTTTCTTTTAAGAGCCAAAAAGATTTTTGCTAGAATAACGGATGCAAAGAAAAACAAAAGCCCTTGTACGCGCAATGGATCTTGAAGGACTATTTCTGCATCTCCTTGACCAAATCCACCCACATTACGATTACTTGTTAATGGTTGATCAATTTTGATGGATTCACCCTCTGAAACAATAAGCTCCGGTCCTGGCGGGATAATAACAACGACTTCATGTTCGTTCGAGGCATCCGCTATATTTATTTCGTATTTGCCCTTTTCTTTTTATACAATTTTCTTTACTATACCTGCTGTTGTGGCAGTATAAACTGTATTGTTACTCTTGCTTCCGTCAGGATAAATCTAACCCCTTCCCCTGTTACCACCTACATATATCGGATATTTTAAGAAGTGAACGTCTTTCTTAGTGGTAGGGTCTAGGGAAAGAATAGGAAAGGTAATTTCAGTATATTTTTGCCATGGAATAGGACCTATCACATGAATACTTTTTTATTGGGGCGATAGCTCTGAAAAGAAAGATTCCCTATCCTTTCTTTTATTTCTGGAGAAATACGGTTAGGGGGGGAGGCTAATTCAAACCCCTCGGGTAAAAGAAGAACAACCCCCACATTCAAACCCCCCCTTTTGCATTAGCAAGAACTTGTTTTAATTGCATATCATAAGGAATTCGAACAATTGCTTCAAATACAGTATCCGAAAGGACCGCTTGTGGAACCTCAATATCCACGGGCTTATTGGCTAAAGTGCAATTGGCACATACAATACGTCCAGTCGCTTCTCGTGGATTTTCATAACCTTGCTGTGCGAAAATGGGATATGCATTCGAAATGGATGACTGAGTTATTATATATATCACGAGTGAGATGGAAATGGATCGAGTCATCCGTTCTTTTATCCAAGAAAAGGTATTCATAGTTTTCATGGTCCAACCGTTGATTCCGAAAATTTCTACAATAAATTTGGTAGGTTGCTAATAGTGTTCCCTATCCATCAGTCTGCTATTTACTTTAACTAAAAACTTAATTTAATAAAATAAAATTACTAGAATATAGGAGGAACTCCCCGCCTTAGATGGGTAGAAATAGAAAAAGGGGGTACAATTGGTAATGCTTTGATTATTGATTATGTAAAAAGCACCAGTAGAATTAAAAACTTGAATTAGATTTCTTATTATATACCCCTTTTCTTTTTTCAGTCATTCATTGAATGATAAATTACTACAAGTGATTGGGATACACGATTTAAAGAACGGAAAATCCAATATTTTAAAAATGTATATAGAATGACTGAAAGAGTGGAAACAAGACTCGATATAATTTGATTGTTATGGGCATGTAAATCCAAAATCTTTGTAGATAGAGCTAATCAGTAGTTTCTAACCTCGGGGCGAATGAAATCCGATACATAAATCGATTACTAAAAGAATGAAAAAAGCTTTTATTGGTCGCTTTAGTTATATAGGAATTCCTAAACCCAAGAATTAAGAAGAATAAGTTCTTTATTTCTCAGAATGGAATAACCACCTAGAATAAGGAAACAGATAAAATTTGTGGAGAAGTGCAAAATCATATGGATACAATCTTCATTGTACGTCTTGATCAATTGAATCGTTTCATTGTTGATTCCTATACGAAGATTTTGTAGATGTGTTTCTGGACATTCCTTTATCATTTCGTCCAACAAGCGGAGCTCCTCGAATTCGATCCATTTTTCGCGAAGTTTTTTGTTTTTTTTTAATATCACTCAAAAAAGTTTTAGATTGCTTAGTATTATATTCCACCAAGTAGTAACCTAAGATTTAAGACTTTTTTGAAATGATAGATAGGTCCATCAGGGTATAAATACTATAGATACAAGATATAGAAAAGGAATAAATGCTTTCTTTTTTTCCATTTTTTTTCATCAATAAATTGTTAATGAACCCACCGAATATTCATTGAAAGGAAGGAATTTCTTTCGACGAATACCCGGCAAAGCCATTTCGTTTTTTTCAATTAATGAATATTTTTTCTTTTTATTTCAAGATGAAAGAACTCACTTTCTACCAAAATAGAAAATATTTTCAAAAGTTGAACAAATTAACCATAGCACAAAAAAAAAGAATTTAAGACTTGAATGTGATAATAAAAATGGATGGAAAAACACGATAGAATTTGGATAATTTAATTCTTGTTATAATTAGAAATTATAAGAAATCAAATTATTTCATCATTAAAGTGAACAAAAGATTACTAAAAAAGCGATAAAATTTACATAATGTATGTAATATATCAATTACAAATACTGGAAATTCTATGGAATTGAATTGGTTTGTATTTGTAGACATAAACAGTTTCCCCCTTTTTGTTGTTAGTATACGTCTGCTTTGACTCGAGTGGGCGTTTTGATGAGATTTCTATTAAGGTATGCCGTAGAAAAACGTATTCTAGATTTTGTATTTTACGCCAAGTTAAGAAAACTTTTGGTATTTTCATTCATTTTTCAAAATCCTTCAATTGGTACACGCAATAAATAGGCCAATTTAGCCGCCTTTTGTTCCATTTCTCGTGGAGTCAAATTCACATCAGTACGAGTTAAAGGAATGGCTCCTTGTCCTCTGATTTCCAGATAAAGAACACGGTGAGTATAAATACCCTCTTTAAGTTCTATTCTAACAGGCTAAATATCTTTTATAAGATATCGAAAAAAGATGCGACAATTTTTTCCACGGAGTCCCCAGCGAAAAATACAAACTATTCCCTTTATTTCTATCGAATCGATCATAACCACTACCCACATTCCCCGAAATTGCACACCACAAATATGAGCTAATAAAGAGGCCGACAATCCCATAGAAAGACATTACGATCCCTTGTGGAAAAAAAAGAATTTGCTGGGGAGGAAATAAAGATATCAAATTCTTACCAAGATAGCTGGAAATTCCAACCAACAAGATTCCTAATGAACCGAAAAAGAGGATAAAGGCCTAGCAACAATTACTTATTTTTCGAGATCCCATTATATGTTCTACCCATATGCTTTTTGATTGCCAATTCATACTAGATCCGGTTGCATTTAATTTGAATTTAAAGAATACCCCAAATGAATTGTACTTTCCTTACTCTTTCTTGTTTTCGATGTAACTCTCATCAACTAGTCCTATTTTGATGTCAGAGGTGTTTTACTTTTATTTCTTTCTATTTTTTCTTTTAGTTCGATCAAAATAATAACATCTACCCTTAATATTGTATTGTCAGTTTTCCGTTTACATCATATACATAAGAGCTCGTTCATTTATATTCAGAAGAATAATGTGTTATACCATTCCGCTAAACATATATCTGTATTATAAAAGTCTAAGTTTTTAAAAATGAGATTTTGACGAGACGATCAAAACAATTTTATTTTTTTGAACATGAAGAAATAAAGAAGCCATTGCAATCGCTGGAAATACTAGGCCTATTAAAGGCACAAAAATTGAGGGAAAGTTCATAGTTGTCATAGACCGGGTACCTCGATTTACGATATTGTAATTGTACCTGTTTGTTATATTTTTGTTGTTATTATCTTACTATATGAAAATTAATTAATTAAAATTCTATAGAATGAATATAGTATAGAATAAGTACAAGAAATGTAGAACTAAAAAAGCAATTCGATTTCTACATATAATATATGATAATTGCGTTTACTTTCTCTTTTTTTTTCTTTTTCTATTACTAATTCAAGAAAATCGAGGATTTATTATAAATTCAATTTCCAAAGCAGTCGTTAGAGTCCGATCCAAGATGTATTTTAAATAAAGACTCCTCGACGAAAGATACAAACAAAAAGTTTATTTTATTTGAATCTAGAGGAAATAACCATGGAGGTTTTTGTTCGCGACATCCTAATTGGAATAAACAAACTTTTTAACACAAATATAAAAATTGCCCTTAATCCTCGCCTTAATTTTGATTCAAAGGAAAAAAAGCATGCAACTGAAATAAAAATTCGGCTGCTTGTGACCCTTCAGGTACTGTCTTATTCAATTTTGCTTAATTACTCTTTTACCCGCAAATGCATTGTAGGCGTTTGGTTCAGCAATAATAATATCCCCCCACATACCAAAGTTGGCAGTCACCCCACCAGTAGTAGGAGATGTAAAGATTGATACATAAAATAACTTTTTATTTGATTGATAATCATATAAAACCGACGAGATTTCTCCGTTTGCATTAAGTTCAAGCTTCCTTCTTGCATGCGTGCCCCCCTAGAAGCACATACTATAATGAGTGGGATTAATTTATTGGCAGCATACTCAATCAACCGGGTGATCTTTTCCCCTACTTCGGATCCCACACTGCCTCCCATAAATTGAAAATCCATAACACCAATTGCTACAGGAATACCGTTTAGTTGACTTATACCTGTTTGAACAGCCTCAGTTAAACTTGTCTTTATTTGATAAGAATCAATACGATCTTTATAAGCATCCTCCTCCAAATGAAATTCGATAGGATCCATAGAGACCATACCTTCATCCATAGGATTCCAAGTACCAGGATCAATCAGAAGTTTGATTCTATCTAAACTACTCATTTTCAAATGATATCCACATTGTTCACAAATACCCATTTTGTACTTAAGTAATTTCTTGTAATTAAATGCATAACAATTTTTGCATTGAACCCACAAATGTTTAGATTTTTGAGTTACATCAAGATTTGTAGAATTTTCAATTTTAGGGAAATTATTGTCGTTCGTGATAATTCTTTTACTGAAAATTTTGCAGGCATTTCCACCTTCATTAAAAATGTAACTCGAATGTATCTATCACTGTAATTGTCACTATCACTTAGGATGGAATTGCCACTACGGATTTGAGAATGAAGATAATTATCAATGCAATTATTAATGTGATTATTCCAACTATCTTCAGTATAATCCATGGAATGATCATTATAAGTATCGCCACTCTTAGATCTAGAGTTTATATAACTTGAATTCCAATAATTTGAAAAGGAACTTTGCAGTTCATTCAGAAAAGACGGATCATTGTCAATCTCAAAAATTTGATTTTCAATATCAAATTATAGGGAATAACCGTCCCGTTTACTATCTATAAGTAAAAAAACAGTATCAGAGATGAAATTCCGAATGTCCATAACAAGAACTAAATGATCAACATTACTATAACTAGAACTGTCACTATTTCTCCAACTATGAATGGTTTTTTAGTTTCATTTAGACTCGGATCTTCCGTTGTACTAGTATTTTCAGTAGGACCAAGACTGTCCATTGATTTACTTAATCCACACCCGTATTTGTGTTCTAACTCTTTTTTAGACAAGATCGAATTGAACTAACCCTTTTTCATAGAGTTTTCTTGCCCCCCATTCGCATGAAAAAAATTGATGAATAGTCATTCTTTGATGAAAAAAATTGAACATTAAAATAAGCATCTAGATACAACCGCTCAGATTATTAACTAAATATTAATGAAGTATTATATTGAAAGAAAGAATTTTTTTCTTAGAAGAGAAAATTCACGCGTAAGAGAATGTTTAAGAACTTCAATTTCAGAATTGGAATCGGGTTGGTATATTTTTTATTTAAAAAATTGAGTTCGAGCAGAGTTGTTTCTGTTTATTGTATAAGGAAAAGAAAAAAAAGACTAAGCTACTTGTTTTACTCTTTGATAAGGAAGGTATATATATGAAATCGAAAAGTCTCTTTAACAATGTTTCCAATGAAATTTGTTTTCAAATTCAAACCCAGGCTTGGATCCAAATCAAATTATACTAAACAAATCCAAGTAGGGTGTTCCTAGATCCATTTCTTCAATTCAATTGCAGTTGATTGGTTTTAACTAATAATCAAATATTACTAGTTTATTAAACTATATAGTTTAATAAATTAGTAATATTTATTACTATATATTTAGTAGTGCTGTACGAACTCAAACCGTAGACCTTCTCGATAAAATCGATCAAACTTTATATTCTCAAAATGATTTGAAATGTTTCAAAAACCTAACATGCAATTTTTTGCATTGGGCTTTTTCAAAACTGATATAAATATCAGCTAGTCTACCATATTGTTCTTGATAGAAAGAAAATTGTTCCATGTGCTCAGATTCATTATTCATTTGAACTTTGATTCAAAAGCACTACCAAAGTGTTTCAAAGAAGAGTTATCTTGATGTAGGTCTGCCTTTAGCCTACATGAATTTGAAAAGTAAATTGAGTCTCTATCGTTTCGCTTAAAGAATCCAATATGAAACATCATACACCTTAAAGTTCCTAGGATGAAAAGAGATTTTTGAGGCCCTTATACTCATTATGCCTAGCATTGAATAGGTTGGGTATTCACCCTATCAATATGTTAAATCAATGATGGGTTCTATTTGGTTACTAAATAGAAACTTGAATTGGACCGAACTAGAATTCATTGTCAGGATATTGTTTTCTTGTTTTGTTTCCTCAAAGCCTAGTGTAAGACATCGATTTTTCAAAAAGATTCATTCTTTTGATTGCATATATGATGGACTTCCCTGAAAAACATTAGCGCGCGTGTAAACGAGGTGCTCTACCTAGCTTAGCTATAGCCCTTGTGTTTATGCTCCATATTTTAGTATGTATATAATTTCTTGTCAAGAGAAATATTCTCCGATATACCATCATAGCTCTTTGATCCGTTTGATTTCTATTGCTTATAAGTAGTATTCGGTTTATAATCAATCTATGGAATGGTAATATTTAGTCCTCTTTTTAATGATAGAAGGACTACTTAACTCAGTGGTTAGAGTGTTACTTTAATACGGCGGGAGTCATTGGTTCAAATCCAATAGTAGGTAAAACTTATTAGATACCAAAATAAGAGTCGAGGGTATTTAATAAATTTTTCTACTTACCCTTTGGATTATTACGACTATTAAATAAATTATCTTTTCC
This sequence comes from Chenopodium album, assembly GCF_948465745.1. Lineage (NCBI taxonomy): Eukaryota > Viridiplantae > Streptophyta > Magnoliopsida > Caryophyllales > Amaranthaceae > Chenopodium > Chenopodium album. The sequence continues at coordinate 33,882,103 of NC_137847.1, forward strand.
TTTTTATTTTGTTGATTCAATCAACAAAATAAAAAGAAAAAGATATCTCCTATATATTTAGATTCTATATATAGAAAGAGTGTACAAACAAAACTTTTTTTGATTATGATTATTTGGACGCACGCACCGGCTGGTTACGAAGAAATCGGATTGCTAGCCTCTACTCGTGTCCTAGCTCGTCTCAAAGCTAAATTTGCTTTAATTACTTGTCTCTTTCCTTCCGCTTTCCTCAAGTTAGCTTCCGCTATTTCAAGAGTTTGCTGAGCTTCTTGTGAATCAATATCATTACCCCTCTCAGCATCATTTACTGAAATCGTAATCTCATTATTGCATGTTCTTGCAAAACCGCCCATCAAAGCCATTGTTAACCGTTAGTCGTAAAGACGTATGCTTAAAATTCCTATATCTACCGATGTGGCAATAGGGACATGGTTTGGTAATACACCAATTTTGCCACTATTAGTAGATAAAATGATTTATTTTACTTCTAAATTCCAAACACTTCGATTAGGAGTCAGTACACAAAGATTTAAAGTCATTTCTTTAATTTTCTCTCCGTTTCTAAGTTCATAGCTTTCGCGGTAGCTTCGTCGATGTTACCTACCAAATAAAAAGCCTGCTCAGGAAGACTATCTAATTCTCCGGAAAGGATCAATTGAAACCCTGTGATTGTTTCTTTTAGACTAACATACTTTCCTGGAGAGTCCGTAAATAGTTCTGCTACGAAAAAAGGTTGTAATAAGAAACGCTCAATTTTTCGTGCTCTTGCTACAGTTAAATGATCTTCTTCGGATAATTTGTCCAATCCAAGGATAGCTATAATGTCCTGAAGTTCTTTGTAACGCTGTGAGGTTTCCATAACTTTTTGCGCAGTTTCATAATGTTCCTCGCCAACAATTCTAGGTTGGAGCATAGTTGACGTTGAATCTAGGGGATCCACAACTTGATAAATCCTTTTCGCGGCCAGTCCTCTTGATAGTACGGTAGTAGCATCTAAATGTGCAAATGTCGTGGCAGGAGCGGGATTGGTCATATCGTCTGCAGGTACATAAACTGTAACGTACGCATTTCGGTACTAAGGTTAGGTTGATAGCCTACAGCGGAAGGCATTCTACCTAATAAGGTAGATACTTTAGATCCCGCTTGGACAAAATAGAAGATGTTGTCGATAAATAGAAGTACGTCTTGTTCATTAACTTCTCGAAAATATTCCGCCATAGTTAGGGCAGTCAACCCAACTCTTACACGCACCCCTGGCGGTTCATTCATTTGCCTGTAGACTAAAGGCACCTTTGACTCTGTAATATTTTGTTTCATTGATATCGCCGTATTCTTTCATTTCCATGTAAAGATCATTTCCTTCACGAGTACGTTCACCTACTCCGCTAAATACGGATACACCCCCATGCGCTTTTGCAATATTGTTAATCAATTCCATAATGAATATTGTTTTCCCCACTCCCACTCCCCCAAATAGTCCGATTTTTCCTCCACGACGATAGGGGGTTAAAAGATCTACCACTTTAATTCCTGTTTCAAAAATAGATAATTTTGTATCTAACTGGGTAAAGGCGGGCGCGGATCTATGAAAAGGAGATGTTGTGCGAGTATCAACTGGACCCAAATTATCAACAGGCTCTCCAAGCACGTTAAAAATGCGACCGAGAGTCGCTCCCTCGACTGGAACGCTTAAAGGAGCTCCTGTTTCAATAACTTCCATCCCTTGCATTAGACCATCTGTAGCACTCATAGCTACAGCCCTAACTCGATTATTTCCTCCAAATTTTTGTACCTCACAAGTAACATTTATTGGTTCACCAGTAGTATCTCGACCTTTAACTACTAGAGCATTGTAAATATTGGGCATCTTTCCTAGAGGAAAATCTACGTCTAGTACTGGACCAATAATTTGAGCAATATGCCCCAGGTTTTTTTTTTCAAGTGTGGAAACCCCAGGACTAGAAGTATTAGGATTGATTCTCATAATATAAAGTATGTCAATATTTTTGGCGAAAATGCATATTATCGAACCCAAAAAAAAAATATGCCGAAAGCAAGCTGATCGATTAATTAAAAAAGAAATTAGAGTTAGCAATCCGTTTTGCCGGTACCAACAAAAGGACTGCAATTCAATTGCTTACTTTACGTTTTTGAATTATTGTATTCAATTCAATAACAATCCTAAGAAAGTGTTTTATTTGCCTATCATTATAGACAATACGTTCTGTATTATCTATGGAAATCAAACCCGAACTCTAAAACTATTTTTTTCTTATGATTCCTTATTTCTATTGCTTTGGGAATTAGTTTAGATTTAGTAGATAGATTTATATCTAGCCTATTCTTTTACCCTTTCATGATGGAATTCTACCTATTTTCATAAACATATACAACATATACTGCTGTCAAGAGTCAATTTCGAATTTTTAATTCTTTCAATTCTAATGGGGATACGAAATTCGAAACTTGAAAAACAACGCTTACGATTGGGTCGCGCCATACGTATGAAAGAGTATACAATAATGATGTATTTGTAGGGAAGGACTTATGTCACCACAAACAGAGACTAAAGCAAGCGTTGGATTTAAAGCTGGTGTTAAAGATTAAAAATTGACTAATTATACTCCTGAGTATGAAACCCAAGATACTGATATCTTGGCAGCATTCCGAGTAAGTCCTCAACCGGTAGTTCCACCAGAAGAAGTTGGGGCTGCAATAGCTGCTGAATCTTCTACTGGTATATGGACAACTGTGTGGACCGATGGACTTACTAGTCTTGATCGTTACAAAGGACGACGCTACCACATCGAGCCTATTGCTGGAGAAAAAAATCAATATATTTGTTATGTAGCGTATCCCTTAGACCTTTTTGAAGAAGGTTCTATTACTAACATGTTTATTTCCATTGTGGGTAACATATTTGGGTTCAAAGCTCTGCGTGCTCTACTTTTGGAGGATTTACAAATCCCTGTTGCTAATATAAAAACTTTCCAAGGCCTATCTCACAACATCCAAGTTGAGAGAGATAAATTGAACAAATACGGCCGCCCCCCATTGGGATAAACCAAAATTGGGGTTATCCGCTAAAAACTATGGTCGAGCATGTTATGAATGTCTTCATGGTGGACTTGATTTTACCAAAGATGATGAAAACGTGAACTCCTAGCTGTTTATGCGTTGGAGAGACCATTTCCTATTTTGTGCCAAAGCTATTTATAAAGCATAAGCCGAAACAGGCTGACGCGGGTGCATAGAACTTAGTGGAAGAAGTGGAAGACATGCCACGTGTCATGACAGGAAGTAGGGACAAGCTCCTTCGAGGTCACCTTTCGGGGCTAACCATCATCACACTTGAAGACAAGAAGCTTATCAATATATGATGCAACTACTTCATTCAGCCATATCTCCTTCGTTACAAGGAATTTTTAGGTGATTCGAGTTGAAGGTGAAATTAGAGTTCAAGAGCTTTCCAACGACTGGTCACATGCCAAATTTGAGCGAGAAACGAAGAAGTTATGAACGTTTGAAGTTGAGCTGTCCAGGAGCAGGGGAAGTTAGGCCGAACCTACACTGTGGTTCGCCCGAACCTTCCAGGCAGTTTCAGAGCTGATTTTTGCATCTTTGCAGGAGTGGCCGAACTCCAAAAGTTCGACCGAACCTACCCACAAGTTCGACCGAACCTACCCACAAGTTCAACCGAACTTACCTAGAGTTCGGCCGAACCTTTTCCCGTTTTTCTGTCAGTTTGTGCGAACTATTTAAGTTGTTTTGAGACGTTTTTGCATATTAATTTTTGTTGAACTTTGTAATCAAGAGACTTTCTCTCTCTACCATAATCTTTTTGATTATCTTGCTTTCTTTGTGATTGCATCTCTTGTAATCTTTGTGGTTACACCTTAATCTTAGCTTTACTTGGTGTTGGCTTTGATTAAGACCCCCTATTTCATCTATCTTTGTGAATTTGAGATAGGTTATCTTGGTTTGTTGGTTTGAACTTGTTGTCACTTGATTTCTCCTCCCTTTTACTTGTCTTTCCTTAGTTATTTGATATCATTTGGTATCAGAGCCTAGGTTATTAGCCTAGAAAGATCCTACCTTTTTTATTTCTCTTTCCCCTCTCAAAAGATCTCATCTTTTCCCACAAAATTTGAAATTTTTTTCTCAAAGATACAAACTTTCTATCTTGAAACATGGGTGATAGATACTATTATGAAGATGATGAAGGTTACAATGAAAACTCTAGATTGGATGCTCTAGAAAGGAAGTTTGATAGACTTCTTGAGGTCTTGGAGAATAGAAGAAGTCCTAGAAGGAGGAGGAGCCCTAGTAAAGAAGATGACTCTCACTCTCCTCACCAGAGATGGGAACACCGCCAACGACACTATGAGGACAACCGTGACCGAGACATCAAGTTGGAATTTTCGGACTTTGAAGGTAATCTTGATCCCAATGAATTTTTTGATTGGGTTAGAAGTATGGAGAATGTGTTTGAATATAAGGGTTATAATGATGAAAAACGTTTCAAATTGGCCATCCTTAAACTCAAAAAACATGCTTCTTTGTGGTATGAGAACTTTAAGAATCGTAGGAAGAAAGATGGAAAATCAAAAATCACTTCTTGGGAGAAATTGAAGAAACATATGAACAAGGCTTTTGTGCCTAGAGATTATTTGCAAGATGCTTATCTTAAATTGAACTCTCTTAAGCAAGGAACTATGTCGGTAGAGAAGTATACTAGGGAGTTTGAAAAATTTTCTATCATGAGTGGAGTTGAGGAAGCACCGGAGCATAAGATTGCTAGGTATATTGGTGGTCTTGAAAGAAAGCTTGGGAAAAAGGTTGATGTGCATGCCCATGGAAGTTTTGATCAAGTGGTGCAAGTGGCTTTGAAGTTTGAGAAGTATGACAAGGTGAGTAGTGCTAGTGGGTATCCTAAGCCTACCTTCAAGAATTCTTTTTCTCCAAAGGGTGAGACAAGCAAGCCCATTGTCAAGGATGACAAAGGCAAGGCTCCCATGCATTTTCCTAACAAAGATGATCACAACAAGATGGGAAATGGAAAGACCTGCTACAAGTGTAGAGGCTATGGACATTTTGCTAATAAGTGTCCAAATAGTAGAGCTATGATGATTCGTGAAATGGATGATGATGAGTACGAAGATGATAAGAGGGATTTTGGTGACCCTATATATGATGAGGAGGATGAAATTGTAGTTGAAGCCGATGAGGGTCAAATCCTAGTAGTGAGGAGAGCACTTCACTCTATTTCCACCCGTTTAGCGGAAGAGCAAAGGGAAAACATCTTCCAAACTCGATGCACCATCAAGTATCGGGTTTGCAATCTTATCATCGATAGTGGCTCTTGCACTAATGTGGCTTCAACAACATTGGTGAGCAAGCTCAATCTTGAAACTACCGATCATCCTACTCCCTACAAGCTTCAATGGCTTAACAATCACAATGAGGTGAAGGTAACGAAACAAACTCTTCTTTCTTTCTCAATTGGCAAGTTATATAAGGATGAGGTGCTTTGTGATGTATTGCCTATGGATGCTTGTCATGTATTGCTTGGTAGACCTTGGCAATTTGATAGAGATGTGATGCATGATGGATGAAAGAACACTTATTCATTCATGATGGATAAGAAAAAGATTGTACTCAACCCCTTGTCCCCCACCATCAAACACAAAGAACCCTTGGGTACGGGAAACACAATCAAAGAGAACCTTCTCATTGGGGAAAATGAGATGGGAAAGGAGATAAATCAAGGACACATTGTCTTTATTTGTCTTCTTAGGGAAACACAAGAGAGTGAGCGAGAGAACCCAATCCACCCCCTTGTCAAGGAAGTATTGGCTGAGTACCATGACGTTTTCCCCGATGATCTCCCACCCGGTTTGCCACCTATTAGGGGAATTGAACATCAAATAGATCTTATTCCTGGATCACAACTTCCTAATAGACCGGCTTATAGGTGTACCCCCGATGAAGCAAGAGAGCTTCAAAGACAAGTTGGTGAGTTGATTAAAAGAGGATTTGTAAGGGAATCCCTTAGCCTTTGTTTGGTTCCTGCTCTTTTGGTTCCGAAAAAGGATGGTACATGGAGGATGTGTGTGGATAGTAGGGCCATCAATAACATCACCATCAAGTATCGCTTCCCTATTCCCCGACTTGATGATATGCTTGATGAGTTACATGGTTCCAAGGTGTTTTCGAAGATTGACTTGAGGATGAGGTACCATCAAATTCGTATGCGTGAAGGAGATGAGTGGAAGACCGCTTTCAAGACAAAGAAAGGCTTGTATGAGTGGCTAGTTATGCCATTTGGGCTCTCTAATGCTCCTAGCACTTTCATGAGGCTCATGAATGAGGTACTTCGCCCTTTTATTGGTAAATTTGTTGTTGTTTATTTTGATGACATACTTGTTTATAGCAAATGTGAACTTGATCGTGTTAAACATTTGAGGCAAGTATTTGAAACATCTAGAAGTAGGCGGCTTTTTGCCAAGTTGGAAAAATGTACCTTTATGGTGGATAGTATTGTTTTTCTTGGTTATGTGATTTCAAATGTAGGGATTTCAATGAACCCTAGTAAAGTAGAGGCCATTCAATCTTGGCCTAATCCTACAACTCTAACTCAAGTTAGGAGTTTCCATGGTCTAGCTTCCTTCTATCGAAGGTTTGTGAAGAATTTTAGCACTATTTTGGCCCCGGTGACCGAATGCATGAAGAAGGGTACTTTTGAGTGGACACCATCGGTTCAAAGGGCTTTTGAGACCCTCAAGAAGAAGTTGTGTGAGGCTCCAATCTTAGCTCTTCCGAATTTTGATCAACCCTTTGAATTTGAATGTGATGCTAGTGGGGTTGGAGTTGGAGCGGTTCTTGTGCAAGGAGGGAGGCCGGTTGCCTATTTTAGTGAGAATCTTGGTGGAGCAAGAATGAGATATAGTACCTATGACAAGGAGTTCTATGCTATTGTGAGGGCTCTTGATCATTGGTCACATTACTTGAGGCCTAGACCATTTGTACTACACTCCGATTATGAATCTCTCAAGTATATCAATAGTTCTCATAAACTCAATGCAAGACATGCCAAATGGGTTGAATTCCTACAATCATTCACTTTCTCATCTAAGTACAAGGAAGGGAAGAGCAATGTTGTTGCCGATGCTCTTTCTAGGAGGCATTGTATGATCACTATTCTTGATGCGAAGATTTTATGGTTTGAGTTTCTTAAAGAGTTGTATCACGATGATGAGGATTTTGGTGGGTTGATGAAGAAGTTTGAGGAAGGGGTCGATGGCTCTTTCATGGTGCAAGAGGGTTTCCTTTTCAAGGGAAACAAGCTTTGTTTTCCGAAATGCTCTCATCGACGGATGCTTGTTAAAGAAGCTCATCAAGGAGGGCTAGCCGGACACTTTGGGGTTGCGAAAACATATGACATTCTTCGAGAGCATTTTTATTGGCCCAAGATGTTTGGTGATGTGCAAGATGTGATAGCTCGTTGTGGGGCTTGTCACAAGGCTAAGAGTCAATTCCGTGAAGGACTCTACTCTCCTCTTCCGGTCCCTAGTCACCCTTGGGATGATCTTAGCATGGATTTTGTGGTTGCTCTCCCTCGCACTCAAAGGCAAAATGATTCCGTGTTTGTTGTGGTTGATCGTTTTAGCAAGATGGCTCACTTCATTCCTTGCCATAAGACCGATGACGCTTCTCATGTGGCTACCTTGTTCTTTAGAGAAGTGGTGAAGCTTCATGGCATTCCAAAAAGTATTGTGTCGGACCGTGATCCTAAGTTCTTGAGCTACTTTTGGAAGACTTTGTGGAAGTTAGTGGGAACCAAGCTCTTTTTTAGTACCTCTAGTCACCCTCAAACCGATGGCCAAACCGAGGTGACTAATCGTACCATGTCCATCGTTCTCCGAGCTATCATTAGCAAACACATGAAAGATTGGGATCTTAAGCTACCTCAAGTTGAATTTTCTTACAACCGCTCTCATTGCATAGCTACCGGGAAAACACCATTTGAAGTAGTGTATGGTTTTAATCCCCGCCTACCACTTGACTTGTTGCCAAGTATCCCTCAAGAGGAGTTGAGCTTTGAGGCAAAAGATAGAGTTGAAACGATGAAAAGGCTTCATGAAGATGTCAAGAAGAGAATTGAGAAGGCAAATGAGAGTTACAAGGCAAGGGCAAACAAATTCAAAAAGCCAAGGGAATTCAATGTAGGTGATCTTGTGTGGCTCAATCTTCGGAAGGAAAGATTCCCGGCTAAGAGAAAGAACAAGCTCATGCCAAGATCCGAAGGCCCCTTTGAAGTTGTGGAAAGAGTTGGACCTAATGCTTATAAGCTCAAACTACCGGGAGACTTTGATGTTCATGCTACCTTTAATGTTGGTGATCTTGCTCCTTTTCTCTTTGAAGATGATATTGGTGATGATGATCCGGAATTGAGGGCAATTCCTTTTGAAGAGGAGGGGTTTGACGCGGGTGCATAGAACTTAGTGGAAGAAGTGGAAGACATGCCACGTGTCATGACACGAAGTAGGGCCAAGCTCCTTGGAGGTCACCTTTCGGGGCTAACCATCATCACACTTGAAGACAAGAAGCTTATCAATATATGATGCAACTACTTCATTCAGCCATATCTCCTTTGTTACAAGGAATTTTTAGGTGATTCAAGTTGGAGGTTAAATTAGAGTTCAAGACCTTTCCAACGACTGGTCACATGCCAAATTTGAGCGAGAAACGAAGAAGTTATGAACGTTTGAAGTTGAGCTGTCCAGGAGCAGGGGAAGTTCGGCCGAACCTACACTGTGGTTCGCCCGAACCTTCCAGGCAGTTTCAGAGCTGATTTTTGCATATTTGCAGGAGTGGCCGAACTCCAAAAGTTCGATCGAACCTACCCACAAGTTCGATCGAACTTACCCAGAGTTCGGCCGAACCTTTTCCCGTTTTTCTGTCAGTTTGTGCGAACTATTTAAGTTGTTTTGAGACGTTTTTGCATATTAATTTTTGTTGAACTTTGTAATCAAGAGACTTTCTCTCTCTACCATAATATTTGTGATTATCTTGCTTTCTTTGTGATTGCATCTCTTGTAATCTTTGTGGTTACACCTTAATCTTAGCTTTACTTGGTGTTGGCTTTGATTAAGACCCCTATTTCATCTATCTTTATGAATTTGAGATAGGTTATCTTGGTTTGAACTTGTTGTTACTTGATTTCTCCTCCCTTTTACTTGTCTTTCCTTAGTTATTTCATATCACAGGCGAAATCAAAGGTCATTACTTGAATGCTACTACGGCTACATGTGAAGAAATGATAAAAAGGGCTGTATTTTCTAGATGGGCAAATTCATTAGCAGACTCTCTATTTTTGTTGCATCTAATTGGTTTTTTATTTTGCATCTAATTTAGACTAAATTTTTTATCAATATATTCTTTCTTCTAAACATTTATCGCTATCCCCTTATGTTAATGGACAATCGAATAATTAGGATTTGCTATAAAAAACAAAGCATCCACTCGTGGGAGAATCCTTTCCCGCGTTAGTTACTAATTTATTTTAACGTCTAATTAGACAGGGAAATCATTCAAATTCTGAAAATGAACTCGTTGTTCTTTCTTTCCTCAGAATTTGAACCATAAGGTTCGATCCATTTATTCAATCGACCCAACTTTGAATTCATTTCGTTTCCTTGCAAGAATTCAAATAGAATTGTATACCAATTTGGTAAGAATGAAATATTCTCCGAATTTTATATTGATACGACACGCTCTTTTTTCCATTCATTTCCTTTCAGGATCAGTCGTGGTCTTATAAAATCTACCGATGATGTAGACAAATTCCTTGCTTCATCCAAATATGTAAAAGATTCTAGCCGCACTTGAAAGCCGTGTACTCTACCATTGAGTTAGCAACCCGAAAAAGAAATAGATATGTTATGTAGATACAGTCGAGATAAAAAAATGGAATGGAATCAAAAATTCGAATTAACAAGAAATCCAAACAAAGTTTTCGAATCGATTCCAAATATAAAAGCAAACAGATCATATGACAATCAATAAATTTCTTAGAGAAAATACATTTCTAGACTAAATATTATTATCCATTTTTTGGATCCAAATTCTATATTGCAAAAAATCCAACGCACCCTTGATTAAAAAACCTATTTTGGGGCCTAAGACCGAAATAAACCATTTCATTTTTTCTACTTGTTTTTTACTTCAAAATTGAATTATATTTGTTCAATATACTCTTATCAATATAAATAGAAAAAAAATACAAATATTAATATTTTTGAATTTCTTTATTTATTTAATATTATATTTATTTAATTTAAAAATTAGGATAAAGATTTTCTTTAATCGAATAATTCGAATATTATAAATAGAAATACGATGTATACAATATATAATATTTTTGGAAATCGAAGTTGAAAAAGTCAAATATATAATATAAGTAAATTTTTGTGTTGGATTGGCACTACATAAGAAATCTACAAGAATAGAAAATGAAGAAAAAAATTTCTACCAAACTACAACCGCATTATCTTTGTTTTTTATTTGATTAATTGAACTTCGTTGGATTAAGCCGAAATTCTTTAAAAATCTCCGCCCTCTTTAAAATATCATAAACAGTTTCTGTCGGTTGAACACCTTTTTCAAGAAACTCTAGAATAAGAGGAACATTTAAATAAGTTTGACTTTTTATCGGATCATAAAAACCCACTTTCTGCAAATTTCTTCCTTCTCTTTGGCACCGAACATCAATTGCAACGATTCGATAGACAGCTCATTGGGATAGATTAGATCAACAACACCCTCCTTGGAAACGTATAGGAGATTTTTTCCTCGTACGGCTCGAAAAAAATGATTCAAAGTTAGGTATATATAAATTAAAATGCCAAATCAAATAAGCCCATAAAATCATCAAATGAATTAGACTATGAATTAAATCCTTTAGACATTACTTCGTTGATTAGGAATACTTTCAAAAATGGCAGCAACATGCCCTTTTTGTTATTTCGTTCTATCAAAGAATAGAATCATACGGACGTCAGATTCCCGACGATATATATAATTATCATATTATCGAAAAGGTTTTAGCAATTTCCATTAAACAATTTTCCTTTAGGATTTGAAACTTTTTTTTTATCCTTTCGATTTTTCTGTCAAAGATATACTTATGATGTTGGTTCGACTTATTAATTGACACTAACCCTAGACCCTTCTCTTTTTTCCTTGAGAAATAGCTCAATACTTTATTCCTCGAGCTCCATCATGTAATAGTTTCATTCCAACCCTCACAAAAAATACAATGCAGGTTCGAGTGGAAGAGAACAAAGGATGTCGAGTCAAGAGCATCCTTTATTAGAGAATGATGGATACTAAGAATCCACAACAGATCATGTCCTTCAAGTCGCACGTTTCTTTCTACCACATCGTTTCAAACGAAGTTTTACCATAACATTCCCCAAATTTGGAACCGGTATGCGGTTAATTCAATTATGAAATCATGAATAGTCATTGGTTCAATAAGAACAACCAATACATGGGTACGAAATATATCTTAAGTTATTATAAGATTTTTTGAGTAATGCATTTCTTCTTTTTATACAATAAAATAAAGGAAATATCCCTAAGAAATACAAATCTATGTTTCTTTTTGAGCTCGACCATTAATATAATTTAATAAGTGAAGAATCAAAAAAATAAATCAAAATTTAATAATAGGTTGGAAAATCAACGTTCTATGTCGAGATGACTAAAAAAAATAACTACCCTCTTTCTAGATTACATAGAAATATATTGGGGATGTATATATGCTTAAGGGAACTCTTTTTTTGGAATTCAAACCAATGTATGTAATTTATAACCCCATCTTGCCTAAATCTCCAACGAATTCACTTGTATCCGTGTGTGATTTGAACACTTATCTTCCTTTCATTTGATGAAATGGGAAAAAAAGATTCATTTTTATTAAAATCAATCATTAACAGAAAGAATCCAATTCTCTCCACTATTAAACTTTCGAAACCGAAAAATGCAATCTTAAATTACATATGCTCTGGCTCTGGGACGGAAGGATTCGAACCTCCGAATAGCGGGACCAAAACCCGATGCCTTACCACTTGGCCACGCCCCACTTATATTTCTATTCTACACTACTAAACACTAATATTGTTATTAACTGTTCGTCAATTCCAGCCCAAATAGCTAAAAAATGGATTCGATTTCGTTGTTAGTATTTTCATACGTGTAGGTATAGAATTCAAATGAATTTATTGATCATTACATAGAATTCCATTAAGATATTGTATGAAAGTAGAATTTTTTCTATTCTCGACAGAGAGTAAAAGGTTTTTTTATCGAGTGAGTAAGTTCAAAAAAAAGAAGGCCCTTTTTCTTCATTTTTTCTTTCTATCAATAACTCAATCAAAATGCAATAAAAAAATGTCTATTATGCTTAATATCTTTAGTTTGATGTGTCTTATTTCTGCCCTTTATTCGAGTAGTTTTTTATTCGCCAAATACCAGAGGCTTACGATTTTTTGAGTCCAATCGTAGATTTTATGCCAGTTATACCTTTACTTTTTTTACTATTAGCCTTTGTTTGGATAGCTGCTGTAAGTTTTCGATGAGCTCTTTCATCATGTCCTAGAACAATGAATTCTTTTTTCGAGAAAAAGGAATCTAATATTCTAATACTAAATAATTGATAAATTCGGATAAGTCTTGCCATACGAACTCTTGATTAAAACGTTCAAATTTTTTAATCAACACAATTCATATTGCTTCGTTTTCCGATTATAACTCTTTTTCGTAAATGAAAAGGTTTGATCCTCCATAAAATTAACAAGTAGGTATAAGAAATTATGGATAAGTAAGCTAATAATATATAAGATATTACTAACTTCATTTTTTTATTGATTTTTTACAATTACAAAAATTGTTTTCGATTTTGAAAAACATTTTCGGGTTTAGACATAAAATCAAGTAAAAATTAATTATGGGATATATAGTATAAAAATAGAGAATCTATTCTCCTTTTAAAAAAAAAAACAATATCTTGGAGATTGTGTAATGCTTACTCTCAAACTCTTTGTTTACACAGTAGTAATGTTCTTTGTTTCTCTCTTCATTTTTGGAATCCTATCTAATGATCCGGGACGTAATCCTGGACGCGAAGAATAAAAGGGGTTCTTTTTCTTATTTTCATCTATTTTTTTAGAATTCTATTCTATATAGACGAAATCTATTTTCTAATTAAAACATATTAGAATGCTATTCTAGATTTGTAATTTTTTTTAGTTATATTTTGAAAAAAAATAAAAAAGATTTAAGAACTTTAAAACAGAAATCAAATAGTAAGATTCCTCTATCAAAGAAAACGGAATAAGAGGGATTTGAACCCTCGGTACGAATAACTCGTACAATGGATTAACAATCTGACGCTTTCGTCCACTCAGCCATCTCTCCCCATTGAAAAGAAAATAGGAATAGTCAAATATTAAATAATTAATTTCTCAAAATTAGAAATGGTATCTATATAACAATACGGTTTATATAACTATATATAATATATACAAAATACACAAGTTATATTGTGTAATACAACATTAAGTACAAGTTTTATTTGAAATTCCAACCCGTTAGATAAAGATAAAGTAAGAATGATTCGAAGGATTCATTAAAAGACTCAATTTCAAATCTATTTTATATTAAAATAAAAAATAAAAGAATATATACAAACAAAAAGACTGAATATCAATAGAAAATAGAGAATATTCAAATATAGGAAGAAAAGAAACAAGAAAGACTTCTTCACCCGAAAGGGCCTTATTGATTCCCACGACTTGGCCTAATCCGTCCCTCGCCAGGCCTTTTTGTTTTAACGGATTCATAGAATCTAAACTAAAGAAAACTATTTATTTGATTTTGATAATGATAAAAAAAAATTCTTGTTATTAAAACAAGCATTTTATTAGTTACTTTTATCCTCTCGGGAGTTATGCTCCCTACGAGGCGTGCCATGAAGGCCACTCGGGCTTGCAGATGTGTGCGCCCCATGGCGCATTCCAGCAGCACACCGCACACACATAACCTACCCTAGCCGCACCAAGCATCGCACACACACAGCCCACCCTAGCCGCACACGCAGCATGCATGGCACGCACAGCATGCGACTGCTATTGCTTTGCGTGCACAGACCACGCACTTGAGCACTACACGCACCAAGCACAACCACATGCAGGCTACTATGCAGCCTGGCTAGCCGATGGGTGGCTTTTGCCTTGGTTTACGTGCTAGTCCCTCGGGATTAATTCCCGAATTTTTGCGTGACTTATGTAATTAATTCTAAATTAATTTTTAGAATCAATTTAATGAGCAAAAATGAAAATTATCACATGTCCAACTTAATAAATTCATTCAAGTGCACAAAACAAAATTAATTCCAAGAAATATTCTTTAATGAAATTTGGCTCAACTTGATGCAACAAATGTTGGGTTTCGATGAGCCAAGACCACACTCATAATTAATATAATCACAAGACATAATTAATTTAATTAACAAGAATTAAGGAAAGATTAATTACCTCTTACGTGTGCTTCACTCGTAACCTGAGCTCTTACTTGGCAAAGCTTTTAGTCTCCCTCGCGCGAAGACCTCCTAAGGAAATCCACCCGCAACTTGACCCCAGAGATTAGCTAAGCCTGACCTAACACTCGAGTAATTATATGTGTTTAAAGGTTTTTTCAATGGATATGCCTTTTCTAACACCTTACTCAAGTGAACAATCCCAAGGTATGCCTTGGCTATTTATAAGGAGTGTTTCCTTGTGAATTCCACTCGTCTTTCAATGCGAGACTTTTCACAAAAAGATCCCACATAGAAAGAATGTTGAATTCAATCATTAAATAAATAAACCAAGGAATAACAAAGTGACAAGTGTCACAAGGTTAGGTGAGGACCACTTCCTTACTTGCTCCCCAAGGAAACTTACATGCATTGTGAGCTAACCATGTGCCACCGAACCTTGAGCCCCAAGTTGGGTTCGGTATGACCGCCACTTTTGGGCCCGCGTCCATGACTCGTCACCCAGGTCCACGCTCGTTACCACATGGCATTGCCAACGTGGGGCGCTGCCACGTGGCACGCCGCCACCTTGGCGCGCTGCCATGTGGCATGCCGCCACCTTGGCACGCCGCCACTTAGTGGCTGTCACGTGCGATGCCACGTATGCTGCCACATGGCGTACTGCCATGTGTGCTGCCACGTGGCCTGCTTCCCTAGCCTTTGCGTGGCTAGGGTTTTTACTTGTTACTTGAAATAATTTCCCGTCTCGCAAATTCCTAAATTTTGGCTCGACTTTTATGATTCGGTTCCGACGCTATAAGCTTGGAATCCGATATCTTTGTTCATAATACTCGAGTGACTTATTAATTCCTTTCGGTTTAATTCGTCGCGCCAGATCAGTAGTTGCTTGGGTGTGACCCGAAGGGTTCAGTCAAGATTAAGCTGTAATATTAATTACTCATTAATGTTACTGATCAGAAGCGGCCTCCACCTAGGCATTTCGATCACTTGACCTCACTGAATAATTAGCTTTCTAATAATTCCGAACCCTCTATTGGAATAATACACTTGTTCGAAGGACACCATTCCTATCAATCTCCCACTTGTCCTTCTAAACAAGTGTTCTTTTAGTGTATAGCCTTTTTCCTATGTCACTTAATGTCTCATCATGAACTATAGGGTAAGATTTATTCTTCATCCTTATTATGTCCAAAAGTGTTTCTCAATCCCAAGTCCGACTTTCAATAAACGGATGATTTATAAAATCCATTTGATCACGGCCATGCATTTTTACAGTCTCGCTCTTCGAGAGGCCTTGTAAACAACAAAGACATCTTCTCTATTTTAGTAGGGGGACATTCTCAGTCTTGTAATGTAGCTTCTCTTACTGAGAGGACCTAGCCGCCCGAGTGTTGCCGTTATAATCCTCTTTTACGGCAGACGTTTGACTAACATCAAAGGGGACTAGTACTCAAAGAAGGGAACTCACTATACTCATGGTCGAGGAAAGAGGTTCTAATAGCCATAATGAGAAGTATACTTATAACAATTTTTAAATCTCTTAAAGTATTCTCATAGGTCGATCCAGTATGGTTCTAAACCAATACATGTGCAAATGATTTATGACAATCACGTCCTTGTAGCACAAGAAACAGTGCTATAAATCAAACTAAACACTAATCTCAAGTGGTCATTAACCGTCCATCATTTAAATGACCTCGATTAGGGATAATTCTCGATTATAATATTCAATGGTCACTAAATAGGTATTTCCTTATCAAGACTAGTCTTGATACCCTATTTTGAATATTATCATAATCGAATGGAGTCATTATTTAATCCTACACCATAATTAAATAGCAAACGGAGTGATAAAATTTGCATGAAATTTTAAATTACTCCAAAACCTGAATGGTTCATCTTATGATAAATTGTTTTTCCAAATTTTTTAAGAGTGACACTCTTTATAAAACATTTATAAAAATCACACCCATATCTAATATGCTTGATTTCTTTCGTGTAATTGTGAATGTTGTCGTTCACTTATTGCATAGGTTTAGTTATAATTACATTGCTAATCTTAGCATCTTCATTATTGATCACTTTCATAATAAGATGATAAAATTTGAGAGTGTCATGGATTATATGTGATTTAGGATTTATTGTCCAGGTGATGGCTCCCACTCATTTTCATGATTGAGATCTTCAACTTGACAACCTACAATCATTAACGTTCAACAACGAACATTCCATATAACATCTTCCTAATTATTGCCTTTAAGGCAACTATATTCTCAACATATATTTTAGTATACTTCCCGATGATGCTTTGCTTGGGTTTCACTTCAAGCAGCTCACAATGATTTTGGGATACCGTAATCACTTGTGATCGTAATTCACCTTAAATTTTCGCACATTACACATGGATGCACATCCATGTTACAATTCTCAAGCCACGACGTTTCTTACCTCGTGCTTACAAATGGCATCCTTGTTAAGGATCTAATCGTTGTTAAGGTTTCTGCTTGCAACATCAATTCTCAAATTGTATGTGTTTCCACAAATCAAGAACTCATCCTGTTACTTATCCAAGTATATTGGATGTTCTTGGCCATAATCTAACGATCTATTACATAGATTCAAGTTGATTGGTACTATATACATACTTCACATTCTCTAAGCAAGTAAGTCGTGTGACGATACCATATCGTAGCGTACATGATGGATTTAATTGTAGAATGATTCTCAATCTTTTTCCACCCACATTACATTTCAGCTCATCCAGTTTCACTGAGTCTTGCTAAACTGTTTGCTATGTGATATGGTTGAAAGTCTCTACTAGAGTCTTTCTTTTTTGACTTAGTATTTAGCCTAGCTCATACTTAATTCAAACATTTACTTAGTTTTATACATATGGGTCGTAAGACTTTAAAAATTCCTTCAATTCATGTTTAACACGGTAAATTCCTTTACACGTTCAAACATTTTATTAAGTCTATACAATAGATCTTAATTCCCAACATGTACTAAGTACCGTTTTTTGCTTGGTCCATTGTTGAAAATACTTTCGAATCTAAGCCTATAGCATTTGATAGTTAATTTACAACAGTGTTCGTAAACTTCTTGTTAGACCTTACAAGATTGACTCTTGCTCCCACTAAACTTCTTATTCATAAGAATTTCTATGTTTCTTCATAAGTCAATCCATTTATTAACTTTATCAGAAAACACGTTCCAATTCCTTTATGCAATTATTCCTTCAATCCCATAATGGATTTCTTGAGATTGCTTTCAAATCTAGAATTATTTAGATTTTCAAAACCCTTAGAATATTTCATAGTCACTTCCAAAATCCTATTTTAGGAAGGCAGTTTTAGTATCTATTTTGCCATATTTCATATGTGCTATTTTGCTAGAATAACCACAAAAAGACTTGAGCATTCCGATTGGTGAATAGGTTCTTATTAAAATCAACTCCGTGAATTTAATTATATCCTTTTCAAACAATCTAGCTATATATGCATATACATTTCCACATTTGTTAGTTTTCTCCTTGAAAACTTATTTGCGATCGATGGGTCTATCACCCCTCATGCAAATTAATCAAGTTTTAAACATAATTTTCAAACATGGAGTCTATTTCGGATCTTATGTCCTCTAACCATTATTTGGAATTTGGATTTGTCGTAGCTATCTTAAAAGGCATTATTCCCTTACTATCTAATAGTAAATAGTATGCTTGTAAGTCTTAGGTTTATTTCTAACTTAATAGAAAACTTATAGGATTCAATCCAAAACATTGGTGAATTCTATATCTATAACGGGTTATTGCATCACACTTCCAAAGCCCTTTGATTATCTTGATCTTACTCCAACTTATCAGTAGTTTTGTGAATAATGAATTCTTTTTTAAGGCACTTGTAAAGTCCTTTTGAGTATTCTTGATCAAGTATTCTTACGAAGCCCTTTTAAGGTCTTCTGAGATTCTCACTTCTTATTTGTTGCTAATCTCGATGGTCATCGAGTTCATTTTTCTCCCAATTGTAGTTTTGGAAATGTGTTACTTTCTAGAAAGACACCACTTAGAGCAACAAACATTATGTTCTCAATTAGGTTGTGGAGGTAATGCCCATAGTCTCTCTTGAATGCTTACAAAGAGACATGTATATTGTCTTTGGGTAAAAGTTCGTTGTGAAACAAACAGTTACCTCCCACTTGAGCTATCTTAGCCTTTAATGAGCCATTAAGTTCCCACTGAACCACCTAGATCTTGCTAAGCCGGTGAGCTCCCACTGAGTCACTTAGCTCCCACTGTGGCTAAGAATTTGAGACATATACTTGAAAAGACGTTTAGAAGTTAATTCTATCCTAATCTAAATATGGTGTCCTTTCTTAGCTCCGACATTTTGTTTAGTGTAACATTAGTCATTTGTGAAAATCTTTAAGAACTTTATAGGAAGGTGATGGGAAGAGGAACGGTAGGTCGTTGGGCTACCACCCCACCCAATCAAACAAAATTTGTAACTCAACTAACCCCTATTTAGTGTAGTGGTAAGTCAAGGTCGAACCCAAAGGAATGGAGGTCGAATGCACAATGCCTAAGTCAAGCTATTCCGAAGTCTAGTAGGGGTATATGGTAGAAACTAGAGCTAAGCTAGGCAATGCAAAAAGCTTGTACTAAACAAATGCAAAGGCACTAGGGGATTGGATCCACACGCATCAACAACAAAGTTCAATCAACTTGGGAATTCAACCAATCAAGTCAAGCAATGTGAGGGAAAACCGGATTTGCAACCAAGAGAGTACATCAAGCTATTCTCCTAGAGGTCTAATTAGCGTCAACTACATCAAACACTAGCTAGGAAACATCACAAGATATCTGAATCGAGTAAATGTAAGCCACAAATCAATGGTCCGTATCATTGTGAACTCACAATAAAATCTAGTGTGAATAACAAGGGTGATCAAGCCTAACCAAGCACACACATGCACAAAATCAATCAACCAATTTAATCACATTATCAACTCAATCAATTTCCCCCAAATTAATCTCACTTCATAATTAATACATGCTTCACCACTACCCTAGCAAATAAACTACTCACAATCCATTAAGAACATCAAAATCAAAGCTAAACTAATCATCATTCCCAAATTCATCAATTGAAATCAAATTGAAACCAACAAATTCAATCAAAATCAATCAAACTATCAATTAACCAAATCAGACAACAATACTAATGAAATCAAACATTAAATTGCATTAAAGAGTAAAGAATCCTTACAAACTTGATAGATATCAAATCAAATGTAGCAATCTTCAATCATCAATCATCAAACCCACATTTTCTCTCTCTAAAAATGCTAAGAACCAGTGTTTTTCTCTCTCTAAAATCTAATCTAATCTAAATCTCTCCAATCAAGATCTAATTCTCTCTCCATAAAAGGAAAGAAATAACTATCAATACAAAGAGGAAGTTATGATTGACGTCCAAAAGTTGACCCACGCCGGTGCGGGAGCTCGGAGGAGAGAGAGTGGCGCGCACGGGAACACACCCAGAAAGGTGCGCCCGCACGCACAAGGTTTGCGGCCGCACTCGACGGATGTGCGGCCGAACACTCCTCGAGTGCGCCCGCACAAAGCTGCAGCCTCCTTCTCTTCTTGTTCGTCGTAGCTCATGCGGTGCACACATCCTAGATGATGAATGATGGAGGACAAGGTAGGCAGGAACTTTCTTGAAGGGCATAAGCCATGAGAAAGGCATATACAAGACCTTGAAGCATGCTCCTTGGACCTCCCTTTGACTTGAAACTTCTTGCACAAGCTTTAGGCATGAAAATCAATGGAAGACCATGGAGAGGAAGCTCGGGAATCTTTGGACAATCAATCACAACCTACAATCAAAGGATAAAAAGCAAGTAAAAGGGAAAAATAGCAAGTAAACTAGAAAATACATAAAATAGAGAAACTAACTACAGAAAGCATAAAATGAAGAAAACTAGAATAAAACTAAGGAAAACTAAAGAAAAGAGTAATAAAATGAAATAAAATTCATCCAAAGAGGGACCAAATGAGTGCCATAAATGTCACTCATCAAATTCCCCCAAGCTAAACTTTTGCTCGTCCTCGAGCAAAACAAAGCATGAGAGATAAAGGATGAAAATTTTATTGAAAATGAAAAAGAAAGACTCAAGATAAGAATATACACTAAGACTCACTGTCGTAGGAATCACGGTTGCTTTTAGCTACAGCAAGCCCTTTAAACCCCAAAGTCGCCTATGAGGACGAGTGAGGTCTCGTAAGGGTGTCCTAAGAGTTTGACCCATAACTCTCCACCAAACATCAATGAGGCAAACCATAAAAAGGAAGGAAAATAAAATGAAAACAAACCTTTGCGAAATGAACTAACATAAAGACTATAATGCAAATGAATGACAATCTTTCTCAAGTAGTTAAGGTATGCACTTTTCAAGATATCTAAGGTTGATTGAAACATAGGGTATGCTAGGCATAGGAACTAGTCATCACAATCCACGTTCATCCCAAACAATCTTACCGCGTTCTCCCCACTAGTCTCAAATCTCCCCTTAGTGAGTGTCCCAATGATTCCTCGAAGGAACCGGAAAAAGAATTATTTTTAGGCTACTCGACAATCTTGACTATGCATCCCCTTTCCTTAGGCAATGACCCATGATGCCCTCCCCCGAATAGTGACTCAACTATCTAATTCGAAAGGTCTTTCCCCAAGGTTGTAACGTAAGGCAATAAGGGTGAAGGTAGGCTAAAAATTTAAAATTTGGTGGTTTTCCTAAAAGTGAAGCAAAGAGGGCGCCTTTCTTTAGAAACACAATCAAATAATCACCAAACAAAAACAAACTAACACCCCCAAGATTATTTAAAGCTATAAATCACAAACATATACACAAAAAGCGTGAGAATGCTTCCCCCCAAGCTTAAATGAAGCATTGTCCTCAATGCTCAAAAAGGGAGAAAAATCACATCAAAATATTTTTGAATTTTTTCATTTTTCACTTTTTTTTCTTTTTTTTTTTATTTTCAATAATCCTTTGTCCTCGCCTCTTTTAACTTTGGACGGCTTTTTCGATTTTACACTTATTTGTCCATGCCTTTTATAATGTAGGACGGCTTTTACTCATACTCATTTGCCATTATTCACAAAGAAATCATAACACAATCTTGCTTTCAAAAGAACCAAACATTGTAACTTCTCCACCACAAACTCCATCAAGAATGATCAATTGATTCACAAAAACCAAGAAAAGAAAGAAAATGAAACAAAAGGCCAAAGATCTAAAGATGTGGCTTGAAAAGAAGGTATAAGGCTCAAATGGTTGCAAGAAGGCAAATGTAAACCCAAAAATAAAGAAAATGAATAAAACTATCTTAGAAATAGAAAAATACCACCCCGTAAAAGGTGCCTTTGTCCTTCCTAGATAGTTCGGTCTCGGGTTTGAGAATCATACATCAAGCTTTGTTAGATTAGGTTTGCATAGTCAAGGATCCACGCCGCTCATACAAGAAATGTTGAAGGCTTGAAAAACAAGTAACCTCACAAGGATGTGGCAAAAACTCGCTAATGGTGTCAAATTGACTATAGGGAGCAACTACCAACATGCCACAAACAAGTAGAATCCGGCTTCATGATCCTTCTAGTTCAAACCAACTACCCTATCATACACCTATCCTAGAGTCAACCGAACATAGTCTCAAACCGTGCATACCTTTACAACCTAGGACGAAAATCATGCAAAAGACAAGACCAATGTACAAAGTTCATTTCATAAGAAAAATGAAAAATAAAGCCTTAAAATCACATCAAAAATAAAAAGAAAAATAAAGGAAAGTAAAAGAAAAGGAAAATAAAAGAAAACAAAGTAAAAGAAAAGGGAGACATAGAAAAGGAAATATAGGAGAAATAGTATGAAAAGGACTAGAAAGCAAGTGAAACACAAAAGAATCCCAATCGTCAAACAAGTGATCGATCGACATCAACGTCATCGATCCCAAACACATTACGTGTTAACAAGCATCCATCCTCGAACCATTCAACTTCCCCTAAACTAATCCTATTCTATGCAACCAAGAAAAATAAAGAGAAAAATAAGAAAGGTCTCACCGGGCTTCCAAGCTCAGCAAAAATAAACGAAGCAAGTAGAAACCACCTCGTCGCATTCCATAAACAGAAGCTTCTTCAAGAAACCAAGTGAGAAAAAGAAAATAAAAGAATCTAAATATACAAAGAAAATTGTCTGTAACTTCCAAATGAAATCAGCTAAAAATTCGGCAGCATAACGACATTAAATGAAAAATATATATCAGAGACAGTGAAACATCAGGAAACATCATCATCAACAAGAATCGGCAGAATAACAGCAGAGCAGATAGAAAGGGAATCAGAGTAAGTCATCATCAGAGAAATCAGCAGAGAAAACATCACAGAGACATCAGATCAGAAAAAGGATATGGAGGCGAAGAAGGAATAATGCTAAATGAACCACTAGCAAGGAGGAGGACATGCAAACCACAACCAACCTAAACTAACTCCCCCAAGCTAGAAATGAGCTACCCCTCCCCCAAGCTAAACCCAACCATAGGGCAAACATGAAACACAATCATAAAACATGCAAACGGAGAGGAGTAGCCAACATGGCTCACTCAGCACTAAAGTAGGGGGTAGAACTAGAGCTCCCCCCCACACATGGAAACAACCTCCTTACCATTAGCCCTACCTAACCTCCTAAGGGCATCAGCAGCAAAATACTCAGACCAATCATCCAAAACAGGGGGGCCCGAACGACCCCACCTCCCCTTAGTCTCAGGGGAAGGGAAAGGAGCAGGGTTAGCTGGATCATAAGTCCAGTCACACCCACCCGGCCTCTTGTAATCATAATCCCCCCTAGAGGTCCCACGAATGGCACTATGTGCCACATGTGGGCCCGCCCAATAGGGATAGCAGAGACGGGGCCCCACCGCCTTGTCATAAGGCTCCCACTGTGGGATAGGGCCCTCTTGGACCGGGAGGTACGGGTAGTTCACATAAGGCTCAATGTCCCCCCTAGAAACATGATAATCATACACCCTCCTAACATGATAATCATAGCTACCCTCCAAACAACCATTCCCCATAGAAGAAGAAGAAGACAAGGCAAAAGTAAGGGCATCAATCTTTTCATGCAAGCTAGACATGTCATGCAAGGAAGGAGATGAAGGAGAAAGAGGAGAAGGAGAAGAAGTACTAGGGTTACCTCCCTTAGATGATGAGGCCTTAGACCTTGGATGAGCATTTCCCGAAGGAGGCATGGAAACCCGACGAAAAGAACTTGGAATATCTCTCTTGGGCGGCTTCCAAAGGTAGGGTGAATTTTTGTCCCTCACCAAAGATCCTTCGTAGGGGATAAGGCACCAATCGGTAGTCCTTGACACTTTCCAAATGAACAAATCATCCATGATGGTGCGCTCAATGAACTTTTGGTTGATCAAGGCAAACGTGCCCAACAAGTAAGATGAAGACTTCTCTCTTGGGTCCCTAATCTCCTTAAGATTCCCAATCTTGGATGCATACTTTTTGTTAAGTGACAACACAATGATGGTAATCATACCCCCTATTTACATGCTCCCCGAGAGAAAGAAGCCGTCCCTAATGTCGATGAAACGGTCGAGCAAGTGCCTTGCAAAATCGATCACCTCCACTTCATCATCCTTGGGTTGACTTGCCAACCATAACCAACTTAATTGTTCTTGAGACATGGCTCCAAGAGATTCCTTGGAGAAAAATGCATAAGTAAGGATGCGGCTAAAATAGCGCATCGCATCATGGACTATTGAGGCCGACTTTGAAGATTGAGCACAATAAGCGTCTTCATTAGAAATGCTATCCCACCAATCATCTTCGTCGTACTTATGGTCGTGATGAAGAGTTTCATAAGCCGGATAAATCAAAGGCACACCCTCGATCGGCTCCGGGAAATGGAACATCTTGTTGAGGAATGAGAGGGGAATAGTATAATCCTCATTGAACACTTGGAAAGATAGTGTTGGACATTCATTGTCGTTGCCACTCGTGTGCACATCGAGAGATGATAGAAATTCATATGTGAGCCTTGCAAATGTGGGAGCACTAAGATCGATGAATTGCTCAAGGCCTAAATTCCGAGCTAACATTCGGACATCATCGTCGATCCCTAGAAGAGTGGTGGTATCGTGATCATAAAATCTCGTAGAATATATTTTCCTCGATGATAGACTCTCAAATCGGTCCCAATGCTTTTGGACCTTAAAATTGATGTCGTATGTTTCCTTGATTGTAGAAGGTGGATCAATGGTTCCTCTTGAATTTGTAACCTTAGTAAGTTTTGCTTGCCTTGAACCACCCATCTACAAAATAATGGACAAAGAGAATGGCTTCAAAAATAGGAGTAGTATGCCAAAAATCAATCATCAATATGGGGAAAAATAAAGTGTACAATATTCAAAGAGTTAAGCAAAAATTCAATAGAGTTGAATAATGCATAATCAAAGCATCGCAATTGACACAAATATTACCTCAAATCACAATTAATAGAAGCAACAATATACTATATTACCAACAAACCATTATCTCCATTATCACCATCAACATCAACAAAATACCCTAAAACTAATCATATGAAAATCCAACAAAATTCATGCCAAAACTCATAATATGCTCAAATAATATCATCATCATAATTAAATTTCACAAAACCAACATCATTATTTCCATAGTCATCAACATTAGAACAAGTAGTTGTAGTAATGGTGGTGAGAGTGAGGGTAGTACTAATCACGCTCAAAGTCTCATGAGGTATAAAAATTGAAACTTTATCACATAAAACATGCAATTATACTCTCAATTGATAGGAAATCACAAGATTAAAGCAAGAAAAACAATACTACACAAAAACATCTCCAACAATCATACCAACAAGTTCCAACTGAAAAATACCCAAAATTTCAAACTAGGAGTGAGAAAATATTACCTTTAGTGAAGTAGAATGAAGACTTGGGTAACAAACTAGTGAGAATTATGAAGATTTGATGTAGAAAGATGAAAAATAATATGATGAAGATGAAGAATAACTATGAGCAACCCCAATAGATCTATGAAGGAAGTAGAATGAAGTAGGAGAGAGAGAGAGAAGGGGAATCGACCTTAAAAGAGGAGGGGAAGCAAAGCTTCGTACACCCAGCTAGGTGCGGCCGCACATGGGAGGTGTGCGCCCGCACAGAGCTCGTATGCGGCCGCACATGGCTGGTGTGCGCCCGCACAAAAACAGGAGTTTTTTTTTTTTTTCGAGTTCCTTCCTCCCCCACCTAGTGCGCACACCCCCTATGATGGTCATGGGGAACCATATAGGCAGTAGCTACACTTCATATTAGAGAGTGAAAAACATGAAAATCATGAAAATAAATACAAGTACTCACCATCCTCCATACTTACCCACTTTTCCAACTTAAGAATTGGGACAAATATACCTCAAAATTGGCATCAAAATTGTTGGAAATCAACTCAAACCAACCTACAACATCAAACACAACAAGATTAAATCACAAAAACACCATCAAAACACAAAGAAAAGTCAAAAGAACAAGGAGAAAAAGTTAGAAAACACGGGTTGCCTCCCGTGAAGCGCTTATTTTAGAGTCTTAAGCTAGACATCCTCCACCTCTTTCAAGGTGGATCATAGAGAGTCATATCATGGATGACCCCCATAAATACTCCATCATAATACCGCTTGAGCCTATGTCCGTTAACCTTAAAAGTCCTCGAAAAGTCCAAAGGAGAAATTTCAATGGAGCCATTTGAGAACACCTCTTGAACAACAAAAGGACCGGTCCAACGAGACATCAATTTTCCGGGGAAAAGCCTCATTTTGGAATTGAAAAGGAGCACCTTATCCCCCGGAACAAACTCTTTCTTCTCAATGAGCTTATCATGCGCCTCCTTAGTTCTAGCTTTATACAAGCTAGCACAATCATACGCATCCAACCGAAGCTCTTCTAACTCATGTAAGTCCAACCAACGTTGCTCACCCGCACTAGCCAAATCAAAATTGATCTTCTTAATAGCCCAATGAGTGCGGTGCTCAAGCTCAACCGGAAGGTGACAAGACTTCCCATAAACCAAGCGATAAGGAGTGGTACCAATAGGAGTCTTGAAAGTCGTTCTATATGCCCACAAGGCATCATCTAGCTTAATTGCCCAATCTTTCCTACTCCTTGCAACCGTCTTCTCAAGAATCAACTTAATTTGACGATTTGATACCTCAACTTGTCCATTGGTTTGAGGGTGATAAGGAAGACCAAGTCTTTGGTTCACTCCATGCTTCTTCAACATCTTCCGGAAATCATAGTGCACAAAATGGGAGCCATTATCACTTATAACCGCTTTGGGGATGCCAAACCTAGGGAATATTATCTTTTTGAACAATTTCATCACCACTTTATGGTCATTAGTTGGAGAAGCAATGGCTTCCACCCACTTTGACACATAATCAACGGCAACAAGAATATATTGATTCCCATAAGAAGATGGAAAAGGACCCATAAAATTTATACCCCAAACATCAAATATTTCCAACTCAAGTATTAGTTGTTGGGGCATCTCATTCCTTCTTGAAATATTCCCGGTCCTTTAGCATTGGTCACAACTTTTGACATACTCCCAAGCATTCTTGAAGAGGTTAGGCCACCATAATCCACATTGAAGCACCTTAGAGGTCGTTCTTGAAACACCCATATGACCACCACTAGGATCCGAGTGGCACATCTTCAAAACATTTGGTATTTCCTCATTTGACACACATCGGCGGAATAATCCATCCACACCTCTTTTGTACAAGATTGGCTCATCCCAAACATAGTGCCTAGCTTCTCTCTTGAGCTTCCTCCTTTGATTGTTGGAAAAGGAAGGAGGGAACTCCCCACAAGCAAGAAAATTCACCGAATCGGCAAACCAAGGGAGCTCCTTCACATTGATAACATATAGTGAATCATCCAACATCCGGTCCTCTATAGGGGACCCATCATCTTGAACTTGAAAATCCTCAAGTCTAGACAAATGATCCGCAACAACATTTTCCGCACCTTTTTTATCCCGGATCTCAAGATCAAAAGATTGAAGCTCAAGGACCCAACGAATCAACCTCGGTTTGGATTCCTTTTTTCCAAAGAGATATTTCAAATCCGCATGATTGGTGAAGACTATAGTCTTAGACCCCAACAAATAACAACGGAATTTCTCAAAAGAATGAACAATAGCCAAGAATTCCTTTTCCGTTGTTGTGTAATTTCTTTGAGCACCATTGAGGGTCTTCGACATATAATAGATGACATGGAGATTTTTGTCAATTCTTTGACCCAACACACCTCCTATGGCCGTATCACTTGCATCACACATAAGCTCAAATGGCAAATCCCATCTAGGGGCTTGGACAATAGGAGTAGAAGTCAAAGCTTTCTTCAATCTATTAAAAGCTTCCAAACAAGCATCATCAAAGACAAAATCAACATCTTTTTGGAGAAGATCATTTAAAGGCTTAGCAATGAGAGAAAAGTCATTGATAAACCTTCTATAAAACCCGGCATGACCCAAAAACGATCTTACTCCTTTCACATTAACCGGAGGGGGCAACTTCTCTATCACCTCAATCTTAGCTTTGTCAACTTCAATGCCTTTATGAGAAATCTTATGGCCTAGCACAATCCTTTCTTCCACCATGAAGTGGCATTTTTCCCAATTAAGCACCAAATTGACCTTTTCACATCTCTCAAGACATTTTTCAAGATTTTTGAGGCATTCCTCAAATGAAACACCTCCCACGGAAAAAATCATCCATGAAAACTTCCATTTCTTCTTCAAGCATGTCCCCAAAAATGCTAATCATACACCTTTGAAAGGTCGCCGGAGCATTACACAATCCAAAGGGCATTCTTCTATATGCAAAAGTACCATAGGGGCATGTGAAGGTTGTCTTTTCTTGATCCTCGGGATGAATAGTAATTTGAAAGAATCACGAATATCCATCAAGGAAGCAATAGAATTTGTGCCTAGTCAACCTTTCAAGCATTTGGTCAATAAAAGAGAGAGGGAAGTGATCCTTTTTGGTTGATGTGTTTAGACGTCTATAGTCTATACACATCCTCCAACCGGTGACCGTTCTAGTTGGAATGAGTTCACCTTTCTCATTCTCAACTACGGTCATACCCCCCTTTTTAGGAACGACATGCACGGGGGAGACCCACCTTGAGCTTGTGATGGGGAATATGATTCCCGCATCCAAAAGCTTGGTGATCTCTTTCTTGACTACTTCTCCCATTTGGGGATGTAGCTTCCTTTGTCGTTCAATAGAAGGTAGGGTGCCTTCCTCAAGTGTTATGTGGTGTGTACACAAGGCGGGGCTTATGCCTTTAAGATCATCAATTGTGTACCCTAAAGCACCTTGGTGCTTTCTCAAAACACCATATAACGCTTGAGCTTGGCTCTCACTCAAGGATGCACTAACAATAACGGGATATGTAGAATTAGGGCCTAAGAATTCATACCTAAGGTGTGATGGTAGAGGTTTGAGCTCTACCATGGGAACACCTTTACCTTCTTTAGTTGAGGCCACTTGCAAAGCATCTTGACTTGATATCCCCATACAAATTTCTTCTTCACTCCCTATATTGCCTCCATCAAGCAAATCTTCATACAATTGCACTTCCTTGCTTGGGATACCTATCTTTTCCTTATTCAATAAAACACACTCAAGAGGATCATTAGATGTGAGCAAGTGCTCATGCATGGAATTCACAATATTATCAAGCACTTCAACTCTCATGCAATTTTCAAAAGAAGAGGAGGGATATTTCATTCCTTCATTCAAATCAAATTCAACTACTTCCTCTCCAATCTTAAGAGAAATCTTAGCACTTTTAACATCTATCATAGCCCCCGATGTAGCAAGGAAAGGTCTACCTAAGATGATAGGTATTGTAGCATCTTCATCCATATCCAACACTACAAAATCAACCGGAATAACAAATTTCCCAACCCTTAAAGGCACATCTTCTACCTTTCCTTTAGGAATCTTGATCGATCTATTGGCTAATTGCAAAGTAATCTTGGAAGGTAGAAGTTCTCCTAGACCTAATCTTCGATAAACCGAATATGGCATAAGGCTAACACTAGCTCCTAAGTCACATAAGGCATTATCGATTTGGGTCTTGTTAATGGCACAAGGGATGGAAAAATTTTCGGGATCCTTCAACTTAGGAGGCATCTTGTTCATGATAATTGCACTACAATGTTCGGTAAGGCTAATTGTCTCCAGCATATCACAAGTCCTTTTTCTACTCAAAATCTCCTTAAGGAACTTAGCATAGTTTGGAATTTGTTCAACAACATCGGTGAAAGGAAGAGTTAGATGAAGTTGCTTAAGCATCTCTACAAATTTCCCAAATTGCTCATCCAACTTATATCTATTATATCTTTGGGGATAGGGAAGCCTTGGTTTGCATACCTCTTTCTCTTTCTCCTTCTCTTTCTCTATCACCTTCTCTACTCGTTCCTCATCAACATTTTCACTCAAAGGACATTCATCACCTTCAACTTCAATGGGATTCTTACTAGTACTCTCTCTAGCAACACTCTTCTTAGGCACACCTCCCTCAAGGACCCTACCACTTCTAGTAACAATGGCATCCATAGGGTTCCTAGAATCTAGGTTAGGTGGAGTCAAAGAAGAAGAGTTTGCATATCCCTTGAACACACTAGTCAATTGAGAAAGTTTTTCACTTATATCCTTGTTATATGCCAACATGTAATTAAACTACTCTTCATCCAAAGCCATATAAATTTCCAAAGTTTTGGGTTGTTTCTCAATGACACTTTCCAAAAATTCCCTAGAAGAAAATGATTGATCATAGGAATTATCACTTGAACTTTGAGAATTTGGAACTAAATCAATTGGGGAACCTCTTTGAAAATTTGCCTGAAAATATCCCCTAGATTGATTATTCCAATTACCCCTAGTTTGATTTTGGCTCCTTTGTCGACCATGGTTATCATAACCTTGATTATGATCCCCATGTCTATGGCCCTGACCATGACCATTACAACCATGATGGTTATAATTACCATGAATCCCTTGGTATCCATGATTTCTACAACCTCCATTTTGGTTATAATCATCATGATTCATATGATAATTCCTATTTCCAACATTCCTTTGAACATCAATTCTAGGTTCACAAGCATGGTTATTGATATAATTCACATGTTCCATTTCACTTCCATCACATTCATTGCAAGGAACATTTGGGCACATAGAAGCATTATGATCATTCATTCCACATAATTCACAAGGCCAACATTCCACAATCATGGAACAAGAAGAAAGATTTGAGTTAGAGTGAGAAGATGTACATCTCCCCTTAATTTGGGAGGGAAGAATTGGAGCTTGGGAAGGGGGCTTCTCAAGCTTTTCTTTGAGGGACATAACTTCTTTCCCCAAATCCGCAATCAAAGTAGTCAAATCATTGATGGCACTAAGTTGTTCGATTGAGTAACCCTTGCTTGTTGGTTCTCTCTCCACTTCTTGCCAATTCATGTAATGACGAACCACTTCATCAATTGCATCAACCAGTTCTTCTTCTGTTTTGTTCATGATTGGGCCTCCGGCTCCGACATCCAAACTTGCTCTCCCATGAGAACTCAACCCACCATAGAAGATATGTATGATTTGATAGGTAAGAATCCCATGGTGTGGACACTCCCTTTGATAATCCTTAAATCTTTCCCATGCTTCATAGAGACTTTCATATGGCTTTTGCTTGAACCCTTGAATCAAAGCTCTTGCCTCCGCCGTCTTCTTTTGAGGATAGAAACAGAATAAGAAAGCTTTGGTGACATCATCCCAAGTTCTCAAAGAATGGGGCTTCACTTCCTTATCTAGCCATTCCAAAGATCTTCTTATGAGAGAGAAAGGGAACAACTTAAGGCGAATGATCTCTTGAGATACTCCATTGACCTTGATTGTGTTACAATATTTTTCAAACTCCTTAAGATGGTTCAATGGGCTCTCATTCTTAGCCCCACTATATTGTCTTCTCTCAATTAGGGTGATCATTGCCGGCCGAATTTCAAAGTCAATTTCCGGTGTTGTAGGTGGAGCTATGCCGCTCTCATACCTATATGCACTGGGCACTCCTAGTTCCTTCAAGGCAACTCTTGAATTTCCTCCCATGGCTTGGGATCTATGCACACAAGACTCAAAGAAAATATTAGTAGAACGGCTACAAGTGTAGCCTAAAGTGTAAAATCTTTTTGTATTTTGCAAATAGAGTGGAATAGACTCAACAACAACATGCACTCAAAGCACCATTCCCCGGCAACGGCGCCATTTTGATGGGAAGAGGAACGGTATGTCGTTGGGCTACCACCCCACCCAATCAAACAAAATTTGTAACTCAACTAACCCCTATTTAGTGTAGTGGTAAGTCAAGGTCGAACCCAAAGGAATGGAGGTCGAATGCATAATGCCTAAGTCAAGCTATTCCGAAGTCTAGTAGGGGTATATGGTAGAAACTAGAGCTAAGCTAGGCAATGCAAAAAGCTTGTACTAAACAAATGCAAAGGCACTAGGGGATTGGATCCACACGCATCAACAACAAAGTTCAATCAACTTGGGAATTCAACCAATCAAGTCAAGCAATGTGAGGGAAAACCGGATTTGCAACCAAGAGAGTACATCAAGCTATTCTCCTAGAGGTCTAATTAGCGTCAACTACATCAAACACTAGCTAGGAAACATCACAAGATATCTGAATCGAGTAAATGTAAGCCACAAATCAATGGTCCGTATCATTGTGAACTCACAATAAAATCTAGTGTGAATAACAAGGGTGATCAAGCCTAACCAAGCACACACATGCACAAAATCAATCAACCAATTTAATCACATTATCAACTCAATCAATTTCCCCCAAATTAATCTCACTTCATAATTAATACATGCTTCACCACTACCCTAGCAAATAAACTACTCACAATCCATTAAGAACATCAAAATCAAAGCTAAACTAATCATCATTCCCAAATTCATCAATTGAAATCAAATTGAAACCAACAAATTCAATCAAAATCAATCAAACTATCAATTAACCAAATCAGACAACAATACTAATGAAATCAAACATTAAATTGCATTAAAGAGTAAAGAATCCTTACAAACTTGATAGATATCAAATCAAATGTAGCAATCTTCAATCATCAATCATCAAACCCACATTTTCTCTCTCTAAAAATGCTAAAAACTAGTGTTTTTCTCTCTCTAAAATCTAATCTAATCTAAATCTCTCCAATAAAGATCTAATTCTCTCTCCATAAAAGGAAAGAAATAACTATCAATACAAAGAGGAAGTTAGGATTGACGTCCAAAAGTAGACCCACGCCGGTGCGGGCGCTCGGAGGAGAGAGAGTGGCGCGCACGGGAACACACCCAGAAAGGTGCGCCCGCACGCACCAGGTGTGCGGCTGCACTCGACGGATGTGCGGCCGCACACTCCTCGAGTGCGCCCGCACAAAGCTGCAGCCTCCTTCTTTTCTTCTTCGTCCTAGCTCATGCGGTGCACACATCCTAGATGATGGTGATGGAGGACAAGGTAGGCAGGAACTTTCTTGAATTTCTTGAAGGGAATAAGCCATGAGAAAGGCATATACAAGACCTTGAAGCATCCTCCTTGGACCTCCCTTTGACTTGAAACTTCTTGCACAAGCTTTAGGCATGAAAATCAATGGAAGACCATGGAGAGGAAGCTCGGGAATCCTTGGACAATCAATCACAACCTACAATCAAAGGATAAAAAGCAAGTAAAAGGGAAAAATAGCAAGTAAACTAGAAAATGCATAAAATAGAGAAACTAACTACAAAAAGCATGAAATGAAGAAAACTTCTCCCTAAGTTTGGTTTTGAAAGTCTCCCAACCAAAATTAGCCTCAGCACGAAGTACATTTCCATTATCCCTCCACCAAATATCTGCCTCTTCTTTCAAATACATGGCAGCTTGATCCACTCTCATATTCACAGGACAATTCAAAGCAGCAAAGATCTTATCGAACTTCCTAATCCAATTCTCCAGAAAAGTTGGGTCTCCACCTCCCTTAAAGTATGGTGGTTTGACCTGAGCAAGCTTCTTAAACATCACACCCGCAGGATCAGGATTATCATTGCGCTTTTGGTTCAAGTTCTCAGCTAGAAGCTTAATAGCATCAGCTAAAGCATCATTATTGGTCATCCTCCTTCGCTGCCTAGAAATATAACGCACTCTTAGGCCAACGTTGACACAAAAGAACTCTACTTGCATAACACGTCACATTCATAAAATATATTAAGGTAGAAAGGTGGGCAAGGCCACACGATTTCCCCTAATAAGTCACTTTTAAAGGAAATGATTATTAAATATTAATCATTCCTACGCACAAGAAAAATAATTCCCTTGATTCGATCCCCTCCAAAATTCAGCATTAAGTAAACAATATAATTAAATAAACATATATTATAAGCCACATAACTACATGCTTCACATAATAATTATTTACACATGTCACATAGCACAAATCATCACATATAATTCCATATTACATGCTTTAAACCTTAAATATGATACTAGGTGATCACAATAAAGTAGCACCGTTAGGTAAAACATAAACAATTAAATAATTTGCATAATTATTTCATACAATAATAAAAACACATAAGAATTAATTACAATGCATATAGAAAGAAATAATCTATCCTATAAGCCCTTTCTAAAGTTACCCAAATCTCACCGATAAATAAAACAAGCAAAGAAGTTAAGAAAATAAAATAAATAATTAAATTCATTTTATTTCAAATAGTTTAGTAATTCGAAAATAAATAAAACAAATAAAATACTTTTTTTTTTTGAAAATTTAAATTAAATTTTAAATAATGTAGTTAAATAAAACTGATTAGATTTAAAACGTTAGGCGCCTAAAAACTTTAAAATTGGCTTTAGTGGTAATAAAAATCAAACAATGGCCTCAAATCTAACCGCGTTCTCCCTAATGGCCTCAAATCTTCCCTTAGTAAGCGTTTATATGGTTCCACGAAGGAACCGGAAAAGAATAGAATTTGAGGGTTCTCGACATCTCGACCTTGCATCCCTTTTCTTTAGGCTTTAACTCATAATGCCCTCCCTCGGTGTATAACTCAACCACTAGGTCGAAAGGACTTTCCCAAAGGTTGTAACGTAAGGGCAAAAGGTTAGGGGTAGGTTTAAAATTTAGAATTTGGTGGTACACCTAGATTATGAAGCAAAGGTTGGCCACACCTCAACACCAAAACCAAGAACTCACCAAACAAAAACAAACTAATACCCCCAAGCTTATTCAAAGCTATATCCACAAGCATATATACAAAAAGTGTAAACGCTTCTCCCCCAAGCTAAAAGGAAGCATTGTCCCCAATGCGAGAGAAGGGAAAAGAAACAAATCATCTTTTTTTTTTTTCAAATTTTTTCATTATATCAAAGCAATTGTCTTCGCCTCTTTTAATTTTGGACGGCTTTTTCGAGTATATTCAATTGCCATTATTCACAATATGTACAAAAGACGAATTCGCATACAAATAAAACCAATTTCCAACTTTATAGATCACAAACTCCAAAAGCATGACCATTTGCTTCACAAAAACCAATAAAGGAACGAAAAGAAACAAAAGGTACAAAGTTCTAAAGATGTGGCTTGAAAGGAAGGGGAATGGCTCAAATGGTTATCGAGATGGGAAATGTAAACCCAATGAACTAAAAAGAAAGAAGAAAATCCTAGAAATGAAAAATTACCACCTGAAAAATGGCCTTTGTCCTTCCTAGTTGGTTCGGTCTCGTGTTTGAGAATTATGAGTCAAGATTCAAGATTAGGGATGCAAAGGTGGAGGATCCACGCCGCACAATCAAGAGTGATGAAGGCTTGAAACAGAGAAACCTCACACGGTTGTAGCAAAAACTTACTAAAGGTGTCATATCCACCAAAGGAAGCAACTCCGTCTTACCACAAACCAAAAGAATCCGGCTTCAAGGCCCCAAAAGGTCTAAACCGCTACCTTAGCATACTCTATCCTAGAATAAACCAAAGATACTCTCAAACCGTGCAAACCATTGTATTTAGGAAGAAAAATAGCCAATGTGCAAGTTCAAGTGGTA
Organism: Chenopodium album; assembly: GCF_948465745.1. Taxonomy (NCBI): domain Eukaryota; kingdom Viridiplantae; phylum Streptophyta; class Magnoliopsida; order Caryophyllales; family Amaranthaceae; genus Chenopodium; species Chenopodium album. The sequence continues at coordinate 33,917,931 of NC_137847.1, forward strand.
TTAAGTCCAAAGTAAAAGCAAAAACATTTATTCATATTCACAAAAACAAGGTTTTTTTTTATATTTTTTTTAAGTTTATTTGTTTAATTTTTTTTATTATTATTTTTTTTTTTTACAAGAGAAAAGAGATAAAAAGAAAAGAAAAGAATAAGAAAAGGAGAAAAAGGAAAACAAGAAGGAAGATGAAAATAAAAGAAAAAGAAGAAAAGGAAAATGAAATGAAAAATAGAAAGATATAGGAGAAGCAGAATGAAAAAGGAAATAATGCGAACACACGTAAATCCCAATCAACAAACAAGTGAACATTCGGCCACAACGCCAATGTTCCCAAACACACTAGGGTGTTAAAAACCAAACAACCTCGAACCATTCAACTTCTCCTAGAACTAATCCTAGACTAAGCAACCAAGGAAAGAAAAAGAAAAGAAATAGAAAGACCTCACAGGGCGCCAAAGCTTTTGCACATTAAAAAGGTGAAAGAGCACCTTTATAAATCGTCGAAATCCAAAGCATAAGCAATAGAGCAAGGTGAGAAATAACAAAAAAATATATATACAAAGAAAATTGTTAGTAACTTCAATACAAAAGAAAAGAAGAAAATAGAAAATAAAATGTAGGAAAATAAAGAAAAAGCCAGTAATAGCAGCAGCAAGGGTCAGAATCAACAGACTAAAATAGTATCAGGAGATAAGAAATCAGACAGTCATCATCAGGAATCATCATAATAAAGACACAGAGAAACTCAGCGGATAACAATCAGCGAAACAAACAACAAACCAATAACCGGGCAGAGGAATCAGCAGAAATATAGCAGCATCATCATAAAACCGAACAACAGAAAGATCAATACCAGAAGCATAGGAGACTAGGAATGAACTACAAAAGCAGGGGGGAAATATGGACCACCCCCCTAACTCTAAACCTAAAGGCATATAGGCAATCGAGAAACATCATAAAAAGCACAGAAGAAGGGGTGGCCATGGTAGTATCACTCCGCACTATGGTAGGGGGTAGAATGAGAACTCCCCTCACCGGTCTCCATCACATGACTAGAGCTAGCCATCTCACTCACGTCCATGGGAGCCTTACCCCTTAACCTACCATTCCTCCTAGCTCTATCATCCTCAAAATAATGAGACCAATCATCTAAGACCGGCTCACCCGACCTACCCCACCGCCCAAAAGTCTCAGGGTCCGGAAAGGGCGAAGGATTAGCCGGATCATATGTGTAATCACAACCACCGGGCCGCCAATAGTCGTAAGTGGCCGGGGTGGTGCCTATGATAGAACTAGGGTGAACATGAGGGCCCTCCCAATAAGGGTAGCAAGGTCGAGGATCAATGGTAGGATCAAAAGGTTCCCACTGAGGAATAGGTCCTTGTTGGACCGGGAGATAAGGGTAGTTCACATAGGGCTCGATTTCCCCTCTCCGAACATGCATATCGTACAATTGATTTGTATGATAGTCATAACCAAGATTAGAGGGTTGCATAGAAGGCATAGAATATAACACATTAGCAATAGAATCAAGACTAGCATGAATGGTTGACAAATCAAATGTAGAAGGAGTAGAAGAGGGGGAAGGAATAGGTGTACCTTTCGGTTCAACTGTGGGAATAGTTTGAACATTCGATGAAAGAGAATTGGTCGAGCGGCCTCTTGTTTGATTCGTCCTACGTCGAATAGAAGGAGCAATATCTTGCATTGGAGGCCTCCAAGATAAGGAGTCTTTCACTCTTGGTCGGGTGGTTGCCTCTTTGCATGGGATTAAAAACCATTCTTTAACCTGAGAAACTTTCCAAATGAAGACATCATCCTTCTTCGTACAATCGAGGAACTTTTGGTTCACAAGGGGGGAGATGTTGAGGAAATGAGAAGAAGATTTTTCTCGAGGATCAATAATTGGAGGAAGCTCATTTGACAAAGTCTTGTAGTCTTCATTGATGCATAGAGCTAGGATAGAAATCATCCCTCCCAATTGGATGCTCCCCGATAGGCTAACTCCATCCCGAATATCCAATAGTCGATTGATGAAGTGTTATGTGAAATCCACCAACTCAATCTCAAAGTCATTTTGGTCGGCTATCCATAACCAACAAAGCTCCTCTCGAGAGATAGCTCCCAAAGAATCTTTGGAGCAAAGAGCATAAGTGAGGAGACGGTTGAAATACCGCATAGCCGGATGAATCATGGAGGCGGTCTTGGAATTTTGAGGCTCATACTTCCCTTCCTCCGAGATACTTCTCCACCAACATTGCTCATTATATCCATGATCCTCTGCCATTCTATCATGTGCCGGGTAGATACATTGTTCCGCGTCCACGACCCAAGGAAACTTGAAGTAAGAACATAGTTGAGAATCCGTCAATGAGTGATCATGATTGAAAATTTGGAATGTCAAAGTCCTTGAGGAACTGTCACTCGATTCTCGGACTACCTCAAGAGAAGAAAGAAATTCATAGGTCACCCTAGCATAAGTAGGGGCGCTCAAATCCAAGAACTCTAAAAGATGAAGGCCCTTTGCAAGAAGTTGAACATCCTCATCTATGCCGAGAAACTTGGTTGTTGCTTGATCGTAAAATCTTGTTGGTCTAAGCTTTCTCTTAGATAGACGCTTGAAACGATCCCAATGTGATTCTTTAGAAAACTCAATGCCATATGTCTCTTCTACCTCGGGTGGAGGTGGAACAACATGCCTTGGTTTGCTAGAACTTGATCTTGCCCGCTTCTTGTGACGGATTGGAGCCATCTACAAGAAGAAGAACAACTCATGAGCAAATCTTACATATGTCATATTGCAATAAGAAACATAAGTAATTGCTCAAGAATCAAGCACAAAAGCAATTATCTCAAAGTAGAAACAAGAGACCAAATCATGATATGGCTACATATGAACAAAATGCCATTAATATAGAATCATAAATTTGAAACAAGTAAGCATGGATTAAAGGCAAAAATGAACATAAGAGACAAAATCATGAGTCAAATTGAGCAAAATAACCTCAAGCATTGAATTATCAAAGCAATAAAACCATTATAAAGAATACCCATGAGAGAGAAAATGACCAACAATGGTGAATCAAGGAGTCAATAAAATTATACAAATTCATCATGAAAAAGCTTCAATTTAACACTCAATGATATCATTCAACACAAATTACAAGTTAAAGGAACCAACAATGGAGTTCTACCATGAAAGCAAAAATAAGGTTTTAAGCTTGAACAATGTGGAAGAAGATGACTAGAAAATAAGAAATTATACTTCAATGTAGCCTTGAATTACTTGCAAATTGCCCAAAATGAAGATTTAAGAACAAATAGAACACCCAAAGATAAGTTCCAAACCTCAACACAAATTCTCAAAATTTCGAAAATAAACCCAAAATATTGAATTTTTGGTTCGAAAATCTGGTATTTTTCTTGAAAAATTCGAAAATTTGATGAGTGAAATGTAATATGATGTTAGAATGAGAATAAAAGAGATGAAATTGATATGCTTTTGCAAGAAAAAATAATAGGGTTTGATGAGAGAATAGAGTAGGGAAAGCTGGGAAAATCGGGGAGAGAGAAAGGGGAAATAAGGTGGAAAACTTGGGGTTATAAGGGGGGGTGCGCGCCAGGCTGCTGCGGCTGGTGCGTGCGCGCAGGAGCCTGGTGCGTGCACACCAGCGCAGGGGCTGGTTTGCGTTGGCCGGCGACAAACGCTAAAAACACCTGCCTACCTGGTGCGTGCGCGCAGGCAGGGGTGCGTGCGCACCAGGTAGGGTTAGTTATGCTCAATAATTCAGGCCAAACTCTGACCCCTGCGGTGCGTGCGCACCAAGGGGGTACGGGGATGGTTCAAAAACCGGCAATTTTTGCCAAAACAAGTGAAAAAATTTTGACCCCTTTGGTGTGCGCGCGTAGCCTTTGGTGCGCGTGCACCAAGCAATAATATGTCAGCCATGAATATACTCTCGTGTTTGCATAAGGGGATATTTGAAAGCGCATTCAAAAAAGAGAAGAATATCAATAAAAATGCAAACATGAGAGCATAAAACCCCAACAATATTCCACCTAAACTTAACCAAACCTCGAGAAAGCTTGAAATAACACCAAAATTGTTGGAAATTGTCTCCGAATCAGTCTCATGGTACCTAAAATCAAGAAAACAATTAAAAAGAAAGAGAAGTAAGAAAAATCTCAAAGATAAAAGAAATAAAGAAAAATGTAAAATCAAAAGAAAAAGGTTAGAAAACCGGGTTGCCTCCCGGGTAGCGCTTGTTTAACGTCATAGCTCAACGTCCTCCACCAATTAAGGTGGTTGCCGAAAAAGCAATGAGTGAACAAGGCCAACAAAAGCACCATCAAAATAATTCTTAAGACGATGGCCATTGACCTTAAATGGAGAAGAAGAATCCATCATTGAGATCTCTACAACACCACATGGAAAAACATTCTTGACCAAATAGGGACCGCTCCATCTTGACATGAGCTTTCCGGGAAACAACTTCATTTTTGAATTGTAGAGAAGAACCTTATCGCCGACACAAAAATCTTTCTTCTCAATAAGCTTGTCATGTGTTTCCTTGGAACGAGCTTTATACACACTAGCACAATCATAAGCATCAAACCGAAGCTCCTCTAACTCATGAAGATCTAACCACCTTTTCTCCCCCGCACTTGCCAAGTCAAAGTTTATCTTTTTAATTGCCCACAAAGCACGGTGTTCAATTTCAACCGGGAGATGGCATGACTTGCCGTAGACTAGGCGGTATGGAGTGGTACCTATGGGGGTCTTATAAGCCGTTCGATAGGCCCAAGAGCATCATCCAACTTATCCGACCAATCCTTTCGATTTCTCGCAACCGTCTTTTCAAGAATAAGTTTGATTTGACGATTAGAGACTTCCACTTGACCGCTTGATTGAGGATGATATGGGAGGCCGAATCTTTGATGGACCCCATGCTTTCTCAACATCTTTTGAAAGGCATGGTGAATAAAATGAGAACCGTTGTCGCTTATCACCGCCTTGGGAACCCCAAATCTTGGAAAGATTATCTTCTTAAACAACTTCATAACCACCTTGTGGTCATTAGTTGGGGAGGAAATGGCCTCAACCCACTTAGACACGTAATCGACCGCTACAAGAATATATTGATTTCCGAAAGATGAGGGGAATGGTCCCATAAAATCAATACCCCACACATCAAACACTTCCAACTCAAGTATGGGTTGTTGAGGCATTTCATTTCTCTTGGAGATGTTCCCAACTCTTTGACATCGGTCACATGTCTTGACAAAGCCCCATGAATCCTTAAAGAGATGTGGCCACCATAATCCGTATTGAAGGACCTTAGTGGCGGTCTTAGAGGCACCCATATGGCCCCCGCTTGGATCCGAATGGCACATTTTCAAGACACTAGGCACTTATTCGTTTGGCACACAACGTCTAAGTAAACCATCGACCCCACGCTTGTATAAGATGGGATCATCCCACACATAATGCCTTGCCTCTCTCTTGAGCTTCTTTCTTTGATTCTTAGAAAAAGAAGGAGGAAACTCCCCACATGCGAGAAAGATCACTAAATCGGCAAACCATGGGAGTTCCCTTGCTTCAATAGCATACAAAAAATCATCAAGCATTCTATCCTCAATTGGAGAACCATCATCTTGAATTTGAAAATCTTCCAAACGAGAAAGATGATCCGCCACAACATTTTCCGCTCCTCTTTTATCCCTAATCTCAATGTCAAAGGTTTGGAGCTCAAGAACCCACCGAATCAACTTTGGCTTGGACTCTTTCTTGGCAAAAAGATACTTGAGAGCCGCATGATCCGTGAAGACAATGGTTTTGGAACCCAGTAGATAACAACGGAACTTCTCAAAAGCATGAACCACAGCAAAAAATTCCTTCTCCGTTGTAGTGTAATTCCGTTGAGCTCCATTTAGAGTCTTGGACATATAATAGATCACATGAACTTTCTTGTCCACTCTTTGACCCAAAACACCTCCTATTGCCGAATCGCTTGCATCACACATCAACTCAAATGGTAAATCCCATCTTGGAGCTTGAACAAAAGGAGTAGAGATTAGAGCTTTCTTCAACTTATTGAATGCCTCCAAACACTTATCATCAAACACAAAGCCGGCATCTTTTTGAAGAAGATCATAAAGAGGCTTTGCAATGAGCGAGAAATCCTTGATGAATCTTCTATAAAACCCGACATGCCCTAAGAAAGATCTCACTCCCTTTACGTTCACCGGAGGTGCAAGCTTTTCAATGACTTCAATTTTAGCTTTATCCACCTCTATCCCCTTATGAGAGATTTTGTGGCCAAGGACTATGCCTTCCTCTACCATGAAGTGACATTTTTCCCAATTCAAGACCAAGTTCACCTTTTCACACCTTGCAAGACATTTTTCAAGGTTTTTAAGGCATGCCTCAAATGAAACACCTCCTACGGAGAAGTCGTCCATAAAAACCTCCATCTCCTCTTCCAACATATCTCCAAATATACTCATCATGCGCTGCATCTTTAAAATGTCACGGGAGCATTGCAAAGGCCGAATGGCATTCTCCTATAAGCAAATGTACCTGGACAAGTGAAGGTTGTTTTCTCTTGGTCATCCGGGTGGATAGGGATTTGGAAAAATCCCGAATAACCATCAAGAAAACAATAGAACTTGTGCCTTGTTAGTCTTTCAAGCATTTGATCAATAAAAGGAAGGGGGAAATGATCTTTCTTTGTTGATGTGTTTAGACGTCTATAGTCTATACACATCCTCCATCCCGTGACCGTCCTCGTCGGAATGAGCTCACCTTTCTCATTCTGAACGACGGTCATACCTCCCTTCTTTGGGACAGCGTGAATGGGAGAAACCCACCTAGAACTAGAAATGGGGAATATGATTCCCGCATCCAAAAGTTTGGTGATCTCCTTTTTCACTACCTCTCCCATTTGGGGGTGTAGCTTTCGTTGCCTCTCAATAGAAGGTAAAGCACCCTCCTCAAGAGTTATGTGATGTGTACATAAAGCGGGGCTTATACCTTTGAGGTCATCAATGGTATAACCCAAAGCACTTCGGTGCTTTTTCAAAATAGCACACAACTTTTGAGCTTGATGCTCACTCAAAGAAGAGCTAACAATCACGGGAAAAGTGGAGTTGGGTCCTAAAAATTCATACCTAAGGTGTGATGGAAGGGGTTTGAGCTCAACCATTGGAGCACCTTTATCTTCCTTCGATGTTGCCACTTGCAACGCTTTTTGGCTAGAAATGCTCAAACACATTTTCCCTTCATCATCCTCAAAGCTTCCATTGAGCAAATCTTCATATAAACCCATCTCCTTGTTTGGGGTACCTATCTTCTCCTTATTTAACAAAACATTCTCAAGAGCATCGTTAGAAGTGAGCAATTGCTCATGCATGGAAGACACAACATGATCGAGAGAATCAATTAACATACAATTTTCTAGAGAAGAACTTGGATACTTCATGCTATCATTCAAATCAAATTCTATCACTTCATCCCCTACTTTGAGCGAAATTTTAGCACTTTTTACATCTATCAAAGCACCCGAAGTAGCAAGGAATGGTCTCCCTAGAATGATGGGGATATTAGCATCTTCATCCATCTCAAGCACAACAAAATCCACCGGAATACCAAATTTCCCGACCCTTAAAGGAACATCCTCTACCTTACCCTTAGGGAATTTAATTGACCTATCGGCCAATTGCAAAGGGATGTTAGTAGGTAAGAGTTCTCCTAGCTCAAGTCTTTGGTACACCGAGTATGGCATAAGTCTAACACTAGCTCCTAGGTCACACAAGGCATTCTCAATTTGCATTTTATAAATGGCACAAGGGATATAAAAGTTTCTGGGGTCTTTTAGCTTAGGTGGCATCTTGTTCATTATGATAGCACTACAATTCTCGGTCAAGTTCACCGTCTCTGCACCATCACATGTTCTCCTACCACTCAAAATGTCTTTGAGGAATTTTGCGTAGTTGGGCATTTGGGTGACAACTTCGGTAAATGGTAAAGAGAGATGAAGTTTCTTAAGCATGTCTATGAATCTTCCAAATTGTTCATCTAACTTGTGTCTCATGAATTTTTGTGGATAAGGAAGCTTAAGTTTCACAATCTCTTTCTCCACTCTCACCTCACTAGTCTTCTCAATCTCAACCTCACTCAAAGATGCACCATTTCTCTCATCTTCAACCAAAGCCCCTTTTGTGCCTTCTTTAGTCTCACTCATCCTAGGCAAACTCTCCTCAAGGATCTTACCACTCCTTATGACAATAGCATTAACCGGTCTCTTAGGATCTAGGCCTTGGGAAGGTAAAGAAGAAGGACTAGCATGGTCTTTCAAAGCATTAGCAAGTTGAGAAATTTGATTTTCAAGCATCTTATTATGAGTCATCATTTCATTAAATTTCTTATCACTTACGGTCATGTAAGTGTTCAACAACTTTGTTTGATTTTCAATGATGTCTTCCAAATTTGTTCTATGTGAAGAAGAAGAGGATTGAACATAGGAATTATCATTTTGGGCCTTTGGAGCAAATCCGGGTGGAGGGCCTCTTTGAGCATTGTTTTGAAAATTGCCTCTACCTTGATTGTTCCAATTACCCCTACTTTGATTTTGACCATAACCTTGATTATGGTTACCACTTCCTTGATTATGATTCCCATAACCTTGGTTTGGATTACCATAATTTTGGTTTTGATTTTGGCTACTATAACCTTGATTGTTATAGTTACCTCGAGAACCTTGGTTCCCTTGGTTTCTATAACCACCACCTTGGTTATAGTTGTCAAATTTGCCATGATTGTTGTAATTCCTATTCCATTGACCTCTTTGATTCTCAAACCTAGAATCATGATTATTTGACACATAGTTCACATGCTCATTCACATTTCCATCTTGATCATCACAAACATCCATACATGCATGAGGGCAACTAGAAACATCATGCTCATACGACCCACAATCATCACAAAACAAGCATCCACTAGGCATGTTACTAGAAGAAGGAAGGGGTTGAGAATTAGAAGACGTACCTCTCCCCTTAGTTTGGGAGGGAAGACTTGAAACTTGGTAGGTAGCACTTTCCAACTTTGCCTTGATAGCGGACATCTCCTTCCCCAAGTTCGTCATTTGAAAGGATAGATTGTTGATTGCATTTAGATGATCAACTGAGTACACCGAAGAGCTACTCTTGCTAGTTGACTCTCATTCTCCATCTTGCCAATCTCTATAATACCTCACTACGTCCTCAATTATGTCCACCACTTCCTCTTCCGTTTTGTTCATGATAGGACCTCCGGCTCCTCCATCTAAACATGATTTTCCTTGAGGGCTAAGACCTCCATAGAAAATTTGAATGATTTTATAAGTTCGAATTCCGTGATGAGGACATTCTCTTTGATACTCCTTGTATCTCTCCCATGCTTCATAGAGGCTTTCATTTGGCTTTTGCTTGAAACCTTGAATCAAAGCTCTATCTTCCGCCGTTTTCTTTTGAGGATAGAAACGGGATAGAAATTCCATGGTGACCTCGTCCCATGTCCTTAGAGAATTCGGCTTTACCTCCTTGTCTAGCCATTCCAAAGCACGATCTATGAGAGAAAAGGGAAAGAGCTTGAGGCGGATGAATTCTTGGGAAATTTCGTTCACCTTGATAGTATTGCAATACTTCTTGAACTCCTTAAGATGGTTTAGTGGGCTTTCATGCTTGGCCTTACTAAATTTTCGCCTCTCTATCAAAGTGATCATTGCCGGTATTATTTCAAAATCATTTCCCGGTGTTGCAGGTGGAGCAATCCCACTCTCAAATCTATATGCACCGGGAATCCCCAATTCTTTCAATGCCACCCTCGGATTTTCTCCCATTCTTGCTTGTTCTTCTTGTTGTGGCTCTTCTTCACTTGAAATGCTAGGCTCAAAGATCGTCTAGCACTCCTCAACCTTGCAATAGTTCTCTCAATTTCCGGATCAAATGGCACTAGTGAATGATCACGTGCTCTATACATAAAATCTCAAAAGAAATGGTTAGTAGCACGACTACAAATGTAGCCTTAAAGAAAATCTTTTTGTATTTTCAATTAATGGTGAAATAGACTCAACAACTATAACAAAGCACCAATATCAGTCCCCGGCAACGGCGCCATTTTTTACACGAGGAAAATGTAGGTCGTCCTCTACCCTTTCCTAGAGCCAAAGAAAATTTATAAACACTCGACCAACCTAATACGAGTATATGGTAAGTCAAGGTTCAAACCCAAGGGAATGAATAGGTGTAAGCTATAGCCTATGTCAAGCTACTTCGAAGTTTGTGGGAAGATGCGGTTGGTAACGAAGGTATCAAGAAATCTAGATGAATCGAGAAATTCAATATACTAAACACTAGGGATATGGGTTCCACATGCAAGCTCAATGATTATGCTAATTGAAAGATCACTTAATCAATTCAAACATTGCAAAGGACAAACAATAGTTGCAATCAAAGGAATTCAAGGGCTATCTCCTATAAGCCAAGCTAGGGATCACTATGAATGGCTAGCTAGGAAATCACAATCAAATTCAATCAATTAAAGCAATTCTCAAATCAAGGGTTCATGTCATTGAAATTTGCAATGCAATCTAGATTAATCTTATAGGTTGATCACTCCTAATCTAATTAATCACACGCACAACTATGTCAACCAATTTAATTGCACCATTCAAATCAATTTAGCATCATCAACTAGCAAAAATCATCAATTAAGCATGCTTCCCCTTCTCCCTAGCAACTAATCTACTCACTAAACATGGTGGAATTAAGAAACAAAACAAATTCAATCAAATTCATATTCATTTAAAGCTAAATAAAAAGAAAATCAATCAATCAACAATTTCTAAAACAAGGAATGTAATCTCAATCAAAATCCAAGAAACTAGAAGGAATTGCATTAAAAGTAAATAAGGGAAAGAAATCTTACAAACATTCATTGAATTGAAGAAGGAATTTCAAAATTAAATTGAAATCTAAGATCAAATTCAAGTACAAACAAGTAAATCTTAAGCTTCTCTCTCTACTATTTCTGGAAAAATTCTCTCTCTAGTACAAAGTTAAATCGTCCTCCAAAAAGAAAGTCAAAACCTAAAAATAAGAAAAATCGAGCGAAGAGGGCCGCACAGGCCGTGCGCACGCACAGCCCAGCCGCGCGCGCGCACAGCTGGGTATGCGCGCACGCACCCCTGTGCCGCGCGCGCGCACCCCTGTGCGATGCATAGGCTTTGGCTCCTTCACTTGCTTGATCAAACTCCGCGCTCCCGAGAATCCCTATCATCAGTGCACTCGAGATGATGCCCGCGAACATGGCATTCCCAAAATGAGCAAATTGACTTGATTATTCACCTACAAAACACAATTAAAACAAAGAGAGGAAGCGTAGCAAGGTAAAACTAACACTAAAATTATGAATTATCAACTAAAATATGAAAAACTCGTAAACACCAATCGAGAACTAAAGTGAATTATAAGAAATGGAAAATCAAATAAAACTAAAAGAATTATATGAAAATGATGAAAGAAAATAAAGAAAATGAACCTAAATCTTATTCTTTTGAGCGCCATAAATGACGCTCATCACTCTCTCTACTATTTCTGGAAAATAAGCATCAAGTACAAAATAAGTCGTCCCCCACTGAAAAAAAGAAAGTCAAAAGCTATAATTAGAAAATCAAGCGAAGGGGATCAAGGCTTGTGGTGCGTGCGCACCACCCAGGCTGCACGCGCGCACAGCTGGGTCTGTGCGCACGCACCACCTATGCCGCGCGCGCACCCCTGCTTGGTGCTCGTGGCCTTGCCTCGTTCGCTTGCTCGATCGATCTTCGTGCTCCCGAGCATCCCTATCATTGGTGTACCTTAGGCGATGCTCGTGAGAAGGGCAGCTCCTTTATCTTCCAAGCATTTGAACACTTCGAGCCAAAGCATTGCTTCCAAGGTCCTTGTGCTTGCGGAGCTAGCTTGAATTGCATGTTTGGATTCTCGAACTTAGCTCCATCAACCTCCTTGAATGCGCTCGAGCTTCCTCCTTGGTAATCCAATCTCGGGAAACTCAACACACCTACAAAACAAGTCAAAGAAACTAAGAAGCGAGAGAAATCGTTGAGAAATGAATAAAACAACAAAAAAAACGGATGATGATGACACTCATCAAATTCCCCCAAGCTAGACTTTTGCTCGTCCTCGAGCAAAACAAAATCAAACTTAAAGGAAGATGATGACATTATTTAGGCAAGCAAGAAACGAGAAAGACTAGAGAATAGAAGGATGTACACTAACTCACTTTCGTAGGAATCACGATCCATTTTAGCAACAATTGACAAGCCATTTAAACCTCTAGATCGCTCTAGAGGACGAATAATGCTCTCATAAGGGTTTCCTAAGAGATTAACCCATAACTCTTTAGTAAAAGGAGGCAAAGCATAAAAAGAGAAAAGAGAAAATTAAAACTTAAAAGGAAAAGAGGTGCTTATACAATGGACTTTTGCACATGATCAAAACACGAGAGGATATCAAACTTTCTAAAACAACTATGGTAAGAACGTTCTAAGATATCGAGGGTTGATTGAAACATAGGACATGCTAAGTATAGAGAACTACCAAAACGTAATTCACTTTCATCTAAAAATAATTTTACAACATTTTCCCAATTGGCTTCAAATATTCTTTTAGCAAGTATCTCTATAGTTCCTCGAAGGAACCGGAAAAACAATAGATTTGAGGTTTTCTCGACATCTTGACTTTGCATCCCCTCTCCTTAGGCTTTAACTCATAATGCCCTCCCTCGGTATAAGACTCAACCACTAAGCCAAAAGGGCTTTCCCAAAGGTTGTAACGTAAGGGCAAAAGGTTGAGGGTAGGCTTAAAATTTAGAATTTGGTGGTACAACTAAGTTGTGAAGCAAAGATTGGCCAAATTTCAACACCAAAACCAAGTGGTCACCAAACAAAAACAAACTAACACCCCCAAGCTTATTCAAAGCTATAACCTCAATCATATATACAAAAAGCGTAAGACGCTTCCCCCCCCCCCCCCCCCAAGCTAGAAAATAGCATTGTCCTCAATGCTTAAAATAAGGAGAAACGTTTACATCAAAATGTTTTGAACTTTTTCATTTTTCACTTTTTTCAATTTTTCCTAAGCTAAATGAAATTGCTTTGCTCTTTCTCAAGTTTTCAAGTTTTCATTTTTCACATTATTCATTGTCCTCGCCTCTTTTAACTATGGACGGCTTTTTCAACTTTGCATTTGATTGTCCTTGCCTTTTTTTTAACTTTGAACGACTTTTACATTTATTCACTTGACATCATTCACAAGATATACAAAACACAAGCTTGCTTACAAATAAGAACCAATATCCAAACTCATATACCACAATCTCCAAGAACATGATCATTTGCTTCACAAAAACCAAAAATGGAACAAAAAGAAACAAAAGGCACAAAGCTCTAAAAAAGTGGCTAGAAAAGAAGGGAAAAGGCTCAAATGGTTAGCAACTAGGCAAATGTGAACCTTAGAACTAAAAATAAAGAAGATTAACCTAGAAAAGAAAAAATTACCACCCCGAAAAGATGTTTTTGTCCTCCCTAGATGGTTCAGTCTCGTGTTTGAGAATTATGAATCAAGATTCAAGATTAGGTCCGCAATAGTCAAGGATCCATGCCGCTCATACAAGTAATTGAAAAAGGCTTGAAAACTATGAAACCTCACAAGGATGTGGCAAAAACTCACTAAAAGCTTCAAATTAACCAAAGGGGAACAACTGCGAGTTTTCAAAAATAAGAGAATTCGGTTTCAAGGTCCCAATAGTTCTAGACGACTACCTTAGCATGTCATATCCTAGAGTCAACCAAAGATACTCTCAAACCGTGCAAACCATTGTTCTTAGGAAGAATGATAGCCAATGTGCAAGCCCAAGTGAAACTAAGTCCAAAGCAAAAGCAAAATTATTAAGAAAGAAAAGCAATGCCTCAAAAACATTTTAATTTTATTTTCAAAACTTATTTTGTGATTTTAGTAGTTTTATTAATTTTTATGATTTTTCTGTTTTTTTTCTTATAAAAGAAAAGGAAAGTTTAAAATCAAAACATATGAAAGCAAAATACAAAAAGGAATGTAGAAGAAAATAGAAAAAGGAAACAAAAAGGAAAAGGAAAACTATAAGAAAATAGAAAATGTGCAAAAAGATATAAAATGAAAAATAGAAAAGCAAAGGAGAAGTAGAAATGCAACAAGGAAGTAAGCTAACACATAAGTCCCAATCGACAAACAAGTGAACATTCAGCCACAACGCCAATGTTCCCAAACACACTAAAGTGTTAAAAAGCAAACATCCTCGAACTGTTCAACTTCTCCTAATCTAAACCTAAACTAAGCATCTAAGAAAGGAAAATAAAAAGAAGAATAATAGAAGGATCTCACTGGGCGTTGAAGCTATGCTACATCAAACAAAGTGAAAGAGAACCTTAATGAAACATCAATATCCAAAGCATAAGCAACGAAGCAAGGTGAGAAAGAAAAGGACTATATACAAAGAAAATTGTTAGTAACTTCAATACAAAAGATAAGAAAAATATAAAAGAGAAAATGTATGCAAATAAGGAAAAAAAAACAATATATGATAGCATTGGAATAGGGTCAAGTAACGAAATTAGGAAATAGGATCATCAGATAGAAGCAGAGTTAGGAAACAAGATATCCAACAATCATCATCAGGAAGCATAATCATAAAGAAGCAGAGATACACATCAGACAACGATCAGCAAAACAAACAACAATACCAAGAACTGGACAGAGAAATCAGCAGAAGTACATCATCATCATCATCATCATCATCATCAGGGAAGTAAGAGATACACAATGATCAATACCAGAAGCAAAAGAGACCAAGAGTGAACTACAAAAGCAAGGAGGGAAATGGTGAAGCACAAAAACAACATAAATCACCCCCAAGCTCAAAATGAACTACCCCCCAAACTCTAAACCTAATAACATATAGGCAAAAGAGAACATCATATAAAGCACATAAGAAAGGGGGGTAGTCATGATAGTCTCACTCCGCACTATGGTAAGGGGTCGAATGGGAACTCCCCTCACCGGTCTCCATAACATGACTTGAGCTAGCCATTTTGCTCACCTCCACGGGAGCCTTACCCCTTAACCTTCCCTCCCTCCTAGCTCGATTAATCGCAAAGAAATGAGACCGATCATCTAAGACTGGCTCACCCGACCTACCCCACCTACCAAAAGTCTCAAGGTCCGGAAAAGGCATAGGGTTAATGGGATTATATGTATAATCGCATCCATCGGGCCGCTTATAGTCGTAATGGCCGGGGTGGTGCCCATGATAGCACTAGGAGGGATATGAGGACCCTCCCAATAGGGGTAACAAGGTCTAGGACCCACGGTAGGGTCAAAGGGTTCCCATTAAGGGATAGGTCCTTGTTAAACCGGGAGGTATGGGTAGTTCAAGTGAGGTTCAATCTCCCCCCTCCTCACATGGTAGTCATACAATAGATTAGCATGAAAATCATAGCCAAGAGATGAATTTTGCCCCGAAGGCATGGAACACAATACATTAGCAATGGAGTCAAGCTTGGCATGAACAGTAGATAAATCAAATGTAGAAGTAGAAATAGAAGGAGGGATAGGAGTACCTCCCCGTTCAACCGGGGGTAAAGCTTGGAAGTTCGTCGAGAGAGCATCATTGGAGGCGGTTCTTGTATGGTTCGTCTTCCGTTGAAGAGAGGGGTCAATATTGCACCTTGGAGGTCTCCAAGTCAAAGAATCATTCTTCGTTTTGCGGTTAGTAGCCTCCTTGCTTGGAATCAAGAACCAATCCTTCACTCGGGATACCTTCCATATGAAAACATTATGTCTCTTGGTACGATCAATGAATTTTTGGTTTACAAGGGCGTAGACATTGAGGAAATGAGAAAGTGTCCTTTCCCGAGGGTCGATTATAGGAGGGAGCTCGCATAACAAATCCTTATAAGAGTCATTGAGGCAAAGAGCAAGGATAGAGATCATCCCTCCTATTTGGATGCTTCACGAAAGGCTAAGCCCATCACGAATGTCTAAGAACCGATTGATCAAGTGTTGCGTGAAATCCACGAGCTCTATCTCATGCGACTCTTGGTCGGCTATCCATAGCCAACAAAGCTCCTCTCGGGAGATGGCTCCCAAAGAATCCTTCGACCAAAGGGCGTATGTGAGAATACGGTTGAAATACCTCATATCCGAATGAATAATTGATGAGGACTTAAAAGTTTGAGGCTCATATTTCCCCTCTTCGGAGATACGCCTCCACCATCGTTGCTCATCATACCCATGGTCACTTGTCATTCTACCATTGGCCGGATAGATAAGATGGTCTTCATCAACGGCCCATGGAAACCGGAAGTAAGAACATAGTTGTGACTCCGACAATTTATGATCATTATTGAAAAGTTGAAAGGTCAAATTCCTTGAGGAGTCACCACTTGTCTCTCGGACCACTTCAAGGGATAGAAATTCAAAGGTCACCCTAGCATAGGTAGGGGCACTTAAATCCAAGAACTCTAAGAGACCGAGGTTCTTGGCGAGGTAGCGAACGTCATCATCAATTCCAAGTAGCTTGGTTGTTGTTTAATCAGAGAATCTTGTTGACTTGAGCTTCCGCTTGGATAGTTGCTTGAACCGATCCCAATGTAATTCCTTAGAGAATTCAACGTCGTATGTTTCTACCAACTCGGGAGGAGGTGGAACAACGTGCCTAGCTTTGCTTGAACTTGATCTAGCACGCTTCTTTTGACGGATAGGAGCCATCTACAAGAAGCAAAGCAATTCATGAGCAATTCATTTACAATTATCATTATTCAAGAATATGCATAAGAAATTGCTCAAGAATTAAGCACAAATGTAATTCACTCAAAAATGAAGCAAGAAATGGTTTGAGGTAAGCACAAGGTATAACAATAATTTGAGGCACCTCTTGTAGCCACATCATATCACCTTCACCTTTTCAAATATATAATTCCTTTCTTGATAAACCACTTTGAGCCTTGTATAACAATTAATCTTTCTTTTTTTCAACCCATATCTACCTAACCTTGGGATGGGATGGGATGGTGTGCAACTTATGCAATTTCCAAATACAAAAGCTTGAGTGATTTTTACCAAAGTTTCAAAAGTTCAAAAAATCATGTAGCAATAAAAGTGTGCAAAAGGGCAAGTGTCCAATGTATTTGATATGAACGTATCTTTGATATGAACATATCTCAAATTGCGTCTCTTATCGAGTGCTCGGTACCGTGCCTGAGAAACGTGAATGCCAAGTGAGTGATAGACTGCATGATCGGGATTTCCCACACTTATTCCAAAATAAAAAGAAAGATTTAAATACAAATCTCGAAAAAGAAAATGTAAAAGCAAAAAAGAGAGAGAGAGTAAAAAATAAAGGAAAAAGTGTTCAAAAGTGAGAAACCTCAAGCATACAAGTACAAAGATTCAAATGAAAGGTTGCACACCTTGGGGGCATATATTGGGTCTTGAGCTTTTATCCTTTCTTCTTCAACCTTTAGCCTAACCACATTACAACCCTTCAAAAGACCTTTATGAGGTATACACACACTTGTGTGAGGTTCGGCTAGAGCTACGATTGGCCTGATTCCTAACGGATACGTAGGCAACCTCACATTGGGGTGTGACCGTAATAAAATTCATTCATTCATATTTACATTCATACATGATCATATCAAGGGATCTCCAATGCTCATCCCTATCCATTAAGAGCTAAACTTGGGGGCTTTATCCCTACTTCATTAGCCTACCCAGCCTAGGAATCACCATCATTTGACTCTTCTCAATATAATTTTCCACATCATTAGCCTTTGCGGCCTAACCGTAGTGTCACTTTCACACACGTCACACATACATGGCTAAATTATCCTTCCTTTAGGAACCCTTAGTCATGAAATCTTGATACAACTTTAAAGCATGCCTTGTCATCTTAGAATAATTCTTCACTCGTTATCATAATCATTATTGCATCACAAAGTATAAATAGTGCTTAGCCTCCGTGCCTAAGTTACCCAAATACTTTCATCATCGAGTCATCAACTGAGAAAGTCTCGGATGTTACAATTCTTTCACCATGAGATACAACACAATACATACATTTGATTAAGCTCATTCAACATGCACCATCGCTAGATTAATTCTTTTTCTTTCCTTTTTAGGAAGTACAAATAAAGACTTCATTTTTCACCAACACAAACACTCTAGACTTCATCCTTTTTTCACGTCTTTCTTTTTCGAGAGAAAGTCGATACCCTCCACAAAAATGATGGAAATTTTTTTGCTTTTTCTGCATTTTCAAGTTGCACAACATAATTCACACGCAAGTCATGCACATTAAGTCATGTCGTGTCACCACATCGAGTTGAGTCTGCACACACATGTCAAAACTCATCGAGTCGAGTTGATTTAAACACATTGAGTCGCACAATGAGTTAAGTAACACCAAAACTTGAGCCATCCTCAAGTAAAACCAATCACAATGAGTCAAGAACATCAAGCCTTAGGTTAACCCTAAGAAAACCACCAGCAAAGTCTTTTTGTAATCTTTAATTTTACAGGATACAACCATTCATCGAAGCTCTTGTTCGCAGCCAACCGAATGATCTCAACAAACATTTGAAGCTCATTTGTTCAGAGACACGTGGACATTTCATCAAAGTTATTTTTTTCTAAGATGCATGGACATTTTATCAAAGCTCTTTTGTTTAGACACATGTGGACATCCCTTCAAAGCTCTTTTGCTCAAAGACGCGTGAGCATCCTATTAAAGCTCTTTTGTTCAGAGACGCGTGGACATTCAAAGCTCTTTTATTCAGAGACACGTGGACATTTTATTCAAAGTTTTTTTGTTTAAAGACGAGTGAACTTTCCTAAAAAAAAGAAAGCTCTTTTGTTCGGAGACTAGTGAACATCCCTTCCAAAGCTCTTTTGCTCGGAGACGCGTGGACATCCTTACCAAAGATCTTTTGTTTAGAGACGAGTGAACATTCCTAAAAAGAAGGCTCTTTTGTTCAAAGACGAGTGGACATCAACAACAGCGAATTTAGGCCACGACATCAACAGCAGCGAGGCACTGTCACCTTCGACGATGTTCTCTAGGGTGTGGAAGATTGTCATTACAAATGAAGATATCAAAGCAATGTTACCTTTGACGGCATTCACGAAGCACCGTGGAGGTTTTCACAATAAATACAAGAAAAGATGTTACCAAGAGGCGTGTGCTTAACGATGAAAGATACGCATTTCTAACTCCTTTATTTGTTTAAACTAACGCTAGTTTGTAGGTATCGACGTTGTAAAGAATGATTTAGGGTCGCAGAATGTTCTGAGTCATTCTCCGTCCCTATCGACTACTTTGACTTTTATTTTCGAAACTTATGTTTCTCCAAACTTAGTCAAAGTGGGGGCTTCTTTAGACACCTGCTTGCATCTCTCCAAAAACCAAGCCCAGCGATGAGTACCTTTCACGTCATTGAATATCGAGCAAGGTGAAATGTTGAAGAGTCTCGTGGATATCTCTTTCCTAAATTTTTTAAAAATCAAAATAACTCATTTCGTATTTCAAAAATCATTCATTTTGTATCTTATTCATGAAAAACGTCTAAACCAATTTATTTTGGTCCATAAAATGGGTCCAATAATTGTGTAGTTGGATGGGGTTCGAAAAGTGCTTTCCAATGATATATTATAAGCTCATTTCGAGTTATAATGAGGACGTTTTGATCAAAATATTAAAATAGGCCCAAACCGAGCTTCGTGTACAGACCCAATGATCATGTGGAGGGTCCATTAATTTTAATTGTATTCCTAAATTCATTAGAATTTATCTTAATTTTCTAGATTTATCTAGAAGGTTGTTTTGAGTTCTAAAGGAATTAGAATTATATTTTATTATTTATTTTGATAAAGATAATGATCAAGAATTTTACATGGAATAAAACAAGTGTTTTAAAAGGATTAAAATCAGTTTTAATAAAGATAAGTACGGACTTTGGCTAACCCTATTTGATTAGAAGTCAAACTCCGTACAAAATATTATCGTACAGAATCCATTGCGCCGCGATGGGCTTATCGCCACGCGATAACACTATCACGTCGCGATAACCTTGTCGCGCCGCGATGGAATCTTTTTTAATCCGAGTCAAGTTCTGACTCTTTTCTGATCTTTTTCGAACGTTTTTCTCTATTAATAAGGACGATTTTCCCCGTTTTCAATTCACCCAAATCATCATCTCTTCTTTCTCTTTCTTCATTCTTTTTTTAAGCCTAGCCTCTACAAACACACATCTTTTTTATTCTTCTTTGATTTGATCATGATTCCACATTCACGAGATTTAGACACACCTAGCCAAACTAGAAGTTGCCTTAGACCTCAACGTGAAAGGTTGATAGTTCTTAGGGGTTGGTCCCAAATCTAAATTTCAATTCTTTGATTATTTTAATTGTTTGAATTAATATTTCATTGAAGTTACTAAAGTGTGTATTCTTTTAGTAGAAAGAGGTACGGGGCATCAAAGTAAGTAATTAGATTAATTCTTCCTATTCTTTTGATATATAAATCATGTTCAGAATATTTTATTCCTATTATCATGTTAGGATGCTTTTATTATTTCCTAGTAAAATGTTAGGATATCTTTATTGAATTTCTAGTATCATGTTAGGGATAAAGCTTTGATTTTTATTGTTTACTGACATGCTAGGATTTGTTATTAATCATGTTAGTATCATGCCTAGGATCTTTCTAATATTATTAGGCTTTGACGAGATTGATATTATGATAATGATGATTGTTATGTCAATTTTATTATTTATGTCTTGTTTGATTATTTATGTTTTATCATTGTTATTGCTTGATCACGCCTTCTCTTGCAGGTTTAAAGGGAATTTGTACTTGAAATCACGCTTAATAAGATAATTAATAATTCGATTTAGGCTAATGTGATTTTAGTTAAAGTGATCACCAATAATAGATTTATCTGTGCATTAATAATCAACCAACATAGATTAAACAGGTTTAGGATTAATATAATGATTGTATGTTAATTGGAAAGCGCACATGAATATGAGAAGAACAAAGTAGAGGCCTATTTAGGGCAGGTTTAATCTCTTTTAGGTAGGATTTGTACCATCATCCTCGATTATCCAGTCATAGTTCAGGACCATTATGGAGTTATCGATCCATGTGATCGTAAAAGGGGTGTAACCTTTACCTCGTGGACGGTTTATGTAGACACCTAAAAATGTCTCCCCAAAACCAAACCCGATGATGAACAACCTTTCACCACCATCATTGGTCGAGTTTAGTATTTCATCTTCGGAGTGCTTAAATCCATATTCAACCCAATACATTTCATATACCAACCCAATTCCTAGTCCATTTTGCTAAACCATAACTTACTTTCCACTTTTCGTGTCCACATCACAAAACCGAGATAATATGATTTTATGGACTTATAATATTGATAAAATATTATTTGGTTTGATAGGCCTTTCAATATTATTTCCAACGATATATCATAAGCTCAATTCCAATTTAAAATGAAGAAGATATAAGCAAAACACTAAACTCGGCCCAAAACTGACACCCTTTCACTAAAACGGCTATATCTTTAAATCTAAAAAATATTATAAACCAATTTTAATTGGATTAGAAAGTAGAATTGATAAGCTTTCTAATGATATATTATATGCCTTATGCCGAGTTACGGATCAAAAGTTATTATAGCTTTAAAAAACGCGTAAAAACTGGATTTGTCGCATCACTGCATAAATGCCGCGCCACGGTGTTTGGTGACGTGTCACGGCACTGGGTACCATCTCACGGTATTTTGAAACGTAGTACGGTGTTTTTCTAGGGTATTTTCTTCGCGACGCCTCACTTCTAAGGTTCCGTGCTTCACCCTACACATTTTTCTCTATAAATACAAACCTAATTTCCTTAGTTTCGGGGCACCAAAATCATTCTCTCTTCCTCTCTTATACATAAAATCATTCTCTTTTCTCTCTTCTATGCTCTAGCCTAATACTAGCCTTCCCTATTCTTTCATAATACTTCCCCTATGCGCACTCCAAGGAGTTCATGCAACACCCGAAGTTCTATACTTTAACCAAGGCGTGAAAGATAGAATTAATTGAGTTTTGGACCAAATCAACTCTACTTTTGATTTAATTGTTTCAATTTAATTTACATTTTTATTGAAGTTACTAACAGTTTATTCATGATTTAGCAATTCAAGGAAACGCGAAAAGTGAGTAATTAATCACTTAATTACTCTTATTATTATTATTATTATTATTATTATTATTATTATTATTATTATTATTATTATTATTATTATTATTTGATTTGACTAACATTGTTATGTTTAAATTGCTTCCAATATTGATGTTTATTCTATTATATTGTTATGATCACCATATTGCATGTTTAAGGGGAATATGTAATTGAAAATCACGCCTAATAAGATAATTTGGACAATCGGTTTAGGATCCTTTTTAATCTTATTGTTTAATCAAGTGATCACAAATATTTTAGAATTATATGTTCCATTGATATTCAACAAATTTAGCATAATAATAGTTTGGAGCGAGTTGAATATTTGTTTGTATGCCTTTGAGATCGCAGGAATAACTTTTCACAATAAGAATCGAGTAGAGGCCAATACAGGCGAATGTGACTTCATGACTCACTTCGTACCATTATCCACGATAATCCTTTCGTGGTTACGAACTATATGGATTTAATAATATCATGGATTATGAATGGGGTGTAATCTTCACGGGTCAATCGTTGTTGCCGTTCGTTGTCCCTTAATTGTGGTTTCCTTAAATGCTCTGTGAAAAGTTTAAAAGTTCCTTAAAAACTTGTTGGAGGCTCCCTACTTTCCTTGCCCTTAATCGTTAATGTCGATTCCCACTTTCTATGAGTGCCAAGAATATTCACAACATGCTTAATGTAGGCGCGCTTCAAACGACGCCTAAAATTCAATTTGGCAACTCCACTAGGGAGGATTTTTGGTTATTTATCGATTTGAGTGATCGGTATTTAATTGAGATGAGTGGGTAGGACTTGAAAGATTCTTGAATTGTATTCTTGCGATTTAATTTCCATTGTCACATATTCATATGCATTTTAGCTTACCTATTTTTCCATAATAGTACGTGTTCTACGTATGTGGCTAGCCCAGGGGATTTAAGCTTTATCAACCTAAAAACGCTCATGACAATAAGGGTTCATCCGACTTTTTAAATCCACCCAAACCATGGAGTCGAGTTAGATTTCATCACGAACTCATGGAGCTTCCCATTAGCATACACCCTCAAGGGAGGCTGCCTTGCTAACGCGTCCAAACTCTTAACCATGCTACCTTTTGACACCTAAATAAGCTTGACCATAGTGGAACATAGAACTTGACTCTAGGTTGCGAACTTCATTGCATCATGTGTGACAATGTGTTTATGTGTGTAATTATTTTGTGAATTTTTTATTTTTTTAATTTTTTTTTTCTCTCTCTCTTTTATCTAATCCTTTTTTTTATTATTATAATCGAGTCTTAGTCTTTTTTTTTATTTATTTTTGAGTCAACCCGGATTTTTATTTTCGTATCCTTCACAAGAGTCAACTTGTTTTGGTCATAGCCGGAGTTCTAGAAAAAGTTACGTGTCGTGCCACCTATTTATTTGTAGCTCCTAGTTTTATCTTTCATTTGGTGTTGGTTTCGTCACAATCAAAGTCACAAATAAAAAGTTATTACCGAAATGCTACAGCCTGTCAAGTTTAGGTATCTTTTTAGCGTCCAACCTTCTTTTTTGTTTTTATATTCAGCTATTTCACCAAATGTTATCAAGCACTTTAATAATCCACCAAATGCCTTCAACCTTTTCAAAATTCACCAAATGCCACTGACGAATTGTACAATGACACCTCGTGCCATTAATGAGGTCTGGCCGTTAATTTTCAGTTACTGCAAATTGACGTATTTGCCCTTATTGTGTTAAATGGCCCCATAAAGCCTTTTGACTCCCTAAATTAACCATTTGAAGCTATTACATGAATCACACTTATAATATAACCTTTGTGGATTAGATGTTAACTCCGAGCTTCTAAATGCATATTTTCTACTGCACTAGCAAAATTTGTTTGGTACTCTCACTACTACAAAATGAGTGCTTTCTCGACGCTGGGCAAGGAGCGTCAACGAGTAATTATACTATGCGTGTTTTGTCGACGCTTTTCAGGGTAAAAATTAATTTTCGACTCCAAAAAGCGTCGAGATCATCTAGCACGTGACCACACGTGAATAAAAAAAACCCACGATTTTAGAATTTAGGGAAATATTAAACAGTTGAACATTAACACAAACCCTAACTATTTTCCTCTCTTTCATTCAGAATACAAATCTACTCATAGAACCATGGATTTCAATCTCAGATCTTCCTCTCCAAGTCAATTTCGAATGAGGTACTATGAAATTTTCGACTCTCTTGAATCAATTTCGAATTGAGGTACATAAATTTCAAGTTTAGATCTTCATCCTCTCTAATTCAATTTCGAATTAATATACATCAATTTACAATTCAGTTCTTCGTCTCTCTCTGAACCAATTTCACATTGAGGTACACAGTTTCAAATCCAGATCTTCATCTACATATGAAATCAGTTTCGTCCCTCTGCCGAAAATATTGAGGTACACCCTTTCTTTTTTGGATTCATTTTTTTTTACAGTTTTGTAGATTTGTTTATCAATTTGTTTTTTATTTTAAAAATGTTCTAAAATTAAGGTCATTTATGAGCTTGATTCATGAACAATAGAGATAATAGGATTTCCTTATATATTATTATGTTTTTTTTTTTTTTTTTTTTCTTGTGTTACTATTTTAATTTAATTTATGAAAAATTAGCTTTTTTTATTCTGTAGTTGACGCACAATTTTGATGAGTTTATTTCTATTTTAAGCACAATTTTGATGAGCTTAGTGCTTTTTGAAGTACAATTTTTTCAAGGTGTCTTCTTTTCTTCGATTTATATATATATATATATATTTTTTTATTTAATATTACTAGAATTCTATGTTTTTGTTTCTGTGAGCTTACATTTCTAGAAATTAATGGTCTAATTTGAAATATTAGTTGCATAGAGATAAGTTGCGAGAAAAGGTGTATTAATTAGCTTATTTGATCTTGGTGGAAAAAGTTCATTGTAGATGATTTATAGTTCGATTAAACTGTGCTTATTAATTGAATCAATATTTGTTTTGATTTAATCAGTCAAATATTTTGAAATTGTTGTAACTGACTTTAAAAGAAGGGACTTTGATGGGTAATGTAGGATTCTAGTGTATGGGCTGCTTTTATCAGCATTTAATGTGGCTATATTTCATATGGTTGGTGATTTAGTGTGGATTGGTATAATAAAGGGTTGATTTAGTGTGGCTTTGTTTCATATGGTTGATAATTTAGGGTGTGAAACCATCATCACTTCAATTGGTTATGGCTAGCATTGACTTGTTTCCGTGAGAGCATGTATACTTTGACTTGTTTCCGTGAGACGGATTAATTTAGCTAAATATTTGATTGTATATGACTGATGTTCTAAATTCAATATGCTCATTGACCCCTCTAATGTTCTTTAGTGTGTGAAACCATCATCACTTCAATTGGTTATGGCTAGTATTGACTTGTTTCCGTGAGAGCATGTATACTTTGACTTGTTTCCGTGAGACGGATTAATTTAGCTAAATATTTGATTGTATATGACTGATGTTCTAAAATCAATATGCTCATTGACCCCTCTAATGTTCTTTATATATAGAGCTTTATCTGTAAATTAATTAAATAAATGTAATGGTTTTACTTTTGCTATGTACGTAGCTTATTGAACTTAATAGGTTATTAGGGAGTAGTAATATCTGGACAAAGAGTTCAATGGATGTTTACTAATCCAAATCTGGACACAAAGTGTGACTCTCTGTAAAACCTTCATTGTTACTGCGACAGCCCTTAAATACTCATTATGTGGACTACTTAATCAGTTATGCCCCTCCCCTTCACCCTTTTACAATAAACAAAACTACGAAAGATGATATAAGTTAGGTTTTTTTTTTTTTTTTTTGCTTGCCATTCTCATTCATGACATTATGAAAGATATTATGTTGTATATTTTCTTCCTTATATGTGTTACTCATGGTTGCCTCTCCATTTCATAGCTCCTTCTAGTAGATAGATCTATTTCATTTCCGATGCTGTATTTTAGTAACTTGGCTGATATTTGTTCTTCTGCAGGCATTCTTGCTGATCTTCTTTTCTGAATTTGGGGACAAGACATTCTTTATTGCAGTAAGCACTAACAAACTTGTCAAAAGCCTTATTGGTCAAGTTGACTTTGATTGATAGCCTTTTTCTTATTTTTCTACATTTACTGTTTATCTCATGTAGTGACTCAATCCTGTGATTTCAGAGGAATACACTCTAATTTTTAAATAGTACGGAGTATAATAAGCTATAAATTGTGAACATTTCATAAGGGCATGCATTTCTGAGAATTTATTGCACTAAATTTGTACCCTACAAATTTTTCTTCCTTTACAATTATCCAATAAATTTTGATGTTCCTGATTCGTATTGTTCATTCCTATCCAGGCATTATTAGCTGCCAGAAATTCTGCTGCAGTTATTTTTGCTGGCACTTTTGGTGCACTTGGGTATGTTATCTCTTGCCATTCATGTTGCTAAGATGCTATTGTGGTTTGTTTGCATGTAATCATAACTCTTGGACCTTATAGATGAATGCATGTGAATAGTTTAATATAGATTTATACTGTAAGATCGAGGGGTAACGTGTGCCCTCTATGGTTGCTTCAAAGCTATGATATCATATTTTAATTACTGTTTTCTACTAATTTTATTTTATTTTTTTATTAAGGAAAAGGGGAAATTAGATCATATTAAACAAAAATCCAAATACAAAGAGTTAACCAAATATCATCAGGAGCATGCTTACAATAGTAGTACCAATGCAAGCTCCTAATAAACATACACCAGCAAATAAGACATTGAAATAACCTAACCGAATTAAGTTCAAAATTATGCAAAATATGCATGACAAAGTGAACTACAGCTACTAGACCGAGTAGAGTAAACAAGCACATTTCCCCATCAAGCAGCACTCTCATTTGCTTCCCTTGCATAGATATCTCTAGTACTACCTGGTGGGGTGTAGTATAATTTCCCCATTCCATCGATTCCACCCTTTTCCATTGCTAATTTTGCAAGACAATGCGCTTGACGGTCTAAAAAGGTTTACAGGTTTGTTAGGCCTCAAATTTTTGATTACAATCCTTTGTTTTCTTTGTTGATCCCCTTGCCTTCGTTGGGCTTTTAGGTTGGTCCTGTTGCCTTGCTGTTTGATTTTTATACTGAAATGTGACGTTAAGCATCATCTTTTTTAGTAAATTTACTTTTTATGTGAAGCTGAAACCTTTTTAGACCGTCTTACTACTAAAAGTTCATTACATCAAATTAAAAATAGAAGTAATAGAGCTTCTATTTCTGCATAGTTTGATCAAAACTTTATCTAAATTCTGAAATAGCCAAGAAAGTCTAAAAGGTTAATGGCTTTTTATCCTCTTTGGATTGCACGTCTGAGCATTTTGTCACAATCTGAACTTTGTTTACTTCCCCCTGCAAGCAGATTAAGGTACTTCACCATCCTCTCTCTCTTTTTATCAGGGCTCTGCATATTCATGTATTATTAATATTCATTGTAGAAATAAAAAATTAAGAATTTTGATAACAATGGCAACTGATGTCTTGTCTTATGTCTTGATACTTTTGGTAAGTTCTTTACTCCATAATTTGTTATAAAAGTTGGTTGTGATTTTGGTTTGCTTAAATTATTTGGTGGAAAATAATTTTCAGAAATTGTATTTTCTGCAGATGGCTCCCTAGCTAGTGTTAATTATTTTGACATGTTATTATATTTAGATTCGCTTGTTGATGTATTGATCGGTGCATATGTTGAAATGTGTTGTAGGGTCAACATATGTAGACATCCATGTGTGGATACCGAGAAACGCTAGAAAAGGGCTGATAACTAACACTGGAGTATTTCAAGGATGGAAGAAAGATATATTTAAGCTATTTAAAGATTTCAATTAGTGATTCGGAATTTGTTCCACTACAACTAGTCATGAATGAAGTATAAGCTGGAATTATATTTGTAATAGAAAACACATTACTATGAGATATTGTATGGATGCTATAATATATTTATATGCAATTAAAAAAATTTGACATAATTTTGTTATACATATAACTTTTTTTTTTTTTTTGGTAGTATTAGTATACTAGAAATAATTGGCAATGAATGAAATATTTTAATTTGGTATTCTAGTTATTTTTTTAAAGAGAATATGGACAAGAAAAAGCGTCCCAAAATTAGAAAATATGGACAGGATAAAGTGTCGTGAAAATGTTAGACAACATATGTATGAAATCTGGACATAGAAAAGCGTCACCAATTTATAGATTCTTGACTAGAAAAAGCGTCGCCAAAGTTAAGAAAGTGCGCCTACTGTTGCAAATTTCGACGCTTCATATAAAAATTTGGACACAATAAAGCGTCAAGATTCGCGACGCTTTTTGATGTCCAGCAAATTTTTTGACTCACTTATTCTCGACGCTTTTTTGAAGCGTCGAGAGAGATTTTCGACGCTTTTCTGTGTCGAAAAAAAGGCTTAAAAGCGTCTCAAAAGCACGCCTTTTGTAGTAGTCTAACATATGCATACTTCTGTATTGAGGAGGATGTGTTTGATATCAAATTCATGATTATATAACAAAGGGTTTGATTTGGTGGCTACTATGTGTGTTCTAAGTGTCAAATTTGTACAACAAATTTAATCCGTGGTTTATACACACGGGTGTACAGTGCTCATCGTACATCCGTTCCAAAACGACACCCCTCAACAGATAAAACACATATATTAATAAATTCTTAAAAAGGCGGAAAGAACATCAGCAAAATTACAAAGAACATTAGAATTATAAAGTACATTACGTTTGAAATAAAGAACGCGTGAAATAGGGAGGTAATTTTGGGGAGTTACTGTCCACGGTCCCACAATAACTGTAAGAAAATCATTTGGTAAATATCATTTCCCAAAAAAATCTTTCTCTCTCTACATTTTCTCTCGCTATATTCTCTCTAAAATTCTCAAATTTCAAAACCCTAAGCTACAAAACCGATTAAAATTTTCAAGAATTGCCCTCTCAAAATTCAAAATATGTGCAATCAACTAAAGAATTTTGATATAATGGCCAAGTCTAATGAGTTGTAAGTTAAATTTTGTGACATGCAATGGTTTTTTTTTTTTTATTTTTTTTTTGTTTTGGTCCGTAATGAACTAAATTGTTATAGTTCTTGATTTGATTTTTTTTTTCTTTTGTTCATTTGTTTATTATTTTTTATTGTATTTTTTTTTATGTTTTTGTTTTGGTCCGTAATGAACTATGTTGTTAGAGTTCTTGATTTGATTTTTTTTCGTTTGTTCATTTGTTTATTTTTTTTTATTGTATTTTTTTTTTATTTTTTGGTTTTTGAATTAACAGTATTATACAAGAGGAGGTTAGAGAGCAGCAAATCGGAGACACACAGGAAGAAGTTGAAGACAATGCTACTCTCAATCAGTTTCTACTAGTTAGTGGTAAAAAACCGTACTATCCGACTGTTATTGGTCCAATTGTGAATCCCGCACTTCTAAGTGCAATTGCAGCAGAAGATGATACTTCCAAGTAAGATAAAGAAGTACTCTTTTGGATTTATAGTATATCTTTTTTGTTTTTTTTTTTTTTGTGTTTTTAGGACTTCAATGTACTGTCAACTTCATTAAAAATGGTAGATCTGTATGGTAGGGTCAACTTATGAAGTATTATTTAAAGTATGTTTAGGTGCATGTTCTCTATAAGAAGGTAGTATGTTCTTTTTTTTAAAAAGCATTTTGTTCTTTTTAATTCGAAAATAGTAGTAGCATTCGATTCAATGTTGATTTTCCCTAAATTAAACTTTATAAGAGGCATATTTGTTCTTTTTCAGTGCATGTTCTCTATATGAAGGTAGTATGTTTTTTTTTAAAAGCATTGTGTTCTTTTTAATTCGAAAACAGTAGTAGCATTCGATTCAATGTTGATGTTCCCTAAATTAAAGCATTGTGTTCTTTATAAGAGGCATACTTGTTCTTTTTGGTTCAATCTATGTGTGTTCATTTTTTATATATTGTTTGTTCTTTTTAATGCCTATGTTATGTGTGTTCTTTTTTTATGTAATGCATGCTCTTTTGGTTAACAATCATATATGTTCTTTATGGTTCAAGCAAGCTGTGCTCTTTTTTTTCATGTAAGTGAAACTTGTTCAAGCAAAACTTGTTCATGTAAGTGAAACTTGTTCAAGCAAGTTATGCACTTTCCAACTTATGTGTGTTCTTTTTAGAATTTGTGTGCGTTATTTAATATTGTATAAATATAATATAGGGATGTAGATTGTCAACCATTGGAAGTGAAGGCTGAAAATACAGAACAACAAAATTAGGATAAAGGTTCAAAGAAGAAGAAAGACTATCATTTCAAACAGATTGCTACTAAAAAAAGGTGTGTAGATTATATCTAATGTTTTTTTTATTAGTTTGTATGTTTTTTTTTTCATTAGATTGCACATGGCATAGACATTAAACATGTATGTGTTCTTTTTTTTTTTTTGTTTTTTCATTTTTGAAATTACAGGTAGAAAGTTGATAAGCATACAGCTGAAGAAGAAAGCCAAGATGTTCACCAAGAAAGAAAAATAACATTGAGGAAGAGGAGGGCTCCAATGGGAGAGCCTTACTTTTTTGTTAAGGAGAAGTGTGAAACTGGTGCTCCTCAATCAGCTTCACAGTCTAAGGCTCCAAATACAATAGTGGAAGTGTCAAAGGACATTCCAAGAAATAATAATAAGGATAAAGGACTTGTTGTAAGAGAGAAAAAAACTGTTGAAGCTGAAGTGAATGTGGGGGTACAAGGAGGAAAAGATCAGGAATTTACAATCGCCCAAAGGCACACTGTACAACCTTTGCAAAATTTAATAAAGGGGTTGGAGAATGAAGAAGAGAAGTTGCAGGCTATAAGGGATATGTGATTTGGAGGTATACTACACCTTGATATGCCTAGGATCTCCCCTAACTTTAATGCCACATTGGTTCTGAGCGTGGATGCTAATGAGGTATGTATTGTATGTTCTAGAAATAGGATAATAGACATCAAACCTGTTGATGTCCATTTGGTGTATGGTTTACCTTTGGGAGGTAAAGAAATAGCGGAGCCTGCGAATGAGGATGAGGGTTTGATGATGGTGATAAAGGAATTGAAGGAATATCATGGTGGAAAAATTTCCAAGTTGGTGGCTTTGGTTGATGAGTTATTAAAACCAAATAACCCCCTTGATGATATATGGAAGAGGAGTTTCCTACCGCTGGTGGTGAATTGCTGCATTAAGTCTGTGTCTAACACACAACCCTTATTCAAGTAATGTTCTTTATTGTTAAACATGATGTTCTTTTTTATAAAATATAATGTTCTATATCATTAAATATATTGTTCTTTTGTCTGATTGTGTTATATGTTCTTTTTCTTTACATATAATGTTCTTTATCCTTAACTGTAATGTTCTTTATAATAATATATATTTTTGTTTTTTTCTCATTGTATGTTATGTTCTTTATTTAATTGATATGTGCTTTATTATTAAGGTTGTTATGTTCTTTATTATTATATGTGATGTTCTTCTTTCTTATTGTTTGTTTTTTTATTGGCTAGATTCATGCACACAGCTGTTGACACCAGTCAAATTTCAAGTTTTGATTGGTGTTCGTACACAGTACAAAGCTTGATAGAAAATGCTATTTACTATCAAGGAGATGTGAAGAGATACTTTCCTGGTCCACTACCATTCCTTATGGTATTTCTTACTTCTTTTTATTCTTTTATTATGTTCATTCAATTTATGTGTATGTGATGCTCATTTTATATTTATCATACTGGGTTTTTGGTTAACAGGTTTGTTACTTTGATAGACTACAAAGGCAAATTGTGAGTATGCCTAGACAAATTCCTTTAATCAAGGAATGGGATAGTGATAAAATAGCAAAAAGAATTGCTATTGAGAGGAAGCTTGGCTTTGGGCTTGACACACTATTGGATAGAATTCAAATCCAAGATGGTGGTCCCCAGTCTTTAGCTATTGAAGGTGGAGCAGAGCTTCAAAATCAACAACAGCAGCAAGAACAACAACAACAATTAGACCAACAACAATAAGACCAAGAAAAACAGCAGCAACAGCAAGAGGTTCAATATGGACAGCAACAACAACAGGTTCAAGAGGAACAACAACCTCACCAAGAACCTTCCAATTTACAGGTATGCATTGATATTTAAATGTTCTTTTTTATATAATTGCATGTTCTTTTTCTTATAATTATGTTCTTTAATAGTTATATTTATGTTCTTTTTTCATCTCCAATAATGTGTATGTTCTTTTTCATATGATTGCATATTCTTTAATAGTAATATTTATGTTCTTTTTCATCTAATAGAATGTATCTAGTGTGTAAATTAAACTATCTTTTTTTTAAGCTATTGCATGTTCTTTAATAGTTATACTTATGTTCTTTTACATCTAATTAAATGTATATAGTTGTTGCATGTTCTTTAATAGTTATACTTATGTTCTTTTTCATCTGATTCCATGTTCTTTTATTTTATGTTGTATGTTTTTTTACAGAAGTATACCCAGTTGCTTCGCCAAGCAATAGAAAAAATTGCTTCTGACTTTGTGAACCTCTCCAAAATTCTGAAAATGGGAGAGAGGTTCCATAGTAGACCATTGGATGGGGATACCACATTGTACAATGTAACTTCAATGTGGTCCAAACTTTCTGGTCTAAAATTTTTAGAAGTGAAAAGTCATGCACCTTCTCAAAAGGGTGAGGGAAGTTCCATTCTTAGCCAAGATACAGAGTTCTTTACATCTGACTGGTTTGGTGAGATGATTGACAATGTTGTGAAGAATTCTGGTTTGCAAGGAAAAACCAAGGGGCAAGAGCAAATTGGAGGTGATGATGAGGCTACTCAACCCATTGATATTGAGCCACTAGCTTTTATTGTGGATACCCCATTGACTACACCACCCCAATACTCAGGTGATCTAGACCTGAAGCTTGCATTGAGCACATCAAGTCCTCTGAATTTGAGAAACCAGCAATTCGATGACATTGGTGATTTTGAATCAGTCTTCAATTATCAACAACTAGAAGCAAGTGCACCAGGGGAGTTGTTAGGTGGTGAAAAGACAGGGTAACTAATAATCTTAAAATGTGATTTCTGAATTCCGTGGTATATTTATTTAGATTTGAATGATTTGGAATATTAATCTATAATAGTTATGTAATATTTAGTTTGATGTTGTAATGTTCTTTATAATATTAACCGATCATGTAATGTTCTTTATGATTTCATAAATTGTTCTTTATGATTTTATATAATGTTCTTTGTGGTGTCATATAATGATCTATATGATGTTATGTTCTTTTAGATTTCCTATAATGTTCTTATTAGTTTAATATGATGTTCTCCATGTCATTAAAAGTGGAACTAGTGAATTATATGTGTGTGCTTTTACAGTGAGGCAGCTGCAGAAGAGGTAGTGTGCAAAAATAGACAAAAAGGAAAGGAGAAAGTGGAAGAACAGAGGTATATGTTCTTTTATTTAAATCTATATGTTCTTTGTAAAATATATGTTTGTTCTTTCATATGAAATGTATGTTCTTTTTATTATATATTAATATATGTTCTTTGTAAAATTATTTTTGCAGTGATTGTCCTGAACCTACAAAGAGACTTAGGAAGTTAGGACAGGTCTACAGGTCTCCTTTCCTAGTGCAATATTCTCATTTGATAGAAGGAACAGATGAGTTCAAAGAAGCGTTACTAGAATATGCAATTTCAAATGAACTTGATGAAGAGTATGGTTTTATTCCTTGTACTAGAATTTGCTTTTTCAAATGAACTTGATTAAGAGTATGCTTTTCTGTCCTTTTATAATTTATTTTTTTTCGTTCTTCTCTTTTTATGTAGTGAGTTGTTTTATGATGATGGGTATGCAATGTTGACAAGAAAATTAATCAGATCAATGGGTGACAATGTCTACATATACAGCGACATAGTTGATGCTTTTAGTGTCATCCTCAATGCAAAAAATTATGTTGATGACAAAAAGGGGATTTTCTTCCCGAATACCGCTGTTGTAAGTGTAGTTCAATTAATGATAATTTGTTGTTGTGTCATTAAATTTATGAATGTATTATTAATTTTATTCAAATCTTTATTTTTTTAACATAGAACTTGTTATGCGTGAGCGAGGCGTATGTTGATGATAGTCAAGAAGCTACAGCTGGTATTAAGTTTCTTAAATTCGAAGAAACTATCAAATATTGGCTAATTGATTGCAAAATAGAATCTGTTCAAGGATATCAGCTGGTAAGTCACATGTTCTTTAACTTTCACACTTGTGTTCTTCTGATTTTGATAAATGTTCTTTTGGATACATGTGATGTTCCTTTGGATTCATTTGATGTTCTTCTGATTATAAAAAATGCACTTTTGGATACATGTGATGTAATTGATTACACATGTTCTTTAATTTTCATACTTATGTTCTTCTGATTTTAAAAAATGTTCTTTTGGATACATGTGATGTTCTCTCAAGATTACATAATGTTCTTTGTAATATATTCATTGTTCTTTTTTTTTTTACTGCATGTTCTTTTTTCTTCCTGTTTCAATTCTTTTTCCCTGTGTATGCACATGATCACTTTTATGTGATTGTCATAAATACAAAGTCAAAGGCTGTGGAAATTCAGGATAATAGACCGCTTGGAGAGGGTGTTCCCTTTTCAGACAAGTATCATGACTGTCCAGAGAAACTAGTATGGGTGTTCTTTAACTTATTTTTTAAAAAGTTATGTTTTTTAAAGCTAGGTATTATGTTCTTTTATATAACCTTTATATGCTTTTGTTGTTTATGAAAGAGGCATGCCTTTGCATTGTACCTGAAGCAGTATGTGATTAAGATATGGGAAAAAGTACTCAATTATGAAATAAAATTGATTGACATGTCGTGGAAAACTTTGAGTAACAATGTTGATTGCGGAATATACACAATGCGCCACATGGAGACATATTTCGGGAAGCGTAAATGGACATGTGGGCTAAAGGCTGATGATGTAAGATAATCATTACAATATTTTTGCAATCAAGGCCACAAAATATCATAACTGAATTTTTTTTTCTTATAACATACAATAATATACTTTTTTTTTTTGGGGTTAACAGTTTGATGCATTGAAGACTCTTAGAATGCGGTACACATATGAGATACTTGTGGATGATCTGAACAAGCATCATGCAGATGTATCCATGAAGGCCAAGAAATATTTCAAGGTAATTAGGAATGATTAGAGACATTTGTGTTGGTTTATGAAGTTGATGCTTTTTTTTTTTTTTTTAATTTTGTTCATGGTTGTTTCTGTATATTTGGTCGTTTTTTAACAATTAGCACTGTTTATTTTTTGAATAGTTGGGTCTAATAAACAAGAAAAGCATCTTGATTTTGAAGGAAGTATAGAATATACATATACAACATGTGTTCTTCTGATTCTATTCAATGTTCTTTTGAATACATGTGTTGTTCTTTTTTATGTGTGCAATATTCTTTTTAATTTTTTTTGTTCATACAGCTAATTATATTACATGTTAAGTATATTTATGTATGTGATGTTCTTTTAATAAATTTTATAATTTATTACATGTTAAGTATATTTATGTATGTGATGTTCTTTTAAAAAAATTTAATATTCTTTTGATTCTACAATATATTCTATGAAAACTAGTATTCTCTTTTAATAAATTTTAAATTAAATCTGAACTAGAGTAATCTCCATTTATTTGCAAAATAAGTCTTGTAAACAAAAATTAATCTGAAATAGAGTGTTCTCACTTATAAGATCTTAAATATACATACATACATATATATATATATATATATATATATATATATATATATATATATATATATATATATATATATATATATATATATATATATATAAGGAAAAAAAAAACATCTTCGTAGACTAAATATTACATATCATTTATTCTCTACTTGGTGAGCGTATAATATTCACTCTAAAATAGTCATCAGGCTCAAAAAACTCCAAAGAACTTCCAAATTCGTTAGAATGTGCCAAAATATTTCCATCAGGTACAGGGAGGAAATCCTTCAAAAAAAAATGATGAAGTATAAGTAAAAGAACAACGTGTATACCATGAAAGAACAAAGTATAACTATAAAATAATATAATATAATATAATATACTAAAGAACATCATATACCTTAATCGTAGTCTGTGCTTGTTGTTTCATCTTTGAAACACCTTTTGCGCTTCTCTTTTTCCATGACTTTATTTTCTGACCTTTTAGCTTCTTTGAAATCTTTTCCTGTGTGCTTTTACACCTACTATTCTTGTGACCCTTTTTTCTTTTCTGGATAGGATCCTTAACATTTACCTCAACTGCATGTTCTTTTTCAATGCCTCTATGTTCTTTTTCAAGGCCTCCATGTTCTACAGCCACTTCCTCAAAAATTACTGGTGGTTCTAATAGACTGCCATCACCTTTATCTTGAGTAACATCTTGTTCACCAGTTTTTGACGACTCAGGTGGCACATATTTATCTTCTCTCATTAAGAGCTTAATCCTAGCAGTGCATTCTTCAACTGCTTCCTCAATGACTGCTCGAGCACTCAAGTCATTCTGTACCTGATTTACAAGTGTGATAAATGTACGAATATGATACAATCTCCAAACACTATAAGGATTGACACCCATTTCAGCAACATCATTGTCATCAACTCTAGTGCACATAGCAGCTTTTGTCAATCTCTTGCAAATGTATCTCTTCGGGATATAAGTAATGTTTTTAAGTGTAAGACACGAAGTGAGTGCTTGCACAACAAACCTACGTCACCGAAATATTTACAAGTACAATCAACTGTAACTATTGATTCATCGAATGCAACAGTATGCATGATCAAATCTTTTTTTGGATGCCCAACATGATATTCATAAAGAGGAGGTTGAAATCCTATTACCTTGGCCGTGCAAGGAACACCGTTGACAAAATTGTCTTCAAAATGTAAATAGATTTGGATAGTATAAATTTTCCTAGCATGCTCTAACAATCCAATATCTGCCCAAACTAAATGACGATTTCCAGTCATACTATCATAATCATTACTATCTTCTCTACTCCTCCACTCATCAACAACCTCAATAAAAGTAGTTTAGAAATCACAAAGACCATCAGTGACATGTAGTCGACGGGAAACTGATTTGTTCGCAGTTTCACTCCTCTGAGATGACATAACACCGCCACTAAAATAATCTTTGGAATATGCAAGACACCCCATCTCTCTGATATTATACAGATTTTGCAGCCATTTATTATCTGTGCATTTGTACGTTTTCTGCATGCTGTAGAATTAAAGAACATTATACTAAGTGAAAAGAATGTCACATAAAATAGAAAAGAACATGTATCTTTTTTTTATCCAGCACATTGTATATACTTGAGAAGAACATAAACTAGCATAACGAAGTACATGATACAAGAAAATAAAGAACATAATCTAAAACATTAAATAATATTGCAACAGTAAATAATTTACATAAATAAAAAAAAAAGGTAATTCATAGTGTTACCTTCACCAATAGTGCTCGAATTCTTGAATAGTATATGTATACTTTAAAACAATATCAAACAAATCATTAAAACCTTCCTTTGCTCTAAGTCCTCTGATATTTTTCTTTGCATTCTCCCCAATATGCCACGTACATAATCGATGTCGGGAATTTGGGAAGACAACCTTAATTTCTTTGGCCATTGCTTGAGCTTGGTCAGTCATTATTGTCACAGGTGTTTGCCACCCTTGGCTTTCAAAAAAGTATTGAACAACCACTCAAACAACTCCCATTTTTCATTGATCAAGAAGCCGATACCAAACATGACATTATTGTTATGATGATTCATGCCAACAAAAGTTCCACAAATCATACCATATTTGTTTGTACGGTACGTTGTATCATGGACTAATAAGTCTCCAAAAGCATCACAATCTACCTTCATTCTATTATCACAAAAGAAGAAAGATTGCAAATGACCTTTTTCATCAACATCAAAGTCATACTCACTGGTTTTCCTCTCCTTAAAATAGCTAAGCAACCGCTTTGCATCACAGCCATCAAACTTCATTTTCTTATGTTCAGATAAAGCACCATACGCATCCCTACAGAGAAATGAAAGATTTGCCTCTCCACCAGCTTGATGCTTTAAAACACGCACTGCATCAGCAACAAGTATACTACTCTCAATCAAGGTACTAAGCATCACAACTTGTTCATTAGTAACCTGTATACAAAAAACACATTGCTTGAAACAAAAAACATCATGTATTTAGAAAATAACATATGATGCGTATTAAAGAACATCTTTTAAAAATAGTGTATAGTAATGTTCAATAATTTTAAAAATGTACCATTACCTTCCTATGAAACCTAATCAAATGTCTCTTTGAAACAGGAACCCTACTATGATTATGATCCATAGTGTGATTGACCACGACATACAAACCAGAATCCTTATCAACATCAAATTGTATATGAGCCTTGCAACCTGTGCGAAAATTCCTCTTTTGGTAAACTTTTGGTTGTTCACCAGGCTTCTTCTCTTGCTTAAAGCCAGCAAAAGAACACACCAAACAACATTGCCTAGGTGTAACTTTGTCTTCTCTACGATTCAACCTATCTTTACGTATACCAAAACCATGTTTAAATGCATAACTATTATACAAATCATAAGCCTCTTCATCAGACTTTACTTTTCTAGTTAAATAATTCTGATTCAGTTGCCTCGGTAAAACCTGAAATAGTAAATCAAAATACATATATATTAAGATGATGTTCTTATATAGCAACATGATGTTCTCTTTTATATATATTATGTTCTTCAATATATTTGTAATGTTCTTTATTAAATGCACATTGATAACGGCACATTGATTTCAGAAAAATACAAAACAGAGTAAAACAAAGTACATACGTATATATATTTAACAACTGTACATGCCATTTTTAGACAAGTACATGCCGTTTTCAGAAAAGTACATTCCATTTTCAGAAAAGTACATACAGAGTACTACAAAGTACATATATAATTAACAATTGCACATGCGTTTATTATATAAAATCAACATTGATTTCAGCAACAATAACATATAATAAGAAAAATAAAAGAACATATCACTATTGAAAGTGTTGCTATACGTTACCCAAAGTGTTACTAAAAGACCGTAGGGAACGTGGGCAGAAGTATCACCCTATAAAGTGTTACCTATTGTCTATAATAACACTTTTACCACTTTACGTAATATTTTTTGGATGTTATCTAAGGTTAGTTTTGTACTAGTGTACAGGTGCCCTTGTTGAATCCAGTCTTCGAGTTGTAACTCTCCCAAGGGACATAAAAACACCAGAAACATTTGGCGTCGTCTGTGGGGAGAGTACCTCAAAGATGGCTTCACAAGATCTACCTGTACCGCCTCCAGAGACCAATCGACCTCTGGAAAATGTAGTGGTCCAGTCGGACCATGACTCTGGTGACAATGGAGACATCAAAACCTATGTGGCCCACGATGGGTCCTTCATCTCTAAGTGCATCCGTCATAAAGACAGGTGGGAGCGCAATGCTGACAAGGCGGGTACGAGCAGGCCCCCTGGACAGACAAGCAAGTCCTCAGGACAGCTGGCTGATCCATCCCAAGCGGTAGGATCAGCCCCAGTCACCCGAGATGAGCTTTAAGGGTGAAATCTGATGCGTGCCATTTATGACACTCTTAGGCTAGGTTTTCTTCTTATTTTTATACTCGTTTTTAATCTTTTATTTCGTGTTTTTAGGGAATAATGTTTGATTTGTGTGTTTATGTGTTAGTGTAGAGAAATGCGTGCTTTTAATGGTTTTCTTATTATTTTATTCATTGCTCGGCTATTTCTCTCGCTTCTCCGTTTCTGTGACTTGTTTTGTAGGTGTGTCGAGTTTCCCGAGATTTAATTATCAAGGAGGAAGCTTGAGCGCATTCTAGGAGGTTGATGGAGATAAGTTCGAGAATCCAATCATGCAACTCAAGCAAACCAAGCTAGCTCCGCAAGCACAAGCACCTTCGAAGCAATGTTTTGGTTCGGAGTGTGCAAGTGCTTGAAGAATAAATGGCTGCCCTCCTCGCGGGCATCGCCTCGAGTGCACCAATGATAGGGATGCTCGGGAGCCCAGAGATTGATCGAGCAAGCGAAGGAAGCAAGTCCACGAGCACCAAGCAAGGAATGGTACGTGCGCGCAGACCCTGCTGTGCGCGCGCGGCTTGGTTGGTGTGAGCGCACAGATCTTCTGTGGCCTACTGTGCGTGCGCACGGTCTGCCTTGTTTCCCCTCACTCGTTTTATTATAAATTAGCCTTCTCAAATCTATTTTGGAGGACGATTTTTTAGATTAGTTTTGGAAACTTTCTCTCTCATATCTTAGCTTAGGTTGAGAGTTTCTCTCTCTAGTTTTAGGGATAGTTTAGGAGTAGTTTTAGAGAGAGAAAGTGAGGGATTTCAGTGGTGATTTAAGAGATTGAAGTTCCAATGGTGACAATTGTATTGAAGATCTTCTTAATCAATCAATGAGCATTTCTCACTCTATCTCATCCTTATTGCTTTGTTCAATTTCATGTTTGTTTGGTTTAATCTTGATGTTTGATTCTTAATAGTGTAATTGTTCTTGATATTTTGTTGATTCTTGATTTCTTAGTTGTTTGTTGATAGATAATGATTCTTGAGTAGTTGTTTGGTTAGGAATTGGGTGAAACTTTTATGATTGATTGATTGTGATTAATTTGGGAATTGTGTTGATTGATTGCTGACATTAAAGTGATTAATGAAGGTTTGCATGTGTGTAATTCGATTAGGCCTTGAGAATTATGCTAGATTGCATTGTAATTGCTAATGACACGACCAATTGATTTAGGAATTGCAATTATCGATTGGTTTGGATTGTGATTCTCTTAGTTTGTTATTCATAGTGAACCCTAGCTTAACGATTAGGAGTAGCTCTTTGATTCCAATTCATAGCTCTTATCAGTAGTCTTCACAAACTTTGATTGGCATGATCTTCCCAAGTTGTTGCAATTATCATGATTGCTTGTTGATCCCCATTCCTAGTGTTTTATTTGTTTGATTGTTAGTTTGTTAGTTGTTACTATTCCTTCTTCACCTTCGAGTTCGACCTAGCTTAGGCGCATAATTGAGAGTGCTTGAACATTACCGTTCCTTTGGGTTCGACCCTTGACTTACCTCTATACTCGTATTTAGGTTTGTTAAGTGTTTATAAATTTAGTTTGACTTAGGGAGGACGACCTAGTTTTCCCCTAGTCAAAATGGCGCCGTTGCCGGGGAACGGTGTCTATGTTTGAGTGTTTTTGATTGCTTGAGTCTAGGTCTTTGTATATACCTTTCTTTTATTTGGTTTTTGTTTGTTTTGTAAAAAAAAATATGGCATGTTTTTCTTTTCCTCAATATGATGGTGAGTCTTTTAATGTCTACTTCCATAGACTTATAGGCTTATAATATTTGTTATTTTGGTTTGAATGAGCAAACTATGGATGAAATTGAAAGCATGCATAATGGTGAATTTAGAGCATTGTCAATAAATGATGCTTGGGATTTCTATGTTTTGTTTGCTAGGGATATCTATAATAGGGATAATCATGATTCTAATGTTGATGTGCAATGTGTTGATTCTTCTAATATTAACATGAATTGCCATGATTTGTCACATGATCCCATTAGTGAACCTAGAACAAATGATTTCAATTCTATTCCTTCTTTTGCTCATGATGATGAGGTACATACTCAAGTTGATGCTAATGGTGTGTTTTAATATTCTTTATTATTTACTATGCCTTCTTGTGATGTGCTTTGTTCCCTTAATAATGAATCTTATATGCTTGATTGTGCCCCCACTCCCCAATGTGATGTATATGCTCATGATTTTCATGTTGATTCTTCCAATCTTGGTTATACATCTTCTTCTTTTGTTGAACCTCAACCTTCTACACCTTTTGAATCTCTTGTTGATATATTTGAGTCTCAAATTAGGCACATTGAGCTTGATAATGATCTTGGGCCTAGTAAGGAGATGATTCTTACATCTATGAGAGGTCAATTAGAGATAATGAAAAAGAATGAGGAGCGTATTTAGGAGGAAAAAGGAGAGGTGATGAGTTAAAAAGCCAATTGTTATCCTTGATGCTTGTATGTGAAAACCTCCAATCTAATGTGTGTGTTGAGGATGATGATGATGGTTTTGAGCAACCAAGAGAGTGTGAGGATCCTATTAGTGAGCATTTGAGTGATGGTAAAGGTGTTGAGGGTGAAGATAGTGTTGATTTTGAAAACCCCAACCCTCCTTCCCATCTTGATGAGTCTCTTGCGCATGATTGTGATTCTTCTATCCATGAGTATTTAGATTCATTTGAGATTATGACCAAAGAGTTCTTTGAGTGTCAAATGAAAACTCATAGCCTTTTCAGTGAGTTCATTAAGAATGCTTCATGGGAGAGAGATGAGTTTGAAATGAATTTGAATCCATTTATGCATGGTTTTGAGACTTTAGGCTTTGAGGATATTGAGGGAGTTGTTGTTCATAGTTGTGATGGAGGGGATTATGTAGTTCCTCTTGGAAGTTGGATGTTTGAGGGAGATGATGATCATGAGTGTTCTTCATTTGAGGATTCTATGATAAATTTCCATGCTTTATTGGTGATTTGAGGCATGGTGGTGAGAAAGAGCTCATTTGTGAGACCATTGCTCCTATCCCCTCCTCTCATGCCCCTTTTTCAAGAAATTTCAACCATATCCCCTACACTCCTATGTCTCTCCCTTCTTTTGTCAATAAGCCTATTGGGGACGCTCTTGTCTATGATGTTTTACATGTCCCTTATTCGTCCCCTATTGAGGAAAAGGGTGACTTTGCCACCCAAAAACATTTTGAGGAGAGTTTGCCTTCTTCTTCTTCTTCTTCTTCTTCTTCTTCTTCTTCTTCTTCTTCTTTTTCTTCTTCTTCTTCTTATTTTGTCGAATTTGCTTTTGATTTTTCTTCTTTTTCTTGGCATCTCTCTCCTCATGGGTGTGCACTAAGCTTGTTGCACATCCTCTTTTCGTCATTTGCCTACTTTCTATCTTATGAAATGTGTAGTAGTGAATTTGACAAGCTCTTGCGTACGTTGCAATATTATTTTCTAGAGCGGTCAAGCTTGGACCTTAAACAAGCCTTTCTCGGGAAGTAACCCGTGTTTTATTGCTTTCATTTTCTTTTCTTTTTAAAATAGATTTTCTCTCATGGAAATGTTTGTGTGCCTTTTCCTAGGTACACGACTTGATATACTTTGGTGCATTGGTTTGGATCAAGATTCAAGGAACTATGATTCAACATTTGCTAGCATAAGGAAGATAAGATTCAATTAAAGAGAAAATCGGGTTTGAAAGGTTCAATTGGGTCATTTGCGGGTATTTACACTTACCTAACATCCGATAATATCTTTCCTTGCTATTTCTCTAATGGTTGATGCTTTGTTGGACATGTGTTGGAATTGTTGGATTAATCTCTTTGTTCTCCCCTCCTATGATATCTATGATTTATTTTTGAGCATGTTGTCTCATTTAAGCTTAGGGGAAGGTATTCTATCATGTTTGGTGGGATTTTGATTCATATATGCCATGCACAATTGTATATGCATTTCCATGTTCTTTTATTCTGAAAAATTCCAAAAAGATTTTTGTTTCTATCAAGGCAAATTTGCAATGTGTCTTTGTTTTGTTCTTGCTTTGGACATAATACGTTTGGACTTGTATATTTGAATGCTTCTCTTCTTAAATGGTAACAGTGTGCACGGTTTGAGAGTATCTTTGGTTGATTATAGGATAGAGTATGCTAAGGTAGTCGTTTAAAGAACTATTGGGACCTTAACGCCGGATTCTATTGTTTTTGAAAACTCGCAATCGTTCACCTTTGGTGAATTTGAAGCTTTTAGTGAGTTTTTGCCACATCTTTGTGAGGTTTCATTGTTTTTCAAGCCTTCTCCAATTTCTTGCATGAGCGGCATGGATCCTTGACTATTGCGGAGCTAATCTTGAATCTTGACCCATAATTCTCAAACACGAGACCAAACCATCTAGGGAGGACAAAGGCATCTTTTCGGGGTGGTCATTTTTCTTTTCTAGGTTAATTTTCTTTATTTTTAGTTCTTGGGTTCACATTTGCCTACTTGCTAACCATTTGAGCCTTTTTTCCTTCTTTTCAAGCCACATCTTTAGAACTTTGGGCCTTTTGTTTCTTTTTGTTCCATTTTTGGT
The DNA here is from genome assembly GCF_948465745.1 of Chenopodium album. Lineage (NCBI taxonomy): Eukaryota > Viridiplantae > Streptophyta > Magnoliopsida > Caryophyllales > Amaranthaceae > Chenopodium > Chenopodium album. The sequence continues at coordinate 33,962,612 of NC_137847.1, forward strand.
TTTTGTGAAGCAAATGCTCTTGTTCTTGGAGATTGTAATATATGAGTTTGGATATTGGTTCTTATTTGTAAGCAAGCTTGTGTTTTGTATATCTTGTGAATAATGGCAAATGAATAAATGAAAGCAAAAGCCGTCTATAGTTAAAAGAGGCAAGGACATCAAATATGGTGAATAATAATATTTGAATCAATGAGAATAAGCAAAGCAAATTCAAAGAGCTTTGGGAAAATTTAAAAAAAGAAAAAGAAGAAGTAAAAATGAAAAATTTCAAAAACATTTTGATGTAAACGTTTCTCCCTATTTTAAGCATTGAGGACAATGCTTCGTTCAAGCTTGGGGGGAAGCGTCTTACGCTTTTTGTATATATGATTGTGGTTATAGCTTTGAATAAGCTTGGGGGTGTTAGTTTGTTTTTGTTTGGTGATCTCTTTGTTTTGGTGTTAAGATTTGGCCAATCTTTGCTTCACAACTTAGGTGTACCACCAAATTCTAAATTTTTAGCCTACCCTCACCCTTTTTCCCTTACATTACAACCTTTGGGAAAGACCTTTTCACCTAGCAGTTGAGTCATATACCGAGGGAGGGCATTATGAGTTAAAGCCTAAGGATAGGGGATGCAAAGTCAAGATGTCGAGAAAACCTCAAATCTATTATTTTTCCGGTTCCTTCGAGGAACTATAGAGATGCTTGCTAAAGGAAGATTTGAAGCCAATTGGGAAAATGTGCTAAAATTGTTTTTAGATGAAAGTGGATTGCGTTTTGGTAGTTCTCTATACTTAGCATATCCTATGTTTCAATCAACCTTGGATATCTTGAAACGTCCATTTCCTTACTTGTTTAGGAAGAATTGCATCCATTTATGCTTTTTCATTTGCAAAAGTCCTCTCATGAACATTTGTTTTCTTTCCTTTTCTTTTTGCTTCCTTTTCGTGCTTTGCCTTGTTTGTTTGGTTTGTGAGAGTTATGGGTTAATCTCTTAGGAAACCCTTACGAGATCATTACTCGTCCTCTAGGGCGATCTAGGGGTTTAAATGGCTTGTCTTTAGTTGCTAAAATTGATCGTGATTCCTACGAAAGTAAGTTAGTGTATATTCCCATCCTCTATCTTTCTTGTTTCTTTCTTTGCTTGAATAATTTCATCATTTTTCCTTGGGTTGGATTTTGTTTTGCTCGAGGACGAGCAAAGGTTTAGCTTGGGGGAATTTGATGCGTGCCATTTATGGCACTCTTAGGCTAGGTTTTCTTCTTATTTTTATACTCGTTTTTAGTCTTTTATTTCGTGTTTTTAGGGAATAATGCTTGATTTGTGTGTTTGTGTGTTAGTTTAGAGAAATGCGTGCTTTTAATGGTTTTCTTATTATTTTATTCATTTCTCGGCTATTCCTCTCGCTTCTCCGTTTCTTTGACTTGTTTTGTAGGTGTGTTGAGTTTCCCGGGATTTAATTATCAAGGAGGAAGCTTGAGCGCATTCAAGGAGGTTGATGGAGCTAAGTTCGAGAATCCAAGCATGCAACTCAAGCCAACCAAGCTAGCTCCGCAAGCACAAGCACCTTCGCAGCAATGTTTTGGTTCGGAGTGTGCAAGTGCTTGAAGAATAAATGGCTGCCTTCCTCACGGGCATCGCCTCGAGTGCACCAATGATAGGGATGCTCGGGAGCCCAGAGATTGATCGAGCAAGCGAAGGAAGCAAGTCCACGAGCACCAAGCAGGGGTGCGCGCGCGAGGATGGTGGTGCGTGCGCGTAGACCCAACTGTGCGCGCGCGGAATGGTGCGTGCGCGTAGACCTTGCTGTGCGCACGCGCGGCCTAGGTGGTGTGAGCGCACAGATCTTCTGTGGCCTGTTGTGCGTGCGCACGGTCTGCCCTGTTTCCCCTCGCTCGTTTTATTATAAATTAGCCTTCTCAAATCTATTTTGGAGGACGATTTTTTAGATTAGTTTTGGAGACTTTCTCTCTCATATCTTAGCTTAGGTTGAGAGTTTCTCTCTCTAGTTTTAGGGATAGTTTATGAGTAGTTTTAGAGAGATAAAGTGAGGGATTTCAATGGTGGTTTAAGAGATTGAAGATCCAATGGTGACAATTGTATTGAAGATCTTCTTAATCAATCAATGAGCATTTCTCACTCTATCTCATCCTTATTGCTTTGTTCAATTTCATGTTTGTTTGGTTTAATCTTGATGTTTGATTCTTAATAGTGTAATTGTTCTTGATATTTTGTTGATTCTTGATTTCTTAGTTGTTTGTTGATAGATAATGATTCTTGAGTAGTTGTTTGGCTAGGAATTGGGTGAAACTTGTGTGATTGATTGATTGTGATTAATTTGGGAATTGTGTTGATTGATTGTTGAGATTAAAGTGATTAATGTAGGTTTGTATGTGTGTAATTCGATTAGGCCTTGAGAATTATGCTAGATTGTATTGTAATTGCTAATGACACAACCAATTGATTTAGGAATTGCAATTATCGATTGGTTTGGATTGTGATTCTCTTAGTTTGTTATTCATAGTGAACCCTAGCTTAACGATTAGGAGATAGCTCTTTGATTCCAATTCATAGCTCTTATCATTAGTCTTCACAAACTTTGATTGGCATGATCTTCCCAAGTTGTTGCAATTATCATGATTGCTTGTTGATCCCCATTCCTAGTGTTTTATTTGTTTGATTGTTAGTTTGTTAGTTGTTACTATTCCTTCTTCACCTTCGACTTTGACCTAGCTTAGGCGCATAATTGAGAGTGCTTGAACATTACCGTTCCTTTGGGTTCGACCTTTGACTTACCTCTATACTCGTATTTAGGTTTGTTAAGTGTTTATAAATTTAGTTTGACTTAGGGAGGATTAGTAAAAGACCTAGTTTTCCCCTAGTCAAAATCAAAGACTTGATCACCAAGCGGGCGGCTGCTCCTAGAAGGAAACAGTCGACCAAGAAACCAGCTCATGCTGGAAAGGAGAAGTCGGTCAGGGACCGTTAGCCGACTCCTCATCCTGCTCCAAAGGAGAAGGCTCGACCCTAGACCGACCTCTCAAGACCCCGTTTCCCAGAGACAGTAACTAGAAAAGCCATCCAGCATGTACAATCGGATGGTAGAAAAAAGACATTCTCTGATGCTCGGCAATACATCGAGTAAAAGAAGAACCAGAAGCTGTCACAGTCGGCATCCATGTCGACTTAGCATGATAGCTTCTAGAATACCTTTGTGAGGAATTCTCAATCTGTGCATGGGACCCCGTCAAGCGGCCCTCTCGTCCAGTCGGGACCCCATGTAATCAACTCGGCGTAGTATATGACCCGGCCACTATACAGGCCGCCTAATTTGCCCTACATGCAACCCGCCTTCTTCGGAGGACAGGTGGCATATAACTATCAGCCTATGGACTGGAAGCTTCGGCTACAAAACCTCGGGGAACAACCCTTTGCGTTCTCCAGGGAAATAACTGAGGCCAAATAGCCGTCCAAAGTTAAAAATGTGTTGGTTGGGACCTATGATGGTACCGCCAACCCAGAAGACCACCTTCTGGCATACACCCACCTCATGTACTTACAGGGGTTGGGTGATGCCGCATGGTGTCGTTGCTTTCCAGCTACCCTGAAGGGCATAGCCCAACTGTGGTTCGGTAACTGCCGGCTGGTTGTATCAATAGCTTCAAGACTCTTGCGTTCTTATTTTCTTCTAACTTCTCTATGAACATCCCTGCAAAGAAAACGAGCCTTGATTTAGGCAATGTGCAGCAGGGGGATAGAGAAGGGTTGCGCTCCTACGACATGCGGTTCAATATGGTGAGAATCCAGATTGAAGAATTGTCTAACGAGGTGGCTTATATGGACTTTTTTCAAAGGTCTGAAGGACGGGTCGACTTTCAAGTTCGAACTCGTCCGCAAGAAATTCTTCACCCTCAAAGGAGTCCTGATGGAGGCGGAAGCCTACATACAAGAGACCAAACTCTGCTCCTCAAATAAGCAGTCGGACTCCAAGCAGTCTGATAGACAGAAGGAGAGTCGAGTCGGCCTGCTCAGCTGTCTCTAAAACCTAAAGAGAGCAAAAAGATAAAGAGATCTGGGCAGTTGATAACTCCAATCAGCCGGCCCAAAAGAAGAAAAATGAGTGGAAACCGTACGTTCCAAGGTACGAGTTTCACAAGGACAGCTACTCCATCCTCATGGAGATAAAGGATCGGCTGACTCTGGAGGAGCCGACTCTAATGAAAGGTTCTACTGAAAATCGAAATAAAAACAAGCACTGCCATGACCATGAGGATGTCGGCCATGACACTAACGACTGCTTCAGCCTCAAGCAGACGCTTGATCGTTTGGCCGACAAGGGAGCGCTGAAGTCTTATGTGAAGTCCAAAGTGGCTTCCAAGGGGAATCCGGGGCAGTCTAGCAGAAAGACTCCCCAGCCTAGTAGTAGTTCTAAAACCGATGAGGAGCCGGTCTGCACAATAACAAGCGGATTCGCCGTTGGTGGCCCAACCATGCGGGACACCAAGGACCATCTTAGAAAGATGGTCCAATCTGTTGAAGAAGGACAGGCGGCTAGCACATCCGCCTTCCTCGAAGTCATCATCACCGAAAAGGACAGAGGCAAAGTCCGTCGGCCGCAAATGACCCTGTGGTCATAGAATGCAAAGTGGCGAACCAAAAGGTTGGCCGCATATTGATTGACATTGGAAGCTCCTTAGACATCATCAGCCGCAAATGTCTACCCAACCTGAAATACAGTCCAGATATCATGATGGATGTCTCCCATCCCCTTGTTGGGTTAGGGGGAGGAGTTGTGCACCCAGTCGGATGGATAAATTTCCGGTCTGCCAGGGAGAGAAAGGAAGCGATCGACACATGACCATCCGGTTTTTGGTGGTTGAAGACCTGACCGCCTACAATCTCATTCTTGGCCGACCCACTCTTAATGAGTGCAAGGCCGTCATCATCCCTTCTCTCATGCTGGTCAAGTATGAGAAGGATGATGGAACGGTTAGCTCCCTGAACGGGGACCAGAAGACGACTCGAGAGTGCTATCTCTCGGACGTCAAGCCCGCGGCAGTTGCACCCGGTCAAGGAAAAGACCCAATAGACCTTGATGAAATCAAGGATGACCATACGACCCAACCAGCCGCCAAGAAAAGAAAAACTAATCAGCTGGTGGCGGTCAAGAAAGAAAAGCAATAACAATCACTGACCGGGAAACGGTCTGATGACCTCCGTCCCAGCCGGTTGGAGAGCACATTGATATTCCTCTAGACGACAGTCGGCCAGAGAAAACTGTTAAGGTGGGGATGACTGCTTTTGCTAAGTTGGGTGCAAGCTTACATCATCTGCTGAAAGAATTCAAAGACATCTTTGCGTTTGAAGTGGAGGAGATGCCAGGCATCAGCCCGGATCTTGTTGTCCACAAACTCGCCGTGGGTCCTAAAAAGAAGCTTATTCGGCAAAAGAAAAGAAATCATGGCGAGGAGAGAAGTTAGGCCGCAGCCGCCGAAGTAAAAAAGCTGTTAGACGCTGGGTTCATTCCGTCTTGCAACTTCCCTGATTGGGTTGCGAATGTTGTGCTAGTAAAGAAGCCGAATGGTACCTGGAGCATGTCCGTTGATTACACTGACTTGAACAAGGCATGTCTAAAGGACAGTTACCCGCTTCCAAAGATTGACAGCCTGATTGATTCTACAAGTGGGCATGCCTTGATGAGTTTTATGGATGCCTACTCAGGCTTCCACTAGATTCCCCTGTGGAGAAAAGATCAAGAAAAGACGGCATTCGTCACTAATCAAGGGTTATTATGTTATACTGTGATGCCGGTTTGCTTGAAGAATACGCCTGCTACTTTCCAACGAATGATTAATAAAGTCTTTATTAATCAGATTGGGAGGAATTTAGAGGCGTATATTGATGACATGATAGTCAAATCAAAGCAGAAGATGAATCACCTTGCTGATCTCCGAGAAACATTCGCCACCCTCATGCGGCACAAGGTCATGCTTAACCCCAAGAAGTGTGTCTTTGGTGTTGAGTCTGGGAAGTTTCTCAGATTTCTGATTGACCAAAGGGGGATAGAGGCTAACCCTGAGAAAATACAGGCGATTATCGACATGCAGTCGCCCCACACTGTTAAGGAAGTACAAAAGCTTACAGGTTGCCTGGCGGCCCTGGGGAGATTCCTCAACCGATCAGGCAACAAGTGCCTCTATTTCTTCCAGGCGATCAGGAAGAAGACTAGATTTGAATGGGGGGATGATGCTAAGGCGGCCTTTCAAAAATTGAAAGCACATCAGCACTCTTTGCCAAGGCTAGTTAGCCCTTTGCCCAAAGAGACGTTCTATATGTATCTGGCTGTCTCAGATCATGCCCTTAGTGCTGTTCTCTTAGCTGAAAGAGACGGCATCCAGCTCCCAGTCTACTTCATTAGCCAATTTCTCAGGAACGCAAAGCTTCGGTACTCCATAGTTGAAAAATTTTGTCTGCTCTTTACATGGCTGTCAAGAAGTTGAAGCCCTACTTCTTGGCACATCCGGTTGTGGTCTACACTGACCAACCGATCAAGCGGCCAATGAAACCCTAGAATCCTTAGGCCGAATGCTCAAATGGGCTATTGAGTTGCAGGGACTGGAAATCACTTTTGAACCAAGGAAGGCAATAAAGGGGAAGATATTAGCCGACTTCATTGTCGAAATGACAAGGCTGGCTGAGCCGGATAATATTGATTAGGTTTGGAAAGTGTATGTGGACGGGAGCTCCACAATGAACGGCTGTGGTGCAGGCGTAATTTGTCAGTCTCTTGAGGGGGACAAGTATGAGTATGCACTACGGTTCAAGTTCCAAGCCTCAAATAATAAGGCCGTATATGAAGTCCTACTAGCCAGCATCCGCATGTGCAAGGCGGCAGGGGTAATAAAGATTGACGCCTGCTTTGACTCCTATTTGGTCGTAAGACAATACCATGGTGACTATGAGGCCACCCATCCGACCATGATCAAATATTTTTAGGCGGTTAAAGCTGAAGCTGGGACACTTGAAGAATTTCATCTAAGTCAAGTGCCCAGGTCTGAAAACAACCAGGCAGATGCTCTGTCAAAATTGGATCCTCCGCCTTCTGTGATATGCCTCGGTTAGTCTTCTAGGAAGTCATGGAAAAAAGGAGTATATCCGATGAAGAGTCCATTAGATTACTTGACCAAAGGTCTACCTAAATGGATGGCATCCGGGTATATCTGACAGACGACACGCTCCCTAATTCACCCCAGGAGGTGGTCGTGCTGAAGAAGCGAGTTGCAAACTTTGAGATGAGGCAAGGAGAGCTCTTCAAAGTAGGTTTCTTGAAGCCTCTATTTAAGTGTGTTACCTCAGAAAAGGGGAAAGAAGTTCTCGAAGAATTGCATGCGGGATACTACGCTTCTCACATAGGCAGCAGATCCTTAGCCGTCTGGCAGCACTACTTCTGGCCCACCCTTGAGTCAGACGCCATGGAGATGGTTAAAAAATGCGATAAGTGTCAAAAATTTGGCAAGCTAATCCATCAACCGGCCACTGACCTGACGGCTATCCACAGCCTAGTATTGATTGCTAAATGGGGCATGGACATTCTGGGGCCTTATACAGCTGCTCCAGGCGACAAGCGCTATATTTGAGAAGGGAGGCAGTCGGTAGGGCGAATGGGTAAGGGAAGCTAACCCCTAATTGGGAAGGTCCCTACCAAATCTATGAAGAAGTAAGAGGTAGCACCTACCGTCTGGAGACACCAGACGGCAGACAGCTACCGAGAACATGGAATGTGGATAACTTAAAAAAGTACTACTACTGAAATTTTGTAATTTTTTACATGTTAATGAAAATCTTCCTTTATTTCCAAACTTGTCTTTTAACATGTTATTAGGGTGCTGCCTACACAATATGAAGACGGACCAAGCTAAAAAATTTTATTACTGCGCCGCCTGCACAATGTGCAGACGGACCAAGCTCAAGCTTCTTGACATAGTTGAACATTGCTTGCACAATGTGCAGACAGACAATGTTCACTCTATAAGGTACCGCCTGCACAATGTGTAGGTGACCTTATTTGCTTAACAATGTTTAGTTATCTTATAAAGGGACCGTCTGCCCCAATAGCAGACGCCCCAAAACCTTGCTAAAAAGTGACGACTGCACAAAAGCAGTCGCCCCTATTATTACTCACCTTTAACAAGTCCCAAAGACTTAGCGGCTATCTACTCTTCAAAAAAGAGGCCAATGACCGGATACATTCTATTCAAACAACTGTATGATCCAACATGAGTACGACTGTCTGCTCCAACATGAGTCAAACAACCGGCGACGTCCATTCGGGCGAATTCGTCGAAGAGAGCATCTCCCGTTTGGGTGGCACATTGCTCTATGAACAAAAAACAAGTGGCCCTACTGTTTGCGTTAAGGCAACACTCACAGTCGTTTGATTTAATCTAACTTGAAATCTAAAAAGCATTGAGTTTTTTCGGACTGTTCTAGCACAGACGGAAAGCGGCTACTGTTTTATTTTAGAGGCTATACCAATTCTACCGCCTGTTGTTGCTATGGGGCAATCCAGGTGGACAGATTATTCTTCTAAATTATAAGCTAAGTCCAAAAACTTAGCGGCTTAACTAGATCTCAAGAGGCCTTTGGCCGGATGCACTCAAGCTATTAAATCGTTTGCTCTACATGGCCGTCTGTCGCTTGGTTTGGGGCAATCACCATAGTGATTGATTGACTTAGAAACCATGCATACTCCTAAAAGTATCAATAATTTCTAAGTCAATCAATCCATTTTTTGAAACCAACCGACATTCGGCCAAGGGCAAGGATAATCGCATAGTATACAAAGTTAAATACTAAATCTATGCATATAATGTCAAAAACTGAAAGCTATAAAAAATTTTAAAGCATAACACCAATATAAATAAAACCGGTCAAAACAACTGGATGAAAATAAATAAACAGCCGTCAAATTTGACGACTGTAAATGTCAGCCGGCAGAGCCAAAAATTATCAAATTACCCGACCCCTTGGTCGGTAAAAATATACAGTTACTCGGCATGCAGGCCGAAAAAGAAAATATTTGGCCATTCGGCCGCAGAAATAACATAAAGCTAAAAAAATCAAGGGAGGCCCTCAGCATTGGCAGCCGCATCCTTGTTGTCCTTCGGCGCCTGCTCATCATTCTTCTCATCCTCCTCCTAATCCTCATCGTCCCCCGAGGACAACTCGTCCGAGGAGTCGGACTCCTCATCATCCCCAGCCGCCGCCTCCTCCGCCTGCTTCATGAGCCGGTAGTTAAACTCATCATTCGCTAAGTCAAACTTGGCTTTCCAAATTTGGTAGTCAGAGCCCGGCTGCAATGATTCCCAGGTCATCCGCATGATGGATTCATAGTCCTTATTTATTCGTTTGACTAGGTCCTTTTTCTCTTCCTCTGCCAAGGACTTGTATTTAGTTTTGAGCTGGGTCTCTTGGTTTTACAGCCGGCCCTTGCGTTTGTCAACCTGCCCCTGCAGGCGGTCTGCCTTCTGGTCCGCTTCCTTGAGGGGTTCCAACTTGGCCTTAAGGTCCTTGACCTCATTTTAGAGCTCGGTTATCCGCCCCCTCACTGCATCCAAGGCCTTCTTGACCTACAGATTGGCCGACGCTTGGGAATACATCATATCAAGTGTCAGTAGTTCATTTTGGGCATTCTCAAACTGAGTAGTGTCTTAGGAGGAGGCGGCCCGAGCTTTAGCAACCGTTACCTCTTTGGACTTTTTAAGGATTGGCTTTGTAAGCCTCTTCACGCGCAGCATAGCTTGCATTCGGCCAATAGTGAGAATGGTCAGTATCAAGCAGCTATACTCATTGTTGAGGATAAAATCACAAGTATCCTACCTCACAAAGAAGCGCCAAGATGGCGTCAAGGTTGAGGGAGCCGACTCCTCTGACAGATGCCTTATCTTCAGGCCCAAGCGCCCTCAACATCTTTTTGGCCAGCTGTAGAATAGTCGGCCTCTCCGGAACCTCTATCAAATCAAACAATACAAGTTTAGCAAATTTTCGAAAAAATAAAGTCCAGTTACCTTTTTGGCAATTGTTATTCAATCATGTAATTGGGAGTTGGGCCGAATGATGATACCTTCCTCCTCCCCCATGGAGGCTTTGCCTCCGCCTGCTGCTGAGCCGATAGCAGTGTTGAGTGGCTTGCAACTCTTCGATATCCCCTTGGGGGTATCCGGCTTCTAGGATGGTTAGATGGGGGTGGAGCCGCAAGGAAACTTCCAGGATTTGTGGGCAATGTGCTTCCGGGCCATGCCGAAAGTGCCAACATCGCCACCTGACTGCTTTTGCAGCTTCGGCTCCGGCTGCTTAGAGGGAGAAGGCTTGGACGAGACACCCTACAAGGAATTCATATGTTATTATACTTATGATTTCAAGGAATCTCAATTCAAATACTAGAAAATATTTCACCTTAGGAGTTCCGCCTGACGGCTGCTCCTCATTCGACCGTTTACCCAAATTGGACGAACGGTAGAAGGCTGCAGAATGTGCAGCCAACTTTTTGTTGGCCGAGAGCTTTGACATTGTTTCGCCTACACGCAAAATAATAAAGAGTCAGAAACTCAGAAAAAAAAAGATCATCAAGAGCAGCTAAGCAAAGAAAAACCAAACGGCCTACTACCTCTCGGCCTCTCAGAACTAAGGCCGCAAGCATCTAGATACGTCCTGTTCGATAGCCACTCGTAACGGGGAATGTAGCTTTGGGGGGTCACCTCCTTCACCCCCGTTTCCTCATTGGTTCGAACAACCATAGAGAAAAGGCCCTGATCCAATATTTGCTCCTGCGCCTGCCTTGGGACAGGCGGCAGGGCTTTCTTTCCAACAAGGAGGGGAGGTTCCTTGTTCTAGCGGTTGTACCGCCTGTTTCGCTGAAAGTATGGGGAAGAGACTATGTAGAAATTTGTTCTCCAATCCTTCCATTTGTTCTCTTTCCCAGCGTCATCATAAACCCCTTATGGCTAGTAAGGGTAAACCAGCCAACCCCACTTGATTGGGGAGTCTTGCTCAAATAATGCATATAAGCAAATGCCTCGAAGCTAGGGTCCACCTCCAGCATCTCACAAGCGGCAACATAGCCTAAGATATTTACCCAAGAATTGGGGGCTAGTTGCCAGATACCCAGTTGGTATCCTTCAAGGATCCTCTCCACTGCCGAATGGAGAGGGAGGCACAGACCCGCCTGTATGGCCGCCTCTTAGCAGCCGAAGCCTTGATCGCCGTAGCTGGCCTTCTTTGGCCAAATGACTGTGTCCTCAACATCCGGCACGGACAAAAGAAATTTATGTCCCATGACATGATTGAATTCCAAAATCTTCCATCATCTTCTCTCGCCTGCCTTTGGGAACGTGCAAATAATAGGGAGCACGTTCCAGCCGGCGCAAAGTATACGGCTCTGCCCATCCTTCTCCCTTGTCCGCTGACAGGGACTCCCTGGTAGCGTCTAATTTTGAGCGCGCCTCCTCCGAGTCAATAGAGGCACCGTTAGAGGATAATGACCTGGAGTCATTATAAGAATATTCCTCAGAATTTGGGGCCTTCTAACTAGTGGCAGTAGTGTCCTCCCTCATTTCTAATTCCGACACCGAATCACTCGGCTTAGGGATTTAATGTTCATCATCCAACTACTCCAGAATTGAGGAGCTCACGGTACTAACTTTGCTAGGATGGTTCTGGCGAACCTCAGAGACAGGCACTCTAATGGAGCCTTCCGAATAGACTGTAGAACTCTCCGAATGGTACTAGGAACCATCCGTCATACGTCAGACTGGTCTGCTTTGTTCTTGCCATGGTGTCCTGCAGGGGCACAGACAGTGTCGGATTTGGGGAAGTTCTCAAAGCGGAGTCCTCGAACGAGCATTCGGCATTCCTAGTTCTAGATTCATCCGTCCCCGGTGACCGGCTGATCACTAACCTAGGCCGTGCCAGGTGCGTTTGGGAAACCATTTTTGAAAAAAGAAAAATGCAAAAAAAAAAGAGAAGATGAGACGGTTACCTTAGAAGAAGGTACGAGAGTCGCGTGGTATTGAGGTCTGCTTATAGGCGGATGAACGGCCGGGTGTTGGATGCTGTCAAGAAGATGTCAAAGTTCTTTGAATTCAAAGATTCAAGATTCTCTCAAGATTCACGCAAGTGTGAATCCAAGGGGGAAGTCAACCCCTATTTATAGAAAGGGTGAAAACCTAGGGTAAAACCGTAGATTCCCCAAACAGTAAAAAGTAATAAATCGGCCAATAAAAGGCCGACACCTGTCATAGGCGTCACGTTGCCAACCACGTCACTTCTGTGAGGAGCAAATGATTTGGGTATTTTTACCCCTCCAAGTGGACCAATGATAAGGTGATACGTGTCACTCTCCTAGGTGTCCAAATGGACTCCCCAAATGACGGCACATGTCGCCCAGAGATGCCCTCTTGGAATGACAACCTTCAAGGCCCAAATCCCGAGGTGAGCCGCAAAACGGTGCTGCCCTAATTCCTAGGTCATCAAACCCTAGGATAGGGCAGGCTTTTCTAGGACCCTATAAATATGGAGATTCCCCTAATAATTGGGAGATCTAAAATTTTACGTCTTAGTCATTAAGACATTTATTGCTCTCGAAAACAGAGAACACCTGATCTCGAAATCCGAGAAGATACTTACTTTCCGTGTGTTTTTCTCTAAATCCGTACTATCTTAATCTTCGGAGGCGGACCTCCGACCATTTGGAGCTCTGTTTGTTTTGCAGGTACAAGCGCCCTTATTGAATCTAGTCTTCGAGTTATAACTCTCCCAAGGGACATAAAAACACCTGAAACAAGTACGGTTTTGCGGCGTCTAGTTTCAATGGTTAGACAGTCTTTAGGGAGTTACTTTGATGGTCTTCAATTTGGTGTTGGGGTCTCTTCAGGTGGTGAGGCAATTCTTCATGCCGTGAATCGGTTGATTGAGGACCGTAGTTTTGATGTTGGTCTTTCTATGTTGTTGGTGGGTTCAGTCATGTTACGTAAAGTACGTCGCCGTTTTCCAGGAATTTTGCGATGGGTTGAGTTCTGCTATTCTAATCTAGCCAGATTATATTATGGGGACCAAACCTTATGGTCTTCTCAAGGGGTGCAGTAGGGTGTTCCCCTTGGTCCTTCGCTTTTTACTTTGGATTTACAACCCCTGGTGTGTAAAATCAGAGAGACATTTGATGTATGTCATCAGGCTTGGTATTTGGATGACGACACTATTATTGGTGATACGTTGGTGGTGGGGAATGTTTTACAGTTGATTTTGGAGGAAGGGCCTCGTTCTGGGTTACGTCTTAACGTGGAAAAAACTGAAGTTTTCTGGCCTACAGAAGACCCTCGAAGCAGGCTTGAGGGTGTCTTTTCACCTAATATTGCTCGACCTTTGTGTGGTGTTAAGTTGCTTGGTGGTCCCGCTAGTTCCGATTTTGGTTTTAGTGGTGAGCTTGTGATGTAGAGGGTGACCAAGACCATTGCCCTTAAAAATAAGGTCGCTATGCTGGATGATCCTCGGTGTGAGCTGTGGTTACTTAGGGCATGTACCGGAGTTTTTAAACTCTATTTTACATTGCGTATTTGTCCTCCTAGTACTTTTGAGGCGGCTCAGCGCACTTTCGATGGGGCTCTTCGATCTTCCTTGGAGCGTATTCTTAGTGCTTCGGGGCCTGGGTTTGGGGACTAGCAGTGGCGGCTTTCCACCTTACCATTTGCGTTTGGAGGGCTTGATGATTATTCCGCAAGTGATGTTCATCACTATGCTTTTCTTGCTTCTCGGTTGCAATCTGCTGGGTTGTAGACACAACTTCTATGGCATGTTGGTGTTGTTGGTCTTGGACGAGCCTTTGAGGATGCGCTGGGTATGTTTAATGGAATAGTGGAGTCTGACATTTTGAGTATCCTAGTGAGGTCGCTACCCCTAAAATCATGAAGAAATTGGTAGATATATATTTCACAAAGGTTAGCGCTTCTACAGAATCTTCTAATTCTTTAACTCCTCGGCAATCAGCATTATGGAAATCACAGCAAGGATATCACACCTCTGCTTGGCTTAGGGAGGTCCCTATTCGGGGTGTGCTGTGTGCTGTGCTACCGGTTGGGTGTTCCATTGTTCTCTATCATGACGCCGTGCTCTGCTTGTTCAAGGGTTTTTGTTGGGGATATTTTAGGTGATCACGCGGTGACTTGTGTTGGTATTGTGGGCATTAAATATCAGAATAATGTTGTTCGGGATACCCTTGTTGATGTTTGCTATCGATCAGGGATTTCTGCTAGAAAGGAGGTGGTCAATGGGTTATCTGGAGGGAACGATGGGGCTCTTAGACCTGCTGATGTGTTACTTTATTCATGGGATCGTGGTCTCGATGTCTATGTTGACTTGACAGGGTCTTCTCCATTGACACAGTCTAGGCTCTGTGACTTTGTTCTTGGACGGGTAGTGACTGATGCGGCCAATCGGAAACGGGTCAAGTGTGAATCCAATTGTCGAGCAATTGGATATGGCTTCCTTTCTCTTTCTCTTCTCTTGGGGAGTTAAAAAAGGAGGCTGTTGCATTGCTAAAGCGGATCCATAAGTTCTCGATGACTCAGGACATTGGGGTGCATGCTGTAGCTCATATCTTTAATAGGATCGACTTTTCTATTGCTAGAGGGGTGGGGGCTCAGATTGTATCTCGGCTTCCCACTTATTTTTTATAGGTTGTATAACTTTGTATGTTTTTGAGATATAATAATAATAATAATAATAATAATAATAATAAAAGTAATAGTACTAGTAATAGTAATAATAGTAATAGTACTAGTAATAATAGTAATAATAATAGTAGTAGTAGTAGTAGTAGTAGTAGTAGTAATAGTAGTAGTAGTAATAGTAGTAGTAATATTAGTAATAACAATAGTAATGATGAGTGTCATTTATGGCACTCTTAGGCTAGGTTTTCTTTATAGTTTTACTCTCGTTTTAGTTCTTTTTGCCGCGTTTTTATATAATAATGCTTGCTTTGCATGTTTGTGTGTAAGTCTAGAGAAATGTGTGCTTTTAATAGTTTTCTTGTCATTTTGTTCATTTCTCGACTATTTCTCTCGCTTCTTTGTTTCCTTAACTTTTTTTGGAGGAGTGTTGAGTTTCCCGAGGTTCGATCACCAAGGAGAAAGCTCGAGCGCATTCAAGAAAGTTGATGGAGCTAAGTTCGGGATTCCTAATATGCAATTCAAGCTAGCTCCGCAAGCTCGAGGGCCTTGGAAGCAATGTTTTGGCTTGAGGCGTTCGACTTAGAAGATAAAGAAGTTGCCCTTCTCACGAGCATCGCCTCGAGTGCACCAATGATAGGGATGCTCGGGAGCGCGCAGATTGATCGAGCAAGCGAAGGAGGTAAGGCCACGAGCACCAAGCAGGGGTGCGCACGCACGCCCCAAGGGGTGCATGCGCGCAGACCCATCTGTGCGCGCGCGCGGCCTGGTGTTGCGCACGCACCAGGCGCCCCGCCCCCTTCGCTCGATTCTTCTATTTATACCCTTAGACTTTTCATTTTGAAGGGGGATGACTTATTTTGTACTTGACAATTATTTTCCAGATATAGTAGAGTGAGAAAGTAGAGAGAGAAGCTTAAGATTACTTGATTGTACTTGAATTTGATCTTTAATTTCAACTTGATCTTGGATTTCTTCTTCACATCAATGAAAGTTTGTGAGATTTCTTTCCTTTGAATTTACTTTTATTGCAATTTCCTTCAATTCTTGAATGTTTGATGTGAATTTCATTCTTTGCTTTAGAATTTGTTGAGAGATTGAATTCCTTCTTGAGTAAACTTGAAATGAATATGATTGTGATTGAATTTGTTTTGTTTTTCAATTTCACCATGATTAGTGAGTAGATTAGTTGCTAGGGAGAAGGGGAAACATGCTTGATTGATAATTTTGCTAGTTGATGATCCTTGATTGATTGAATTGTTGCAATTAAATTTGTGACATAGTTGTGCATGTGATTAATTAGACTAGGAGTGATCAACCTATAGGATTAATCTAGATTTCATTGCAAATTTCAATGACATGAACCCTTGATTTGAGAATTGCTTTAATTGATTGAATTTGATTGTGATTTTCCTAGTTAGCTATTCATAGTGAACCCTAGCTTGGCTTATAGGAGATAGCTCTTGAATTTCATTGATTGCAACTATTGTTTGTCCTTTGCAATGTTTGAATTGATTGAGTGATATTTCAATTAGCATAATCATTGAGCTTGCATGTGGAACCTATATCCCTATTGTTTAGTATATTGAATTTCTCGATTTATCTAGCTTTCTTGATACCTTAGTTACCAACCATATCTTTCTAAAATCTTCGAAGTAGCTTGACCTAGGCCATAGCTTGCACCTACTCATTCCTTTGGGTTCGACCCTTGACTTCCCATATACTCGCATTAGGTTGATCGAGTGTTTACAAATTTTGTTTGGCTCTAGGAAAGGGTAGAAAACGACCTACTTTTCCCTACGTCAAAAATGGTGCCATTGCCGGGGATTGATATTGGTGCTTTGTTATAGTTGTTGAGTCTATTTAATATTTAATTGAAAATACGAAAAGATTTTCTTTTAGGCTACCCTTGTAGCCATGCCACTCACAATTTCTTTTGAGATTTTATGCATAGAGCACGTGGTCGTTCACTAGTTCCATTTGATTCGGAAATTGAGAGAACTATTGCAAGGTTAAGGGTTGCTAGACTATCTTTGAGCCCTAGCATTTCAAGTGAAGAAGAGCCACAACAAGAGGAACAAGCAAGGATGGGAGAAAATCCAAGGGTGCCGTTGAAAGAATTGGGGATTCCCGGTGTAGATAGATTTGAGAGTGGGATTGCTCCACCTATAACACCGACAAATGACTTTGAAATAAGGCCGGCAATGATCACTTTGATAGAGAGGCGACAATTTAGTGGGGCCAAGCATGAAAGCCCGCTAAATCATCTAAAGGATTTCAAAAAGTATTGCAATAATATCAAGGTGAATGGGATTTCCCAAGAATTCATCCGCCTCAAGTTTTTCCCTTTTCACTCATAGGGCGTGCCTTGGAATGGCTAGAGAAGGAGGTGAAGCCGAATTCCCTAAGGACATGGGATGAAGTGACCAAGGAGTTTCTATCCCGTTTCTATCCACAAAAGAAAATGGGGGAGGCTGGAGCTTTGATTCAAGGTTTCATGCAAAATCCTAGTGAGAGTCTCTATGAAGCATGGGAGAGATACAAAGAGTATCAAAGAGAATGTGCTCACCACGGAATTCCTACCTACCAAATTATTCAAATTTTCTATGGAGGTCTTAGTCCTCAAGGAAAATCATGTTTAGATGGAGGAGCCGGAGGTCCTATCACGAACAAAACAGAAGAGGAAGTGGTAGACATAATTGAAGACGTAGTGAGGTATTATAGATATTGGAATGATGGAGAAAGAGAGTCATCTAGCAAGAGTAGGTCTTCGGTTTACTTCGTTGATCATCTAAATGCAATCAACAATCTATCCTCACAAATGAGAAACTTGGGGAAGGAGATGTCTGCTATCAAGGCAATGTTGGAAAGTGCTTCCTACCAAGTTTCAAGTCTTCCCTCCCAATCTAAGGAGAGTGGTATGTCTTCTAATTCTCAACCCCCTCCCTCTTCTAGTAACATGCCTAGTGGATGCTTGTTTTGTGATGATTGTGGATCGTATGATCATGATGTTTCTAATTGCCCTCATGCATGTATGGATGTTTGTGATGATCAAGATGGAAATGTGAATGAGCATGTGAACTATGTGTCAAATAATAGTGATTCTAGGTTTGAGAATCAGAGAGGTCAATGGAATAGGAATTACAACAACCATGGCAATTTTGACAACTACAACCAAGGTAATAGGAACCATAGGAACCAAAATTCCCGAGGTAACTATAACAACCAAGGTTATAGTGGCCAAAATAATAACAAAAATTATGGTAATCATAACCAAGGTTATGGTAACCATAATCAAGGTAGAGGTAATTGGAACAATCAAAGTAGGGGAAATTTTCAAAATAACGCTCAAAGAGGTCCCCCACCCGGATTTGCTCCAAAGGGCCAAAATGATAATTCCTATGTTCAAACCTCTTCTTCTTCTCATAAGACCAATTCGGAAGAAATCATTGAAAATCAAACAAAGTTTTTGAACACTTACATGGCCGTAAGGGACAAGAAATTTAATGAAATGATGACTCATAATAAGATACTTAAAAACCAAATTTCTCAACTTGCTAATGCTTTGAAAGACCATGCTACTCCTTCTTCTTTACCTTCCCAAGGCCTAGACCAGTCAATGCTATTGTCACAAGGAGTGGTAAGGTTCTTGAGGAGAGTTTGCCTAGGAAGAGTGAGACCAAGAAGGCCACAAAAGAGGTTTTGATAGAAGGTGAGAAAGATGGTGCATCTTTAAGTGAGGTTGAGATTGAGAAGCCTAGTGAGGTGAGAGTGGAGAAAGAAATTGTGAAACCCAATCTTCCTTATCCACAAAAATTCATGAGACACAAGTTAAACGAGCAATTAAGAAGATTCATTAACATGCTTAAGCAACTTCACCTTTCTCTACCATTTACCGAAGTTGTCACCCAAATGCCCAACTACGCAAAATTCCTCAAAGACATTTTGAGCGGTATCAGGACTTGTGATGGTGTAGAGACGGTGAACTTGACCGAGAATTGTAGTGTAATCATAATGAAAAAGATGCCACCTAAGCTAATAGACCCCGGAAACCTTTCCATCCCTTGCACCATTTACAAAATGCAAATTGAGAATGCCTTTTGTGACCTAGGAGCTAGTGTTAGCCTTATGCCATATTCGGTATACCAAAGACTTGAGCTAGGGGAACTCTTATCTACTAACATCACTTTGCAATTGGCCGATAGGTAAATTAAGTTTCCTAAGGGTATGGTAATGGATGTCCTTTGAGGGTTGGGAAATTTTTTATTCTGGTGGACTTTGTGGTGCTTGAGATGGTCGAAGATGCTAGCGTTCCTATCATTCTTGGGAGACCATTCCTTGCTACTTCGGGTGCTATGATAGATGTGAAAAGTGCTAAAATTTCACTCAAAGTAGGGGATGAGGTGATAGAATTTGACTTGAATGATAGTATGAAGTATCCAAGTTCTTCTTTAGAAAATTGCATGTTGATTGATTCTTTTGATCATGTTGTATCTTCTATGCACGAGATATTACTCACTTCTAACGATGCTCTTGAGAATGTTTTGTTGAATAAGGAAAAGATAGGTGCTCCTAGCAAGGATATGGCTATGTATGAAGATGTGCTCAATGGAAGCCTTGAGGATGTTGAAGAGCAAATGTGCATGAGCATTTCTAGCCAAGAAACGTTGTAAGTGGCTACATCAAAGGAAGGTAAAGGTGTGCCAATGGTTAAGCTCAAACCTCTTCCATCACAACTTAGGTATGAATTCTTGGGACCCAACTCCACCTATCCCGTGATTGTTAGCTCTTCTTTGAGTGAGCGCCAAGATCAAGAGTTGTGTGATGTTTTGAGAAAGCACCAAGGTGCTTTGGGTTATACCATTGATGACCTCAAGGGTACAAGCCCCGCCTTATGTACACATCACATAACCCTTGAGGAGGGTGCTCTACCTTCTATTGATAGACAACGACAGCTACACCCCCAAATTGGAGAAGTAGTGAAGAAGGAGATCACCAAACTTTTGGATGCGGGAATTATATTCCCCATCTCGAGTTCTAGGTGGGTCTCTCCCATGTTGTCCCAAAGAAGGGAGGCATGACCGTCGTTGAGAATGAGAAAGGTGAGCTCATTCTGACAAGGACGGTCACGAGATGGAGGATGTGTATAGACTATAGACGTCTAAACACATCCACCAAGAAAGATCACTTCCCCCTTCCTTTCATTGATAAAATGCTTGAGAGACTAACGAGGCACAAGTTATATTGTTTTCTTGATGGTTATTAGGGGTTTTCCCAAATCCCTATCCACCCGAATGACCAAGAGAAAACAACCTTTACTTGTCCATATGGTACGTTTGCTTATAGGAGAATGCCGTTTGGCCTTTGTAATGCTCCCGCAACATTTCAAAGATGCATGATGAGTATATTTTGAGATATGTTGAAGGAGGAAATGGAAGTGTTTATAGATGAATTCTCCGTAGGAGGTGTTTCATTTGAGGCATGTCTTGAAAACCTTGAGAAATGTTTGGCAAGGTGTGAGAAGGTGAACTTGGTTTTGAATTGGGAGAAGTGTCACTTCATGGTGTAGGAAGGCATAGTCCTTGGCCATAAGATTTCTCACAAAGGGATAGAGGTGGACAAAGCAAAAATTGAGGTTATTGAGAAGCTTCCACCTCCGGTTAATGTGAAAGGAGTTAGATCTTTCTTAAGACATGCCGGGTTTTATAGAAGATTCATTAAGGATTTCTCTCTTATTGCAAAGCCCCTCAATGATCTTCTTCAAAAAGATGCCGAGTTTGTATTTAATGATAAGTGTTTGGAGGCATTCAATAAATTGAAGAAGGCTCTAATCTCTACTCCTATTGTTCAAGCCCCAAGATGGGATTTACCTTTAGAGTTGATGTGTGATGCGAGTGATTCAACAATTGGAGGTGTCTTCGTTCAAAGAGTGAAAAAGAAGCTACATGTGATCTATTATATGTCCAAGACTCTAAATGGTGCTCAAAGGAACTACACCACTACGGAAAAGGAGTTTTTGGCCATTGTACATGCCTTTGAGAAGTTCCGTTGTTATTTGTTAGGTTCAAGACCATTGTCTTCACGGATCATGCGGCTCTCAAGTACCTTTTTGCCAAGAAAGAATCCAAGCCTAGGTTGATCTGGTGGGTGCTCAAACTTCAAACTTTTGATATTGAGATTAGGGATAAGAGAGGAGCGGATCATCTCTCTCATCTTGAAGATTCTCAAATTCATGATGATGGTTCTCCAATTGAGGATAGGATGCTTGATGACTTCTTATATGCTATTGAGGCAAAGGCGCTCCCATGGTTCACCGACTTAGTGAACTTCCTTGCATGTGGGGAGTTTCCACCTTCCTTTTCTAAGAATCAACGAAAAAAGCTCAAAAGAGAGGAAAGACACTATTTGTGGGATGATCCCATCTTGTACAAGCGAGAAGTCGATGGCTTACTTAGGCGCTGTGTTCCAAATGAAGAGGTGCCTAGTGTTTTGAAGATGGGCCACTCAGATCCGAGTGGTGGCCAGATGGGTGTTTCTAAAACCGCCACCAAGATTCTTCAAAGCGATTTATGGTGGCCGCATCTCTTCAAGGATTCATGGGGTTTTGTTAAGACATGCGACCGTTGTCAACGAGTTGGGAATATCTCCAAGCGAAATGAAATGCCTCAACAACCTATTCTTGAATTGGAGGTATTTGATGTTTGGGGAATTGATTTTATGGGACCATTTCCCTCATCTTTTGAAAATCAAAATATTCTTGCGGCGGTAGATTACGTGTCTAAATGGATTCAGGCCATTGCTTCCCTAACTAATGACCACAAGGTGGTAATGAAGTTGTTCAAGAAGGTCATTTTTCCAAGGTTTGGTGTCCCAAAGGCGGTGATAAGCGATAATGGTTCTCATTTTATTCACAATGCCTTTCAAAAGATGTTGCAAAAGCATGGAGTTCATCAACGATTTGGCCTTCCATATCATCCTCAAACAAGCGGCCAAGTTGAGGTTTCCAATCGTCAAATCAAGTTAATTCTTGAAAAGATGGTTACAAGAAATAGGAAAGATTGGCCGGACAAGTTAGATGATGCTCTTTGGGCTTATAGAACGGCTTTCAAGACACCTATAGGTACCACTCCATACCGCCTAGTTTATGGCAAATCATGCCATCTCTCGGTAGAACTCGAACACCGTGCTTTGTAGGCAATCAAGAAGATAAATTTTGATTTGGCAAGTGCGGGGGAGAAAAGGTGGTTAGATCTTCATGAGATAGAGGAGCTTCGATTTGATGCTTATGATTGTGCTAGTATTTACAATGCTCGTTCCAAGGACACTCATGATTAGCTTATTGAGAAGAAAGAGTTTTGTGTTGGTGATAAAGTTCTTCTCTACAATTCGAAAATGAAGTTGTTTCTAGGAAAGCTCATGTCAAGTTGGAGCGGTCCTTACTTGGTTAAGAATGTCTTTCCTAGTGGTGTTGTAGAGGTTTCAATGATGGATTATTCGTCTCCATTTAAGGTCAATGGCCATCGACTCAAGAAGTATTTCGATGGTGCTTTTGTTGGCCTTATTCACATATTGCTTCTCCGACAACCACCTTAGTAGGTGGAGAACGTCGAGCTATGACGTTAAACAAGCACTTCCCAAGAGGCAACCCGGTTTTCTAACCCTTTTTCTTTTGATTTTTCAATTCTCTATATTTCTTTTATTTTTGAGAACCTTTCTTATTCTTCTTTGTTTTCTTGATCATAGGTGCCATGAGATTGGATCGATGAAAATTTCCAATAATTTCGTGCTAATTCAAGGTTTCATGAGGTTTGGTTAAGCTTAGATGAAGGGATTCGTAGGGTTACATGCTCTCGTGTTTGAGTTTTCATGACTTTTTATTTACGATCGAGATTTTCGAACTATTTTTTGTGTGTGATTTTTAAGGGCTTAATCATGGCGTTTGTTATTGCCGATGAGAGCGCAAGCACGAGAGTATGTTAATGAGCGGAATTTTCTTGTTTGGTGCACACGAATCATAGGTTGCACGCGCACACCAAAGGGGTCAGAAACTTAAGCTCATTTTGATGAAATTTGACGGATTTTGACCCCCCCATACCCCTCTTGTGCGCACGCACCACCCTCCCTGCGCGCGCGCGCCATAAGGGTCAGATTTTTGGCTTTGTTTTGGTGCGTCTCAAGCAATTTCAGCCCCCCAAGACCCTACCTGGTGTGCACGCACCACCTAGCTGCACGCACGCACCAGGTAGGTCAGCGTTTGTGGCCTTTGTTGCGTGATTTAGAGCAGCAAGCCCAGCCCCCTTCCATAGTTGGTGCACACACACCAACCCAGTTGTGCGCATGCACCAGCGACAGCAGCAACGCCCCCCTATTTCGTGCCCTCTTCTCCCTAGTTCACCCCTTATTCACTCATTTCTCTCACCCCGACTTCCCTTCATTCCTCTACTCTCTTATTTCTCATCAAACCCTTTCTATTCCTTTGCAAATTCAAGCATATTCATCCTTTTCTTTTCAAAACATCACAAAATTACATTAACCACAATCAAATCTTTCAAAAATTAAAAAAAAATCTGAAATTTTGAAAATTTGGGGCTAAATTTGAATTTTTGAGGGTTTGTGTTTGTGCTTGGAACTTCTCTTTGGGTGTTCTATTTAGTCTATGTTGTTCATTTATGCAATTTTCAAGTGATTAAAAGTTTAATTGAGGTATAATTTCTCATTTTCTAGTCATCTTCTTCCTTATTTTTGAAGCTTGAAACTCTTGTTTTTGCTTTCATGGTAGAACTCCATTGTTGGTTCTTCTAGCTTGTAATTTGTGTTGAATGATGTTATTGGATGTTAAATTGAAGCTTTTTCATGATGAATTTGTATACCTTGCTTGAATCCTTGATTCAACATTGTTGGTCATTTTCTCTCTCATGGGTATTCTATATGATAGCTTCATTTCTTTGATAATTCAATGTTTTGGGATTAATTTGCTCATAATGGTTCATGATTTGGTCTCTTGTGTCCAATTTTTCCTTCACTTCATAACTACTTGTTTCAAACTTATGTTTCAATATTCAAGGCATAGTTCATGTGTGACCATTTCTTGTTTCATTTTTGAATAAATAATGTTTGTGCTTGACTTTAGAGCAATTTCTTTTGAATCTTCTTGAACAATGACAATTGTAAATGAATTTCTCATGAATTGCTTTGCTTCTTGTAAATGGCCCCTATCCGTCATAAGAAGCGTGCTAGAACAAGTTCAAGCAAAGCTAGGCACGTTGTTCCACCTCCTCCCGAGGTGGTAGAGACATACTGTAGACACCCATTTGTGTCTCCCCAAAACCAAACCCACTGATGAATACCTTTTGCGTCAAATGATTATCGAACGAAGTGAAAGTGTGAAAGGTCAGGTGTTGCGGTTGGTTTTTATTAAATATTCTTTCTTTGTGTTTTCGAAAAACAACTCTATTTTATGAAAATAGCCAATCCAGTTTAGTTTCGTCCAAGACAAAGGTCCAATAATAGTGTATTTGGATGGGGCTTGCCAAGAGCTTTCCAACGATATATTATAAGCCCAATTCCGATGAATAATGAGGAAGTTATGGCCAAAATACTAAACTGGGCCCGGTTTGATCTTTACATACGGCCCGATGATCAAGGGGAGGGCCCAATGTTAATTATTATTCCTAAAGTTATTAGAATTAATTATAGTCTTCTAGAATTCTCTAGAAGGTTCTTTTAAGTTCTAATAAAATTAGAATTAATAATTATATTTTGATAAGTTTTATTTGGAATAAAATATTATTTTATGAAAATACGATTTCAGTTTTCATACGGACTTTACAAGTCAATTTTAATTGATAAGCGGACTCCGTGTTTGAAAGCGCGTAGGAATCCAGGCTGTAGCCAAACGACAGGCCTGTCGCTACGCGACATGCCTTGTAGTCATACGACATTGAATTTTCTAAGGAATTACATTGGGATCGGTTCAAGCAACTATCAAAGCGGAAGCTCAAGTTAACAAGATTCTACGATCAAACAACAACCAAGCTACTTGGAATTGATGATGACGTTCGCTACCTAGCCAAGAACCTCGGTCTCTTAGAGTTCTTGGATTTGAGCCCCCCTACCGATGCTAGGGTGACGTATGAGTTTCTATCATCCCTTGAAGTGGTTCGAGAGTCAAGTGGTGACTCTTCAAGAACTTTGACCTTTCAACTTTTCAAAAATGATCATCGGTTGTCGGAGTCACAACTTTGTTCGTACTTTCGGTTTCCTTGGGCCGTCGATGAAGACCATCTTGTCTATCCGGCCAATGGTAAAATGACTAGTGACCATGAATATGATGAACTCAAGTGGTGGTGGCGTATCTGTAATGAAAGGAAATATGAGCCTCAAACTTCCAAGTCTGCATCGACCGTTCATCCGGCTATGAGATACTTTAATCGTATTCTCACATACTTTAATCGGACTCTTTGGGAGCCATTTCCCGTGAGGAGCTTTGTTGGCTATGGATTGCCGACCAAGAGTCGCATGAGATCGAGCTTGTAGATTTTACTCAACATTTGATCAACCGATTTCTAGACATTCGAGATGGTATTTCGCTTTCGGGGAGTATCCAAATTGGAGGCATGATCTCTATCCTCGCTCTTTGCCTCAATAATTCATATAAAGATTTGCTATGCGAGCTCCCTCCGATAGTCAACCCTCGGGAGAGGACGCCTTCTCATTTCCTCAATGTTTATGCCATTGTAAACCAAAAATTTCTTGATCGTACCAAGAAGCATAATATTTTCATATGGATGGTGTCCTGAGTGAAGGATTGGTTCTTGATTCCGAGTAAGGAGGCTACAAACCATGAGACAAAGATGGATTCTTTGACTTGGAGACCTCAAGGATGCAACATCGACCCTTCTCTTCGGAAGAAGACAAATCATACAAGAACCGCCTCCAATGATGCTCTCTCGACGGCTTTCCAAGCTTTACCCCTGGTTGAACGGGGAGGTACTCCTATCCCTCCTTCTACTTCTTCTTTTACATTTGATTTATCTACTATTCATGCCAAATTAGATTCAATCACTTATGTCTTGTTTTCCATGCCTTTGGGGTGGGATTCTTATCTTAGCTATGAGTTTCATGCTAATCAATTGTATGACTATCATGTGAGGAGGGGGTAGATTGAACCTTACTTGAATTACCCATACCTCCCGGTCCAACAAGGATCTATCCCTCAATGGGAACCCTTTGACCCTAACGTGGGTCCTAGACCTTGTTACCTCTATTGGGAGGGTCCTCATATCCATCCAAGTGCTATCATCGGCACCACCCCTGCCACTTACGACTATAAGCGGCCCGGTGGATGCGATTGTACATATGATCCCGCGAACCCTATGCCTTTCCCAAACCCCGAGACTTTTGGTAGGTGAGGATTATCGGGAGAGCCGGTTTTAGATGATTGGTCTCATTTTTTTGAGATAGACCGTGCTAGGAGGGAGGAGAGGTTAAAAGGGAAAGCTCCTATTGAGGTGAGTGAGATGCCTAGCTCGGTTCATGTCTTAGAGACCGGTGAGGGGAGTTCTCATTCTACCCCTTACCATAGTCGGAGTGAGACTATTGTGGCTACCCCCCCCCCCTTTTCTTATGTGCTTAAAATGATGTTTTCTTTTGCCTATGTGTTATTAGGTTTAGAGTTTCGGGGGTAGTTCATTCTGAGCTTGGGGGTGATTTATGTTGTTTGTGTGCTGCACTGTTTCCCTCCTCGCTTTTGTAGTTCACTCCTGGTCTCCTTTGCTTCTAGTATTGATCTCTGTGTCTCTCTTACTTCTCTGATGATGATGATGCTGTACTTCTGATGATTTCTCTGTCCAGTTCTTGGTTTTGTTGCTTGTTTCGCTGATCGTTGTCTACTGTGTATCTCTGTTTCTCTATGATTATGATTCCTGATGATGATTGTTTGATATCTTGTCTCCTGACTCTGCTTCTATCTGATGATTCTACTTTCTGATTTCATTCCTTGACCCTATTCCTGATGCTATCATATATTGCTTTTTCTTTATTTGCGTACATTTTATCTTTTATTTCTTCTTTTCTTCTGTATTGAAGTTACTAACAATTTTCTTTGTATATAGTCTATTTTCTTTCTTACCTTGCTTTGCCGCTTATGCTTTGGATATTGATGCTTCATTAAGGTGCACTTTCACTTTGTTTGATGTAGCACAACTTCGACGCCTGGTGAGATCCTTCTAATCTTCTTCTTTTTATTTTCTTTTCTTGGATGGCTAGTTTAGATTTAGATTAGGAAAAGTTGAACGGTTCGAGGATGTTTGCTTTCAAACACCTTAGTGTGTTTAGGAACATTGGCGTTGTAGCCAAATGTTCACTTGTTTGTTGATCGGGATATATGTGTTAGCTTACATCCTTGATGCTTTCTACTTCTCTTTTGCTTTTCAATCTTTCTTCTTTATTTCATTAATTTTCCTTCTTCTAATAGATATTTCCTTTTTGTTTTCCCTTTTTCCTTTTGCTTCTTTAACACTTTTCTCTTACATTTCTTTTTGCATTTTGTTTTCTTATATTTTACTTTTACATCTTTCACAAAAAAAAAAAAAAAAAAAAAAAAAAAAAAAAAAAAAAAGCAGAAACCACTTAAGCTTCACTACTACAAAACCCGTGTATTTTGGACGCTTTTGCTTCGACGCCTTTGCTGTGGCGTCAGCGTACGATTTTGGATTCCGTTTTTTCTCGACGCTTTTTGTGGTCGAAAATTGTCTCGACATTGTAAAGCGTCGAGAAAATCACATGCTATACATGTGAGTCATTGCTGCCCTCAATTTTAAAACTTTTAATGAAAAAATTAGCGGGTTGTATTTCAAAAAAAAAAAAAATACTCCCAATTAATTAAACGGCCCACTAGCTATTTTGCTCTCCTAAGCTGCACTTCACTCATCAGCGACAAGGTACAACATCAACCTTTTGTGGTTAACAATTCAACGAATTTGGGGGGTTTTTGCTCGTCTCTTTCATAAATTTCAGGTATCAATTTACAATTTGCTTTACAATTTTGTTTCTAGGTATATATCTATCGTTTTTTGGTACCCTAATATCTCACAATTCTCAAAATTTCTTTAAAGTTGGGAATTATTCTTTGCATGTCTTCGATTTTGAGTTGGAGTAGAATAAGAATCGGTCTCTTATTGCGAGGTATCTTTTTGCCCTTAATTAGAAAATTTAATTTCTTTTGATGTTGTTTTTTTTCGTGAATTCTGTTTACAATTTTGATGTTTCCCTGTTTTTTTTATTATTTTTTAAAGTAGTTTTTTTTTTATGGGTTTTTGTTATGAATATCATGGCGTTTTCTAAGGTTTTAGTTTGGAATTTTTTGGGTTTTTGTTATGAATTTTATAGGCTTTGAATTTTCTGGCTTTGTTGTGAATGGCACTTTCTTGTTTTGATGAAGATTGTCTTGAATTGTTTGGAAAAGCTGACAGTGTGCTTGCTTGAAGGGGGGTTAGCGTGGTGGTGATAGTCATGTTCTTACTTATTAGGGAAGGATAGTGGTGAATGGAATATTAATGCTAAATGGTGTTGAGGAAAGCAAAACTCATCTTTAGATATAAGGAGATGAAAAGGTAATGTCAAAATTTAGGAAGTGTAACTTGTCAAGTGTTCAAGTTACCAAGATAGCTCATCATAAGTTGTAGCACTGATAGTTTGAAACTTTAATCACACTTCAGCTTATATGAGTCTATGACATTAGTGACATTACTGAAGGCTCCATAAAGTTTTCGATAAAAAAAATTAGTCCAAATAAGAGAAAATCATATGTACTTAAATAAGAGAAAATGATTTGGGGTTAGGATATGAGAAAATCTACCTTAACATTAGAATTCGAGAACTGCGTTGAGCCCATTAATTACCTGAGATAGAATAACTTCTATTTCAGCACAATTCTGACACCTTAATACTTCATGTGTCACTTGAGAATCTATGTCTAAGTAGATGTAAATATGATAAAATTAGAATCAGTTGCATCTTTGTGAAGTCAGATTTGGAATAACCTATAAATTCTAGGTGGAACCTACTTACCTAACATGGTAATGCTTAAATTTTTTCGAACTTTTTAAAAAGAGATTTATGCTGTTAACATTTTGTTCTCTTTTTATCGGTTGAAACCTGATTAGACCACTACAAACCAGTATCACAACAGACCTGAATGTAGATATAATACCCTTTATAAACACAGACAACTAAGCAAGTGACTACGTTATCACTCTCCTTAGCAACTTTAGGCTGCCAATCTCTAAATAAGGCTTGAGGAATGAGGATTAATTGACTAGGTTGGAATAACTGACTGAATTGAAAATTTGTACTTCAGTTGGCAGCTAAAGTTCTTGAAGATTTCTACTAGGTTTGGTCTGTTGGCAGAAATTTGTCTTTGATTTCTCCACTTCCCTATCCTTAGAGGGCTATCGATATTTAGGTTGCTTGGTATATGAATCAGTTAAATTTAGTATGGTAAAACTGTTTGTGAAAGTATATGAATTTACAGCTAACAGAAACCTGAGAGTCTGATTTTGTATTTATAAGTACAAGAAAAGTGTGTACTTGATTCTGTGCTCTAAACTTTCAAGGCCTTGTTCCCTTCACTTGATTTATATAATTATATTGATTAAACTGTTTTTTACTTTTTGAAACTAAATTTTGATGATTTACGAGTGTCTTGCAGTATGCAGTCACCATCATTCATCAAATCTGATTTTAGTAATTTTAAATTGGTTTATGTAAGTTAAAGAGAATAAGGACTAACATAAAAAGGTCATGTTTATAACATGATTTCTATCAACAATGTAACTTCAGATATGGAATTGGCAGAAAGAAGCCCGAATATACTTGGCAGGGGGATGCTCTCGTTACCTTAATGATTATCTGATATTATTTTGGTCTAATGCAGATTGTAGAAGGATATTTTACAAGCCATTAGAGCTTCATAGGAAGTATGTTATTTTCAGTAGTACAGACTTGCTTATACTTGACGTATCCCATTATCTTTGCTCCGCGAGCTCACATTTTTGAGTTTTTTTGGGAGAATTTGGAATTTGACAAAGGGTAATCTATACTCTATAGCAAAAAAAGTACATTATGTTTGCTGATTATGTGATTAGCGATATACCTAATTACAATTATGTGATTGAGCTAACGTTCATGACTCACTCTAGTGATTATTAGCCCTCTTTTGATCCGTGACAAGCTCCCAATAACAAGCTAGTGCAAATCCCAAAAACTGCTCAAGCTTGACTCGTGGAGTAGAATGATAAACTATAGCATTACCATGTTATTTAATTATGATAATTTATAGCATTACCATGTTTTTTAATTATGATAAACTACCTGGCTAATAACTCAAAACAAAAAGGCCAATGACAATACAATTTAAAATTTAAAAACCAAAAAATAACCCTTTTTTAGACCAAGAGTGTCGAGAGTTGTTGCGTTCTATTAGCTTCATGTGCTTTTGTATACTGTTTACTCGTGTTTTATTGTTGCTTCCTCAAACTGTTTACTTGCTTCTTAACCTGGTTTTATTAGTTTCATCTCAGGCTTTGCATCCTTCAAAATGGTAAAGCTTACTAACACTACCTTTTCTGTTTTCCAGCCTTGTTCAACAGTTGGAAACGCACAGATTATATGCTCTTACTGTACTTTTGCAGCAAAAGTAGGTACACTCTACCTTAGATATTAGCTCACTTATATTAGAGAAATTGCACTTAAAGGGTTTTGGGAAACAAGAATACATTTTTAAAGATTCTGGCATTATTAGTGTTGTATGTCACATACTTATTTTCATTGAGTAGGCTTGATTAGATTTCCCTAATTGGATGTTTTATGTGACACTTATCTTCTATTTACTTGGAAAACGTGTGCCTTGGAGTCGTATGTTGTAGATTTTCAGTGTGGTTTGTTGAATGATCCATTCATGGAACTTGTATAACTTTTTTGTTTTGTTTCTTTCTAATGTTTTTCTTTCACCCCTCAATAAGTTTGTAGGCTTGAATTGATTACTTACATTACTTTTCAGTGGATATACTTCTTGATATTGTAAGTTTGATGGTTGTGTATTTGCTTAGTGAAAGTGCTGATCCTATTATATATTTGTTTAATTGAGTGATAGTGGTCCCTCAACAAGGATCCTTTTAAAATTAATTTTTTTTAGATAAATATTATTATGTGGGATAATTTAGTTTCATCTCAGTGTAATTTTCCAAATATCTACTTTATATAATGTTTTATACTGATACGCAATTAAAGATATTTACAAATAAGTTAATTGAAATAAGTTTTGGCTTGGTGTAATCTGCATCAGGAACTTAAATAATATATGAATTTTGTTCACCTGTGGGGTTTCATTCACCAGGTTATCAACCTAATGAGCCCATCAATTCATAATTATTTTGGAAATTTTATTTAATTTCTAAAACCATAATTAAATAAAAGAAATAATAATTTCTGTTTATAAACATAATTCTGCAAATATATGCATTCCTTATGTAATATGTTTTCTCAAAACATACACAAATTGAATAATATAACTTGCTACAATCCAAGACTTTAATATGACTCTCATACTTTAGTCTGTGTAAGGGGTTTAATAAATGATTTTCTCATTCATAATAAAACTGATCACGACATCCCGCTTGTCATTGGTCTCATAAATGAGGTGATATCTCATATATGTTTGTTAGGATTTCTGATGTGACCCTAGCTCCTTTGTTTTGGCAAAGGTATCCTTTTAGCCACAAGACAATTTGATCCAAACTTCCTCCTTAACTACTCTTATTGTAGCTAATTACATATTTTAACATTTAGTGTGCAACAGTGTTCTGCTTTGAACTCTTCAAGCTCACTGTAATTCCACATGCAGTCAAAAAAATTGAACCAAATCAACATCTAAAGTCATCTTGTCTGTTTGGAAAAACTTGCATCTGTATAACCATTTTACAACTTGTTCACTCTTTCCACCATAAACTAGAGACATTCCTTTAGTACTTCTCAAGTATTCAAGGATTTGTTCTTGGTAACTTTTATATGCTTATCCTGAACTTTCTTGAAACCTGCTACACATGCACAAGTCATATGTAAAATCTTGCTTTATACATATCATGGCACATATAATGGACCTTTTGCAGAAGCATAAGGCACACTATCCATACAACTCAACTCTATTAGCTTTTGAAGGCACTGAGTTTTACTAAGCGTTATACCATGACATATGGGAAGATATCCTCTTTTAGAGTCTTGCTTCTTGAACTTATCAAGAACCTTATCATCATAAGTCTCTTGATGTTTTCCAATCATTCTTCAAGATTCATTTTATGGAACTTGATTTCCAATATGCTCTCAATATCTCCTAAGTCTTTCATATAGAAATAACTCCTTAACCATTGCTTGACTTATTCTAGCATTTATATGTCATTTCATATGAACTGTATGTCATCTACATACAAGACTAAGAAGACCAATTGCTCCCACTAAACTTCTTGTCTCTACAAGATTCCCTTTCGTTCTTTGAGGAAATCAAGTTGTTTGATTGCCTAATTGAAAAGAATGTTCCAACTCCTGATGCTTACTTTAATCCATTAAATGAATTTCTGAAGTTTGCAAAACTTTGTAGGAATCTATGGATTTTCAAAACCCTTGGGTTGTATCATATACATATCCTCAATCAAGAACATTTCAAGAAGGTGATTTATATATCCAATGCTAAACTTCGTAATCGAAATCAGCAATCTCTAGAAGAATCCGAATAGGCTTACATAGCTAATAGGTTTGACCCAATTTGTAAGACTATCAAGGACTAACACATCTTTACAGACATGGAGTCCATTCTAGATTTCATGGATTTAATCCATTTCCTGAGTTGGCACTCACCAAAGCTTGCTTGTAGGGTATGGGTCCTAACCATTCCAATAGGAAAATTTTAGAATCCACCTTTTCTCAGAATTTCAGCAAACTATTTGTTTTTATCCAAGTAACCTACAATAGGTATAAGCAACAATAGAATTGTTTTCTTCAACTCTTTGAAGCCTTTCATTCAACTGGGACGATAGAAGCCTCGCTAGTTGAATTAGCTTGCTTCGACATATGATTTATCAAATTAGCTGATTTCATACGTCCTCGTCTCTAATGTAGTGTTATCCACATCCATTAGTCGCTCGTCTCGAATCTCGTCGAGATCTAAGTTTACTCCCACTTGGCTTTGTAGGAAGAGATTTCTTTCTATAAAGACACTATTGCAGCAACAAACACTTTGTTGTCTACACGATTGTAGGAATAATACCTCTTAGTTTCCAAGGGGAAAACCCATGAAGAACTATTTTCTTGATTTACGGTTTATTATGTCATCTTTGTAAACATTTTACATCGATTCCATAACCTTTAATCCTATTTAGAAAAGACAACTTTTGGAACATTTCCAATTCATAACTTTTATGACATCTTTTCAATTGCTTTGGCTGAGTTTCTGTTTAGTATATTCGGAATTGTTGTTCTAATATATATCCTTAAAACGATATTTGTAAATCTTTAAAGTTAATCTAGGATCGAACCATAGTAAGCAAGGTTTGATTCCTGCTTTCAACACACATTGTAGTGATCCTAGATTGTGAATCAATACAATTTCCTTTAGATGAGCATTTAACTTTCAGTTAAATATTATCACAACAATCTTATTGTGGTGTTAAATTGTTTATCTCAAAGCTGATTTTACATTTCATTCTGGAATTCTTGAACATTTCAATGAATCCATGCTTACCTCATTAAGTAATTATCGATATATAGTTATTTAAATCGTTAATAAAAGCAATAATGAAATAGTTAAATCTCTTGCTAATTCTTGAACTTATTGGTCCACATATATCATGTGTATGAGTTCCAAAAGGTCAATTTAGCTCTTTCACCCTTTCAACTAAAAGGCGACATGGTCATCTTACCATATCAAGCATGACTTCTAATTCTCAAGTGATTCATAATCAAATAAGAAAGAGAGTCCATCCAATTGTAATCTTTGGATGTGCAAATGGTTTATGTGACTTAATCTTACTTTGTTATAAGTAAGTTTGTCTTAAATCATCTAATTTTGATTTTGTGATCTACTTATATCTATGTCATAAAACAAAATTAACTCGTATCTAGAAAAAATGAAAACAATTTATTACCTTGGTCATGGATCAACACTTGTCCAAGCCAAGTAAAACCAAATCAGTATTCAAACAAGAAAACTGAAATATTGTTTCATCAAAACTGGAAATATGTCTAAATCATCATAAAAATATTCTGAAATAAAACTATGAAGTTATTTCTGGCCACTCAAACACTTCTAGTGCACCTTCAAGCTTCACTTCCATGCTAGCTTCACTTCTTTACAGCTTCTGCACAACATAAATAATGTTAAGCACTACAACTTGGTATCACATACCTAAGTGAAAGTTAAAAAGTTTATATCAAGAATATTAGGTAACTCTTACCTATCACTTCATCCTATTGAGGACATCCTTGTTCAAGCTCTGGCTTATTCTCCTTCCAGGTAATTCTCTGTAAGATATTTTAGTAAATCAACTAGCTTGATCGCAGAACCCTCATCATCTTGAGAAATTTTCTCTGGTCAAAACCATCATGTAGAGAATGCAGAATTATGTCATGAACCTCATTATTCTTGAATAGTCTCCCTAACATACTCATGTGGTTGAATAGTTGAACCATCATGTCCACATGAATTTGTACTGACTGTCCTGGCATGAGTTTTCTATTAATTATCTCACCAGTAATCTTATAGGTTACAAACCTAATATTTCCAGTCCAGGAGTCGTCATTCTTGGGAACCATTAATGATTTCCTCGACATTTCCATCCAATTCCCCATCACCATGGGAATTCAGTAATCCATTGCAAACATCGTAAGCATTTGAATAAGAGATAAGGTTCATAGTCTATGAAGCTTCTAGCCCAATCCTCTAAAATAGAAGACGACATGACATACGTGACTCTCTTAGATTCTGAAACATTTCTCAAATGCTTCTCAGGAGTCATGCTTGGACTAAATCTGCCCTTGATTGGTAAGTCTAAACGAAATGCGAGCTTTTCGTTCCTTAGAACACTTCTAAGTTCGCTTTCCCAATCATTGAAGTTGAGAAAATTAAGCCTTCTTTTCATTGTTGGTGGTAAAGAATTAATGTCATCATTGTTATGGCTACCCATCTATGTCAGAATAAGGCAAAGTTTAATAATTATGTTTAATTTAAAATTAAAGTACCTTAAACGAATTAAATTGGTAACTTTAAAAGCACTTTATTCAATGTTAATTGATCCCAATTGAATTTTAAGTGATTCCAAGACACTTTATTTGTGTAATAGTTGACCGGACCGAGGCGCTACCATCATGCATTACATTTTCAAAGTAAGTAAACTCTTTATTGATTACAACTCTTGTAACTCTTGGAAGTGAAGCTTGAAGGTGCACTAGAAGTGTTTGAGTGTTAACCATCACATGTTTAATCATTATCCTTGTAACTCTTTACTCTTGTAACTATTAACTATCAACTAGCACTAAAACTCTTGTAACTCTTTACTGATTACAACTCTTGTAACTATTAGCCATCACATGTTTAATTATTACCCTTTGCTTCAAGGTTTTAAACTCTTTAGGTAACCTTGTTGAGCACAATCAATTAAATATGTAGAATGTGATCTACCCAGAATTACCCAAGATAACAAGTGACCCTCTGCTGAGGCCGACCCATCACTCACGATTGAAGGATTGTTGGGTACCTAATTGGAAAAGCAATCTCAATATTACTGGGACCTAGATTTATTATGTTATGATTATTTAGTGAACTTTAATGCATCATCAATCAACATAAATAAAATCTAACATGCATAATCTACTAATGCAATAAAAACATGGCATAGTATGGCCCCTTAGTCCTAAGAAAAATAGAAATGAAAAACTCCCACTTGAATCATCATGGATCTACATCCACCTTGCTCTTTTGGGCCTTCACTTCATGGGCTTCTTTGGACTAAACTATTTAAATAACTAATCTATTCACTTTAAATAAAAGCTACAAAAATACTTAACGGTTCGCAACTCGTATTTAGATTATAAAAATACATCACGATGCGCAGATCGTATTTAGAATCTATGGGCCATACTAGTCTATATACAGCAACATAATATCATATATTATATATAATGCCATGTAATAAATCACTCAACATGCTTGTCTAAACTACAACATCGAATGATAATTATTAAAGTAACACATTTCCTAAAATATCTCATATTTTAAATCATAATTAGATAGTATCATATATTATTCATGACCAACTATAAAATATCATATATTTTAATTTAGGCATGAGATAGAATCAAATCATATTTTAATAGAAAGATAAATCATATTTAATCTTCCATGATTATCCTTACAACTTTAGGAGATTCTATCCTAATTACTAGCCAATCAAATAATTTTAGAATCAATTATATCCTAATCTAATTATGGGATGATCATATTATTTAAATCAATTATTATCCATTTGGAATAGGCTCAGAATATCTTAACAAATCTTATCCAAAATTAAACACTTTAATTATGGATAATCACCAAAAAAAATTAAATATGGATAATATCAAATATAAAAACTTTTGAAAAATTTAATTTTACCCTAAAACAAAGATTTTATTACAAATCAAACGATTTTATCCCAAAATAATTTGTAATTATCTTGAAATATTTTAAAATAAAATATTATTTTTTTTTAAAAACCGTGCCACACTCGTCGGCCACCGTGGTAAGCTAGCCATGATGGTTGGCTACATTACGCAGCCACTTCCGCATAGTGCAACAGCGAGCAGCAGCAATGGCAGCCACGACAGCAGCGTGCCCAGCCACCCTTGACCGCCGCCATCCCCTTCCCCTCCCTCTTAGACCGCCATCTGGTCGGCAGCCGTCGTGGCTACACCACCCAGCCGCCGCTGCCAACCTAAATTAATATTTTTTTTTTGTTTTTAATTTATTTAAAATAACATTTATTAAAATTAAATTAAATCAGTCCAAATTTTAAGATAAAATCACCATTCAACATTAAAATTAGGATTCATCATAAAATTAATCCCAATTTAATTCTAACTTTTAAAATTAAATCGATGATCATAGATAAAAAATTTTATGCATAAATCAATCTAATTAAAATTATGACACAAAAACAAATCGAATTAAATCAAAAAACAAGCACAAAAAATCGAATTTTTGGGCTTCAAATTTCGAAAATTTTGAAAATTATTAGGGTTAGGGTTCGAAAATTTCAAACATTACAGGGCATAATTTCGGTCCTCTTCATGGCTAATTGAGCATAATTAAATCACATTTCAAAAGTTTAATCACATTAAAAATAATAATTGAACCATAATTAAATTAATTTCTCCCTCTTAATGATTATAAAATTAAGAACATGGACTTCAAATAATCATATTATTATCATCAAGCATGTTCATGCAAGAGGCTAACTGATACCACTGTTTGACTTTATTAGGTACTATAATGCGGAAAACTTGAATCATATTCATAAAGCACGTAATCTCAAGATCACATGCATAACGCACAAGACAGATAATCATACCTTTGAAGCTTGAAATCCACGTAGCTATTCGAGAAGCAAATCAGGGTGAGAATAGAGCCCCAAGCATTGCGCCTCTACTCAGTCCACGGGATTCGAACGAGCCGTCTAACAATACTAGATTGGTCAAGTGAAGGGGAAAACCACGATCACCACGGACCACCACCACCACAAACCACCAAGACCAGCGCCGGGGAGGAGAGAGTGTTGTGAGAGAGAGAGAGTTTGAGAGGGGTTGGGCTCGTGTTTGCTAATTAGGGTTTGATCAAACTGATCACTAAATTACTCTACTGAAAACCGTAGGCACTTAGTCTATTTATAATCTTATTATAATTAGACTACCTCAAGAAACCCAAAACCCTCCTTATTCCGCCATATGGCCGACCATACTAGAGGATGAAGCCCATCATGGGCCTCGTCCTCTCGTGCTCGATCTAGGCCCTTTATGTGACGTTATAGGATCCGTCCAATTGGGCTTTGGCCTATTTTACTAGCCCAAAGATCATTAATACCTCTAGCTATGATATAACGACGACCCAAATGAACGAACTTAATTATCTCCATAATTTAATTCATTTGTATATCTAGTAATTGCACATGAAGAAGACATAAATCCTTTAGATACATCTTAGCCCTGCAATGTGAATGTATCAATTGTTAATAACATTCTTTACTTGATGTAACTAATAATTTACTATTTAGTTGCTGATTACCATTTACGAAGCACATCTGCTTTGTCACCTTTTGGCTCATGAATGATTCGAGTAGACAATGTAGTATTAAATGAGAATCATGTTGCTGCAAAATACATGTCCATAGGTGTTTATGTATGCTTTATTTATTGTAAAAATAAATAGATAAGCTAACAAGGAATTAGGAAGATACCCTTTGTCAAACGACTCTTAAGAGCAGTGAATCCAATCACATTAAATTTTTCAATCCAAGTACACAATACATCGCATTCTTTGCCAGCCAAATTGTTCCATGCAGAAATTATGATTGACCTTTCTTGGGTAATAGAGAATGTAACGATATCATGAGTTATTTGCATAAGCAATTGTGTTGGTAACAACATGTAAATTTGAATATAAGTTTAAGAGTCAACCTTGTGTCAGTGACTACGATTTCTCGAACTGGACTATCACGTCCACGAATATTAGGAATCATTTGTGGCTGGTCTTCCACAAAAAGGACAATGGCAACCACTTCTGATTTCTGAAATAAATACATTATTAAAAATCAGATATAATAGCAAAGCAGTAGACATTGTTTAATAAAAGTGGTTCAAAATATATGGTAACAACACTAATGAAATTACCATATCTTCCATCTAGATCTACAGCTCTTGGAATAGTGAACAATGGCTGATACATAGGCACAATTGGATTAGTTTCTGAATCTAGTCTTTGTGTAACATTTTGTTGTCTAATTGTCATTTTATATGGAATTTCTTCTAAATTAAGACTCTGATAACCTTCTACAACACTTATAGGTGCCTTAGATATTTCTTATTTTCCTTTTGGAACAAACACTTCTCTATAGGCAGGTATTTGATCTCCAAATAATGAGCACCGCATTTTGTTTTTCTATGACATACAACAATAACCAAGACAATTAGCATCACATATGTTCTCTCTCTATTGATTCTAAGAATAAGGCAGCATTTATATAACTATTATTGTTCTGAAATATTAATTTGATATTGAATTACCTTTAAATTCTCTGACAGCTTGGTAACTAAATTAGATAAACATTTTCATTGTAGTCTAACAAGTAGAGTAATTATATTTTAACAAATTTGGTAGCCTATATATTAGAATTATATACCTTAGAACATGTTGTAATTCTCTCTCTTTTTTGGCAGAAGATAATAAATGAGCAAAGTACATATACCTTTGCATCCTCAAGGATCAGAGTTTGGAAAATAACCCCAAGTTTTTTTGGTGAATCACGGACACGCCCTTTTTTAGCTACATTGACTGAAACCTTGTAGTCCTTACTTTGCATATTGAGTTCATCCAGAAAGACAGGTTCAAGCTTCATGTTGATATCTTATTATTTCTAAAAATCAAGTGGTAAATTATATCAGTAATACACAGAATACCATATTTATTAAGAAATATTTTTTGTTATTGTGTCTTGGCTATGTTTATTTTTCAAGAACATAGCTTTTACCATAAAAACATATACAAATCACTTATAAGCAGCAGTCCTTGAGATTTCTTTATAATTTTTGAAAATCCAAATAGAAAAGAACTTGTAAAAGATTTAATTGAATTATTTATGCTAGTTTGCATTTATTTATGCTATGTGTCTTGAATTACAAATTTTTTATAGCAGGTTTTTCTTATACAAGAATTTGATTAAGCAATTGTGTATAAAGTAGCAGGCTACGTTATAATGCAAAAATGTTCTGCATTTATATACCCAATTAATGAGGCATAATTTAGTAATTATTTGATAAAGACGTGAATAAAAATAGTGGAAAACTGAAACATTTATATACTATAATCCAACAATAATGTAGTGAAACATAGGAGCATAGCATTAAATATATATTCACCTATATGTATTTATTCCTCTAGTATTATTATGTAAATGGTTTGTGCTCTTAGCTATCGAATCATATAAAATTCTGAACACACAAAATTAATTGCTAGAGTTAGAGAAGAAGATATACCTGCTGCAAGGAGTAAGTAGTTGAGCTTCAAGACAGGTTTACTTCAATAAGGAAGCGTGCTATTTATAGGCAAATCAAGAAGAGAAAAAGCAACCACATATATTTTTTGGGATTATAAAATTTGCTAAGGCAAAGGAAATCCAAAAGGCAAATTTAATAGTAATATTCCTGTACAATGCATATTCCAATTGAATATTGCACTGTTGTTGTACTATTTTCAATCTAAATTTCCTCAGTATTTGAAGAATTCTTTTGCTTGGCCAATAAGTAAAAAAGTTTTTAAGACCGTTTTTATAATAAAAGTACTAGAGACCATACTTCTATTTAGACCTTTTTTATAATAAAAGTACTTAAGACCATACTTTTATTTAGATATTTGTCCTTGATATAAGGAAGTATAGAAAAAAGTAGTGGTAATAAACTAAAGTGTTATCAACTGCCCTAACTACTCCTACTGATTTCTTATAAAGGTAAACAATAGAACTATTAAAATAAGAATATGTTGTATACTTAACCTATAAGATAAGAAATGTAGTTGTAAACATATTGAATATCTGTATAGCAAATGTTAATTTTTAATGTTTTGTATAAAATGGCTAAGCCCACATAAATATTATATGTGCTTGTTTAATTTATCTAGGTATTTAATTTATCTAGGTATTTAGAAAGGGCAAAGGAATAAATTTTTATTTTTACATGTTTCTACTTAATATAGACTAAGGCACTTGTGGAAAGTTTTATTAATAATAACAACTACATAACTTAGTAACATTACGGTGTTCTCGGTATTAATAATCTTTCACAAAATTTAACTTGTGCTTAATAATAAGTAAAAATTTATCGGCTATGAGACATTTAGCCTTGGTAGTACCAATTTTATATGCATCATATACTAGCATAGTTATTATATTGTCGTACAAATACGTAGATTCTTACCATTTCTTATAAACTTAAACATTCTCTTTTATCACATACTTTACTATAACAAATCCAACATTGATTGCAGTACAATAGATATACATCTATATGATGGTATCTAATAGCTGCATACCTTAAGCTTACTGCTGTTATATTCTAGATTAAACTGCATTTTCTTGAATAATGATTCGCAATACCTGCTAGCCTTAAGACTTCATATGATATAATATTCTTTACAGTCTTTGGTGCATGCTGTTTTGGCGGCTTGGCAGAGAAAACACTTACATCTTTTGCTTTTTTAGCATGAGATAAAACAATGTATAATTGTCCATGAGAGAAGCATGGTTGAGGCAGATATATCAACACTTGGTTAAGTGTTTGTCCCTAAGACTTATTGACTGTCATTGCGAAACTTAATTTGATGGAGAATTGCTTCCTTTCAAAATAAAATGGATAGTTGGCTAAACCAGAAGGCCTCAAATTAATCCTATGAATGAAAACTTCTTCTCCTTTATAATGGCTTACAACAACGACACATTGAATAACATTGGGGAAAATCTCTTAAAAATAAGTCGAGTGCCATTGCATAACCCTAAAGAAGGAAGTAGATTCCTCAACAATATGGTAGGACAATTTCCTTTCAATGTAAGTTCATGAGGACTCATTCCTCCTAGGCAGAGGCTATTAATAAATTATGTAGGATAGACATTGCATATGTCATTTAGCATGGTATCAAAACTCTTGTATGTGACAGGCTTCCAAGGAAAGTTATTGATCATGAAGGAATGAATAGAATCTACATCATCATTCATTGGGTCAGAATAACCTTCTTAGTAAAAGTGTCAAGGTGATAGTGACCTTCAGTTATTTCAGGGAATGTTGCTCTTTTTAGATCATAGATTAGATCTGTTTTATTTTCAAAAGTCTGTGCAACTGTAGTGGGCAACTATATGAAAGCAGCTTTAGTGTCTTGTAGATCACCATTGCCTAAGGCAAGTAAGAACGAAGAATATGATAGATCCTCTCGAGCTCTAATATTTTTTGTTAATTTGAATTTTATGAATTCATGCCATGCATATGATGTAACAATGCTAGTTTTAACTGCTTCCTTCATTGTCTTCTTAGGCACAACTTGTAAAACTTGCCTAAAATCACCTCCAAATACCACAATTTTTCCACCAAACAAAACCTCATATTCACATAGATCTTGTAGTAGTAAATCTAGTGATTCAATGTTTTGTTTCTTGGCCATTAAAGCTTCATTCCATATTATTAATGTTGCTTCTTTTAAAAGAGCTTCTAGGCTACTTTGTTTAGGAACATCACAGGCTAAAGAAGCTTCACTATCAACTGGAATTTTAAATCTAGAATGAGCTGTACGAACTGATGGAATATTAACACTTTTCACTTTCCATGGGGAGAGATGACGGTTACCCCTTACGATTTCTCTATGATTACGGGCTTTACTTTCGGAGGTGAGCCCGTGGTTATGGAGGTCGTTAAGGGGTCAGACGAGAGACTGCGTAACCTCGTGGGGGATTTTCTTACGGCGGCCCTTCACATGTATGCGCAGTCTTGTCCGTATTCGGTTCTTGCAAATGAGTTATCGACTGACGAGGTTGATTGGCAGTATACACCAGAGCAGCTGGCTCGGATATACATTGCTCACGTTCTTTCCGTCACTATCTTGAGTGATCGGGGAAAGCGTTTCGCCATTGGGTTACTTATCTGCCTCAGTGATTTGGGGCAGGTAGGTAACTTGAGTTGGGCGGAGGTGTCGTATGCCCGTATGCTTACAGCTATGGGCAAGACGACCCGGGTGATGGATTCCGGGCAGCTACTGAGGTGCCTCGAATATCTCTTTCATGGCATGGTCGTACCCTTGAGGTGCGTACTTATCCTTTTTTCTTTTCTTTTAATCGCCATTTTTATTTTCTTTTTTCTTATTATTTTTTGCTTCTTATAGGCTTGGGGATATTCGTACCT
The DNA here is from genome assembly GCF_948465745.1 of Chenopodium album. NCBI lineage: Eukaryota > Viridiplantae > Streptophyta > Magnoliopsida > Caryophyllales > Amaranthaceae > Chenopodium > Chenopodium album. The sequence goes on from NC_137847.1 coordinate 34,005,551, forward strand.
GCCTTTCTTGGCCCCCAGGATGCTCGGGGCTGCTCGTTTTCCTATCGGCCATCGACTAGTCATGATTAAGAAGAGACGAGCCACTTCAACCGGCGACTTTCGCCAAAGGATCCTTTTAGCGACTCGTGCGTTGGTGAGTATTTTAACCACATGTGCATTTTTTTTTGATGATTTTTCATGTGGCCGTGTTTATAGATCGATCTCCGTCCTTGGAGTTTGATCGTCAGAGTCCCTGAGGCTGTCGGGTCTAGCATGATTCGTTGCCATTTTCGGGCCCTTTATCAGGGACTTCCAGTCCTCCAGAGGACAGACGCTTTGTTTTTAGGCGAGCGTGTTCTCTGGCAGTCTTCATTCGAGGAGCCTGCGGTTCTTGCAGATCCTCCGATCCGGATGTTGTGTCCGGACTTGCTGTCTACCGAGGATCGAGCTCAGGCGATCCTCGGTTATCCAGCGGAGCAGTTGGTGCTGCCAGATGCATCTTACCAGGCTTTCATCGCATCCAGGCTGACTCCTTTCCCAGCTTTTGTTCCGGTTAGTATTTTTCATATGTTTTTATATTTTTCTTTTACTTTCGGAACCTTAACTCTCTTATTGTGTTTTCAGCGAGTCGAGCTGGGTGGTTGGGTGCCTCCCATGGAAGAGGTCACGTATACCGATGCTTTTGGATCGGTAATTCGCGAGATTCTCCCAGCAGCGGAGGAGGAGGAGGACATATCGTATATTCCTGAGACGGTTGAGTCGGTATGTTTATTTCGTATATGTATTTGTTTTTGGAATAGGTACCGCGAGAGACCGTAAACGGCATGGTGAGGACTATATGTGCTTTCCGAGCTGCTTATCGGAGAGCCCTCGTGGCTTTATCATGCCGTGATCATCGGATGGTCGCGGTAAGTTTATTTCTTTTTCTTTTATCAAAGTTATTACACAGTTTTGTGTATTAATCTTTGTTTTTGATTTTGCAGGATGTATAGCAGCCGTCTGGGAGTCGCCGAGCATCTTGAATTCCTTTGTATTTATATATATTTTTTGGAAACATATATACATGTACATATTTTTATTTTTTTGTACATAAAACACACATTTTATATATATGTCATTATTTTTTCTTTAAGTAAAGAAAAAAAATTTCCGAGGGAGGGAAAGGGTTCCCAACTTACCCCCCTTGAAAAAAAAAACAAAAATAAGAAACAAGGAAAAGAGGACACGAAAAGGAAAGTGAAAAAGAAGGGAAAAAGAGACAGAAGGAGAAAAGGAAAATAAGAAGAAAATAAGAAAATAAAAGAAAAATAAAATAAAATAAAATAAAGCATAAAAAAGGACACAAGAGTTAGCAAAATTTAAGCGTATGATTATTCATAAGCTTTCGTCAATATTCCGTTATTATGGAGTTCAAAATACGGAAATAAATCAAAACGACATATCGCGACAGACCAGACACGCGCAACTGTATGTCTTACGCGTGGCTGTCGCGCGCATGTGAATCGGTTGCGCGTAGCAGGCGCGCGCAACTCCGAAGTTGCGCGCGCCACCTGCGGGTGAACTTTCCTTAGAGCGAAAATTGCAGAAAATTTGCCCCTCTTGGGTCTATTTAAGCGTGGTTTTGTGTAGGCTTTTGATCATCTCGCATTCATTCGCTTAGTAGTGTTATGAAGAATTAAAAAAAACTAATCTCTCTAAATTCTTCCCCTCTCCCTTTTCTTTTAATCAACGGCAAAAACCTTTGAACAACGGTTGAAACAATGGGTCACTTCTCTTTTAACTGAGGATAAACTATCCTTCAAAATATACCACCTTGACCCTCTATTGAATTATATGCAACTAGTTATAAACTTTGATTTTCTCCATGCTGCTGTCAATCATTGGGACTCGAACCACCATCTCTTTCTTTTTAAAGGGGATGAAATTGTCCCATTACCTGGCGAGTTTGAGGCTCTACTAGGCTTCCCTACAAATACTCTCCCTGTGACATATGCCCCTAACTTGTCAGATCCCAAACCTGTTTTTCAACAATTTTTTGGTTTGAGTGACAATGATATGGTTTACATTGGAAAAGAAGAAGGCGTGGATTTATTTCAATTCATTGAACGTTTCGTCGCCCCTCGTGACAACTTGACTAAACAACGCTTTAAAATTCGTGCTTTATGTTATTGTCTTGTTGTCAATTGTTTACTTAGGACAGGTAAAGAATACGGAGATTATTCCATGGTGTCCATAGTAGAGCTAATAGAGGGATGTCATTCACCCGCTCCTTTAGCTTTGGCGGAAACCGTTCTATGCTTGAATCACCTTAGAGGAGACCCTAACGAGAATGGTTTCACGAGAAGTCCACTCCTATTACACGTACATTTTTTTATCGTAAAGCAGTGCAAGTTAGGAAGTTGCGATGGCCTTACCAGCGCAATCTTCACCGATGCGCGTGGATGGCGCGCGCAACTGATTTTGATGCGCGCGCCACCTACTCGTGTGATGTCGCAAATTAATTTTCTTCATTTTTTTCAGATTTAGCTCATGAAGCGCTTGCGAATTATTGAACAGCTAGAAAATTTTGGGGCTCATGGAGTTAGAACATTCCCCGGACGTCGAATTCTCTACAAACACAAGAATGAAGAAGAATGGACGTCGTTTTTCTGTCATGGGGTTCCCAACATACGCTTTGTGATTCCTTGGTGGAACATAAATAGTATGGTTGGAAATAGTTTTAATTGTCCCTATATTAGGCTTTTAGGCTTATCTAGTACTACTTATATTTTTCCTTATAGGGTGATGAGATAATACGGAATGAAACAAGTTATCCCCCCTCAGGATTGTGATGCCCCTAATGATGTGATTTTTAAACCTGAAAGGATCCCTCGTTGGATGGAATATTGGTCAAGTCTCCCTAGGTGGGTAGTACAAAGTCCTAATGCGAGCATTGTGTTATCCTCCTTCTACAAGGCTTGGATGAATGCGGTGGACAAAGGTGAGCTAAACAAGGCTCGATCATAAAATCAAGTCGCCGCGGCTCGCAATCCACCCAAACCTTTGATGCATTCAGCCACCACTACTCCTCCTAGTGGCCAAAACAAAGGAGTGAGAAGAAAATTAGACTTCTCATCTCCTAAGGCTCGTTTGAAGGAACAAAAGAGAAAGGCTCCTCCTAAACATGCGCAACAAGGGGTGAAGATTAAAGAACCTTCACCAAATACTCGCAAGAAGGCCCCAACAACTGTTAAAGGAAAAGGAAAACAAGTTGCAAAGGCCCCAATCCCTAAATTGAAGAACAATGTTTGGGTTAAAAAGAAGAGTGAAGGGGAAAGCTCTAAGGTCGCTGAAACTACTGCGATGGAAACTGCTCCTCCGTCTACTGTGACAATTAAGGATATAGTAAAACCTTAGAGTGCTACACAATATGTCATTAGTTTAATTAGAATAAAGTGTAATCACTACTATATTTTTTTTTAATTTATTATCTAGTTCAACAATGCCTCTTTTTTTTTTTTTGAATTTCGAATGGAATAAAAGGAGATTTAGTATATATATATTTTTTATATGACCGAATCACAAAGATTGCCTACGTATTCATATTCGAAATCAGGTCTTTGCGTAGTTCTTTGCAATGTTTGTATTATGTTTTTTTTTTAATATTTTTTCTTCAACCTCTTATGTAGAAATTGAATGAAAAAATTAATCAAACTTTGTTTAATAATTTAAATCAAAGCTTAATTTTTATTTTTCGAGTATATGTTATTTTCGAGAAACGCCCTCTTTTTTATCGCAAGTAAAAATCGCAATTTTATTCTCGCGCAAAAATTCTGGGCTCGTAGTTCGTCATCAGGTGGCGCGCGCAACGTCTAAGGTTGCACGAGCCTATCGCGCGCGACTAATTAAGTTGCGCGTGACATCCGCGCGCAACTTTTTAGTTGCGTGCGACACCTGTGCTACGAGTGTTAAAAAAAAATTTCGCATTATTACCCACCCTAAGTGTGAAGAGTTTTTCGTGGTGTTCGAAAAAAATCTGAACACTTGAATGGCATATTTTTTGTTTTTAAATTACCCCCCAAGTGTTATGAACTTTACCGTGTTATTCGGTAAAGTGCGTAACACTTAGAATCTTTTAATTGAATGCTAAAAAAAATGATTTATTTAATGAACGAACGAGTTTATCCGGATTTCATATGTAATATTTTTTAAGTCGATCAATGTTTATTAGTTGGCAAATTTCATCACCTCCAATATCCATTAATCTAACAGCTCCTCCTGATAGAATTTCAATTACGCGGTAGGGCCCAATCCAATTAGGTTTGAATTTCCCTCTTGGATCGGTTGGTGGGCCTCTAACCTCTTTTAGTACAAAGTCACCTTCTTTGATATTTCTAGGTCGTACCCTTTTGTTAAAATGTCGTGCAATGCGTCGTTGGTAGAATTGTACATGATGCAAAGCTTTTAATCGTCGTTCATCGAGGAATAACAGCTCTTCATACCTCGCTCTTACCCATTCAGCTTCCGGTAGCTTACTTTCAAGTACGATGCGTAGGGATGGTATTTCCAATTCGTCTGGTTGAACTGCGTCCATTCCAAAAACTAAGGAGTATGGAGTTACTCCTATTGATGTTCGTATGGACGTTCTATAACCCCATAGAGCGAAGTGTAGTTTATTCGGCCAATCTTTATAATTTTCCGCCATTTTCTTAATGATAACTGTTATGTTTTTATTTGCCGATTCTACAGCTCCATTCATTTGAGGTCTATATGGGGATGAATGATGGTGTTTTACTTTATAACGAGTTAAGAGGGTCTCAACTTCAGCTTTGAATTGAGATCCCTGATCACTAATTAGTTCGTGTGGAACTCCATATCTACAAAATATGTTTCTTTCAAGAAACTTTGCGACATTTTTAGAAGTGATGTTCGCGTAAGAAGCGACCTCGATCCACTTAGTAAAGTAATCGATGGCTACTAATACGTACTCGTGCCCTCCTGTTCCCGTTTGAGATATTTTTCCAATTATGTCAATTCCCCAAGTCGAAAAAGGCCGAGGGAAATGAGATTATATAGTTCGGATGGTGTAAGGTGTTGTAAGTTAGCAAACATTTGACACTCTAGATATTTTTTAACATATTGTATGCAATCATGTTCCAAGGTGGACCAATAATACCCTTGTCGTGAAATTATTTTAGCAAGCATTTTACCATTCATGTGAAGACCACAAACGCCTTTGTGAGTATTTTCCATAAGGCGTGTGGATTCAGCTTAGTCTATACACAAAAAGCTTTGATCGTTAGGCCCCTTTTTGCATAATTGACCATTTAATAGACCATATTGAGCCGCAAGTGTTCTTAGGGCTCGTTGGTCTTTCGATGAAGTATTTTCAGGATATGTGCCATGGGTAATATATTGGAGGATATGATCATACCAAGGATTGTCTCCTTCAATGTCATTTATTTCCTCTATTGTGTTGCAATATGCAGGTTCTTCTCTTCTATCAACACATAATGGCATCATATTTAAATGATCTGGAATGTTGATCATTTAGGCTAATTTTTCTAGTGCATCGGCAAATTGATTATCATCCCTTGGGAGGTATTTAAAATCAATATGTTCAAAATGCTCGATGAGTTGCTCTAAGTGTGCTTGGTATAATATCATTATGGAGTTCTTTATTTTCCATTTTTTTTAGAATATGATTTATAATCAAACTAGAATCTCCATATACCTCTAATTTTTTCACACCTATGCTAGCTGCTGCTTCTAATCCAATAATACACGCTTCACATTCCGCGGCATTATTAGTAACCTCAAAGTCTAGTTTGACAGAGATTGGAGTATGTGCTCCCTCTGGACTTATGAGTAACACTCCCACGCCACATCCTTTTTGATTGGATGTACCGTCGAAGTACATTACCCATTTGTCATCTTGCATCATGAGAATCTCTTCATCCGGAAGATGAGTAGTTTATGCATGACTAGTTTGAATAGGATGTTGGGCTAGAAAATCGGGAATTACTTTTCCTTTTATTGATTTTTCAGGAATATATTTTTCAAATTCGGCTAACATCACCAACCACTTGGATATTCTTCCTTGTATGGGTGGTTGTTCAAACAAATACTTTATCGGATTTTGTTGAGAAATCACATGAGTAGTGTGTGGTAACATATAATGTCGTAGTTTTTTAGTTGCCCACACTAATGCTAAACTTGTTTTTTCCAAAGTGCTATATTTTGTTTCATATTGAATGAATTTTTTACTTATGTAGTATATTGCACGCTCGACTTTCTCTACCTCTTGTGCTAGCATGGCACCTGTGGTCGTGCCTGTAACCGTGATGTATAGCCTAAGAGGTAGTTTGGGTACTGGTGGTGCTAAAATTGGTGGACTTTTGAGAAAATCTTTGATTTTTTCAAAGGCCCTTTGGCATTGATCGTCCCATTCATGTTTTTCTTCTTTTTTCAATTTTTTGAATATTGGCTCACAAGTCATAGTCAATTTGTTGATAAACCGACTAATGTATTGTAGTTTGTCAAGAAACCCCCTAATTTCTTTTTCTGTTTGAGGGGGAGGCATATCAACAATTTCCTTTATTTTTGAGGGATCGATCTCAATACCACGTGTGCTTACTACATACCCGAGTAACTTACCAGAAGTTATTCCGAAGGCGCATTTTTGTGGATTCAATCGCATTTTATATTCTTTTATGCGAGTGAAAAATTTGCGTAAAGCTTTTATGTGTCGCATTCTATCGTTGGACTTTACAATCATATCATCCGCATACACTTCTATTTCTTTATGCATCATATCATGCAAGAGAGTCGTAGCCGTTCTTTAGTACGTAGCTCCTGCATTTTTTAGACCAAATGGCATGACTGTGTAGCAATATGTACCCCAAAGGGTGATAAAGCATGTCTTTTCTTCATCTTATTTTGCCATTAGGATTTGGTTGTAACCTGCGTATCCATCCATAAAGGATAACATCGCATGTTCAGTCGTGTTATCTACCAATATATCAATATGAGGTAGAGGAAAATCGTCTTTAGGGCTAGCCTTGTTAAGGTCCCTAAAGTCGACACACATGCAAACTCGTCCATCCTTTTTAGGGACTGGAACGATGTTCGCTACCCATTTTGGGTAATTACATACGCGAATGAAACCTGCGTCTAATTGCTTTTGTACTTCTTCTTTTATTTTCAAAGCGACATCAGGTTTCATTCGTCGAAGTTTTTGTTTTACTGGTTTAGAGGTAGGGTTCAAAGGAATGGTATGTTCCGCAATTTCCCTATCTATTCCAGGCATGTCCTTGTATGACCAAGCGAACACGTCTTCGAATTCTTTGAGCGTCTGTATAAGAATCGATTGCTCTTCCGGATTTAAAGTTAAGCCAATCTTGACTTCTCTTTTGTTTTCATTAGTCCCTATATTGACTGTTTTAGTTTCTTCAATTATAGGGTTCTTTTGTTCTCGTTCATTCATTAGTTCAACCAATTTATTAATATTATCATCTTCATTAGATTGATTGTTATAGCATTCACAAGATTCGAGAGAAGGCATATACTCGGAAATAGAGCTCATATTATTGAATTCAAAAGAGAGTGCATTAAGAGAAGAATCCTTTTTGGGATCTTCGTCCTTAGAACTAGAAAATAAAGACTCTGTAATAGCCACAAGGCTCAAATTTTCAGCTTCCTTAAAGTCTAAGCTAAACACATCATCCGATTCTTCGAACATCTTCCCTTCTCTTGTGATGATCTCCAGCTTATCACCTTTATGATTAGTCCACTTGAAAGATTTCCTCCATCCATGCTCGAAGGTTTCATTAGAAGGGGTAATCAACAAGGTTGGGTCAAAAGCTTCATTTTGGATGGCATTTTGATTAGTCATGGTAGCAACAGGGTTTTGCTCTAGTCCAAATAGCAAGTTGAATGCTTGCCTATCATAGCGCCCTGGGGTTGGGTATTTTGATTCAACAATTTATAGATCATTATTCAAGAAGTAGCAATCATGAAATATCTCAAATCCAGGCTTCTTGATTCCTCCCAGAACTATTGGTTTTGGAAAGTCATAGCAAGGGTAATCTTCTCCCTCCCTAATGAATTGTCCATTAAGGGTTTGTTGGTAAGATGGGAGGAAAGTGATTATCCCCTTTTTATTATTCCCTCTACGTGCTTTGTTTTTAGCATCATGAGACTCTAGTTCTTCCTTGGTTGGTTTATATCCCTATCCAAAAGAGAGACTTTTCTTTGGGATAGGAAGTAAAAGAGATTTCTTCATTCCTATTCCCAAAGGCATCCCTGGAAAGTAACTACTCTTAAACAAGATGTTATTTACTATCCGGGTGGAATATGGATCAAGCTTGAATGATCCTTCAAGGCTCTCTTCCATTTCAATTGTGTAGATTGGCTCAGCGGCAAATCCCCACATGTCCTCTTCATCATTATCATGGTTTATTTCAAGAAGTGATTGGTCATTTATAGCTATTTTGAGAGGAGAAGCATGTTTAGTCATAGGAAGCCCTTGATAGTTCAACCTAATCATTTGATGAAGTGAGGATGGTATTGCACCAAGCTCATGTATCCAAGGACGTCCGAGTAGAAGGTTGAATGTGGGTTTAATATCCATGACGTGGAATTCAACCATCTTTTGAATTAGGCCTGTAGTGATTGGTAGCTTAACAGTTCCACACACCGATCTCCTCGAATTGTCATAGGCCCTAAATCTTTTTTCTGGATTAAGGCCTAGATATTTTCCTGTTCGTAGTGGGCACACATTTACAGCTGACCCATTTTCTACTAAAGTGAGAGGGATATTGTACCCTTTGCACCCCATAGTTAAGTATAATGCATTGTTGTGGGTAGTATCTTTTGAAGGCAAATCATCATTAGTGAAAATGATTGATTTGTCAAATTTCTCGCTAGTAAGCTAACGAGATCTTGGGGGGTTGTGTCTGTACTTACAGATAAAGCCGTTAGAGTGTTCATAAGAGAATTCATATGTTCTTTAGAAGTACTTAAGAGTTCCCAAATACTAACATTCGCCTTGGATTGGCAAAGTTGTTTGACCAATGGATCTTCCACCTCAAGTGGAGGCAGTATTGGGTTTTGTACTTGACCTTGATTTTGATTCTGTGTAGTCGAAGATCCATTTGGTGGTGCTTGGTAAAGTCACCTAGAACGAGTTAGATGATTTTATTTCGTTTGGGTTAGTTGTAGGACTCGTGAACCAACTTTCTTCTAGAGGCTTTGAATGTGCCTCCATTTCAAGATGTTCCATGAGTTGTGCTTGATGTCATTTTTCATCCAAGGAGAGATTTGATAAGTCTTGTGACTTCCCTAAAAATTGATCCCAATCAAGCGCTCCATTTGTCTCACTTTGGAGACAAGATGGAGGTGGGACGGCGGCATACTTAGGGACATATAAGTCTTGAAAGTCGTCGTCCCATAACCCACACACTTCATTAGTTGCCCCTTTGAGTGTTGTGGTTAGAGGATTCCCTATAGGTGTGATATAGTCCAAAGGATTGAACGTATCATTTCCCATATGGTCCTCATCAATGTGAAATACTCCTAGTGGGGATACATTGTTGTTAGGTTTAGGCATGGGAATTCTCCCATCGTCTACTAGATCTTGTACTTTGTGTTTTAAGACATAGCAACATTTGGTATCATACCCAACGCCCCTATGTAAGCATAATAAGCACTACCATCCCATTGAGCGTACCTTTTTTCTGGTGGAGTGAGTGGTGTTGGCCCCGTTGGTGTATGTAGACTTTTTCACTCAATTTTTCTAATAATTCTTTATAGCTCACAGGAAATGGTGTAAATTTTCTTTCTTTTGTCCATCTTTTTCGTGGATCATTACTGTTATTATATTGCGTGGAAGTCGCAAATACATCAATAGAGGATGAAGTATTATCATTCCCCTTTTTGTAGTTATTCCTAGGTTGATGATGATAAGATTTGTTTGCTTTTTCTTTAGCAAGATCATCTTCAATCCTAGTAGCCACAGAATAGATCTTTTGAAAAGTGTCCAAACCAAGGTAATGTAGATGCTTGTTGTAGTTTTCATGACAATTGTCAATGAACTTTTGTACTAACTCGAGTTCAGGTGGCCTTTGGGCAAGGTGAGCCGTCTTTTCTCGCCATCTACCATAGAAAGCAAGGAAACCTTCATCGTCGCCTTGCTTAAGCATTTCAAGTTCACGTAGAGTCGATTTGAACTCCACGTTACTCTCATATTGGGTAATGAAAGCCGAAACTACATCTTCCCATGTTGTTTTGAATTTCGGATCTAGCCCATAGTACCACTCCATCGCGGTTGGGTCTAGAGATAAAGGGAAATTCAAAGCATAAAGCTTAGGATCAAATCCCTTTAATGCCATGGTGCCAGTAAAACACATTAAGTGGTTTTGTGGATTATTGGTCACCTTAAATATTGGCAAGTCCGTAGCTACGAACTTTTCCGGTAAAGCAAGTCTTGGGGGAAGAGCAAACATTTCTGCGTCGAAGTACTTGTTCCCCATGGTGGAACGAAGAACAAGCTTCTCCAACGACTTTTCTTTGACGGATAATTGTTCCATCTTTTGTTGCAAGGCTAGAGTCTCGGCATTTTTCTTTTCAGCCTTTTCAAGTTTCTTAATTCTTCTCTCTTCGGCCTCTTGAGCCTTTTCTTCTCTCAAGCGAGCAATCTCTTCTTGTAGTTGCTCAATGGTTGACATTGTTGTTGGGCTAGGACTAGTTGTCGAGGGAAGGTGGTTTGAAAGGAGTGGATTGTTTGATGGTAAATGTAGAATGCGAGCGCCCGGGAGTCTTCATTCCCAAGCTTGAAAACCGGCCCTAAAAGAAGTACGAAAGGATAAGTAAATCGATATGCTTGTTTTAGGAAAAGAAGGAGAAAGAACGCAAAATATATTCGAATGGATAACATCACCTTTAAACAATTTTTCAATGAAGATATTGTTTGAACGAGCCAATTTGTTTTCGAAAAAATCAAAATGGCTCGTAATAGTAGGCGCGCGCAAGTGACTAAGCTGCGTGCGGCTGGCGCGCGCATCCGAATCACTTGCGCTGGCTGGGGTCGCGCAACTCATTGAGTTGTGCACGCCACCTGCTCGTAAAGTTTTTCTTTTTTAATTCGAGCGCTTTTTTTATATTTGCCATCATTTTTTTCGATTTTTTTTATGTTACCCTTCGAATATGACTCAAAATTACGAAGAGACAACTTCGTAATTGGGAACCTACACCAAACTAAAAAAAAAAAGCTATCCTAACACATCGCATATAGTCACGTAATCACATAAGCATACCATAAGCCAAGATACACATAATGCCATTCTATGGTCAAAGGCTTGGGTGTCTAAGGGTAACATATCTTAAGAAACGATGCACAAATCAATCACTCAACGTGTTGACTCATGACATCTCTCTCTCAACATTTTATTGACGACATGGGTGGGATGATTGTTATTGATTTCGGGATAGAAGGCTGGTGTTGGCAGCCCCTAGTCAATGAGCCAATCCCCAAAGGTTAAAGTGTGTTATGATTATGCATGATGCAATGTTGCTTGTTTGGTTTTTACTTTTATGCAAAAGGAAGATATTATGCGTTTAGTCTTGCTCTCTAACTAGAGATCATCCAAGTTAATTCCCGTTACAACCCATAGGCAACCTGGTGTTGGAAACCTTGGACCATAACTAAGAACTAATCATGTAACCTCTAAGTCCCCAGCGGAGTCGCCACTGTAAGGAGGGTGATCCCATCGTAGGGGGGTCCTTCTTAGATGCCCATGTCCATTTAAAAGCCTAAGACTTTACACTTTTTAGGGTGTATTAGGATTTGAATTCCTGACTGTTTGGGGGGGCCTTGAATTAGAATTGATTCTATCATCACGCTTTTTTGTAAGAAACAAGTAGGAGTCGCCAATGAGTTTTGGGAAAACCCATAAACCTCGTTCATGCCTTTCTCCCATGTGGAGTTCATGGGATATTTAGCACAAATCATAAGTTTACCCATGCCCAAATTGGTCTACATAAACCAGAAATGAGTTCGGGAGCGGGGGTACTAAAATAACATTCCCTTTAAAGGAGAATCGCTATTCTAGCCCTAGTGCGGCCTCTACTAGCTCTTCATTTTTTACAATTTCATCACCAAACAATATATGCAACGCGATACCTAAAACTAAGTTAGTTGATTTTATTTACAAGCATTAATCATGTAGGAATTACATTGCAAAGTCGTTATTCTTTATTTAATTCAAATTCGTGAAAGGAGCAAAAAAATGAACAAGATTCGCCTTGGCTTAGGTGATCAATCAATCAATTAATTATTCAATTCTAATCTTATTTAACACAGGGTACTACGTGGAATCGATTAATTAAATGTCCTTTTAAAGTGGTCAAACAACACTATTTTATTGATTAAAGTTCTTTTAAACAAAAATAATAATTGTGATTTATCTAAGTGCTCGAGAATTTACTACTTCTCTTTGCTAGATCTCCGTTTAGAACACTTATGGACTCCTTCTTGTTCGGGAACCTCCACCATAGTAATGAAGATTAAGAGGGGTGAGTGTTTAGGACAAGAGGGTTTGGAAGCACAAGTTCACAAGAGTTTTTGCCCGGGTTTTAGGTTAATTTCTATGTCTTTAAGCCTCGTATTAAGCCCCTATTTATAGGGAATGGGTGCAGTTAGGGTTTTAAGCATTCTGTCGCAGCAGGAGACGCGCGCATCTGGATGAGTTGTGCGCGGCATCCCAGCGCAAGTAATTTAGTTGCGCTACTATGGGCAGCACAACTGAATGTCTTGTGCGCGGTTTTATAGTAAGATTTGATTCTATATTTTATAAAATTCTGAATCTTCCGCGAGCGCATCTCTAGAAGTTGCGCTGGGTGTTGCGCGCAACTGAATTAGTTGCGCACGCCAGACCAGCGCGACTCATTGAGATGCGCCCGGATTTTTCTGCGGCAGCTTTAATTTTAACCTAGGCGCCTCTAAATCCGTCATTATTGGGTCTTAAGCACGGGCCTAAGCCTAATTATGATCGGGTTTAGTTAATTAAACCTTGTTTTGTATTTGTTTTGGGTTAGGCTAGTCTTTTTGTGTCTTTGCGGTTTAGCCAGTCATCCATAAGCATTCTTCACTTCGATCCAACACGAAAATGGTTTTATTTTTCGTCATTGCACTTCCTGTCGGGACGGGAAGCCAAAAGTAGATGTCTACAATAGGTGGCTAGGTCCTTGATATAATTTTAAATGCATGTTTTGGGTAAATGTTTGTTTTAATGTTGTTTGAATAAATGTTGCATATAAATATTTAATGATGATGAGTTAAAATATATAATTTTATGATCTAAAGGTTTGATCTGGAAAAGTGTTTATTGATTTAATAAAAGTTGTTTTATATATTTATAAATCACTTGATGGAGTTAATTTGAAATTTGCAACTCATTATGAGCCTGAGTATTTGATATTTTAATTGTCCCTCTACCCGGGACTGGTTAAGTAAGACCATGAGCTTTGTATGATCTGGTCTTTCCTCGAGTATAGTTTAACTTGCTTGGGGGGTGTGCACACTTAGGTGAGGAAAATTAGTTTAGAATTATATTTTAAAATTGGAAAGTTTATAAATTGGATACCTATTGGTTTGGAAAGCTTTTATTGATGAACATTACTACCCTTGGAAGGTTTAATTTAAGATAGTCTAATTTTGAAAGTGACTTGTGGCAAATTAAATTTAACCAGGTTATTTCAAAAGCATGTTTGCCTAATAAAAATATTTACATGCCTTGCACTTATACGTACTTAGCGTTTTTGCTAATCTGTTTTCCTTTTTGTTTGGTTCGCCCTGTTTACCATTACTGGTAAGCAGTCTTGATTTCAAGTGTGGAGTTGTTCGTGCACATGCTAGAGTCGAGATGGGATCACATAGTTAGGAGTTAAATTTTATTTTATGACTGGACAAGTGTTTATTGAAGTAATTGAAACAGTTATTATGGTTATTTATTATTATAAATAAAAGTTTGTTATTTTCCGCTGCCATTTGAGTAATTAATTAAGCCTTACGTATTCATGTGGCGGTAATACGCCCAAGTCTGTCTCTACGGTATTTGTGTACGTATAAATATAGTATTTACGTAGAGGGAGATTTGGGGGTGTTACAAAGTGGTATCAGATTTCCGGGTCTAAGAAAGATTAATTGAGAAATAAAATATGTGGGTAGACTTAGGATGGGCATATAGGATAGATAGAGTTTCGCATTCTTTAAAAATAAAACTATTTTCTATGAAAACTATTTTCTTATTGGATTGAGAAAAGGATTCTCGAGTTCTCTTCGGAGGCCTATAATGGGTACGACTCTCTGTCTAGGAAAGGCTCACCTCGACGCTGTAGGTAACTTTCCTGGGAGACGCGGGCTCGACCGTCTAATATCATGAATCGAGTACATTATTATTTTTGAGTACATTATTATTTTGAAAATAAAATGAATTAAACTATTTGATTTAGGAAATAATTTATGTGTATTAGTCTAAGTATAATTAGGGTCATCTAGTTATTTGTGTGGTTATGGAATTTCAGTTCCATTGGTATTCATTTTGGATTTATCCTTGAGGAAATTTGAATTGCTTACTTAAATAGTTTGTGTTATCACAGATGATGGAAACTGTTAGAAGACATTTCTTTGATCAAAGGCTAGTAAAATCGGATGCTATCTCTGTGTGTGACTTTATAACATACATTGTTTGGCATGCTACTGATATAAAAAGACACATGAATATGAAATTTATGATTGAGGAACCATGGATCATCCTACTGGCCTTAGTTCACTTACCCAACACACCTAAATATAATATATTAATAAAAAAAGTATAAGAATTTAATTAAACCTAATGGGTTGTGGAATATAGAAGCCTATATGCATGAAGGAAAATGGCTAGGAACCTTAACTAATTTTAAGGCAGACCTACATTTCGCTGAAGTTGACTGGAGTCGAACCCCAAGACCAGTAGTTGCTGAAATTCCTCTTTGACTTACACCTCAAGAAGTCCAAATCTTAACTAATCTAAACTATGATATGGCACCCTTACCACCTCCACGTTTGCATCTTGACTATATCATCCGATGACTTAGAAATCCCTCACCCAAATGACTTTGAATCCCCACCTCATTCTCCTAAACCCCCTGTCCCAAGAGGCCGAGTATCCAGTCCAAAGCACAGCACAAACCGTAACCCTAGCCCCTATGTTAGCCCGAACTGCAACTCTAGCTATGGCTCGTGCCGTAGCGCAACTTATAGTGAATTTTATCCTACCTTCTTGCTTGAACGTAACCAAAATCCAATCCATATGGCTAAACCTTTAGAACCTGATTTCCCTCAGCTTTCCACAGGAAACACAGGTGACGTGGCCAGGAAGATGATCCAGCAAGCTAAGACCAAGAGTAGAACTTCAGAATAACAATTGATTGATTTCTTCCATTAGTAGAAAATTATTTTGTATTGTAAGCCAACTAGTGGCCCTTGTGAATTTGTAGTAACAAGATGCATTAATTATTTTAATAAGCCTATATGGCTAAGTATAGAGTTTCAATTATTAATAAGAGTTTTATGAAATTTTCTTATATAATAAATGTGTATTTGTTATTTTAAGTTATTCAGGATGTCTCTAAGAACCGAAAATAGTAGACGCACTGGTTCCAAAATGAGCTCTACTCTTAGGAAGCTAACTACCATTGCTCAAAACATGAGCCAATTAGTTAGTCAGGGGAACCGTAGCAACGACTTAGATCAATTTTGGGAAGTTTTTAAGAGGGTGGCAGCTGCAAGGCCACCCACTTACCTTGGGAAGGAGGATCCTGCTAGTTTGGAGAATGGGATAAGGGAATTTGACAAGTTGTTTGATGCCATTAATTGTCCTGAAGAATTAAAGGTTAATAATGTTGTGTATTACTTGAGGGAAGAAGCTGACCTGTGGTGGAGTCAAAATCGGGCTAGGCTTATAGAAACCCCTAACTTTGGATGGAAAGAACTGAAGAAGGCTATAAGAGACAAGTTTTACCCCGCATACCTGAAGAAGCAGAAATGCATGGAGTTTACCAATCTGAGGATGGGGAATATGACCATCAATGAATATTATAACAAATTTATTGATTTGATGAGGTTTGCACCAGAGGTAGTACCCACGGAGAAGTTAAAAGCCCAAAGGTTCGAGCAAGGTTTAACCATAAGTCTTCAGGGGAAGTTGGGATGGGTAACCTTTGAAACTCTAGATGAAGTCTATGGGAGAGCTGCCCACTTATATGGGATTCGAGGAAGAGAGTTAGAGAACTTAGCTGGAGGGAAAAGGAAGAGTGATGGGGGTTCACATGGAGTTGATAAGAGGCCTAGGATTGGGGAGAGTTTTGGGGAAATGAGCAATTCAACAGGAGGGACAATAAGGGAAACCTTGGGAAGGGAGCTAACGGTCAGGGAAATAATAACCGTGGGAATGAAAATAACACCAGACCTAAGAGAAGTTATTTCTGTAAGAGATGTGAGAAAAACCACCCAAGGAAGGACTGTGAGGGAAACCCTGTTACTTGTCATTATTGTCAGAAACTAGGGCATTAGGAGTATGAGTGCTACACCAAGGAGAAGGATGTTAAGATGGGAAAAGTCCAGGAGACTAATAACCCACCTAAACCACCCAAGACCAATGGATCAGCTCAGAGGAATAGAACCAGTAGCGGTGCAGGAGCGGCCCCTAAGGGTCGTGTGTTCATGATGAATCGTCGTGAGGCTGAGGCATCTAATGATGTGGTAATTGGCACTTTCCTTGTTTGTTCTTTGAATGCTAGAGTCATGTTTGATTCGGGTGTGTCTCATTCTTTTGTTTCAAAATCTCTAGTCCATAGATTAAAGTTAGAGAGTCCATTGGTAGTGTCTCTAGATGTTTCTATTCCAACAAGGGAGGTGAGGAATTGTTCTAAGTTACATAAAGGGGTACCTATCACCATAGCTGGAGTAGAATTTCCTTCAGATTTGATTGAGTTCGAGTTACAAGACTTAGATGTGATTTTAGGAATGGACTGGCTGGGAAAGTATAAGGCTCACATAGATTGTGCTGCTCAGAAAGTGAAATTGTTGGGTCCGGGTAAAGCGACAATTACCTATAGGAAGGAAGGGAAGAGTTCAGGGATCAAAATCATTTCTGCCTTGAAGTTTTGGAATTGTGTTAGGAAGGGTTATCCTATTTACATGTGTAGTGTTCAGGAAGTGGGAAAGGAGGATGAGAAGAAAGAGAGTATTCCAATAGTTGAGGAATTCCCAAATGTCTTTCCTGATGAGATACCAGGTATGCCGCTAGTGAGGGAAGTTGAGTTCACTATTGAATTGGTACCAGGGACGGAACCTATCTCGAAGGCTCCATATAGGATGGCTCCAGCTGAGATGAAGGAATTGAAAACTCAATTAGATGACTAGTTGGATAAGGGGTATATTCGACCTAGTTCTTCTCCATGGGGTGCTCCAGTGTTGTTTGTGAAAAAGAAGGATGGAAGTTTGAGGTTGTACATAGACTATCAGAAGTTGAATAATGTGACAGTCAAGAATAAGTATCC
Organism: Chenopodium album; assembly: GCF_948465745.1. NCBI lineage: Eukaryota > Viridiplantae > Streptophyta > Magnoliopsida > Caryophyllales > Amaranthaceae > Chenopodium > Chenopodium album. The sequence goes on from NC_137847.1 coordinate 34,023,110, forward strand.
TTTGCCTAGAATTAATGATTTGTTTGATCAGTTGAAAGGGGCTGGAATATTTTCCAAGATAGATTTGAGGTTAGGGTACCATCAGTTGAAAATTGCAGAGCAAGACTTTCCCAAGAGTTCTTTCAGGACGTGTTTTGGTCATTATGAGTTTACAGTTATGCCATTTGGGTTAACTAATGCACTTGCAGTTTTCATGGATTTTTTGAACCGAATCTTTAGGCCATATTTGGATAATTTTGTGGTGGTTTTCATTGATGATATTTTGATCTACTCCAAGAATAGGGAGGAGCATGAGGATCATTTGAGGAAAGTACTGTCGACCTTGAGGGAGCACCAGCTGTATGCTAAACTATCGAAGTGTGAGTTTTGGTTGGAAAAGGTAGCCTTTTAGGGTCATGTGATTTCTAAGGAAGGAGTTTCAGTAGATCCCTCGAAGATCAATGAAGTGAGTGAATGGCCAACACCCAATAATGTTTCAGATGTTCGAAGTTTCTTGGGATTGGCAGGCTATTATCGGAGATTTGTGAAGGATTTTTCGAGGATTGCGAGGCCCATGACGAATTTTATGAAGAAGGAATGTAAGTTTATTTGGACCCAAGAGTGTGAACAGGCGTTCCAAACCTTGAAAGAAAAATTAACCTCGGCACCAGTGTTAGCCTTGCCAGATGAAAGTGGGCAATATGAGGTGTATAGTGATGCATCAAAGTTTAGGTTGGGTTGTGTTTTAATGGAAAATCGGAGGGTCATTGCATATGCTTCGAGACAGTTGAAACTGCACGAGGTGAACTATCCAACCCATGACCTGGAGTTAGCAGCGATTGTGTTTGCTTTGAAAATTTGGAGACGTTATCTGTATGGTTCAACTTGTAAAATCTTCACAAATCATCAGAGTCTAAAGTACAGTTACACTCAGCAGTATTTAAACTCGAGACAGAGACGATGGTTGGAGTTTATGACGGATTATAGTGTGAATATCCAATATCATGAGGGGAAAGCCAATGTGGTAGTTGATGCTTTAAGTAGGAAAACCAGTCATTTGATGAATATGATGATTTTGCCAGACTAGCTATGTGTGGAATTTCAGAAGATGAATTTAGAAGTGGTGGAGCACGGAGAGGTTAGTAAGATGTTGAATGCCTTGGCAGTGCAACCTTCTATTTATGATGATATTAGGGAAAGTTAGTTGGGAGACTCGAAGTTGAAGGCAATAAAAGAGAAGATTGAGAAAGGGCAGGTTTTAGACTTTACTATTGCAGTTGAGGGAAGTATTCGATTTAAAGGGAGATGGTGTATTCCACAACAACGTGGGGACATCAAGCAAAGACTGATGGAGGAGGCCCATAGCTCTCCTTATTCAATGCATCCTGGAGGGGATAAGTTGTATAAGGATATGAAGAAGTAGCAGAGTTTGGTGGCCAAACATGAAGAGAGAAGTAGCAGAGTTTGTGGCAAAATGCTTAACATGCCAGAAGGTGAAGATAGAGCATCGAAGGCCACAAGGAATGGTTCAATCCTTGGAAGTACCAAAGTGGAAGTGGGATTCGATCGCCATGGATTTTGTGGGGGCATTACCAAGAACCAGGGCAGGGAATGACACAATTTGGGTTATTGTGGATCGATTGAATAAGTCTGCAACTTTTATACCTATGAAAAACACTTGGACTATGGATCAATTAGGAAGGGAATATGTGAAGTTTGTGGTGAAGTATCATGGAGTGCCTACATATATCATTTCAGATCGTGATTCGAGGTTCCTGTCTAACTTCTGGCAAAGTTTGCAAAAGGTCATAGGAACAAAGTTACTAATGAGTACAGCTTTTCACCCTGCAACTGATGGTCAGACTGAAAGGACCATACAGACATTGGAGGATATGTTAAGAGCATGTGTATTGGAGTATCAAGGTTCATGGGAAGATCACTTAGACTTGATTGAGTTTTCATATAATAATAGTCATCATGCAGGTATTGGAATGGCCCCATTTGAGACCCTGTATGGAAGAAAATGTAGAAGCCCAGTTTGTTGGAGTGACATAAGTGAGCCCATTATACTTGGGCCTGAAATGATCGAGGAAACTGTTAAGCAAGTGAAGTTGATCCAGGAGAAAATCAAAGCAGCCCGAGATAAACAGAAAAGTTATGCTGATGAGAAGCGTAGAGATGTAGAGTTCCAAGTAGGAGAGAAGGTGTTGCTAAAGATATTTCCTATGAAGGTAATGAGATTTTGTAGGAGGGGGAAATTGAGCCCAAAATACATTAGGCCATATGAGATTCTTCAGAAAGTTGGGAAAGTAGCATATAAGTTGGACTTATTATACCCAACGAGTTAGAAAGGGTGCACAATGTTTTTCATGTAAGTTAGATTCGCAAGTACGTTCCTGATGATGCACATGTGCTAGAACCAGAGACAATTGAGCTAGATGAGAGTTTAACCTATGAAGAAAGACCGGTGAGAATTTTAGATAGTGAAGTTAGAAGCACCAGAAACAAAGATGTGAAGATAGTCAAGGTTCTTTGGTCAAACCATAAGGTTGAGGAAGCAACTTGAGAGGCTGAGGCAGAAATGCGTAAAAAGTACCCTAACCTTTTCATGGTGAGTGGTTTAAGTTACGGGGACGTAACTTCCTTTAAGGGGGGTAGAATGCAATAGAGTTTCGCGCTTTTCTTTTATGTCTTTAAATGAGTGTTTTGAGTCGTGTCTTAAGGTTGTGCATGAAGTTACTAAATTTTAACTAATCCAAGATAATTTAGAGTATTATATTGTTGTTTGTTGTTTCTATGTTTTGGGACAAAACTTCTTTTAAGGGGGGTAGACTGTAATACCCCGAATTTTCATTAAAAAAAAAAAAAAAAAAAAAAAAAAAAAAAAAAAAGAACTTTAGTAATTTCTTATATAATTTAATTTGGAGCCAAAAATATTTTGACGCCAAAATTATTCGAACAATAAACTATTTTCATATTTTTAAATTAATTTAATATCTTAGTCGGTCCATATTTTATTTACGTTGTACGTCGTTTTAAACTTAACAATATTATTTCCGAATTAATAATATTTAACAACCTTAGCTTAGTTATTATCTTATGATTCACAACTAATTTCGATTTTGATATTATCTAGAATATTCTATAGTTATATTTTAATGATAAACTGACTTAACTATCAAATTAATTACTTTCTTAATGATTTTCGCATATTTAAAAAAAAAATGCTAAGTACAACTATGTGGCCTAAAGTTTGGGTGATATTAGTTTCTTTTCTTAAGTAGCTAATTCTTGATAATCTTGATCCTTACTTCTACCAAATCAACACTTATCCTATTTAACTCCTCATCTTTTCATTTAATTTCCACATAAATTAACCTAGACTAAATTTCACTCGTATTCATTTAACAAACTTAAATTTTTCATGTTCCTATGATAATCTCATTCCTCCTTTAACTTTATCTTACTACCCCCTTAAACACTATAAATAGACCCTCAACCCTTCACAAATTCCTCACACCAAAAATCAGAAAACCCTCTTGAGAACTCAAGAAACTCACGCCCTCCTTCTTCCTCTCTTTCTTTCTTGCTTGCTTAAACAAACACCGCAAACCGACCACCTTTTTCCTAGCTGCTACTCATATCTTTGCCGCCAACTACCCTCCTCCGTATAACCTTTATCGACTCCCGTCAACTAGACACCAGCATCATCACTACCCGTAAGGTCGTGCTACGCAGCACCCCTAATCTTTTAACATTACTACAATCCCAACATCTTTGCATGCATTGTTTTATACTATGCATAATAATGCTACGTATACTTTGTTACTACTACTATTAATTATATTATTGTACATAATTTTCTCCAAAAGTAAAGTATGAGTTATATTCATATTACGTACTAGACTCCTACTAGCTAGTACGTTAGACTAATACTATTATTATTATGATAATACTAATAATTTATCATAAAAGGTTTGGTTCTATAAGTTAATGGTAGTTCATGCACAAATAGAGTACTATTATATTTTTGTGTTAATTTTGTTAACCTTATATTAATTAAGGTTATTTTAATTGTGTAGGAGGAGTCCCTCGATCGTGGTCAAGTTTAGTAGTCGTACCTTATTGTTCTCGTGATCAAGGTACATATAGGTGGCTAGGTCCTTGATATAATTTTGAATGCATGTTTTGGGTAAATGTTTGTTTTAATGTTGTTTGAATAAATGTTGCATATGAATATTTAATGATGATGAGTTAAAATATATAATTTTACGATCTAAAGGTTTGATCTGGAAAAGTGTTTATTGATTTAATAAAAGTTGTTTTATATATTTATAAATCACTTGATTGAGTTAATTTAAAATTTGCAGCTCATTATGAGCCCTGAGTATTTGATATTTTAATTATCCCTCTACCCGGGACTGGTTAAGTAAGACCATGAGCTTTGTATGATCTGGTCTTTCCTCGAGTATAGTTTAACTTGCTTTTGGGGTGTGCACACTTAAGTGAGGAAAATTGGTTTGGAATTATATTTTAAAATTGGAAAGTTTATAAATTGGAAACCTACTGGTTTGGAAAGCTTTTATTGATGAACATTACTACCCTTGGAAGGTTTAATTTTAGATAGCCTAATTTTGAAAGTGACTTGTGGCAAGTTAAATTTAACTGGTTATTTCGAAAGCATGTTTGCCTAATAAAAATATTTACATGCCTTGCACTTATACGTACTTAGCGTTTTTGCTAATCTGTTTTCCTTTTTGTTTGGTTCGCCTTGTTACCATTACTGGTAAGCAGTCTTGATTTCAGGTGTAGAGTTGTTCGTGCGCATGCTAGAGTCGGAATGGGATCACATAGTTAGGAGTTAAAAAATTTTTTATGATTGGACAATTTTTATTGAAGTAATTGAAATAGTTATTATGGTTACTTATTATTATTAATAAAAGTTTGTTATTTTCCGCTGCCATTTGAGTAATTAATTAAGCCTTACGTTTTCACGTGGCAGTAATACGCCCAAGTCTATCTCTACGGTATTTGTATACGTATAAATATAGTATTTACATAGAGAGAGATTTGGGGGTGTTACAAAATAATACTCTACTAATGTCATAGTTAGTAAAGTATAGAGTACAAAGGTCAAATTAAGTTGTTACCCTCATGTAGAACCCCTGTTTTTGGAAGATTTAGTAGTCTTATGTCGTTGATCACTGTCCCTATGAAGAAGAAATGAAGCAGATCCTTGGATATAGCGACTCATTTTAGAGGTTCTCATTTTCACTGAAGAACCAATTCCATCTAACCTACTGAATATTAGTCCAATATACACAATAGGAATAGGTCTGTAAACAAAACATTAATACATATATAATTTTGATTGATTTCCGTTACCTTTCTAAAGTCTGATTCAATGTGTTAGAGCGTTTTTTTAGCTGGTGTTGCCTGGGTACTATAATAAATATTAGAATGTAATTATAAGTGTAATGCAACAATGTATGTAAACACTTTCCAGGAAAAGAAAATGGAAGGAATCAAGAATGAAAGAAACTTAATCATATACCCATGTCCTTGCATCTCAATATGATCAGTGATAGTGCGATTTCTTTTTTATACTCGAGGCTTAATAGCATGTGGAACTTCAATGGAATTGCTACTTTCTGATGAGCTATGGTAAAAATACAGTTAACGATTTTTAGGAATGATGTTATATGGCGTTCTAAATATTAATAGCCGTTGTACTATATACCTTGCAAATGCTGACTGAGATGTTCTTTATGCAGCCTGATTCAATCTATGGCAACTTTTCTTAGATAATCGAAATATCCCATAGTGATAATCTATTAAGAGACAAATACAGATGTCTGAAAACCAACAATTTCATTCCACATTATTGCCAATTTAGAAGTATACTACATTATGCAATGGTAATGAAATTTAAGAGGTTGAACAAATACCCTTTACTATAAGTAGCAATCAAATAATGCTTAGGCTATGTTATAAAAAGTGCGCGTCTTGCAAAAATCAAATATATTTACTTATGGTAAACCACTAATTGAGAAGAATTTGAAATAAGCAAAAAAGTACTTTGCAAATACACATTGTTAAGAGCAAATAAACTGATAATTTATGTAAGAACATCAAAGGTTATACAACCTAGGCTGTTTCATACATGCAAAGCAGAAACTTTGTGACAACAAAAGAGGCAAGAACATGTTACCTGAATCACAACAGCCATACAATTTATAGAAAGGTTTTCAAAAGAGGCAAGGAGATATTGCCTAAACCACATCAACCTAAAAATCTTAATAAAATATAAGATAATTCTTAAACATAGCAGCTAATGAAACCAGCTAACGAAACCTAACAGCCTTAAATATATTTTCTAGTTCATGAAGTTCAGCCACCATCCTATTAGAAGTCCTTGTGCACATGTCCTTCACGTAAGCAAGCTCTAACATCTTTTTATGCTTAATAGGACTGTGTAGAAGAACATTAGTGATAAGAACTTGTGAATCTTCATGGAGTAGTATATCCTTCATCAGGTATACAAGATACTATGTCAATTTGTTTAGGAACTTGCTGTAGACTTTCAAGATGTTCCTTTAAAACCATAAATTTCTCTCTTATGAGGCAATATTCTCTACTCATCTTAGCTGCAGCTCCAAAATTAGCATCAACGATTTCCAGATTATACTTACAAGTTAAGAAAAAAATAGCTTTTTTTGCAACTCTTTGCTCAGCAATACTTATTTCAGGGCAAGGATCACTAAAAATGCACTCCTTCCCAGTATTGGTATAAGGACAAGTAACCATTACACAAGAAAAAAACCACGGCTCTCTAGCCAAGTGGTTTCTATAGGAGTGACATAAGCACTAGTTTTCCACATAACTATGCCTGTACTGAACATAATTAACTGTAATATGAACACTCTCCACTAGTACATTAGGCCCTTGACCTAAACCAACATCTTGTATTCCTTTCTTCTCTTGCAACAGTTTAGCACACTTGTGCCTAAACATCTTCATAGACAATTTGAAACATCTTAACACGATCAGATGTGAAATCACCTACATTAACCCTAAACTAGCCAATTAGTATTTTCACATGCTTTTGAGCTGCCCTTTCCCGGGATTCTGCTGTAGTACTAGCATCTCAACATAAAATAAAAAACGAGATGCACTATTTGGTCCATTAATCCTTAAACAAACATTATTCCTATCAGCATCTACAAATGCATAAATAGGATATGGAAATTGCAGCCAAGCAGCAATTTTTTCAAGCAGCGGTTCAAAAGGTATAAGCACCTTGTTCAATCGAACAGCCATAACCTATAATAGGAACATTCATGTTTAGTACTACACACACTTAAACAAATCTTTATTGTCCAATTTCTTTAATACATTCGAAATCCATACATAATATAACACAGAAGAACTCTAGACCATAACAAACTATACTATATCCTTTTAAAACCTAAGTTTTCCATGATCCATTGTAATCAACACAATTATGGCATCATCCCAATAACAGTGGCCATTTAAAGGGGACTATTTAACTCGAACACACCACAAGTAAGCATAACAATTGAACATAAGCTAACAATTACAAGACAACAAACTAATCCCAAAACATGCATAATAAAACTGAAGCAAACCCAACAAGATACAAGACAAAGAATCAAGCAAAGGGAAGCTACCTTCTTCAGAAGCACACAACCCGAACAACAGGAAAACAAGAAAGTAAATCAACATACCTGTAGGGAATATTTCAAGAATCCCACACTTCAGCCCCACTATGATGATCATTTAAGCATGGTGGCGTCCAAAGGGAAGGAAGCTAGAGCAAAAGAGTCGCCAACAAGTTTTAGGAACTTGTAAACCGTTCACAGGGTGAAGGTTACACCCTTTCACGATCCATGAGATCGCTTACTCCATAGTGGTCCTGAACCATGACTGGATATTCGGGGATGAAAGTACAAATCCAACCTAAAAGAGGTTGAACCTGCCCTAAATAAGCCTCTACTTTATTCTTCTCATATTCATGTGCGCTTTCTGACTAACATACAATCAATATATTAATCCTAAACCTGTTTAATCTATGTTAGTTGAATATTAATGCACAAACAATTCTATTATTAGTGATCACTTGAATTAAAATCACAATTAGCCTAAATAAAATTATTAATTATCTTATTAAGCATGATTTCACGTACAAATTCCTTTTAAACCTGCAAGAGAGGGCGTGATCAAGCAATAACAATAACATATCAAGCAACATAATATATTGATACAACAAATCATCATCATAATGATAATCTCAATAAAGCATAGTAATAGCAAGATCCTAGGAATGATACTAACAAGATTAATAACAAACCCTAGCATGTTACTAAGCAATAAAGATCAAAGCTTTATACCTAACATGATACTAACATGATAGAAGAAATAAGAAGCAACCTAAACATGATACCAGAAAGAAATAAATAACATCCTAACATGATACTAGGAATTAAAATAATCTAAGCATGCCTTCTAAAAGATATAGCAATAAAACAACTTACTTTGTTGCCTCGTATCTCTTTCTATCAAAATAATACATACGTTAGCAACTTCAAGGAAAATATTAAATCAAATAATTAATTTAAATAATTAAAATAGGGATTTGGGACCACACCCTTAGAAATTATCAACCTTTCACGTCTAGGGCGAAGGCAATTTCGAGCTTGGCTAGGTGTGTCTAGAACTCGTGAATGCGGTATTGTGTTTGTAAAAAAGCTAGGGTTAGAAAGAGGCAGAAAGAATAAGCTACTAACTTAACAGAGAGAAGAGAAAGAATAGATGATTGTTGATTCTTTGTCCCTGTGAAAATGGGGAATAAAGACCCTATTTATAGAGAAAATAGTCTTTAAACGATCAGAAAAAAACCGAATTCGATTTGGAGTAAAAATGCTTCCATTGCGGCGCGACAATGCCCATCGCGATGCGATGGCTCCATCGTGCCCTCCATCGCGGCGCGATGGAGCTGTCGTTTTGCGATGGTGAACGCGTTAATTTAAAACCGTACGGAGTCCTTAATCTAATTAAATTAGACAAATTAACATCCGCATTTATCCTTTAAAAATCAGATTTAATCCTTTAAAACACTTGTTTTATTCCTAATAAAACTCTTTATTTTTCTTAAAAGATATAATTATTAATCCTAATCCCACTAGAGCTAAAGATAACCTTCTAGATTATTCTAAAAAATTAAAATCAATCCTAATGACTTTAGGAATAATAATTAATGGGCCATCCACTTGATCATTAGGCCGTATATAAAACTCATTTCAGGCCCAATTTAGTATTTTGGCCATAACTTCATCATTATTCATCGGAATTGGGCTTATAATATATCGTTGGAAAGCTCTTTTCGAGCCCAATCCAACTACACTATTATTGGACCTATATCATGGACCAAACTAAACTAGACTGGACATTTTCCATAAATAGAGTAAGAAAAGAGATATTTTCGAAAACAGAAAGAAGTATTTTTAATTAATGACGTGAAAGATCGATATTCATCATTGGGTTTAGTTTTTGGGGAGACACAATCAGGTGTTTTCAAAAGCCCCCCTTTGACTAAGTTTGGAGAAACGTAGGTTTCGAAAACAAAAGTCAAAGTAGCGAAAGGGACGGAGAATGATTCAAAACGTTTTGTGATCCTAAATCATTCTTGTAACGCCGATACCTGCAAACTAGCGTTAGTTAAACAGATAAAAGGGTTATAAACGTGTATCTTGCACCGTCGAGTACACGTCTCTGGGGTAACTGATTTTGTTGTTGCATGCTGTTTGACAGGCTAAAGTCATATCGCCTAATCAAAAGTATTACCTAGATTCTCTAATTAAAGTAGATAGGAAAGTAGGGTCGAATCCACAGGGAAACAAGTCTTTCTATTCCTAATTAATTAAAGCAATCTAAATTATTAAGTAACATATTATTATTATCGAATGGAAACTAAACTACTAATATTAAAGGTAGAGAGAAATCAATGAATTAAAGACCTAGGGCATAGGTTCACTAATAAATAATACTCCAGGGTAAAACATAACAATCAATCATTAATGCATCAATTAATCAGATCATAAAGGGCTTTCGCTACGTATTACAATCACAGAATTAATCTACCGATATTAAATCTCATCTCTTGAATCTTGACTTAACCATTTATAAATTAACCTGCCTATTAAAACTAAGCCTAAACATCAATTCTCATATCTCGAATCTCGAATAAATATTGCTAAACTCATACATATTAAACCTGCGCAAGTCTAATTGCATAGCATTAAATCAATCTATAGGAAATTAATCTACCTTTGATAATCAACAACAATAAATTACCCCTTCATATTATTTATGGATCCCCATAACCTTAGAAAGAAAACTACACACACATAATTCAATCTAAACTAATCAAAGAAATTAAACAAGTCATGATGAAATAAGGAAATTAAATACCGAAAATAATGAAGAAGAAATCGTTACCAAAATTAACGAAAATAATGGACTGAATTAAGAACAAAGTTGTAGAGTTGTAGAGAGAGAATACAAGAGAGAAGTTTAATCTAAAACTAAGTAGAGAGAGAAAGCTAAGAGAAGAGGTTAATTGTACCAAAAACACTAAAACGTATTTATACAAAGCTCCTAAAAATCCTAATTAGAAACTAAGTAAAATCGTCGAAAATCACTCCTCCAAAACATGCGGCCGGTCGGGCGCGCCTTTTTGAACCTTGAAGCATCTCTTGCGTCCGGTCGGGCGCGAGCTCAGGCGAAGCAACACCCTTCCTTCTTTCGCCCCGCCCGGCCAGGCGTGCCTTCGGGCGGAGACCCTTGAGCCGGGCAAGGCCACTTGGGCACTTCTTGGACTCTTGATTGGGCTCCGATTCTTCGGCCCAATCTGGATTTCCTCTTTTAGGGCTTTAATACTCGGTCCAACGCCTCGATATCTTATATGTCGAGCCCTTAATCACCGGTTCGATGACTCTAACCGGCCTTGGGCTAAGAGAAGTGGTCATGCTCCTCCAATGCTCGTAGTTGCTCCATAAAATCCCGGGAAAATGCTCCAAATGTGCAATTCCCTACAAAACTCAACCAAAACTACGAAAACACTAGAAAACACCAATTAGTAATAAAAGTGGCTCTAAAGAGCCAAAAACACCACAAATTATGACCAAGGGACGGGGGTAAAACACTATATAAAATAGACATATCAAACTCCCCCAAGCCAAACCTTTGTTTATTCCTAAGCAAAGAGCTCATCAATGAATACATAAAACATGCCTCACCCCAAATAATCAAAATCAAGAACAACCAATTCAAGGCAAATCTAACAAGCATGCATCAACATCAACCAATCTCATCCATCCAATCACTCATCCTCCCTAACAATTGTCAAATAGAGCAAACCAGAAGAGCATATAGAATTCAAGACTAGTGCTCACACACTCAACTCTCATTTAGGTGGCGAGTAAAAGATGTACTCGATCGCTCTCCATCCCAACCCCTTTATGTGAACAATGCCTCCCAACTCACACTCTCGTGTGTTTAAGAAAACATGCACTCAACCTAATAGTCAACTCGGAATATTTCAAGTCATTCTTCGCATTGATAATCAACTAATTTCACATTCACACAACTCTATGCATAATGGTCGGAAGGTCTTTAAAGCTTGTAATGTAAGGCTAGGGTAAAAGGTAGGACAAATTTGGGAAAATGTAAGAGTAAAGCCATGCTTAAGGGAGCCAAATCCTAAAAAAACCAAGGCCAAAAATAAATAATGACCAAACCATCTCCAACACAACTCAAATATACAAAAATTCACCAAATACAACTCCAATCATAACAACAATTCCCAACACTTACAATTTCACTCCTAAAAATATATACAATGTAAAACATGAGTGAATAAACAACCTTCAACTTTCAAACTTGATTTTTTTTTTCTCATTGAAACTCAATTTTTTTTGCTCTTTTTTTTCCTTTGGAAGTTAAAGGTTACAATTTCACTCCTAAAAATATAACAATGTAAAACTTAGAACATTTGAACATATAACAATTTTTTTCTTTTTGCTCTTTTTTTCCTTTGGAAGTTCACTTTTTTCACTTTTTTTATTGAACTTCTCTTCTTTTTTTTCATATCATCACACTTTATTTTTTGAAGAAAATTCAACTTTCAAGAACATCAAAAATAAAGCACGATCAAGAACAAAACATTACTCAAAGTTGCAAACCAATACTCAAATTCATTGACATACCAGGAACTAACACATAATTCCTAACTAAATCAACTAGTCAAGCACTATATTCACAAGTAGTTGGACAAAATTGACGCATATTAAGGCATCCAAGCAATCAAATATCAAATCATGGCTAACCTATCCACAATGCTCATCATCATATACCAAGAATCAAAATAATTTTCAAGTATGGGGCATAGGGAAGCATGATTTACAATTCATTGGAACGTATTTTTGTATTTTTTTATTTTTCAATTTTTTTGTATTTTTTTCATTTTTCTGAAAGCAATAAAACTACACTAGAAAGAAATAAATCTATACTAAAACACACCATAAATAAGAGAAAGAGAAGAAGAAATATACCATCATCCAAAAATCTCCCCCAAGCCAAGATAAAAAAATGTCCTCATTGGCTCGGGAACTATCCAGCATGGCTAATCCTCATCATCCTCATCCATGGAGCCGAATCCTCCGCTGCTACCACCTGCACCACCAGAAGAACTACCACCAAAATAGTTAGGGTTATAAGTCCCCCCCCCCCCCCCGGAGGCCCCCAAAAGGAATGTCCTGGCCATATCCATGAAAGGTCAAGTAGTCTACCATGGGAGGTAGGATCGACGTATCCCTGGGGTGGTGCCTGAAACCAGTCAGGGTAGAGAGCATCGTCGGGAATAGCACCCCGACGAGCATAGTCATCAAACATAGGGTATAAAGCCTTACCCTAGTTCCTCTCAATGTAGCCCAAACATTGGTCTATAGAACCAACTATCTGTCTAATCTCCCCATAAGACCCCTCAATACGGCCTAAGGTCTGCCCTATGCTCTGTAGATCCCATATGGTCTCTGAGTCTTGCCTAGGGGGAGGGGGGGCATATGAGGTGGTGATGGCACTACCATAGGCTCAAGCTGGGGTGGAGGTGCATGCCCCTAGGCATGGGCAACTAAAGAAGCATAGGTGTAAGACTCTTGCCTAGGGGGAAAGGCGGTCAAATCGGGGTTAGGCAGGGGAAAGATAGGCAATGGTTGCTCTGTTCCTACCCTAACACACCAATGGGGGATTTTTTGGCTATCCAACCGTACCCAACCCAAGTCCTCTAAATGCCTAGTGGTCATGTAGGTACCCCCCCCCCCCATAGTTAGTGAAACCTTGGGCCCTAGTCTCACTAAAACCGGCCATCTTAACCGCTATCCTAGTAATTAGGCCTCTTAATCGGATAGGAATACTAGTTGTGGTGAAGGAGTTATGTCTTCAATAAGTGCAATTACTAGATATATCAAGGATCACTATTATGGAGATAATAAGTTCGTTCTTTTAGGTCGTCATTATCTGTTGCTAGACTATGATCAATGATCTTTGGGCTAGTCAAATAGTACAAAGCTCGCTAGAATGGATCCTATGAGGTCACACACAAGGGTATTGAGTTAAGCAAGTTAGAGGCCCATTAATGGGATTCATGAGCAAGTAAGTAATCATGAATTGGATTAGGCTAGCATAGTTAGATTAGAGTTAGGTTTTGGGCTTTGTCATGGACTCTTATTTAGAGATGAGATCTATAAATAAGATCCATGCCTAGGGTTGTATGAGAAAACAATTGACAGAACAATTAACAGTTCATTGTGAATCAAGCAACCAGAAATCCCAAAAACCCTCACACTCTCTCTCTAACCCACGGCTCTCTCTCTCCTTCCCCTTGGACTCACGGCCGGCCACTCCTAGTGGCGTGTGTGGTGGTTCGTGGTGGTTCGTGGTTGGTTCGTTGCTTGTTCTTCTACTTAGAAGGTCAATTAAAGGGTTCAATTGCAACTAACTAGCATTAGTGGAGGTCTTAATCCGTGCCCGTGGACTAAGTAGAGGAATCACGTTTGAGGTTCTTTATCTCCCCTGTTCTTGTTCGATCACGCGTGGAATCACTCCACAAAGGTATTAATTCTAATTCTTTATGTGTTATGCATGATCTTGGGATTAGGTGCTATATGAATATGATTCATGTTTTCCGCATTCGTACCTATAAACTCCTACAGTGGTATCAGTTAGCCTATGCATGTACATGTATTGAATATTAATTCTTTGATAATCCACAATTTTAATTCAATTAGGAGGGAGAATAATTTAATTATGGGTCAATTATTATTTTAAATGTCATTTAACAATATAGAATCATTAAAAGTTGTTTAATTTGCTCCATATTAGCCATAAAGAGATCCGATTTTTGCCCCTAATCACTCTAATATTCGAACCCTCCTAACCCTAATTTTGAAATATTCGAAACCCTAAACCCTAATTTGTGAAATTTGTGTTTTGGTTTTTTAATTAATTTGATTGCTTTGTGTTTAATGAATTTGATCTATTTGATTTCATGCTAAATTATGAATTTTTCATGATCAAATTATTTAATTTAAGAGTTAAATTAAATTGGGGATTAATTTCATGAAGAACCCTAATTTCAAGATTGAATATGATTTAATTTTGAAATTAATTGGACCACATTAAGATTAATTTATTGTTAACAAAATATGTTTTGTTTTATTTAAATTAAAATCAATAAAAAAAGGAGGTTTTAAAGCAGCGGTAACAGCGGCTAGGTGGCGCAGCCACGGTGGCTGCCGCTGCATGAGGTCGGGAGGAAGGGCGGGGCGGGGCAGCAGGCGGGTCAGGCAGGGCAGCAACAGCAGCACCGTGCAAGGGCTGCGCGGCACCGCTGCTGCTGCTGTGCACCGCTGCAGAGCAGCGTACACCTCACGGTGTACGGCCATCGTGGCCGGCTTCGGCTGGCCACACCACGGTGGCTGATGCACGAATTTCAAAACAAAAATTATTTATTTTAATAAAAATCAGATTTCAAAATTAGAATTAAAAGAATAATTTTTGATTTTCAAAAAGATAATTAACAAAGTTAAAGTGGTTAATTTTGTTAAGTTTGGATAATTATGGAGCAAAAGATTCTATTTGGATAATCATGGAAAATAAATATGATTTATCTACCATAATTAAAATATGATTTGATTCTATCTCTTACCTTAAATAAAATATATGATATTTTATGATTAGTTAGAAATAATATATGATATTATCTAATTGCAGTAATTAATTAATTAAAAATATGAGATATTTTGTGCCATGTTTCCTTAATTATGATCATTCGATGTTGTAGTTTAGGAAAGCATGATGAGTGGTTTATTATGTGGAACTTTATAATATGTGATATTATTTATTGCTATATATAGACTAGTATGGCCCATAGATTCTAAATACGATCTGCGCATCGTTTCGTATTTTGTAATCTAAATACGGTCTTCGTACCGTTAAGTATTTTTGTAATTTTATTTTATTTTATTTAAGTAGTAGATAGAATAGAATAATATTATAGGTTGCAGTTGATCCAAGAAGCCAATGGAGTGGAGGCCCAAAGGAATAAGATGGATGAGATCCATGAAGATTCAAGTGGGAGCATTTTTCTGCTTTATTAGTTTTCTTAGGATTAAGGGGCCATACTATGTCATGTTTTATTTATGCATTAGTAGATTATGCATGTTAGATTTATTTTATGTTGATTGATGATGCGTTAGAGTTCATTAAATAATCACAACATAATTGAATCTAGGTCCCAGTAATATTGAGGTTGCTTTTCCAATTGAATACCCAACAATCCTTAGATCATGAGTGATGGGTCGGCCTCAGTAGAGTGTCACTTGTTATCGTAGGTAATTTGGGGTAGATCACGTTCTACACATTTAATTGGTTATACTCAACAAGGTTACCTAAAGCGTTTAGAACCTTGAAACTAAGTGTAATAATTAACATGTGATGGTTAATTATTCAACCAAGAGTTACAAAGAGTTGTAATCAGTAAAGAGTTTACTCACCTTGAAAATGTAATGCTTGATGGTAGGGCCTCAGTCCGGTCAACTATTACACAAATAAAGGGTCTTGGAATCATTTAATTCAATAGGGATCATTTTAATATTGAATAAATTCTTTAAAGTTACCAATTTAAATCGTTTATGGTACTTTAAAATTATTAAACATAATTAATGAACTTTGCCTCGTTTTGTTTTTGTTTGTAGATGAATAACTATAATGATAACACTATTTTGCCAAGGAAATTAAATTTAAGGCTGAATCTCATAAACTTCAGGGAATGGGAGAACGAGTTGACAAATGTTCTCATAAGCCAAAAGCTTGAATCTCATTTATATATACCTGTTGAGGGCAAGTATACTGAAGGTTATGATCTTGAAAGGCATGCAAAAATTGTTTCGGATGCAGAGAAAGTAAGGAATCTCATTTTAAAATCTATTCCAAATTGTTGGAAAAAGATGGTTCAGGCAATATGAGTTAACCAACTTGTGTGAATGTCTTCATGCCATCTGTCGAAGTGGCATTGGGGCTTTAGGAAGTGGAGGAGGAAACTTCAACGACTACAATGTAAGAGAGGTCGTTAATTCGATCCCTCAGATTTACTACTCCTGGACTGACAGCATAAGGTATGAGGCTTACAATGTTCATTGTAAGATAATGGCTAAGAAACTCATGCCTGGTCAGTCAGTAAGGACCCATGTCAATGAACTGATTGATTTATTCAATCAGATGGACGTCCTTGGGAAACCGTTTGATGATGACTCCGCGCATGACATAATCTTGTTCTCACTCCACGATGGTTTTGATATAGTAAGGCTCACTCATAATGATGAGGGCTCGATTGTGACATTAGTCAACCTTTTACTCAACCATGTTGAGGAGTACCTGAAAAGGAGACAAAGCGAATGCTTCTATTGTGGTGATTGGCTTCGCCATACACCAGGGTGTCCCCATTATACAACAGTGAAAACAGAAGGTAAGGAGTTACTTGATGTTTTTGTTGTAGAAATTAATCTTACCTCTTCTTCAACTTGGGTATTCGATACCGGTTGTGGTGCTCACATTGTTAATAACATGCAGGGCCTTAGAGGGAGTAAGACGTTAGAAAAAGGGGAAGTCACACTTCGAGTAGGAAATGGAGCAAAAGTTGTTGCACTTGCTATTGGAAACTATCATTTGAGACTTCCATCTGGTCTTATTTTGGTGCTTAATAAATGTTATTATGTTCCAACTATTACCAAAAACATTATTTCAATTCCTGTTTTAGATACTGAAGGTTTTTGTTTTGAAATAAGAGACAAATGTTGTTTTATTTCTAAAGAGAATATGATATATGCTAACGCTAAATTAATTAATGGTTTGTATGTCTTAGATTATACAACTCATGTCTACAACATAGATCATAAAAAGCAAAGAACAGATGGATCAAACCCAACTAACCAATGGCATTGTAGGCTTGGACATATTAACCAAAAGCACATCCAGAAATTACGTAAGGATGGACTCCTTTCAACATTTGATTATGAACCATTTGAAAATTGTGAGTCATGCTTGCTTGGTAAAATGATGATGGGATGAGGAACGGTAGGTCGTTGGGCTACCACCTATTAAGTGTAGTGGTAAGTCAAGGTCGAACCCAAGGGAATGGAGGTCGAATGAACAATGCCTAAGTTAAGCTATTCCGAAGTCAAATAAAGGGGTTTAGGAAGGAAACTAGAGCTAGAGCTAAATGATGCAAGAACTTGTATGAAATCAATCTAAAAGACAATAGGGCAATGGATACACATGTAATTGTTATGGAAAATGGTAATTTGGGAGGTCAAACCGACTAAGTCAAGTGATATGAAGGAAGATCAATCATGTATCCAAAAGAGCATACCAAGCTAGTTCACCTAGAGGTCTAACTAGCGTCAACTACGCTAAACACTACCTAGGGAACGTCACAAAGCACCTCAATCGTGAAATTGCAAGTTACTAATCAATGGTCCGTATCATAGCAAGCTCACAATGCAATCTAGTGCAATAATCAAAGATGGCCAAACTTCAATCAATCACACACATGCACGTGAATTATCAACCAAATTTAATCATATCATCAACTCCATCAATTATCCCCAAATTACACTAATCCATCACTCAAACATGCTTCACCATTTCCCTAGCTAGAAAACTACTCACTAGCCATGGAAATCAAGATCAAAACTACACTAATCATCAATTTCATCATCAACATAATTGAAATCAAAGATCAAATCAACAATCAATCAAAAAAATCAATAAAACTTCAATCAATCATCAAACAAACTTCAATCAATCAACAATAACATGGAAAACAAATGAAATCAACTAGAATCAAACTTGTACTGAAATCAAGAAGAAGATCCTTACAAAACTTTGATCTAAAGATCAATTACAATGAAGAATTCTTGAACAATCACCAAAAACCATGAGTTTCTCTCTCTTCAATCCTTGAGTTTCTCTCTCTAAAATTCTAATCTCTAAAAGCTCTCTCTCAATAATAGAAAGAAATAACTATATATACAAAGAGGAGGTCGGTATTGACGCCCAAAAACAGACCCACGTCGGTGCGGGCGCTTGGAGGAGAGAGAGTGGCGCGCACGGGAACACACCCAGATTGGTGCGCCCGCACGCACCAGGTGTGCGGCCGCACACTCCCTAGGTGCGCCCGCACCTAGCTGGGTCTTTCCCCCTTCTTCTCTTTGTCCTAGCTCAAGTGGTGCACACATCCTAGATGATGATGATGGAGGACAAGGTAGGCAGAAACTTTCTTGAATTTCTTGAAGAGTATAAGCCATGAGAAAGGCATATACAAGGCCTTGAAGCATACCCCTTGGATCCACCTTAGACTTGAAACTTCTTGCACAAGCTTTAGGCATGAAAACAATGAAAGATCATAGAGAGGAGGCTCGGGAATTCTTGGACAATCAATCACCACCTACAAACAAATGATAAAAAGCAAGTAAAAGAGAAAAATAACAAGTAAACTAGAAAATGCATAAAATAGAGAACTAACTACAAAAAGCATAAAAATGAAGAAAACAAGAATAAAACTAAGGAAAACTAAAGAAAAGAGTGACAAAATGAAATAGAATTCATCCAAAAAGGGACCAAATGAGTGTCATTCATCAAATTCCCCCAAGCTAAACTTTTGCTCGTCCTCGAGCAAAACAAAGCAAGAAAGATAAAGGATGAAAATTTTATTTGAAAAAGAAAAAGAAAAAAACTCAAGATAAGAATATACACTAAGACTCACTGTCGTAGGAATCACGGTTGCTTTTAGCTACAACAAGCCCTTTAAACCCCAAAGTCGCCTATGAGGACGAGTGAGGTCTCGTAAGGGTATCCTAAGAATTTGACCCATAACTCTCCACCAAACATCAATGAGGCAAACCATAAAAAGGAAGGAAAATAAAATGAAAACAAACCTTTGCGAAATGAACTAACATAAAGACTATAATGCAAATGAATGACAATCTTTCTCAAGTAGTTAAGGTATGCACTTTTCAAGATATCTAAGGTTGATTGAAACATAGGGTATGCTAGGCATAGGAACTAGTCATCACAATCCACATTCATCCCAAACAATCTTACCGCGTTCTCCCCACTAGTCTCAAATCTCCCCTTAGTGAGTGTCCCAATGATTCCTCAAAGGAACCGGAAAAAGAATTATTTTTAGGCTACTCGACAATCTTGACTATGCATCCCCTTTCCTTAGGCAATGACCCATGATGCCCTCCCCCGAATAGTGACTCAACTATCTAGGTCGAAAGGTCTTTCCCAAAGGTTGTAACGTAAGGCATAAAGGGTGAAGGTAGGCTAAAATTTAAAATTTGGTGATTTTCCTAAAAAGTGAAGCAAAAGGGTGATCAATCCTTAACACCACAATCAAGAAATTACCAAACAAAAACAACACCCCCAAGCTTACTTGAAGCTATACTCACAAAAACATATACAAAAAGCGTACACGCTTCTCCCCCAAGCTAAAATGAAGCATTGTCCTCAATGCTTAGAAGGAGAAAAGAATACATCAAAATAGTTTTGAATTTTTCACTTTTTCAATTTTTCTTGTTTTTTTTTTTTTTTTGTTATTCTTTATGAATATGCAATGTCCTTGCCTTTTTCTTAATTCGGACAGCTTTTTCACAAATATTTGATGATATCACAAACTTGCATTCATAAAAACTAAAATTCCAACTTATCCACCACAAACACCATCTCAAATGATCATATTGCTTCACATAAACCAAGAAAAGTAGAAAATGAAACAAAAGGTCAAATGACTAAAGATGTGGCTTGGAAAGAAGGGATAAGGCTCAAATGGTTGCAAGAAGGCAAATGTAAACCCAAAAATAAAGAAAATAACAAAATATAACAAAAATGAAAAACACCACCCCGAAAAATGTGCCTTTGTCCTTCCTAGATAGTTCGGTCTCGGGTTTGAGAATCATACATCAAGCTTTATTAGATTAGGTTTGCATAGTCAAGGATCCACGCCGCTCATACAAGAAATGTTGAAGGCTTGAAAAACAAGTAACCTCACAAGGATGTGGCAAAAACTCACTAATGGTGTCAAATTGACTATAGGGAGCAACTACCAACATGCCACAAACAAGTAGAATCCGGCTTCATGATCCTCCTAGTTCAAACCAACTACCCTAGCATACACCTATCCTAGAGTCAACCGAACATAGTCTCAAACCGTGCATACCTTTACAACCTAGGAAGAAAATCATGCAAAAGACAAGTCCAATGTACAAAGTTCATTTCATAAGAAAAGTGAAAAATAAAGCCTCAAAATCATATCAAAAATGAAAAGAAAAAATAAAGGAAAGTAAAAGAAAAAGTAAAATAAAAGAAAAGAAATGGAGACATAGAAAAGGAAATATAGGAGAAATAACATGCAATGGACTAGAAAGCAAGTTAAACACATAAAAATCCCAATCGACAAACAAGTGATCGATCGATCGACATCAACGTCATCGATCCCAAACACATTACGTGTTAACAAGCATTCATCTTCGAACCATTCAACTTCCCCTAAACTAATCCTATTCTATGCAACCAAGGAAAATAAAAAGAAAAATAAGAAAGGTCTCACCGGGCTTCCAAGCTTAGCAAAAATAAACGAAGCAAGTAGAAACCACCTCGTTGCATTCCATATCCAAAAGCTCTTCAAGGAACCAAGTGAGAAAAAGAAATAAAACAAACTATGAACAAAGAAAATGGTTAGTAACTTCAAAACAAAGAAAAGAAAACAACAAATTAAAGGAAACTAATCTAAACAAAAAGTATATACAACCAAAGGAAATAAAAGCTAAACTAATCAAAGAATAGAAAGAATAAAAGAAATGAAACTAGGAAAGCAAGAAAGTCTAAACTAACTAAAGAACTACACTAAACTACAAGATTTGGATTCAAGGGATTTGGATCAAAGGGTTTTGGATTGAAGGGATTTGGATATTAGGGATCAACAACAACAACATCTCAAGCAAAGCATTATCACAAACAACAAGCATCCAAACAAATAGGGCAAGCAAGCTAGCTACAAGGAAGGTAGCCTAGAGATCAAGAAAATGAGGAAATCAAACAAGAGGAATAAAAATAAGCATGCAAACAACTAAGGTATGTACACAACAACAAAATTGGTCACCGAGCAAATTATTAGTTCCCCCAAGCTAGATAAAAATACATCTCAACATCCCAAGAAAAACAAAACATGCATAAAAAATGTAAGGGATGGAGGCAAAAAGCACGAAAAGCAAAAGGGAACTAATAACTACTACCATCACCACCACCACTACCACTCGGCCCGGCCCCATTGGGGTCCTTGTTGCGCTCGGGGTCATTGAAGGGATGAGGGTAAGGCTCCCATCCTCCGGTGTACCCCTCGGGCCACCCATAATGCCCCTTGAAAAGATCTTGTTGCCAAGAAGCAAGAGGGGTGAATTTATCGGGCAAAGTGAGTTCGAAGGGGTGGTTGGGATGGACATGGGGGTAGTTAGGATCACCCCTATAGTCACTACTACCCGGAGCCTTGTAATCATAGTTACCGTGCTCATCCGGATAGTAGCGACGCTCGGTATCGGGGTTGGAAGGCCCCGACCAATATGGATGCCCATACGAAGGTAGAGGACCTTGTTGGGGCGGGAAATACGGATAGTTAACCGGGGTAGTAATGTTCCCACGGTTAACTTCCGCATCATAAATTTGTTGTTGTTGAGCAAACATACCTTGATGCATTTCTTGAATACCTCTTAGTTGTTCATAGGTAGCCCCAAAGTCTTGATCATACATGCCATCCACGTGGATTTTCAATCCACTCATTTGCTCACTAAGAGCCCTCAAATCGGCATTGGCATAAGCATGTTGCCCTTGTTCTTGTTCTTGAGGAGCTTGTTGTTGTGGAAATTGTTGTTGTTGTTGTTCTTCTTCATCATCTTCCTCATCCTCATCGGAGTCGAAGTTAGGACGCCGAAAGGACTTGGGGACATGCCACACATTGTTGGCGATCCGGGCCAAAGAAGTCAAGCCGGGGTTAGGCAAATAGCACCAATGCTCATTGCCCCTTAGCCATTCATATCTCCCTTCACTATAGCCCTTGGAGATGAATTGGATTTGACCCAATTGTTGCATGTCAAGGTAGATGGAGGTGCTATCCCCAATCTCCTTACAAAATGGGAGATATGCATCAAGGCGAAGGTGAGTTAAGAGCCTAGTCACCATGCCCCCGCATGGGATCTCTCCCGAACTCCGGCCACGAAGGTCCACACAATATTGGGCAAAGATATACCCCAAGTTCAACCGGCCCACATACTCCGGCGGGTAGACAACCACAAGACCTTGAGCTCCAACTTGCTCAATTTCCCCAACTCTTGTTTAGGGAACACCACATAGCCCAACAGACGGTGCACAACCCTAAGGCAAGGTTGGTACACCGATGAAATCTTAGCCTTGTTGGTGATAAACTCGTTACCACCCGAGATGTCTTCCCACCATGAGTTGTGATCGTACTCCGGGAAGATATAGGGTTCAACGTTCAAAATATCCCCATGGGGATCAAAGTCCAATGCCGCGTTGAACTCTTCCAAGGAATGATCGAAGATATGGTTGAACAATTGGAATCGCACCCGATATACCCCTCCTACGGGTACAAGCTCCAAGGTAGCCAAGAATTCCAATGTAGGCTCCTTGTAGGTGCGATAGGCATCGGTGATGAAAGAACCCAACCGAAGGTTTAAGAGCAACGACCGCACATCATCATCAATCCCCAATTTTACCATGTCAGGCTGGAAATAATGGCGGGTTTGTTTGAGGGTTCTCTCTTCCTTCAACTGTTGGTAGAGGGTCTTTTGTTTGTCGGTGAAATTTTTCTTTTTGGGTAGAGAGGTTAGAGGTCGTGTTTGAGAGGAAGAGGGGTTGGAAGTACTTGGCCTAGAAGATGTACTCGGCCTTGAGGAGGTACTTGGGCGAGGCTCATCGATGCTAACATCGGTTTTTCTTTTCTTGGTGAGTTTCTTGAAGTATTTAGACATGTTTGAGAGTTTGAGAAAGGTCACCAACAATGAACAATGAGCAAAACAAATGAACCAAGAATACCACACCCAAATTCACCACTTACTACCAAAATCACCAAACTCCAATTTCACACCTCCTTCTAATCAAAACCAATTCCAAACCAATCAA
This sequence comes from Chenopodium album, assembly GCF_948465745.1. Lineage (NCBI taxonomy): Eukaryota > Viridiplantae > Streptophyta > Magnoliopsida > Caryophyllales > Amaranthaceae > Chenopodium > Chenopodium album. Next base: position 34,046,921 of record NC_137847.1, read on the forward strand.
CAACACCAATAATCCAAGAAAAACTCCTTTCAACAATTCAAGAACAACCACAAGACCAATACCAACAATCACAACATACTACCCATATTCCAAAAATCCAACTCACAAGATATCAACCAAAAATGATGAGAATCACTACAAAATCAACAAACAATACAATGTTATGCAAAATCAATTAATAAACATCACCAAATCACAACCAATATCAAGATCAAGCATCAAAAATCACAAAACCAATACTACACTATTCATGCTCATACAATTTTTCAATCTATGCAAAATTATGATATATTGGCAAAATTAAAGCAAGGATTAGTGATTATACCATAAAAGAAGCAAGATTAACCAACTTAGAGCAAGCAATTTCGACTCCTTACAAAAGCCCCAATTTTCGGCCAACAAGAGTAGGAGATAGAGTGAGTGAAATTTGGGTCAATTTGTGAGGAATTTTGAGTGTAGGAAGGTTTGTGAGTGATTTTGAGTGAAAATGGAGTGATTTTAATGAGGATTTGAGAGATTTTTGATGGTGAATAAGGGGGTTAGAGGTGCGCACAAGAGGGTTTGGAGGAGGGTTATGCGTGAGGAAGATAAGGGGAAGTGATGAAATGCAGGGAAGAAGGAGGAGGAAGAAGATATATTGCACGTCCAGCTATGTGCGGCCGCACAAAACTGGTGTGCGCCCGCACAAGCCTCGTGTGCGGCCGCACACCCCTGTGCGTCTCCAAATCTTCTTTTTTTCTCATATTTTTGATACTTACTGCCTATTTGGGTGTGCACATGAATCATGATGGTGATGAGGAACAACATAGGCAGTAGCTAAAATCATTTTCAAAGACCTCAAAGTTGAAAATTCATATGCTCACCACAAAAATTCACTAAGTATCAAATTCCTCCAACTTTTAAAACATGGATTTCCTATCTTACCTCTCTAAAATTCTTACCCTTTTTACCTCAAATTTCGATTAGAATCGAACAAAATATAGTTTGTGCCACGAACACCTTCCATTCACCATGCATTCTTGTAGAATTCCAATCCCGCAAAAGTTATCCTAAAAATCCAATCAAGTAGAAAAGTGAAAGAAAAGACAAAGTAATAAAAGAAACCAAAAATAAGAAAATTTAAAAATCAAAAAGAAAAGTTAGAAACTCTGGGTTGCCTCCCGGGAAGCTCTTGCTTAAGGTCCTAAGCTCGACCCTTCCTCCAAATCATGGAGGGTCAAAGAACACCACCTTCTTCAAGGTAGTCGATGGAGCAAAACCTTCTTCAATTTTGAGCAACTTCTCATCATTGCTTAATGAAACCTTCACAAAATTCTTTTCAAATTCTTCCTTCTCTTTTCTCAATTTCTTTCTTTTTCTTGATTTCTTCGAGTCACGGGCCTTTTTCTTCGGCTTGACTTCAACATCCTTAACCATGGAAGCTATCTCTTCATCTTGAGAATTAAGCTTGAACCAATTTGGAATCTCAATTTCTTTCTCATCCCTTAGCTTTGGAATTACAATTTCTTCTTCACTAACATCATCAAAACTTGCACAAACATCATCAACAATCTCAAAAGTATTGTTAGTAGAAGAATCAACCATGCACACATCATTAATGGAACAAGAAAGACTAGCACATGCTATATCTTGCACACAAGATAAGGACTCATGCATTGGCTTCAACTTAAAACTTTCTTCTAATTTTCCACATCTCAAAGTGATTCGGCCTCCCTTCACATCTATTAAGGCTCCCGAGGTGGCTAAGAAAGGTCTCCCTAGAATGATTGGAATATGCTCATCTTCCTCAATCTCCAAAACAACAAAATCCACGGGAAAGACAAACTCTCCAATCTTTAGAGGGACATCATCAATTCTCCCCTTAGGAAGCTTAATAGAGCGATCGGCCAATTGAAGTGTTATATTAGATGGTTGAAGCTCACCTAGATCAAGCCTCTTGAAAACCGAAAAGGGCATAATACTCACACTAGCCCCTAGGTCACACAAAGCACTCTCAAAAACCATCTTTTTGATTTGGCAAGGGATTGAAAAATTCCCCGGATCTTCCATTTTCTCCGGAAGCTCACCATGGACAAGAGCACTAAAACACTTCCCTCCTTCCACCGAACTACCCTCATCAAAATTTTCCTTCTCCTCTAGTATCTCCTTAAGAAACTTGGAGTACTTAGGCATATCGGGAATTGGCTCGGTAGAAGGTGTGGAATCATGGACTTCCTTAAGAACTTCAAGGAACTTCCCAAATTGCTCATCCATTTTGAATCTCAAGTATTTTTGGGGGTATGGTAGATCGGGAAATCTCTCTACCTTACTCATCTTTTCAACAACACTTTCTTGTTTTTCCTCAACCTCACAATAAATTTCCTTAGACTCAACCCTCTCATCTTCATTCTCCATAGCACCACTCTCATCTTCTCCCTCTTTTGAACAAGAAACTCCCTCACTAAAGTCATTTCCTCCACTAGTGGCAATAGAGTACACGGGTTTCTTTGGTTCAACACCTTGGGAAGGCAAAGATGAAGGACTAGCATAATCCTTAATAGTGCTTGCTAATTGGGTTATTTGAGTCTCAAGCATCTTATTGTGAGTCATCATCTCATTGAATTTCTTATCACTAACCGCCGTATAGGTGTTAATGATCTTGGTTTGATTATCAATCAATTACTCCAAAGTGGTCCTAGGAGAAGAAGGTTGTGAATAGGAATTTTCACCTTGAGTCTTTGAAACAAATCCGGGAGGGGGACCTCTTTGAGCATTGTTTTGAAAATTTCCCCTTCCTTGATTGCTCCAATTACCCCTATTTTGATTTTGACCATAACCTTGATTATGGTTACCACCACCTTGATTATGGTTACCATTACCTTGGTTATGATTTCCATAACCTTGGTTTTGATTACCATAATTTTGGCTTTGATTTTGGCCACTATAACCTTGGTTATGGTTACCACGAGAACCTTGATTCCCTTGGTTCCTATAACCACTACCATGATTATAGTTGTCAAAATTGCCTTGGTTTTGGTAATTCCTATTCCATTGGCCTCTTTGATTATCAAACCTTTGGACATTGTTGTTTGACACAAAATTCACATGCTCACACTCATTGTTGTCAAATTCATCAACACATTCATTGTTGCAATTGCTAGAATCATGATCATATGATCCACATACATCACAAAACAAACATCCTATAGGCATATTATGTGAAGTAGAAGGAGTTTGAGAGTTAGAAGAAGTACCTCTCCCCTTAATTTGGGAGGGAAGATTTGAAGCTTGAGAAGAGGAAGAAACACTTTCCAACTTGGCCTTGATTGCCGTCATCTCCTTTCCCAAGTTTGTCATTTGAGAGGAAAGATTGTTGATGGCATTGAGATGGTCCACCGAGTACAACGAAGATTGCTTGCTTGAAGAATCTCTTTCCCCATCTTGCCAATCTCTATAGTAAGTCACCACATCCTCTATTATGTCCACAACTTCTTCTTCGGTTTTGTTCATGATTGGACCACCGGACCCTCCATCAAGACATGCCTTGCCTTGAGGACTCAAACCACCATAGAAGATTTGGATCAATTGATATGTTGGAATTCCGTGGTGAGGACATTCTCTTTGGTACTCCTTGAATCTTTCCCATGCTTCATAAAGACTCTCATTTGGCTTTTGCTTGAACCCTTGAATTAAAGCCCTTGCCTCCGCCATTTTCTTTTGAGGATAGAAACGGGACAAGAAAGCTTTAGTGACATCATCCCACGTTCTCAATGAATTGGGCTTCACCTCTTTGTCCAGCCATTCCAAAGACCTTCCTATGAGGGAGATAGGGAACAACTTAAGGCGGATAAATTCTTGAGACACTCCATTAACCTTGATTGTGTTACAATATTTTTCAAACTCCTTAAGATGGTTCAATGGGCTCTCGTTCTTTGCCCCACTATATTGTCTCCTCTCAATTAGGGTGATCATTGCCGGCCTAATTTCAAAATCGTTTGCCAGTGTTGTAGGTGGAGCTATGCCGCTCTCGAACCTATATGCACCGGGCACTCCCAATTCTTTCAAGGCAACTCTTGGTTGTTCTCCCATGACTTGCTCTTGTTCAATCTCTTCTTCGCTTGAGGAACTATAATCCAATGTCTTGTTTGCTACTCTCCTCCTTGAGAGAGTTCTTTCAATCTCCGGATCAAAGGGAACAAATGAACGATCTCGGGACCTATGCATACAAAACTCAAAGAAGATATAAGTAGCACGGCTACAAGTGTAGCCTAAAGTGTAAAATATTTTTGTATTTTGCAAATAAAGTGAAATAGACTCAACAACAACATGCACTCAAAGCACCATTCCCCGGCAACGGCGCCATTTTGATGGGATGAGGAACGGTAGGTCGTTGGGCTACCACCCCACCCAATCAAACAAAATTTGTAACTCAACAAACCCCTATTAAGTGTAGTGGCAAGTCAAGGTCAAACCCAAGGGAATGGAGGTCGAATGCACAATGCCTAAGTCAAGCTATTCCGAAGTCAAATAAAGGGGTTTAGGAAGGAAACTAGAGCTAGAGCTAAATGATGCAAGAACTTGTATGAAATCAATCTACAAGACACTAGGGCAATGGATCCACATGTAATTGTTATGGAAAATGGTAATTTGGGAGGTCAAACCGACTAAGTCAAGTGATATGAAGGAAGATCAATCATGTATCCAAAAGAGCATACCAAGCTAGTTCACCTAGAGGTCTAACTAGCGTCAACTACGCTAAACACTACCTAGGGAACGTCACAAAGCACCTCAATCGTGAAATTGCAAGTTACTAATCAATGGTCCGTATCATAGCAAGCTCACAATGCAATCTAGTGCAATAATCAAAGATGGCCAAACTTCAATCAATCACACACATGCACATGAATTATCAACCAAATTTAATCATATCATCAACTCCATCAATTATCCCCAAATTACTCTAATCCATCACTCAAACATGCTTCACCATTTCCCTAGCTAGAAAACTACTCACTAGCCATGGAAATCAAGATCAAAACTACACTAATCATCAATTTCATCATCAACATAATTGAAATCAAAGATCAAATCAACAATCAATCAAAAAAATCAATAAAACTTCAATCAATCATCAAACAAACTTCAATCAATCAACAATAACATGGAAAACAAATGAAATCAACTAGAATCAAACTTGTATTGAAATCAAGAAGAAGATCCTTACAAAACATTGATCTAAAGATCAATTACAATGAAGAATTCTTGAACAATCACCAAAAACCATGAGTTTCTCTCTCTTCAATCCTTGAGTTTCTCTCTCTAAAATTCTAATCTCTAAAATCTCTCTCTCAATAATAGAAATAAATAATTATATATACAAAGAGGAGGTCGGTATTGACACCCAAAAACAGACCCACATCGGTGCGGGCGCTTGGAGGAGAGAGAGTGGCGCGGACGGGAACACACCCAGATTGGTGCGCCCGCACCTAGCTGGGTCTTTCCCCCTTCTTCTCTTTGTCCTAGCTCAAGTGGTGCACACATCCTAGATGATGATGATGGAGGACAAGGTAGGCAGAAACTTTCTTGAAGAGTATAAGCCATGAGAAAGGCATATACAAGGCCTTGAAGCATGCCCCTTGGATCCACCTTAGACTTGTAACTTCTTGCACAAGCTTTAGGCATGAAAACAATGAAAGATCATAGAGAGGAGGCTTGGGAATTCTTGGACAATCAATCAAAACCTACAAACAAATGATAAAAAGCAAGTAAAAGAGAAAAATAATAAGTAAACTAGAAAATGCATAAAATAGAGAAACTAACTACAAAAAGCATAAAAATGAAGAAAACGAGAATAAAACTAAGGAAAACTAAAGAAAAGAGTGATAAAATGAAATAGAATTCATCCAAAAAGGGACCAAATGAGTGCCATAAATGTCACTCATCAAATGACTAAGTCACCCTTTACGGGTGTAGGTGAAAGAGCAAGTGACCGTTTGGGACTCATACATACGGATGTGTGTGGACCAATGAGTTCAAAAGCTAGGGGTCAATATAGATACTTCATTACTTTTACTGATGATTTAAGTAGATTTGGTTATGTTTACTTAATGAAGCAGAAGTTGGAAGCCTTTGAAAAGTTCAAAGAATTCCAGAATGAGGTACAAAACCAACTTGGGAGAACAATTAAAGCATTACGATCTGATCATGGTGGTGAATATTTAAACCCAAGAATTTGATGAACATCTGATTAACTGTGGAATACTTTCACAGTTAACCCCTCCAAAGACGCCACAGTTAAATGAGGTGTCAGAAAGGAGAAATAGGACCTTACTGGACATGGTTCGGTCCATGATGAGCTTTACTGATCTTCACATATCATTCTGGAAATATGCACTAGAAGCAGCTGCCAGAGTACTGAACAGAAGCCCGTCCAAAGCAGTTGAAAAGACTCCATATGAGATATGGAATGGAAGAGTTCCAAGTTTGTTTTTCTCAAGATTTGGGGATGTGAAGCCTATGTAAAACGTTTACAAGGCGACAAACTACACCCTAAATCAGACAAGTGTTTCTTTATGGGTTACCCCAAAGAGACAAGAGGGTATTACTTCTACAATCGCGAAGATAACAAAGTGTTTGTTGCTCGCGATGGTATCTTTCTAGAAAAGGAATTCCTCTTTAGAAAGCCAAGTGGGAGTAAAGTAGTTCTCGAAGAAATTCGAGACAAGCAACAAATGGATGTGGATAACACCACATCAGAGGCGAGGGCGCATATCATGTGTCGGAGCAAGCTAATTCAACTAGCGAGACTCCTATCGTCCCACTTGAATCTAATTCTTGCAAAAATCTTCAAAGAGTTGAAGAGAACATTTCTATTGTTGCTCCTACCCCACGTAGGTCTGCTAGAATCAGAAACAAACAGTTTGTTGAAGTTCTGTTAACTGAGGATTCTGAAATCTTCTTATTGGAGAATGAGGAACCTACAACCTACAAGCAAGCTTTAGCGAGCCCCAACTCAAATGAATGGCTTGAGGCCATGAAATCCGAAATGGAATCGATATCTGAAAATGCTGTGTGGGTGGACTTGCCTAATGGGGTAAAACCTATTGGTTGCAAGTGGGTTTACAAGATAAAAACAGAGAAGGATGGAAATGCCTACATCTATAAAGCAAGACTGGTTGCGAAATGGTACAGACAAATTCATGGTATTGACTATGATGTACCTTTTCTCCAATATCAATGCTTAAGTCCATTCGGATTCTTCTAGCGATTGCTGCATTTTTTTATTACGAAATTTGGCAAATGGATGTCAAAACCGCCTTCTTGAATGGGTTCTTGATGGAGGAAGTGTATATGACACAACCTGAGGGTTTTGAAGATCCAGACAATCCTGGAAAGGTATGCAAGCTTCAGAAATCCATTTATGGATTGAAACAAGCATCAAGGAGTTGGAACCTTCGTTTTGATAAAGCAATCAAACAGTTTGGTTTTGTCAAAAATGAAGAGGAACCTTGTGTATACAAGAAGTCCACTAGGATCAGCATAGTTTTCTTAGTCTTGTATGTAGATGTAGACACCCAAATGTGTTTCCCCAAAACCAAACCCAGTAATGAATACCTTTTGCGTCGAATGATTATCGAACGAGGTGAAAGGTCAAGTGTTGCGGTTGGTTTTTATTAAAATTCTTTCTTTCTGTTTTCGAAAACAACTCTATTTTATGAAAACAGTCAATCTAGTTTAGTTTGTTCCACGGCAAGGGTCCAATAATAGTGTAGTTGGATGGGGCTTGCAAAGAGCTTTCCAACGATATATTATAAGCCCAATTTCGATGAATAATGAGGAAGTTGTGGCCAAAACACTAAACTGGGCCCGATTTGATCTTTACATGCGGCCCAATGATTTAGGGAGGGCCCAATGTTAATTGTTATTCCTAAAGTTATTAGAATTAATTATAGTCTTATAGAATTCTCTAGAAGGTTCTTTTTAATCCTAATAGAATTAGAATTAATAATTATATTTTGATAAAGTTTTATTTGAAGTAAAATATTATTTTATGGAAAATACGATTTCAGTTTCATACGGACTTTACAAATCGATTTTGATTCATATGTGGACTTCGCGTTGAAAGCGCGTAGAAATCCAGGCTATCGTCAAACAACAGGCCTGTTGCCACGCGACAGGCTTTGTCGCCACGCGACAGACCCTGTCGCCTGGCGACAAGGTCGGTTTTGTAGCGACAACGTGGAGTTTTATTCCTTATCAAATTCTACTTATTTCCGGACTGTTTTCTTATAACTAGGATCCACAATCAACCAATTTTCATCATCTTCAATCTACATTCATCTATTCTCTCTATGCTCCCATCTCTCTAGCTCTTACAAAATTCCGCATTCACGAGATCTAGACACACCTAGCCAAATTCGAAGTTGCATTCGCCCTAGACGTGAAAGGTTATAATTTCTGAGGGTTTGGTCCCTAATCTCTATTTCAATTATTTAATTTGATTGTTTGATTTTATATTTTCCTTGAAGTTACTAACGCGTGTATTTTGTTATTAGAAAGAGGTACGAGGCATCAAAGTATGTAATCTTATTGCTCTATTCTTGTAGAAAGCATGTTTAAATTCGTTTAATTCCTAGTATCATGTTTAGGGTGCTTCCTATGCTTTCTAATATCATATCAATATCATGTTAGTACCATGTTAGGGCTAAGGCTTTGATTTTTATTGTTTAGTGACATGCTAGGGTGTGTTATTAATCTTGTTAGTATCATGCCTAGGATCTTGCTATTATTATTATGCTTTAACATGATTATAATTATTATTTTTATGATGGTATTATGTTGCTTGATATATATTATTGTTATTGCTTGATCACACCTTTTATGCATGTTTAATGGGAATTTGTACTTGTAATCACGCTTAATAAGATAATTAATAATCTTGTTTAGGCTAATATGATTATAATTCAAGTGATCACCAATAATAGTTTTGCTTGTGCATTAAATTCAACCAACATAGATAAACAGGTTTAGGGTTAATCTGTTGATTGCATGTTAGTCAGAAAGCGCACATGAATACGAGAAGAATGAAGTAGAGGCCTATTATTAGGGCAGGTTCAATCTCTTTTAGGTTGGATTTGTACCTTCATTCCCGAACCCTATTTGGTTCAAGACCTTTTGGAGTTGACGATCTCCTGGATCGTTAAGGGGTGTAATCTTCACCTTGTGAACGGTTTACAAGTTCCTAAAACTTGTTGGTGACTCTTTTGCTCTAACTTCCTTCCCTTTGGACGTCACCATGCTTAAGTGTATGATCACAGTGGGGTTCAAGCTTGGGATTAATGGCTTAAAATATTCCCTACAGTTTTTGGCGACTCCACTGGGGAGGATTTCTATTTTAATTCCTGAAATTTATTTCGGCAATGATTTAGAATGAGAGGATGAGACTCGAAAAGTTCTAAGTATTTCATGTGCGTAATTTTGATTAGCATTATTGTCATATGCATAAAAAAGGTCCTCATTGGATAGACCATTCGAAATGAGTCAAAAACATAGGATTTTTACACGTAGGAAATTTGAGAAATATCTTTCACAACTAGAATTGAAATAACGCTGCTGATCCGTGCCATTTATGGCACCTTTAGGCTATGTTTTCTTTATATTTCTATGCTCCTTTATAGTCTTTTATGTCGTGTTTTTAGAGAATAATTCTCGATTCGCGTGTTTTTGTGTTAGTTTAGAGAAATGCATGCTTTTAATGATTTTCTTATCATTTTATTCATTTCTCGGCTATTTTTTTTGCTTCTCCGTTTCTTTGTCTTGTTTTGTAGGTACGTCGTGGGCTATATGCATGGGAATTGAAAATAGCACCCACTAGGATCAATATGCACTTTTCGGAATTGAATTTGAGTTTGAAACAAAGGAAAACGAAGGATTGCAAAGTATCAAATAGGACCTTTGTGCATTGTTTTAGTCATATCTCAAGTTCTACAGATCGGATTAGGGTGATTCAAGTTGGGTTGGAAACTAGACTTGAAGAGATTTCCAATTATAGGTCGCACGCCTTCATAAGATTCTTAGATCGGAAGTTACAGCCTTCTGAAGTTGGCCCAAGAAAACTGCCGCGGGCGCGGGCTACAGTACCCGCGGGCGCGGGGTTGCTGCTGCTCCAAAACTGCCGTATTTGGGCAGTAAGCACCCGCGGTTGTCCCAAGGGCTCCCCGAGGGCGCGGGCCTTGGCCCCGGGCGCGGCCGATTTCTCCGCGGGCGCGGGTTTCCGGGTCTTTTACGATTTTTAAGCTTCTTTTCTCCTTTTGTTTATATAGTTTTTGGTTTCCTTTATTCTTGATTCATGTAATTCTTTAGTTTTAGAATAGTTTTCTCTCTCTTAGGTTGAGAGCTTCTCTCTCTAGATTAGGCTAGTTTAGGAGTAGTTTTAGAGAGAGAAAGTGAAGAATTTCAATGGTGATTGAGAGATTGAAGATGCAAGTGTGACAATTGTGTTGGAGATCTTCTTAATTATCAATGAGAATTTCTAAACTCTATCTCATTCAATTGCTTTGTTTAATTTGATGTTTGTTTGGTTTGATTTTGATATTTGATGTTTGATTAGAGTAATTGTTCTTGATATTTTGTTGATTTCTGTTCTCTATAGTTGATAGTAGATTTGATGATGATGTTTCTTGAGTAGTTTACTTGCTAGGGTTTGGGTAAACATGTGTGATTGATGAATTGAGGTTGATTTGGGAATTTGAGTAGTTCTTGTGTTGTGATTAAATTGATTCATAGAGGTTTGCATATTGCTTAGTTGATTGGAATAGCTAACCATGATTGCTAGCATTGATTGCATGATTGAATTAATTGGCATGGCCACTTGATATTGATTTGATCATAATTTGTTGAGTATTTGATTATGTTTCTTCCTATTGTTTAACACTAGAGAAATCAAATGTAAGAAAGTATGAAGATGATTAGTTGAATGCTCCTAATTGCTCCTACTATTTGTCTCTGCATTTCTTGGATTGCTTGACTCCCTAATTAGCTTGATTATCATGAATGCATGTTGATCCCCACTCCCTAGTGTTTCATTTGTTTGCTTGGTTTAGGAAGTAGAATAGCACTACCTTTCACCTTAGACTTCGACCTAGCTTAGGCGTAAATTAGAAATACTTGAACATAACCGTTGCTAGTGGTTCGACCCTTGACTTACCTTTATACTTGTATTTAGGTAGTTGAGTGATTATAAATTTGTTTGACCGTAGGGATGATTAGTTTAACGACCTAGTTTTCCCCACGTCAAAATGGCGCCGTTGTCGGGGAACGGTGTCTATGTTTGAGTGTTTTTAATTGCTTGAGTCTAGGTCTTTGTGTATACTTTTCTTTTATTTGATTTTTTCTTGTTTTGTATAAAATGGAAAATTTCTCGTTTCCTCAATTAGAGGATGAGCCATTTTGGGTGTACTTTAATAGATTAGAGAACTTCATTAGTTACCATGGTTGGGATATTTGGGAGGCTTGCGAGATTTGTTATCATAATTTGAATGAGCAAACTAGAGACATTGTTGAAAGCATGTTTAATGGTAGATTTCGGGCATTGTCAATCGATGATGCTTGGGACTTTTATGTATGGTTTGCTAGAGATAGTTATGATCGTGGTCATGGTTATTCAAATGTTTCCATTGATGATTGTTATGGTCCATGTTCCATGAATGATGAATCTTGCATGCCTACTTGTGCCCCCATTCCCCAATTTGATGATGCCACTCATATCTCTAATGTTGATCCTTGCATGCTTGAACATAATTCTTTCCCCCATGATGCTCCTCAATGCTCTTCATCTTTCCAATCTTTAGATCCTACCTTTGAGTCTTCTTATAATCAAATTGGTGGTTCTTTGAGAAAATTGGAGATGAATTCTAATTTGGAACCAAACGAGATGAGATATTTGGAGATTGTAAGAAGCCAAATGGAAATGTTGAAAAAGTTGGAAGAGAGTAATGAGGTTGTTTTTAGAAAGAATGAGGAGATGGAGAGTCAATTGTCATCAATATTGAATGTAAACGAAGTTTCTACCACATTGGTAGATATGGAAGATGATGACGATGATTGTTTTGAGAGCTCCAAAGTATGCAAGGAGGATCTTAGAGAACCTATGAGTGAGGAAAAGGGTGTAGAGATGGACGTTCCTAAAAAGAGTTTGCATTTTGAACCTCCTTCTAAATTTGAATATTGTTCCATTGAGCCTTTAGAGGGAGTTGAAGAGAAACTAAAATTTTTGGCTTCTCTTAATATTAAGGAAATGGTAATTCAAGTTATGAAGGATGGGACATTGCAATTTTTGAAGCGTGAAGAAGTTGTTAGGAAAGAGAGTAAGGATGAGGAGGATGAAGTAGTCTCTATGGGAGATTGGATGTTTCAGGGTGATGAGGACCAAGAGGTTTTAAGTGTTGACAAACCAATTAGTGAGTCAATTCTCCCACCCACCTCCCTTGATTGTGATTTCATTCTTCCATACCTTAATCTTGGAAACCAACCTTCTTCCACCCCATCTCCTTTGCATGATGACCATGGTTGCTTTGAGGGTGAGGCCTTGAGCTTAGATGATTTTGATGAAGAAGAGGTTCCATATGATAAGTTTGAGGAGGTAGAGCCTACTTTTTATGATTATGAAGATGGGAGTGAAGTGTTTGGTGAAGTTGAGTCTCCAACTCCTATCTCTAATGTTAAACAATTGCCTTCCTCTTTCAACTTTGATGAACCTTTCTCTTCTACATTTTCCACCATTGAGAATGGTAAGGCCTTTTTAAAGGGAGATTGTACTTCTCATGTTTATTTTGAGCTACCTCCCAAGTTTGACCCTCAACCCTTTGATGAGCTTCCTTTGAACCTTGATGATGATTTGCGGCTTTTGAGAGCTCATTTAGGGTGTGAAGTTAATGAGGAGGATGTGATTGAGAATGAGCTTAATTTAAATGATGATGAGTTGGAGGAGAGCCCTTTGGATGTGAGTTCATTGGATGAGAGAGCTTGTATTTCTATGGTTAGTGGTGTAAGTGAGCAACCAATTCCTATTCCTTCACATTACACCTCATTTTCAAGAAAGCTTGATCTTGCTCCCTCCTATCCCATGTCATTACCTTCTTTTCTCATATCCCCTCCTCTTGAAAAGCCTTTAGTCCCCCAAGTGCCTCATTTGATGACTTTTGAGGATGATGGTGGGATTTCCAACCAAAAATATTTTGTTGGGAGGAGTATGCCTTCTTCTTTTTCTTTAATTTCTCTTCCTTTTTCTTATATTCTTGTTTTTCCCTTCTCTCCTTCTTCTTGGCATACTTCTTCTCAATTCCATAGGTGTGCACTAAGCTTGTTGCATGCCTTTATTTTGTCATGTGCATACTTACTATCATATGAAATGTGTAGTAGTGCATTTGACAAGCTCTTGCGTGCGTTGAATTATTATTTTCTAGAGCGGTCAAGCTTGGACCCTAAGCAAGCCTTTCTCGGGAAGTAACCCGTGTTTTATTGCTTTCATTTTCTTTTATTTTTAGAATAGACTTTATCTCATGGAAATGTTTGTCTGCCTTTTGCTAGGTACATGACTTGATATACTTTGGTGCTTCAATACGGATTAAGAATCAAGGAAGGTTGACTCCTATTTTTGCTAGCATAAGGAAGGCAAATGCAACACTAGAGGTTGTTAGCCTTGAAAGGGTAAAATTGGGTCATTTGCGGGTATTTACACCTACCTAATATCCGGTAATATCCTTCCTTGCTCTTTCTCTAGTGGATGATGACTTGTTGGACATATGATGGTTTGTTGGATTGATCTCCTTGTGTTCCCCTCCCATGGATTATATGTTTTATGTTTGAGTGTAATGTCTCATTCAAGCTTGGGGGGAGGGTATTCTATCATGTTTGGTGGGATGTTGATTCATATATGCTATGCACCTTTGTATATGCTTTTCCATGTTCTTATATTTTGAAAAACTCTAAAAAGATTTTTGTTTCTATCAAGGAAAATTTGCAATGTGTTTTGTTTTGTTCTTGCTTTGGACATAATAACATTTGGACTTGCATAATTGAATGCTTTTCTTCCTAAATCGTAGTGGTGTGCACGGTTTGAGATTACGTTTGGTTGATTCTAGGATAAAGCATGCTAAGGTAGTTGTCTAGAACTAGGGGGATCATGAAGCCGGATTCTACTTGTTTGTGGCATGTTTGGTAGTTGCTCCCTATCTTCGATTTGACAACCTTAGTGAGTTTTTGCTACAACCATGTGAGATTTATATTTGTTCAAGCTTTCATCATATTCTTGCATGAGCGGCATGGTGTCCTTGACTTTGCAAGCCTAATCTATAAAGCTTGATGTATGATTCTTAAACCCGAGACCGAGCTATCTAGGGAGGACAAAGGCACCTTTTTCGGGGTGGTATTTTTCTTTTTTAGGTTAGTTTGATTCATATTTGTTTTTGGGTTTCCATTTTCCTTCTTGCAATCATTTGAACCTATTTCCTTCTTTTCAAGCCACATCTTTAGTTTTTTGGCCTTTTGTTTCATTTTCTTTCTATTCTTGTTTTTTTGTGAAGCAAATTGATCATGTATGATGGAGTTTGTGGTGGATAAGTTGGATGTTTGGTTTTTATGAGTGCAAGATTGTGTTAAGTTTTCTTTGTGAATAATGGCAAGTGTTTGAGTAAAAGCCGTCCTTAATCATAAAAAGCATGGACTAATAAATTGCATTATAGAAAATCCGTCCGAATTTAGCAAAAAGGCGAGGACATTGCAAGTTTAAGTAAAAAAAAAAAAGAAAAAAAATTGAAAAAAAGTGAAAATTCAAAAATATTTTGATGTATTCTTTTCTCCTTCTAAGCATTGAGGACAATGCTTCATTTAAGCTTGGGGGAGAAGCGTTTACGCTTTTTGTATGTATTTCTTGTGAGTATAGCTTCAAATAAGCTTGGGGGTGTTGCTTTTAATTTGTTTGGTGATTTCTTGATCGTGTTGTTAAGGATTGATCACCCTTTTGCTTCACTTTTTAGGAAAACCGCCAAATTTTAAATTTTAGCCTACCTTTACCCCTTTATGCCTTACGTTACAACCTTGGGGAAAGACCTTTCGACCTAGAAAGTTGAGTCACTATTCGGGGGAGGGAATCATGGGTCATTGCCTAAGGAAAGGGGATGCGAAGTCAAGATGTCGAGTAGCCTAAAATTTTGAGTTTTTTTTTTCCGGTTCCTTCGCGGAATCTATGAGATGCTCACTAAGGGGAGATATGAGATTAGTAGGGGGAACGCGGTAAGACCGTTTGGGATGAAAGTGGAGTGTGATAACTAGTTCCTATGCTTAGCATATTTATGTTTCAATCAACCTTAGGTATCTTATAGCGTGCACTCCCTTACTTGTTTAGAAAGATTTGCATTCACTTGTGCTTGTACATTTGCAAAAGTCCTCTCATGAACATTTGTTTGCTTTTCATGTATTTTGTTTTCTTTTTCATGCTTTGCCTTGTTTGTATTATTATGAGAGTTATGGGTAAACTCTTAGGATACCCTTACGAGAGCATCACTCGTCCTCTAGGGCGATCTAGGGGTTTAAATGGCTTGTCTTTAGTTGCTAAAATTGACCGTGATACCTACGAAAGTGAGTTAGTGTATATTCCCATCTTCTCTAGTTTTCTCGTTTCTTTCTTTGCTTGAATAATGTCATCATTTTTCCCTTGGGTTGGATTTTGTTTTGCTCGAGGACGAGCAAAAGTTTAGCTTGGGGGAATTTGATCCGTGCCATTTATGGCACCTTTAGGCTATGTTTTCTTTATATTTCTATGCTCCTTTATAGTCTTTTATGTCGTGTTTTTAGAGAATAATGCTCGATTCGCGTGTTTTTGTGTTAGTTTAGAGAAATGCATGCTTTTAATGGTTTTCTTATCATTTTATTCATTTCTCGGCTATTTCTCTTGCTTCTCCGTTTCTTTGTCTTGTTTTGTAGGTACGTCGCGGGCTATATGCATGGGAATTGAAAATAGCACCCACTAGGATCAATATGCACTTTTCGGAATTGAATTTGAGTTTGAAATAAAGGAAAACGAAGGATTGCAAAGTATCAAATAGGACCTTTGTGCATTGTTTTAGTCATATCTCAAGTTCTACAGATCGGATTAGGGTAATTCAAGTTGGGTTGGAAACTAGACTTGAAGAGCTTTCCAATGATAGGTTTCACGCCTTCATACAATTCTTAGATCAGAAGTTACAGCCTTCTGAAGTTGGCCCAAGAAAACTGCCGCGGGCGCGGGCTACAGTACCCGCGGGCGCGGGGTTGCTGCTGCTCCAAAACTGCCGTATTTGGGCAGTAAGCACCCGCGGTTGTCCCAAGGGCTCCCCGAGGCCGCGGGCCTTGGCCCCGCGGGCGCGGCTATCGGGGTGTCTGTTCCCCTCCGCGGGCGCGGCCGATTTCTCCGCGGGCGCGGGTTTCCGGGTCTTTTACGATTTTTAAGCTTCTTTTCTCCTTTTGTTTATATAGTTTTTGGTTTCCTTTATGATTCATGTAATTCTTTAGTTTTAGAATAGTTTTCTCTCTCTTAGGTTGAGAGCTTCTCTCTCTAGATTAGGCTAGTTTAGGAGTAGTTTTAGAGAGAGAAAGTGAAGAATTTCAATGGTGATTGAGAGATTGAAGATGCAAGTGTGACAATTGTGTTGGAGATCTTCTTAATTATCAATGAGCATTTCTAAACTCTATCTCATTCAATTGCTTTGTTTAATTTGATGTTTGTTTGGTTTGATTTTGATATTTGATGTTTGATTAGAGTAATTGTTCTTGATATTTTGTTGATTCTTGTTCTCTATAGTTGATAGTAGATTTGATGATGATGTTTCTTGAGTAGTTTACTTGCTAGGGTTTGGGTAAACATGTGTGATTGATGAATTGAGGTTGATTTGGGAATTTGAGTAGTTCTTGTGTTGTGATTAAATTGATTCATAGAGGTTTGCATATTGCTTAGTTGATTGGAATAGCTAACCATGATTGCTAGCATTGATTGCATGATTGAATTGATTGACATGGCCACTTGATATTGATTTGATCATAATTGGTTGAGTATTTGATTATGTTTCTTCCTATTGTTTAACACTAGAGAAATCTATGTAAGAAAGTATGAAGATGATTAGTTGAATGCTCCTTATTGCTCCTACTATTTGTCTTTGTATTGCTTGGATTGCTTGACTCCCTAATTAGCTTGATTATCATGAATGCATGTTGATCCCCACTCCCTAGTGTTTCATTTGTTTGCTTGGTTTAGGAAGTAGAATAGCACTACCTTTCACCTTAGACTTCGACCTAGCTTAGGCGTAAATTAGAAATGTTTGAACATAACCGTTCCTAGTGGTTCGACCCTTGACTTATCTCTATACTTGTATTTAGGTAGTTGAGTGATTATAAATTTGTTTGACCGTAGGGATGATTAGTTTAACGACCTAGTTTTCCCCACGTCAGCTGCGAAATCTGGAAAATTCTAAGAATGTAGATACCTGCTAAGGCATGTAGGAACTAGCGCTAGAAAACAGGGCTTGTCTCTGTCGCTTGGCAACAGGAGCACTTTTGCGGCGACAGTCCCTGTAGTCTGGCGCCAAGTTCTTCCAATACCGAGCCAGAATTCTGCCTTCTTGTTTTGACCATTTCTAACACTGTTGGCTCGATTCTACTTCCTGATTGAGTTTTTCTCACTTTTCTGAAACCCATATGTGTTCTACATATGGACATAACCCTCTAGGGGTTCACGCTCCATCTACCCAATCGAACGCTCCTGACAACGACGGGTACATCCGAGTTTGTGAATCCACCAAACCGTGGAAGCAAGTTTTTAACTTGCGGGGTCCCATCCACTCGCGCCAACCCTTCCAAAGGTAAGGCTTCCGCGCGGTGCATCCGGACTCATAACCATGGACCCTTTTTGACTAACCCATATCCCGAACTTTAGAGAACTAGAGCCATGGTTAGGTTGCAAACTCATTGCATCATGTTGTGACTACTTGACTATTTGCGCATTCTTTGCTTGTGCATACTTTATATGTGCTAACCGTTTGTTTGACTTGTGTTTAAGTCTAAATAAACCAATTAATGACTAAAAAGGACTTTGTCTAATTAATGAATTAATTAATTAATTTGACTAATTAAAGACTAATGAAATAATTAATCTGACTTAGTACGACTTTAGGCATGTCCCCTTAGAGTAAAATTACTGGAAACAATCCCAGATTAATGTTCCAGAAATGGCGCGGGAGTTTGGGCTGTGGCGCCGCAGTTTACTGTTTGTTGCCTGGCGACAGGTTTGTCGTCTGGCGACAAGCTTTAAATTGTGGCGACAGTCCAGATTTTTACTCGAGTCATCACGACGAGTCTATTAACCAGTCTGTTAATCAGTTTAATCAATTTGTTATGTCCTTAATTGAGTCTAGGCACCTAGTCCCATGGTCATACACAAGAGTCAAAGCATGTCACTTGCACTCACTTATAAAACACACACTTAACATGTATATCACACCTTGATCATGTTTAGAGAGTCTTGAATGTGTGTTTTCCGTCATTTTTTTTAGGGGGGTAAGTCGGATATTAATCCTCCAATTAAACCACTTGTTTGAACCCATTCCCAAAAATATACACCCTATAGAAACTATATACACCCTATTTTTGTTTTTAATCATAAAGTCAAAATCAATTTGAGTCAAGTCATTTAAACAAATATGGTTTAATCTACAGCGCATGGTTAATAAAGGAAGGGCGTCTAATCAAGGACAACACTTTTGTTCAAGTCTCACTTTTTGATAAGCCAATCAATCAAAGAAGGAAAGCTAAGAAGACAATGGCAAGTCAGGAAGAAGTCAACGAACTCAGGGGACAGGTAGCTAACATGGCTGAAATGTTGAAGAGTCTGACTCTACAAATCAATGACCCTGCAAGACAACAACAGATGGAGCTCATCCAGGAAAGCTTGAGCAGATTATCTAATGACTATAGATTGCAAGGCATTAGCTCACAAGGGGTCTCGGTGGATAAGGATCTTCTTCCGCAGAAGTTCAATGCCAACGACATCCCGAAATTCAAAGCAATGGATAACCCTTATTTTCATTTAAGAGATTTTGAAACTGTAATGAATATCAAGGGAATAGACAAAAAAGCTTTTCATTCTGTATTTTCTCTATCTTTAGAAACCGTTTGTCAGCAATGGTATTTCTCTCTCGATAAAGAGAAAACCTCCAGTTGGGAGTCAATTGTAAACGCTTTCATTGATAGATATAAATGCAATATTCAAGTTGAAACTGATCATAGGGAACTTGAAATACTCAAGCAGAAAGAGAATGAAGGCTTTACTTCTTTCTTTAATAAATGGAGGGAAACTTTTGCAAAGATGGTTGAGGTGCCTAGTGAGAAAGAATCTGTGAGGATGTTTATCAAGAACCTCCAAGAAAAATATTCTAAGCATCTCAAATACCAAAATAACTTGCACACCTTTAAGGCCGTCTATGACATTGGTATCAATATTGAAGACGACCTAGCTAAACAGAAAGCTGCTAACAGTACCTCTAATAGTGGCTGGAAAGGCAAGAAGAATGACAATCCTTCTTCTTCCAAAACCACCCACTCAAATAAAGTTTGCACCTTTAATTTGAGTGAAGTCCTCGCCATAAATAATCAAGGACAAAAGAAACCACTTAGGAGGAACTTTACTCCTATTGGTATGAGTTATGACACCGCATTCGATCGCTTACATGCAAAAGGTTTTATAACTCCCATAGGACCGTTTGGAGACCCACCTGTCGAGAAGAGAACGGCTAGCTGGAACCCCAATGCACATTACAAATATCATCAGGGTAGGGGCCATCTCACAGAAAATTGTTGGAAGCTAAAGGAAGCAATCCGAGATTTAATTGATAACAACAAACTTCCCTTGCCCCCTACAAGCAAGAAGCCAAGTATCAATAGCGCACCACTGTCAGATTCCTTGGCTATTTCCGATGAGGAAAATCAGGTTGACCCCTCAAACCTCATCAAACCTGTCGAAGGTATTGAAGAAGAGGAGGAAATCTTCGAAGATGTCGAGGATCATTTTCCTTGTGGACAAGAACCTGCGACAAAACAAGAAGTGTGTATCCTTATTTAGGTTGTGTTGGAAGCAAGAGAATTATTACGCGAGGCCATGGAGGTAGTAAAGGAATGAAACGAGCTACTCAAAAGAAGACCTCCACCTAAAGAGAAGAAATCATTCTCCCTCCAAGTAGTTGACACACCCAAAAGGAGTAATAGGTCATACACTCCAATGGGAACTTCTTATGCAAACATGTTCAAAATGCTCTCCGAGAATGGTAAAATTCAACCTCTCGAACCGAGACAATTTGAATCACTAAAAAGGACAGATAGGTACTACTGTCCATATCATCAATCGGGAGGACATACTATAGAAAATTGTTTCAAGTTCAAAGACTTGGTCCAAAGGTTGATTGTTAACAAGAAGCTAGTTCAAATCCCACAAGAACGAGATGCTACCATTAATGGTGTTTGGGATAGTGATGATGAGGATGTCTACCTTAAGGACGTCGAAGAAACTCCACTCTCGACAATATATCCAGTAGGTGATATTTGGAATGAAGAGGATTCACCAATAGATGTCCTCACAAGATCCGGGAGAATGCAACCTCCCATTACTACACAACCTATTCCCACTACTCAGCAAGTTTCCATACCAATCATAGAAGACAATGATGTTGTCAAACAATTAAAAAAGACTAAGGTCGAAATGAACGTATGGAAACTTCTAGCTACATCCCGAGAACATAGAATCGCAGTCATGGATGCCTTAGCTAAAGTAGGGATAGAATCGGACACTACTCCTGAGAGGTTGGCTAATTTCCTCACAAGTGATCTCCCAAGTCCTACTAATTTGATCACTTTTTCCAACAAAGATCTACCGCCGGAAGGTGACAAACACAACAAAGCTCTCAACCTCATAGTAATTTGCAAGAGAATGAACGTCCCCATGACTCTTGTAGATAATGGATCGGCAATTAACGTTTGCCCACTTAGAACTGCGAGGACGTTGGGGATAAGGGATGAAGATTTATCTCCATCAACACAAGGGATAAGAGCTTACGATAACTCACGTCGCCAAGCATTAGGCACAATTACCATGAACATAACGACAGGATTAATTGAGCATGCCACCACATTCCAAGTGGTAGATATCAAGGCTTCGTTCAACTTACTGTTGGGACGCCCTTGGCTTCATGACCTCAAGGCCATCCCTTCATCTCTTCACCAACAAGTGAAAGCCATAGTTGGAGGAGTACCAATTACAATCGATGCTTCACCCATGAGGATCAAAACAGTAAAAAACCCACTAATCAATGTGGAGCACTATGAGAATGACGAAGATCTGTGGGGCTTTAATGAAGAGGTCTCCTTGATCGAGGAAGATGAAAGGACCCCTCTTCGCTACGACCTCCACTCAAACATGATAACCAATGCTATCCTGAGAAAACAAGGAGACTTCCCTAGAATGACCCTAGGAAAGAAGAAAGGGATAGCAAAACAGATGGGACTACCTGGCCTCCCTAAATTAGATACTTTCGGACTTGGTTTCGAACCAACTCTCGAATATCTAAAGCGAGCCCAGGAAAAATCAAAAGCACATAGAAATGCTCGCGCACAAAAGAAAGCAATCCCAATGGATCAATACCCTCTTAGCTTAAATGGACAATTCATAAGAGAGGGAGAAGATTATCCATGTTATGAATTTCCAGAACCGTTCGTTGTAAACGGCATAAGACAACCTGGGTTCGAAATATTTCTAGATTATTGCTTTCTAGATGAGATTCCAACTCCCATACATAAAGAAAAAGCACCCCCATGCTTTGATTTTAATGTCATGGGACTTCTCTTTGGGCAAGAAAAGAATGAGCCAAGATACATAGAGGATAACTCTTCACTCATTCAAACAGTCCTACAAAGCGAGAACTTTGATCCCTCCAAGCTCATCACTCCAGCAGAGGATTTAGTGCGAGGATGGCGCAAGACAGTGAAAGTGACTACTGCAAACGGAAAGAAGATCTCAATAACTACAGGACAAGGGCCAATGTTTGAAGAATCGTCTGAGTCTGAGTCTGAGTCTGAGTCTTCCCCTATCGAGTCCTCTAAGTCTCTAGTTGTAGCACCTCCCTCTAATTCTTCTATTTTATCATCTACTCCTAGGATAGTTAGCAATCAAGTCCCAACGGACATTTCTTTATTCGATGTAATGATTTCTGAGTTTAATAATATGTCTTCTTCCCCTTATTCCTCGTGTTTCTCTTTAGCTCCAGATGACGAGTATTGCTTAACTAACGATGAAAATGACAAAGAAATCATTAAAGAAATGGAAACACTTGAAAATAAAACACCAATAATTGAGGACACTGAAACGGTTGATATCTCAAAAGATCCAACCATCAAAAGAGAAGTTAAAATCGGACCATCAAAACGGTTGCAAATGTAGTCCCAGTTCCAAAAAAGGATGGTAGGGTTCGAATGTGTGTCGACTATCGAGATCTAAATAAGTCAAGTCCAAAGGACGACTTCCCTTTACCACACATCGATATTTTGGTAGATAATACAGCGAATCACGCACTTCTCTCATTTATGGATGGATACGCAGGGTACAATCAGATCCTCATGGCCGAGTAAGACATGGAGAAAATAACATTCATAACACCTTGGGGTACTTACTGTTACACGGTAATGCCATTCGGGTTGAAAAACGCGGGTGCCACTTACCAACGAGCAGCAACTGCCCTACTCCATGACATGATGCACAAAGAAGTCGAAGTATACGTGGACGACATGATTGTGAAATCTAGAGATCGTCCAGGACATCAAGAGGCCTTAAGAAAATTCTTCGAGAGGCTAAGAAAATACAACATGAGGTTGAATCCATCCAAGTGTACTTTTGGAGTAACCTCAGGCAAACTCTTGGGATACGTCATAAGCTCTAGAGGAATAGAGATAGACCCAACCAAGATCAAAGCAATCATGTCAATGCCACCGCCCAAAACCGAGAAGCAAATTCGAGGATTTATTGGCCGGTTGCAATATATAAGTAGGTTCATATCTAAGCTAACAACAATATGTGAACCAATATTCAAGAAGCTTAAGAAAAATGTGCCAGTAATATGGGACGATGAGTGTCAAAAAGCCTTTGAGAAGATCAAAGCCTATCTCGCCAATCCCCCCGTATTAACCCCAGCGCTTCCAGGAATTCCTCTAAGGTTGTACTTAACAGTCACCAAAGAAACAATGGGAGCTATGCTCGCACAAGAAGTAGAAGGAAAAGAAAACTCCATCTACTACCTAAGCAAAAAGATGCTTGAATATGAAGCACGCTATACACCACTTGAGAAATTGTGCCTCGCATTGGTGTGGGCCACAACCAAGTTAAGACATTACATGCTTGTTCACACAGTCTTTGTAGTGTCACGAATGGATCCTCTCAGGTACTTATTCGAGAAATCCACGCTTAACGGACGCATCTCAAGGTGGATAGTCAACCTAGCCCAGTTTGATGTAAGGTTCATGCCTCAAAAGGCTATTAAAGGATCTCTAGTCTCGGACTTCTTAGCAGACTTTCCAATAGAAGATTCGACACCAATACACGACAATGAATTTCCAGATGAAGAATTAATGGTCACGGAAGATGATACTTGGACTTTATACTTCTATGGAGCCTCAAACCAAAAGGGATGTGGCGTAGGAGTCCTATTAGTATCACCTAAAGAAGAGCATGTTCCAATCTCAATAAAGTTAGATTTCGACGTTACCAACAACGCTGCAGAGTACGAAGCATGCGTGGTAGGCCTCGAAACAGCTTTAGCATTGGGTGTAAAGAAACTTCGAATATTCGGAGATTCTTCCTTGATCATCAACCAAATATCCAAAAGATGGAAAGTAAGGAGAAAAAGCTTAGCCCCTTACCAAACCTATCTGGAAACTCTCACCGATCAATTGGAAAAGGTGGAATATACATATCTACCTAGAGAAGAAAACCAATTTGCCGATGCCTTGGCAAGACTAGCCTCAATGGTTAGGATTCCTAAGGAAATTGAGCAAATGCCTCTAACGATAGAGAAAAGACACAAACCAGCATATATTCAAGCCATAGAGGATGATGAAACAATCCAAGAAGAAGACGAAGAAGAAGAACCATGGTATGTCGACATACTCAATTATGTCACCAAAGGAGAATACCCTCCTCATGCTGACAAAAGAGAAAAACGAGCTTTGAGACTTTTGGCTTCCCTATACGTACTCATAAATGATGAGCTACACAAAAGGGTACCTAAAGGTCGAGCCCTATTATGTGTAGGCAAGAAGGACGCTCAAAGAACTATGAGAATAGTCCACGAAGGAGTATGTGGAACACATGTTAATGGCAAAATGCTAGTCCAAAAGATAATGCGAGAAGGATATTATTGGACTACCATGAATAGGGATTGTCATCAATATGTAAAAAGATGCCCTAAGTGCCAAATTTATGCAAACTTGCAACATATTCCTCCATCCCTTCTCTACACTTACACCTCACCATGGCCATTCTCAACATGGGGAATCGATATAATTGGAAAAATCACACCTCCTGGAACAGGAGGTCACGAATACATCTTGGTAGCAATCGATTACTTCACAAAGTGGGTAGAAGCAAAATCATATGCTAAACTCACTGCAAAACATGTAGCACTCTTTATCGAAAGGAACATAATTTGTCGATATGGAGTCCCACATGAGATGATAACCGACAATGGAACTCACTTTCAAGCCGAATGTGAAGAATTGTTACAAAAGTATGGTATTCAACATCACCATTCTTCCCCTTATAGACCTCAAGCAAATGGAGCAGTTGAAGCAGCTAACAAAAATTTAAAAACTATCATCGAGAAAATGACAGAAAATTACAAGGATTGGCCTGACAAACTCCATTTTGCACTTTGGGGTTATCACACGTCAATTCAAACGTCAACAGGAAACACGCCATTCGCCTTAGTCTATGGAATGGATGTCGTACACCTTGTAGAACTAGAAATACCTTCTCTACGCATTGCGTTAGAAAGTAAACTCGATGAAGTTGAATGGGCTAGAGCACGGTATGAAGAGTTAATTCTACTTGATGAAAAACGACTAGAAGCTCTACATCATACCCAATGCTACCAAACTCGTATGGCTAGACACTTCAACAAAAAAATCAAGGCAAGAAACATCAAGGTTGGAGACTTGGTACTAAAAGCACTAAAGAAGAATGTGTTGGATCCAAGAGGCAAATTCAGGCCCGATTGGTCCGGACCATACATTGTCAAAACAATCCTGTCAGGAGTCGCGGCTCAGTTAACCGACATGGACGGCAATGAATTCTCAAATATGACCAATCTTGACCAACTTAAGAAGTACTACCCATAATTACTTGAGTAGGACACTCAAGAGAGCTACGTTTGGCCTGATTCCTTAAGAAAGGATACGTAGGCAACCCTTTAAAGGGTGCGGCCACTTTAATTATCAAGCATTTCGCGTCCCAGCATCGACAAAAAAAAACAAAAAAAAAACAAACAAAAAAAATTGTCGCCAGACGACAAGCGTGTCGCCAGGCGACAAGGCAAAAATTTTGGCGACAGACTCGTACGAGCGACGCCAATTTTCTGCGTATATCTGGACAACTTTGGTGCATTCTGGAAATTTTTTCGACTTCCGTACTTGAAGAAATTTTTTGGAAAAAATATTTTAAGTTGTTTTCATTACTTTAAATGAACAAATATAAAGTTAATTTAATTAAAAAGCTAAAATTGCATTAATAAGTAAAAGAATTACATCATTGATGGAATTTAAATAAAGCTTAAAAAATTAAAATTAACTTAACATGTCTAATAAATCGAAGGAAAAGCAATACTCTAATCTTTCTTTTCTTTCTTCATCCTTTTCCAATTTTTGTCAGAGGCTTCTTCTTCATCCATCACTTTTGCCAAGAGACATCCATTAGAGGCTCTACATTCGATTTTAGTATGGATAGTCTCTCCCACGGCTAAAACTCCATGCTTCTTCTCTACCCAAACCTTCTTTTCCGTAGAGTCCACCTTTCTTTTCCCTTTGTCTTTTTTAGCACTCTTCTTTTTAGGCGTCACAGGAGTCTTAAACTCAACTCTTTCACCTAGGCGTTCCTTCGTAGGCATTTTCTTGTCACCAAGGCAAGTCTTCACATTGGTCTTCTCTATTTTGGTTCGGTCCTTTTGAGATCTACCGGTCAACCATTGCTTCACATCATTGGACAAAGAAGGTGGAGCCTTTTGGATAATCACTTTCCATAAAGGCCTAGCACACCAATACCCGTCAAAACGTTCAACTTCTTGTAAAACCGGGAATTCATAAGGGCGACAATGATCTCCCGTAGGAATGGTTTGAGCAATCCCATATTGTCTCTTTACTCTATAGGGATAATAAAAGGTCAATTTTGACAAACTAGGAAGACGGCAAAAGGGTCGAATATTACAACCAATCATCTTTTCAAGCTTCCACCAGGGAATGACCCATTTGATGGAGAAGTCACAACAGGCAAACACTTTGCTCCACTCATGGCGCCCCATCTTCAAGGAGAAACGCTTCTTTCGTCGAACAAAGCAATTGGGGGTATATTTGTCAATATTATCAGGAGGACTAATCAATTCTAGTCTCTCCATGAGCCACATCTGTAAAAACCAATGCACATAATCAGTATTGCTATACAAAAATATATTTTTAATTTCTGTAATTAAGAATATTATTTTTCTACCTATAATAAAATTGGAGAGCCTCGAAGAGGTGCTTCTGGATTCTTTTTCAACTCATCAAGACTAAGCATAGTCTCTCCAACGATTAATGGCATTGGATTTCTCCCAGATTCGATTTGTTCTAGCACAGATATTATAATTGCTTGCCCATCATTACTTTTACCATTAGTAAGAAAATATTGGCTAAGCATGCAAAAGAGGAAAGCTCTTCTCCTATAGACATGAAAAGATTCGGAGCGTGGTCTATCAAAATAAAAACGTGCAAATTCTTTTAAATCAACATTATTACCATGCACTATGTTTTTTAGATCTTTACCCCTAAGGTCAAGAAAACGCTCATAATCTTTGTAATAATACTCACTCACCGAAAGACACAAAAGGGAAGAAGTGAAGTGTTTGATGATTCATGGTGAATAAGTTTAGTCAAACGCATGCGTCGATGTTGTATCTCACAGTGCAAGGATAACATCCTAGGCTATCTCAATTGTTGACTCGATGATGAAAGTATTTGGGTAACTTAGGCGCGGAGGCTAAGCACTTCATACTTTGTGATGCAATAACAATTATGATAATGAGTGATCTTGATATGACAAGACGTGCTTCAACGTCATGTTAAGATTTCATGACAAAGGGTTCCTATAGGTAGGATTATTTGTCTATGTATCTATGATGTGTGTGAAAGTGACACTAAAGTTAGACCGCAAAGGCTAAATGTATGGAAAGATATTATTTCAAGAAGAGTCAAATGATGGTGACTCTTAGACGAGGTAAGCTGATGATATAGGGATCAAGCCTCCAAGTCTAGCTTCTAAATGGATAGGGATGAGCATAGGAAATCCCTTGATATGATCATGCATGAATGTGAATATGAATGCATTTTTAATACGGCCGCACCTTGATGTGAGGTTGTCTACGTATCCGTTAGCTCTAGCCGAACCTCGCACAAGTATGTGTATACTCAAAGAAGTCTTTAAGAGTTGTAACGTGGTTAGGCTAAAGGTGGAAGAAGGAAGGGATAAAGGCTCAAGACCCTAGATTAGCCCCCAAGGTGTGCAACCTTGCTTTTGAATCTTTGTATTTGTATGCTTGAGGTTTCCTCACTTTTGAACTCTTTTCTTTTTTATTTTTTGCTCTCTTTTTTTTTTTTTTTTTGCTGTATCATTTTTTTATTTGGATAACTGTGGGCAATCCCGATCATGCGGTCTATCACTCACTTGGCATTCATGTTTCTCAGACACGGTACCTAGCACTCGATAAGAGACGCAATCTGAGACGTGTTCTTATCAAAGATATATTCATATCAAAGACATTGGAACACTTGCCCTTTTGTACACTTTTATCATTTTTGCTTATTTTAATTTTTTTTGAAATTACTCAAGCTTTTATTCTTTGAAAATTGCATAAATTGCACACCATCCCATCCCTAGGCTAGGTAGATGTAGGTTGAAAAAAGAAAGGTCTATTAGTACACGAGGCTCAAAGTGGCTTGTCAAGAAAGGATTTATATTTTTTAAGGGTGAAAGTGATATGATAGGCTACAAGGGTGCCTCGAATCATAAGTATACCTTGTACTTAGTTCGACATGGATTTTTTTTTAATGCAATGCAATGCAATGATCATATGCAAGAAAAGAAATGCTCATTTTATTAAAAAGGAAAAATATATAAAATAAGATCTAAGGATAATAAAAGGTGCCTATGCTAGACTTATTTGGGGAAGAAAGAATAAAAGAAAAAAGAAAAAAGAGGTCACGAAATCTTGTCGTTGAAGCTCGCCTCGTGTCTTTTGCTTGATTATCACCCGGTCTTCTTGCTATCTAGAGGCAATGGGATCTTGTTTGCTTCTATGAGATCTTGAATGAGATTTTGAAATCTGTAACATTCATCCGTGGTATGACCCTTTCCTTGATGGTACTTGCAATAAGAGTTGGGATTCCATCTTGAAGATCGCCTTTCTGGTGTTGGATCTCCAGTAGGGCCAATAGGTTTGATTAATCCTCGATCATGTAGACGATCGAAAGCAGCATCATAAGTCATTCCAATGGATGCGAACTCTCTTTTGGGTTTCCTTTTAGATCCTTGATTATCCATGGCTAAGACACCGCTGAGGTCAAAGGTACTAACATTGTTACTAGAGTGGGTGTTTTCAAAAGAAGAAGGATTGTTGTTCTTCTTTCCTTTCCAGCCACTGTTGTTATTATTGTTAGTAGCTTTGCTTTGCAAGGTCATCTTCGATTTCAATACCTATATCGTAGACGGCCTTGAAAGTATTCAAATTATGTTGATATTTCAAATGCTTTGAATACTTGTCTTGAAGGTTCTTGATGAACCATTCTTACGGACTCCTTTTCAGTAGAAACTTCAACCATATTAGCGGAAATTTCCCTCCACTTGTTAAAGAAAGAGGTGAACCCTTCGTTTTCTTTTTGCTTTAACATCTCAAGTTGTCTATGGTCTGTGTCGACTTGGATGTTGCACTTATATCTATCAATGAAAGCGTTTACTATTCCGTCCCAAGTAGAGGTTTTTTCTTTGTCAAGGGAAAAGAACCATTGTTGACAAACGGTTTCAAGAGATAAAGAAAACAAAGAATGAAAGGCTTTCCTATCAGTCCCCTTAATGTTCATTATGGTTTCAAAAGCCCTTAAGTGAAAATAAGGATTGTTTGTTGGCTTGAACTTAGGGATGTCGTTAGCGTTGAACTTCTGCGGAAGAAGCTCCCTGTCGACCGAGACCCCTTGTGAGCTAATGCCCTGGAACCTATAATCATGGGAGAGTTTGCCCAAGCTTTCTTGCATGAGCTCCATTTGTTGTTGCTTCACAGGGTCATTGACTTGAAGAGTTATACTCTTCATCAATTCAGTCAAGTTGGCCACGTCTTTCCTAAGTTCGTTAACTTCTTCTTGAGACGCCATTATCTTCTTAGCTTTTCTTTTCCGACTAACTGGTTTGTTAAAAAGTAGTATTTGAACAAAGGTGTTGTCCTTGATTAATTTCCCTTCTCTTCTTGACCAAGTGCTGTGAAGAGGGAAGTTATGGATACTTTTTGTTAATTATTTGACTCAAACTCTATTCAACATACAGTAGATGGAAGGAGGTATGAAGAATGAAGGTTGTGATATGGAGAAAGCATGTAGAGAATGGAAAGATATGAAAGAATTAGGAATAGAATGTACCCCAACTCAAATGACGGAAAGAACGACTCATGCATGAACCTAAGACATGGTCATGGTGACATTTACACAAAGTGTGTGCTAAGGCTAGTGAGTGTAGGTGACATGTTTGACTCGTGTCATGACCATGGGACTAGACTATGTGACTAGACTTAATTAAGGACTAAGCTAAGACTTCACGTATGTGCACTAAACTAGACAGGCTGTAGTATTTTAGTCATAACTTTTGATCTGTGACTCTGAATTGGCCGAAACCAATTGCAAATGAAAGATAAAACTCGGGGCTACAGATTCATGGGCTGTACAACTATTAACTCTTCCTATAACTCTGGATATGACCAAAACAAGTTGACGTTTGTGCAGTAGACGGGAATAAAAATCCGGGTTGACTCAAAGGAACTATGACTCGATTTTAGACATATTTATTAGCTCAAATTAATTAATCAATTAATTAAGCAAAGTCCTTTAGTCATTAATTAATTTATTTAACTCATTCACAAGTCAAATAAACGGTTAGGGGAAAACACATATAAGATATGCACAACAAATAATGCACAAGTAGTCATATAGTCACGATATGATGCAATGAGTTTGCAACCTAACTATGGCTCTAGTTCTCTAAAGTTCGGGATATGGGTTAGTCAAAGAGGGTCCATGATTATGAGTCTGGATGCACCGCGCGGAAGCCTTACCTTTGGAAAGGTTGGCGCGTGTGGATGGGACCCCGAGAGTTAAACTCGCTTCCATGGTTTGATGAATTCAACAATCTCGGATCCCTTCGTTGCCGGGAGCGTTCGATTGGGTAGATGGAGCATGAATTCCTAGAGGGTTATGGCCATATGTAAAACACATATGGGTTTCAGAAAAAAGGGAAAAACTCAATCAGGAAGTAAAACCGAGCAAACAGTACTAGAAAACTAGTCGAAACAAAAAGGTAGATTTCTGGCGCGGTAGTGGAAGAATTCGGCGCGAGACAATAGCGTCTGTCGCCGGATGCTGGCACTATCGCCAGACGACAAGCTTGTCACCAGGAGACAGCGCCATCGTTTGGCGCTGACGCTGTTTTCTCAGCGCTAATTCCTACATGCCTCGGCAGCTTTTTGTTCATGAATTTTCCAGTTTTTTTCGTAACATTATTTCGACTTTAGTTGTGAAAGATATTTCCCTAATTTCCTACGTGTAAAAATCCTATGTTTTTTGACGCATTTCAGATGGTCTTTCCAATGCGGACCTTTTTATGCATATGCCACAATGTTAATCAAAATTACGCACATGAAATACTTAGAACTTTTCGAGTCTCATCCACTCATTCTAAATTGCCAAAATAAATTTTAGGAATTAAAATAGAAATTCGTCCCCGGCAAAGTCGCGAAAAAACTGTAGGGAATATTTCAAGCATCCCACACTTGAGCCCCACTATGATCATACACTTAAGCATGGTGGCGTCCAAAGGGAAGGAAACTAGAGTAAAAGAGTCGCCAACAAGTTTTAGGAACTTGTAAACCGTTCACAGGGTGAAGGTTACACCCCTTAACAATCCAGGAGATCGTTAACTCCAATAGGTCTGGAACCATGACTGGAAGTTCGGTGATGAAGGTACAAATCCAACCTAAAAGAGATTGAACCTGCCCTAATAATAGGCCTCTACTTTATTCTTCTCGTATTCATGTGCGCTTTCTGACTAACATGCAACCAATAGATTTATCCTAAACCTGTTTAGTCTACGTTGGTTGAATATTAATGCAATCGGTGATCACTTGAATTATAATCATATTAGCCTAAACAAGATTATTAATTATCTTATTAAGCGTGATTACAAGTACAAATTCCCTTTAAACCTACAAGAGAAGGCGTGATCAAACAATAACAATAATATATATATATATATATATATATATATATATATATATATATATATATCAAGCAACATAATAATCACAATCATCATAGTAATCTCAATCTCAATAAAGCTTAATAATAATAGCAAGATCCTAAGCATGATACTAATAAGATTAATAACAAACCATAGCATGTCACTAAACAATAAAAATCAAAGCTTCATCCCTAACATGATACTAACATGATATTAGGAAAGAAATAGGAAGCTTCATGATAATATAAGAAATATTAGTTAATCCTAAACATGATACTAGGAAGCAATATAACATCCTAACATGATACTAGAAATTAACAAAATAATCTAAGCATGATCTCTATATCAAAAGAAGCAACTACTTACTTGGATACCTCGTACCTCTTTCTAATAAAAAAATACACACGTTAGTAACTTAAAGGAAAATAATAAATCAAATAATTAAATTAAATAATTGAAATAGAGATTTGGGACCAAACCCTCAGAAATTATAAACGTTTTCACGTCTAGGGCGAAGGCAACTTCGAACTTGGCTAGGTGTGTCTAGTACTTGTGTATGTGGAATTTTGTGAGAAGGAAGGTTTAGAAAAAGGATAGAGAAAGCTTCTAGCTTTAGAGAGAGAAAAAGAGATGATTGGTGAATGATGAAAAACGGGGAGACATGACCCCTATTTATAGGAAAAATAGCACGGGATCAAAGCAATTCATATTCAGAATAAAATACCTCCTGTTGTGAGTCAGCGCCAGACGACAAGCTCGTCACCAGGCGACAGGTATTAGCGCCAGGCGACAGACCTGTCGTTTGGCACTGGGACATTTTTTTTTACGAATTTTGTTTTTATCATATCTTTTGATGCAGAAGTTCAAATAAGTCATATAATATGTCCTTGGAAAGCTCTTGAAGTCTACTTTCCAACCCAATTGAAATAAGATTAAAATCCTTTGTAGATAAAAAGATATGGCCGAAATAGTAGAAGGGTATCAGATTTGGATAGAGTTTCGTATTCCTTTCATATCTTTTTCGTTATAGCTCGGAATTAATATTATAATTTATCATTGGAAAGATAATTTCAAGATCTATCCAACCATATAAGATTTGGATAAAGATTTTGAGGCACGAAAATAATAGCTGACTGTCTTTGAACATCTTTAAATTCGAATAGAATTAGGACTTAAAAAAGGAAAGTTTTATTCAATTTCAAATTTTTGATTTTATCTTTTCAAAATGGATAATTAAGATCTTGTAGAAACTCATAGAAGCTTCTAATTAATCCTAATTAGTTTAGGAATATGATTAAACCTTTGGACCCTCCACATGATCATTAGGCCGTAGGTAAAATCCGGTTTGGGCCCAATTTAGTATTTTAGCCATAACTTCCTCATTATTCACCGGAATTGGGCTTATAATATATCGTTGGAAAGGGCTTTTCAAGCCCCATCCAACTACACCATTATTGGACCCATTATCATTGACTAAACTAAACTGGACTGTACGTTTTTTATAAATAGGGTACGAAAAGGAATATTTTCGAAAACAGAAAGAAGCACTTTTATTAAAAACAACCACATTACTAGACTTTTCACACTTTCACTTCGTTCAATAATCAAGAGACGTGAAAGGTATTCATCACTGGGTTTGGTTTTGGGGAGACACATTTGGGTGTCTACAGAAGCCCCCACTTTGACTGAGGTTGGAGAAACGCAAGTTTCGAAAACAAAAGTCAAAGTAGCGATAGGGACGGAGAATGATTCAGAACGTTCTACGATCCTAAATCATTCTTGTAACGCCGATACCTGCAAACTAGTGTTAGTTAAACAGATATGAGTACTTGGGTCAAACTAGTATCCAATTTTGTTTTTTAATACAAGATCCATATCCAACCCGGATTTGTCGGGTGCAATTTTACAAGATCCATATCTGTGAAAAACGGATATGAATCCACGGATCTGAGTCGAATACGGATCCATTGCCATCACTATCTACAAGTAACCCCTGAATAAGTAACCCTTACAAGTTACCTCTGTTTCACGTAAACCCTGAATAATTAACCCCATCCACACGACGTGGCCAGAAAAGTTGCTGTAATTTAATTATAGTTTTCCTTAGGAAAAGTTGGCCGAAATTGTTAAAGTTGTTGTTGTTTGTTCATGTCTAGGGTTTGTTTGTGTGTTAGGGTTTATCAAAAAGGTAATCATCTTTTGCCCTATTGTTAGTTCATTGCTAAAGATTTGTTCGGGATCGCAACGGTTGTCAAGTTTTCAAATGCGTTCAAGCAAATCAGATGAAAATCAACCTTACGGCTATAATAAATTGTTACACCATCTCTCCGAAAAAGCTGTATATTCCAACGATGTGTGCGAGAGATGTACTACATTGCAAGATTTTTTCAACAATCGTAGTTTTGACGAAGGAAACCCAAATTTGATTCAATTTTATGTACTACGTATGTAAATTTCATTGTAGATCACGGATGACTTTTTATTAATGAACTAGGTTAGCACCCGTGCCGATGCACGGATTTCACAGTAATTTATCTTTGGATTTTTGTAAATTTTGTTTTCATATTTTTTTTGAGTTCAAAATGTTCATAAGTTTACTTTAATTCATCTTAACTATGCTAACAATTCCTATAAAGACTCCAACAGCCTAATATCGATATAAATTACCAAAATAATAAGTACCTATTTTAAATTAATTACCAAAATAATAGCTATATTCCATTTAAAATTAATTAGCATTTCGTTTCAAAAAAAAAACATTTAAGTGGGAAATATTTTCATGAGATAACGCCACGTGTACAACTTTAAAAAAAAGATGATACCAGCTATTGCTACTTTAGTATTAGTTATTGATTGATCGATATGTTTTAAAAAAAAATAAATTATTGAAGCTGAATACTTGAATTAAATCTCTCTCTCTCCAGTTTCTCCCACCAAAAGTCAGAAACTAGGTTTCGCCAAAATTTCTTTTATTTCTTTCAACAATTTCTCCCAAATTTTCTCGTATTGATTTCTTCCTTCTCTAATTGCTAGAAATTTATCAACTTCACTTGCCATTAACATGTCGTTTCAAGGCAAGAAACTCATCAATGATCCCAATGGTCAGTTTTTCGCAACCATTCAATTTTCTCGAATTATTCATATACATTTTAATTCGTTCTATTTTCTTATATTCTTACAATTAATTTGCGAATCGTTAAACTTCAACAATGTTGATAAATTATGAACAAACCAGATATATTAGTGTTTGCATGTTACTTTGTGTTCAATTAGCTGCTAATATGTTAACAGTTACTGAAACCTTATTTTTGATGATAGTTGTTATTTTGACATCAATTTTTTTTGTTTAAATAATTTTTAAATGGCTATAATAGTCAAATAATCGAATATGGAGCTTCCTCTTTTGAAAGTGCTGGCACTGTCAAATGGGCGTATTTCGACTCCTATTCGAAACATGGTTATGTTTTATACCTATTATGAATGAATGTCATACTTTGTAGTTAAAATAACCCGTGCCTTGTTGGGGCTGTGTTTTGTCTTATCGTTATTAGGATATAATTTTGATTCCTATTGGATACATGGTTATGCTTTTTACCTATTAATGAATGTCATACTTTGTAGTTTAAATAACCCGTGCCTTGTTGGGGCTGTGTTTTGTCGTGTTGTCGTATCGTTATTAGGATATTATGGTGATTGGCAATGTTAGTGCTTCCAAATCCGTTAGTCCTCTAATGTGGGGATTGTGTTTCATGCAATTTGTTTGGGATGGCTTAAGTCAATTACGTTGGTTTAAAATTTAGTGGCTACTAAGGAGTCCCATGGTACATTGAAGAATTAATACTAATCTCCTCTATCCGTTATTAGCTGTCACATTGTCTTAATTACACCCCTCTTAACTAAGGATTCGGCATGGTTTTACTATTCATCTTCTATGAAAGAGTTGAGTAGGTTCTTACTGAAACAGTGCTGACATTTTTTTTTTCTCACAGCCGTGGTGACAGAATTCATCGAGGGACTGGTGGAAACTTACCCTGGATTGCAGTATTTGGATGGTTTTCCAGAGGTCTTTATTCAAATTAATCCTTTATTCAATTACTTTTCCCTGGTTTTCGGCTTTTTATCATAATATCATTTTGTTATTATGTTTGTATAGGTAAAGGTTGTTTTGCGCGCTGATGTGTCAAGCTCAACTTACGATTATGTGTCTGTTATATCAGGTGCGAATGATGTTTGTTTGCTAAAATTTTATGTAGTGATCCCAATTTCTCAAATAATTAGTCAATCTTTAAGCTTCATTTTATTAATAATATGGGGGAAGTGGGGGTGGAGGGGAGCAATATCACACCTGGAAATTCTTGGTCATACTCTCTGCCATGCTTATTTTGATATGGAGAAGATGAGAGCAAATAAATTAGAGTCGGTCTTTGCTTTTATTTATGTTGAAGTTGAGTTTTCTCACCCAAACCTATCAGTTTGATCCGGTCCTTGTGCATTTGATTCATCTCATGGAAAAATAAAAAATCAAAATGTTTTCAAGTTTTGTTTAGGTAATGACAAATATATAATTTAATTTACCAAGTACTCCCTCCATGTCTTTTTGTTGTTATCATTTGGGATGTAGACATTATTGACACTTAAAAAGAATTTTTTTAATTCTTTCCAAAGTGTGACCTGTTAGCATATCAAACTTTTATAATTTTTACTAACATGTATTTGGATATTTTAACACTTATAAATGTTCATTGAAAAATGTGCCAAAAAGGAGATAAAAAGAACTTTTAGACAAAAGTCGCAAAAGAAGTAGAACCTAATCTAGTGGGTACTTGGTTATGGGATCAAACCCCAATAAGGGCACTTAATAGGTAGGGAATTCCTTACCCTTCACCTACTCCTAAGAGGCCTTTTTTGCTAAATGGCCAGGGATGAGCCATGTAGGCTTCCCCAAGAGGGTGCTTTTTCTTGCCTAAATTATGGAGTACTTTGGTAATTAGTTGCATGGTGATAAAGTGGTTGAAAACAAGGTAGTTAAATGCTAGAAGTTTCTCTAAAAAAGTAGTTAACTGGTAGAAATTTTTAGAAGATGCAAGCAAATCAAATTGTGGTGTACAATCTCTTGGAAGAATGAAATGAATGAAGGAATAAAAGATTCTCTACTTATGTTTTCTGACTCATGTTCTTTATTCCTTGAATTTATTCTCTTTAATTTGAAGCATTCATTTCCAACACAAAAAGTTTTGTGTAATTAGGCTTGGCAAGAGCAGTTGCCTCCACCATGGCGTGTTTGAGAGATTCGAATGACTTTGTGGCTGCAGTGCTCCAACCAAATCAGGCCCTTTTCAATTGCTCAATCAATGAAAGAGCAATTCGTGTACAATTGGGCACAACCTTCTGATAGTAACCTGTTATGCCTATAAATCCCTGCCATTCTTTCTTAGATAGTGACTGGCCTGACTGCGGTCTAGCTTTCATGGCTTTAAGATGTCGTCAAAATATACTTATATACGAGCACAAAAATCCTAAGATAAGGCTTGAACACATTGCAATAACTAAAAAGTTGCCCTAGCATTTTTCAACCTTATCTTATCTTTCTCTTTGTACAAAGCACTGTAGTCCACACAAAACTGCCCATTTTTTTTTTTCACGTAACAGTAGAAGGGGGTAGTAAAAGGTTGTATTATCCCAACAATCATCATCAATTTGGTAAGACTTTCAATTTCATCCTTCTGGAATAATGGTAGTGACGTAGCGGTAAGGTCACTGGATTGTCACTGTCTTAAGAGTTAAGAGTGATTTTTGTAGGAGCTTAATAGCTGCGATAGCAGAATTTAAGGATCGCTTTCTAAACATCTAAAAAGGATCTCATGGATATTATTAATACAAATTACATAATAGAGTTAGATATACCTTTGCTGCGTGTAATCACTTCTAGCCTTTGATAACCTGCAACAAGCCTGATATTCACATCACTTATGCTCTAAGGAAGGCCAAACCTGTAGCAGCAACTTGATGCAACTTGCTAGCTGATGTGGAATAATTCTGTTACTGAAGTTTGTTAGGAAAAAGGCAATTAAGTAGTCTGAGAGGAGTTTGGTATTCTAAACTGATAGTTTGTTACAGGGGAATAATGTATTAAATAGAGGAGATGGAAAGGGAGTAGGATCATTAAGAAAAGTTGAGAGCAGTAGCTTTGGGAGAGAATCTCCTCCTCTCAAAAGAAGGGAGTAGTATTGAGGATTTCACTGATCATCAATACAATCTATCTTGGTTAACCGATTTCTCTATTATTTGCCTTTGATTGTCTGATTTGATTCTAATTCCTAGCATAACCCTCCTTCGGAAATCAAGAACCTCAATTGTGATTCCTCTACTTGGTCCACAAACACGAGATAGATCCCCACATATGCTAGTACGGAAGGAGGAAGAAAATTGTCATTTTCTTTCTTTGTATGGGTGGCCGTGTTCGTGTATAGTAGTAGTATTAGGGTTGTCTTGCTTACTCAAATGTTATGTAACATTATCATATACATAAAACCAGCCCTAATATATAACGTAAATTAGGTTATAGGAAGTCAATCCCTAATCTTTTGCCTCCCACTTAGCCCTATTAGGCTTAGCGTGCTTTTGATCCAACCCATGTTTATATGTGTGACCTTTTAGGATCCGGCTATAATTAGGACTAAGCTCATTTACAATAAACTTACATACTGTAGTTGGTTTCTAGCAAAACACTACGACCCCTAAAATAAACAAATTATTATTTCTTAATTAATCCTATTATACTTGATTAAGGACACTTCCTTCAATTGCGTGCTTCTTACCACGTTGAGGAACAAGGCTTCAAAGTCTATTGAATACCTCTTCAAACTGCCTGAGTATTTCTTATCTCATCTGGCATCTTACTGGCCAAAGTTTCAGGGAATTGGTTTGGCTGATATGAAGTTTATTTATTTATTTATTATATTGATATAGATGCAATTCTTTTTTTTTTTTTTTTTTTTTTTTTTTATAAACAAAAAACTTTGGTCTTGTTGCACAACTTATTATCTTATAGTCTTGTGGGGGGTGTTTTTTTCCTATTTATTTTAAAATGTATGTTTCCTTTAGGAGGTGGCAGTGGTCATGAGCCTGCTCATGCTGGATTTGTGGGTCAAGGAATGCTTACTGCTGCTATATGTGGGGATATTTTTGCCTCTCCTCCAGTGGATTCAATTCTGGCAGTATAACCTTTGCTCACTTCTGTTTTGTAGTTCACCAGCTAAATATTTTCTCTCTTCTGCAATCATAGAGAAATATAGATTTATAGAAGTTTGTTACTTATTTCTCAATATCCACCATGTTGAATACCTTAATTTTCTGCAGGGCATCCGAGCTGTAACTGGGCCCAAGGGATGCCTTCTAATTGTCAAGGTATTTAAACTTCTTGTCATCATTCCAGCTTGCTGAATTATTATCGTGGGATGTATAGGTAGCCTAAGATTTTGATTTTAAATGTGAGATTGAGAATAATATCCCATTCATCCACTTCCCTTGAATAGAAAGCTGGTAGGTAGGGGCGTTACTGAAGATTAGGCCCGTTCAAGGGGGCACTTACTAAGGTGTCACCTGACATCATAAGCAGGCTGCAGGGAATTCAATTGTTCATTTGGTATCACTGATGATCGTAATTTGAACAATTATTTGAATTACCATTAATTATATTGTCATTTGAAACTGTTTCTAAAATCAG
The DNA here is from genome assembly GCF_948465745.1 of Chenopodium album. Classification (NCBI taxonomy): domain Eukaryota; kingdom Viridiplantae; phylum Streptophyta; class Magnoliopsida; order Caryophyllales; family Amaranthaceae; genus Chenopodium; species Chenopodium album. The sequence continues at coordinate 34,086,490 of NC_137847.1, forward strand.
GTCCATTATGCTATTTCTCTGTCTTGAGACTCTTGACTTTCTTCTACCCCACTTTTGTGTGCATGTGTGTTGGGGTGGGGTTGGCTGACTGAATCTCTTTCGTTTCCCATGAACTTGGTTCATGCATGATCAGGAGTATGATACTGTCTCTCTTGCAGTGTTTGAAAAAGAGAGCATAAGGCGTTGAGGCGCAAGGCAATAGGGGGTAAGCACTTTTTTTTGGCCTGGGCTTGGCGTTTGTAATAAGGCGCACCAAACGCGCCTGAGGCGCACCTGAGCTGCACATGAGGCCCACCTGAAGCAATTTTATGCCAAATTTTTTAACTGTTTTTATAGTGCGCCTCACTTCAAAGAGGCGCATGGAGGCGCTGCATAACCCTTATCGCTTCAGCGCGCCTTGAGCTTTTTTATACATTGCTCTCTTGTAGTAATGCATAGCACTGTATTTGGAGTGGGCTTTTATGTTATTTGCCCATTCTCTCTTACAATTTTAGAATGTGACCTTTGGTGTTTTAAAGGGAGAAGAGTATTGTAGTATGACTGATTGACTGGTATCAGCCCTCTATCCTGCATGTAGCAGGTTTGATTGGGCCGGAATGATAGAAATTATAAACTGTAAGTTCTTTATGTGCGAGTGTATAAGGCAAAACATAAGACAGATTTATAGGGCTCAACCTAGAGCTGGAAATCGTGCCGGGCTGTGCCGCCGCAGAGGGTGGGCGGGCTGTGCCTGGCTGGGTAGTGGCGGGCCGTGCATAGATTTAAAAAATTTACGAGTACTACTTACAAGGATCTAAGTATAGTATACTAATTAAAATTACGGAATACATATTTCATATTATTATTACTTAAAAGATTGTTTAATTAAACTGAAGTCCAAACCCTAGAGTAACGCTTAAAAATATCAACAACATTCCAATCTAATGGAAGAATAATGATAAAAATCGTACAATAATTAATAAATAACTTATTTTATTATATTGGGTACGTTCTTCTTCTTCTTCTTGACGTTCTATCATCAGCGTCGTCGTATTGTGCATAAGTACGATCTTGCAAGCGATTTTCGTCATCCAACTAATCCTTGAACGCACACATTTCAAGTGTTTCGGGATTTAGACTTGTTCTTCTATCGTCTAAAACCCTTTGACACAGTAAAAGCTCTTCGGAGGTAAAAGAGGAGACTTGTATAGCGAAATTATCATGTGCCATTACCGCCAAAATTGGATGTTTTGTGCTTTGTGCTTTTCACCAATCGAGGATGTCGAGGCCGTGTTTCTTCTTCGTCCATGCCTTTCATGAAGTCGTAACTTAAGTACAGTTGCAACTCCAAAACATCGCTTTGTGTTTTCCTAGACGATGATTCACTACCCGAAAACTTAAACATTATGTTAGTAGCTTGTGCAAATAAACCAAATGCGGTCGTGTTTTTAATAAGTATTACACTTTTTTTTTTTTATTTTTTATTTATTTTTTATTTATTTTTTCACAAAAAACTACATATTAATGTTTCATCTCTCTCATCTCATGGTCTCCACCCAAACTCATTACTATTTTTTTTTCCTCACATTCATTACTTTTCAATAAATTTTAAACCCTACTATATTTCTTTTTCAATTTTTTAATACTCCAAATATTCCATGTACTTCTTATTTTATTTTAGCCAATTAAATTATCTAAAAACTATGTGGCGGTCAAAGTGTAACACTTATTAAAACATGGAGGGATTGATAATAAAAAGAACATAAATAATAAAAATAACCATAATAATATAATGAACTTTAAATACTAAATATATAAATAATATAAATAATAAAGTTATTTAAACAACATATCGATTTTTTTTAAAAAATTGAAGGGCTGGCCCGCCATGCCATGGGCTGAGGTGTGCAATTTGATGGCCCGGCCCAGCCCGACCTGCTAGGCTGTCCGATCCTAGCCCGAGCAGGCATAGCCTGGCACGATTTCCACCTCTAATGCTAATGTATGTAGAAAAGGTCAATGCTGTATGCCTGTAATTGATTGTTATCTATTATGGTAGAGTACTAGACCTCTATCTCTGCGACGTCTAATTGGTAAAAATTTTCTCATTCTGGAAAAAAAAAATCATTGGAAGAGTTGCTTGCATCTTGAGCACTGTATCACAATAAGTTAAGCAAGATTTCTAACTTTGATTATTCCCTACCTTGTTGTAGTAATGACGCTTGCTAGGTCTGACAGAAACTGACTGCTGATCTGACGGTAGCGAGAGGGCTCAATGTTTTTGTTTTGGCTGTAAAATAGTTTATTATGGAGAAGAAGAAGAAAGAAGTACTGAGAATGGTGGAGGATCTTGAGTTTGAGTGGATAAATAACATATTGCTAACCTGCATTGATTTAGTTGCCGAATAGTATGAGCACCACATTTAATGTTTCCTCATTCACTCCGTTGTATGGTTGTCTCTTAGATGGACACATCTTCACCTAAAAGGTCTGATTGTGAGTATCTAACATTATATTCTTATAACAGAATTACACAGGGGATCGCCTTAATTTTGGTTTGGCAGCTGAACAAGCAAAATCTGAAGGTTACAAAGTCGAGGTATATGACTAATTTTTCTTGTATATGTAATATTTTAACAAGAATTATCTGATAGATTATACTATTTCTTTGTAGATGGTCATTGTAGGAGATGATTGTGCTTTACCTCCTAGAGGGATAGCTGGACGTCGAGGTTTGGCGGGAACTATTTTCGTCCATAAGGTTGTTTCTGAGTTTCTCCTGATTGTGCACTTGTTGGGAGTCACTTTTACACCCATAAGGGTTCTGTTGTATTCTCTAGTAGTACCTTCTTTACCACTTTTATAAGGCTCATAATGCTGTATAACCGTCAAATTGACATTAAACATGAATGCAACATTGAAAATGACAAGAATGGAACTTATATGCTATGATGTGTAGGGATTTTTGAACATAGAGTAATTATGTCGCATGGACTGGATGTAACAGGGATAGGAAATGTATGATCCAATAGTCAAAATATTGCCATAGTGGCACACCTGAAAATAGCAAGACTTAGGAGTAACTAGACCAGGGAGCATTGTTGGGTCTTGGCCTAAAATGAGAGGGGCTAAGAGTTGAATCTCTTAACACTTGGTCAAAATTAATAATTATGCAGCAACATTTTATAAGTAAAATATGGTTATTTAAGTTTATTAACTAGTAGATCAAAATCATTTGCAGGGGGCTGGGCCCAACTAACCCCGGTAGAAGGACCCCCTCTACCAGGGAGAGATTGTTTGTTTTTCAGCCTTGTAATTAGCAAATTCTATGTTAAATTTAGAAAATTTGGCAGGCTTCTGATTCCAGTACTGTCGTTCTTTCTGTAGCCACGCACATATTGTCCTGATTTGCAGCCTTGTCCTGTCTCCGACTTTATTGAAGGCTAAGATTTAGAAGCTAGTCAAAGTTTCTGCTTAGGTTGCTAGTTTGGAGAATTCTATGTGTGAGAATTTGCAGGATTGTTGGCCATTTATTGCATCAATGAAAGATTATGAAATTATTTATTTTTACTTTGGATGATGCTTTTTATTAAGGTAGAATTAGTTGGCTTTTCCCTCTTTCTTTTTATCTTTTTCAAGAGAAGTATTGAGGACTTGGAAAAGGTGTGAGGTACACAAACTATGTGGCAATGTGCATGTTTTGCTATTTTATAGGTGCTCTGTTTAGAAAGGAATGATAAGATACTTGAGATTGGATGTCTTCTTTAATATCCTTACGTGATTAGGTGTTTGGAGAATGGATGCATTTTTGCTTAAACGGCTTGTGAAGAAATAATAAAACGGACCGCGGCAAACGCGTGAAAAAATTCACAGCATTGGGTTAAGTTATGTTTACATATATAAATTGACAAAGTTTTCTTTGAACATATTATAACCTAATTTATCAATATAAAAGTGTAACATATTTGCGAACAAAAAATTACAAAATATTATGTATAGACTATATAAATAATTACTAAAATATTTTTTTGTCAATTTAAACAAAAGAATGGATGTAACGGATTAAAAAAACGTTCTAATGCACGGCGAGTCACCATTACATAATGGATAACACGGAGAGAAAGATGTGATTTTTGTCGTGGCGTTATATAGCCAGGTTTCGCTGATTAGAAAACCCAAATTAACTTTTATTTTATTTTATTTGTTTTGATACCTACCTGGTGTAGGTTGCTGGAGCGGCAGCTGCTGATGGTTGCTCCCTTACTGAAGTTACAGCTGAAGCTAGAAGAGCATCTGAAATGGTTGGAACTATGGGTGTTGCATTATCTGTGTGCACCCTTCCTGGTCAAGTCACATCAGACCGTTTGGGCCCTGGAAAAATGGAGCTTGGTCTAGGAATAGTAAGCCAATACTTGAAATTGTGTAGTGCTGCTGTTACGTGGCTATGTGTGCTTTGTTTTGGCTTAATTATGGTGTGCACCTTACTTCTTTGATATTCTTATTTGAAAAGAAGAGCTTTCAAATCGGGTCTGTGGGCCGATCTCGGGTTGGGTCTACTATGAAATAGTTATGCAAGGTATAGTGTGTCCATGCAGATTGAAGGCGAGATCTAGCTTATTTGAGTCATTTCGTGTTTCTTTCCCTGGCAAAAGCCTAAAACAGCAAAAAGCTTAACATTTAGCTATTCCAACCACCTCCTTTTTTCCCTACTTCATTTCTTCGAAATCATACAAAGAAATTTAGGTTTGATATACAAGGACAAAATTCTTAAATCCAAGGATGCTACATTCCTCAAGCTTTGAAAAGACATCTGAAATCCTGATTTCATTCTTCTAGCAGCTCTGATAGCTCTTGTCAAACTCTTCAGTTGGCTCTGAAACCACATCATCTACTTTCATACTTTCGGGAAATTGAAACTAATAATCCCACCTTTGTCCGGTCTTCTCAAAACAATCCCAGCTTTGAATATTCCGAAAATAATCCCACCTTTGACATCAATCTTCTATTAACAGAACATGATCGGTTTTGATGGGTTGGTAACCTGTTAGAGAGGGTAACATGTCACGTGTCGATTTTTTTATTGGTAAAATTATTTTAAAAAAAAAAAAACTCCTTTTGCCCTCTCCCTTTCCCCGCCTCCTTCTATGGCTTCCCAGCTACCATCCTCTTCCAAAGAAACACCGTACCAACGCTGCCCCACAAATTGACAACCACCATCAAACCACCTCGTCTCACGCCAACAACAAACCAACAGCACTAAAATCCCAAAACATCCCCCATAACACGAGCAAGTTAACCCTAATTATCAAAAAAAAAATTATACTTCGTATATATTTTTGGAGCTTTTTCCTTCAATTATTCTAAATTATCTCAACAACTAAAAAGTTTATTTTGGATGAATTGTATGATAAATTTAATTTTGAGTGATTTGATAGTGGATGAGTAGAGTGCAGCAGCAACTTAGGGCTGCTTGGTATTTATGCATCCAGGAAGGAGTAGTGGGTTGCACAAGGGAGCATTGTTGGTGGTGGTCGTAGCAAAGGGGTGACGAATATTAGTGAGGAGATGAGTTGGTGTGTGATGCGGATTGGATGCGTGGGGTTGTTGTGGTTGACTAGGCGTGGGTTTTTTTGGGGGTGGGAATGGTGGGCACTGGTAGGAAGAAGAGGGTGGGGAGGTGTTCTAAGGTGTCAATAGTGGAGGTGGTGGTGTCAGTGTGGTTAGAGAGGAGAGAGATTAAAGAAAAAAGAGCAAACAAAAATTTTAAAAAAATAAAAATAACCTGTAAAACAGGTTGTAGGTTAAAAGGACCGTTAAAAGAAGATGGGGGTCAAAGGTGGGATTATTTCTAAATTAAATGAAGGTGGGATTGTTTTCAGAAGACAAGGCAAAGGTGGGATTATTGTTTTCCATTTTTCCTTTTTTAAAATAGTGCTCATGGTTTTCCTCACTATCCTCACATAATAGGCAATGCCCATCATTATCAGCCCCAAATTTTAAGTACTCTATCCCTTGTTTTGAGTCTGCTCTGAACAGCAAGCCAAGCTATAAACTTATGCTTATGAGCTACCTCTTTCTCCCAAACAAGCCAAGGTACTTCGAAACGCTTTGGTGTGCCTAGAGCCTTTTTATACAGCTGCACCTTGGGAGATGAGGCCTGAAAACTTCATACATATTGCTGATCTTGTTATGACAGTCCATTACATTCTTCATTTTTCTCCTTGATTGATTGCACAGATTTGCTTCCAGTACCAGCTTGTATCTTTACTAGGCTGATAATCCAACCAATTTTGAGTCCTCAGGTAGAATTAACCCATTTCCCCCATAAATTCTCTTGCTGTTGAGCTATAGCCCAAACATGCTTTGTCCACTTCAGTTTTTATTGGGTTGTTCTTGGGTTGGGTAAGTTATTGACATCTCTATGGGAAATACTTACTTGGCTATTAATGATGTTTCCTATTCCTTGGTGGACTACAATATTAAAAAAATATACAGCAGAAAGCTTAGGTTTATTAGTTGTTACTGTTATGTGCTTATGTCTTGGCGGGCTCCTTTGGCTGAAAATATTTTGTACTGAATTGCTGATATTATCAATATGCTGGCTTATCATTCTTTTTGTCTCATACAAATTTAATATTTAGTAAAAAGTAAGGCAATACGAAATCTTATCTATTTTGAATACTCACTAAGCTAGTTTTATGGTTTTTACAGCATGGAGAACCTGGTGCTGCTGTGGCTGATTTGCAACCTGTCGATGTGGTTGTTGCTCATGTTCTTATGCAAATATTATCAGTGGTACGTCTCTGCAAATGGAAATGTTTAAGCTTCAATTCTCTCTTTCTTATGGCCATGGCCCCATGGGTGATCAACCTCCTTTTTTTTATTAATTTTATTTTATTTTTTTTGTTGAATTGTCGTGACACATGATGCAATTATTGCTCCTGACCTCTAATTTCTGACTACTTTGTCAATGCCAGATTAAGTACGGAACTACAGGGAGAAAAAAAATATGGAATTTCGATAACCTTTTGTTTCTCTTCTTTTTGTTGAATCTTTATAGGATTAGCTAAACTTGGCTTTTTGTAATTTTATGGGTGAAATTTTGCATCATAACGTGAGAGCTTATTTGGCTATAACCCTCTGTTTTTAAATGGGCACCACCAGGGTTACTCGGACTTGGGTACATGTGTCAGAGTGGATCTGAGTGTCGGACCCGACAAACTGAAATTTAAATACACGGGGACCCTATCCTAACACGGGATGGGAATGGGGGATGGGAAAATAGGAAATAGAAGTCAACTAACATTTGCAGACGTACATCAATCTTAAAATGAGAGAAGATTGTTTCAAAAGAGGGGAAAAAACATAACAGAGAAGATTATAAGACCAGCGTGGCTTCCTTGATTGGCGCCAAAAATGTATATTTATGTTCGGTATTTTACATTTAACAAACGTACCAATTTTGAAATCCTAAATTATTGCTCCTCCTTGATATAATTGATCCAATATGAATAAGTAAGCATCGGTAAGCCAATTGGCGTCTTTAGTTTTCCCTCTCTCTGCGGATCCGGTACGGAATCCTGGATCCTTGTCGCATCGGGTTGACTCGAGTATGAGCCAAAAATGGCTGTGTCAAAGTAACATAATAAGACCTCTGTTTTCTTTTTTTTTTTTTTTTTTTTTTTTTTTTTTTCTTTCTTTTAGTAATTTAGTTCATTTTTATCTTCGAGATTCCAATGCAAGTGGAATGTAATATTCAATTGAGTTTTTAGTACTTCAAAATATAAATATGTGTGATCTTGTTAGATTAATTTTTATTTTTGGCTTTTAATCTTGTATTTTTTATGATTTTTTAGAATGATGTTTTATTATATTAAAGTATAATATTGCTTTGAAAACTATGTAAAAAGCAAATAGGACAAATTAAAAAATAAAAAAAGAGAGTACTTATAAATGGTATTGAGATGTAGTATAGGAGCATAAAATTCATAAACATGGTTAATATTGGGGTATCCAATAGATTATAAACAAATTTCACAATAATTCAATGGGAGTTAAATGGAGTCATTGTGTGAGTGTAATTTGGGAATTACATACTACCTCTGTTTTTTTAGTTGACATGTATTCTTTTTTGGAAATTTTTGTTTAGTTGACACGTTTTCTTTTTGGGTAAGTTTTGTATTGTAAGATGACAATTAGAACATTTCCATTGGTGAGACTCAACTTTGAGTATTGAAATACAAAATGAGTTGTTTTTTGCCTTCAATTGTGATACCCAACCCACTTCTCAAATTAACAACTCATGTGAAGTCTAATTTTCCAATGGTGTGACTATGTAAAGTATACTAATGTCACTTTCAATTTATGACCCACCAAGTCCATATTATAAGTTTTTCAAAAAAAAAATAAAACTTAAATAAATTATAAATATATTATAATATTGATAAAGGGCCCACACTTTTTGTCAAATGAGACTCAAAGTGGAAGATCTGAACTTAGCAACTTTCATTTGGAGTTGCTATGTTTAGATACCAACTTATTGGTATCCTTTGCAAAAAATACTCTCTCCTAAAAAAACTTCCTGCAAGTCTCACCATTGGAGATGGTATTATACCCTTCTTTCTCATCCCTGATAATATACACTTCTCTATCCTCTCTCCTCCGTACACGGTTCGTGCCCATCTCTCTCCTTTGTCCCAAATGAAATAAACAGTCCTCCCCCTCTCCTCCATACTCACTCTTTCTCTTCTATGCTTCTTTCATCAATTCATTACCTATGTTACTCGAACTCTTCATTTCACCTCACGTACCTGTGTCGGACTCTTGACACTCGGACATGGGTGGGACACTTGGACACTTCATTTTAGTTCAAAATCATTGAAATTTTTCAATAAATAGCCGGGTCGGTCACTTGGACACGTATCCGTGTCGGACATGGGTACTCAAGTCCAAGTTACATAGTTCATTACTCCCTATGGTTTTTCTCTCTCCAAAATTATCAAACAACTATGATTGAAATTTACTCCGTATAAATTATAAAACATCATCGCCCTCAATTATATGCAAATTAATGGAAAGAATTTCTCATTTTTTTTTTTTTTACATATCCATCTCATCTGCACCTTCGCCACTCATTATAAAGAAGCCAAAAATCATTCATGAAAAAAGGTTTCCGATTTTATACAGTTATTAATAATTGAAGCATTATGGAAATATTTGAGAAAAAAAATCAAAGGATTTGCTTGAATAATAGTGGTAGCCATTGTTAAGTCTTGAGCTTCTTTATATTTTTTTGACTCTCTCCTCCGTAAATGGATTTTCATATTAACAATTATAATCAATGTTTTATTGATGTTATAACTGTGAACTTTATAGTTTAATTTAGTTGATTGAGATTTTTTTATTTATTTTGAATATTTAATCTATACGACTTCTGGAATTTAGTGCAGTGAGTGTTCTTGTTAAAGAAGAAGAGAGATTAAGAAACTCCAGTAATCAATGAAGATGATGACCACATTTGGTCCAGGAGTAAAAAAAGCAGTGGGGTAATGATAATGTGAGGGAGTAAAGTGGAGGGCAATTTAGTTTTTAAATATATCTTACTTCCTTCCTTAATATACTCGCCAAAATGAAATGGGTCAACTAATAAAGAACGGAAGAAATAAATTAGGGTACATGGTGAATTTTTCTAAGTTTTGGAGTGCATAGCTTGTTTCAAGGTTCTGTCCCATCTTTTTGTTGGAAGGTGAGTGGGTGATTCATGAAGAAGCTTTGTTTTAAGATTATTCTTGCATTGCTAAAATATGCCCTGGATTTCCCCCCTTTCACAATTTGCATTTTTACTTGGAAGGCTAAAGTTACTCTTATGGTGAGAGCTTTGTTTGACTTTGGCATTAGCTAGATATGCTTAGGTGGAATGTAATGTCTGGTGAAGGCTTGTTGATGTGTATGGGGAGTGCTGGGTTTTCACTTTCACTGTTTTGGAGCTGCTGCATATTTGTTTTGTAACCTTTGGCATTTGGTGGTACAACGAGTTTGGTTTTGAAAAGCTTGCCTTGGTTGCTTAGAAGGCTGAGGTAATAGACGGGGGATAAGGTCTGGGGAATAACTTAAGAATGAGCAAAAAAGTTCAGATCAAGTCCTACCAGTCTTAGTGGTGAATTTGTAATATCTGGCTGGGATACACAGATGCATTTGGGAAGTGTAGGGTAAAATTACTTATTGTGTGTCTGTTTGCTAAGGCTGATGGGGAATTTTAAAAATTACTTGACTGGAAAAATTCACCTTAAATTGTTTATTATCAATTTTTTTTTTTCTTAATTAGATGGATCAAAATTAGAAATCTAAGTTTGTTATTTCTCGTTGGACATTGGAATAAGATTTGCATATCTTTTCTGGTCCTCTCAATCATGTACGAAGTACCTTATTGGGCTATGAGAGATTGAGAGTTACTTAATTTCAGAGATTTAGAGAAACTGGGTCTTTGTAACTTTTTGCTGTTTACTGAGGACAGCACATTCTTCTGAGAATTATATAATCACAATTTTCATTCATCACATATAAAAAAAGCTTAAAAAAAGAAAAGAAAAAACCTGAGTATGTGCAACTTTCATCAAATGGGTTGTGGGAGAGCTGACTAGTGACTAGTATCTTGTAGGGTGTGATGTGTTTTTGCCTATGTGGGTGGTCCATTTGATTTTGAGAAAAATGTTATCATTCTCTTTTAATTGTCTCTGCCTGGTTATCTAAAATTCTTATGCCTGTAAGTGGGATTTTTAAGTGATTCTTCCTTACGGAGCTTCAAAAAACGGGGAACACGTATATTTTTCCCCTTTTTTTAACCACTTATCCTAGTGACACTTTGCTTCTGATTTCTTTCTAAGGTGATGCATTAGTCTTTTGTTAGTAGTTTTAAGATATTGTTTGATAAATTTGTGTAGAACATGTTCATTGGTCTTGGAATTCAGTTATTATCATTTTATTTCACTTTACCTATCACTTTGGGGAAGCCCTGTAGAAGCTCAATGAAATGATTACCTTCATATGGTATTTGGCTTCAAACTTGTGGTGGGTCTGTTTATTGTAACTTTTCCTGCATATTGTATCTTGCCTCATCATAGACTTTTCATTGCAGGAAACTAATTACGTGCCTATTGAACGCGGAAATAATGTAGTCCTCATGATTAACGGGTAGGTTCATGGGCCTTTGGTGGTTTGAAGTGTTTTAACAGTTTGTGCTGTATATGTCATCTACAATCTCAATAAAAATTTGGGTATTGATAGATTTTGATATGCCATGTATAAGTCTTTGTTCTTTCTATCTTAATGAACGAATTTTCACGAAAATACTAGTTAAGAGGAGCGTGGGAATGTCCACCTTTCAGACAATGTTACTGATCTACTAGGGGCATGTGGTGTGGATTTTATTTTATTTGTTAAAAAGTTATAATGATTTGATACATTTCTTGTTAAGACAATTTTAGCGTGACTTATTCTTCTTTTATTAATCTGTGAATAAATGAGTACTATCCTAATTAACTCTATTATAGAGATATCTGCTGAGAGGTTTGTTTAACGTGGAACCTCATTGTGCTTGTCACATTTATGATAGCTAGTCCCTTGCATATTGCTTTCTAGATTTGGTCTACTTCACGGAGACAGGAACACTCGTTTAATGTTTTGAAAGCATTGATGATGTTATCATATTATTTTTGTTGCTGTTGCATTACATTTTGTGAAACTGTTCTTTATGTCACAGGTTGGGTGCCACTCCTGTGATGGAACTGATGGTCGCTGCAGGAAAAGCTGTTCCTAGGTTGCAGTTGGAACATGGACTTGCTGTTGATCGAGTGTATACTGGTTCTTTTATGACTTCCCTTGACATGGCAGGTAGGGTCCTATTGAAGCAAAGGAGTATTTTATTTGGGTAATTCTTTTGTGGTTGATTTTTTCAATGCTGTCAGGATTGTCAATTACTGTCATGAAGGTTGATGAAGGAATTCTGCAACGACTAGATGCTCCAACAAAGGCTCCAGCTTGGCCTGTTGGTGTGGATGGTAAGTGGTTCGAACTTTAAGATAAAGACAGAGATATATCTTTTGTTAATTTTCTTCTACTTGATTAGAAATCATTGTCAAAACCCACTAGCTGATTTGGCAATCAATAAATCAGGTCCTTTCCATGTAGTTGATTACATGTGGTTATTTTTCAGGTAACCGTCCACCTGCAAAGATTCCTGTCCCAGTTCCACAATCTCCATTATTAAAGTGCAGTGAGGTATGTCATGCTTCTTTAAGAAATTGAGTAGTGCCTGAGGATATAGGCCCCTCCTTGACGCTCCTGTCAGTGTTGGTTTGAATATATTCCATTTTCTGGCAAATTACAATTGTCATGTTCTAGGAAGGAATTCATAGAAGCTGTTTAAAATATACGAGTTTTTGGAACTGTATCTTAAGTTCTTCCATATTTTATTTGATTTGTAGCAAGGGAGATGTTTAAACATTGTCATATTTGAATGGTCTTTTTCTAGTCTATAATTATATTATGGTCAGTGTCTTCACATTTTCCTGTCTGGGATCCATTTTATTTTAGTATTATTTTTCCAATTTCTTAAACTAACCTCCAGGTTTTGGTGGCCTGATGCTCATTTATATGCAGCTTTATCCATGTTTTTTAGATTTCTAGGAGGCTCTGATGGCTATACCGTTGATCATAAGTTGCATTTATAGACCTGGAAGTTTTATAATTCTATTGTAATCCAAAGTTGATACGTCACCTGGTAGAAATTTTTACAGCTTTAAAAGTAGATCGTGTTCTTTTTTCTCTATACAAGCTGTACACTGGCTCTTATACTGCTGCTTAACCTAGCAAAACCAATCTCTTTGAGCCTCTGGCAGTTCCATTCTTGACCACCATGGACTTATGTTATAAACTAACTGCAGTCGTCAGTTCATCACTAGTGTGCACTAGCTCATACAGTGCTATCAACTGAAAGTATTTTAGCAAGCTATGTACCATGATTTCCAAATACTCATTTTAATTTATCTATTAATGAAGCTGACTGTGGTATTGATTCACCAGCTCTCTACTCGGCCACAAGAATTAAGTGAACATGGTCATACTCTTGAGGTGGCTATTGAAGCTGCAGCCAGTGAATTGATCAACATGAGGGATGCTCTTAATGAATGGGATAGTAAAGTTGGTGATGGTGATTGTGGATCTACTGTATGTATTTCCTTCTTAATTTCTATGTATCTTACATGCTTGCAACTATGAGATGTACACCACACAGTTCTAATAACTTGAGTGTTCTAGATGTTTCGTGGAGCTTCTGCAATTTTAGAAGACGTGAAAAAATAGTAAGTTACTTTTGACTTGCTTGAAATATCTTTTTTGTGTTACGAAGCTATAAGTGATTCATATTTGATTTTCCTGCTGCTATTTTTCGCATTTCTTTTTGCTGTTTTATGCATTCATTGATGCCCTTTATCATGGAAGATTTAATCAGCTGCAGTATGATAGTTGGTATTTGTACTTCTATGCTTGGTGTTGTTACCCTACGATTTATTGTTGAGGAAAGCCAACTATGCATGGGGATAGGAAGAGGGGGTGGGTGGGTTGTTGGGGGGGGGGGTGTGGGGAGGGGAATTTTTCAAGTGAAGCTTGCTTAGTATTGCAGTGATCCTTATAAGAATAAAAGATAAAGGAAGTCCATATATTCCCATCTTGATTTCAAAAGAATGTAAGATTTTGAAACAACAAGAATGAGCTTAGCATTTGATTGTCAATGTTTTGGTACTTAGCTTAGAAGTATCGGTGAGAAAAGTCATTTACTTATGAGGGTTATTATAGCTGTCAATTTAGTTGTTAGTCTTAAGCTGATTGTGGGAAAAGTGATACGACAAACTTGTGTTGTATTATTTGTGGGAAAAGTGATACGACAAACTTGTGTTAGATAGCAGAAAGCTCAGGCAAGCAATGGATTACAAGAAGCCTTGGAGAGTGTTGTATTATTTTTGTTTATTATCTGTTTTTTTCTAACCAATCTTTTGTTTCTCTCTTTTCTTTTCATATACCAGTAGGCTAGGGTAGGATATATGTTTAAAAGAATTTATGAGGGGAAAGTTGGCCTCAGATTGGAAGTGAAATCCATCAGTCAATGCTCAGTTACATTTAATGTAATCATAGGTTTTGAGAACAATAGAACAGGTCTATTTTCTTATTTGGTAAAGTGGCCGTTTTAGTTCAAATTTTCTCTCTAAATGCATTAATAGATGGTTATATTGATTTGGTCAATTTAATTATTCATCTATATTTTATTTTGATTGAGTATTTGATAAAAATGTACATATATAAAATAAGCAAAGAAACATATTATAATAAAGGACATAAATTCCTGGAAGAAATTTTCAGATTCTCTGAATCTTGACTAATAGATCAATTTTAACTAGTGATTAAAATAAATAAATAAATCTTTGATGATGTCCTATGATGTCCCTGCATAATTCTAGATCCTAATTTGGTTCATGCTGCCTTATCCCCAGTATATTTAATCACAGATTCTTGCTATATTATTGATTCTTACACTTTTCTTAGCCTGAGTTTCATAGCTGATAGGAGTTCTATGTGCTAGCAGAGTAGCAACAGTATAAGATAGTGCGTTGTGATTTTTTATTGACTTATTTTTGTTTTGTTTTTCTTTTCTCTTTTCCTTTTTTTTTTTTTTTTTTTTTTTTTTTTGTTTTTGTAACTGTATCAACTCTTTATTCCTAGTAGTTCTTTAAGCCAATGCATATCATTTACGTACTTCCTCCAAAAATTCAGTGGGCCTTTGGTCCTTTCTCTTTTGAATGTAACATGTTATTAATAAAAACTCTTACCATGAATAGTTTATAAGAATTTTTCGCAAATTCTGACTTTTTATATATTTTTTATTTTTATCTAGTTATCCTTTGAATGATGTAACAGAGACTGTAAAGGAGATTGGATCTTCTATCAGAAGGGTCATGGGAGGGACAAGTGGTATAATGTATGGTAGTTTTCCCTTCTACTTAGCTTCCCTTTATAACATGCGACAAGTTCGTGTTTGTTTTTTGTTTTCTTGGTCTCTCTAAGCACTGAGACTTGAGCTTTATTTTTGAAACAGATATGACATCCTCTTCAAGGCAGCATATGCTGAATTGAAGTCTACCAACCAGGGCAGAGTTACATCTAAAGAATGTAAGATTGAAATCTGTTTAAATATGTCAATCATAGATATGAGTTCATTAACAACTGCTATTTATTAGGGGCGTCGGCACTTCAGGCTGCTATCGCTGCTGTGAGTAAGTATGGAGGGGCGAGTGCTGGCTACCGCACACTATTAGATGCTCTTATTCCAGCTTCAGAATTACTTCAAGAGGTTGGGTTTCTATTGAATGTGTTCTCTTTGAACCATTAAAGTTAGATCCTTCCCTGCTGAACTAATGTTCTGTCATTACATGCAGAGACTAAATGCTGGGGATGATCCTATCGATGCTTTTGTTCTCTCATCTGAAGCTGCTATTAGTGGTGCAATGTCTACTAAGGACATGCCTGCACAGGTTGTTTTCTCAAATGGCTTGATCTTTTAAACCTTAATCACACCAGGGTTGTTTAAAAATTCTAGAGGTTTTGTACTTATAATATTTAAATGCCAGAAAAAAGAAGAGATATTTTATTATAAATCTTTCAATTTTTATTTCCTCTGTCTCACATTATTTCAAACTTTTATCACTACACATAGTTGATCATAGTTGCTGTTAGGTTATCAAGTATTATTTAAACTGAAAAATCTATTTGATGAAATTTAGTGGGGTATTTCTATGGTTAATCTAACGGAAAAAGTGGGCCTGAAAAGGAGTTAGTGAACTTTAAAGAAACGTGAGAAATAATAGATAATTGCTATGATCATACCAAAAGGGCGCGTTCAAAATATTGTGGGGCAAATTATAGCTGAAATTGTTCAACCAATTTTTGAACGGACGGAGTAATATTTATGGAATTGAATTTAATAACTTGATCCTTGACTTTTTATATTGTAAAAAGTCTATTGTTTTATTTTATTTAAGTAGCATTGGTCAAGAATTAAAGTCAACATCATTTTTGAGATAATTGTGATATATGTAGATGTGAGAGTGGTAAGATAGCTAAAGATGTTTGGTGTGTAAAATAGCTATTGGGCTTGAATTCAACTTCATTAAGATAAGTCATGTATTTAGATGTTGTATTAGGAATCTGACTATTAACCCCTTAAATGTTGCAATAGAATTGGAGTTTACTTGAAGAAAAAAATAAGATGTATTTAATTATTGTTAGGTTCCTAATCTAATTAAGTTTTTGACTATTTATTTTCTACATGATTTAGAATTTTTTGTTAGATTATCTAGAATTATATTGCTTATAAAAAGAGACTTATATGTTATTTTGTTTGTGAGTGATTGAGATTTATAGTTTTAAAGTTTTTTGATATAACTCTTGAGAGTTTGTGAGATTCATACACAACCTAGTGATTATTTGGTTCAATGTTTGGTCTGTTTGATCATTTGGTTTTAGTTTATAGGTCCGTTTGACTCTACATTAACATCTAGTTTTGTGAAGTCCATTTGACTTTGCAAATTATATAATCTACTAATTTCATAGACATTATGGGGTCTTTAAAAGAAAAATAAAAAGTTTGTGGTGCATAATTTAGGTTCTGTAAGATAGTGGACTGAATTGCTCATTATGATGTTTAAGAACAGTACCAATGTACCATAGATTTAGAGATATCTGAGTTCAAAATAATTCTGTATGCAAGCTTGTATATGATCATGTATGAATATTTTTTAAATATTATTTTTTCATGAAAACCATTGTCTAATATCACGGGCACCCAATTGTCAGGGCATTATGCGGTTGTGTAGACCACACATGTTGAAAGTCGGCCATCATCAGACCTTGTATTTGGGTTTACTTGAGATAAAATTCATCAAATACCTTGTTTGCCTTTTATAGTTATGTAAAAACAATTTAACTTTTTTGGGTAATATGAATGTGCAAAAGTGGTACATGGCTCAATGTGACTAAATGTATTCCCATAAATAATAATTAATAAAACTGAGTGAAACCATTTTACTGCAGTGTTTTGGGCATCTTTGCAGTACTCTTGCCTTTTTTTTCTTGGTTAGTTGAGGGGCTTGTTTTGTTTACTTTCAGGAGGATTCTATATTACTTATGTTACACGAACACATTAAAACTGGGTTTATCATTTGTTGATTTGATCTGATTTGGGATAAAAGCTAAGTGGTGCAAGTACAGTTCAGACACTTGAAGGAGTCATACGGGTACTGGTCAATGTGGTCATCTTCTTTTGTCTAGCCAACCAATGGGAACTTTCTTCATACAGATCAGATCTAGGGTTTATTCTTGCATGAAAAGCATTATTTACAAATTGAGTGTGGGTGCTTTTTCTATACTTGAGTGGATTTGTTGTTGCCCACTGATGGCCAATTTTTGGTAGCTGTAATAAAGGATGAGAACCGAAGTGCATTAGGGAAGAGGTGGGATTTTAAGTCATGAATCTTTATGAAGAGGATGAGGACTTAGTTGGTTACCATTGCCTTGCCAATAGGATAGTGGCAGTGAGGCTCTTGCTTGAGATAGATGGGGAAAGAAAGGATAGAGGAGAAAAGGCAAATAAATACAGTTTTGAGCATGGTTATTTATGTTGAAGAGGTACTGTATCCTGTCCAAGAATTGGAACTAGTCAAGGTTGATTCTTCTACAATACAAGGACAATTAAAAATTGATGGGTAAAAGCCGAGATAGTGAAGTGATTTCCTTGTTTCAAAAAAAGGAAAACACATTTTTTTTTAACCCCTATTTAGCTCTCCATTTTTTCTCCTCTTTTCACATGATAAACGGTTTTAAATTAGAAGGTAAGAAGGATAGGGTCATCAATTTGAGCTGCTGGTTCATGATTTTTCTTTTGGTTCATTTTATGTGCTGCATATGGACATGTGAGTAGTGTTTACACTAGAGAAACTTAATTTTTAAATTTGAAACCTTGTAATGTTTTTCAAGCCTTCCAGATTGATGAGTTTATAATATGTTTAAAAAGGGGCACTGGTAACTTGAGGCAAATTATCGTACAACCAGAATCTATTCTGCTTATCATGTTATTGACAAAACACTGTGGTGAGGATGTAAGTACATAAATAACATGTGAGAAGGTGAGAGTTGACCATATTTATGGGCTTAAACCTCCAAAAGAGCCACTTGCTATGTATTGTGCAACTATGCCAAGAAAGAATCTGTTTAGGTAGCAAGAAAGGCACCAAATTGATTGATGGATTATGTTAGCTGAGGGAAGATACCTTCCCAATTACATAGATAACAGAAAAGAGATGATCCTTATAATCTAAAAGTTGTTTTTTGTGAATGAACTATCTTACTAAATTTCTGTTTACTGATGGAGGTTGAACTTGTTGGATTCCCTATTCCTACTAATACTGTGTTTTGTGCAACAAAATCATGATTTAGTAGTCACTCTTTCGACTTTTAGAGGGATTTTTCACTTTAATAAATATCAGAGTATATGGCAGTAATCTTGTAAAAATAGGGTGCAACATTGGAAAAGGAATAGTCATTCTAAATTATTTGTTCTCATCATTTTCTTGTTTGCTTACAATGTGTCTGATAATTCTGTGGAACTTTTCTGCAGGCTGGCCGCTCAACATATATTTCCAGTGACATTCTAGCTTCTGTTCCAGATCCTGGTGCTATGGCTGCTGCTTCATGGTATAAAGCATCAGCTTTGGCTGTCAAGAAGCTTCAACAGACTACATAGTATACTCCATCTGTTGCGAAGTTTTCTTTCTGCCCCTTTTTCGGCCACTCAACCTATACTTCCTGGGATATTATATTTTCTGTTCCAGATCCTGGTGCTATGGCTGCTGCCTCCTGGTATAGAACAGCAGAATTAGCTGTCAAGATGTTTTACCAAACTTGACAGTCTAGTTTATTTGTTGCCAAGATTTTTCTTTGCCCCCCTTTTTTGGCCGCAGAGCTAAATTGATGTATAATCTTGTGCATATTACAACTGCAGTTGACATCAGTTCATCTGCTTACCTCTATGTATCCTTGAATCAATCAGATTTTACTCTTACAATCCATGGACTTCCTTGGAGAATGTGTTTCACTCTTGATTGAATTTAATTTTATACTAGTATGTGCCCGTGTTGCTACGCAAAATTGTTAGTTTTATATCAAAGTATTATTTAATTAAGGAAAAATTGTCAAAAATAATATGATCTTTTATCGGGCTTCCAATAATAAAACGACCTTTAGATTATTCCAAAATAAAACAACCTATACCTTACATCTGCTCAAAATAGAACGTGATTTGATGGTAACCAGTTTGACAAGTTATCATGACACTTGTCAAGTTGTGATTCCTAGTTTTGTAGGGGCAGTTGTGATGGTAACCTTAATAACCACTCTTCCTTGCTGTCCTCAAAGATCACCGCTGAAACTTCCACACAACGCGGTCCCCACATTTCCTCCAACGGCCCAATACCCAAACGATGGAATGGATCCTGTGAAGTCAATGGAATGGGCAGTGGGGATAGGAGGGGGTGGCATAATAGGTTTAGGGATGGGAGGGGGTGGTAGAACGGAACGCGAAAGGGAGCAGGGAGGAGATTTAGGAAATGTTTATTATTATTATTATTATTATTAAATTAAAAATCAAATTAAAAAAAAGGAGATTTATATATAAATAAAAATAAAAAATTCTAATCAATGACAATGCAACACGTGGCTAATGTTAACCTATTAAACAAGTTAATGGTTTTTTGTTTCATTTTGAGCAGATGCTATAATATCCTAAATTTTTAATTTTTTTTGTATATTATTTATTTAATTATAAATTATATATTTGGTCAAACTATTTTAATTATTGGATTATAAATAAAACAAGTATTAATATTTGGGTCAATAAGTATTTAATCCAAATGTAGCCCATCTTTATTATAAACCCAATCATCCTATTTTTATAGTTGGACCAACTTTTTCATCATCTAAGTTTATAATTCTTATAAACTCAAAATTTACCCTAACCTACTCTACACTATAAATACTCTTTCAATCCCCAAAATTTCCCACACAAAAAGTCAATTGGTCAAGGTGATTATTTTCTCCCTTATTTCTCCTTTTCTTTTCTTTCTTTTCTTTTTCTTTCTTTTTCCCCTTTTCCTTATTCTTTTTCTTTCTTTTTCATGATGTTGTGGTGCGTGACTCGTGGGAACACTGGCCATGTGGCGCCACCACGGCACCTACTGCCGCTGACCGGCGGTTAACCGACCTCCGGCGACCCTGTCGGCTGACCGCCGACCACCATCCGTGCTCCCCTCTCTCTCATTCTCTCTCTTCTTTGTTTTATTATTTAATTTATTAGTTTGGGTTTATATTTTAATTGTCTAAAACACGATTATTTTGGTATCAAATATGTTTTTATGTTGTCAAATTATAATTTCAGATTATTAGTTTGGGGTTTATGTTTTAGATTATAAGAAATAAAGTTGGGGTTTTAAAATTATTAAAGATGTGATTTTTAGGGTTCTTACACAAATTGATTTGGGGCTTTTGTATACCTAATGATTCTATTGATTAATTGGGCATAAAAGTATGTTTTGATAAAGTTTTAAAGGGAGTTTTAATCAAATAATGTTGCTGGAATTTTATTTAAAGTAGTAAAATTGTGATTTTAATAAATGGGTTTAATTATCCATTGAAAGAGAGACTAATTAAGGGTTTTAAAATAATTTTCAGATTATTATAAGTTATTTAAAGTGAATTTAAGTTGCTGAAAATTGTGTATACAAGTGTAATTAATATAGTATTATTGACTTATTGTCCCTTTATGTAGGATACTTGGTTCGGGAATTGTTGTAGGGTACTCGGTTATTTTAAGATCTTATTTGAGGTACGTACGCGTACTCGGAAATTTATTAAGCGTGTAGAAACATGTTAGGATTTATTTAATTGATTCCAAGTTAGTGTCATGCTAGAAATTGGTTTGAATAGTTGAATTGAAATGAGATTGGCGATTTGAATTGGATTGATTGAATTGAGAATGGTTTTGGTGAAATATTTGTGAAGCATGATTGGTTGAAATAAATTATTTAATGGAATTGGTGATATTGGAATATTTTCATTGAACCATATTTTTATTATTAGCATGTTTGAAGGTTTGTTTAATTAAACTAAATGTTTAATTTTGTTTGGAATATTGAAAAGGAATTTTATTATGATTCATATAATTTTTATTGATGCTATAAGCATGAGGAAAGAACTATTTAAGTGTCCATGTACACGAGGATTAAATTATGTATTGGTGCCTTAGTGCGCTTAAGGTGTCTTTAACACCGAGGGATAGGAATTATGGCGCGTTATACGTCTAAGGTGTCTTTGACACTGAGGTAGATTTAAAAAGGGTTCAACATTCAATATTAAGTGATCACTAATTATTTAAGAATTAAATTGGAATGTTTAATTGTTTAAATAATTATAATGTTTGATTGTGTTATGGTTTGTGAGTCATCACCAAATTTAATAAAATGTAAACAACGTAAAGTGAAAGAGATTACTCACCAAAACTCTTGGAACGTATATACCTTGTGTATGAACATATGGGGGGAGTTATGCGACTTTATATTTGACCATAACTTCTACCGGGAGTACAAGACGCTGTATATTCCTTTTTATTATTTTGCGCAGGAATTCCACCACTTACGAGTAGTTCTTTTATGCTGGCACGGTTAGCTCCTGTGTTAGTACCCCTTTTATTGGGGCAGGTTAGGGAGAAACCCGTTCGATGCGTAATCAAGCTAAATAAATTATTTAGTTATTTATTTATAGAGTCATGCTGAATGTTGTATGCTTGTAAACAGGTACAACAAGGTAAGTTGTGTGATGATAGGATGAAAGCATGTTAGTGTGTTTTATTTACGATTATGTACTCAGCATTGCTGATTGTGTGTTTGTATATTTGTTTGGCCTTATCTTTACTTTGGCCCTACGATGACCCATTTCTAATGGCGAGTAGTAGTGACAAGTAGAGAGGAGTTTTTCAGCTAATGAAGCATATTCATGATGGACATGAGTGAAAAGCGAACCATGTTTCGCTTCCATAAGATTATGATGAGGTTTACTCTTGATTATTGTATATATGCTTGTGAGACTGATGCAAAGGTTTTTAAGTTTTATTTGGTTTTGGTAAGGGCCTACAATGGTTCCAAGTTGTAGGTTGACTTCGTTTAACTTTGATTTGACTTTACTTTCGTTTGGTTGGTTTTTAAGTTGACTTATTTTGAATGGTTTTAAAAATAGTCTTTCGTTGTGTGTATTTGATAATCGTCTTAGCCGCTCTTACGGTGGCAGTAATGTCTTATATTTTCCTATTTTGTGTTTCAAAAAGAGTAAAATAAGTATTTTGAAAGAAAGGAATTTCTAGGGTGTTATAGATGCATGTCAAAGGTCGTTTTATTTTGGAATAATCAAAAGGTCATTTTATTATTGGAAAACTGATGAAAGGTTATATTATTCTTGACAATTTTTTAGAAAGAATAAAAAACCTCATGACACACTGATCAATACTCAACATTTTAATTTCTCAACCTCCCAACTAACATACAACCCCAATCCTAAATGACAACTACATCAAAGGTTAATCATAATAACTGAAGGAGGCCTACTCACATCACAGGAAGAAGTGCAGTTTTGGAATAGAAGATAAAATAAAAACGATGCATGCATGCATCAACTAAGTTTAAGAGGAAATGAATTTCGAGACTTTGAAGCACCATTATATGGATATGTGTTGGGAGAATAGAGCCCTAAAAGAAGATCTATGGAAAGCCAAAAAATTTGGCAATATTTTAAACTAAGGGAGTTAAATAAACACGTTTTGAATGACTTCTTTCAATATATTTTAATAATTACTGTATCATAACATTCAAAAATATACCTTGCAAAGAAATTTTTTTGGGGTTATATAAACATATTTGAATTACTTCTTTTAATATATTTTAATAATTATTGTATCATAACATTAAAAAATATACCTTGTAAAGAAATTTTTCTAAGACAAATTTAAAGTTTCAACAAAGCTATAAGGAGAAACGTATGGAAAAACAAGATCAAGCAAGGTATGGAAGGCTGATGCGAAAATTCTTCCTTATACAAAGGAGAAACAAGGCTGAAAACAATAACCTTTCCAATTGAAATGCTAGATTTGCCAAACAACTATGTGTGCCAATTGTTTGGCAAAAATATACATTTACCTTAATGATGAATGTAGTACAAAGAGCACACCAACCACAAACGACAAGAGGTTAGTAAAACCCATTTTAAAATAACAATTAAAGGAGAAACAAGTGCACCAACCAATACACATATCTGGTAGTGCTTTAAGACGACGTAAAAGAACTGAAGACATAAAACTCACCACATCTAGGCGTCGAATGAATTACTATCGCCATTGAGGCCTACCACTGAAAATGGAGAGTCTAACTCCATACCCCCCCCCAACCTAACTTAATAAGAGGTAATTTGATTTTATATACTCTAGTTTTACAAAATTTAAAACCAATAATTGCTACATATGTATATTGAACATTGTTTTCTATCACAGGGGTCAGCAATAACTCAACAAATGCCGACCAAAGGGCACTTTCAACACCACTTACACTTCATTAAAGTAACTTTACAAATACCTCATTTTTACAAAAACCTACAATAAAACACTTTTAACCTAACTTTGTCACTCCTATATGACTTCTTAAAAGGAAAATTCACTAAAAGGAAAATTCACAAAACAGAAACTTTGGTGGCCCAAAAAACACGTGTCGAGATTAAGGTGCAAAGGTTTTGATAGAGGAAAGAGTTAAAAGAGAAAAGAAACATGACTACCCGAAATACAACATATGTTGTCAAAAAGGGAAGGTTATACTCCCATTGCTTATCGAACCACAAGACTAGTCGCTTCTCGATCCTAATATTGGGTCACTCTCAACAAGGTTCAAGGAATGCATTAAGAACTTACAATTCTATATTTGCATTCACGTCAATGGGAGACAATGTGGACAACACTATTGGATCTTTGTTACCACAAAATGGGAAGCAACCTAGATCACCCAACTCTATGTGCACGACACTAATGACAATGAAATTCAGAATATAATTAACTCACTAGTAGCAACCGACCTTGACCCTAAAATAGTTTATGGACAGTAAAAAATGTTACATGAGAACAATCAACTTGCAAAAGTTTTCGAAATGGCCAGGGAGCGATTATCTAATGTTGAAATGCAACCTATTTCAGTTGGCCTGATTAGAACACGTTCAAAGGATGGTAGACAATACAATATAACGTCCAATAATGAACTTAATTGCAGCTTTGATTGTGGGAAATGGAGAAAGTGAAGGAGGTCAACGAGATGTCATAGTTGAAGAAAAGCGTCACGGACTTCGAAGGATATCAGAAAACCACCCCAATTTCATAGCTTTACCATAGCCACTTTTATTCCATGTGGAGAAGATGGCTATAGAATTGACATCCCACACCGAGATGCAGAGTTAACAACGCGTAAGAAACAAAAAAAAGTCCAATGCGCGAATATTATGCTTTCCACTTGATGGAAAGATTAAATGAGGCTTGCAATCTCATTCTTTGCGGTTGTTTGTGCCAGCAATTGATTGTGGATGCATTCACATGCATGTAAGAAGTGATGAGGTTAGATTATGTTTGTCTTAACCAGAAAACAATAAGAAAAGAAGTGTTTTGTGGATTGATCGATGTTGTTTCCATGGTGGAAAACTACAACAAGTTTTCTTTCCATCCTCCTTCACTACTAGGCCTAGATACATGGTGGAAAACTACAATGATATAATGGCCATTATGGCCATTTGCCGATGGGGTGAACCACCAAATCTATTCATAACATTTACTTACAATCCAAAGTGGCCAGAAATTACATAATTCTTAGTAGAAATACTAGGTCAATGATAAGAGACCGACCAAACGTTGTATTTCGCGTATTTAAAATCAAGCTAGATGCATTAGTACGTGATTTGATTGCAAGAGAACATTTTGGGAGGACAATAGAATGTAGTACCTTAACCTTAATTCTGAGTAAAATAATACTACACAGAAAAGATGAAAGCTAACAATTTTTTTACTTATGTAGTGGTATATACCATTAAATTTCAGAAAAGGGGACTACCACATGCGCACATCCTATTATTCTTACATCTGGATGATAAGCCCCAAAGTCCATAAGACATAAACAAAATTTATTTGGGGTGAAGTATTGATTTATTTATTCATTGCTTTGCTTAGGGACAAGTAAAGATTTAGCTTGGGGGAGTTTGATGAATCTATTTTATATATATTTTTATTCCCCGTCCTACGGTCATATTTGTGCTTATTTGAGGTATGCGGAGCTATTTTTATTACTAATATACGTTTTCTAGTGTTTTTGTTGAGTTGGTATTATTTTGTAGGAATTTGCATATTTATAATAATTCCCAATCTTATTGAGCCACTAGAAAATATTAGAGTCGGAACATATTTTATGATCGTATATTAAAGCCTAAGACCGAGTTAAAGAAATTTAACTTAGTGAATAAGGGCTCGATTAGAGAAGATAAAGATCTATATTACTGTTATGGATTAACGAACCAAGCACTATAAAGGAGTTGGACTCAAGTCAAGAAAGTCCATGTAACAAATCCAAGAAATCGGGCCCGATCAGATGAATAATTAACTGCTGGACGTGCCTTTTCCTTGGGCCTTACTTTAGCTACTAGACTAATAGTGTTTTTGGGTTATTATCATTATAAAAGGATGGAATATTATTGGGGTTAGGCAAGCTATTCTTGAGTTTTAGTTTATGTGGGATTTGATAGTTTTGTTAGGAGTTAACTTTAGCTTTTTAGTTTCAGTTTCTTTACGCAACTTTTAGCGTTTTATTTTTTATTTTTTTAAATTTTTTTAAAGGAAAAATACAAGAAGTTAGGATAGTCTTCTCTCAAGACTGTAACCCAACCTATCTGAAGCAATTAAAAAAGAAAATTTACTATCTAAAAAAAGGATCAATATCCTGGTGCGTTTGCATGAAATGACCTAAAGAAGCAACATAATCTGCTGCTTTATTGCCCTCTCTATAGATGTTCTTGGACTCAACGGAAGAAAAGAGACGAAGGAGCTCCTTAACATCTTCCAGGAGTAACTGAATCTTCCACGGGCACTGAGCTTTACCCTGAAAAATACTAATTATAAGTAAGTTATCCCCTTCCACGGGCACTGAGCTTTACCCTGAAAAATATTAATTATAAGTAAGTTATCCCCTTCAATAAAAATATGGGAAAAACTGTGGGACCGTGAAAGTAGAAGGCCATTACGAAGGGCAGTAGCCTCAGCAATAAGAGGCGTACTTGTGCTAATATTTTAAGACCGACTACAAATATGATTACCTAAGTGGTCTCTGATAACTACACCTCCAACATCTGAGGCACCACGAACAAAGCCATCAAAATTTATCTTAACAACACCATGATGAGGAGGAGACCAGGAAATCCAAATGGTCCGAGAATTAGCATAAGAAGTAGAAGGAGCTAACTGATTATCCATAGAATCCAAATAAGAGCGCAACTTCCATTCATGAAAGATGTTTTGGGCACAGGATAAGATAGCCGTAGAAGAGAAATTCATGTTCTGAAAGACAATTGAGTTTCTAGTTTTTCAAATACTCCACATAGAAGTAATAATCTTAATCACAGAAAAAGAAAGATTCCCACGCAAAATTCTAAAAAGATGATAAAAATTATTATGAAGAGGAACATGACCTAGCCAATTAGTAGTAGGGTTAGCAGTCCAAAAATGTTTCGTAAACAAACATGAAAGGAACAGATGATCCAGTGTTTCAACATGGAAATTGCATAAAGGACATGTACTGGGAATGTCCAACTAACAATGAGCAAGATTAGCTCTAGTAGGAAGAGCGTTATGAAGAATTTGCCAAACAAAAATTTTCAATTTTGGAGAGATATCTAATTTCCAAATCCAAGCAAATTCGCACTTAGTGTGGGAAGATATGTTATGGGCTAACCAAGTAGCAGATTTTACAGTAAAATCTCCTGTGTTAGACAAACCCCAGCAAGGTCCATCTTGGATAGACGAGGAAGGAAGAGGGATACCTTGAATAATTTGGACTAAATTAATAGGAACAAGAAGGGATAGGGCCGTAACATCCCACTCATTAAAGTCCGTAATAAAATGATCCATAGTGAGAGATTATGGATATATGAAATATCTAAATTTAACATAGAAATAATATTTTCAGAAGAGCACCAATTATCTAACCAGAAAAGAACACTAGCGCCGTTACCAATTTTCCAACAAAGTCCTTTAAGAAGAAGAGGGCAGATTTGGAGAATTGTTCTCCAAATCCAAGAGTCCTTCGGCCGAGGCTTATACTCAAAAAAGGTTTGTTTAGTGAGATAATTTGCGGTGACCGAACGTACCCAAAGGTTATTTGGGTCTGAGATTATTTTCCATCCTAACTTGGTTAAAAAAGCCAAATCCACAGCTTTAGTCTTACGCAAGCCTAAACCACCATAACTTTTGGGCTGACAAATTTTATCCCAGGCCAAGAAATCACGGGGATTCCATTTTTTGGTGGAGACTATTTCCAAAAAAATTTTCTATTAATCTGATCTAATGAGGTAGCAATACTTTTAGGAAGGCGGGTTGTGGACATTGAAAAGGAAGGTAAAGCTTCCAAATTACTCTATATGAGAAAAGTCTTCCCAGCTTTGGAAACTGTATTAGATGACCAGTTGTTCAAATTCTGTTCTGCTTTAGTTACTAAATGCTGGAAATTATGTTTTGTAAAAGAACGGGTTGTAAATACTTTACACAACTTTTAGTGAGTTTCATAATTTAGCTTATTTAGTTTTTCTTCTAGTTGATGAATTTTCGTGACTGTGGTTTTGTTTCATTTTTTATAGGAATAATGTTTGCTTCTTTGTTTTGACTATAGTTTAATTTGATTGTTTTCATATTAGTTTTATTATTATTGTTTTAGTTACACTTAATTTAATTGCTTTGATTAGTTTAGTTTCAGTTATGCACGAGTAGTTTTATTTTAGGGTTCTTGGGGATCCATGATTAATATGAAGGGCTGATTTATTATTATTGATTGTTAATGTTTTGGGTTAATTTCCTATTGATTGATATAATGCTATGCAATTAGATTAGCGTTGGTTTAATTGTATGAGTTATGCAATATTGATTCGAGATTCGGGAGATGAGAATTGATGTTTAGGCTTAGTTTCAATAGGCATGTTAATTTATAAATGGTCAAGTCAAGATTCGAGAGATGCGATTTAATACCGCTAGATTAATTATGTGATTATCATACGTAGCGAAAGCCCCTTATAATCTGGTTAATTTATGCATTGATAATTGATTGTTGTCTTTCATTGCGTAATATTGTTTATTGGTGAACCCATACCCTACAGTTTTATTTATTGTTATTCTTATAATTCTGAATCACGTTAATTTGATTAGTTCCTTTAATTAATTAACATAAAATCACATTGGTTACTTAATAATTTAGATTATAATAATTTATTAGGAATAAAAGAACATTGTTTCCCTATGGATTCGACCCTACTTCCCTATCTAATATAGTTAGTGGTTTTAGGAATTACTTTTGCTTTGAATTACATCCCTAATCTGATCCCATAGAGTTTCTCTTAGAGCAAGATCATTAAAACCATACACGCACCCAGGAGCAATCAAAAGCATAGCCTGAAGCTTTGTGAACAACTTGCATATGGATTAACTGAGCCTCTATCTTTGAAACATTAACATCAAAGATATGAGGTAACCAGATCACCCAAATTATCCCAGCAGCATGCTTTGCATAGTTAGCTACTATAGTAATTCCCAAATCTAGAAAAGACTTTCCCAAAATTTCTTGCCTTCACCTTATCCTCAACAGTCCCAAAGAGGCCTAACCTATGTTGTTTAAGAAACTAAAGCACATCACACACATTCCAAAAACCCCACTTATCCATTAATAATGTGTGAGCATACCCCCTCCTTCATACCTTCCAACACACTAAACCTACTCCACTCACACTACTTTGCTTTTGTCTTGTGACCTTCACCTTATCTTGTATTATACCTGTATTCTCATCATCATCACCCCCTCACCAGCTCCTATAGACTTATCATGGCCAGTATCATCATAGTTCATGACGTGATCAACATTATTTAGTCACCACATTCTTCTTAAAAAGGCCTCCACACCTTTTTGGTATAAGCTTGCTTCTATTTTCTTGCTCATATAATATGATTAGGACAATGGTCTGCCAAGTGTCCCATCCCTCCACACTCCTTGCATATCACTGATTTCTATTCATACATTACTTTTTGTGTCACATTCTTCCCAGTTTCATCCAAGAATTCCACAACATCGGGGATCTAAACATTGAATTGTACCTTAATCATAATCATGGCATAATCTAGCTTCACTTTACTTGTAGTTGCTCTATCAGTCGTAGCAACCTTCTCTACACCAAACTTCCCCCAAATTCTTCAAACAAACCCATTAATGACATTATAAGGAGGTTTAGAACTCAGCACATAACAAATTAATGATGAATTCCTGAAATCATCCTCCTCTTGAATGTCTTCAATCGTGATTTGCATCTTCCCATTATCGCTCCCATTATTCATAACATTATCTCTTCTAGGAAGGGATGACAATGGATCTGGATCCGATCCGGGTCCGTGGATCCATATCCGTTCTTCATGGATAATGATCTTCCAAATCTGGACCCGACGGATCCGAGTCGGATCTGGATCCTGTGCTAAAAACGGATATGGGTACGGGTCCAAATGAAATATCCGTATCCAGATCCGTTTACCCTTTTTAACAAAAATATTATACTAAAATGTAACCCATATAAGTAATCCCAAGCCCACTAGTCTAACTCAAACCTAACACTCCAACAATCATACAACTTCTCCCAACCCTTATTTCTATATATCTTATTTCTTCTGCCCCCCTAAACCCTAAAGGAAACTCTTTCTCTCTCTACCCTAAACAAGGAAGTCTAGCAGCCGACATCAATACTCAGGCAACCTTGCTCTCCCTTTCTTTAATATTTCTCAGGCGAAATTGACCAAATCAACATTTCGGTAATGCATCCTCATCTCTTTGGCATACCAATATCAAGCCCCCTTCTCCATATCTGAATTTTGTACTCGAATGAATTTATGTTCATGTTAATTCGTGAATTTTTTTGTGGTCATATTACTCAATACTACTAATGTAATTTTAATTATAGAAACTATTTCAGTTGTACTTTGACTAATTTTGTAATCCGGTTATGTTGAACTAAATTCGTGAATTTTAAGTTGCTTGATTTTTTATTTTTGTTAATAATACAATCTGGTAATTAAAATGCATATTTTTTTTAATTTTATTTAGCTGTAATTTTTGCACCAAATTAGTAATATGTGAAGGATCCGTTCATGACCCGTTTTAGACCCGGATCTGTAGGATCCAACGGATATGGATATGTGTAGGTGTCATTCGAAGCGCGCTTACGTAAGCATGTTATGAATATGCTTGGCACTCATAGGAAGTGGGAATTGACATATACGATTAGGGACAACGACTAGGGACAAATAAAGTAGGGATCCGCCAACAAGTTTTTAAGGAACTTGTGAACCGTTCACGGATCATAAAAGGCAACCACGATTAAGGGACATCGAAAGGCAATAACGATTGACCTATGAAGGTTACACCCCATTCATAATCCATGAAATTATTAACTCCATATGATCCGGAACCACAAAAGGAGGATCGGGGATGATGGTACGAAGTGAGTCATGGAGTCACATTCGCCCATATTGGCCTCTACTCGATTCTTATTGTGAAAAATGATTCCTGCGATCTGAAATGCATACAAACAAAATATTCAATTTGAACTATTTTTATGCTAAATTGGTTGAATAATAATGCAACATATAATTCTAAAATATTCGTGATCACTTGATTAAACAACAAGATTTAAAAAGGATCCTAAACTGGTTATCCAAATTATCTTATTAGTCATGATTTTTCAATTACATATTCCCTTTAAACATGCAATATGGTGATTAACAAATATAATAAAATCAACATTAACATAGGAAACAATTTAACAATAATAACATTAGTCAAATTAAATCATAACCCTAATCATTATACTCAATAAAGAATAAAAGTAAGAGTAATTAAGTGATTAATTACGCACTTTTTGCGTTTCCTTGAATTGCTACATCATGATTAAACTGTTAGTAACTTCAATAAAAATATAAATCAAATTGAAATTAAATTAAATAAAAAGTAGAGTTGATTTGGTCCAAACCCTCAGTTAATTCTACCTTCCACGCCTTGGTTTAAGTATAGAACTTCGGGTGTTTGGACTCCTTAGAGTGCTTTAGGGGAAGTATTATGAAAGAATAGGGAAGGCTAGTATTATGCTAGAACATAGAAGAGAGAAGAGAGAATGATTTGATGTATAAGAGAGGAAGAGAGGATGATTTTTGGTGCCCCGAAACTGAGGAAATTAGGTTCGTATTTATAGAGAAAATGCGTAGGGTGAAGCACGGAACCCTAGAAGTGAAGGGCTGCGAAGACAAAAAACCCTATAAAAACACCGTGTCATGGTGTGAAATACCGTGACACGGTACACAATGCCGTGACACGTCACCAAACATCGTGGCGCGACAAATCAAGTTTTTACGCGTTTTTAAAACTATGATAACTTTTGATCTGTAACTTGAAAAAAGGAATATAATATATCATTGGAAAGCTTATCAAGTCTAATTTCCAAACCAATTAAAATCAGGTCAAAATTTTTTTTAGATTATAAGATATGGCCGTTTTAGTGAAAGCGTGTCGGTTTTGGGCCGAGTTTAGTGCTTTACTCATATCTTCTCCGTTTTAAATCGGAATTAGTGTTATGATATATCGTTGGAAATCTATTGAAAGGCCTATCCAACCAAATAATATTTGGATCAAAAGTATAGGTCCAAAAAATCATATTAGCTCGGTTTTGTGATGTGGACACGAAAAGTGGAAAGTAAGTTATGGTTTAGCAAAATGGGCTAGGAATTGGGTTGGTTTATGATATGTATTAATATGTATTTAAGCACTCCAAGATTAAATACTGAACTTGACCAATAATGGAGGTGATGAGTGTCATTTATGACACTCATTTAGCATCTTTTAGGATGGATATTAATTGCCATTATGGCTCTTTTATCTCTTTTTCTTTAGTGTTACTTGTTATTTCTCTAGTTTGTGTTTTCCTTAGTTGTTTTCCCGTTTTCTTGCATTTCATAATTTATTTTTCCTTTCATCCTTTATTTGTTGCTATTCTTTAATTTCAGGAGATTGGTGATGTTCAAGGAGCTCAATGGCTTTTTCTTGGGATTTGTAAGGCTCAATATGCAAGCCGGTCTCTATGATGTTGAACTCACCGTGGAGGCCTTTGGAAACTACCACCCCCAAAATGCATCAAGTGGAGCGCACGGAAGCATCAACGGATGCACGAGAAGGGGCTCCTTGATCCCAGGCGCGGGCTCGCACAAAGGCGCACAGGGCAAGGGCGCGGTAGCGCAAGTGTAATGTGCGGCCGCACAACTCTTCTCCCCCCGTTTCGTACCCATTTCTTCGCGGTCGCGCATGATGAGGAGAGGGCGTGCCTATTAGGGTTCTTTTTGGACGTCTAACCAACTTCTCCTTTGTTAGTTTTACTATATATATATTTTTCCTCTTTTTAGAGAACAAGGAATAGAAA
Organism: Chenopodium album; assembly: GCF_948465745.1. Taxonomy (NCBI): domain Eukaryota; kingdom Viridiplantae; phylum Streptophyta; class Magnoliopsida; order Caryophyllales; family Amaranthaceae; genus Chenopodium; species Chenopodium album. The sequence goes on from NC_137847.1 coordinate 34,119,397, forward strand.
CAAGAAGAATTAGACTAGTTTTAGAGAGAGAAGCTCAAGATTTGGGAAACTTTATTCTTAGATTTTAGAAAGAGAAAATTGGTAATTGATGATTGCTACCTTTTGATCTTCATTCACCTTGATAATTATCAAAGTTTTGCAAGAATTCCTTTCTCTTTTATGCAATTTTAGTGTTTGATCTTTGATATATTGTTGAATTTCTATAGATTGTTTGATTGGTTGTTGATATTTTGATTATAATGTTGATGATTAAATTGATGATTAGTTTAGTTATGCTTTTCAACTTTACAATGTGTAGTGAGTAGTTCCTTTGCTAGGGATGTGGTGAAGCATGTATGAATGATAAGCTATTGCTAATTTGGGGGTTTTGTTTGATTGGATAATGTGATTAAATTGGTTGATGGAATTTGTGCATGTGTTTGATTTGACGAGGAGTAGCTAACCTTGATTATCAAGCTAAATTGAATAGTTTCAATGATACGACACATTGATTTGGAAGCTATTATTATCGTTTGATCTTGTTTACGATTTTCCTTTGAATGTCATTCGTAGAGACCACTAGCTTGAGCCTAGGAAATAGCTCTTCAAGTGATTTTGATTGCAAATACCGTTTTCCCTCGCATTGCTTGATTGATCAATTTCCTGACAAATTAGCATGTTTATCATGAATGCATGTGGATCCTAAATCCCTAGTACTTTGATATTGATTTCTATTATTAGCTTTTATTGTGTTGATTTGATTGTTTAGACCCAACCAATTAAAATTTCGGAATAGCTTAATTAGAGATCTTAGCTTATACCTCATTCCCTTGGGTTCGACCCGGACTTACCCCTATACTTAGGGTTGGGTTTGGTTATAAATTTGGTTTGATTGGGGGGAGTCTTAGAACTTGACGACCTAGGTTTTTCTCTTGTCAAAGGCGCTATTGCTGGGAAATGGCATGGTTATTTGCTATTGTTGATTGAGTCTATTCCATTTTATTTGAAAAATACAAAAAGATTTTCTTTCTTTTAGGCTACATTTGTAGTCATGCTATTAATATTTTCCTTTGAGATTTGTATGCGTAGGAGGAGATCGAAATTTAGTGCCATTTGATCCGGAAATTAAGAGGACCATAACAAAGATAAGGGTTGCTAACCGTTCCTCAAGCTCGAGTCCTTCAAGAGAGGAAGACCATCAAGAAGAATAAGAAGAACGAGAAAGCATGGGTGCTAATCCAAGAGTAGCATTGAAGGAGTTGGGAACTCCGGGAGCTTATAGATTTGATAGCGGAATTTCTCCTCCTACGACACTAGCAAATGACTTCGAGATAAGACCGACAATGATTACTTAGATAGAGAGGCGTCAATTTAGTGGAGCCAAGCATGAGAGTCCCCTCAACCATCTTTAGGAGTTTGAGAAGTATAGTAATACCATCAAGATGAATGGGGTTACTCAAGAGTTCATTCGACTTAAAATTTTCCCTTTTTCTCTTATTGGACGTGCTTTAGAGTGGTTGGATAAAGAGGTGAAACCAAACTCTTTGAGGACATGGGATGAAGAGACTAAGGAGTTTCTATCTCGGTTCTAACCACAAAAGAAGACGGCCAAAGCAAGAGCTCTCATTCAAAGCTTCAAGCAAAAGCCCAATGAAAGTCTTTATGAGGCATGGGAGAGGTATAAGGAATACCAAAGAGAGTGCCCACATCATGGGATTCCCACCTATCAAACCATCCAAATATTCTATGGAGATCTAAGCCCTCAAGGAAGATCTTTCTTAGATGTCGGTGCCGGAGGCCATATCATGAACAAAACGGAGGATGAGGTTGTGGAATTAATTGAAGATGTGGTAAGGTATCACATGGATTGGAAAGAAGGTGAGAGAGAGTCGACAAGCAAGAGTGGTTCTACGGTGTATTCAATCGACCATCTCAATGCCATCAACTAATTATCCTCACAAATTTCAAACTTGGGAAAGAAGATGACCTCAATTAAAGCAAAGCTTGAGAGTGCTTCATCACAAGCACCAATTCTTCCCTCCCACAATAAGAGGAGAGGTACATCTTCTAACTCTTCTCCTCCTTCTACTTCAAACAATATGTCAAATGGATGTTTGTTTTGTGATGGATGTGGATCATATGACCATGATGCTTCTAATTGTCCACATGCTTTTGATAATTGTGATGATGTTGATAACAATGAATGTGAACAAGTGAACTTTGTTTCAAACAATAACAATGGGAAAAGATTTGATGGATAAAGGAATTTTGGGAATAGAAATTTTCACCAACAAGGGAACTTTGATAATTATAACCAAAATGGTGGTTATAGGAACCAAGGAAATCAAAATTTCTGAGGCAACTATAACAATCAAGGCTATAATAATCAAGGTCAAGGTCAAGGGTATGGAAACCAAATTCAAAACCAAGGCTATGGTAACCATCACCAAAACAATGGCCAAAATCAAAATCGGGTTAATTAGAGCAACCAAAATCAGGGTAATTTTCAAAACAACAATCAAAGGGGACCCCCACCCGGATTTACTCCAAGAAATCAAGGTAATGGTGACAATTCCTATGCCCAACCTTCATCTTCTGGGACTAATTTAGGAGAAATCATTGAGAACAAGATTTTGAACACTTATATGTCGGTGAGTGACAATAATTTCAATGAGATGATGACACACAACAAAATGCTTGAAACACAAATAACCTAATTAGCAAACACCTTTAAAGAGAGTGCTAGCCCTACTTCTTTTCCCTCTCAAGGAGTTGATCCTAAGAAACCGGTGTATTCTATCACCACAAGGAGTAGTAAAGTGCTTGAAGAGAGTGTTTCTAGAAAGAGTAAGGAGGGTGAGAAGGTGAGTAATTCATGTGAGAAGATGCCAAAGAGGAAGAGAAAATTGATGAAAAATTGCATGAGGATGTGATCAAACCCAAACTTCCATATCCCCAAAAGTTTTTGAGAAACAAGATTGATGAGCAATTTGGGAGATTTCATGATATGCTTAAGGAAGTTCATCTTTCTATCCCTTTTACCGAAGCTATGACACAAATGTCAAGATATTCTAAGTTCCTTAAGGAAATTTTGAGTGGCAAGAGAGAGTGTAATGAAGTTGACTCGGTGAAAGTTGAGGAGTGTTGTAGTGCTTTAATTCACAATGATTTACCTGAAAAGATGAATGATCCGGGTAATTTTTCAATCCCTTGCAAGATTAATGGAAAAATGTTTCAAAATTCTCTTTGTGATCTTGGTGCTAGTGTTAGCATAATGCCTTATTCCGTTTTTAAGAAGCTTAAGCTAGGTGAGCTTCTCCTAACCAACACGACCTTACAATTGGCCGACCGTTCTATTAAGTTTCCTAAGGGAAGAGTTGAGGATGCCCCCCTCTAGATAGGTGAGTTTACAATTCCCGTTGAGTTCATTGTGCTTGAAATTGCGGAAGATGACAATATACCTATCATCTTAGGGAGACCATTCTTAGCTACTTCGGGAGCTTTGATTGATGTGAAAGGTGGCCTTATTACATTGCGTGTTGGTAATAATAAGGCGAGTTTTGAGGTAAAGTCAATGCATGAATCTTTGTCTTTTGTAAAAGGAATTATGTGTATCAATTCACCTCGTTCCAATGATAATGTATGCATGTTTGTGTCTTCTACTATCGATGTTCTTGAAGCTTGTGATGATGTTCCTTTAAATGTTGAAAGCAAGACGGTTAGTGAAGATAACATGGAGTCCTCAAAGCTTGTGGATGAGGATGTGATTGATATACCTTCATGATTTGAACTCTATCCAAGAGAGGTTGAAGATGACTCCAAATGTGTTGATGGTGCAAAGTCGTCCACTACAAGGAGCAAGAAGAAAAAGAAGAAAAAGAGAGCTTTAATGAAGAAGAAAATGAAATTGAAACAAAGCAAGCTTGAGTTGGAATTTTCAAAACAAGAGAATGCATCCAACAAGGAAGTGGATTTTCCAAGGAATGGCATGAAGTTTGATCCCTCTACCGCTTTGGACAAAGTGGTTTTCTTTGACCCTCCGTGATTTGGAGGAACGGTCGAGCTTAGGACCTTAAGCAAGCGCTTCTCGGAAGGCAACCCGGTTTTCTAACCTTTTCTTTTGATTCTATTTTTCTTATTTTTCTTTTAATTGCTTTTCTTTATTTCACTTGTTTTGTGTTTGGATTTATAGGTTGTTTTCATGGGAATCGGATCCCTTCAGAAAGCATGAGCATAATGGGAAGGAGTTTCGTGATTAATGATGAGATTATGCTCGATTTTCTTGAAATTCAAGTTATAAGGGTAAGGTAATCAAGGAGGTAAGATTGGGAAAATTTGTGCTTAAATGAGAAGGGAATTTGTGCTTGGTGGGTTCATTATGGTGCTCTCATTAATTTGGGATGTTGAACCCATTGTCAAGGCGTTTTGAGACTGATGTGTTTAGTGGGTTCAATAATCCCGGGATGATAAAGATGCATAGAGCCCATAGTCGAACGCACTAAGAGAAGAAGCAAGGCAAGAAGAGAAGCAGCAGGGGTGCGGGTGCGCACCCCCACTGCGCGGCCGCGTAGGTTCCCAGCACTGAGGCTATTTCTTTTTCTTTCTCCTTTCTTCCCTCATAAACTCACCCTCGTCCGCACCCCTATTCGCTCTACCCACAAAACCCTAACCTTAATACTTCAAATCCTTCACTCAAATCCTCATATTCCTCACAAAATCACCAAATTTCTACTCAAATTTCATCAATTTCACCAAAATACATACTACTTTCCTCCATTCTCTTTCCTCTATTGAAGAGCTAATTGGGGTTTTTCGTTTTGGTGGATTTTAGAGCTCGAAAGTTGGTCAAATTTGCTTCTTGTATGGTTTAATCATCTTCTCTACCTTTATTTTGCATTATTACATCAATTTGTAGTGAGAATTTGATTATTCATACTTGTGAATAGTAGTAGTATTAATTTTGTTGAATATGATAATTGTTTGGATAATTTGGATGCTCATATTTGTTTTTTGTTGATTGAAATTGCCTCACATTGTGTTGTTGTTGATTGTATAGCATGATTGTTAAATTTGGTGGCTCTTTGAAGAAGATTGAAAATTGGAATTCTTGGTAGTAAGCTTGGTGATTGAGTGGTGGTTTGCTTAAAAGTGGTATGGTAGTGTTGTGGTTGATTTTGTGATTGTGGTTGATAGAGGAGTTTGTGATTGAATTTTTGTTATAATCTTTGTGAAGCAAAAATGTTGAAAATCATGAAAGCCCTCACCTCCAAAAAGAGAAAAACACAAGTAACAATTGAGGAACCCTTACCCAGAAATTTACCCTCATCTCAAACACAACCGAACAATGATCCTTTACCATTACCAAAAACACGATTTGCTAATCCAAACCACAAACCACTTTTTACCGACTTCAAAAAACAAATCATACAGCCCTCACGACATTATCATCGAGAGAGTATGATTAAATTGGGGATCGATGAGGACTTATGGGTTTTGTTTGATAACCTCCGGTTGGGTAGCTTTGATAACACATGTTACCGAACCTACCTTGAGCCTACTAGGGAGTTTCTTGCTTCATTATCTTACACTCCGGTTGGTGATAAGGATTTTCAAATTTCTTTTCAACTCTTCAATGTAGTGAAAGACTATTTCTTTGGCCGAATTTAATGCGGCCCTTGACTTCAATCTGGGGGCGGATATTCTCTTTCCCGAGCATGAGTTCTTTGATGGGTTTTCCTAAAATGCATGGTGGCATGATATCTCGGGATTGAATGGGTTCACCACTCACTACTTTCTAGCAAGTGATATATTCCAACCGTGCCTTCGTGTTCTTCATCGGCTCTTGGGATACTCGGTCTTCCCAAAGCAAGACTTGGGTAAAATGTCGAAGGCCGAGTTGGTGGAACTTTGGATTGCAACTAGAGAGGAGTTGCGAGGAAGGGTTAACTTTGGGCACATTTTCTTGAAGAATTGCATGGACATGCATGGAAAGAAGTCGGGGGATATTCAATGTGGTAGCATGATAACTAGATTACCTACCAAGCTAGTTTTTGGTCGGTACCTCCCTTCTTGTACTCCGGTGGGGGAAGCCAACACTCTCTACCTCGACATTGCTCAGCTCAAACAAGTTCAACCCTTAGCAAAGAACAATGATGACGAGGTATTTGATTGGTTGAAGAGGAATGCGCATCATTGCTACCTCCCCAACCCCTCTTTGACCTTTCTTCACCGCATGTTTCAAATGTTATGGCTTGTGCCCCAAATCAATCGCCTCTTTGGTGATGATGATGATATGGAAGATGTGCTCGATGAAGAGCGCCAATACCAACAACATCATCATCAATAACAACAACAACAACAACAACAACAACAACAACAACAACCTCAACCTCAACAACAACAACATCAATTCTCCGACCCCGACATGGAAGCTTTGAGTGTCCAAATGAAGGCATGCAAGTTCGAATGGAGGGGATTTATGATCAAGACTTCGAGGCAATCTACAACCAAATGAGAGGCATCTCCGAAATGCAACAAGGTATGTTCATCCAACAACAACTTTACGATGCTAGTGTTAACCGTAGGGAGATCACCCCCACGGTTAACTACCCATACTTCCCTCCTCAAATCGGCCCCGTGCCGTCTAGAGGGGGTGATGGGAGGCCTACCTACCCATATTGGCTAAGGACCTCAAAGGTCCAACACCGAGATTCGCACCTTCCCGAATGAACACGGTAACTATGATTACCATGTGATTACCGTGTGCCTGGTGGGAACGACTAAAGGGGTGATCCTAACTACCCCTATGTCGATCCCACCCATCCTTTGCCACTAGAGTTGCCCGAGAAATTCACTCTCTTGGCCTTTTGGCAACAAGATTATTTTAAGGGCCATTATGGTTGGCCACTTGGCTACACCGAGGGATGGGATCCTTATGGTCCCCCATCTAGGTTATCCTATGATAGGGAGGACAACGATGATGATGCCGGACCTAGTGGTAACTAGTTCCCCCTCTTTGTGTTTTTTTCCTCCATCCCTTTTATTATGTTATCTTTTGTTTTGTATTGATGGGATGTTGAGATGTATTTTTGTTTAGCTCGGGGGAACATTATTCTTATGGAAGGAACTTAGTGGCCAATTTTGTTGTTGTTGAATATCCTTGATTTTTAGTGCCTTGATGCTTTGTGATTGCTTGTCTTGATTTATGATTGATGTTGTTGGGTGGTGTTGTTTTCCATGAGTGTCTCATGTGTTTCTTGTTGAGTATCTTTTAATGAAGATTTTGATGATGATTGCTCTTTGATGATAAGTTGATGATGATTTTGCTCCTTTAATCCAAATCTCTAAATCCAAAACCCTTGAATCCAAATCCCTTTAATCCAAATGCTTGTAGCTTTAGTGTATTGTTGTTTTTGCTATTTTGTTGTTTTGTTTTGATTTTGCTATTTTGTAGAATAGTTCAATTTTGCTGCTTTGTCTTTTTATTTTGATTTTTCTTTCTTATTATTTTGTTTTGAAATTACTAACCTTTTTCTTTGTATGTAGTTCCATTTTCTATTTTTCATTCTCACTTGGTTTTGACGATATATGCTAATGCTTGATTGGAGCTTCATGGAGGTGATATTTTCTTTACCCCCGATTTTATTAGCTTAGCTTGGATAACTCGATGATATCTTTCTTATTTCTCTCATTTCTTTCTTTTCTTTCATTGTTTGCATATATTAGGATTAGTTTAGGAAGAGTTGAACGGTTCGAGGATGTTTGCTTTGTAACACAATAGGTGTTTGGGTCATTGGCGATGTTTTCGAATGACCGCTTGTATGACGATTGGGATTTATATGGCATGCATGCATCATTGCACTTTTCTTTATCTTTTCCTTTTATTTTCCTTTTTTTTCTCTTTTCTATTTTCCTTTCTCTTTCAAAAATGCAAAAATACAAAAATATGATTTTAAGGCTTTCTTTTCGTTTTCTTTTCATGTTATGCTCATGTTTTGAACATAATACCATTCGACCTTTTGGTTTTGAATAAATGGTTTCCTATGTTGTATTAGTGTGCACGGTTTGAGAGTATGTTTGGTTGATTCTAGGATAGAGTATGCTAAGGTAGTGTCTTTAGAACTTTCGGGACCTTGAAGCCGGGTTCTAATTGATTGTGGTAAGTAGGAGTCTCTCCTTTTGGTGAATTTGAAACTAATAGTGAGTTATTGCTACAACCATGTGAGGCTTCATTCTTTTCTTTCCTTCTACATATATTTATCATGAGCGGCACATGGATCCTTGACTATTGTATGCTTTATCTAGAACTTGACTCTTGTCTCTCGAGATCGTGACCGAGCCATTTAGGAAGGACAAAGGCATCTCTTCGGGGTGGTGATTTTTACTTTTCTAGGATAGTTTCTATTTTTTTATTTTGGGTTTTCATTTGCCTACTTGCTAACCATTTGAGTCATAAACCTTCTTTTCAAGCCATGTCATTAGATTTTGAGCCTTTTGTTTCATTCTTGTTTCCATTCTTGGTTTTTGTGAAGTAACTGGTCATTATTGTTGGAGATGGTGGTGGATTAGTTTGAATATTGGTTCTTATAATGTGAGCAAGTTTGTTTTATGTATATTTTGTGAATAAAGGCAAATGCCAAGTTGAAAAAGCCGTCCATAGTTAAAAGAGGCGAGGACATTGCAATAAAGTGAAAAAATTGAAAAATAGAAAAAAATGAGAAAAAGCGAAGCAAATTCAAATGCTTTGGCAAAAAGTTAAAAATTGTGAAAAATGAAGAAGTTCAAAAATATTTTGATGTAAGTATATTTCTTCCTATTTTAAGCATTGAGGAGAATGCTTCATTTTAGCTTGGGGGGAAGCGTTCTTACGCTTTTTGTATATATGTTTGTGATTTTGGCTTTGAATAAGATTGGGGGTGTTGGTGTTTTTGTTTGGTGATTACTTGATGATGGTGTTAAGGATTGATCACCCTTTGCTTCACAATTTAGGTGTACCACCAAATTTTAAATTTTAGCCAACCTTTACCCTTTTCGCCCTTATATTACAACCCTTCTCAAGACCTTTTGACCTTTTTTGTTGAGTCAAAAGTCGATGGAGGGAGATGTGAGTCAAGCCTATGGAGCGGTGTGCATAATTAAGATGTCGAGTAGCCCTAAAACATCTTCTTTTCCTGTTCCTTCAAGGAATCATTGAGATTCTCACTAGAGGTGGATTTGAAACTAGTTGGGAGAACGTGGTAAGATTATTTGAGATGAAGGTGAATTGTATTTTAGTTCTCTATGCTTAGCATATTATATGTTTCAATAAACCTTGGATATCTTAGCTTAGAACGTGCATACCCTTATTATATAGAAAGTTGTTTATTCACTTGCATTTGATCATTTGTAAAAGTCCATTTCAAAAGCTATTCGTTTGAATTTTTCATTTTTGATTTTACTTTCTTTTTAATGATTTGCCTCAATTTTTACCTTCAAGAGTTATGGGTTAAACTCTTTGGATATCCTTACGAGACCTCACTCGTCCTCATTGGCGACTTTGGGGTTTAAAGGGCTTGTTGTAACTAAAAATAATTGATTCATACGAAAGTGAGTTTCAGTGTACATTCTTATCTTTTTCTTTCCCTTTTCTTGTTTGAAGAAAATTTTTCATCCTATTTATTCTTGTTTTTGTTTTTTCTCAAGGATGAACAAAATTCTAGCTTTGGAGAATTGATGAGTGTCATTTATGGCACTCATTTAGCCTCTTTTAGGATGGATATTAATCGCTTTTATAGCTCTTTTATTTCTTTTCCTTTAGTTTTACTTGTTATTTCTCTAGTTTGTGTTTTCCTTAGTTGTTTTCCAGTTTTCTTGCATTTCATAGTTTATTTTGATTTTCTCCTTTATTTGTTTGCTTTTCTTTAATTTCAGGAGATTGGTGATGTTCAAGGAGCTCAATGGCTTTTTCTCGGGATTTATAAGGCTTAAGATGCAAGCCGGTCTCTCCCTTTGAAGCTCAAACGTTAAGGAGTGCAAAATCCAAGTCTTCTAGGCCGTGCTCTTAGGCTGCGTGGGCATTAAAAATGGTGTTGAACCCACCGTGGAGGCCTTTGGAAACCGCCACCCCAATATGTATCAAGTGGAGCGCACGAAAGCATCAATGGACACATGAGAAGGGGCTCCCCTGCTCCAAGGCGCAGGTGCGCACGAAGGCGGCGCAGGCACGCAGGGCAGGGGCGCTGCAGCGCAAGTGTGATGTGCGGTTGCGCAGTTCTTCTCCCCCCCCCCCCCCGTTCCATACTCATTTCTTTGCGGCCGCACATGACGAGGAGAGGACGTGCCTATTGGGGTTCTTTTTTGATGTCTAACTAACTTCTCCTTTTTTAGTTTTATTATATATAGATTTTTCTTCTTTTTAGAGAATAGGAATAGAAACAAAAAGAATTAGACTAGTTTTAGAGAGAGAAGCTCAAGATTTGGGAAACTTTGTTCTCAGATTTTAGAGAGAGAAACTTGGTAATTGATGATTGCTACCTTTTGATCTTCATTCACCTTGATATTGATCAAAGTTTTGTATAAATTCCTTTCTCTTTTATGCAATTTTAGTGTTTGATCTTTGATATATTGTTGAATTTCTATAGATTGTTTTATTGATTGTTGATATTTTGATTACAATGTTGATGATGAAATTGATGATTAGTTTAGTCATGCTTTTCAATTTTACAATGTGTCGTGAGTAGTTCCTTTGCTAGGGATGTGGTGAAGCATGTATGAATGATAAGCTATTGCTAATTTAGGGGTTTTGATGGATTGGATAATGTGATTAAATTGGTTGATGGAATTTGTGCATGTGTTTGATTTGATGAGCAGTAGCTAAACTTGACTATCAAGCTAAATTTCATAGTAGTTTTCAATGATACAACACATTGATTTGGAAGCTATTATTATCGTATGATCTTGTTTTGCGATTTTCCTTTGAATGTCATTCATGGAGACCATTAGCTTGAGCCTAGGAAATATCTCTTCAAGTGATTTTGATTGCAAATATTGTTTTCCCTCGCATTGCTTTATTGATCAATTTCCCGACAAATTAACATGATTATCATGAATGCACGTGGATCCTAAATCCCTAGTACTTTGATATTGATTTCTATTGTTAGCTTTGATTGTGTTGATTTGATTGTTTAGACCCAACCAATTGCTTAAGATTTCGGAATAGTTTAACTAGAGACCTTAGCTTATACCTCATTCCCTTGGGTTCGACCCGGACTTACCCATATACTTAGGGTTGGGTTTGGTTATAAATTTTGTTTTATTAGGGAGAGTCTTAGAACTCAACGACCTAGGTTTTCCTCCCATTAGGCGATGAAAGGTTGTTCATCATCCGGTTTGGTTTTGGGGAGACATTTTTTGGTGTCTACAGAAGCTCCCACTTTGACCAAGTTTGTGGAAATGTCAGTTTCAAAAACGATAGTCAAAGTAGTCGATTGGGACGGAGAATGATTTAAGACATTCTGGATTCTTAAATAACTCTGTATACACCGATATCTGTAGAAAAATGTTAGAATCATAGATGAAAAAGTGAAGGGATAGAATGCGTATCAGACACTAGTGTATCAGTGACAAATATGTTTTGTAGTTTTCTACGCCTGAACAAATCCACCGGATGAAGACTGTTGTGATGTTTTCCCCGCCTCGGGAATGATGATTCCACGCCTCTGAAACGCTGTTAAATGATGATTTTTCCCTGCCTCGAGAATGTTGTAAGATAATGATTCCACGCCTCTAGAACGTTGTTAGATTATGATTTCCACGCCTCTGGAATGTTGTTACATGATGATTCCACGCCTCTAGAACGCATTTAGATGATGATTTTTCCCTGCCTCGGGAATGCTGTAATCGCTGACTTCTTCGCCTTTAGGTGGCAATGACCGACAATTTTCTACGCTTGGTGAAAAACTTGTCTGATTGAAGACAGTTTCTTTGCCTCAAGAAAAGCTATCGTGAGCTACTCCGCCTCGAGCAGCGTATTGAATGAAGATAACTTCCTCGCCTCAGAAAAAGCTATTGTGAGCTACTCCGCCTCGAGCAGCGTATTGAATGAAGATAACTTCCTCGCCTCAGGTTAAGTTATCGTGAGCTACTCCGCCTCGAGCAGCCTATTGAATGAAGATAACTTCCTCGCCTCAGGAAAAGCTATCATGAGTTACTCCGGCTCGAGCAGCCTATTGAATGAAGGTAACTTCCTCGCCTCAGGAAAAGCTTTGGTGAGCTACTTCGCCTCGAGTAGCCTATTGAATGATGATCATTGAGTATTTGATGATGATGATGGTTCGCTTATCCCCGAACGTGGGATGTACATGGTTTGATTGTCCCCGAATGTAGAATGTAGATGGTTCTCTTATCCCCGAACGTGGGTTGTAGATGGTTCACTTTTCCCCAAACGTGGGCTGTAGATGATTCGCTTTTCCCCGGAGGTGGGCTGTCGATGGTTCGCTTTTCCCCGAATGTGGGATGTAGATGGTTTGCTTATTCCCGAACGTGTGATGTAGATGGTTCGCTTATCCCAGAACGTGGGCTGTAGCTGAGACCTGCAAAATAAAATATGCCAATGGACTCGCATAGACTGTGATTAACTTGACCAACTGACTCGACCAAGCTTAACTTGACATGAAATGACATTTGTATGATGTACTTGTGAATGTGTGTGTATTGTTTGAGTGGAGGGTACCGACTTTCTCCCGAAAAAGAGTTTTCGAACTTTCCTTGATAAAGATTTTTAATTTTTTTTAACTTCCCTAAAAGAAGAAAGATGAAAAACAGGAAATGAGTTTTTAACTTCCTCGCTGAGAAAATTTTGAAAAAGTTTTTGAACTTCCCCAAAAGAAAAGACATGAAAAAAGGAAAAAGTTTTGAACTTCCTCGTTGAGCAAAGCGAAATGAATCGCGTGGATTTTCTTCTTGTCAAATTGAATTGCTCGTCTTGAAAATAATATATGCATGATGAATGTTCGTAGGCCAGGAGGCTAAGGACGATTACATCATGTGACATGTTCAAGTTGACAATGTATGTTGCTTAGGTCAGGATGATAAGCATCATATATAGTGTGTGAAAAGAAAATTAACCATCTTGAAAGTTGCTTAGGTCTGGAAGCTAAGTACGTATACAATGATGATTGTTGAGTATTTCTTAGGTCAGGAAGCTAAGCATCATATAGTGTATGAAGAACAATCTTAATGAACGTTGATTAGGTCTGGAAACTAAGCACGTATATAGATGATGTGATTGTTGAGTATTGCATAATGAACGTTGCTTAGGTCAAGGAGCTAAGCATGATATGCTTTGTATAATAACAGATCTTTGATATATAAATGTTGCTAAGGCATTATGCAATTCGTGAAGCAATGAATATTGCTTAGATCAGGAAGCTAAGGAAGTATGCAATGTTTCTTTTAATGAATGTTGTCTTAAAAGATGAGAAGCATGCGAGGTAGGGAACAATATATTATGATAAAGGGTTCCTAAGGGAAGGAAGATATGATTATGTATGTGTGAAAGAAGTGTGTGAATGTGATACTAAGGCTAGCTGCAAAGGTTATGGTGATGGAAAGAGATGTGGGAAGAGTCGAGATGGTGACTCTCTAGGTTGGGTAGGATAAGTGATGTGGGTTCAAGCCCTCAAGTCTAGCTCTAAATGGATAGAGATAAGCATTGGATATTCTTTGACTCGATCATGGACATGAATGTGGCTGCACCTCAATGTGAGGTTGTCTACATATCTGTTAGGAATCAGGACGAACGTGGCTCTAGCCGAACTTTGCACAAGTGTATGTACACCTTAAGAGGTCTTTAGAGGGTTGTACTGTGGTTAAGGCTGATGGTTTAAAGAAGAAAGGGGTAAAAGGCTCAAGAATCGAGATGAGCCCCCAGTGTAATTGCATATTTGAAGTTTTTTAATTTTGCAAGTTTATTTTCAACATTTTTTTTTTGTTTTAATTTTTTTATTTTCTTTTGAATCAATGTGGGCAATCTCGGGTCATGCGGTCCATCACTCACTTAGCATGCATGTTTCTCAGGCACAGTACCAAGCACTCGATGAGAGATGTAGTTTGAGACATGTTCATATCAAAGACATTGGAACACTTGCCCTTAGACATTGTTTTATTTTTATCACTTTTTTTTTAACTTGATTTTGATCGTTACACAAATCACACACCTTCCCATCCCAGGGTTAGGTGAATGTGGGTTGAAAAAATGAAGGTCAAACATTAGACGAGGCTCAAAGTGGTTAATGAAGAAATGAAATATGTGTTTGGATGGTTAAAGGAGAAATAATGGGTTGCAAAGGTGCCTCAATTCATTGGTGTACCCTGTGTTTGGTTTGGAAATTGACTTTTTTTTCACTAGTGGAAAAAAGGTCATTCGTAACGGGCAAAAAGGCCCCATTCGTAACGGGCAGCGTCCGTTACGTATGCGGCCATTACGGATGACCATTATTATTCGTAACGGGCACTGTCCGTTACGAATAACTACTTATTCGTAACTGACACTAAAAATGTCCGTTACGAATAACTACTTATTCGTAACGGGCACATACAATGTCCGTTACGAATAAGTAGTTATTTGTAACTGACATTTTTAGTGCCCGTTACGAATAAGTAGTTATTCGTAACAGTCACCTGAAACGCCCGTTACGAATAACTACTTATGCGTAACAGGCACTTACAATGTCCGTTACGAATAATCTCCGAATAAGACAAAAAATTAAGGGCATTTGTAACTAGCAATTCAGGTGCTAGTTACAATACCCCTATTCTTCTTTCCATTTACCACCCAAATTATTATAATAATTTTAACAAATCCAAATATTTCATGCCACAAACAAATTATCAAACATAACATATACACCAAATTGTATTTCAAATAAAATTCTTCTTTATTGAACCAAGAGACATAACTACATAGATTAAAGGAAAATTTCAGAAATTAAGTTAGAGCCTTCTTAAATGAAGACAATAAGGTCAAAAGTTCAAGAAAAAGTATGCTGCCAATTACTTTGTTTGCAAAATTCTTGTTCAAGAGCTTCATCAAGCTTTTCCTGAATAGCAGTTCTTGAGCCATAGTAAATCTTTTGGTAAATGATGTCTCGGACATTTCTCTATCTCTATCCTCAACATTAAAAGGATTAACACTGCATTCTTGATTTCTTCGTCACCAACGTCTCTGTCTTCAACAACATCAATAGAACTTTCCTACCTCCTAAAACATATAAAAAAAAATCATAGATTAGAAAATAAAAGTAAAACATCATTGATGCTACATAGAAAAACTTTACATAGATTAACAAATAAAGGTTACTCTAGTGATTAATTAGAAATGTAACTACAATACCTGTATTTCGATTTAAATCACTTTTCTCTCCTACACAACTCAGAGTTATATAAACATTATTCAGGAGGATTCATATGTAGTAGGCAAATGAGCCTAATTTAATGTTTTGATCTGGATGTCAAACAACTGAAGTTTATCAAAACAACATGGAGGAGCATCATGCCAAGAAAATCACCGATAGGAAACCAGATTAAACGCACAAAAGGAACTTGTTTGTTCCAATTTGCTATAATAACAAGCTAAGTTGATTAATCAATCCCTGCACTAGACTTAAATGGAACACACGCCCCTTTATTTAACGTATCAACCACCAACATAATAATCAGAAACCAATCATTATTCTCATACATATTATGGCAATCACAGCAATATTATACTAATTCGTTCAACCATAAATTAAGACTGAGACAACAAGCAATTCCAATAATATTGCAGCATCAATTACTCAATTTGGTAAAGCCTCAATCAAAAAGCGAAAAGGTTAAAAACCTGAATTCACATCTCTAACAATAAATGAACTCATACTACCACATTCACATTAAACAATAATCTAAGCGCACATCAGTTTGAATTTCATTATACATCAATTTTACTAACAATTAAGTGACTAAAACTTATTAATTAAAGAAAAAATCAGGAGCTTGCATTTTGAAGCTATATATTCAAGAACCAAGGGCATGTTGTCACTTTAACAAGACATTTAAAAGTTACCTTCGGAAGAGTTCCCTGATCCGTCCCTCACAGGAACCTTCATAATGCTTAACTGAAGGGAAGACAACAGGATTCGACCTACAATCACAATTAATCACTCATTAATAGTGCTGTACACACTTCCCAGTCATGCAAGTGCAGAAATGAATGCATCAAAATAAACAGTAAACTAAACACATGTAATAAAATGTTCTAAAATAAACTAACCACATGATTATAGAGAATTTGTTAGAATTATGATTGCCAATAATACAGGTTTGTTAGCCTTATCACTACTAATTAGCAGAGATGGTAATGAAACATTCCAAGAACTAATAAACCTTTGTCCACCAAGAAATTAGCTGGTTAGCATTTTCAAAAAAGATTTTTTTTTTCTTTTTTGGTTTATTATTTTTCTTCTAATTTCTTGTTCAAGTGCCAAATGCATGTATCACTCTGTTTGCTTCAGTAATTATCATCCTAATCATTTTTATTAGCGAGGTCTTTGTCTACTAGAAATGTGTAATAGATTAGTTCCTTTTTATTTAAGAAAAATAGGAGTTAAAAGAATGGAGTACCTCATATAAATAATAACTATAAATAATATAATTTTCAATTAATTAGATAAAAAATATTAGAGAATAATTAACATGTGAACAACTTAAAGGAACTGGGAAGACCCCTTTATTTAACAGCCCACCAAATCTGTGATTTATTTAGACTTTATAAAGCCGGATCAATTATCACTGACTTTCCCCTTTTATTCCTGAAATAAATATTTTACAATTCAATATTATTACAATTACAGTATTATTTATAACACTCTTTTATAATTACAATATCGTGTTACCAGCTTTAACCTTGATTTTATTTATAAAAAATCAAATGGACTTTTCAGCAAGAAATAAATTAGAATCTTAATTCAAATCCATCTAAAACATTATGAATTTATGATTTATTTCCACCCAATGGAAAAAAATCAAATTAAACATGTAAAATCAATCAATTAATTTGGAAAAAAAATGAAAAAAAAAACCTGCAGAGGAGAAAACTGCACCTTCAATTTGATTAATAAAAATACAAACTTGAGATTCAAAATTCCTAGTGCACTGTATCCCAATTCCCTTCTCTCAACTAAATTCTTCAAAACTAACAATTCACACACATATAATCATCGCAATGTAAATCAATAATTTTATGAAATGAATAAAATCAAATCAGTAAACCTAAAAGTAAGAATGTAGTTCGAACAGATTACTCAACCAGGTAATATGAACATCCAACAAAAAAAATCATATGTACTACTATAACAGATCCGTAATTAGATTGATACAAATTAAGGAAAATTTCTCTATTCTAAGATCTCAATTATAAATCAAACAAAAAAAAAACATAAAAGATAACATTAATCTGATCTGAAATTCCCAAAGACAATCAAGAAATTACCCAAATTCAATGAAATTATACCTGGGTAGAGAAGATGTTGCAAGAACACCAACGAACTTCAGCACCAAGAGCAGTAAGAGTCTCAATAAGAATAGCAGTTTGAATAGTCATAAGAAGAGATCCAGTTCCTTAGCACCTTTAAACGGTTGAGAAGGACTAAATTCAGTACGACAAGACATAAGTCCAGGCATTTCGACTTCAGCAAGCTCGATTTCTAACCTTGTACTCTCTTCCAAATGTGGTCTTCTCGACTGACAATGGAGTCGCCGACATTGTTGTTGAGCTCGAAGAACAGGAAGAGAGTGAATAAGAAGGAGATATGAGCAGTGTTGATTACAGAGTAGAGAGAGTGAGTGATTTGAGGAGAGAAAAAGAGAAGATGATTGAGGAAGAAGAGAAATGCGGAAAGAGAGAGTGATTTGAGGAGAGAGAAAGAGAAGAGGAGTGAGGAAGAAATGCGGCTGGGGAAGTGGCCTGGAATAGATCTTTAACCCTAAAAGAGTTATTTAGTTGTAACGGGCTTTATATTTGTCTATTACAATTAATAGCTATTCGTAACGGGCATTTATTTTCCCGTTACAATTATTAATTATTCGTAACGGACATTTATTTGACCGTTACAAATAAGTTTTTCCGTAACGATCAAATATTTTTCCCGTTACAATTACTCTTTTTGTAACGGATTTTATCATGCCCGTTACAAATAGGGTGTTACAAATGACAATTTTTCCACTAGTGTTTAATGCAAAATGACATGATCGAGATGTAAAGGAAAAGAAGCTTATTTTATTAATGAAAGGGTGAATAAACAGAACACACAAACACAATAGAGTCTGGGAATTAAAAGGAAAAACCTATGCTAGACATAAGGAATGGAAACAAATAATAAGAAATAGAAATCATGAAATCTTTCACGATGGACTCGCCGTGCGCCTTGTCTTCATTACTTCTTGCAGCTTAGAGGGACCGGAAGTTTTTTTTTTGCATCCACTAGATCTTGAATAGCGTCTTTCAAATTCCAACATTGCTTGGTAGAGTGACCCCTTCCGTGATGGTACTTATAGTGAGCGTTGGGGTCCCACCTAGCACTCCTTTGTTCAGGTTTTCGCTCTGGATATGGCCCAATTGGTGTAATCAAGCCTTGGCCGTAAAGGCAATCAAAGGCAGAGTCGTATGTCAATCCCAAAGGAGTGGAAGTTCTCCTTTTATTTTGAATGGGAGCATTAAGAGCTAAAACTTCATTGAGATCCACTTGGTTGATATTGTTGGTAGCATTTTCGAGCTTAGAAGACGAAGAAGAAGGAAGGTCGTTCTTCTTGTTTTTCCAAGTTGATGAGTGTCATTTATGGCACTCATTCAGCCTCTTTTAGGATGATTTTTCATTTGTTTTACATCTCTTTTATCTCTTTTTCTTTAGTTTTACTTGTAATTTCTCTATTTTGCATTTTCCTTAGTTGTTTTCTCATTTTCTTGCATTTCTTTGTTTATTTTGCTTTTTCTCCTTTACTTGTTTGCTTCTCTTTGATTTTAGGAGAATGGTGATGTTCGAGAAGCTCATTGGCATTCTCTTGGGGCATACGAAGCTTAGGATGTAACCCGGTTCTTCCTCTTGAAGCTCAAAAGTGAAGGAGTGCATAAGCCAAGTGTAGACACCCAAATGTGTCTCCCCAAAAATAAACCCAGTGATGAATACCTTTCACGTCATGTGATTATCGAATGAAGTGAAAGTGTGAAAAATCTAGTGATGTGGATGTTTTTATTAAAATATCTTTCTTTCTGTTTTTGAAAACATTTCTTTTCTTATACTATTTATGAAAATAGCCAGTCGAATTTAGTTTGATCCTTGATAAGGGTCCAATAATAGTGTAGTTGGATTGGGCTCGAAAAGAGCTTTCCAATGATATATTATAAGCCCAATTCCGATTAATAATGAGGAAGTTATGGCTTAAACTAAATTTGGCTCGAAATGAATGCGGCCCAACGATCTAGAGGAGGGCCTATTAATTATTATTCCTAAAGTTATTAGGATTGATTTTAATCTTCTAGAATCTTTAGATTGTTTCTTTTGAATTCTAATGGAATTAGGATTAATGATTATATTTTAAAGAGTTTTATTCGGAATAAAATAAGTGTTTTATGATAAACCTGATTTTTATTTGATAAACACGGAATTTGCTGCTTAATCATTAAGAGGAGGATTCCGTACAAAAGCGCGCTTTATCTTTTAATTAGCGCCAAACGACAATGTCTGTCTCCTGGCGCTAATCTTGTCGCCTGGCGCTGATGTCTGTCGCCCGGCGACAGATGGCGACAGAGCCAGTTTTATTTTGTTAATTCCTTTAATATTTCTTTTGATATAAGAATCATGCTTAAATTATTTTGTTAATTCCTAGTATCATGTTTAGGGTAATAACTAAAATTTCTAATATCATGTATGTTTATGATGCTTCCTATTTCTTTTCTAATATCATGTTAGTATCATGCTAGGAATAAAGCTTTGATCTTTATTGCTTAGTCACATGCTAGGATTTGTAATTAACCTTGTTAGTAACATACCTAGGATCTTGCTAATATTATTATGCTTTAGTGTCAACATGGTTGTTATTATTATTATTATTATGTTGCTTGATATATTATTATTGTTATTGCTTGATCACACCTCTCTTGCAGGTTTAAAGGGAATTTGTACTTGTAATCACGCTTAATAAGATAATTAATAATCTTGTTAAGGCTAATATGATTATAATTCAAGTGATCGCCAATAATAGTTTTGTTTGTGCATTAATATTCAACAAACATAAATAAACAAGTTTAAGATTAATATATTGATTGTATGTTAGTCAGAAAGCGCACATGAATATGAGAAGAATAAAGTAGAGGCCTATTTTTAGGGTAGGTTCAATCTCTTTTAGGTTGGATTTGTACCTTCATCCCCGAACTTCCAGTCATGGTTCCAGACCTATTGGAGTTAACGATCTCTTGGATCGTTAAGGGGTGTAACCTTCACCCTATGAATGGTTTACGAGTTCCTAAAACTTGTTGGCGACTCTTTTACTCTAGGTTCCTTCCCTTTGGACGCCACCATGCTTAAGTGTATGATCACAGTGGGGCTCAAGTGTGGGATGCTTGAAATATTCCCTACAGTTTTTTGGCGACTCCACTAGGGAGGATTTCTATGTTAATTCCTAAAATTTATTTTTGCAATGATTTAGAATGAGTTGATGAGACTCGAAAAGTTCTAAGTGTTTCATGCGCATAATTTTGATTAACATTGTGGCATATGCATAAAAAGGTCCGCATTGGAAAGACCATCCGAAATGCGTAAAAAAACACAAGATTTGTACACGTAGGAAATTAGGGAAATATCTTTCACAACTAAAGTCGAAATAACGCTGCGAATAACTTGAAAATTCAAGAACAGAAAGCTGCCGAGGCATGTAGGTATTAGCGCTGAGAAATCTACCTTCTTGTTTCGACTAGTTTCTAGTACAGTTTGCTTGATTTTACTTCCTTATTGAGTTTTTCCCTTTTTTCTGAAACCCATATGTGTTCTACATATGGCCATAACCCTCTTGGGATTCACGCTCCATCTACCCAATCGAACGCTCCTGGAAACGAAGGGTACATCCGAGTTTGTTGAATTCACCAAACCATGGAAGCGAGTTTAACTCGCGGGATCCCATCCACTCGCGCCAACCCTTCCAATGGTAAGGCTTCCGCGCGGTGTATTCGGACTCATAACCATGGACCCTTTTTGACTAACCCATATTCCGAAATTTAGAGAACTAGAGCCATGGTTAGATTGCAAAATCATTGCATCATATTGTGACTATTTGACTACTTATGCATTATTTGCTTGTGCATAACCTATATGTGTTTACACTAACTATTTGTTTGACTTGTGAATGAGTTTAAATGAACTAATTAATGACTAAAGGACTTTGCTAAATTAATTAATTAATAAATGATTAAAGTCTAAATAAATTGATAAAACTTGACTTAGTACGACTTTAGGCTTGTCCTTTAGAGTAAAATACTGGAAACAGTCCTAGATCAATGTTTCAGCAATGGAGCAGAGGTCTGGAATGTAGTGCCACGCGCTAGTGATTAGCACCAGGCGACAATGTTGTCGTCTGGCACTGAATTTTAGCGTTTGAAGACAGTCTTGTTGCTCCGGCGACAGTCCATGTTTTTGCTCGAGTCCTCACGACGAGTGTAATTAATCAGTTTCCTTAATCAATTTAATCAGTTTATTAACGACAATAGTCATGTTTAGTCCTTAATTAAGTCTACTCACATAGTCTAAACCTATGGTCATGACACGAGTCAAACATGTCACCTACTCACTAGTCTTAGCACACACTTTGAGTATATGTCATCACGACCATGCCTTAGGTTCATGCATGAATCGAATTTTCCGTCATTTGATTTGGGGGTACATTCTATTCCTAGTTCTTTCATATCTCTCCATCTACATCGTCTTTCCATTCTCTACATGCTTTCTCCATATCAACCTTCATTTTTCTTACCTCCTTCCATCTACTGCATGTTGAATAGAGTTTGAGTCAAATTATTAACAAAAAGTATTCATAACGCCCCTTTTCACAGTACTTGGTCAAGGAGAGAAGGGCGATTAATCAAGGATAACACCTTTGTTTAAGTACTACTTTTTGACAAACCAATCAGTCAGAAAAGAAAAGCTAAGAAAATAATGGCGTCTCAGGAAGAAGTCAACGAACTTAGGAAGGACGTGGCCAACTTAACCGAATTGATAAAGGATATGGCTCTTCAAATCAATGACCCTGTGAAGCAACAACAAATGGAGCTTATGCAAGAAAGCTTGAACAAACTCTCCAATGACTATAGATTCCAGGGCATTAGCTCACAAGGGGTCTTAGTGGACAAGGAACTTCTTCCGCAGAAGTTTAATGCCAATGACATCCCTAGGTTCAAGGCAACTGACAATCCTTATTTCCAATTAAGAGCTTTCGAGACCATAATGAGTATTAAAGGGATCGATAGGAAAGTCTTTCATTCATTGTTTTCTCTATCTCTTGAAACCGTTTGTCAACAACGGTTCTTTTCCCTTGACAAAGAAAAAACCTCTACTTGGGACGGAATAGTATACTCTTTCATCGATAGATACAAATGTAACATTCAAGTTGAAATTGACCATAGCCAACTCGAGATGCTAAAGCAAAAAGAAAACGAAGGGTTCACTTCTTTCTTCAACAAGTGGAGGGAAACTTCCGCTAGTATGATTGAGGTCCCTACTGAAAAGGAGTCTGTAAGGATTTTCATCAAGAACCTTCAAGACAAGTATTCGAAACATTTGAAATATCAACATAATTTGAATACTTTCAAGACCGTCTACAACGTAGGAAGATGACCTTGCAAAACAAAAAGCTATTAACAATAGCAGCAACAGTGGCTGGAAAGGAAAGAAGAACGACAATCCTTCTTCTTCCGAAAGCACCTACTCTAGTAACAATGTTAGTACCTTTGACCATAACGGTGTCTTAGCCATGGATAATCAAGGATCTAAAAGGAAACCCAAAAGAGATTTCACATGTATTAGGATGACCTATGATGTTGCTTTCGATCATCTCTATGATCGAGGATTAATCAAACCTATTGGCCCTAATGAAGATCCAATGCCAGAAAAGCGATCTTCGAGATGGAATCCCGACTCTTGTTGCAAGTACCATCAAGGAAATGGTCATACCACGGATGAATGTTACAGATTTCAAAATCTCATTCAAGACCTCATAGAAGCAAACAAGATCCCATTGCCTCTAGCTAGAAAGAAGACCGGGTGATGATCAACCAGAAGACACAAGGCGAGCTCCAACAACAATATCTCGTGACCCCCTTTTTTTCTATCTTTTTTGTTCCTCCTTTCCCCAAATAAGTCTAGCATAGGCACCCTTTGTTTTCCTTAGATTTTATTTTGTAGGTTTTTCCTTTTTACCTTTTAATAAAATGAGCATTTATTTTCTTGCATATGATCATCGCATTAAAAAAAAAAAAAAAAAAAAAAAAAAAAAAAAAAAAAACGCCGAGCTAAGCACAAGGTATACCAATGATTTGAGGCACCCCTTGTAGCCACATCATATCACCTTTCACCCTTCAAATATACAATCATTTTCTTGACAAACCACTTTGAGCCTCGTCTAACAATAGACATTTATTTTTTCAACCCACATCTATCTAACCTTGGGATGGGATGGTGTGCAATTTATGCAATTTCAAAATATGAAAGCTTGAGTGATTTTACATAGAACTCAAACATTCAGAAAAAGCAAATAGCAATGAAAGTGTACAAAAGGGCAAGTGTTCCAATGTCATTGACATGAACATGTCTTTGATATGAACATGTCTCAGATTGCATTTCTTATCGAGTGCTCGGTACCGTGCCTGAGAAACATGAATGCCAAGTGAGTGATAGACCGCATGATTGGGATTGCCCACACATAAAAAATGCAAAAGAAAAAAAAAAGAAGAAAAAGATAAAAGAGAGAAAAAAAAAATAATAAACGAAAAAGAGTTCAAAAGTGAGAAATCTCAAGCATAAAAGTACAAAGATTTCAAAAGAAAGGTTGTACACCTTGGGGGCTTATCTAGGGTCTTGAGCCTTTATCCCCTTCTTCTTCAACCTTTATCCTAACCACGTTACAACCCTTAAAAGACCTCTTTGAGGTATGCACACACTTGTGCGAGGTTCGGCTAGAGCTACGTTCGACCTGATTCCTATACAAATACGTAGGCAACCTCAAATTGAGGTGCAGTCGTAATAAAACGCATTCATTCATATATACATTCATGCATAATCATATCAAGGGATCTCCTATGCTCATCCCTATCTACTTAGAGCTAGACTTGGGGGCTTGATCCTTAAATCGTTAGCTTACCTAGCCTAAGAGTCACCATCATTTAACTCTTCTTGAAATAATATTTTTCCATACCGTTAGCCTTTGCAGCCTAGCTTTAGTATCACTTTCACACACGTCACAGATACATAGACAAATAATCCTCCCCATAGGAACCCTTTGTCATGAAATCTTAACACAACCATGAAGCACGCCTTGTCATATCAAGATCACTCACTCATCATTGCATCACAAAGTATGAAGTGCTTAGCCTTCGTGCCTAAGTTACCTAAATACTTTCATCATCGAGTCAACAATAGGATGAACTAAATCTTTGCACTATGAGATACAATGTTGACGCATGCATTTGACTAAACTCGTTCAACATGCATCATCAAACACTTCACTTCTTCCCTTTTGCGTCTTTCTTTTTCGGGAGAAAGTCGGTACCCTCCACAAAAATGACAGAATTTTTTTTGCTTTTCTGCATTTTGATTCAAACACATCACAACACAATGCACACACGAGTCATGTACACATTGAGTCATGTCGTGTTATCACATTGAGTTAAGTCTACGCACACGAGTCGATTTGAGTACATCGAGTTACACGTCGAGTCAGGCAATAACATTAAGTCACAAAAAGTCAACCTTAAAGACGTGAGCAAAGTCCTATTGTCCAAAATATAAATGCAGGCACACTAAGTCCCAGACGGATAGGTGATCTTTACAAAAATTTTGAAGCAAAAGGACACAAATAACTTAGCAAATCAACTAGAGTCAAATGTTCATATTGATTGATTGGGTTCCTTGGTACGCCAGTTAGCCCCTATAAGCAAATTGACATGATTAGTAGTCGGTTCGATTACAATCGTAGCAAGTGATCGACTTGACAAATGATCGTCTCACTTAGCTTAAAGCGCCTAAGTATTGGCTCATCGCAAGCACCGAAGTAATGGTTCACAAAGAAGCACATCATTCTTCTACGACAAATTTTCCAAGATTGGATTGTCATCTCAAACTGGCAATGTTTCCAACCATGGATTGTCGCTCTTATTCTCTATTTGGCAAGTTTTCCAAGTTCGGATTGTCATACAAATCTTCGACAATTTTTCCAAGATTGGATTGTTATCTCAAACTGGCAATGTTTCCAAGCATGGATTGTCGTGCTCCTTCTCTATTTGGCAAGTTTTTCCAAGTTCGGATTGTCATACATTCATCAAATCCTTGGAAATATTTCCGAGATTGGATTGTCATGCATCAAGTTCCCTATGGAAAAATTCCCAAAGGATTGTCGTAAGTCGCTATTCATCTTAAAATTTCGGCAAAGGTTCCCAACGTGGATTGTCATTCATTTCAGTAGTGGAAAATTTTCCCGAGACGAATTGTCAATAGACTCTTTTTGCAAGTGTTCCAAGATGCGGATTGTCAATTGTGGAAATATTTTCCCAAAAGGATTGCCACATAATATTGGCAAATTTCCAAGGTGAATTGCTTTCAAGAGTTATATTCCAAGACGTGGATTGTTGATCGTAGCAAGTTTCTTATGACAAATTGTTACGAAGCATTGGCAACTTTTCCCAAATTTTGATTTTGGCAAAATTTTCGAGATACGGATTGTCGCTTCATCGTGGAAACATTTCCTAGGATGGATTGTTACGTGGCATTGACAAATTTCCTTAAATTGGATTATCGTACACCATTCAAGAATTGTGTTGGCAATTATTCCTAAAGAAGAGAGGATTGTCATCACCCCCAAGGCATCAACACAGCAAATATTCAAGCAAAGCACTAAGGATCAACAGGCGGTGGTCTTCGATAATTTTCCTGGGAAGGTTATCACCATAAAAATGAAGATAGCTACAAGCAGCGGTCTTCGACGATGTCCCGAAGCAGAGAGGAGATTGTCTATAGCGGCGAGGCACAGCCTTGGCAAGGTACTGCCACAACCCTGAAGATGGCGAGGCACAGTCACCTTCGACGATGTTCCGGAGGCATTGTGGAGGATTTTCACAAGAGAATGAAGATAGCGAGGCACTGTTACCTTCAGATGGAGTTCACGACGCACTATGGAGGTCATCACAATAATGCAGCAACAAATCAATTACTCCAGAGACGTGTGCTCGACGGTGCAAGATACGCGTTTCTTAACTCTTTTATCTGTTTAACTAACGGTAGTTTGCAGGTATCGGCGTTACAAGAATGATTTAGGATCGCAGACGTTCTGAATCGTTCTCCGTCCCTATCGCTATTTTGACTTTCGTTTTCGAAACATGCGTTTCTCCAAACTCAGTCAAAGTGGGGGCTTCTGTAGACACCCAAATGTGTCTCCCCAAAACCAAACCCAGTGATGAATACCTTTCACGTCATGTGATATCAAACGAAGTGAAAGTGTGAAAAGTCTAGTGATATGGATGTTTTTATTAAAATATCTTTCTTTCTGTTTTTGAAAACATTTCTTTTCTTACTGTATTTATGAAAACAGCCAGTCCAATTTAGTTTTGTCCCTGACAAGGGTCCAATAATAGTGTAGTTGGATTGGGCTCGAAAAGAGCTTTCCAACGATATATTATAAGCCCAATTCCGATGAATAATGAGGAAGTTATGGCTTAAAGTAAATTTTTCTCGAAATGAATGCGGCCCAATGATCTAGAGGAGGGCCTATTAATTATTATTCCTAAAGTTATTAGGATTGATTTTAATCTTCTAGAATATTTATAAAGTTTCTTTTGAATTCTAATGGAATTAGGCTTGATGATTATATTTTAAAGAGTTTTATTTGGAATAAAATAAGTGTTTTATGATAAATCTGATTTTAATTTGATAGACACGGAATTTGCTGCTTAATCATATTAAAAAGAGAATTCCGTACAAAAGCGCGTTTTATCTTTTAATTAGCGTCAAACGACAATGTCTGTCGCCTGGCGCTAATCTTGTCGCCTGACGCTGATGTCTGTTGCCTGGCGACAGAGCAAGTTTTATTCCGAATAGAACTTGATTTTTTTCCGGACTATTTTTCTATAAATAGGGTCCTAGACCTCCGGTTTCTAGAATAAATAATCAACAACCATCAACAATTCACAACCATCATCTATTTTTCTCTCTCTAAAAGCTAGAAGCTTTCTCTCTCTATTCTTTTTCTAAACCTTCCCTCTCACAAAATTCCACATTCACAAGTTCTAGACACACCTAGCCACGTTCGAAGTTGCCTTCGCCCTAGACGAGAAAGGATGATTATTTATGAGGGTTAAGTCCCATATCCCTATATCAATTATTTAATTTAATTGTTTATTTATATTTTCATTGAAGTTACTAATGCGTGTATTTTGTTATTAGAAAGAGATACGAGGCATCCAAGTAAGTAATTACTTTAATATTTCTTTTGATATAAGAATCATGCTTAAATTATTTTGTTAATTCCTAGTATCATGTTAGGATGTCTTTATGATTCCTAGTATTATGTTTAGGGTAATAACTAAAATTTCTAATATCATGTATGTTTATGATGCTTCCTATTTCTTTTCTAATATCATGTTAGTATCATGCTAGGAATAAAGCTTTGATCTTTATTGCTTTGTGACATGCTAGGATTTAATATTAATCTTGTAAGTAACATGCCTAGGATCTTGCTAATATTATTATGCTTTATTGTTAACATGGTTGTTATTATTATTATTATGTTGCTTGATATATTATTATTGTTATTGTTTGATCACGCCTCTCTTGCAGGTTTAAAGAAAATTTATACTTGTACTCACGCTTAATAAGATAATTAATAATCTTGTTTAGGCTAATATGATTATAATTCAAGTGATTGCCAATAATAGTTTTGTTTGTGCATTAATATTCAACCAACATAGATTAAACAAGTTTAGGAATAATATATTGATTGTATGTTAGTCAAAAAACGCACATGAATATGAGAAGAATAAAGTAGAGGCCTATGTTTAGGGCAGGTTCAATCTCTTTTAGGTTGGATTTGTACCTTCATCTCCGAACTTCCAGTCATGGTTCCAGACCTAATGGAGTTAACAATCTCCTGGATCGTTAAGGGGTGTAACCTTCACCCTGTGAACGGTTTACAAGTTCCTAAAACTTGTTGGCGACTCTTTTACTCTAGGTTCCTTCCCTTTGGAAGCCACCATGCTTAAGTGTATGATCACAGTGAGGCTCAAGTGTGGGATGCTTGAAATATTCCCTACACCAAGTCTTCAAGGCCGCGCTCTCATGCCGCCTGGACATCAAAATCGGTGTTGAACCTATTGTGAAGGCTTGTAGTGACTGCCTCCCCCAACATGTATCATGTGGAACGCACAGGAGCATAAACGAGCGCACGGAAGACCTCTCCCCTTCTCCAAGGCGCAGCCGCAAATAAGGGAGGAGCGACTGCGCAAGGCAGTGGCACGGTCGCGCAGGTGGTGGCAGCGGTCGCGCATGCCCTTTCCCCCTTGTTCCGTACCCATTTTGTTGCGGCCGCGTAATGGGATGAGAGGCCGCGCCATTTGAGGTTCTTTTTGGACGTCTAACTAACTTCTCTTTAGTTAGTTTTACTATATATAGAATTTATTAATTTCTAGAGAGAGAAGAAATCTTGTTTTGAATTAGAATTAGATTTTGATTAGAATTTTAGAGAGAGAAGCTCAAGATTTTGGAGACTTTGTTCTTAGATTTTTGAGAGAGAAACTTGGTGTTGATGATGGCTACATTTTTATCTTCATTCCTCTTTGATATTGATCAAATTTTTGTTAGATTCTTTCCTTTTCAATGCAGTTTAATGTTTGATTTTGATATATTGTTGAATTTCATTAGTTTTGTTTGATTTGATAGTTGATATTTGGATTACAATGTTGATGATGGAATTGATGATTACTTTTGTTATGCTTTTCAAATTTACAATGTGTAGTGAGTAGTTTCTTTGCTAGGGAAGTGGTGAAGCATGTATGAGTGATAATCTATAGCTAATTTGGGGTTTTGATTGATTTGATGATGTGATTAAATTGGTTGATGAAATTTGTGCATGTGTTTGATTTGAAGAGGAGTAGCTAACCTTGATTTTCAAGCTAGATTGCATAGTAGTTTTCAATGACATGAAAAATTGATTTGGCAGCTATTATTATCGATTGATCTTATATTGCGATTTTGCTTTGAAGTCATTTGTAGAGACATCTAGCTTAACCCTAGGAAATAGCTCTTTCAGTAATTTTGATTGTAATTATCGTTTTCCCTCGCATTGCTTGATTAATCAAATTCCCGTCAAATTAGCAAGTTTATCATTGGTGCATGTGGATCCTAAATTCCCTAGTGTTTTGATAATTTAATTCTATTTGGTAAGTTTTGATTGAGTTGATTCGATAGTATAGCCTAGACCAACACATTGTTTTAAGACTTCGGAATAGCTTAGCTTGAGACCTTAGCAAATACTGCATTCCCTTGGATTCGACCCGGACTTACCCCTATACTTAGGGTTGGGTTTGGTTTTATAAATTTTGTTTTGATCATGGAATCTTAGTAACTGACGACCTAGGTTTCACCCGCGTCACAAGTGTTATTATTGTTACTACTAGCAGTCTTTATTAGCTCATCCTCGATATTGATGCCGATATCAAATTCAGCTTCGAAACTGTTCAATGACAGAAATTTGAGATGTTTCCTATGCTTGTGAGTCGGATTCTTGATGAAGAGGCGAATCATCTCTTTTTCTTTGGGGGGATCAACTAAGAGTGCAGCTGTTTCCCTCCTCCTGTTCAGATAAGCGGTGAAGCCTTCATTCTCTTTCTTTTTGAGAATGGAGAGTTCACGCTCAAAAGTTCTAGCTTGAATGTTACACTTGTAACGATTCGTAAAACTTTCCGTAACATCTTGCCAAGTTGCAGTGTGCTTGATGAGTGACATATATGGCACTCATAGGGTAGTCTTTTAGGGCATTTTACACTATTTTCATAACTTTCCTTGCTTGGTTTGGTCTTTTCTCCTTTAGTTTCTTTTATCCTTTCTTACTTCGTGTTTCTCTTTCCTTTATATGGATTTCTTTTGTTTACCTTTTACTTGGCTCTTTTTCTCTCCTATTTCCTTTCTTTGATGAATTTGTAGGAGCTTAAGGAGTTGGCTTCGGAGTGGGATCAAGAAGAGATATAAGGACAAAGCAAAGGAAGAAGAAAGGCCCTTGGAGAGAGCTTGGAGAGGGCGCGCTGCTCTTCTAGAAGCCACGGGCGTGGAAAATGTGCACTTTGTAGAGATTTGAGGCAAGAGCAACCCATAGTCTTGTCGCGGGCTGACCGCGAGCACTATAAAAAGGGAGAGACCGCAACTTTATGGAGAGATCGCGGACCCTTAAAGCAGCTTGGGAGCAGTGGATTTGTCGCGCCCTAGCCGCGGGCGCAGGCAACAACAGTGGATTTGCCCAGACAGCCCGCGAAGGTTGTTACATCCTCCGTACCCATTTTTTCGCGACTGCGAGGGTGCGGATGACTTGTTTTTCTCCTTTGTATATATATACTCTTGTATTTCCTTTGGAAGGTAACTTTTGGATGATTTAATTTGCTTAGTTTTTAAAGAGAGAAAGTAGAGAGAAGTTAGAGAGAAATTAGAGATAGAAGTTCTTAGATTTGATTTGTATTACAACATTGCTTCATCTAAGCTTGGATTTCATCTTCATTCAATAATAATTAGTGAGATTTCTTCCTTTAAATCTTTTATATTACTTGATTTTACTTTTGATTCATGTATGATTTTTTTATTATTGGTCTTTGGTTTCAAAGTTTAATTGATTGAATTTCTACTTGTTTTAGCTTGAGATGATGATGTTTGTGATTCAATTAGTTTTGTTCTTCAATCTTAATATGTCTAATGAGTAGATTAGTTGCTAGGGATATGGTAAAACATGTTTGATTGATGATCATTTCTAGTTAATGATTCTTGATTGATTAAAATGTTATAATTAAATTGGTTAATATAGTTGTGCATGTGATTGATTTGATTAGGAGTGATCAACCTTGATAAGTAAAAACTAGATTGCATTGTAATTTCCAATGACATGAACCCTTGATTTGGGAATTGCTTTAATTGATTGAATTTGGTTGTGATTTTCCTTGTTAGTCATTCCTAGTGAACCTTAGCTTGACTTATAGGAGATAGCTTTTGAATCCTCTTGATTGCAACTATATTTTTCTTTACAACGTTTGAATCGATTGAGTTTTCTTCACTTGGCATGATTATCTAGCTTGCATGTAGATCCTTAATCCATAGTGTTTGTTAATTATATCGATTTTCTTCATTATTTAGTTGATTGAAACCTTAGTCACTCTACAAATTACCTCTCATTCTTCGAAGTAGCTTGACTTTAGGCTATAGCAATCTCCCCCTCATTCCTCGTGGTTCGACTCGGACTTGCCCCTATACTAGGAGTATGTTTGGTTATTTCTATTGTTTGATTGAAGGTGTTTTAGAACCCAACGACCTAAAATACCCCACATCAGTGCTTGGCATCGAGAGAATGGCAAGCATGCTCTAAGGAGAGAGGGAATACTGTAGGGAAGAGTGCTCATGGTTGTAGAGAAGGCCTTCAAGTGGAACATTGGGTTGTTAGTAGGTTTAAACTTTGGAATGTCAGCAGTGGAAAACTTCTCAGGGAGTTTGTCCTTGACAGCTAAAGAAGTGGCAAGTTGCTCCATATAGGTGAAGTCCTTAGAAATCTTACTCACTTGCTTCTTGATTTTGTCCATCGCGACCACAGTGACATTATTTTGCTCCATAGTGGTGACCTTGGTAGTAAGGGTTTGCATCATGGAAGACAGTGCCTCAATGGATTTGTTGATGTTCTGAATAACTTCCTTAGTGGCCATTGGAATGAACTGAAAGTAATTTGGAGGTGAAAATTGATGTGGAGATGGTGAAGTTTTCTTTGAATGCCTCTTAGGCTTAAGAGGTTGTTGTGGTAGTGACTTGAACCGCACCAATCTACCATTGCTCCTTGACCAAGTACCGTGAAATAAAACAAATGCACTTAATATTTTGACTCACTTCTCAAAATAGGAAAGAAAGGGGGAAAGATAGACATTTTGAAAGAGGTGAGAAAAACTCCATTCACTTTTATTATGACGGAAAATGATGCATGCATGGACCTAATATATGATCGTAAACAATATGGTGCACGACTCGGAGACAAAGTGTGTGCAACAACTCAACAAATGTGATTAGGTGAGTTTATAAGACTCGTGGTATGATCACATGGCTAGACATGAGGATGTTATAAGAAGACAAAGGTCACCACTATGGACCAAATAGCACGGAAGAATAAAAGACAAACTAACTTGATTAATTTTGTCAAATTTTAATGTTTGTGCTTTTTACTAGGTGAAAATGGTCCATTGACAATCGTTAGTCATAAATACAATCAAAGATAAAAAAAAACATATCAAGATTAGCACAATAATCACAAAAGAATAGGAAGATTAACTACATAGTTCTGGAAGAGTTATGACTTATGGGAATAAATAAATAAATAAATAAAAATAAAAAACTACAATCCTATGTTATACAAGTTGACACGGATTAGAGGAATAAGAGAAGTTAAACATAGGCTAAGACTAGATTGACACAAAATTAAAAAAAAAAAATACAAAAATAAAAACGAAGGTTGGACACTAAAAAGACACCTAAACTTGACAGGCTGTAGCATTTTGGTAATAGCTTTTGATATGTGACTTTGATTGTGACAAAACCAACAAAAAATGAAAGATAAAACTTGGAGCTACAGATCCACAGGTTGCACAACACGTAACTCTTTCTAGAACTCCGGCTGTGACCAAAACAAGTTGACTCTTGTACAAGATACAGGAATAAAAATCCGGGTTGACTAAAAAAAAAAAAGACTATGACTCGACTTAAATAAAAAAAAAAGATTAAATAAAAGAGAGAAAAAATAAAAACTAAAAAAAAAGTTACAAAAAAATGCACACATAAACACATTGTCACGCATGATGCAATGAAGTTCGTAACTTAGAGTTGAGTCTATGTTCCACTATGGTCAAGCTTATTTGGGTGTCGAAGTGTACCATGGTTAAGAGTTTGGATGTGTTAGCAAGGATTTCTTTCTCGAGGATGTATTCCAATGGGCGGCTCTGCAAGTTCGTGATGAAATCAAACTCGACTCCATGGTTTGGGTGGATTTACAAACTCGGATGAACCCTTATTGTCAGGAACGTTTTCGGGTTGATAGAGCTTAAATCCCCTGGGCTAGTCACATATGCAGAACACGTGTTATTGTGGAAAAATAGGTAAGCTAAAATGCATATGCATATGTGACAATGCCAATTAAATTGCAGGGATATAATTCAAGAATCTTTCAAGACTCATCCTCTCATCTCAATTAAATATCGATCACTCAAATTGATAAATAACCAAGAATCCTCCCCAGCACAGTCACCAAATTGTAGGCGTCGTTTGAAGCGCGCCTACGTTTAGCATGTTGTGAATATTCTTGGCACTCATAGGAAGTGAGAATTGACATATACATTTAGGGACAACGATTAGGGACAAATAAAGTAGGGAGCCGCTAATAAGTTTTTAAGGAACTTGTAAATCGTTCACGCTTCACTGATCATAAAAGGAAATTACGATTAAGGGTCAACAAAAGGCAACAACGATTGACCCGTGAAGGTCACATCCATAATCCATGAGATTACTAACTCTATATGGTTCGAAACCACGAAAGGAGGATCGAGGATGATGGTACGAAGTGAGTCATGGAGTCACATTCGCCCGTATTGGCCTCTAATTGATTCTTATTGTGAAAAGTGATTCTTGTGATCTCAAAGGCATACAAACAAAATATTCAATTTGCTCCAAATTCTTTTTATGCTAAATTGGTTAAATATTAATGCAACATATAATTCTAAAATATTCATGATCACTTGATTAAACAACAAAATGAAAAAGGAACCTATACCGGTTATCCAAATTATCTTGTTAGTCGTGATTTTTCAATTACATATTCTCTTTAAACATTCATTATGGTGATCAACAAATATAATATAATCAACATTAACATTATAATCAATTTAACAATTATAAAGTTAGTGTAGACACCTAAAAATGTCTTGATGAGCGTCGTTTATAGCGCTCAAAAGAATAAGATTTAGGTTCATTTTCTTTATTTTCTTTCATCATTTTCATATAATTCTTTTAGTTTTATTTGATTTTCCATTTTTTATAATTCACTTTAGTTCTCGATTGGTGTTTACGAGTTTTTCATATTTTTAGTTGATAATTCATAATTTTAGTGTTAGTTTTACCTTGCTACGCTTCCTCTCTTTGTCTTAATTGTGTTTTGTAGGTGAATAATCAAGTCAATTTGCTCATTTTGGGACTGCCATGTTCGCGGGCATCATCTCGAGTGCACTAATGATGGGGATGCTCGGGAGCGCGGAGTTTGATCAAGCAAGCGAAGGAGCCAAAGCCTATGCATCGCACAGGGATGCGCGCGCGGCACAGGGGTGCGTGCGCGCAGACCCAGCTGTGCACGCGTGCGGCTGGGTTGTGCGTGCGCACGGCCTATGCGGCCCTCTTCGCTCGATTTTTCTTATTTATAGCTTTTGACTTTCTTTTTGGAGGACGACTTAACTTTATACTAGAGAGAGAATTTTTCCAGAAATAGTAGAGAGAGAAGGTAGAGAGAGAAGCTTAAGATTTACTTGTTTGTACATGAATTTGATCTTAGATTTCAATTTAATTTTGAAATTCCTTCTTCAATTCAATGAATGTTTGTAAGATTTCTTTCCAATGATTTACTTTTAATGCAATTCCTTCTAGTTTCTTGGATTTTGATTGAGATTACATTCCTTGTTTTAGAAATTGTTGATTGATTGATTTTCTTTTGATTTAGCTTTAAATGAATATGAATTTGATTGAATTTGTTTTTTTTTCTTAATTCCACCATGTTTAGTGAGTAGATTAGTTGCTAGGGAGAAGGGGAAGCATGCTTGATTGATGATTTTTGCTAGTTGATGATGCTAAATTGATTTGAATGGTGCAATTAAATTGGTTGACATAGTTGTGCATGTGATTAATTAGATTAGGAGTGATCAACCTATAAAATTAATCTAGATTGCATTCCAAATTTCAATGACATGAACCCTTGATTTGAGAATTGCTTTAATTGATTGAATTTGATTGTGATTTTCCTAGCTAGCCATTCATAGTGATCCCTAGCCTGGCTTATAGGAGATAGCCCTTGAATTCCTTTGATTGCAACTATTGTTTGTCCTTTGCAATGTTTGAATTGATTGAGTGATCTTTCAATTAGCATAATCATTGAGCTTGCATGTGGAACCCATATCCCTAGTGTTTAGTATATTGAATTTCTCGATTCATCTAGATTTCTTGATACCTTAGTTACCAACCGCATCTTCCCACAAACTTCGAAGTAGATTGACCTAGGCTATAGCTTACACCTATTCATTCCCTTGGGTTCGACCCTTGACTTACCATATACTCGTATTAGGTTGGTCGAGTGTTTATAAATTTTCTTTGGCTCTAGGAAAGGGTAGAGGACGACCTACATTTTCTCGTGTCATGTCTCCCTAAAACCAAACCCGATGATGAACAACCTTTCACCGACATTATTGTTTGGGTTGAGCATTTAATCCTTGGAGTGCTTAAATCCATGTTTCCATTCAATACATTTCATAAACCAATCCATTTCCTAGCTCATTTCCCTACACCATAACTTGTTTTCCTCTTTTCATGTCCACATCGCAAAACCGAGAGAAACTGATAGTCCTTGAAATAAGCTTTCCAACAATATATCATAAGCCCAATTCCGATTTAAAACGATGAAGATACTAAACTCAGCCCAAAACTGACACCCTTCCACTAAAACGACCATATCTTAAAATCTACAATATTTTTTGACCTGATTTTAATTGGGTTGAAAATTAGACTTGATAAGATTTCCAATGATATATTATATGACTTATTCTGAGTTACAGATCAAAAGTTATCGTAGTTTTAAAAACGCGTAAAAAGCTGGAATAACCGCGCAGCACCAAAATTGCCGCGTCTCGGCAATATCTGACATGACAAGGTAGTTAGTACCGTTTCATGGCAATATGTACCGTGTCACGGTACACATACAATGACACGGTGCATTTTCCGTGTCATTTTTGCATTTTTCTCACGCACTTTTTTACCGTGATACGGTGTACTATACCGTGCCACGATGGAAAATGTCGCGTCGCGGTGCCCTGTGCCATGTCAAGGTACATGTTCCGTGTCACGGGAATTTTCCGTGTTTTCTCCGCGTACACCTAGATGCGCTTTATCTTTTTAGGGCTGCTGATTTCCCGCGTCACACTAAACTATACTATGTCACCACAAGATTGTCATTTGTGTAGGGCTTATTGGTGCAATTCCCGGAGTGATATAAGCAATGGAGCTTCATTTGTTATGGAATTGCGATCTTATGAGCTTTTGGGTGACAAATTTCCTTCTTAACTCTTTAAATATTTGGATTGGTTGTTTAGTTTAGGTTAGTGTAGGTTGGAGTTGATTGTTCGAGGTTGTATGCATTTGATTCTACGGAATCTGGTGATCGTTGGTATGATGCCGAACAGTATTTGTTTGTCGATTGAGAATTAAATGTTTACTTGCCTCTTATGCTATTATTCTTCTTCCTTTTTTTGAATTAAAAAAAATTAAAAAAAAAAAAAAACTTTGTTGTTTCAAGACAAACCATGAAAACTTTAGTTGTTTTATCTTCATTTTGAGCATAATAAAAGTTAACTTGTGTGATTGAATGTCTTTCTTACTAATTGTTAAAAGTTTGCATGCTTCGGGATTGCCATCGGTTGACATTAGGATAGGTCTATGCTAAGGTAGCCGGTCTAGAACTCGTAAGGCCCATCAAACCAATTTCACTTGTTTGTGGTAAGAAGGTGTTGTTCTCATTAGGGGATTTGAAGCCCTAGAGGTAGTTTTTGTAACCCGATGTGAGTTTCATTGTTCAAGCCTCGAACATTTCTTTGTATGAGCGGCGTAGGATTCTTACCAAGGCATGCTTGAATCTAGAAAATGGCGTCTAACTCCCAAGATCGCGACCGAACTAACTTAGGGATGAAAAAGAACATTCTTTCATTCGGTGACTATTTTGTTTCTAGATTTAGCTTTTATCTTATTGTATTTTTGGTTGCATTTTCCCTTTTTGCTTCCCATGTTGAGCCTTTTCCCTTCTTGATTATAGCACATTATAAGCCCATGGCCTTTTATTTTACTTTCACCCTTAGGATCGTGAAATTTAAGCCTCGAAAGCTTATAGATGTTTTGATTGGAAATGTAGAGGGTAATGGTTCTTAATGGAAGGTGAGATTGTGATGTTGTGAATATTTGTTCAATAAAAGCAAGTGCAAATCCTAGAAAAAGCCGTCCATATTTATAAAAGGCAAGGAAATTGGAATAAAAAAAAACAAAAAAAAATATAGAAAACTTGCAAAATGAAAAGAGAATAAAGTGTTGTTGAATGATGATGAAAGGAAAATATGAAAGTTCATAATGTTTGGCAATGTGATTCAAATTTGCGGCAATATAGTTTGAAAATTGGTAAATGTTTAATTTTGAAAAAGAGGCTTGATCACCCTTCGCTTCACGATTAGGCTAAGCACCAATTTCCAAATTTTTCCACACCTTTACCCCCTAGCCAACGCTACAACCCTTTGAATGTTCTTTTGACTTAGTTTGGTTAAGTCTCTAGTCGGTAGTGGGAGGGAGATTTCAAGTATAGTGAAAGGCATGACTTGGTAAGATGTCGGGTTCCCCTATTTTATATTGTTTTGATTTTTGTTCCGGCTCCTTAGAGGATTCATGAGATGCTACCTCCAAGGTTGGATTTGAATCTAGATGAGGGAACGCGGTAAGAATGTATGGAATGCGGGGGGAGTGGCGCATGTCAGAGTTCTCTATGCTTAGCATGGTTTTTCCTTCATTCAACCATTGGCATCCCATGCATGCTCACTTTTACTACTTAGAAAGCTTGCCATCTACTTGTGCTTTTTGTCTTTAAAAGCTTAATTTGATTCTGATTTGCATGTGCTTATTGATTCATCATCTTGTTTTCTCCTTCTTAGTTTGTCTTAAATGCATTTTTGTGAGAGTTGTGGGGCAATCTCTTTGGAAGCCCTCACGAGATCACAACTCGTCCTCATTGGCGACCTTGAGGTTCAAATGGCTTGTTGCTTATGCTAAAAGCAAATTCGGCTTTTCTTTATTAGCTTTAGCTCTCTTAGTTTTCTTTGCTTGAAGACAAGCAAAAGGCAAGTCTGGGGGATTTTGATGAGTGGCATTTATGCCACTCTTTTATTCGTTTTCACTAAGAATTCTCCCCTCGTTTGCACTTGTTTGAGCCTTTTCAAAGCATTTTACCTTCGTTTTTGTGATGCTTTGTCTTTTCTCGTGTTTTCCCCCCTTTTCTTCTTTCTTTATCTCTTTCCTCTGCTATTTTGCTTATTTTGTGTATGAGTGTTTGATCAGGTTGAATGAAAAGCGTGCATTACCTTCCCCGAGGCTTCGCTTATACTTCGAAATGCTTTGGAAGAGGTGAAGAGTGGAGCATGAAGTGATTTCGAAGATCCGGATCAGACTAAAGGAGCGGCCGCTCTCTCCTGTAGGAGCGCCCACTCTCATCTATTAGAGCGGCCCCTCTCCCATGTAGGAGCGCCCGCTCTCACCTGTAGGACACCCGCTCCTATCAGGGTAAGCGCCCGCTCCCCTGGGTCGATGATTATGTCTTAACCCTCTAGAGCGCCCGCTCCCCCCCCCCCCCCCTCCAATGGAACGACCGCTCTACTAGGTATTCCGTGCATTTTTATTTCTTTTTCTAGACTTAATTTAGGGGAATGAGGGGGGTATAAATACCCTTATGGATGTAATGAAAGAATTATTCAGATTTTAACCCTAATCTAGTGAGAGAAAGTAGCTTATTCTTCAAGTTTCTTCATTGTATTCAAGACTTGGTCAAGGTTATTTCAATCTAATGCTAAAGTTTCAAGCTTTCATCTTTAATCAAGTTCCTCTCTAGTAATCTCTAATCCTTTCTTTTAGTTTGATTTATTTTCTTTGATATTTCTTATTTTCCTCTATCTCTTTAGTTGAACTTGTTGGAATTGTTTTTATTTCTTTTTAATCGTGTTTAGTTTAGTGCTTATTGAATCCTTGTTTAGTTTTGTTATGATGGTTAGTTTCTCTTCCCTAGGCTAAGTTTTTAGCTAGGGGGAGGGGGTGAAAAACATGAGTTAATATTGATGATTGATGATGATTTGATTGAACTCATGCCATAAATTGATGAAAGATATGATTTTTGATAGCTTGAGATTATTAGTAGCACATTATTGGATGTTCCGTAATTTAAATGCATGAGAGTGATTTGAGTTAGATTAAGATCACCTTTACTTTAATGATTGCATGAAAATGAATTATTTAATTAGAGTTTTATGTATTGTGCACTCTTAATCTCTTGCCATGATTAGTGACTAATTGGATGCATGAAAGTGATCTCAATTAGGACAAGACGTAATTCATTGATTTGCTTAAACAATTGCATGAAAGTGAGTTGTTTGAGTAGAACTTAGCATTCTATGGCATGTTCTTCATGATAATTATCGTTTTCCATCTTTGTTTGACCATGTTTGACACCCCCGTACCCCTAGCGTTGTTTATCTTTGGTTTATTCCTTTTTTATCGTTCTTTCTTTATTGCTTTAGTTTCCTTAATCAAAGAAACCAACAAAAATATTCTAAACAAGTAAACAAACAAATGAAACACTAGGGAATGGGGATCAACAAGTAATCATGACAATTGCAACAAGTAGGGAAAAACATGCCAATTAATGGTTGTGAAGACTAATGATAAGAGCTATCAATTGGAATCAAAGAGCTATCTCCTATAAGTCAAGTTAGGGTTCACTATGAATTACTAACAAGGAAAATCACAATCCAAACCAATCGATAATTGCAATTCCTAAATCAATTGGTCGTGTCATTAGCAATTACAATGCAATCTAGCATAATTCTCAAGGCCTAATCGAATTACACACATGCAAACCTTTATTAATCACTTTAATCTCAACAATAAATCAACACAATTACCAAATTAATCACAATCAATCAATCATACAAGTTTCACCCAATTCCTAGCCAAACAACTACTCAAGAAGTGAGTATTATTTTTTTTAATTGTAATTATATTTAAAGAAGTGAGTTTTAAACTAGTTAAATAAAATTAATTAGTAATAATCTTTTCTTTAAAAAAAAAAAAATACCTATTTATCAGGTAACCAATCACTTAAGTTCATTTTGAGCGGATTGGGTATAAAGGTCGGGATTATTTAAAAATAACTCACATGTGGGATTATGTTTAGCGGCCGCCCCAAAGGTTGGATTATTACGGGAAATTTTCCAAAATTATATATAAAAAAATTATATTTCACCAAATTGATTTCAATCCAAAAATACGACACAAAAATCCGTACTACAACCAAATACTCTGTAGTACTTCAAAATTTAATCTTACAAGTCGAAAGTACTACAAATAACATGTTACAAACAAATGGTACTATAAACTATTACATTAAATTAACTTTATGATTTTTTAATTAATTGATAAGTTTTGTAGGAAAATATTAAAATTGGTTGCACAATATAAATAGAAACAAAAACTATACAAAAAAGTGAGATGACTAATGAAAAACGAGAGTAGCGCAAAAAAATGAAATACAATAGCAATATCAAAGAGAACGGTTTCTTAAATAACGGTTTCTTAAATAAACAGTCTCTTTGATATTGTTTAAAAAACGCTGACGAATCTTACATCATCAAAGATACCTGTTTTTTAAATAATAGGTCTCTT
Organism: Chenopodium album; assembly: GCF_948465745.1. Lineage (NCBI taxonomy): Eukaryota > Viridiplantae > Streptophyta > Magnoliopsida > Caryophyllales > Amaranthaceae > Chenopodium > Chenopodium album. Next base: position 34,160,643 of record NC_137847.1, read on the forward strand.
TGATATTTTACAAAAACACTGACAGGTCTGACGCGCGCAAAGCTATTGTAGAAAAATAGTAGCATCAAAGACACCCCTTGTCTATAATAAGCGGTCTCTTTGATATATTTTTTTTTTTTAAAAAAAAATCAATTTTTTTATTGCTGAGTCACGTGCACCACTGTGCACATGAATAGATCCGCCCCTAGGTGGCCCTTCTCCTAGCCAACCCCCGAACCACCTCTTCCCAGCCCCCTACCACTGGATTTCACCACCTAACCAGCTCCACACACTGGAAATCGACCCCCCCACCCCACCCCACCCCAACCCACATCGGAAACTGCCATTGCCGTTTAAAATGCCGCCACGATATATACCATTCCCATCCCTAACCCAACCCCATAAATGGACTGACATAGGGAAAAGTAGGTCGTTTTCTACCCTTTCCTAGAGCCAAACAAAATTTGTAAACACTCGACCAACCTAATACGAGTATATGGTAGGTCAAGGGTCGAACCCAAAGGAATGAGTAGGTGCAAGCTATAGCCTAGGTCAAACTACTTCGAAGATTATAGAAAGATAGGGTTGGTAACTAAGGTATCCAGAAAGCTAGATAAATCGAGAAATTCAATATACTAAACACTAGGGATATAGGTTCCACATGCAAGTTCAATGATTATGCCAATTGAAGGATCACTCAATCAATTCAAACATTACAAAGGATAAACAATAGTTGCAACCAAAGGAATTCAAGAGCTATCTCCTATAAGCAAAGCTAGGGTTCACTATGAATGGCTAACTAGGAAAATCACAGTCAAATTCAATCAATTAAAGCAATTCTTAAATCAAGGGTTCATGTCATTGAAATTTGCAATGCAGTCTAGATTAATCTTATAGGTTGATCACTCCTAGTCTAATTAATCAGATGCACAACTATGTCAACCAATTTAATTGCAACAATTCAATCAATCAAGGATCATCAACTAGCAAAAATCATCAATCTAGCATGCTTCCCCTTCTCCCTAACAACTAATCTACTCACTATCATGGTGGAATTGATAAACAAAACAAATTCAATCACAATCATATTCATTTCAAGTTTAATCAAGAAGGAATTCAATCACTCAACAAATTCTAAAGCAAAGAATGAAATTCAAATCAAACATTCAAGAATTAAAGGAAATTGCAATAAAAGTAAATTCAAAGGAAAGAAATCTCACAAAATTTCATTGATGAGAAGAAGAAATCCAAGATCAAAGTTGAAATCAAAGATCAAATTCAAGTACAATCAAGTAATCTTAGCTTTTCTCTCTACTTTCTCTCTCTACCTAATCTGGAAAAAATAAGTGTCAAGTACAAAAAAAGTCGTCCCCCTAAAAAGGAAAAGTCTAAGGGTATAAATAGAAGAATCGAGCGAAGGGGGTCGGGACAGGCAGTGCGTGCGCACCACCCAACCTGCGCTCGCGCCCAGCTTGGTCTACGCGCACGCACCCCTGTGTCGCGCGCGCACCCCTGCTTGGTGCTCGTGGCCTTGCCTCCTTCGCTTGCTCGATCAATCTGCGCGCTCCCGAGCATCCCTATCATTGGTGCACTCGAGGCGATGCTCGTGAGAAGGGCAGCTCCTTTATCTTCTAAGAACTTGAACGCCTCAAGCCAAAGCATCGCTTCCAAGGCCCTCGAGCTTGCGGAGCTACCTTCAATTACATATTTGGAATCCCGAACTTAGCTCCATCAATTTTCTTGAATGCACTCGAGCTTTCTCCTTGGTGATCAAACCTCGGGAAACTCAACACACCTACAAAACAAGTCAAGGAAACAAAGAAGCGAGAGAAATAGTCGAGAAATGAACAAAATGACAAGATAACCATTAAAAGCATGCATTTCTCTAAACTTACACACAAACACGCAAAGCAAGCATTATTATACAAAAACACGGCAAAAAGGACTTAAAAATGAGAGTAAAACTATAAAGAAAACCTAGCCTAAGAGTCCCATAAATGACACTCATCAAATTCCCCCAAGCTAGACTTTTGCTCGTCCTCTAGCAAAACAAAAATCAAACTGAAAGGAAAATGATGACATTATTTAGGTAAGCAAGAAACAAGATAGACTAGAGAATAGAAGAATGTACACTAACTCACTTTCGTAGGAATCACGGTCAATTTTAGCAACTAAAGACAAGCCATTTAAACCCCTAGATCGCCCTAGAGGTCGAGTGATGCTCTCGTAAAGGTTTCCTAAGAGATTAACCTATAACTCTTTATTAAAAGGAGGCAAAGCATAAGAGGAGAAAAGAGAACATTAAAACCTTGGAAAGAAAAGAGGTGCTTATATAATGGACTTTTGCACATGGTCAAAACACGAAAGGATATCAAACTTTCTTAAACAACAAAGGTAAGCACGTTCTAAGATATCGAGGGTTGATTGAAACATAGGACATGCTAAGTATAGAGAACTACCAAAACGCAATCCACCTTCATCAAAAAACAATTTTAGCACATTTTCCCAATTGGTTTCAAATCTTCTTTTAGCAAGCATCTCTATAGTTCCTCGAAGGAACCAATAAAACAATAGATTTGAGGTTTTCTCGACATCTTGACTTTGCATCCCCTCTCCTTAGGCTTTAACTCATAATGCCCTCCCTCGGTATATGACTCAACCACTAGGTCAAAAGGGCTTTCCCAAAGGTTGTAACGTAATGGCAAAATATTGGGGGTAGGCTTAAAATTTAGAATTTGGTGGTACACCTAAATTGTGAAGCAAAGATTGGCCAAATCTCAACACCAAAACCAAGTAGTCACCAAACAAAAACAAATTAACACCCCCAAGCTTATTCAAAGCTATAACCACAATCATATATACAAAAAGCGTAAAACGCTTCCCCTCAAGCTTGAACAAAGCATTGTCCTCAATGCTTAAAATAGGGAGAAACATTTACATCAAAATGTTTTTGAACTTTTTCATTTTTTAATCTTTTATCTTTTTCAATTTTTGCCAAAGCTTTTTGAATTTGCTTTGCTTTTTCTCATTTATTTCAATTTTTCATTTCTCACTTTATTCATTGTCCTCGCCTCTTTTAACTATGGACGGTTTTTTCATTTATTCACTTGCCATTATTCACAAGAAATACAAAACACAAGGTTGCTTATGAATAAGAACCAATATCCAAACTCATATACCACAATCTCCAAGAACATGATCATTTGCTTCACAAAAACCAAAACTGGAGCAAAAATAAACAAAAGGCTCAAAGTGCTAAAGATGTGGCTTGAAAAGAAGGGAAAAGGCTCAAATGGTTAGCAAGTAGGCAAATGGAAACCCAAGAACTAAAAATAAAGAAGATTAAAATAGAAAAGAAAAATTACCACCCCGAAAAGATGCCTTTGTCCTCCCTAGATGGTTCGGTCTCATGTTTGAGAATTATGAGTCAAGATTCAAGATTAGGTCCGCAATAGTCAAGGATCCATGCTGCTCATGCAGGTAATTGTAGAAGGTTTGAAAAACAATGAAACCTCACATGGTTGTAGCAAAAACTCACTAAAAGCTTCAAATTCACCAAAGGGGAACAATTGCGAGTTTTCAAAAACAAAAGAATTCAGCTTCAAGGTCCCAATAGTTCTAAACAACTAACTTAGCATACTCTATCCTAGAAACAACCAAAGATACTCTCAAACCGTGCAAACCATTGTTTTTAGGAAGAATGATAGCCAATGTGCAAGTCCAAGTGGTACTAAGTCCAAAACAAAAGCAAAATCAGTAAGAAAGAAAAGCAATGCCTCAACAACATTTTATTTTTATTTACAAAACCCTTTTTTTTTTCTTTTTTTTTCAGAGGTAAGATGTAAAAATAAAACATAAGAAAGCAAAATTCAAAAAGAAATGTAAGAGAAAAGGGATAAAGAAGCAAAAAGAAAAAGGAAAACAAAAAGGAAATATCTACAAGAAGAAGAAAAAGAAAAAAAATAAAGAAGAAAGATTGAAAGGCAAAAGAGAAGTTGAAAGCATCAAGGAAGTAAGCTAACTCATATATCCCAATCAACAAACAAGTGAACATTCGGCTACAACGCCAATATTCTCAAACACACTAATGTGTTAGAAAGAAAAAATCCTCGAACCGTTCAACTTCTCCTAATCTAAATCTAAATTAAGCATCCATGAAAAGAAAATAAAAAGAAGAAGATTAGAAGGATCTCACCAGGTGTCGAAGCTATGCTACATCAAACAAAGTGAAAGAGCACCTTAATGAAGCATCAATATCCAAAGCATAAGCGACGGAGCAAGGTGAGAAAGAAAATAGACTATATACAAAGAAAATTGTTAGTAACTTCAATACAAAAGAAAAGAATAATATAAAAGAGAAACTGTATGCAAAGAATGGAAAAGCAATATATGATAGCATCAAGAATAGGGTCAAGTAAACAAGATATCAAACAATCATCGTCAGGAAGCATAATCATAAAGAAGCAGAGATACACAGCAAACAGCGATTAGCGAAACAAACAGCAATACCAAGAACTAGACAGAGAAATCAGCAGAAGTACATCATCATCATCACCAGAGAAGCAAGAGATACAAAGAGATCAATACCAGTAGCAAAAGAGACCAGGGGTGAACTACAATAGCGAGGAGGGAAACAGTGAGGCACACAAACAACATAAATCACCCCCAAGCTTAGAATGAACTACCCCCCAAACTCTAAACCTACTAACATATAGGAAAAAGAGAACATCATATAAAGCACAAAAGAAAAGGGGGGTAGCCACAATAGTCTCACTCCGCACTATGGTAAGGGGTAGAATGAGAACTCCCCTCACCGGTCTCTAAGACATGAACCGAGCTAGCCATCTCACTCACCTCTATAGGAGCTTTCCCCTTTAACCTCCCCTCCCTCTTAGCACGGTCTATCTCAAAGAAATGAGACCAATCATCTAAAACCGGCTCTCCAGATAATCCCCACCTACCAAAAGTCTCGGGGTTCGGGAAAGGCATAAAGTTCGCGGGATCATATTTATAATCGCATCCACCGGGCCGCTTATAGTCGTAAGTGGCCGGGGTGGTGCCCATGATAGCACTAGGAGGGATATGAGGACCCTCCCAATAGGGGTAACAAGGTCTAGGACACACGGTAGGGTTAAAGGGTTCCCATTGAGGGATAGGTCCTTGTTGGACCGGGAGGTATGGGTAGTTCAAGTAAGGTTCAATCTCCCCCCTCCTCACATGGTAGTCATACAATTGAGTAGCATGAAAATCATAGCCAAGAGAAGAATCACGCCCCAAAGGCATGGAAAACAAGACATTAGTGATGGAATCTAACTTGGCATGAATAGTAAATAAATCAAATGTAAAAGAAGAAGTAGAAGGAGGGATAGGAGTACTTCCCCGTTCAACCGAGGGTAAAGCCAGGAAGTCCGTCAAGAGAGCATCATTGGAGGCGGTTCTTGTATGATTAGTCTTCTTCGTAAGAGAGGAGTAGATGTTGCATCTTTGAGGTCTCCAAGTCAAAGAATTCGTCTTTGTCTTACGGTTTGTAGCCTCCTTACTCGGAATCAAGAACCAATCCTTCACTCGAGACACCTTCTATATGAAAATATTATGCTTCTTGGTACGATCAAGGAACTTTTGGTTTACAAGGGCATAAACATTGAGGAAATGAGAAGGTGTCCTCTCCCGAGGGTCGACTATCGGAGGGAGCTCGCATAGCAAATCTTTATATGAGTCATTGAGGCAAAGTGCGAGGATAGAGATCATGCCTCCGATTTGGATGCTCCCCGAAAGCGAAACACCTCTCGGATGTCTAGAAATCGGTTGATCAAATGTTGAGTGAAATCTACAAGCTCAATCTCATGCGACTCTTGGTCGGCAATCCATAGCCAACAAAGTTCCTCACGGGAAATAGCTCCCAAAGAGTCTTTAGAGCATAGGGCATAGGTGAGAATACGATTAAAGTATCTCATACCCGGATGAACGATCGATGCGAATTTGGAAGTTTGAGGCTCATATTTCCTTCCATCGGAGATACGCCGCCGCCACTTGAGTTCATTATATCCATGGTCGCTATTCATTTTACCATTGGCCGGATAGACAAGATGGTCTTCATCGACGGCCCAAGGAAATCGAAAGTAGGAACAAAGTTGTGACTCCGACAACCGATGATCATTGTTGAAAAGTTAAAGTTCTTGAAGAGTCACCACTTGAATCTCGGACCACTTCAAGGGATGATAGAAACTTATACGTCACCTTAGCATAGATAGGGGCGCTCAAATCCAAGAACTCTAAAAGACCGATATTCTTGGCTAGGTAGCGAACGTCATCATCAATTCCAAGTAGTTTGGTTGTTGTTTGATCGTAGAATCTTGTTGACTTGAGCTTCCGCTTGGATAGTTGCTTGAACCGATCCCAATGTAATTCCTTAGAGAATTCAATGCCGTATGTTTCTACCACCTCGGGAGGAGGTGGAACAACGTGCCTAGCATTGCTTGAACTTGACGGATATGAGCCATCTACAAGAAGCAAAGCAATTCATGAGCTATTCATTTACAATTATCATTGTTCAAGAATATTCAAAAGAAATTGCTCTAAAGTCAAGAACAAACATTATTTATTCAAAAATGAAACAAGAAATGGTCACACATGAACTATGCCATGAATATTGAGACATAAGATTGAAGCAACTAGTCATGAAGTAAAGGCAAAATTGGACACAAAAGACCAAATCATGAATCATTATGAGCAAATTAATCCCAAAACATTGAATTATCAAAGAAATGAAGCTATCATATAGAATACCCATGAGAGAGAAAATGACCAACAATGGTGAATCAAGGGTTCAAGCAAGGTATACAAATTCATCATGAAAAAGCTTCAATATAACATCCAATAACATCATTCAACACAAATTACAAGCTAAAAGAACCAACAATGGAGTTCTACCATGAAAGCAAAAACAAGGGTTTTAAGCTTCAAAAATGAGGAAGAAGATGACTAGAAAGTGAGAAATTATACCTCAATGAAGCTTTGAATTACTTACAAATTGCACAATTGAATAATATAGAACAATTAGAACATTCAAAGACAAGTTCCAAGCACCAACACAAACCCTCAAAAAATTCTAATATAGCCCCAAATTTTCGAAATTTCAGATTTTTTTTTAATTTTTGAAAGATTTGAATATGGTTAATGTAATTTTGTGATGAATTGAAAATAAAAGGATGAATTTGCGGAGATAAAGGGTTTGATGGGAGATAAAAGAGTAGAGGAATGAAGGGGAAGTCAAGGTAAGAGAAAGGAGTGAATAAGGAGGGTTTGGGAATGAAAGGAGCACGAAAAAGGGGGGGATAGTTGTTGCGGCTAGTGCTTGCGCACCAGCTACGGCAGGGGCTGGGCTTGCTTGCTCAGAATTACGCAACAAAGGCCACAAACGCTGACCTACTTGGTGCGTGCGCACTAGGTAGCGTCTAGGGGGGCTAAGTTTGCTTGAGACGCACCAAAACGAAGCCAAAAGTTCTGAACCTCTTGGTGCGCGCGCGCAGGGAGGGTGGTGCGTGCGCACCAGGGGGGTATGCAGGGGTTCAAAATCCGTCAAATTTCATCAAAATGAGCTTAAATTTCTGACCCCTTTGGTGCGCGCGCGCAACCTATGATGCGTGCGCACCAAACAAGAAAATTCCGCTCATGAACATACTCTCGTGCTTGCGCTCTCATCGGCACTAGCAGGCGCGATGATCAAGTGCTTAAAAATCATACACAAAAAATAGTTCGAAAATCACTTGATCATAAATAAAAAGTCATGAAAACTCAAACACGAGAGCATGTAACCCGACGAACTCCTTCACCTAAGCTTAACCAAACCTCATGAAACCTTGAATTAATACCGAAATTGTTGGAAATTGTCGTCGATCCAATCTCATGGCACCTAAAATCAAGAAAACAAAGAAGAATAAGAAAAGTTCTCAAAAATAAAAGAAACATAGAGAATAGAAAATCAAAAGAAAAGGGTTAGAAAACCGGGTTGCCTCCCGGGAAGCGCTTGTTTAACGTCATAACTCGACGTTCTCCACCTATTAAGGTGGTTGTCAAAGAAGCAATATGTGAATAAGGCTAACAAAAGCACCATCGAAATACTTCTTGAGTCATGGCCATTGACCTTAAACATAGACGAAGAATCCATCATTGAAAACTCTACAACACCACTAGGAAAGACATTCTTAACCAAGTAAGGACCGCTCCATCTCGACATGAGCTTTCCGGGAAACAACTTCATTTTTGAATTGTAGAGAAGAACTTTATCACCAACACAAAACTCTTTCTTCTCAATAAGCTTATCATGAGTTTCCTTGGAACGAGCTTTGTAAATACTAGCACAATCATAAGCATCAAATCGAAGCTCTTCTAGCTCATGAAGATCTAACCACCTTTTCTCTCCCGCACTTGCCAAATCAAAGTTTATCTTCTTGATTGTCCACAAAGCAGGGTGTTCGAGTTCTACCGAGAGATGGCATGATTTGCCATAGACTAGGCGGTATGGAGTAGTACTTATAGGTGTCTTAAAAGCCGTTCTATAAGCCCAAAGAGCATCATCCAACTTGTCCAACCAATCCTTCCTATTTCTTGCAACCGTCTTTTTAAGGATTAACTTGATTTGACGATTGGAAACCTTAACTTGGCCGCTTGTTTGAGGATGATATAGAAGGCCAAATCGTTGATGAACTCCATGCGTTCGCAACATCTTTTGAAAGGCATTGTGAATAAAATGAGAACCATTATCGCTTATCACCGCCTTTGGTACACCAAACCTTGGAAAAATGACGTTCTTGAACAACTTCATTACCACCTTGTGGTCATTAGTTGGGGAAGCAATGGCCTCAACCCATTTAGACACGTAATCCACCGCCACAAGAATATATTGATTTCCAAAAGATGAGGGAAATGGTCCCATAAAATCAATTCCCCAAACATCAAATACCTCCAATTCAAGAATAGGTTGTTGAGGCATCTCAATTCGCTTGGAGATATTCCCAACTCGTTGACAACGGTCGCATGTCTTAATAAAACCCCATGAATCCTTAAAGAGATGTGGCCACCATAAACCGCTTTGAAGAATCTTGGTGGCGGTTTTAGAAACACCCATATGGCCACCACTCGGATCCTAGTGGCACATCTTCAAAACACTAGGCACCTCTTCATTTGGAACACAATGCCTAAGTAAGCCATCAACTCCTTGCTTGTACAAGATGGGATCATCCCACACATAGTGTCTTGCCTCTCTCTTGAGCTTCTTTCGTTGATTCTTAGAAAAGGAAGGTGGAAACTCCCCACATGCAAGAAAGTTCACTAAATCTGCAAACCATGGGAGCTCCTTTGCCTCAATAGCATATAAAAAGTCATCAAGCATCCTATCCTCAATTGGAGAACCATCATCATGAATTTGAGAATCCTCTAGGCGAGAGAGATAGTCCGCCACAACATTTTCTACTCCCCTCTTATCTCTAATCTCAGTATCAAAAGTTTGAAGTTCGAGCACCCATCGGATCAATCTAGGCTTGGATTCTTTCTTGGAAAAAAGGTACTTGAGAGCCGCATGATCCGTGAAGACAATGGTCTTGGAGCCCAACAAATAACAACGGAATTTCTCAAAGGCATGAACAATAGCCTAAAACTCCTTTTCCGTAGTGGTGTAGTTCCTTTGAGCACCATTTAGAGTCTTGGACATATAATAGATCACATGTAGCTTCTTTTCCACTCTTTGACCCAAGACACCTCCAATTGCCGAATCACTCGCATCACACATCAACTCAAAAGGTAAATCCCATCTTGGGGCTTGAACAATAGGAGTAGAGATTAGAGCCTTCTTCAATTTATTAAATGCCTCCAAACACTTATCATCAAATACAAACTCGGCATCCTTTGGAAGAAGATCATTGAGGGGCTTTGCAATGAGGGAGAAATCTTTGATGAATCTTCTATTAAACCCGGCATGTCCTAAGAAAGATCTCACTCCTTTCATATTGACCGGAGGTGGAAGCTTCTTAATAACCTCAATTTTTGCTTTGTCCACCTCTACCCCCTTGTGAGAAATCTTATGGCCAAGGACTATGCCTTCCTCCACCATGAAGTGACACTTCTCCCAATTCAAAACCAAGTTCACCTTCTCACACCTTGGCAAACATTTCTCAAGGTTTTCAAGACATGCCTCAAATGAAACGCCGCCTACGGAGAAGTCATCCATAAATACTTCCATTTCCTCCTCCAACATATCTTCAAATATACTCATCATGCATCTTTGAAATGTTGAGGGAGCATTACAAAGGCCAAACGTCATTCTCCTATAGGCAAACGTACCATATGGACAAGTGAAGGTTGTTTTCTCTTGGTTATCCGGGTGGATAGGGATTTAGAAAAATCCCGAATAACCATTAAGAAAACAATAGAACTTGTGCCTCATTAGTCTCTCAAGCATTTGATCAATGAAAGGAAGGGGGAAGTGATCTTTCTTGGTGGATGTGTGTAGGCGTCTATAGTCTATACACATCCTCCATCCTATGACCGTCCTCGTCAGAATGAGCTCACCTCTCTTATTCACGACGACGGTCATGCCTCCCTTCTTTGGGACAACATGAACGAGAGAGACCCACCTAGAACTCGAGATGGGGAATATAATTCTCGCATCCAAAAGTTTGGTGATCTCCTTCTTCACTACCTCTCCCATTTAGGGGTGTAGCTTTCGTTGTCTCTCAATAGAAGGTAGAGCACCCTCCTGAAGGGTTATGTGATGTGTACATAAAGCGGGGCTTATACCTTTGAGGTCATCAATGGTATAACCCAAGCACCTTGGTGCTTTCTCAAAACATCACACAATTCTTGAGCTTGACTCTCACTCAAATAAGAGCTAACAATCACGGGATAGGTGGAGTTGGGTCCCAAGAATTCATACCTAAGGTGTGATGGAAGAGGTTTGAGCTCAACCATTGGCACACCTTTACCTTCCTTTGATGTAGCCACTTGCAACGCTTCTTGGTAAGAAATGCTCATACACATTTGCTCTTCAACATCCTCAAGGCTTCCATTGAGCACATCTTCATACAAATCCATCTCCTTGCTAGGAGCACCTATCTTTTCCTTATTCAACAAAACATTCTCAAGAGCATCGTTAGAAGTGAGCAATTGCTAATGCATGGAAGACACAACATGATCAAGAGAATCAATCAACATGCAATTTTCTAAAGAAGAACTTGGATACTTCATACTATCATTCAAGTCAAATTCTATTACCTCATTTCCTAATTTGAGTGAAATTTTAGCACTTTTCACATCTATCAAAGCACCCGAAGTAGCAAGGAATGTTCTTCCTAGAATGATAGGAATGTTAGCATCTTCATCCATCTCAAGCACCACAAAATCCACCGGAATAACAAATTTCCCAACCCTCAAAGGGACATCCTCTACCTTACCCTTAGGAAACTTAATTGACCTATCGGCCAATTGCAAAGTGATGTTAGTAGGTAAGAGTTCCCCTAACTCAAGTCTTTGGTACACCGAATATGGCATAAGGCTAACACTAGCTCCTAGGTCACACAAGGCATTCTTATTTGCATTTTGTAAATGGCACAAGGGATGGAAATGTTTCCGGGATCTTTTAGCTTAGGTGGCATCTTGTTCATTATGATTGCACTACAATTCTCGGTCAAGTTCACCGTCTCTACACAATCACAAGTCCTCCTACCGCTCAAAATGTCTCTGAGGAATTTTGCATAGTTAGGCATTTGGGTGACAACTTCGGTAAATGGTAGAGAAAGGTGAAGTTGCTTGAGCATGTCAATAAACCTTCCAAATTGTTCATCTAACTTGTGTCATGAATTTTTGTGGATAAGGAAGCCTGGGTTTCACAATTTCTTTCTCCACTCTCACCTCACTAGGCTTCTCAATCTCAACCTCACTCAAAGATGCACCATCTCTCTCATCTTCTACCAAAGCTTCTTTTGTGGCCTCCTTGGTCTCACTCTTCCTAGTAAAACTCTCCTTAAGAACCTTACCACTCCTTGTGACAATAGCATTGACCGGTCTTTTGGAATCTAGACCTTGGGAAGGTAAAGAGGAAGGACTAACATGGTATTTCACAGCATTAGCATGTTGAGAAATTTTGTTTTCAAGCATCTTACTATGAGTCATCATTTCATTAAATTTATTGTCACTTACGGTCATGTAAGTGTTCAACAACTTTGTTTTGTTTTCAATGATTTCTTCCAAATTGGTTCTATGAGAAGCAGAAGAGGATTGAACATAGGAATTATCATTTTGGGTCTTTGGAGCAAAATCGGGTGGGGGACCCCTTTGAGAGTTATTTTGAAAATTTCCCCTATTTCGAGTGTTCCAATTACCTCTACCTTGATTATGATTACCATAACCTTGGTTATAATTACCATAATTTTGGTTATGATTTTGGCTACTATAACCTTGGTTGTCATAGTTACCTCGAAAATTTTGGTTCCCATGGTTCCTATTACCACCACCTTGGTTGTAGTTGTCAAAATTGCCATGGTGGTTGTAATTCCTATTCCATTGACCTCTTTGATTCTCAAACCTAGAATCATTATTGTTTGACAAATAGTTCACATGTTCATTCACATTTCCATCTTGATCTTCACAAACATCCATACATGCATGAGGGAAATTAGAAACATCATGATCATACGATCCACAATCATCACAAAACAAGCATCCACTAGGCATGTTACTAGAAGAAGGAGGGGGTTGAGAATTAGAAGACATACCTCTTCCCTTAGATTTGGAAGGAAGACTTGAAACTTGGTAGGTAGCACTTTCCAACTTCGCCTTGATAGCGGACACCTCCTTCCCCAAGTTTGTCATTTGTGAGAATAGATTTTTGATTCACTAGTAGAAAATACTAAATGGCAAGCGGTTCAAACCCCCTAATGGCAAGCGGTTTTGAACCGCATGCTGTTAGGGGGCTTGCCATTAGCCGTTTAAATGGCAAGCGGTTCTGAACCGCTTGCCATTTGTAGTGAATGGGCAGCAGTTGTGGCGCCAAATCGCTGCCCATTATGGCTATAAATAATAATTTTTTTTTTTTGTTTTTTGTTTTTTCACTTAAATTGAAATATAAATACTTAACATACATAATAACATAAAAAAAAATAAATAACAATTGTTATGTGAAAAAAATAACATAAATATTTTCATTAATTAATTGTTATAATATTACATTTTCATTAAAAAAAATTAATAATAATTAAAAAAAATCTGAAACTGCATCAAAAGCTCAAAAATCTAACAGCAAAAATTATACATCTCAATGTAATTAATAATTATAATTATATTTGATTAAAAAAAAACTAGATCTAAATTACAATAATAAATCTCAATAAAATTAAAAATGTTGTTGTTGTTGTCGGTGCTTTTGGTGTTGGCGTTGGTGGTGCTCCGAAAACCAAAACCTCATGAAATCTGAACCCAAACCACGAAATCAAACTCAAAAAATTTGCCACAAAACCCCAAAATCTTAACCCACAAAATCAAACTCCAAAAAAACTGCATCAAAACCCCAAAAATCGAGACCCACAAAATCGATATCCATCAAAACCCCAAAAATTGAAACCCACAAAATCGAAATCCAACAAAACCCAAAAAATTGAAACCCATCAAAACCCCAAATATTTGAACCCAAAAATCAAAACCTACAAAATCGAAACCCAAAAAATTTAATTACTCGGTGAATTGGTGTTGCACGGTGGTTTGCTGTAGTTGGAGTTGCTCGGTGAGTCGGTTTTGGTGGGGGTTGCTCGGTGAGTCGGTTTTGGTTGGTTTTGGTGGGGGTTGCTGTTGGTGAGAAGAAGGAGATGAGAATGGAGAGGAGGAGAGAGAAAGGGGAGGAGGAGAGAGAAAGGAGAGGTGATGTGTGAGAAGGAGAGGAGGAGAGAGAAAGGAGAAAATGAGAAGAGAGAGAAAGGGAATGCGTGAAATGTGAAGGGAGAAGGAGAGTGGGGTGGAGGCGAGAGAAAGTAAATGAGAAGGAGTGAAGGCCGTAAAAATTTTAGGGTTTTTAAAAATGGCAAGCGGTTTGGGGTTGAACCGCTTGTCATTATAACTAATGGCAAGCGTTTCAACCCCAAATCGCTTGCCAATCCATATCAGAGGTTGTTTTTAAAAAAAATTGGGTTTTTAGAAGCGGATTTTAAAAACCGCTTGCCATTTGGGGCTTCCCATTTAGTTTTTCCTACTAGTGATTGCATTTAGATGATCAACCGAGTACACCGAAGAGCTACTCTTGCTATTTGACTCTCTTTCTCCATCTTGCCAATCCCTATAATACCTCACTACGTCTTCAATTATGTCTACCACTTCCTCTTCCGTTTTGTTCATGATAGGACCTCCGCCTCCTCCATCTAAACATGATTTTCCTTGACGACTAAGGCCTCCATAGAAAATTTTAATAATTTGGTAAGTAGGAATTCCGTGATGAGGACATTCTCTTTGATACTCTTTGTATCTCTCCCATGCTTCATAAAGACTCTCACTAGGCTTTTGCTTGAAACCTTGAATCAAAGCTCTAGCCTCCGCTGTTTTCTTTTGTGGATAGAAACGGGATAGAAACTACTTGGTCACTTCATCCCATGTCCTTAGAGAATTCGGCTTGACCTCTTGTCTAGCCATTCTAAGGCACGCCCTATGAGGGAAAAGGGAAAAAGCTTGAGGCAGATGAGTTCTTGGGAAATTTCTTTCACCTTGATAGTATTGCAATATTTTTCAAACTCCTTGAGATGATTTAGTAGGCTTTCATGCTTGGCCCTGCTAAATTGTCGCCTCTCTATCAAGGTGATCATTGCCGGTCTTATTTCAAAGTCATTTGCCGGTGTTGTAGGTGGACCAATCCCACTCTCAAATCTATATGCACCGGGAATCCCTAATTCTTTCAAAGCCACCCTTGGATTTTCTCCCATTCTTGCTTGTTCCTCTTGTTGTGGTTCTTCTTCACTTGAAATGCTAGGGCTCAAAGATCGTCTAGCACCCCTTAACCTTGCAATAGTTCTCTCAATTTCCGGATCAAATGGCACTAGTGAACGACCACGTGCTCTATGCATAAAATCTCAAAAGAAATGGTTAGTAGCACGGCTACAAGTGTAGTCTAAAAGAAAATCTTTTTGTATTTTCAATTAAAGATGAAATAGACTCAACAACTATAACAAAGCACCAATATCACTCCCCGACAACTGCGCCATTTTTTACGTAGGGAAAATTAGGTCGTTTTCTAACCTTTCCTAGAGCCAAACAAAATTTGTAAACACTCGACCAACCTAATACGAGTATATGGTAAGTCAAGGGTCGAACCCAAAGGAATGAGTAGGTGCAAGCTATAGCCTAGGTCAAGCTACTTCGAAGATTGTAGAAAGATAGGGTTGGTAACTAAGGTATTGAGAAAGCTAGATAAATTGAGAAATTCAATATACTAAACACTAGGGATATAGGTTCCACATGCAAGTTCAATGATTATGCTAATTGAAGGATCACTCAATCAATTCAAACATTACAAAGGATAAACAATAGTTGCAACCAAAGGAATTCAAGAGCTATCTCCTATAAGCAAAGCTAGGGTTCACTATGAATGGCTAACTAGGAAAATCACAGTCAAATTCAATCAATTAAAGCAATTCTTAAATCAAGGGTTCATGTCATTGAAATTTGCAATGCAGTCTAGATTAATCTTATAGGTTGATCACTCCTAGTCTAATTAATCAGATGCACAACTATGTCAACCAATTTAATTGCAACAATTCAATCAATCAAGGATCATCAACTAGCAAAAATCATCAATCTAGCATGCTTCCCCTTCTCCCTAACAACTAATCTACTCACTATGATGGTGGAATTGATAAACAAAACAAATTCAATCACAATCATATTCATTTCAAGTTTAATCAAGAAGGAATTCAATCACTCAACAAATTCTAAAGCAAAGAATGAAATTCAAATCAAACATTCAAGAATTAAAGGAAATTGCAATAAAAGTAAATTCAAAGGAAAGAAATCTCACATACTTTCATTGATGAGAAGAAGAAATCCAAGATCAAAGTTGAAATGAAAGATCAAATTCAAGTACAATCAAGTAATCTTAAGCTTCTCTCTCTACTTTCTCTCTCTACCTAATCTGGAAAAAATAAGTTTCAAGTACAAAATGAGTCGTCCCCCTAAAAAGGAAAAGTCTAAGGGTATAAATAGAAGAATCGAGCGAAGGGGGTTGGGACAGGCAGTGCGTGCGCACCACCCAAGTTGCGCGCGCGCACCCTTGCTTGGTGCTCGTGGCCTTGCCTCCTTCGCTTGCTCGATCAATCTGCGCGCTCCCGAGCATCCCTATCATTGGTGCACTCGAGGCGATGCTCGTGAAAAGGGAAGCTCTTTTATCTTCCAAGAACTTGAACGCCTCAAGCCAAAGCATCGTTTCCAAGGCCCTCGAGCTTGCGGAGCTAGCTTCAATTGCATATTTGGAATCCCGAACTTAGCTCCATCAACTTTCTTGAATGCGCTCGAGCTTTCTCCTTGGTGATCAAACCTCGGGAAACTCAACACACCTACAAAACAAGTCAAGGAAACAAAGAAGCGAGAGAAATAGTCGAGAAATGAACAAAATGACAAGATAACCATTAAAAGCATGCATTTCTCTAAACTTACACATAAACACGCAAAGCAAGCATTATTATATAAAAACACGGCAAAAAGGACTAAAAAATGAGAGTAAAACTATAAAGAAAACCCAGCCTAATAGTGACATAAATGACACTCATCATGGACCCCCACCATTCCTACACTACCGAAATCGGAGCCTCCACCCTTCTCACACCACCGAAACCGGCCCTCCCTCCCTTCCCCCAACCTAGAAATCGAGCCCTTCCCTTCCCTCAACTTTAATAATAATTGGATCTTTAAAAGTTGAGATTATTCCCATCAATTTTTCCTTTTTGTTTGTATTAGGGTCTAATACTCATATCTAAATGTGTTAAAAACTGGCCGACTAAAACCGAAATATGAAACCGATTCAAATTTCGAATGGTAGGGACACAATAATTATGCATAACTCCAATATAAATATAGACTAGACCCGCCTTAACCTCATTGAACCTAGGGTTGGCAATCCCTTACTAGGCCAGATGTTACTATGAAAAACCCAAACTCGACTTGAAACGAACACTAACAACCCAAATTCGACCCGATTGGACCCAAATATCATATTTAGTAGTAATAATAAATTTTACACTATTTTTATACTCCCCTTGTCCCTGTTTGTTTGCCCCACAGTAAAAATTAAGGTTCATTTAAAAAAAAAAATTATTATAAATTCTCATTAATTTAAAAGTGATAATATAGTTAAAATGGATCTTGTTAAATTCATCTCATTGTATTATTATAGTTTTTATGCATATAAAAACGAAGATATTTACATTTTAAGATATGTCTTGAAAACTGTGAAAAGTTTAATGGAGCAAACAAATAGAAATAGAGGAAGTAATTTTTAAGGAGTCCATATAGGTGCATAACACCTACATATATATATATATATATATATATATTATTTCATTTGATGTTTTTTTACAGTGGTACATTTTTGTGTATCATATGCATATATAATATACCATTAAAGTATATGTTGTTTTAATAATACTTTTTGTGTACTATTATACATGTAGTGATACTTTTTGTCATCCATTGTGTTGATTATTTTCTACGAAAATACTTACCACCTATCACCTATTATGATGTAGTGGTATATTTTGCTTTGGCAATTCGAATCAGCAGGTCGGGTTCAGGTCAGATTTCGGGTCGATTTGAATGGCCCCTAACATTTGAACCCCATCCTACGATCCTACACTCCTACTTGAATTGACTCCTGTATTCATTTTCGATGTCTGTCCACTGACGCCCTAACGCCACGGATCAGGCGCTCAGTGCAACAGTGCGAGAAAGAGAGAGATTGTGGAGCGAAATATTAAGAAAGAGAGAGAGTGTGTAAAATGGTGGAAACTCTAGCTATGTCGTCAATCCAATCCCTATTACCAACTCCTTCTTCCATGGAAGAACCTCGAAACTGGTTAGAATTACCGCGCGATGTAACACTGATGATATTGATGAAATTGGAGGCCATTGAAATCCTTGAAACCGCTCAATTTGTTTGTAAATTGTGGTACAATCTCTGCAAAGATCCATCGATGTGGCGTTCTATTGTGATGTTGAATTTGGATGAACCTGAATTGGCGGAAAAATACCAGAAAATGTTGTACAGTGCTGTTGATCGTAGCTCTGGTGGTTTGATCAATCTCAATATCGAGGGTTTTGGTTGTGATGAACTTGTTATGCATATTGCGCAAAGGTACGTTTGTTTGTTCATCATTTTTGCAGTTTAATTTTATTTTTCGTGATTTTTTATTTGATTAATGGATTATTGCTTTAATTGATGATTGTTTTTCGATTTGTTTTAATGTAGTTTTTAAAGTTAATTGCAAATTAGTTTGTTAATTTGTGATTTGTTCATGTTTATGGGGTTTTGATTTTATGAGTTGGAGATGATTATCCTATATAAGACTTGTTGATGTTTCTTAAGAGTTTATTACTCTTTCAATTGTGTTCTAGTCTCAGACTCTCAGGTGATTTCTGCTATTTTAGTCGGGAATTAACGGATTCCTTAGTTTGTTTTAAATTTAGCTGCAAGATAGGCAACCAATTCATAATTTGCGGTTAGTTTGGCTATGAAAAGAGTGTAGGTACAATTTGGAACTCTATTATGAAATTGTTTATCGGTTATAATGTTGCATAAAATCACACATTTCTGCTTTCTTAGTTCGATGTGATGATGTGGAATTAAGACTGCTCCTCGCCTCCTCCTATGTAGAGCAAAATGGAAGAAATGGTAAAGGAAACTGTGTTTGGGCGGTTCATAATCATTTTTTTCTTTTTTTTGCTAGCTTTCTGTGGTTGATTTCCTGCTCTAGTAAAATTAGTTTGTAACTGTGTTTACTCAATTGTTCCGAAGCTTTCATTGCTCCAGACTTCTGCTTGTTTTTGAGGGATCATGAGTTCAGAACCATGCTAGAATTGTTGCTTATGTGCACTAGGATGACCTGCATATTCTGATTTGGAGGGCTGCTCGTTTATAACAGTGTTACTAGTTCTGAACATTGACAATCCCTGACTTCTCTTTAGGGGTGTGTTAGGCATTAGCGTTTTAGGTAGCTCTTTAAGGTTTGAAAAGATTATACAGCTAGTTGAATAGAAAAAGGTTTCGTCCTTCCCTCAATCTCTCGTTACTCTCCAATCTTGTTGACCTCCTTTTTCTAAAGTGCTTTTGACATGTTTTCCATCCCATGGTTGGTTATCTAGAAGGAAGGCAAAATAATAATACATTTTACTCGGTACTTTTTCACTCCTTTTTTTGCTAATTATTATTTTACTTAGCTGCAACTATAATCATCTTGCCTATTTTTTTGGCTACTGTATTACAAAGTATTTTTAAATTATTTTCCCCATTTTAGGTCAATTAGTAGTGATTATGGCTAAATTTTTCATCCTCGCATGTTGCTTGCAAATTGAATGAAGTTCCTGACAAACACCTACAGGGAAATAGATACTGCAGAAGATGGGGACAAGTAGTCTTCAGAGATCTATGATTTGAATGCTCCGATTTATGTTGGTTTATGATGTTTGTTAAAGTGCAGTAGTGGACATCATTTTGTACCTGTCATGAATAAGGTTTAACCAACTATATTCTGGAATTTTAACTAACTTTCCCCCTTTAGAGGATGCTATAGGTAAATAAACTAGTAAAAGCAAAAATCCATTGGTCGCAATTTGATCAGTCATCGTATCTTTTGTGTAGGCTACATGTTATGGTTAACTGTGTCTGGCCAATTCTTTATCATTCTTATTATAATTGATGCATCTCCTGTGTGTTTGCTCATTGTTGAATCCATGATATCAATTTCTTCCTTTTCAATATTGTGCATTTTGGCTGTGGATTAAGTAGGTCATGAACAACATCTTTACTCTTATTAGGGAAGGTGTTTCAGATCATGACTAGGGTGGAAACTACTTTGCAGTAACTATATTTGCATTTTTGAATAGGAATGTTTGATACAGTGGTATAATTGCTTTGAATATACTAGCCATAATATTAAGCTTGGTTATCTCATTAGTGTCATTACTATTTGTTTGCTGATTATTATTGATAATATTAAGCTTGGTTATCTCATTAGTGTCATTACTATATGTTTGCTGATTATAATTAAGATCTGAATTACAGTTCAAATTTATCTGACACTGCAAGTAATTAAGCACTGTACCTTGGTAAGCATTAAAAGCCCATTTTAATTTTAAAATCGGAGATTATAGTTGTGTTGTTGCTCTGTTGCTCACTTTATAGTGTTTGTTGGCTTGTATACTTTGGCGATTTTAGATGTTGGTTCAATTAGACATTCAGATGTTTATTGACCATTATATCTGGGGTGCAGATCAAGTCTTCTTTAACACCTTCGCCTTGCATGCTGCTATAAAATATCCGCTGATGCACTGATTGAAGCATTTGAAAAGTTTCCTTTACTGGAGGAGCTTGAGCTTACCCTGGTCTCGTTCTCAGGAGAGCAAATTCTAAACATTATTCGTCGTTGCCCCTTCCTTAAAACTTTCAAATTGAATCAGCAAGGATCTAGAAACCCAAGTTTAGCTTGTGATGATGAGGCACTGGCAATTGCAGCAAGCATGCATGAATTGCGCCACCTTCAGCTCATTGGAAATAGCATGACAAATGATGGTTTGCAAGCCATTCTTGATAATTGTCCTCATCTTCAGTCTCTTGACCTGCGTGCATGTTTTCACGTGCATCTTGAGGGCAATTTGGTGAAGAGATGTTCTGAAAAGATTAAGGACTTGCGTTGTCCCAATGATTCCACTGATGACTACAACTATCTTACCACAGATTATGATAGTGATTTCGATGAAATCTACGCAGATGAATATGATGACATGGACTACATTTCTGATGATGATCATTATGAATTCTCAGATGATGATGAACTCCCCTACTATGCAGATGTGTATGATTAGTCATGTGTTCAGCCACAAGTTCAAAGGAAAGCCATACTTGGTAAGCTCTTAAATTCTCATTGACGCTAGACTTGTATTTGCTTTGTCATGATTAGTAGTACCTTTGTTTTAATGAACGCCTTTTTTTTTTTAACTCCCATTTCTCTTATTCCTTTTAGGGGCAATGCAAGAGTATCAACGAGAAAAAAAACCCGGAGAAATGATCTGATCTTTGGAGGGTAGTAGAACAGTTTAAGTAGTTTTCGAAACTTGTTACTCTGCTACTGACTGTTAAAGATGTTAAGACTGTTAGTTTGTGCTTGTATAATTGTATTAATGTAAATATCGTTTAAAGATGGTGTCTGCTTGTGTGTAAAAAGAGCTATTATAAACGGTATATGATGATGATTCACCAAAATCCTATGTGACTCTGATTAAAACATCATATTGCATATTCTCCCACCTACTGGAGGTGGGTAAGCTATTTTAAATCCCAAAAAAAAAAAAAAAAATAAATAAATAAAAAAAAAAGAAAAATAAAATAAATTTATCCCCTCCTCTAGTACTGTATGTAGACCGTAGGCATGGAATATGGTCCTTCATATCAGGTTCAGGTAGATCCATTGAATTGGGTCATTTTGATATTTGGACTGGGTTTCAGATTAGGTTTGGACCATTCAATTTTCAAGTTTGATTTGGTGCTATAAAATATTGTTCAATATCGAATCAAGTTATTTTGGATCAGGTTAGTTTGGTGTGGGTGATTATTATTTCGGGTGTTTTTGTGTCTCTTGAAAAAGATACAACTCGAATACTGGGTCCAACGAAGCTGCCTGTACCTGAAAACAACGGATCTACGGATGTTCGGAGGTCCGCCTCCGAAGGCTAAGTTAGTACGGATTCGGAGTAAAACATGCGAAAAGTAAATATCTTTTCGGATTCCGAGATCAGGTGTTCTCTATTTTCAAGAGCAATAAATGATATAATGATTAAGATGTGCCCCAATAAATAGGGGAATCTCCCTATTTATAGGGTCTTAGAAAAGTGTGCCCTACCTTGGGGTTTGATGACCTAGGGATTTGGGTTGTGCCGTTTTGCGGCTACCTCGGGAATTGGGCCTTGAAGGCCACCAATTCCTGAAGGGATATATGCTTGACACGTGTCATCCCCTGAGAAGTCCATTTGAAGGCCTTCTTAGGTGACACGTGGCAAGCTCACATTGTGCCAAGTAGCGTGGTAGAAATACCCAAATCATTTACCCCTCACAGGGGTCACATGGCATGCCACGTGGCGCCTGTGACAGGTGTCGCTCAATTATTGGTTCGACATTTTACCGTTTACCATGGGTAGAATCTAGGATTTTTACCCTAAACTTTTCACCCTTTCTATCAATAGGGGTTGACTCCTCCTTCGCATTCACACGTTTGCGTGAATTTTAGAGAGAATCTTTGAATCTTTGACTTTGAAAACTTTGTCCTCTTCTGTGAAAGCATCCGACGCTCGGCCACCAATCCGCCTGTAAGCAATCGACCAGATCTTCCAAGCGGCTCATAGTACCTTCACTTAGTAAGGTAACCGTCTGCTCTTCTTTTTTAATCTTTGTCTCTTTTCTTTTTTCGAAAATGGTTTTTCAAACGCACTCGTCACGACCTAGGTTAGCGATTAGCCGGTCACCGGGGACGGCTAAATGTAGAACTAGGAGTCCCGAATGCTCATTCGAGGACTCCCCTTTGAGAATTTCTCCAAATTTGACCATGTCTGTACCTATGCAGGACACCATGGCCAAAACGAAGCAAACCAGTAGGACGTATGGGACGGATGGTACCTGGTACCATTAGGAAAGCTCGACCGTATACTCAGAAGGCTCCATTAGGGCGCCTGTTGCCGAAGTCTATGATCATCCTCCTAGTGCTCCTAGCACCCTATGCTCCTCGATTTTGGAGGAGTCTGATAATGAACGACAAATTCCTGGGTCGAATGATTTGGTGCCGGATGAGGAAATGGGGGAGGACACTGCTGGCACTAGCCACTAGGCCCCCAACTTGGACGATAGCTCTGATGATGACTCTGATTCATCATCTTCTAACTGCGCCTTCATTGACTCGGAGGAGACGCGTTCACAATAAAATTCTGCTTGAGAGTCCCTGTTAGTGGACAGGAGGGAAGGATGGGCAGAGCCGTCTGCTTCACACCGGTTGGAATGTGCTCTTTATTATTTGCATGTTCCCAAAAGCAGGCGAGAGAAGATGGAGGAGGACTTTGGGAAGTTAATTTCTAAACATGTCATGGGACATGCGTTTATTCTCTGTGACAGACGCTGTGGACACAGTCGTCTAGCTAGAGAAGGCCAGGTATGATGACTAATGATTCATCTGTTATGAGGCATCCATTCAAGCTGGTCTTCGCTTCCCTCTCCATCCGCCCGTGGAGAGGATTCTAGATGGATACTAAGTGGGTATTGGATCGTGGCCTGTTTACTATGGCCATTCGAACCAATGAAGAGACGGGGGAGAAGGAGGTCACCCTGCAAAGCTACATTCCACGTCATGAGTGGCTATCTGACGGGACGAATTTGGCCGCTTGCGGTCTAAGTACTGAGAGGCCGAGAGGTAGTAGGCCGCTTGGTTTTATTTTCCTTTGCTGATCTTGATTTTTACTCTATATTCTAACTCTTGTTTTTCTTGTGCAGATAAAGCGATGGAAAAACTCTCGCCATCAAAGAAGTCGGCTGCACATTTTGCAACTTATTATCGTTCGTCCATTCTGGGCAAACAAACCAATGAGGAGCAGCTGACAGGAAAAGCTCCTAAGGTGAGGAACTTTCCTACTATATTTGGGTTGAGATTTCTTGAGGCCGCATGCATACTAAATGGTGTATTTTATGCAGGGCGGATCGTCCAAAACCTCTCCCTCCAAACAGCTGGACCCGAAGGTTCAAAAGAAGTCGGGTGATGATGTGGGCGTTCTGGAAGGTCCAGGAAACACATTGCCCATAACCCTAAGAAGGCTCATGACGGCTCCACCCCCAACAGGACACCCCTGAACCTGGATGCCCATGGGGTATCGAAGAGTGGCAAGCAACTTAACACTGTTGTCAGCCTAGCAGAAGGCGGAAACAGGACCGCTAGGGAGGAGGAGGCGGAAGGTATAATCACTAACCTTTTACCTTAGGCTGTTGAGTAAAGTAAACAGGTGCCTAGTACCTCAAAAGGCACCAGATCTTTCGGCCAAATTCATTTACAATGTTTGATTGTGTAGAGACTCCCCAGAGGTTGACTGTCCTTCAGATGGCCAAGCCAATGCTAAGGGCGCTTGATCTTGAGGACAAGGCGTCCGTGAGAGGAGTCGGAACCCTTAACCTGGACGCCATCTTGGTGCTTCTCTGTGAGGTAAGATAGTTATGATATTTTATTTGTGATATTTCATCTTGAGTGAATATGGCCGTTTGATACTGACCATTCTCAATGTTGGTCGAATGCAGGATATGCTGCGCGTAAATGGGTTTTAAAAGCCAATTAACAATAAGTCCAAAGAGGTAACGGCTGCTAAAGCTCGAGCCGCCTCCTCATTAGACACTGCTCAATTTGAGATTGCCCAAAATGAACTACTTACACTTGATATGATATATTCTCAGGCGATTGCAAATCTGTAGGTAAAGCAGGACTTAGATGCAGCGAGGGGGCGGATTATCGAGCTTCAAAATGAGGACAAAGGTCTCAAGTTCAAGCTGGAGTCCCTCAAGGAGGCGGGCAAGAAGGCGGACCGCCTCCAGGGGCAGGTTGATAAACTCAAGGGCCGGCTGCAGAACCAAGAGACCTAGCTCAGGTCTAAATACAAGTCCGTGGTTGAGGAAGAGAAAAAGGATCTAATCAAACAAATGATGGAGGACTATGACTCCATCATGCGGATGGCTTGGGAATCATTGCAGCCGGACTCTGACTACCTAACTTGGAAGGCTAAGTTTGACGTAGCCAATGATGAGTTTAATGTCCGGCTCATGAAGCAAGCGTAGGAGGAGGCAACCAGAGGTACTGATGCATCCGATTACTCGGACGAGTCATCCTCGGGGGATGATGATGATCAGGAGGAGGATGGAAACGGCGATGGACAGCCGCAAGGGGGAAACAAGGATGATGCGACTGTTAATGCTGAAAACCTCTCCTGATCCTTTTAAGCTTTTTAGGAATCTTTCTGCGGCCGAACGGCCAAGGGTTTTCATTTTCGGCCTGCGTGGCGAGTATTTGTGTATCTTTACCGACCAGGGGGTCGGGTGAATCAACAATTTCTCCCGATTTTACCGATTAACTCTTTCAGTCGTCTGCAGGGATGACTGTTTTATTTTAATGAAGCTTCCGGTCAATCTGATCGGTTTTGATCATATTGATGCCTAGACTTAAAATTTTAAAGATTTCAATTTTTTATAACTTGTTGTATACTATGATGTTGTTTGTGCTACCGGATGTCTTTGCCCCTAGCCGGGTGTTCGCTTGGTTTCAAAAGGTGGGTTGATTGACTTAGAAATTGTTGATACTTAAAAGAGTATGATCGATTTCTAAGTCAATCAATCACTATGGTGATTGCCCCAAACCAAGCGGACAGTCGGCCATCATGAGCAGACGGGTATGCGCTTGAGATATCCGGCCATAGGCCTCAATGAATTCTTAAGTATTTGGACTTAAACTTATAATCGAGATATGAAATCTGGCCGTCTGCCTTGCCTTAAGGCAGCAACAGGAGATACCGCATAATAATTTAAGCCTCCAAAATGAAACGTTTACCGCTTCCCGCCTGTTTTAAATCAGTTGGCATGGGAACCTTAGTATTTTTAGGTTTCAAATTAGATTAAGTCAAACAGCTGTGAGCGGGTGATGAGGCGTCTCAAATTGAGGACCGTTTTCAAAAACCATAGACATAGGCACCCCGAACCGGGTGATGATATTCTTCCAGATGAAGGAGATGACGTCCTTCGTCTTCATGTTTTTGACCGCCTCTGCCTCTACCCACTTGGTGAAATAATCCACGGCAACAAAGATATACTCCCGTCTGCCTGATGCAGCAGCATATGGCCCTAGGATGTCCATGCCCCACTTGGCGAATGGAACTATGTTATGGATAGCCGTCAGGTCTGTGGCCGGACGTTGTATAAGCTTGCCGAATTTTTGGCATTTATCACATTTTTTTACCAATGTCATGGCGTCTTTCTCAAGTGTGGGCCAGAATTAGCCCTGCCGCCTGGCCCTTTCTGCTAGAGACCTGCCGCCTATATGTGAGGTACAAAAGCCCGCATGTAGATTCTCCAGAATTTCCTGCCCTTTTCGGGGGTGATGCATTTCAAGAGGGGTTGTAGGAACCCTTTCTTAAAAAGCTCTCTTTTGCGAATTTCAAAATTGGCTGCATGCTTTTTCAGTGTGGCTGTTTCTAGAGTTGAATCCAGTAGCGTGATATGCCCGGATGTTATCTATCTAGGTAGAAGTTCGGTCAAGTATTCCAATAGGATCTTCTACAATGCTTTGTTTTTACATTACTTTCCAGAAGACTGACCGAGGTGTATCACATGAGGCAGATGATGCCAGTTAGACAGAGCATCCGCCTGGTTGTTTTCGGACCGAGGCACTTGACTTAAATTGAATTATTCAAGTGTCTCGGCCTCATCTTTGACCGCCTACAAGTATTTGATCATAGCCAGATCGGTGTCTTCATAATCACCATGGTATTTGGCTAACGACCAACTGAGAGTTAGAGCAGGCGTCAATATTAGTTGCCCCTGCCGCCTTGCACATGCGGATGTCGGCTAGCAGGGCTTCATATTCTGCCTCATTATTTGAGGCCTGAAACTTGAACCGTAGTGCATGCTCGTACTTGTCTCCCTCAGGA
Source organism: Chenopodium album (assembly GCF_948465745.1). NCBI lineage: Eukaryota > Viridiplantae > Streptophyta > Magnoliopsida > Caryophyllales > Amaranthaceae > Chenopodium > Chenopodium album. Next base: position 34,187,574 of record NC_137847.1, read on the forward strand.
GACTGATATATAACACCTGCACCACAGGCGTTCATAATGGAACTCCCGTCCACATACACTTTCCAAACCTGATTAGTGTTATCCGCGCAGCCAGCCTTGTCATTTCGACAATAAAGTCGGCGAATGTCTGCCCCTTTATTGCCTTATTTGGTTCGTAAGTGATTTCCTAAATTTGTAATTCAATAGCCCATTTGAGCTTTCGGCCTGATGATTCCAGGGTCATCATTGGCCGCTTGATCGGTTGGTCAGTATAGACCACTACCGGATGTGCCAAGAAGTAAGGTTTTAACTTCTTGACGGCCATATAAAGAGCAAGGCCAAATTTTTCAACCATGGGGTACCGAAGTTCTGCGCTTCTAAGAACGTGGCTAATGAAATAAATCAAGTGTTGGGTTTGGTCTCTTTCAGCAAGGAGAACGGCACCGAGGGCATGATATGAGACAGCCAGGTACATGTAGAGCGTCTATTTGGGCATAGGGCTAACCAGCCTTGGCAAAGAGTGCAAATGTTGCTTTAATTTTTGGAAGGCCGCCTCACCATCATCCTCCCATTCAAATATAGCCTTCTTCCTGATTTCCTGGAAGAAGTAGAGGCACTTGTCACCTAACTGGCTGAGGAATCTCCCCAAGACCGCCAGACAACCTATTAATTTCTTTATTTCTTTGACAGTGCAGGGTAATTGCATGTCGATGACCGCCTGTATTTTTTCAAGGTTGGCCTCTATCCCCCTCTGGTCAATCAGGAATCCGATAACCTTCCCAGACTCAACACCAAAGACACACTTCGTGGGATTTAGCATGACCTTGTTGATATGTCCATTTTATATAGTATTTTACCCTCGTCTCTTGGTCATAATTAGTAGTGTTTTTGGCTCCTTAGAGCCACTTTTGTTACTAATATGCATTTTCTAGTGTTTTCGTAGTTTCGGTTGAGTTTTGTAGGGAATTGCACCTTTGGAGTATTTTCCCGGGATTTTATGAAGCTACTACGAGCATTGGAGGAGTATGACCGTCATTGAAGCCCAAGGCCGGCTAGAGCCATCGAGCCGGTGATTAAGGGCTCGATATTTGGAATACCGAGGTTTGGACCGAGTATTCAAGAGCCCAATCGGAAGTCCAAAACCTTGAGGAGCCACAAGGGCCCGATCGGGTAAGCATAGCCCCGATCGGGCAAGGCAAGGCATCATAGGGCCAACGTGCTAGGCGCGCCTGATCGTGCGATGCTTAGCACGATCGGGCAAAGTGCGCAGCAAAGGGCTACGAGAAAAAGGCGCGCCCGATCGGGCGGCCCTTAGCCCGATCGGGCGCGTGTTTTTGGAGGAGCTTGTTAGACGAGCACTTAGTTTCTATTTAGGATTTTTGATTAGAAGTTGTTTAAGTACGTTTTAGGATGATAATTCATGACGATTCTTTCCCTGATACTTTCTCTCTCTACTTAGTATTTTCTCTCTCTAGACTTTTCTCTCAACATTTCCCTTGTTCCTGATTACCTTGTAATTCCGCCGTCTTGGTACGATATCTTTCTTAATAATTTCAGTAATTTCTTCCTTTCAATTCTTCATGTCTTATTTAATCGCTTTGCTTAGTTTAGCTTTAACTATGTCTGAGTAGTTTACTTTCTAGGGTTTGTGGGAATCCATAAATAATATGAAGGGGTAATTTATTGTTGTCAACTGTCAATGTTAGATTAATTTCCTATTGATTGATTAAATACTCTGTGACTAGATTTGCGCAGATCTTTTATGCATGAGTTTGACAATATTAATTCAAGATTCGAGAGATGAGAATTGATGTTTAGGTCTAGTGTCAATAGGCAGATTAATCTATAAATGGTTAAGTTAAGATTCGAGAGACGAGATTTAATATCGATAGATTAATCCTGTGATCGTAATACGTAGCGAGAGCCCTTTATGATCTGCTTAATTGTTGCATTGATGATTGACGATTATTAATTATTGATATTGCATGATATTATCTTAATGTATCGTTTTAACGCTTTACAATTATGGCTTGTAAAAATATAGCAATATTGAATTGATGAATCGAGCAGATGTTAATTTAATATTACAGGCTAATTTCATTGAGACTCAGATCTAATAAATTGCGAGAGCCTGTTAGGTCCATGTTATCTATGCAATGTTAATGGTTGATTATTATGCTTTACCCCGGAGTATTATTTATTGGTGAACATATACCCTAGTCCTCGTTATTATTAATCTTTCCCTTACACTTATTCTTCGTAGTTTAATACATTTTCATAACAACAATTTGGTTACTTAATAATTTAGATTATATTAATTAACTAGGAGTAAAAAGATCAGTTTCCCTGTGGATTCGACCCTACTTCCCTATCTACTTTAGTTAGAGGACTTAGGTATTACTTTTGATTAGGGGATACAACTTTAGCCTGTCAAAATTTGGCGCCGTTGCCGGGGAAACGGTTATATTTCTATTCTTGATTGTTTTTGTAGTCTATATTATTTTCCTTTGTCCCGGAGAACATAAGTTCTTTGGGACAGTCTCATATTTGTTGTCTAGTTCTTTGTTTATGCCCAGGTGTTCCAGATCAGGCTACATCCCATTCGATCCTGAGATCGAGCGCTCTTTCCATAGGCAAAAGAATCTATACAAGCAAATATTGGCGAGTTCTGGAAGTGAAGTTCCTAGAGATCCTCCATCTGATTCCAGCGATCCAGACACCTCCTCAGAATCAGAGCCAGAGATGGGAGAAATTCCACCTAAAAAGCTCAGCGATTATTCTCAGCCATCTTTGGCGCATTTTCCCCACCTTTCTCCTACGCCAGATCTCGAGGGAGTTCAATTCGAGATCAAGCCCCAGTTCATTACGATGATAGAAAGGAAGCAATTTAGTGGAGCTAAGGGTGAATAGCCAAATCTACACATTGCCGACTACTGTTAATATTGTAACACAATAAGGCAAGCTGGGGTCACGCAAGACCAAATAAGGGAGATTCTCTTTCCTTTCTCTTTATGTGGAAAAGCTAAACTGTGGTTTAATGGTTTAAATAGAACTGCACTTGGCATAACTAATTGGGAGACTCTTGTTTTGAATTTTTATAACAAGTATTACCCTGTAGAGAAGACATCTCTATTGAGAAGCGCAATACAGAATTTCGCCCAAGAGCCAGATGAAGCACTATATGAGGCTTGGGAGAGATTTAAGGACCTGCAGAGAGAGTGCCCCCATCATAACTTAGCACAGTGGCAGTTGATACAAGCTTTCTACAATGGGATCGGAAATTCTTCTAGAGCAATTTTAGATTCTGCAGCTAATGGGAGGTTCATGAACCTCAATGTTGATGATGCAGGTCAGTTTATCGAAGACATGGCAATCCATAATTCCCAATATGGGAATCCTAGAGGTCATTGGGAACATGAGTGTAGGAGTTCCATGGAGCAGGTTAATGCTTTTCAGTCCATCAAGCAAAATAACCCATACTCCAACACCTATAATCCTGGGTATCGGAACCACCCTTATCTTTCCTACAAGAGTACTAATGTGCAAAATCCCATACCTCCACCTCCACAACAACCACAACAACTAGCACCACCACCGCAACAGAAATATTACCATCCCAATACTGGCCAGAAAAACCAACCACAAACTCCTTCGCCACCTTCTGACCCAGCTTTATCAGAGATTAGAGCGATGTTAACTAGTATGCAGAAGCATATGGAGAGTAGAGACTCACAAATTGATTCGATTATAGCCCACAATAAGGTTATAGATACTCAAATTGCACAGTTAGCCGCTGCTCTCCAGGTTCGCCCACAAGGAACCCTACCATCGCAACCAGTACAACCCTCAGAGCAGGCGTTTGCAATTACCCTTCGGAGTGGTTCACACTATGATGGGCCTCCTGTGCCTAAAGAGGATGAGCCTGTTTTAACGAAAATTGCTAATCCTGATTCCTTTATCCCAAAGGATACTAATCGTAGCCCTGTAGGGCTAAAGGGTAGTACTAATATTTCTGATGTTACTTTGCAGGGTAAACCGCCAGAAAAGGTTGTATCTCAAGACAAGAATAATGATGTTCAACAACCAATTATCAAACTACCATTCCCAAATCGACATTTGAAGACTAAATGGATAAGCAGCTTGGTAAGTTTCTGGAGATGGTGAAGGATTTGCAGGTAACAATTCCCTTTACAGAACTAATTACACAGATACCTGCATATGCAAAATTTATGAAGGAAATATTGATGAGGAAAAGGTCCATTAGTGAGGTAGAGACTGTTGCTTAAACTTCTGAATGTAGTGTTGTACTACAAAATAAATCTCCACCCAAACTAAAAGGCCCCGGTAGTTTTTCTATCCCTTGTCATATTGGCAATCTAATGATTGATAATGCATTGTGTGATTTAGGTGCTAGTGTTAGTGTCATGCCATTATCCGTATGTTCAAAACTTAAAATGGGTAAAATAAAGTCTACTAATATTACTCTCCAAATGGCTGATCGATCTTCTAAATACCCCATCGGCATTCTAGAAGACGTCCCGGTTAGAGTAGGTAAATTTTATATACCTGTTGATTTCGTTGTTCTTGATATGGTTGAGGATCTGTGTACCCCAATTATCTTGGGTAGACCTTTCCTTAATACTGCTGGAGCAATTATTGATGTAAAGTGTGGTAAATTGACACTATCAGTTGGGGATGCCAAATTTTTTTTTAATTTGAATAATACCCCTAAAAGCCCCATGTTAGAGGAGAAGTGTTTTAAAATTGATGTGGTTGAAAATTGCTCTAATGAGCCCCAAGCTCTTGTTAGAGATCCCTTGGAGGCAGCATCGCGTGCTGCATCTTCTACAGGTACAACTAGCCGATGGAAAGAGGAGGTGGACGCAATAGAGAGAGCCTTATACTGTGTAGGCCTTGGTTTTGAAGATAAGAAGGTGGAGACATGCGCTCAAGTGGCGGAAACCGAGATTATGTTGAGAGTCCCACCAGACCACGTTGTGATAGCTCAACCAAGTGACAAATTGAGACAACCAACGGTCAAAAAGGGGTCTCAACCGAATAATAGCAAAGTACCGTCAGTCCAAGCCAATGAGAACCCACCCAATAGGGTGAATTGGCTACTCACCGGGCGTGTTAGAAAGTTAAGCCGCGGATTGAAAATCGCTCAATCGGGTGAAGAACCACCCGACCAGGCAAGAGGCCAAGGGGCTTCGCTTCTTAACTAGAGCATGGTAAGAGGGTCGTGCGGGACCTAGATAAACCAGCGCTTTGCGGGAGGCAACCCGTATTTCTTGCTTTCTAGACTAGTTTCCTTTTCTCTTATTTATATTTTTATTCTAGAGAGGTGAGGAGAGTGATATTTTACCATTTGTAAGTGTTGTTGTACAGGTATGAATTTGACAGGTAAAAAGACTTAGAAAAATTTGAAGAAGAAAATAAATCGGAGAAAAGCATGAACTCCAGGGCTTGGTACGGGCCCGATCGGGCGCGCAAGTGAAGCTGAAAAATCGAGCAAAATTCGCCCGATCGGGCGAACCTGCCCGATCGGGCGCGCAAGCAGATTTGATTTCGGGGCTAAGCTCGCCCGATCAGGCGAACCTGCCCGATCGGGCGCATTTTTATAGAAAATCGAGTGAAGGAAAAGAAATATCGGGCGGAGCTCGCCCGATCGGGCGCACAACTGAGGTTCTGATATTCTGGAAATTCGCCCGATCGGGCGAGGCTCGCCCGATCGGGCGCGCAACTGAGGTTCCGATATTCTGGAAATTCGCCCGATCGGGCGAGGCTCGCCCGATCGGGCGCGCATTCGGGCCGTCCCCCCCCCTTTATTTTCTTTCCTCTTCTTTCTTTCCTCACTTTCTCCTTATTTCATCTTCTTCATCTTACTTTCTCTCTCTAAAAAAACCTCCATTTTCAAACCTTCAACTCTACTTCAATCTTAGATCTTCTCCAATTCTTCCATCCAAACTCAAAAATTATTTTATCTTGGTGGGTGATTCATAGGGAGTCGGGTAGAAGAGACAACGCTTTTACCTTGCCTAACCCAGCCTTGACCAAATTTGAGAAGGGTCTTCCCTCTTATACTTTTGAACTAGGAGATCAAGGGGAGGCCCAACCACACCACCAAGCACCTCCCTCACCACCACAACATTTCCACCAACCATCACCCCAACACTACACACATGACATTCCCACTTCCTCAACCAACTACAACATCGACCCTAACGCCCCATATGACTTCTCGGCTTTTAGAAGCCAATTAGACCGGATAGAGAGTGGGCAAGGGAGGATGGAGGGTATGGTAAGGAACTTGGACACTAGGGTAGGATCCCTAGATGCTAGAGTTGGGGTGGTGGAGAGGAACCTAGGGCGGGGTTTATACCCCATGTAGGATGATTATGCCCGTCAGGGGGCTATTCCCCCCGAATCACTAGTTCCCGATTGGTTCCAACCTCCCCAAGGGGGGTACGCGGACCAAGTGCCTACGGTACCTATGTGGGTTATTCATCGGTCCATGGATATGGGACCGATGCTCCTTTTGGTGGGCTTGGGGGGAATGTGGACCCTAACAGCGGCTATTCGAGGATGGATGAGGATGAGGAGTAGGTTACACTCCCAAGTCAATGAGGGCATTGCTTGATTTGGCTTGGGGGGGTAATCTTTCGCTTGGTAACTCTCTTTCCCTTCTCTCTTTTTACTTGCTTTCTAGTGTAGTTTTATTTGCTTTTTAGATTAGTTTTATTGCTTTCCTCATATGAAAAACACAAAAAAATTAAAAAAATCAAAAAAATCAAAAAAATACGAACCAATGAATTATAAATCATGTTTCCCTGTGCCCCATACTTGAGAAAAATTATTTTGATTCCTGGTGTTTGATTTTGAGCATTGTGGATTTGTTGATCATGATTTGAAGTTTAATTGCTTTGATTCCTAAACATGCGTCAATTTTGTCCAACTACTTGTGAATATAGTGCTTGACTAGTTGATTTGGTTAGGAATGTGTGATTAGTTCCTGGTATGTCAATGAATTTGAGTATTGGTTTGCAACTATGAGTAGTGTTTCATGACTCATTGTTATGCACATGTGGAGGACGAAGGCATTTGTTCTTTAGGTAGCCTTCAGATGATTTTAGATACATTTGTTCCCTTCTTGCTACCCACGTTGTTGCCTTGACTTTTTATTGTTTATTAGCCACATTACAAGCCTTATTTTCCCCATTGGTTACTAGTCCCAAGCTTGGTTTGGGGGAGCTATTAGTGAGTGAGGTGATGGAGTTTGTAGTGTGCACATTATTTGCACAATTTGGGTGGGTTTTGAGAAGTTATTTGTTCTTGATCATATTTTTGTTTGATGAGTTTAAAAGTTGTATATATTCTTGAAATAAAAGTGTGATGAAAAAAAGAAAAAAAAGAAGAAGTTCTAGAAAAAAAAAAGAAAAAAAATGAAAAAAGAGCAAAAGAAAAGAAAAAAAATGTTTGATGTTCAGATGTTCTAAGTGAAGGTTGATTAAAAGAAAAAAAAAGAAAAAAAAAAGATGAGTTTCAATGAGAAATTTCAAGTTATGAGTTCAAAGTTGTTTATTCACTCAAGTTTTATATTATCATATTTTTATGAGTGAATATTGTAAGAGTTGGGATTGTTTATATTATTTGGAGTTATATTTGGTGGATTTGTGTTGGAGTTAGTTTTGTTGGAGATGTTTATGATCATTATATTTGATCATGGGTTTATTAGGATATGGCTCCCTTTTTGCAAAGCTTTTCTCTCACATACTCCCAAATTTATCCTACCCTTTCACCCTAGCCTTACATTAAAAGCTTAAAAGACCTTTTGACCTTGTGCATAGAGTTGTGTAAATGTGAAAGTGTTGTTTATCAATGCAAGTTATGACTTGACATATTCCGAGTCGACTATTAGGTTGAGTGTATGTCTTTTTTTTAAACACACGAGTGTGTGAGTTTGGGAGGGCATTGTTCACATTAAAGGGGTTGGGACGGAGAGCGATCGAGTACATCTTTTACTCGCCACATAAATGAGAGTTGAGTGTGTGAGCACTAGTCTTGAATTCTATATGCTCTTGTGGTTTGCTCTATTTGACAAATGTTGGGGAGGAAGGGTGATTAGATGAATAAGATTGGTTGATTTTGAAGCATGTTCACTTGATTTGCCTTGAATCGTTTGTGCTTGGTTTTTATATTGGGGTGAGGCATGTTTTTTTGTTCATTGAGGAGCTCTTTGCTTGGGGACAAGCAAAGGTTTGGCTTGGGGGAGTTTGATATGTCCATTTTATATAGTGTTTTACCCCCGTCCCTTGGTCATAATTAGTAGTGTTTTTGGCTCCTTAGAGCCACTTTTGTTACTAATATGCATTTTCTAGTGTTTTCGTAGTTTCGGTTGAGTTTTGTAGGGAATTGCACCTTTGGAGTATTTTCCCGGGATTTTATGAAGCTACTACGAGCATTGGAGGAGTATGACTGTCATTGAAGCCCAAGGCCGGCTAGAGCCATCGAGCCGGTGATTAAGGGCTCGGTATTTGGAATACCGAGGTTTGGACCGAGTATTCAAGAGCCCAATCGGAAGTCCAAAACCTTGAGGAGCCACAAGGGCCCGATCGGGTAAGCATAGCCCCGATCGGGCAAGGCAAGGCATCATAGGGCCAACGTGCTAGGCGCGCCCGATCGTGCGATGCTTAGCACGATCAGGCAAAGTGCGCAGCAAAGGGCTACGAGAAAAAGGCGCGCCCGATCGGGCGGCCCTTAGCTCGATCGGGCGCGTGTTTTTGGAGGAGCTTGTTAGACGAGCACTTAGTTTCTATTTAGGAGTTTTGATTAGAAGTTGTTTAAGTACGTTTTAGGATGATAATTCATGACGATTCTTTCCCTTTTACTTTCTCTCTCTACTTAGTATTTTCTCTCTCTAGACTTTTCTCTCAACTTTTCCCTTGTTCCTGATTACCTTGTAATTCCGCCGTCTTGGTACGATATCTTTCTTAATTAATTTCAGTAATTTCTTCCTTTCAATTCTTCATGTCTTATTTAATCGCTTTGCTTAGTTTAGCTTTAACTATGTCTGAGTAGTTTACTTTCTAGGGTTTGTGGGAATCCATAAATAATATGAAGGGGTAATTTATTGTTGCTAACTGTCAATGTTAGATTAATTTCCTATTGATTGATTAAATACTCTGTGACTAGATTTGCGCAGATCTTTTATGCATGAGTTTGACAATATTAATTCAAGATTCGAGAGATGAGAATTGATGTTTAGGTCTAGTGTCAATAGGCAGATTAATCTATAAATGGTTAAGTCAAGATTCGAGAGACGAGATTTAATACCGATAGATTAATCCTGTGATCGTAATACGTAGCGAGAGCCCTTTATGATCTGGTTAATTGTTGCATTGATGATTGACGATTATTGATTATTGATATTGCATGATATTATCTTAATGAATCGTTTTAACGCTTTACAATTATGGCTTGTGAAAATATAGCAATATTGAATTGATGAATCGAGCAGATGTTAATTTAATATTACAGGCTAATTTCATTGAGACTCAGATCTAATAAATTGCGAGAGCCTGTTAGGTCCATGTTATCTATGCAATGTTAATGGTTGATTATTATGCTTTACCCCGGAGTATTATTTATTGGTGAACCTATACCCTAGTCCTCGTTATTATTAATCTTTCCCTTACACTTATTCTTCGTAGTTTAATACATTTCCATAACAACAATTTGGTTACTTAATAATTTAGATTATATTAATTAACTAGGAGTAAAAAGATCAGTTTCCCTGTGGATTCGACCCTACTTCCCTATCTACTTTAGTTAGAGGACTTAGGTATTACTTTTGATTAGGGGATACGACTTTAGCCTGTCACTTGTGCTGCCTGAGTGTGGCGAATGTTTCTTGAAGGTCATCAAGGTGATCCATCTGTTGCTTGGATTTGACTATCATGTCATCGATGTACGTCTCTACATTCCTCCCAATCTGATTAATGAATACTGTATTGATCATTCGTTGGAAAGTAGCAGGCGCATTCTTCAAGCCAAACGGCATCACAGTGTAACAGAATTGCCCCTAATCAGTGATGAATGCCGTCTTTTCTTGATCCTTTTTCCACAGGGGAATCTGATGAAAGCTTGAGTAGACATCCATAAAACTCATCAGGGCATGTCCGGCTGTAGAGTCGACCAGATTGTCGATCTTTGGAAGTGGATAACTATCCTTCGGACATGCTCTATTCAAGTCAGTGTAATCAACACACATGCGCCAGGTACCATTCGGCTTCTTCACAAGCACAACATTCGCAACCCAGTCAGGGAAGTTAAATGGCTAAATGAACCCAGCGTCTAACAACTTTTTTTACTTCGGCAGCTGTCGCCTGACTTTTCTACTCGCCGTGATTTCTTTTCTTTTTTCCGGATGGGCTTCTTTTTTGAATCCACGGCGAGTTTGTGTACAGCAAGATCCGGGCTAATGCCTGGCATCTCTTCCACTTAAAAGGAAAATATGTCTTTAAATTCTTTTAGCAGATGGTGTAAGTCCGCACCCATCTTCGCAAAAGCAACCATCCCCACCTTAATAGTTCGCTTTGGACGGATGTTGTCCAAAGGAATATCAATGTGATAACCAGCCGGATGGGGACGGAGGTCGTCTGACCGTTCCCCGGTCAGTGATTACTATTGCTTTTCTTTCTTGACCACCACTAGCTGATCAGTCTTTCTTTTCTTTGCGGTTGGTGGGGTTGGGTGATCCTCCTTGATATTATCAAGGCCTATTGTCTCCTTCCCCTGTCCGGCTACTGCGGCCGTGGGTTTCACGTCCGAGTGATAGCACTCTCTGGTCGTCTTCTGATCTCCGCTCAGGGAGCCAACACAACCATCATCCCACTCATACTTGAGCAAAATGAGGGATGGGATGATGACGGCCTTGCACTCGTTTAGAGTGGGTCGGCCAAGAATGAGGTTATAGGCGGTCAGCTCTTTGACCATAAAAAATCGGACGGTCATGTGCCGCCCTTTGCCCTTTTCTCCCAACCGGACAGGGAGATCTATCCGTCCGACTGGGTGCACCGTTCCTCCCCCAAACCAAACAAGGAGATGGGAGACATCATACATGCTATCCAGCTTGTATTTGAGCTTGGAAAGGCACTTGTAGCTAATGATGTCATAGGAGCTACCTATGTCAATAAGAATGCGACCAACCAGTTGGTTGACCACTTTGCACTCGATGACCACAGTGTCATCATGCGGTTGGTGGACTTTGCCCCGATCCTTCTCAGTGATGACAACTTCTGGGAAGGCGGTGGTGCAAGACACCCTTCCCTCTTCAACAGAATTGACTATCTTTCTCGGATGGTCCTTAGTGCCCCGCATGTTCAGGCCACCTCCAGCGAATCCGCCTCATATAGTGTAGACTGGCTCCTCATCGGTGTTCGAACTACCAGTAGGCTGTCGGACCTTGACTTACTTTGCTTTTTCAGAATGAGCTGGTTTTTTGGCCGACTGTTTCTTCCTAGGAGCAGCCGTCCTATAGGTGATCAATTCCTTGATTTCACCCTTGAAACTTGCCATGAATTTCATGAGCTCGTCACCAGAGTCATGGTCCGAATAAAGCTCTGCATCAACCGAAGGCCGGTTGGTCTTTGAAAGCGGTACAGGGTCTTGTGAAACCATCTTTGAGATAATTTCTCCACAGACGACGCCAAATGTTTCGGGTGTTTTTGTATCCCTTAGGAAAGTTACAACTCGAAGACTGGGTCCAACGAAGCAGCCTATACCTGCAAAACCAACGGAGCTCCGGATGTTCGGAGGTCCGCCTCCGAAGGATAAGTTAGTACAGATTCGGAGTAAAACGTGCGGAAAGTAAATATCTTTTCGGATTCCAAGATCAGGTGTTCTCTGTTTTCGAGAGCATTAAATGATGTAATGATTAAGAAGTGCCCCAATAAATGGGGGAATCTCCCTATTTATAGGGTCCTAGAATAATGTGCCCCATTCTAGGGTTTGATGACCTAGGGATTTGGGATGCGCCGTTTAGCGGCTACCTCGGGAATTAGGCCTTGAAGGCCGCCAATTCTTGAAGGGGTATCTGCTTGACACGTGTCATCCCCTAAGAGGTCCATTTGGAGGCCTTCTCAGGTGATACGTGACAAGCTCACATTGTGCCAAGTGGCGGGGTAGAAATACCCAAATCATTAAGTGTTCTAAACGAAGATCTAGCAAGGAGAAGTGGTAAATTCCCGAGCACTTAAATCAATCACCTTTACTTTTCTTGTTTAAATAATTTTTAATCAATTAATTAGTGTTGTTTGATCACTTTAAACAAACTTTTAATAAATATTTTCACATAGTATCTTGCGTTAAATAAAGAATAGAATTGAATAACTAATTGTTGTTTGATTACTTAAGACAAGGCGAATATTGTTTATTTTTTGTTCTTTTCACGAATTTGAATTAAATAAGAATAACGACTTTTGCAATGTAATTCCTACGTGATTAATGCTTGTGAATAAAATCAACTAACTTAGTTTTTAGGTATCACTTTGCATATATTGTTTGGTAATAAAATTGTGAAAAAGGAAGAGCTAGTAAAGGCCGCACTAGGGCTAGAATAATGATCCACCCCCCCTAAAGGGAACATTATTTTAGTACCCTCGCTCCCGAACTCATTTCTGGTATAAGTTGAGCAATTTGGGCATGGGTAAACTTACAATTCGTGCTAAATATCCCTTGAACTCTACTTGGGAGAAAGGCATGAACGAGATTTATGAGTTTTCCTAAAACTCATTGGCGACTCCTTATAAGTTTCTTACAAAAAAAGCATAATAATAGAATCAACTCTAATTCAAGGTCCCCCAAATAGTCAGCAATTCAAATTCTAATACGTTTTAACAAGTGAAAAGTTCTAGGATTTTAAAGGGCCATAGGCATATAAGGAAAAGGATCCTCTACGATGGGCACACCCTCCTTACACCCGTGTTTTATTGCTTTTATTTTTTTTTCTTTTTATAATATATTTTCTTTCATGGAAATGTCTGTGTGCCTTTTGCTAGGTGCATAACTTGATGTACTTTGGTGCATTGGTTTGGATCAAGAATCAAGGAAGATTGACTCCTCTTTCCTAGCATGTGGCATACAAGGCATAGCTTTGGAGGAAGTTGGCTTTAAAAGGATTGAATTTGGTCATTTGCGGGTATTTACACCCATCTAAATCTGATAATATCTTTTCTTCCTCTTTCTCTAATGGTTGGTGACTTGTTGGACATGTGTTGGTATTATTAGTTTGATTTCTTTCTCTTCCCCTCCCATTGATTCTATGATTTATGATTTGAGTGTATTGTCTCATTCAAGCTTAGGGAGGGCATTCTATCATGTTTGGTGGGATTTTGATTCATACATGCCATGCACGATTGAATATGCATTTCCATGTTCTTTATTTTGAAAAACTCTAAAAAGATTTTTGTTTCTATCAAGGCAAATTTACAATGTGTTTTGTTTAGTTCTTGCTTTGGACATAATAACATTTGGACTTGTATAGTTGAATGTTTTTCTTCTTAAATGGTAACGGTGTGCACGGTTTGAGAGTATGTTTGGTTGATTCTAGGATAGAGTATGCTAAGGTAGTGTGTTTAAAACTTTTGGGACCTTGATGCCAGAGTCTACTTGTTTGTAGTAAGAAGGTGTTGCTTCCTAAGGTGAATTTGAAACTAATAGTGAGTTATTTCTACAACCATGTGAGGTTTCATTTTTCTCTAGCCTTCTACATATTTTGCATGAGCGGCACATGGATCCTTGACTATTGCATACTTTATCTAGAAATTGACTCTTATTTCCCGAGATCGCAACCAAACCATTTAGGAAGGACAATGGCATCTTTTTGGGGTGGTAATTTTCTTTTTCTAGGTTAGATTTCATTTCTTTGTTTTGGGTTTACATTTGCCTACTTCCTAATCATTTGATCCATGAACCTTTCTTTTCAAGCTGTATCTTTAGCTTTTGAGCCTTTTGTTTCATTCTTGTTTCCATTCTTGGTTTTTTTGAAGCAATTGATCTTTATTGTTGGAGAATATGGTGTATGAGATTGATTTTTTGGTTCATATAATGTAAGCAAGTGTGTATTGTGAATATCTTGTGAATAAAGGCAAATGCAAGTTGAAAAAGCCATCCACAGTTAAAAGAAGCGAGGAAAAAGCAATAAAGTGAAAAAGAAAAAAAATAGAAAAATAAAAAAATGGAAAAAAAAAATGAGAAAAAGCAAAGCAAATTCAAGTGCTGTGGCAAAAGTGAAAAATGAAAAACTTCAAAAAATATTTTGATGTAAGTGTATTTCTTCCTATTTTGAGCATTGAGAACAACGCTTCATTTTAGCTTGGGGGAAGCGTTCTTACGCTTTTTGTGTATATGTTTGTGATTTTGGCTTTGAATAAGCTTGGGGGTGTTGGTGCTTTTGTTTGGTGATTGCTTAATTATGGTGTTGAGGATTGATCACCCTTTGCTTCACAATTTAGGTATACCACTAAATTTCAAAATTCAGCCTACCTTTACCCTTTTCGCCCTTACATTATAACCCTTTTAAAGTCCTTTTGACCTTTTTTGTTGAGTCACAAGTCGATAAAGGGAGAGGTGAGTCAAGCCTATGGAGCGGTTTGCATAGTCAAGATGTTGAGTAGCCTTCGAGGAATCATTGAGATGCTCACTAGAGGTGGATTTGAAACTAGTAGGGAGAACGCGGTAAGATTGTTTGGGATGAAGGTGAATTGTGTCTTATTAGTTCTCTATGCTTAGCATATTTTATGTTTCAATCAACCTTGGATATCTTGGAACGTGCACTCCCTTATTTTTTTTAGAAAGAATTGCATTCATTTGTGCTTGTTCATTTGCAAAAGTCCATTCACGAACATTTGTTTTCTTTTCTTTTCTTTTGGTTTCTTTTTCATGCTTTACCTTGTTTGTTTAGTTTGAGAGAGTTGTGGGTTAACCTCTTAGGAAACCCTCACGAGACCTCACTCGTCCTCATTAGCGACTTCGGGGTTTTAAGGGTTTTTTATAGCTAAAAACAACTGTGATTCCTACGAAAGTGAGTTACTGTATATTCTCGTCTCCTCTCTTCTTCTTTTATTTGTTTGAATAAGCCCATCATTTTTCCCTTACTTGTTTTTGTTTTGCTTGAAGACGAGCAAAAGTTAAGATGGGCGGTATTTGATGAGTGCCATTTATGGCACTCATTTGATGAGTATTTAGGTTGTTTTTACCTTCTTTTCATAGCTTTTTTTCTTAATAAATGCTTAGTTTTATGCATTTTCTCTTTAATTTCCCTTTTCAATCTTATTTTGTGTTTTCATGGTTTTTCTAGTGTTTTCTCCTTTATTTCTCCTCTTTTTGTGGTAGTAGGTATTGTACGAGGTTCGGGTCTTGATATTGGTGAATTTCTAAGTTGTAAGATGCATTTGGAGCAAGCTTATAGCATTGCGAAAGCTCGAGATGCAAAAAAGTGGATGCTCCAAGTTCTAACTCTTGCGCTCTCAAGTCGCGCTCCCATGAAATCACGGTGTTGAACCCACCATCAAGTCCATTTGAATCTGCCATGTTTAGTGACTATCATGAAGACCTTGTGAGCGCACACAAAGTCTAATTAGTGAGCGCACGAAGCTATGAAGCGTCGAAGAAACCCGAACGAGCGCGGGCGCACTACCCATACTAGTGGAAAAAAGGTCATCCGTAACGGGCAAAAATGGCTCATCCGTAACGGGCAGCGTCCGTTACGTATGCGGCCGTTACGGATGGCCATTGTTATTCGTAACTGACATTTCAAATGTCCGTTACGATTAACCCGTTATTTGTAACGGGAATTTCAACTGCCCGTTACGAATAACCCATTATTCGTAACTGACATTTCAATTGTCCTTTACGAATAATGGGTTATTTGTAACGGAAATTTCAACTATCCGTTACGAATAATGGGTTATTTGTAACGGAAATTTCAACTACCCGTTACAAATAGTACGTACCCCAATTTTTTAAAAAAACCCAGCACATGCTGTGCTGGATTAGCTAACTTGCATAATAATTATAGCAAAATTATTTTTTTAATTAATTGAGATAAAAATAGTACTTCATATTTATACAATCAGCAAAAAAAAATACATTTATTATCGCCTAATAACTAATATTGAAAAAATAGAGCAATAGAAAATCTCAATGGCAATAAGATATTTTAAATGGTTTTCCACTAAATTAATATTAAATCGTTTGCATCTTCCACTAATTTTTCAAGTTACTGCAACTCAAGTGGTTTGTCTGGAGCACCAACTTCCGCCGCAAAATCAATCATCTCTTGTTTCTGACCAAAAAGAAATCCGCACCAATTGACACAGTCTCAGGTTAAAGAGTTACATATTCCACTTCATCTCTGTCCAAAGATGGATTAGAACCATACATAGATTGTAATTGGTCAGAGGAATCTGATAGACTCTGGAGACTGTTCATTGATTTACTGTATGAGCCTCCCATTGAAAAAGGCTTCCTCAAAGATGGAAAAAAAATGGGATGCTTGAGCTGCGTCTGACTCTGCTACACTAGCAAATTTCTGAATGCGAGAGCTTGTACTTGATTGTTCGAAGGAACGTAACAGCAGATCACGCTTATTCTGGTTAAATGGCTCAAGAAGACTCTCCTCAGGTATATTAGTACCCTACATTCATAAATCAGATATTATAATGACTATTTATATCAGAATATCAGCATTTCATGTACATATTAAACATTATTCCACGTGCATATCAACCCAGGGAAGTTGTAAGATCTTCCTTTCCACAGGACATGAGATTATGAGATGATAGATTGACAGGTATGTACAGAAACTGAACAATTCATTGAGTAAACTGGACATTACCATCTCCATTCAAAATGATGCATTTCAAATTCTATGAGTTGATATGCACGTGGAATAATGAGATGATACTTGTTTTAATGAGATGATACTTGTTTGAAGTTATATGAGTCCAATTTTGAAGTTATATGAGTCCAATTTAATGAGATGATACTTGTTTTAAGCTCAAACAAAATGTCTGAAGCTTTTGTCGAAAAAAAATTAATCAGAGAGTACTTCAGAACATTAAAAGAGACTCTTAACACATTTGAGTAATGCATTCCATATACTGCTAAATGGTAGTGTACAAGTGCAATATTCATCAGTATGAAAAAAAAAAATTCAAGTAGAAGCCAAACCTCCACCTCCCACCCTCTCACTCTACATATAGCTCCCGAAAAAAGTAGCCAGCGACAGCAACTATTAATAAATTATCTTTAGTCTGAACAACTACAAATTCAATACAAGTGTTTGTCTAATTTTGACACACTAATATCATATCCAGGTTTCCTCTAAGCCAATATAGCTACTAAACACGAAGACTGTCCCAAGAAACTACTAAATGTTATAGTTATCATGTTGCCTTGACTACCAAAACAGAACATATACTATGTTTTTGATTGAAATGCAATGTATGGGCACATTTAGAGCTGAATGACTGAATCCGCAATAGGTTTTCAGAGCAAAAATGCAATTGTTATCCATCAACCAATTTATCAACAAGAAAAAGACAAATATAAACAAACTTACAACCTTAAAAGGAAACATTAGTAAAATGTCTAATTTTCTTCACAAAACTATTCTGCCTTTTTCATCAAATACACCCTTCAACAATACCAACTGTCACAAAAGTGAAGTTAAGTAGCATCTAGATTAAGGTTTTGCTCAATATTAAATTAAAATATAGTCAAATTCGTAGCTACTCTTATCATGGATTAAAATAATATCAAATTCACTATGATTTAGTAAAAAACAGGCATAAATAAGTACTCTATCCTCTAAATATCACACTTAGCTAAATAAATTCACATCCAATTTTCAAGCATATATAAATTAAGTGAAAAATCGCAAAAAACTTATGAAACAAATTACATTTCTCAAACATAGAAGCAGTCCTATATCATCATGTATCAATCAAACATATAAAATACCAAATCAAATAGATCGAAAAACAAACAATCCAGAGAAAAGCAGGAAATACCCTCGAACAATACGCCACAAGATCTTAAAAGGAGCACGAAATGAATAGGACCATGAAAAGGTTTGGTGTTCATCCTCTTATGAAGATACTTCATCTTCTGCCTAACAAGACCACCAGAAAGTGAGATCTCTTCGCAACGAACAACAACAACACGCTGCCCATAAATTGTTGCCCAAATTTGAAACCCCCGTCAATAAACCCCCGTCTCTTCTGGTTGCGTAGAGCAAAGACCTTAAGAAGGATCCGGCGCAATCCCCGTCAATAAACCCTTGGATTTATAAAGCAAATCAAAACCCCCAATTTAACCATTTTTTCTCTAAGATTGATGGAGGAGAGGAGAGAAGGACTAAGTTCGAAATGAGCGAAAGAGGTGAATGAAGGGGAGGACAGGAGAGGAGAGGAGAGGAGAGAGAGGGAGTGAATGACGGCCGTGAAATGAGGGAAAGACTGAAAGAGGTGATAGCCGTGAAACCCTAATAAAAAGCTTAATGGGCTCCTCTATAAGTTGGGCCAAGTTTGGGCATTTGTATCGGGCACATTACGCCTGTTACGTGTAAGATAGTATTTGTAACGGGCAAAATAGTGACCGTTACGATGATGTGTGTCATAAATGGCACACATTTGACGAGCATTTAGGTCATTTCTATTCTCTTTTCATAGCTTTCATGCTTAATAAGTGCTTAGTTTTATGCTTTGCTGCTTAGTTTTACCTTTCTTCTCTTATTTTGTAGCTTTTGTGCTTTTCGTTGGTTTTCTAGTCTTTTCTTCTTTATTTGCTCTATTTTCGTGGTTGTAGGTATTGGAAGAGGTTCGGGTCGTGATTTTGGTGATCCATTAAGGTGGAAGAAGCTTTAGGATCAAGGTCATGGAGTTTGGGAAGCTCAAGATGCAAAGAAGTGGAAGTTCCAAGTCTTGGCTCTTCTCTTGTGCTCCCTTCAAAGGAAGTGTGTGCCCTCAATATTAAGCCTTAGCTACTGCCTACCTTGTCCTCCATCACCATCATAAATCATGTGTGCACCCCTTGAGCTTGAAGAGTTGAAGATTCGAAGAAACCCAGCTGCGTGCGGCCGCACGCGCAGAATGTGCGGGCGCACACGAAGGATGTGCGGCCGCACATCATGGTTGTGCGGGCGCACATCCCCTGTTGTGTGGCCGCACCAACGTGGGTCTTTTCCGATCGGATTTCGACGATTTTCTCTCTCTTCTTATACCTATTTGAACCCAATTTTTGTAAGAAGTTTTTATAATAGAATTAGATCATATTCTTAGCTTAGTTGAGAGCTTCTCTCTCTAGATTTAGGGGTTAGTTTTAGGAGTAGATTTTAGAGAGAGAAAGTGAAGAATTTCAATGGTGATTGAGAGATTGAAGATCCAATGGTGACAATTGTATTGGAGATTTACTCTATTATCAATGAGCATTTCTAAACTCTATCTCATTTATTGTTTTGTTTAGTATTCATGTTTAGATTGTTGATTTTGATTGTGTTTTGATGATTTGATGATTAATGTTTGATTAGAGTAATTGTTCTTCTTTGATTGTTGATTACTTTAGTTGTTTGTTGAATTGATGATGTTGCTAGAGTAGTTGTTTGGTTAGGGATTGGTGAAGCTTATATTATGTAATGGATTGATGTAGATTGGGGATTTTGATGGAGTTGATGATGTGATTAAATTGGTTAATTGATTATGTGCATGTGTGTGTTTGATTTAGGCTTGATCACCCTTGTTATTCACACTAGATTGCATTGTAAGTTCACATTGATACGGACCATTGATTTGTGGCTTGCATTTACACGATTGAGGTGTCTTGTGATGTTTCCTAGCTAGAGTTTATCGTAGTTGACGCTAGTTAGACCTCTAGGAGAATAGCTTGATATGCTCTTTTGGTTGCATAATTGATCTTCCCTCGCATTGCTTGACTTAGTCAACTTCCTATACCAATTTGCATTGTTCATTGCTATTATAAGTGAATCCTAATCCCTAGCATTTTATTTGTTTGGTTTCTTTGTCTTAGTAGTTGTTAGTGTCCTCTTTTATCTCTTGTCTTCGACCTAGCTTAGGCATATAATTGGAAGCACTTAGACATTACCGTTCCTTTGGGTTCGACCCTTGACTTACCTCTATACTTGTATTTAGGTTTGTTGAGTGTTTATAAATTTTGTTTGGCTTAGGGAAGATTAGCCCAACGACCTAGTTTTCCCCACGTCAAAATGGCGCCGTTGCCGGGGAACGGTGTCTATGTTTGAGTGTTTTTGATTGCTTGAGTCTAGGTCTTTGTGTATACTTTTCTTTTATTTGATTTTTGCTTGTTTTGTATAAAATTGGAAAATACCTCGTTTCCTCAATTTGAGAATGAGTCATTTTGGGTGTACTTTAATAGATTAGAAGACTTCATTAGTTACCATGGTTATGATCTTTGGGAGGCTTGCGAGATTTGTTATCATAATTTGACTAAGAAAACTAGAGACATTGTTGAAAGCATGTTTAATGGTAGATTTCGGGCATTGTCAATTGATGATGCTTGGGATTTTTATGTATGGTTTGCTAGAGATAGTTATAATCGTGGTCATGGTTGTTCAAATGCTTCTATTGATGATCGTTATGGTCCATGTTCCATGAATTATGAATCTTGCATGCCTTCTTGTGCCCCCATCCCCCATGTTAATGATGCCACTCATAACTCTAGTGTTGATCCTCATCACATGCTTGCTCATAATTCTTTTCCTCATTATGCTCCTCAACTCTCTTCACCTTTGAAAACCTTGGAGCCTAACATTGAGTCTTCTTATAATCAAATTGGTGGTTCTTTGAGAAAATTGGAGATGAATTCTAATTTGGAACCAAATGAGATGAGACATTTGGAGATTTTAAGAAGCCAAATGGAATTGTTGAAAAACTTGGAAGAGAGCAATGAGGTTGTTTCTAGAAGGAATGAGGAGATGAAGAATCAATTGTCATCAATATTGAATGTAAATGAAGTTTCTACTACTTTGGTAGATGTGGAGAAAGATGATGATGATTGTTTTGAGAGGCCTAAGGTGTGTGAGGAGGACATTAGAGAGCCTATGAGTGAGGAAAAGGGTGTAGAGATGGATGTTCCAAAAGAGAGTTTGCATTTTGAACCTCCTTCCCAACTTGAATTTTGTTCCATTAACCCTTTACATGGAGTTGAAGAGAAACTAAAATGGTTGACTTCTCTTAATTTTGAGGAAACATTAATTCAAGTTAAGAAGGATGGGACATTGCAATTTTTGAAGCGTGGAGAAGTTGTGAGGAGAGAGAGTGAGGATGAGAAGGATGAAGTAGTCTCCATGGGAGATTTGATGTTTGAGGGTGATGAGAACCAAGAGGTTTTGAGTGTTGAAAAACCAATTGAAGAGTCCATTTCCCCATCCACCTCCCTTGATTGCAATTTCATTCCCCCATTCCTCAATTTTGAAGACCAACCTTCTTCCACCCCATCTCCTTTGTATGATGACCATGATTTCTTTGAGGGTGAGGCCTTGAGCTTAGATGATTTTGATGAAGAAGAGGTTCCGTGTGATAAGGTTGAGGAGGTAGAACCTACTTTAGATGATTATGAAGATGAGAGTGAAGTGTTTGGTGAGGTTGAATCTCCAAATCCTATCTCAAATTTTCAACCATTGCCCTCCTCTTTTACCTTTGATGACCTTTTCTCTTCTACAATTTCCACTATTGAGATGGATGAGGCCTTTTTAGAGGGAGATTGTACTCCCAAATTTGACCCTCAACCCTTTGATGAGCTTCCTTTGAACCTTGATCATGATTTAAAGCTTTTGAGAGCTCCCTTAGGGTGTGAAGTTTGTGAGGAGGATGTGATTGAGAATGAGCTTGATTTGAATGATGATGAGTTGGAGGAGAACCCTTTGGATGTGAGTTCATTGGATGAGAGAGCTTGTGTGTCAATGGATAGTGGTGTAAGTGAGCAACCAATTCCTATTCCTTCACCTTACACCTCATTTTCAAGAAAGCTTGATCTTGTTCCCTCTTATCCCATGTCATTACCTTCTTTTCTCATATCCCCTCCTCTTGAAAAGCCTTTAGTCCCCCAAGTCCCTCATTTGATGACTTTTGAGGATGATGGTGGGATTTCCAACCAAAAATATTTTGTTGGGAAGAGTATGCCTTCTTCTTTTTCTTTAATTTCTCTTCCTTTTTCTTATATTCTTGTTTTTCCTTTTTCTCCTTCTTCTTCTTGGCATACTTCTTCTCAACTTCATAGGTGTGCACTATGCTTGTTGCATGCCTTATTTTTGTCATGTGCATACTTGCTCTCATATGAAATGTGTAGTAGTGCATTTGGCAAGCTCTTGCGATCGTTGCAATATTATTTTACTAGAGCGGTCAAGCTTGGACCTTAAGCAAGCCTTTCTCGGGAAGTAACCCGTGTTTTAGATTAGAATTTCCTTTTCTTTTTAGAATAGATTTTTCTCTCATGGAAATTTTTGTGTGCCTTTTGCTAGGTACATGACTTGATATACTTTGGTGTTTCGATTTGGATCAAGAATCAAGGAAGGTTGACTCCTATCTTTGCGAACATATGGAGACAAGGTTTCATTCTTGAGAAATTAGCTTTGAAAGGTTTAAATTGGGTCATTTGCGGGTATTTACACCCACCTCAAATCCGGTAATATCTTTCCTTGCTCTTTCTCTAGTGGATGATGACTTGTTGGACATATGTTGGTTTGTTGGATCAATCTCTTTGTTTTCCCCTCCCATGGATTATATGATTTATGTTTGAGTGTATTGTCTCATTCAAGCTTGGGGGAGGGAATTCTATCATGTTTGGTGGAATGTTGATTCATATATGCTTTGCACCTTTGTATATGCTTTTCCATGTTTCTTATATTTTGAAAACTCCAAAAAGATTTTCCTTTCTATCAAGGCAAATTTGCAATGTGTTTTGTTTTGTTCTTGCTTTGGACATAATAACATTTGGACTTGTATAATTGAATGCTTTTCTTCCTAAATGGTAGTGGTGTGCACGGTTTGAGAGTACGCTTGGTTGATTCTAGGATAAAGCATGCTAAGGTAGTTGGTTAGAACTAGTGGGAACATGAAGCCGGATTCTACTTGTTTGTGGCCCGTTTGGTAGTTGCTTCCTATAGTCGATTTGACACCAATAGTGAGTTTTTGCTACAACCATGTGAGTTCTATGTTTTTCAAGCCTTCTACCTTACTTGTATGAGCGGCATGGATCCTTGACTTCTTGCAAACCTAATCTTGAAACTTGACTCATAGATCTTGAATCCGAGACCGAACCATTTAGGGAGGACAAAGGCACCTTTTTCGGGGTGGTATTTTTCATTTTTAGGATAGTTTTATTCATTTTCTTTATTTTTGGGTTTACATTTGCCTTCTTGCAACCATTTGAGCCTTATCCCTTCTTTTCAAGCCACATTTTTATATCTTTGGCCTTTTGTTTCATTTTCTTTCTTTTCTTGGTTTTTGTGAAGCAATTGATCATATTTGATGAAGTTTGTGGTGAAGTAGTTGGAATGTTTGGTTCTTATGATAGCAAGATTGTGTTATATTTTCTTTGTGAATAATGGCAAATGAGTATGAGTAAAAGCCGTCCTATATTATAAAAGGCATGGACAAATAAGTGCAAAATCGAAAAAGCCGTCCAAAGTTAAAAGAGGCGAGGACAAAGCACTATTAAATAAAAATAAAAGAAAAAAAAAGTGAAAAATGAAAAATTCAAAAAATATTTTGATGTGAGTTTTCTCCCTTTTTGAGCATTGAGGACAATGCTCCATTTAAGCTTGGGGGGAAGCGTTCTCACACTTTTTGTGTATATGTTTGTGGTTTATAGCTTTGAATAAGCTTGGGGGTGTGCGTATTTTTGTTTGGATTGGTGTCTACTTGATTGTGATTCTAAGAAAGGGCCCGTTCTTTGCTTCACTTTTAGGAAAACCACCAAATTTCAAATTTTTAGCCTACCTTCACCCTTATTGCCTTACGTTACAACCTTGGGGAAAGACCTTTTGACCTAAATGGTTGAGTCATTCATCGGTGGAGAGGAATGTGAGTTTTAGGAATAGAGAGAGGGGATGCAAAAGTCAAGATGTCGAGTAGCCTAAAAATTCTCTTTTTCCGGTTCCTTCGTGGAATCAATGGGATGCTCATTAGAGGTCGATTTGAAGCTATTAGGAAGAACGCGGTAAGATCGTTTGTGATGAAAGTGGATTGTGAAAGCTAGTTCCTATGCTTAGCATATTTATGTTTCAATCAACCTTGGGTATCTTGGAGCGTGCACTCCCTTACTTGTTTAGAAAGATTTGCATCCACTTGTGCTTGTACGTTTGCAAAAGTCCTTTCATGAACATTTGTTTGCTTTTCTTGTATTTTGTTTTCTTTTTCATGCTTTGCCTTGTTTGTATTATTATGAGAGTTATGGGTAAACTCTTAGGATACCCTTACGAGAGCATCACTCGTCCTCTAGGGCGATCTAGGGGTTTAAAGGGCTTGTTGTAGCTAAAAACAACCGTGATTCCTACGACAGTGAGTTAGTGTATATTCTCATCTCGTCTCTTCTTTAGTTTGTTTTAATAAGCTCGTCATTTCCACTCCCTTGGTTTTGTTTTGCTCGAGGACGAGCAAAAGGTAAGCTTGGGGGTATTTGATGTGTGTCATAAATGGAACACATTTGACGAGCATTTAGGTCATTTCTATTCTCTTTTCATAGCTTTCATGCTTAATAAGTGCTTAGTTTTATGCTTTGCTGCTTAGTTTTACCTTTCTTCTCTTATTTTGTAGCTTTTGTGCTTTTCGTTGGTTTTCTAGTCTTTTCTTCTTTATTTGCTCTATTTTCGTGGTTGTAGGTATTGGAAGAGGTTCGGGTCGTGATTTTGGTGATCCATTAAGGTGGAAGAAGCTTTAGGATCAAGTTCATGGAGTTTGGGAAGCTCAAGATGCAAAGAAGTGGAAGTTCCAAGTCTTGGCTCTTCTCTTGTGCTCCCTTCAAAGGAAGTGTGTGCCCTCAATATTAAGCCTTAGCTACTGCCTACCTTGTCCTCCATCACCATCATAAATCATGTGTGCACCCCTTGAGCTTGAAGAGTTGAAGATTCGAAGAAACCCAGCTGCGTGCGGCCGCACGCGCAGAATGTGCGGGCGCACACGAAGGATGTGCGGCCGCACATCATGGTTGTGCGGGCGCACATCCCCTGTTGTGTGGCCGCACCAACGTGGGTCTTTTCCGATCGGATTTCGACGATTTTCTCTCTCTTCTTATACCTATTTGAACCCAATTTTTGTAAGAAGTTTTTATAATAGAATTAGATCATATTCTTAGCTTAGTTGAGAGCTTCTCTCTCTAGATTTAGGGGTTAGTTTTAGGAGTAGATTTTAGAGAGAGAAAGTGAAGAATTTCAATGGTGATTGAGAGATTGAAGATCCAATGGTGACAATTGTATTGGAGATCTACTCTATTATCAATGAGCATTTCTAAACTCTATCTCATTTATTGTTTTGTTTAGTATTCATGTTTAGATTGTTGATTTTGATTGTGTTTTGATGATTTGATGATTAATGTTTGATTAGAGTAATTGTTCTTCTTTGATTGTTGATTACTTTAGTTGTTTGTTGAATTGATGATGTTGCTAGAGTAGTTGTTTGGTTAGGGATTGGTGAAGCTTATATTATGTAATGGATTGATGTAGATTGGGGATTTTGATGGAGTTGATGATGTGATTAAATTGGTTAATTGATTATGTGCATGTGTGTGTTTGATTTAGGCTTGATCACCCTTGTTATTCACACTAGATTGCATTGTAAGTTCACATTGATACGGACCATTGATTTGTGGCTTGCATTTACACGATTGAGGTGTCTTGTGATGTTTCCTAGCTAGAGTTTATCGTAGTTGACGCTAGTTAGACCTCTAGGAGAATAGCTTGATATCCTCTTTTGGTTGCATAATTGATCTTCCCTCGCATTGCTTGACTTAGTCAACTTCCTATACCAATTTGCATTGTTCATTGCTATTATAAGTGAATCCTAATCCCTAGCATTTTATTTGTTTGGTTTCTTTGTCTTAGTAGTTGTTAGTGTCCTCTTTTATCTCTTGTCTTCGACCTAGCTTAGGCATATAATTGGAAGCACTTAGACATTACCGTTCCTTTGGGTTCGACCCTTGACTTACCTCTATACTTGTATTTAGGTTTGTTGAGTGTTTATAAATTTTGTTTGGCTTAGGGAAGATTAGCCCAACGACATACGAATACTTATTTATTCGTAACGGGCACTAATTTGTCCGTTACATATACATATGTATTTGTAACGGACTCTATTTTGCCCGTTACGAATATCTTATTTGTAACGGGCAAAGCTTTGCCCGTTACAAATAGCCTGTTACAAATGAGATTTTTTCCACTAGTGCCAGCTGCGCAAGCGCGCAATCCACGTGTGCAGGCTCGCATGGCATCTGCGCGGGCGCACATCCCTGCCCGTGCGGGCGCTCCTCCATGGTTTCCGGTTTCGCTCGTTTTCGTTTCTGCGCCTCTTATAAATACCTATTTTTAATCCGATTTTTGGAGAACTTTTTAGACATTATTTTCCTCATAATTTTAGCTTAGTTGAGAGTTTCTCTCTCTATTTTTAGGGTTAGTTTAGGAGTAGATTTAGAGAGAGAAAGTGAGAGATTTCAATGGTGATTTGAGAGATTGATGATACAAGGGTGACAATTGTATTGAAGATCTTCTCTATTATCAATGAGCATTTCTAAATCTATCTCATTTTATTGCTTTGTTTAATTTCATGTTTGTTTGATTTGATTTTAATGTTTGATTCTTGATTAGTGTAATTGTTCTTCATATTTTGTTGATTATTGATTTCTTTAATTAGTTGCTTGTTGATTAGATGATGATCCTTGAGTAGTTGTTTTGCTAGGGATTGGGTGAAACTTGTATGATTGATTGTGATTAATTTGGGAATTATGTTGATTGATTGTTGAGATTAAAGTGATTAATGTAAGTTTGCATGTGTGTAATTTGATTAGGCCTTGAGAATTATGCTAGATTGCATTGTGATTTCTAATTATATGACCCATTGATTTAGGAATTGCAATTATTGATTGGTTTAGATTGTGATTCTCCTAGTTTGTTATTCGTAGAGACCACTAGCTTAACGATTAGGAGATAGCACTTTAATTCCAATTAATAACTCTTATCATTAGTCTTCACAACCATTGATTGGCATGTTTTTCCCAAGTTGTTGCAATTGTCATGATTACTTGTTGATCCCCATTCCCTAGTGTTTCATTTGTTTGGTTATTTGTTTTAGTAGTTGTTTGTCTCTTCACCCTTGACTTTGACCTAGCTTAGGCACACAATTGAAATCACTTCAACATAACCGTTCTTAGTGGTTCGACCCTTAACTTACCTCTATACTTGTATTTAGGTTTGTTAAGTGATTATAAATTTTGTTTGGCTTAGGGAGGATTAGTCCACGACCTAGTTTTCCCTCGGTCAGAAACCTTGCAACTACATCATGAATAGAATGTTAGTCTACTTCAATAAAAAAATTGTAAGAAAAATTGCCCCGAATTATCTAAACTTTGCCTTATCCGCCTAAAATAATCCCAACTTCAGATTAATTTTTAATAATTCGAACGTTAATGTCATTTTATCCCCAAGTAACCTGTAACTGGTTAATGTAAATTTATTCCCAACAAATGTTATTCTGCGCAATTTTTCCAAATTTATTTCCACATTAAACTTTGGAATATGAAAAAATTATCCAAAGTTGAGATTATTTTGGGCGGATGAGACAAAGTTCGGATTATCTTGGTCAATTTTAACAAATTTATAAATCAAAGTATAAATACATTAATTGAAATAAAGTTTAGATTTTAAACCGTCAGGTCATTCACCTTTCACGTCGTAGACCGGCAATAGAGCTTTAAGTAAAGTATTGATGTTTAGGAGCACTTAGAAGAGGAATTGTGGAAGATTAGGAAGATAATTATTTGAAGAGAGAGAATATGAGAGTAGGAAAATGGAGCTTGTAACCTTGAAAAGGCTACGATGTTCATTGGGTTGAAGTCCATATATATAGAAATAAGTCGTATGTGTAAAGGGTCATGTACCCGCAAAAGGCTGGCTCGACACACTAAAAGTTGGTGCGTCAATCTAGGGCGACATGACAGTATGTGGCACGTGTCGCGCACAAATTCTGGCGTGGCACCTATATCTTGAGGAATCCGAGAACACAAACTTTTAAAAAAATCGGGTGTACAATAATTATTGTACATCCATTTTAAATATCTCTTAAAGTGATCAAAAGTTACCCCTAAAATGAATAAAAGTTATCCTAATATGTATAAAAGTAACCCAATACAAATAAAAATAATCTACGTTTTATTGGTAAAGAATCACATTTTAAATGACTAAAGTTCAATTATTAGTGATTGAAAGTAATTTTATCACCCTTATAAAACTTTTCTTGTTCGATTTATAAAAAAAATCATGTGATGTTCAAAGTTACCCAAAACAAGGCAAAAAGTTACCCTAAATTGACTTAAAGTTACCCCTATACTGCTCGATGTACACTAATATTAGTGTAAACCGGATGTATACAAAAGTTTTTGATCCGAGAATATTATGTTGTTATACTTTACGTGGATGATCTGAATTTATCCGTTTGTACGGTTGTTAGTTTTACACGCTTTAGACATTTTAGGATTCTTCAATGAGCTTGGATCAATTATTTAAGGACTAATTAAATAAAATGCTTGGACTTATAATGAAAAGGAAAACGAGCTACGAAAATGAAATCATTTGGGTTATTAAATAAAACCGAGCACAACTTCGATCCTACGCTACTCACACCAAATGGTGATGAAAGACTTTTACTAATTATCATCGGGTTTTGGTCGAGAAGATATTTTGAGGTGTCTACAGAAAAGAGTTACACATATTTTTTTTCCAATGTTATAGATGTTGAGAGTGTCTTCAATAAAGGATTAAAGGGTTAATATGATAGAGGATTTGAGATCATACGGTAGGTGTAGTAATTTTTTTTAAATAAGACATGAATTAGGAGAAGGGGAAAGAAAATTAAATTGAGGTTTTTTACTGATAAATTAATATTTTAAAAAAAAAATTATTGCAAATTAATATTTTATAAAATTAGTTAATTATATAATTTGTTAGTTCTTTAGGGAATTGCAGGAGATGGATAAGTTTGATGGCCTAAAAGACAACGGTCATCTATGTAAAGAAAGAATTGCTTGGATGATAAATAATCGAATTGAAAACTCATTCTCATGCATGTGCATGTTGTTTATGTACAATTCATTATATTTGTTTCATATAATTTCATTATTTTAATATGATAAAACTTTATAGATTTCAAGTCAATTCAATTTACTTAAGTTGTAGGTGGTTGATAAGAATGATCTCATAATCTCCTGAAATTGAGAGGAAAGCTCTAACCACTTGAGCTATCTCTCAACCTTTCATATTATTAATTAAACTCCTAGAAAAATTAAAATCATATTCATTCATTTGAAATAACCCATGAGAGTACAAAGGGTACATAATAATTAACATATCACAACTTAATAGCATAGTAAAATGCTCTTAAATAAAATGTTACATTTCTACAGAAGCATGAGCATTATTATTTTCCTTGTAAACTGTTTGATGAAGTTTGAAAGTTGAGATGAGAATAACAATAACAAAAATTGCAAGGCCAATGTATGAAGCAAGAATGGCACCACCACCACGGCTACAAAAGGTATCAAATTTGTCACAAACTTTGTTCCATTGTGCATGAGTATTCCCATGCCTTGCTAATTGTGCCATGAACATAGCAGCGTTTGTTCCAGCTGATAGTATAGCTAAATTTATCTGCATCATTCATGTTGAATGTAAATGTTAGCATTACTAAAGAGGTGTTAGAAACTGGTCCGATCGATCAAATTCAATCTAATCTGAAAAATTCTAATTCAGATTTTAACTCGTATGGACACAATAATTTAACATGACTTAAAATTAAAATAAATTTTACCCAACCTGATCCCATCAAACTCAACCCGATCTCATCGAACTTAACCCAATTTCCCAAATTATCTCAACTACGCTAGCCTATATGTACCTGTATACAATTTTTTGACAAGTGTGATCTAGAATACTACTCCGGACGAAGTAAATTAGATGATTTTGTGTGCACCATGAAAAAAAAAAAAAAAAAAAAAAAAAAAAAAAAAAAAGTGTCTAACCAAGAAAGATTAGCAAAAAATTGGACCGTTGCATCACAAGTTTGATTCTCACTATTAGTATGTGTTTGCATTGGAAATGGAGATGTTTAATTAAGAGTAATT
Organism: Chenopodium album; assembly: GCF_948465745.1. Classification (NCBI taxonomy): domain Eukaryota; kingdom Viridiplantae; phylum Streptophyta; class Magnoliopsida; order Caryophyllales; family Amaranthaceae; genus Chenopodium; species Chenopodium album. Next base: position 34,217,976 of record NC_137847.1, read on the forward strand.
TAATTTGGTGACTTAGTAGATATATATTGGTTTCATTTGGGTGCTTCCTCACCTAACCGAGTTCCTCAATATGAATTAAAAAAGAAAGAATATATATATATATATATATATATATATATATATATATATATATATATATATATATATATATATATATATATATATATATATATATATATATTTGTAAAAGTTTTAACTTGTTGAATAAAAAATATTTGTAGTTTATAATCGTTGAATTGATCGTCTTACTAGAAAATAACTCCGTTTCATGCCTCATGATATTTTCATAAATTTATACGTCTGCAGTAGAATGACTACCACGTTTTTTTAAAAATTATTTATTTAATACTATCTCTGTTTTATATTATTTGCAATGATTAGACATTTTTCCTCTCTATGTTAAATCATTGAAAATAATATGAAATGGAGGTAGTTGATGAATCCCACAGTTTAACGGGATATCAATTGTGCAAAAATCAAATTGATGCATTTAGAAAAAAAAACGGAGAGAGAATCATCTACATCCTAAGATCTCATTTGGTTGCAAATGAGAATTAAATACTCAAAATTTCAATGCATTGGAAGTAGACCTGTCAATTTTTTACCAGCCTGCAAACTTGACTAAAAAACCACCTGTTTTACGGATTTGAGTATATATTTTTATAACTAGAACCTGTTCAGCCTAGTAAATTTGCTGCTCAATTTTGACCCGAACTGAACCAGACCCACTCCTAAACCAATATAGGTGAGGATGTTCAATTAAAACATAAAAAGCTTTTAAAAACCAGATATTTCTAGCCAAATATTGTTTTCTTGACTTGAAACCTGACCCAATGTTTTATGATGATATGTATTTTCATACAAAAATTAACATGGGATGTTAGAGTGACCATGGTAGGGGTGGCCAGGTGGGTAAATTAATTTCCAAATTTTAAAAGAATTCTAACTTTTTAAGAAATTGTAACTTCCTGCATTTTTTCTTTTGTAAGCTAACCAAACAACTACCAATTGAAGAATTATCATGAATTATATTTCCCTCATAAGTTGAATGCAACCAAAGGTCTTAGATTTGAATCCTTACACTATTATTTATACTTCGTCTTTGTAGTTTATCATGGAAAAACTAGATGTGTACAAAACTGACCAGATTTGTTTCGTCACAAAAAGGCCCAATTAAAATTTTTGTTCTTATGGACACAATAAATAATGTTAACTCTACTCTAAAATTAGCCCGACTAACCTAACTTGACCTCACCAGACCCAAGGTACCCAAATTGACACCTTTGAAAAAAAATGAAACAAAAGTTTATTTGTAAGTGGGTGCCGGAAACCAACCATTTACCAAAAACAAAGACCACAAATAGAACTAAGAAAGAAAAAAATAAAAATAAAAAAAATAAAAAAAAAATAGAAAAGAGAATTAGAAGAGCTTACTATATCGAAAAGTGAGATAGCCACATCACGAGCTCCTTTGGGATCAATCTTCTTTCCAAAGAACATTGCTATCAACACCAACAGGTTGTGCAAAGTAGCCAATCCATTAGCTACAACAAAGAATCTGGTCGCAAACAAACAAGTATTAGTAACAAGATCATAGAATATTATTTTTTGGTTAATTTTCCAAAATTGAATTATAGTTTTTCATTCAAATTAGACAGCATAATTTGACTTTTGACACTATTTACAAATCCCACTTTGACTAACTTTTATGATTTTATAAGAAAAAATTTAGACACCTGAGATTTTATTGGAATCCTCTAATTCCTCTTTATGTATATTTTAAAAATATTAACTTTTTATTTCTTCAAAAAAAAATATTAACTTTTTATAGTTTTTACTTATAATTAGAGATATTTCCTTAAACAAAAAACTTAATTAGAAATATATTAGCTCATTTTTAATTATTTGCAATATTTGTGAGGTATAAAAAAAATTTTATTTCAAAATAATAAGAAATAGAGGTAGTATTTATAGTTAAATTGAATTTATATATTGACAAATGTATTTTTTTTTTTTTTTTTTTTTTTTGGTGTTTAGAGAGCCACAAAGGGTAGGGGTGAGAATCGATCCTAAAATCTCTTGAAACCGGGTAAAAATATCTAACCACTTGAGTTATTCCTCACTCTCAAATGTAATAAAATAAACGTGTCATCTTTACCATAATATTATAGTGCTTTTTTCTATAATACGATATGTAAAAAGCGCAAAATGTCAAGGGTTAATAGTTGATAAGACGATTTTGCTTTTTTTTTTTTTTTTGGGCTGGAAACATAGACGATTTAGCTTTGAATATTGTGCACAGTTAATGTTAAAACTCACATATTTGCCGGGGTGTCTTGAAACCTTGCGGTAAGTGTATCTTTAATAGTGTTAGTACCAATGGTAGCAACAACAAAGGTCTTGGTTTCTTTGTTAAGAGCCATAACAATCGTAGCAGCCAATGTAGCCAAAAGAGCCACCAATCTTAGTAATGCTACCACTATATCTTTGATCCCTCGCACAGACGATTGCAACGAATTGTAACCTGTTTCCGACTTCTCAAGGCCTAGTTGAGCCATCAGTCAACACAAAGTGTAGGAAGATATAAGTTTCTTTCTAAGATATATATTTGTACAAGAATTTTTCTTATATATATAGCGTTGCTAGTTTGAGTGTTGCTTTTAAAGAGAATTTGCTTCAGATTTCTGGTCTTGAGAAATGGAACAAAATCTGTAACTTGTAAGTATAGTTTCTTAAGATGGGTATAACCGTTTTTCCATCTGTTATTAGTTGGGAAATTTGTACCCACTATGGTGATTAACTCAAGATTATAGGCAGAAATTTAATAAATTCTAATAGGTGATTAAAGTAGGTGAGTGAATTCACTGATGGCATGAAAATTAAGGTTATCTATAGTAATATTCTTCTTCTGTATCGATGTGACTTCTGCACTTTTACATTCTCTTCTTTGATATAGGGTGCATTTGGTTAATAAAGTGTGGTATGAGTTTAAAATTACGAATGTAAGCAAAATGGTATGTGATTGAAACTTGATTCTTATTATTGTAAAGTACTTACCTTATGTTTGGTCAATGTTAAAGAATGATTTTCCCTCAGATTTCAGAACAAGTCTTAGCATCCTTTCCCAATTGGAAAAGTTATCTCCTGTCAACCTATCCTTTTCAAGGAATGTCGTAGATTGCGAATGTTGTTGTCATTGTTACGGCTACCCATCTATGTCAAAATAAGGCAAAGTTTAATAATTATGTTTAATTTAAATTAAAGTACCATAAACGAATAAATTGGTAACTTTAAAAGCCCTTTATTCAATAGTAAATGATCCCAATTGAATTTTATTCCAAGACCCTTTATTTGTGTAATAGTTGACCGGACTGAGGGCCTACCATCAAGCATTACATTTTCAAGGTGAGTAAACTCTTTACTGATTACAACTCTTGTAACTCTTGGTTGAATTATTAACCATCACATGTTTAATTATTACCCTTTGCTTCAAGGTTCTAAACTCTTTAGGTAACCTTGTTGAGCATAACCTATTAAATATGTAGAACGTGATATACCCCAAATTACCGAAGATAACAAGTGACACTCTGCTGAGGCCGACCCATCACTCACGATCGAAGGATTGTTGGGTATCTAATTAGAAAATCAATCTCAATATTACTGGGACCTAGATTTATTATGTTGTGATTATTTAGTGAACTCTAATACATTATCAATCAACATAAATAAAATCTAACATGCATAATCTACTAATGCAATAAAACATGATGTAGTCTAGCCCCTTAGTCCTAAGAAAACTGGAAACGAAATTCTCCCACTTGAATCATCATGGATCTCCATCCACCTTGCTCTTTTGGGCCTTCACTTCATGGGCTTCTTTTAGACTAAACTATTTAAATAACTAATCTATTTACTTTAAATAAAAGTTACAAAAATACTCAACAGTTCGCAGACCATATTTAGATTAATAAAATACATCACGATGCGCAGATCGTATTTCTATGGGCCATACTAGTATATATATAGCAACATAATATCATATATTATATAAAATGCTATATAATAAATCACTCAACATGCTTGTCTAAACTACAACATTGAATGTTCATAATTAAGGCAACGCATTTTCTAAAATATCTCATATTTTAAATCATAATTAGATAATATCGTATATTATTCATGACCGTTTATAAAATATCATATATTTTAATTTAGGCATGATACATAATCAAATTATTTTTTAATCTAGAAAGATAAATCATATTTAATCATTCATGATTATCCTAACAAATTTAAGAGATTCTATCCTAATTACTAGCCAATCAAATAATTTTAGAATCAATTATATCCTAATCTATTTATGGGATGATTACATTATTTAAATCAATTATTATCCTTTCACTACTACATTTTTTATCTATTGCAACCCCCAAATCCGTTGCATTAGGCATCAAAATCCGTGGCATTAGGCCTAATGCAACGGCCATGTACCGTGACATCTACTGGCGTTGTAGTAGATCTAACGCAACGATATATGACACCTAATGCCACGACATCTATGATTCGTTGCGTTAGCTTAATACCTGATACAACGGCATAAATTATCCGTGGCAATAGATTACCAAACATAATTATGATGAAATTGACACCTATTGCAATGGATGAAGGTAATACAACGATACATGGAATACGTATCTACTGCCACGGTAATTTTTTTTTTCAATGGGACGATAATATTAATTTTAAATTACTAATTAGTCACTACAAATCTAAATATACTAACAACAGAAAAAAAATATCGTTGAATTTATATATAATAATTATAAATGCTAAATACGTACATTACAAAATATTACCTACTTGTTTTCGGTATGACATGCTCCTACTAATATATAAAAGTTATATACTTAATTTAATCGTCCAAAATACAAATTCAACATATATATAAGCCGAAATTTCCAAATCTTCACAAACTTGAACTTAATAGAATATGAGTCACCAACATATATGCACCATTTGTTAGATGACTAGTCATACTTCATCTCCATTTAGCTCGCCATGCACCTACACGTAAATTAGAATAAAAAAATAGAAATAGAAATATAATAAAACTAAATACGATCAATTAGCCAAGATTTTGACCGGATACGGAATCACTGGTGTTCGATCTAGTGGTATTTTTAAGGGGATTCTTTTTATCGCTGTAGGATCCAAGCGAATTTTTCAATTCCTCTGGTTACAGCTAGTTGGACCTGTGAGTCTGCGGGTGAAATAGGCCCTGTGAATGCGCTTCAAATGATGGGTCCATCTGTAGTAGTCAATGTCTAACTATTACTTTTCACAGATTATAAATGCACCTAAATTAATAGAAATGTAGTCCAAAGACAACATCAGCCAAGTTTGAAAATTATCAGCCATATCAACAGCAGAACAAACGAAGCAATATTATCAACAAAAAGAAATTGATACTTTTACATCATTTTATAAATAAATAGCTAACCAAAAACATAATTTAGTACAAATGAGTCTATATCAACAATTTACCCAAAATAATAATAAAAAAAAAAAAATTGAACACTTCAAGCAAAAAAAGAAAGAAATTAAATGAACAAAAGAAGTAAACCTATAAAAAAGTTGTGTCATTAGGGTCCTTCTTGATGACTTGAGTATATAAAGCAGCAGCTTTAAGGTAGTTACCAGCTTGAGCAAGAGAATGTCAGTCCAAGCTTGATTTTGATCTTAAGGTGGAAATCAAGCAAACACTAGGGTATTAATGTCTCTAATGTTGCATATCACATGCTACAAAGCCCACCAAAGTTCTGTGACATTCATCTATGGACAGTCCATTGTCAGATAGTGATGTGTGATGAAGCTGACCGTATGTACAACCACCACTAAAGGTGTACACTGCAATGGAGAAGTATAGTGACTTGGGGACAGGGGTCCCGCAACAAGCAAACAACCGTCACTAATACTCCACTAAGGGGGTGAGAAACATGATAGGATCGGAGGAGGGACTGCTATGCTGTGACTGTGGTCAGCTATTTACATATTATGTATTCCATTCCCCACTTGTCTCTAAAATTACAACCCTTTATCTCTTTTGGACACGTAGATTTCAGAGAGTATATTATAGATTTCAGAGAACAGGACAACAGCAGTTGATGAGCTATGCAGCAAGTGAAGACAAAACCAGCTGCCAAATCAGTTAGGGGACTTGTGTATATAATTGAAAGGGGGGGGGGGGAGTGTAAGGCAGACGAAACCAACCAAAAGCATGAACATCAACATCAACCCATACAACAATAAAAAGCAGCAACAAACAACAAAATCATCAACCATATACAAAAATAAAAGCAATAAAGCAACAGTGGGCATTAGGAAAATATATTAACAGCAGCAACATTTCAACATAGTAGAATTAGGTCAGCAACATACAACAAAATCTAGACAAAAGCATAAGAAAATAATTTATGTTACCTGATTAATTGTGGCACTAGATTTAGAAGATTGCCCATTTTGGTCAACAAGAAGATGTGGTGCACTAGATTCATCCTTTCGAGCCGATGGAATCCCAAAATCAGGAATGACAAGATTGATCTCGGGGTTAGCGTCCCGAAGTTGAGACAAAATTATTGTTGTTACGCTTGGTGCAAGTTGTTATACTAGCTGAGATTGCACACTTTCTAAAAATTCTGCCGGGAATATGAAATCTAACTTTTTATCTTTTTTCTTCAAATCTAACTTTTTTTTACCCCTTTTCCTTGTAGGCGTACATGGCTTTTGCGCTTAGGATCTAGAATCACTTAGGAGTAAGGGTCCTTAGAGTTACTACCATCTTCATGTTGGAAAGACTCCAAAGCATCCATTTTAGCCTATTTTAAGAAAATAAAGCCACCTGCTTATTATTTATCAAAGCTAAACAAATATAACATACATCTAAAATGTTAACTCACAATATTCTCTTCTATTTTTTCATGGTTGGTAAGGTATGTCCTTCCCACTGATCTCTTTCTTAACTCCTTATAGACCCTTGCTTGAGAAGGTTCTTGCTTATCAGGATCTTTTTGTTGTTGTGGAAACTAATACATAACATTGAATTGATTACAAATAATTAAAGGACAAGGGTGAAAGCTTCATGTAGTACATGTAATAATGATGGTAACATAAAGATTATAAACATAATAAAATTGCCTAGAAATGAGATGAATTATTTACCAACTCATGGCGTAAAATTGCATAAGAGTTACGGCCCATAGTGTGCATATCATCTAACATTAGGCGATTGTCTTTGTTGATAACTTATCCGTTCTTGGAACGAAACCATTACAAATAAGGTGGTCTCTCACAACCTCCTCATGACGCCAAAAACGATAATGATAACTTTCACAAGGACAACAAATTTGATTTCCTTGAGATTTAGAAACAAATGCCTTTTTGACATATTCATCTACTCCTTGTTCATATTCATCACTCCATTTGACAAACATCCACCACTCTTTAGTTTTACTATCCATACCTTAGGGTAAGAATTAAGAGAGTTATTTATTTAAATTATTACTAAAAATAAAATTTATTTATTCACTAATTCACAAGAACTTAATTGAATACTAAAAATTAAATAAAAAGAATGACAAACATATTATAAGGGAACATACAATCAAATTGCAAGATTATTGACATGACACCATACCACAAAATTACAACATCGTTAAAACTTTAATGACATGAAATCATTGACCAATCTTTAGCTAAAATACACATAAATGTAATCAAGGAGTCATGAGATAAACCATATGCCTTCAATTGTTATAACATAGTCAATTAACAAGTCAACTCTCTCAATAACAAAAAATAAAATAAAAAGTCAACTCAGTAAATTTAGATAATATATCATAATCTAGAATAACTTAATAGTAAAATCTGAAAACAAAAGAGCAGCAAGTTAAGCTAGGATGATGTTTAAATAAAAGTGGAAGGATTATTTCAAGAAGCATAGCTACGTGAACTACATTATATAGCTTCTATATAAATTGATTTCACATCCATCAAGAAACAATTACCCTTTTGTAGCACATTAGTATCAAAAGATAAATTTCAATAGCTTGCTAGAAAAATGGTTTAATTTCTTTTATAGCATAAATAGCTTAGGCACACACCTATCTCTCCTCAATAGACAAGAGATAGATACTACGTAATATTAATTTTGTTAAGCCGTTAAGGCAAGCAAAACTAATTTAAAAAATTCATTAAAAAAATATTAACACAAATTATCCATCACACCATCCCAATACAACTTCAAAATCTTAAAATATTAAGGCCCTTTGTTCTTTAACAAATTTATCAAGTTATTAACAGAGTGCAAAAGTAACAAAACCAAGTAAAATATTATGTTACCTCTGCTCACTGAGTGTATATCAATAAGAAATGCTCCTATATGTATCACCACACATGTAAATGGGAGAGTATGGATCAAACATTCAGCAAGAGAGGCAAACCCATAAGATTAAAGCATTCAAACTGACTCCTTATACTAGATTTACCTAACTAAATACAAAACCCAAAGAGAGACACAGAAAAAACTTTCAAGCTAGACAACTAGTAAGAGTATTGTTAAACTTAATCATAGGTCCATAACATTCTAAGAGAAACAAATAGCTAAGAAGTAATAAATAGGCTAACAAAAGCTTGAAGTGTCCTTGTCAGCTAAATCAAAGAACCAAAATCTTTTTTTTACTGAACAAGATGGTCTTAAAATATCACCCACCATTACTAAACAGATGTTTGACCATAAACGAATACATCTCCGAATGCGTTAATATAAGACAAATTGGCTAACAATTGTTTACGTGACTTGAGCTAATTGCAGTAAGCCAACAACTTAGATTAAACTCAAATGCTATATTAATATTGCTATACTATTTAAAGTATTAACCTTGAAATTTATAACCCACCCAAAAGAGGGATTTTTCCTCAAATTAGATTTTTTCAGACCTTCTAAACCCTTGAAATTTCTTCCTATTACTATTATTTATGGCCTATCTCCTCATCCCACACTTATAATCCATTTACACTAGATCTGAACCAAAAACAAAACTAAGTAATCCATCTTCCTATTACTGTAAATTATGACCTCAAATACAAAATTCGCAACACATAAACAAAAAAAAAACTCCAAATTTAATTAGCACAAAATGCAACCAAAAAAATTTCAATTAAGTAATAAGTTTGAAAATCAAAACTACATAATGTACCTTAAACGCACCTTCGAGGAATTAGCAACAGCGTCGGAACTTGGAACATGCAAGAGATGAAAATGGGACGACCTTCGAAACCCTCAAAATCTGGTATTCAACCACTGGCGAAAACCGCTACTTCGCTTTGGTCTTAGCCCCTTAAACAACCTGTGCGTACCTTCGTGTACAATGGTAGAATTTTTGTGTAATTTTTCTCTTTTTTTCAGTCAAAAATGGCAAATATGGAAATGTTTGACTATAGTAGCAAGGGAAATGAGGATAGAGAAGAACCCAACCTTCTTGTTCTTTTCCTTTTTTCGTTTTTTTTTTATTTTTTATTTTTTATTTTTTTTTTGTCTTAAATTGCAAACACGTGTAATTGTTTAAATGATTTGGGGGATTTCTTTTGTCTTAATTTGCAAACACAAGTAATTGTTTACAAGCTTTGGGGAAAAATATAGAGGAAAATAATGAAATTTTACGCGCCTTATGAAATTTTTTTGGGGAAATTACATATGCCGTTGCATTAGCTTCCCAAGTTGTCAATATTGGTAGGCTATTGCAACGGCTTTCAATATCCGTTGCATTAGATCTACCTCTTATACTATTGAAGTAGGATGTGTTGTATTAGCCTACTCTATTGCACCGGCAAATAAAATATCGTTGCATTAGCCTAAATTCATCCGTTGCATTTGGTAAAAAATGTAGTAGTGAATGGAATATGCTCAGAATATCCTACAAATCTTATCCAAAATTAAACAGTTTAATTATGAATAATCACCAATTTAACAACTTTAAATATGGATATTATCAATTAAGTCAACTTTTAAAATATTTTATTTTATCATAAAACAAAAGATTTTATTTCAAATCAACAAATTTTATCCCAAAATAAATCAGAATTTCTGTTGAAATACTTTTTAAAACAAAATAATACTTTTAATTTTAATTTTTTTTTGAAAACCGTGCCACACACGCTAGCCACCGTGGTTGGCTAGCCGAAGCTAGCTATGGTGGTTGGTTGCTTTCACGTAGCCATTGCCGCAAGGCAACAACGTGGTAGCAGCTACTGTTGGGGCTGCAGGCCACCGTGCGCGGCCAGCCTTGGCTAGCCATGGTGATTGGCTGCTTTGCAGCAACCACTGCCGCGCAAGGTAGCAACAGCAGCCCGGCTGCAGCCGTGGCAACAGCTGTGCAACTCTTGCACGCTGCTGCCCAAAGCCACCCGGATGTCCGCCCTCCTTTTCCCCTCCTTCTTGGACCAGCCATGGATGTCACCTCTTAATTCCTTTTTTGTTTTTTTGGTTTTTAATTTAACTAAATTAACATTTATTAAAACTAAATTAAACTAGTCTAGAAATTAAAATTAAATCACCATTCAATTTTAAAATTAGGGTTCATCATAAAATTAATCCCAATTTAACTCTAAATTTTAAAATTAAATCGATGATCATACACAAAATATTTTTATGCATAAATCAATCCAATTAAAATTATGAAACATAAAATAATTTGAATTAATTCAAAAATCAAGCACAAAATCATATTTTAGGGCTATGAATTTTCGAAAATCCGAAAATTAGGGTTAGGATGTTCGAAATTTTCAAACAATTTACACTAAAATTCGGTCCTCTTCATGGCTATTTGAGCATAATTAAATCACATTTAATCAATTCTAAAAGTTTAACCAATAAAATAAAATAATTGAACCATAATTAAATTAATTTCTCCCTCTTAATTAATTATAAAATTAAGGACATGGACTTCAAATAATCGTATTATAATCATCAAGCGTGTTCATGCAAGAGGCTAACTTATACCACTATAGGAGTTTATAGGTACTATATGCGGAAAAATATGAATCATATTCATAAGCACCTATACCAAGATTGCATGCATAACACACAAGACACATAATCATACCTTTGAAGCGTGAATTCCATGAAGCTAATCAATTGGAAAATCAGGGAGAGAATAGAGCCCCAAGCGTTGTTCCTCTACTTAGTCCACGAGATTCGAATGAGTCGTTTACCAATACTAGATTGGTCGAGTGAAGGAGGAACAACGATCACCACCTTTAATGGACAAAACTGACCACCACGAACCACCACACAGGTGCTGAGGAGGAAAGACAGCCTTGCGAGAGAGAGTATGAGAGGGGTTTGGTCTCGTGTTTGCTAATTAGAGTTTGATTTTTCTGATCACTGAATTGTACAAAAAACCCTAGGTACCTAGTCTATATATAATCCCATTATAATTAGACAGGTCACGAAGCCCACAACCCTCCATACTACTCCATATGGCCGGCCACCTTAGGGGATGAGACCCATCATGGGCCTCGTCCTCTCGTGCTCGATCTAGGCCCTTTCTGTGACCTTATAGGTTCCGTCCAATTGGGATTTGACCTATTTTACTAGTCCAAAAATCGATATTACCTCTAGCTATGATATAACGACAACCCAAATGTACGAACTTAATTATCTCCATAATTTGATCCATTTATATATCTAGTAATTGCACATGACGAAGACATAAATCCTTCACCTACATCATCAATAAATACCAAGTATGCGAACGTACCTTGAATACGATCTCAAAATCGCCACGATTACACAAAATCATTCACTTGGAAATCTCCTACAATCTAAAATTACAAAGAGCTATTAATATCTACTCCACACAAATTTCCAGCAATATATACATTCCTTATTTCACTCATAAATTATTTTAAACAAGTCGAAATTTAATTTAAAACCCCTTACTTTAATCCCAATTAATGGGTAGTCAAAAATTCCTTCAAGAAACTTAATTATGGCTTACTAATATAATTTCCAGCTTTATTAAATCATCAAAACTTGCTGTAAATATGTTTTAAAACACCTGTTTCTATAATTTTAATCACCCATAATCAATTTCCATCAATATACAATAATTTAGAAACCTGGGGTTTTCAATTTGGGGCTTTTTAATTCAAAACCAAATCTGAAAATTTATTATACATAATACTTATATCAAACATCATAAAATCATCACAAATATCCAAAAACATCAATTAATTAAAGGCTAGTTTAGGATTAAAACAAAAAGAATTAAAAATAATTTTTTTTTGAAGTCCGAGCAGCAGCCCCAACACCACAGCAAGCCGCTACCGCGCCGCTGATGGTGCTGTCGCTGCCGCCGGCGCCTGCTAGTGGTGCGGCGGCCGTCCGACGCTGTGGTGGTGGCCGGCGGTGGTGATAAAAAAAATAAGGGGAAGGGGAAAAATAAGAAAGAAAAGTTTGATTTTGCTCACATGGTGGGTATTTATACCCTCTCTCAAAACCCTCTTTCCTAAAATTCCCTTCCTACCCTTAATGATCCCTTTCCTATTCAAACTACAATTTGACTTTTCTTTAAATGTCATTGACTTTAAAAATTACCCTTTTATAAAACCATATGCCCCAATATTTTTAATTTATAAAATAAAGTATTTTAAAATTATTAAATAAATAAATTGGACTTCTAATAAAGCTCTTTAAATTAATAAAACCTCATAAATAATTGATTTCAACTTATTTAAATACTTTTATAAATACTATTTAAATTAGAAATACGTATAAAAATGCGGGGTATTACAGTCTACCCTCCTTAAAAGAAGTTTCAAAATGAAATTCAAACTTTTTCCTCACTTTGTATAATATTGTTGTACACTTTTGTCATACTTTTACCTTTTTTTGTCTCTTTGAATTCAAAATTACTCAAAATTCTCGTTAAAATTGTGTAAAAAGCACAAAAATAACTAAAAATATAGGGAAAAAGTGCGAAATTCTACTACATTCTGTCCCCCTTAAAGAAAACGAGTTACGTCCCCGTAACTCAACATACCTCAAACAACTCATGGTATTTCTTTTTCATTTCATCCTCTGCTTCCCAAGTGGCTTCCTCATACTCTTGGTTAGACCATAGCACTTTAACAATCTTAACATTCTTATTGCGTGTACTACACACTTTACTGTCAAGGATCTTGACAAGTCTTTTCTCATAGGTTAAGCTTTGATCTAACTCAATGGTTTCAGGTTTTAGCACATGAGATTTATCAGGGATATACCTTCTTAATTTAGATACATGAAATACATCATGCACTTTACTTAGCTCCATAGGTAAGGCCAACCTATAAGCTACTTTGCCTATCCTTTGCAGTATTTCATATGGGCCAATATACTTTGGACTAAGCTTTCCTTTCTTTCCAAAGCTCATCACTCCTTTCATTGGTGACACTTTCAACAACACTCTGTCACCCACCTCAAATTCTTCTTCTCTATGCTTCAAATCTGTGTAGCTCTTTTGACGATCCTGTGCTGCTTGAATCTTAGATTGAATCTCCCTTACTTGTTTAACTGTATCCTCAATCATTTGAGGCCCTAAGATCATTGTTTCACTTATGTCATTCCAACAGATTGGACTGCGACACTTTCTTTCATATAATGCCTCAAATGGAGCCATGCAAATGCTTGCATGGTAACTATTATTGTAGGAAAATTTAATTAAGTCCAAGCTATCTTCCATCCTCCTTGAAAATTTATGACACAAGCCCTCAACATGCCTTCCAAGGTTTGGTATGGTTCTTTTAGTTTGACCATCTGTTACAGGGTGAAATGTTGTACTCATCTTTAGTGTTGTACCAAAGTTTTCCTGCACACTCTTCCAAAATTTTGAAAGAAACCTAAAATCTCTATCAGACACAATATCTTTTGGAACTCCATGTAATCTCACAACATTCTTGATGTAAGCTTTTGCAAGTTGCTCCATCTTCCAGGTCTCCTTCATTAGTATGAACACTGCTGTAGGGAATATTTCAAGCATCCCACACTTGAGCCCCACTGTGATCATACACTTAAGTATGGTGGCGTCCAAAGGGAAGGAAACTAGAGCAAAAGAGTCGCCAACAAGTTTTAGGAACTTGTAAACCGTTCACAGGGTGAAGGTTACACCCCTTCACGGTCCTAGAGATCGCTAACTCCATAGTGGTCTGGAACCATGACTGGATATTCGGGGATGAAGGTACAAATCCAACCTAAAAGAGATTGAACCTGCCCTAAATAAGCCTCTATTTTATTCTTCTCATATTCATGTGCGCTTTCCGATCAACATACAATCAATATATTAATCTTAACCCTGTTTAATCTATGTTGGTTGATTATTAATGCACAAACAAATCTACTATTGGTGATCACTTGAATTAAAATCATATTAGCCTAAATAAAATTATTAATTATCTTATTAAGCGTGATTTCAAGTACAAATTCCCTTTAATCCTGCAAAAGAGGGCGTGATCAAGCAATAACAATAATATAAAGCAACATAATAACAACAATCATCATAATAATATCCTCATCAAAGCATAATAATATTAGCAAGATCCTAGGAATGATACTAACAAGATTAATAACAAATCCTAGCATGTCACTAAAAATTAAAAATCAAAACTTTAGCCCTAACATGATATTAACATGATAGAAGAAAATAGGAAGCAACATAAACATGATACTAGAAATATACATGATATTAGAAAGCAATAAAAGCATCCTAACATGATACTAGGAATCAATAAAATAATCCTAACATGATACTACAAATTAAAATAATGTAAGCATGCAATCTAAAGATATGAACAATAAAATTACTCACTTTTTTGCCTTGTATCTCTTTCTATCAAAAGAATACACACAATAGTAATTTCAAGGAAAATATTAAACAATAAATCTAATCAAAGAATTGAAATAAGATTTGGGACCAAACTCTCAGAAATTATTAACCTTTCACGTCTAGGGCAAAGGCAACTTAGAGCTTGGCTAGGTGTGTCTAAATCTCGTGATGGACGAATGTTTTTTTTTTTGAAAAGGGCAGGCTTAGAAAGAGGGAGAAAGAATAAGCTTCTAGCTTTTAGAGAGAATAGAATAGAAAGATGATTGTTGATGATTGATGGTGAATTAAAACGGAGGAATATCGACCTTATTTATAGAGAAAACCAACCAAAAACGATTAGAAAAGAGTAAGAATTCGAATCCGATTAAAATTCCCTTTGACGCGGCAAGATAAAAAGTATCGCGCCACGATAAAAACAGTTTTTTTGCGGATTTTGTTCTTATCATAACTTTTGATCCAAAAGTAAAAATAAGGCATATAATATGTCGTTGAAAAGCTCTTGAAGTCTAATTTCTAACCCAGTTAGAATCAGATTAAAATATTTTGTATAATAAAAGATATGGCCGAAATAGTGGAAGGGTGTCAGTTTTGGATAGAGTTTCGTATTTCTTTCATATCTTTTCCGTTATAGCTCGGAATTAATATTATAATATATCATAGGAAAGATAATATCAAGAGCTATCCAACCATATAAAATTTGGATAAAAATTATGAGGAAAAAAAATAATATCTGAACATATTTCATTTCGAATAGAACAAGGACTCTCAAAAGAGAAGTTTTATTCAATTTCAAACTCTTTGATCTTTATCTTTCAAAAAGGATAATTAAGATCTTTTAGAAACTTATAGAAGTTTCTAATTAATCCTAATTGCTTTAGGAATGGGATTAAACCTTTGGAGCCTCCACATGATCATTGGGTCGTAGGTAAAATTTGGTTTGAGCCCAGTTTAGTATTTTTGCCATAACTTCCTCATTATTCATCGGAATTGGGCTTATAATATATCGTTGGAAATCTCTTTTCAAGCCCTATCCAACTACACAATTATTGGACCCATATCATGGACCAAACTAAATGGGACTGGACATTTTTCATAAACAGGGTATGGAAAGAAAGATTTTCGAAAATAGAAAGAAGTATTATTATTAAAAATAGAGGAATTCACGAGACTCTTTCACATTTCACCTCGTTCGATAATCAATGACGTGAAAGATATACATCACTGGGTTTGGTTTTTGGGGAGACACAATCAGGTGTCTACAACTGTAGATTTTGTAAGTCTATCCACCACTACCCAAATGGTATCATTTCCATTCTTTGACTTTGGGAGGCAAGTCACAAAGTCCATTGAAATACAATCCCACTTCCATCCAGGAATTTCCAATGAGTGTACATTCCCTTGCGGTCTTTTGTGTTTTATCTAAATCTTTTGACAAGTCAAACATTTTGCTACAAATTCCGCAACTTCATTCTTCTTTCTAGGCCACCAATACACCTTTTTCAAATCCTTGTATAGCTTGTCCCCTCCTGGGTGTACTGAGTATGGTGTATTGTGACCTTCCCCCATTAATTTTCTTTTAACCTCCTCACATTTCTGTGGTATACACCAACGACCTTTGTACCTTAAACTCCCATCTTCATGAATTTTGTAATCCGTGGCTTTGCCTTGTTTTATCTTCTCGCAAATCCTGTCCAACTTCACATCTCCTACTTGATTTTCCCTTATCTCTCAAATATTGTTGGTTGGATGCTTAGGTTCGCAAGTATGCCTGCTGGCACTCTCCATTCTACAACTTCAAGGTTCATTTTCCTCATCTCTCCACATAACTCATCGGCCACAATCAAGGTATTCAGTCCATGATTGATTTTACGACTTAGAGCATCTGCAACTACATTTGCCTTCCCTTCATGATATTGTATGTCTAAGTCATAATCTGTCGTATATTCCAACCATCTCCTTTGGCGTGATTTTAAATCCCTCTGAGTGAAAATGTATTTTAAACTCTTATGATATGTATAAATCCTATATTTCACTTCATACAAGTAATGCCGCCAAATCTTTAGTGCAAAGATGATTGCAACTAATTCTAAGTCATGAGTTGGGTAATTTACTTCATGAATCTTTAACTACCTTGATGCATACGCAATCACCTTTCCATTTTGCATAAGTACTCATCCCAAGCCATTCTTGGATGCGTCACTATATAAATCATAGATCCCACTATCGTTTGGCAGTGTAAGCCTGGTGCTGTAATTAACTTCTCTTATAAGAGTTGGAATTCTTCCCCACACTTGTCATCCCACTCAAACTTTTTGTCCTTCTTCATTAGAGTAATCATAGGTTTAGCAATCTTCGAGAAATCCTTCACAAAACGCCTATAATACCCTGCTAAACCTAAGAAACTCCTAACATCAGACACCGTATTTGGTGTAGGCCAACCTTTCACTGCCTCGATCTTTGCTGGATCTACTTCCACTCTATCTGTGGACACAAAATGACCTAGAAATGCTACTTTCTCCAACCAAAACTCACACTTAGAGAACTTTGCATAAAGCTTATTTTCTCTTAATGTTTATAGAATATGGTGCCTTGGAAAATGGTGTCGTTCCTAGAACTAGTTCTATTGTGAAATCAATTTCCCTTTTTGGTGGCATCCCAGGAATCTCCTCTGGAAACATGTCCAGAAGCTCATTCACTACTTTTATATCCTCAGGCTTAGCTGTCTCCTCATGTTCCATGTTTCTCACACTACAAAAGTACACTAGATGCCCTTTCTTAATGTACTTTGCCAATTTTAATATAGATATAATTCTTGGGCACTTAGTCTCACCATGCATCCAATATGTCACTGATTCACCTTCAGTGGTATTCATTTTTACTTTTTGTGATCGACAACTAATATCTGTACTGTACTTGCTCAACCAATCCATTCCCAAGATGACATCGAAGTCACTCAATCCAAACTCGATAAGGTTAGATAGAAACACTTTTCCCTCAATCTCTAAAGGCACATCCTTAAAGGTCTTTTTGAAATTTACTACCCCACCCATAGGTATAACTATGGGCAAATCCACCACATCTAATGTTTTTAAACCGTTTGATAATTTTGAAACAATGACCTTTGAAATGAAAGAAAAAGTTGCACTAGAATAAAATAAAACTTTAATAGGAATAGAGTTAATAGAAAAGGTACCAGTGATGACATCTTTCGTGGAATCAGCCTCATGTCTACTCATCACATTCAACTTTCCTACAGCTTCACCAAACTGTTGGTTATTCCCATTGCTATTGTTAGTTTTCGTCGCATTCTACTGAGCTCCCTTGTTCCTAGAATAGTTGTTGCTTCCCTAGAAGTTTCTCTAAGCCCCTCCTTGATTATTTCCCTATTTGTTGCGATTGGGATCCTTAGAGAAACATTCATACTCCCTGTGCCAATTGCAAGCGCAGCAAGTAACTAGATTATCGTCACAAGCTCTCCCAGGGTGGTTATTTCTACACCTCTTGCAAAAATAGCGTCTTCCATTCTTATTATTTCCCTGGTTAGAGTTCTTATTTCCTCTATTGAAGTTTCGTCCCCCCTAACAATGTTACCTTGGGAATTATTGTTATTGTTGTGAAGGTGGTTGTTTTTGTTGTTGTTATGGTGGTACTTTTGCTTCTTAAAACCGTTTTGGTTACCCTGCTGGTTTCCAGAATTTTGTCCCATCTCTTTTCTCTTCTCCTTCCCCTCTATCTCAGCTAGTTCCTTCTTTTTCTTCACTTCTAGTGCATAAAGGTGTCCGGCTCTCTCATACACTTCATCCAAGGTTTCAAATACTTGCCCACACAACTTTAGCTGCAAATCAGTAGTCAAGCCACTCTCAAATTTCCTAGCCTTTGCTTTTTCTGTAGCTACAAATTCCTCAGCAAAACGAGACAACTCGAAAACTTTGTGTAGTACTCAGTGACTGACATATCTTCCATTTTAAGATTGGAAAATTCTTTAGCCTTTTGCTTCTGTAAGAAGCTAGGGTAAAACTTATCTCTAATCTTCTCCTGGAACTTAGTCCAATTAAATCTAGGTAATGCCTTAATGGTAGATTCATTTTTACCCCTCTGATAATAAGTAGAATAACCAACCTTTGAATTCTCCGGGCACCTAACTGCCCCAAACAATTTCTCAAACCCTCTTAACCATTTTTCTAGTATGGTTGGGTCACGCTCCCCCTGATAGGTTGGTGGATTGCTTTGTGCCACCTTCT
Source organism: Chenopodium album (assembly GCF_948465745.1). NCBI lineage: Eukaryota > Viridiplantae > Streptophyta > Magnoliopsida > Caryophyllales > Amaranthaceae > Chenopodium > Chenopodium album. Next base: position 34,237,138 of record NC_137847.1, read on the forward strand.
TGAAAAGCTCTCCCTGAGCATCCTTATTGTTGGTTTAATTCCTTGCTAACTGTTGGCCAACAGCTGCCAATTGTCTCACAACTTCACTTAACTCTCCTCCATCATTGTTGCTACCACTTCCTCCTACCATTTTTCTTCACCTGAATTAAGAACAAGGATCTTTGCTAAATAAGATCTTGGTTAACTCTCAAGGTAGACACTCATCTAACTAACTAATACCCTTGAAACATATGCAATAAATTTGAAGCTAGCAAATTGGGATAGAAAAATCTATGATTCCCTAAATTTGTAGCTTTATCAACCAATTATTGATTGCTAACCAACCATACATTTAATAAAGCATTACATTAATAAATAAAAACAATTCCCATGGATACCCAGAGCATAGAAATGATTTATCGGATTGTTTTGAGTTGGAATTGGTTCATTAGATTGGCAATATGAAATGAATTAATTGTCAATGAAATGAATTAATTGACAAAGAATTAAATGGAATTTTATTTGAGTAAGAAAATGAATGGAATACTGAAATAAAATGAGATCTAATAACTTATGTAACTACATAATTAAGTTCACTGACTCACTATAGACATACCACTTATTATTTTACTGAAACTGAAATAAATAATATGCGGAAACGAATCTAAGAATCCTAAAGGAATGAAACTACAAAAATCTAGTCCTTTCAAACATTGTCCCTCTTATCGGTAGATTATATGTAGCTTCGAGGATCGAATTCAGGGTCATCTGCTTCCTCCATTGGTTCAGGTGACTTTGGTTCTTCCTCAACTTGAACGAACTCCTCCTCTTCCTCATCGTCAGATGAAATATCAATTATAATCGGGGTTGGAGGTGGATTTGGATCAGAAATCTCCATAATGAAACTGTCAACAGTATTGTTACTCTCTTCCATCATCTCTCCTTCTTCTTGCTTTCCAACATTCCCTGCTTGATCACCCTAAGTAGAAGAAGAACTTCCTGATTGTTGTCTAGAGGAAGGGGGATTATTCCCCGTTGAATTATCATAGTAGTAGTTTTGATATGGAATGTAAAAACGCTCACAATGATATTTTTCAAATCTAATGAGGTAAGAAATCAAGTATCTATAATATGGATACCACTGACCATCTTTGTATTTAGAGTATTTTAGAATGTCCCCCGCTAGATAGAAATCAGAAAAATTTCTTTCACAGCAAGGTATGGGGGTTCATCCGGAAGATAATGAACAGTCATAGCAGAAACTCGATCAGGAAGGTCATAAAGCTTGTTTCTCGAGACATCACTTAGGTAAGAACAGTAGAACCAGAATTTCTTAACATAATCAAATGGATGTTCATTGTTTTTCTTAACTAGAGTGCCAATTTGGGAATGCTTGCTAGGAAAGATCGACATCCTGTAAAGGAAAAGGCTTAGAAAAGAATTCCCTTCCCAAAGAAAAACAAAAATAATACAGTTCTTGCATGAATTAGGTTCAATGTTCAATCAAACAATCTCATCTATTTCTAATCATATAATCACATGGTTTCCAATCAATTCAAAGATTAAACATCACAACCTGAATGCATACAAGAACATAATTTTTCTAACTTATATGCCCAAATTCTTTCCTACTCAAACTCACCAACATGCTTTTAAAAGCTTTTAACACATAATACTTACCTCAATCCTTGCTTTCCTGCAAAATGAACAAACTAAAAATATTTTGACTCCTCTTTTTAAAATTTATTTTTAAAAATATCTCCGAAAAGGGGCCAAAATATTCGGCCATCCTAAAAATAATTTCGGACATCCTCCGAAAAATAAAAAAAAATCGGATGTCCCTCTTAAAAAAAAATATTCAGACTTCTTCAAATAAAAAAAAAAAATTTCGGAACCCTAAAATAAATAATATTTGGTCTTCTTAAAACAAAATAATATAATATAACTCACTTTTAAAATTACTCAATTAAATAAGCACTTGGCCAAATTTAAAACAAAACACTTTTAAAACACGTTTTTGGCTTTAGTGGTAATAAAAATCACAACCAAAGCTCCCAGATACCACTTTTTAACACCCTAGAAATTCTTTTCCTGTAAAATACTTGTTTTGCTCTTTTTAAAATATGAATCAGGAAAATCTAAGACATTACCGCCACCGTGAAAACGACTAAGGAAAATATCAAAGACACACAGCGGAAGACTCTTTACAAACCAAAGTCAAACGTAACCAACCTACAACTTGGAACCATTGTAGGCCCTTATTAAAACCGAACAAATACTTAAAAACCTTTACGTTAGTCTCACAAGCATAGCATATAATAATAATTAAAGCGATAAACCACATCACAAACTTATGGAAACTAAGCATTATTCGCTCTTTACTCATGCCCATCATGAAAATGCTTCATCACCTGAAAACCTTCTCTCTACTTGTCCCCACTACTCGCCATTAGAAATGGGTCGTCGTAGGGCCAAGTTAAAGACGAGGCCAAACAAATATACAAACATACAATCAGCAAAGCTGAGTACATAAGCGTAAAGAAACACACTACCATGTTGTAGTCCTATCAATTACACAACCGACCTTTTTGCACTTGTTTTCAAGCATACAACATACAACATGAACATTCGCTACATGACTAAATTATTTATTTAGCTTGATTACGCATCGAACGTGTTTCCCCTAACCTGCCCCAATAAAGGGGTACTAATACGAGAGCTAACCGTGCCAGTATAAAATAAATCACTCGTAAGTGGCGGAATTCCTGCGCATAATAAAAAGGAATATATAACGTCCTTTACTCCCAGTAGAAGTTATATGGTCAAATATAAAGTCGCATTAACTTCCCCTATATGTTCATGCTCAAGATATATACGTTCCAAGAGTTTTGGTGCGTAATCTCTTTCACTTTATGTTATTTACATATTATTTTACTTGGTGATGACTCACAACCCATAGCAATAACCAAACATTATAATTATACAAGCAATCAATCATACCAAATTAATTCTTGAATATTTAGTGACCAAATAGCTTTTAATGTTGAATCCTTTTTAATCTACCTCGGTGTCAAAGACACTTTAAACGTATAATGCGCCACAAATCCTATACCTCGGTGTTGGAAACACCTTAATTTCACATAGGCACCACAATGTAATTTAATCATCGTATCCTTAGACACTTAAATAGCTCTTTCCTCATGCTCATAGCATCAATAAAAATTATATGAACCATAATAAAATTCCCTTTTTATATTCCAAACCGAATTAAACATTTAGTTTAATTAAACATGCTTCCAATCATGCCAATAATAAAAGTGTGGTTCATACTCAACATGCCAATATAATTACTTTCAACCACTAATCCATCACAAATAGTACATGCTTCATATTTCAATCACCAACATCAACCAAGTAACAAATTCCAATCAAAACCTATCATGATGCTACTTGGAATTAATTATTCAAATCCTAGCATGTTCCTGAATCATCAATAAATACCAAGTACGCAAATATACCTTGAATACGATCTCAAAACCACCTCGATTACACAAAATCACTCACCTGGAAATCTCTTACAATCCGAAATTACAAAGAGCTATTAATATCTACTCTACACAAATTTCCAGCAATATATACACTCCTTATTTCACTCATAAATTATTTAAAATAAGCTGAAATTTAATTTAAAATCCCTTACTTTAATCTCAATTAATGGGTAGTAAAAAAATTCCTTCAAGAAACTTAATTATGGCTTACTAACAAAATTTTCAGCTTTATTAAATCATCAAAACTTGTTGTAAATATGTTTTAAAACACCTATTTCAATAATTTGAATCACCCATAATCAATTTTCATCAATATACAATAATTTAGAAATCTAGGGTTTTCAATTTGGGGCTTTTTAATTCAAAACCAAATCTGAAAATTTATTAAACATAATACTTATATCAAACATCATAAAATCATCACAAATATGCAAAAACATCAATTAATTAAAGGCTAATTTAGGATTAAAACAAAAAAAATTAAAAATTAATTTTTTTTAAAGGCGAGTAGAGCCCCGACACCACAGCAAGCTGTTGCCGCACCGCTGGTGGTGCCTTCGCTGCCGCCGCTGCCTACTGGTGGTGCGACGGTCGTCCGACGCTGTGGTGGTGATGTGAGAATGGGGGTATTTTCTATCCAACAATTACTAGTAAACTACTAGCTAGCCATTGGAGCAAAAAGTAGCTAAAATGATAATTAGCTTAAAACCTTATGAGGCATGGCAAACGAATTGTCAAATTAGCTTACCATTGGAGTTGCTCTGGTGAATATTTAAAATATGTCCATGCTCCATCACTCGTGGCAAGTACACTATTTTTACTCATCCCCACTCAATTACCCGCCATACCTCCTTACATCCCTGCTTCGATCCACTAAGACGGGGTTGGAGCATGGCTCCCATTTGACCCAACACGCTGCAATCTTTGAGCATTTATCACATCTCAGATTTTAATCAAGTAAGATGGTTGATCATCTATAGAGTGTACGGAGTATATAAGATCACGCGTTCGAAAATTTATGGTCAATTTTTCTAAGTTTGACCTATAAAAGCATATGGAGATAATGTTTAGGAGATTGAGAGTCTAAGAGCATTGGCATAAGCGAAAGAGAGAAGCTACATAATAAAGGGAATATGGATTCAATATGGTTTCTGTACTAAATGGCAAAATATCAGTAATGGTGACAGACTGGCAAGGGATAAATGGATAATGAACAATATAGGATACAATAGCTAAAGTGACATCATCGATCATCATCATATTCCCAAAATAGCAAAACTATCTTGGTGCCGTGATTGTAACGTGGCAATCAATTAGTAAGCTAGCAATTTGCTGTCTTATCATCCTCTCCAACACAAAAAAGTTGTTCAATCAATTCCCCTCCATTGAGAGCTTATCAATTTGTTACTCCGTAATATGATAGATTTAGTTTTCTAATTCTAATACTCCCTCTGTTTGAAGCAACATTTGTCCTTGAAGCGCTATTAAGTAAATTACTTTCACTTGAAGCGCTATTAAGTAAATTACTTTTACTTGTATTCTCTCCGTCCCATATAATACTTGGGATATTAGGATAGACACGTAGGGCCTGTTTTCATTGACTGAAATGAGCTGAATTGAATTAAACTAAACTGATCTGAAATAAACTGAACTGAACTGAACTTATTAGAGCTGAACTGACCTGAATTGAACCGAACTTATTAGAGCTGAACTGAACTGAACTGAAATGAATATTTTATTAGAGAAGGAAATTAGGAGCTGAACTGAACTGAACTAAACTAAACTAAAATTATTAGAGTTGAACTGAACTGAAAATAATCGTATGAGAACAGGGCCGTATTTTAAGAAAATTACAAGTGGATACATTTAAAATATTTGTTTATTTGAAACTTCTACTATGATCAGGTTTAAAATGATCATTATTATACTTAAATCTGATTGGTTGATTTTTCCTTTTTTAAAATACTTGGTCAAACTTTCTTTTTTATTTATTTCTTTTACAGAGTATTTAATTCATTTTCTTTTTTCCAGAAATTATCTTCAAATTTTTTGATATTCAATTTTTTGTTTTCATAATTATCTTATTAAAATCAGTTTTTATTAAAATTAAAAAATCAAAATCAAAAATTGTTTAACAACATTAATTAATTCTGCCATCAAAGGTGATCCTTTCTGCATTAATTCCTTGGAATTCGAGCTCCGTAGCGTTGATTTACGTCCCATTCTGATTGAAGGCTTCTCGGTTTCTTAAACCTTCTAAATTATTCAGGCAATTTTTTTTTTTTTTTTTTTTTTTTTTTTTTTTATCTTTTATCCTTATTTATCCCAATTTCTAGGGTTTTTCTGGGTTCGTATTTAAAATTTGAAACAATTTAATTAAATCCTTTTGGGGAATATAGTGGTTGATTAATTGTCTTAGTATCTTCAATTGTTTTTCAAGTTTGAGTCTAATATCTTGATTGAGATTGTCCAATTAAAATACATTATTCTAGAATTAAAAACTAATCCATATCCGCTAGAACCATGATTTCGAAAATCTTAAAATTTCACATATGCTGTATAGATTGGGGCATATTTTAATCTTCATCGATGTGCGAGTGTATTTATGAGACATGAATTGGTGGTTAATTTCGTCCATAGAGAAAAGAAATGAAGAACCATGAAGAACGAACCATGAAGAACAATTTTTTTAATAGTATTTCTAATTTAATTTAATCTTATGTTTTAATCTTTAACAAAACTGACTTTAATAAAATAAAAAATTTATTTTCCAAAAATCAGAAAAAAAAATTTAGAAAAAAGAAAATGATTTTAGAAAAGAAAAAAAAATTTAAAAAAGGTTTGACCAAACATTAAAAAAAAAAATCGACCAATAGAATTTAAGAATAGTGACGATCATATTAAGGATGACCATAGGAAAATATTATCTTTTGTATTTTTATGTTGTAAGAAAATAACAAAGTGGGGTGGGAGTGGGATAGGTGAGGAGAGAGAAAATGTGAGAAAATATTTTTTTATTAGTGGTCTCATTTCATTTTAGTAACGTATCAAGTATTGTGGGACGGACAAAAATGGAAACTGTGTCAAGTATTGTGGGACGAAAAAAGTATCTTTTAGTAATTATTGTACAAATAATACGTCATAAATGTTACTTCCTTTGTTTCTTTTTACTTGCAATGCACCTTTTACTGGCGGGGTTACAAACTTACAATTATTAACACTGAAAGGTTCCGATGCAATTTTGTTATGGGCCCTAAAATTATTTCTTTAAAGGAAAAATATTTTACTAATTATATATTTAGTGATCAAATTGAAGAATAGATTATTGATCTACAAGTTTTCTCTTTACTTTGTTTAAGTAATTTAAAAAACCGAGGCTCTTTTACAGTAGTTTCACTTAGGAGGCCCTTTGCGATCGACCACCTTACACATGCTCATAACCACCCCAGCCTTTTAGATACGCAGTTTTAGGAGATGAATTATTGGTAAACGAGCGATTTTATCAAAAGAATTTTAACATGAGAAGTAGAATATATAGGGTTAGGTATAATGTGTAAAAATCATTTTGAATAATTTATCCGTTTACATATCTCGACCTCTAAACACATGGCACAAGGCTGTGTTACAAGTAAATAAATGGAGGAGGTATTTGACTATCCGTATTTCTTTGCCCCATTGAAGTTTTCATGGTTTTTCAAGCTAAGACTTCTTAAAACGAATATATTTCTATTTTCATGTGCGTAAAAATATAAAAACTTGAACAATGAGATGAATCCAACTAAATCATACATGACTATATAATCCATTATAGATCAGATCAATAACAATTAATGGTCAAAGTTTAAAACTTTAACCCACATTTTAGCAATAGGGCAAAAAGTTAGGGACCGAGGGAGCATCTTTTAATACATTGCTGGATCGGTACAATGTAAATTGTCATAATGTTAACATTTTGAATTTTATATTAATGAAAAAATATAAAAACTATTAATTTTTCTTTTGTTATATTAATATTGCACTACTTGCCTTTTAATTTTTTTTTTATTAATTTGGAAAATTGGTAAAAATAATCCTACCTTTTCCTACTCGTTCAAAATAATTCCAAAGATGGATTATTTATAATTAATTCAAACTTTGGGCCGGGGATTATTCACTTTTATTATTGGTCACAACCGGTCTTCCAATATGTTTTAATAGGTTGAGAGGACACATGTCACCACGTAATTAGTTGAAAAAAAAAATTAATGCAATATTGGTTGAAAATTAAAAAAAAAAAAAAAAAACTTAAAAAAATAGCCCCACCTTCTCCACCACCACCACCCATGACATCCCATCCCCCACCCTTGCAAACGGTTTAGTGGTGAAGGAGGGGTTTTTAAGGATTTTGAGGGAAGGGAGGGGATTTTGGTGTGGAGGTATGTTGGTTTAAGGGCAAGGGCAACAACATGAGGGTAGGGGGGAGGGGGTGGTGCTGACGCAGGAGGGGATGGTGTCGACGCGGGAGGGGAGGGGGGTTGGAGTTGTGTGGGTTGGGTTGGTTTTTTTCAACCAATCACGTGGTGACACATGTTCCTTAAACAAAAAAAAAATGCATTTTTAACAGGTTATTATTCACTTAGGACCAATAAAAGCAAGTGACTGTCAAAGTTCGGATTATTTTAAAAAAAAATCCATAGTTGCATTATTTTGAGCGAACAGGTAAAAGTTGATATTATTTTTACCAATTTTTCTTATTAATACTGCAATATACCAATTTTTGGAAAACAAATAAACATATTTATTCACACATAAAAAAGCCCGGTTTAACACTTGTTTATTTAGTTTATGCTTACAAATTACAATCATATAGACAATTTTGTATTTTCCTTTCCATCTCTTCCTTTTTCTCGCTACCAAAAAGGAAAAAAAAATGTGCCCTCCCTTGTGGTGTAGACGTGTAATACTAGAAAAAAAACAAAGGAGCTAGTTAAAGTTGAAATATTGTGAAACGTATAACTCCTTGTTCCTGAATAACTGGTATAGCCAAACTTGACACATATGTCAATGTAATAGTTTAACCTTAGATATATATGATTAAATAAAATTCTAAAAAAAGTTAATGATATGAAACTTTATATTAATGTCTATTTATCATTATTTTATAATAAAATTTGATTTTATATGTGATTAAAAAATGAGGGTTTTTTGTCAAAAAAAAAAAAGAAAGAAAAAGAGGTTATAGTAAGTATATAAATAGTGAAATAGAGTAAACCACGCTAATGTATTTAGGAATAAAATGAGTAGTTAACTTAAGGTTATTTTGACTTTTGATACCATCAAAATACCCTATTTTGATTTTTGGTGCATATCTAATTTTTTTTTCTTTTGCTACCACAAAAAAATCCCTAACTATAGATTTTGGTACCACGCACTAGCTGTTTTATATCGTTTTGCATGCTAAAAAAAAAATGTACTACTCCCTCCATTTTTAAATACTTGCTCAATTTCATCTGTGTGGAGTTTTAGGAGAATTTGGAGAAAGTAATAAAATATGAAGGTAGAGGGGTAGGGGAAGAATAAAAAATGTAAAAAGTAAAAGTAGTTGAGAGAATTAGAGGAGAGAATATGAAATTAATAAAACATTATTTATATTGGGTCCACTAGATAAGAGAAATGAATCAAATATTATAAAAGCTTTCTAAATAAGGAAATGGAGCAAGTATTAAAAAATGGCCAGAAATGGAAAGTGGAGCAAGTATTTAAAAACGAAGGAAGTACGTATTTGCCTAAGATTTTAGGGGTTAGCCCTAAAGGATCCAAATTGAGCTCGAAATTGGCAGAAAAAATAATGTAAAGGTCTTGTTTTGCGCGTTTAAAAATACATTGGTTTGCGTGTCATTAATTGTTTTACCTACGAAAATTGTCCGGGTAAGATTTTGGGGGTCATTTTAGCATTTAAAGTTCTAGATTAAGCTTGAAATTGAGCAAAAAATCACGTAAATCTTTAATTTTGGATTTCTGGTGGTAACAAAATAAAATAAAATTTTAAAAAGGTATCAAAATTTAAATTAGGGTATTTTAATTGTTCCAAAAGCCAAATTTTTTTAATTAATACACTTTTTTATAAAAAAAAGCGCGAAAAATAACAAAATGGATTATTTGTGGACGCCGAGAATAATTAAGATAACAGAATATGTCGGCACATATCATTATCATATTTGATATACAAAGACGAATGAGGTGGTGGACTCAAGTAGGCCATCATCACCTTTTGGTAGTTTGGCCAAAAGTGTGAGGATCTTAAAATGAGTTTATATTGGCTCTAAAGACCTTCCTTTCCTCTTCTCTATCTACAACTACTACACTGAACTACTAGAAACAACAAATAAATCTATCAAAACAACAAAACATTGCAAATCCCAATAATAATATTGTTCAAGTGCAAAAAAAAATATGGAATTGCGGTCATTTCTTACATCTTTTGGAACTTCTTTCATAATATTTGTGGTTTTGATGTTTCTTTTCACTTGGCTATCAAGAAAACCTGGTAACCAAGTTATATATTACCCGAATCGAATTCTTAAGGGTATGGATCCTAGTTCGAAGACCCGAAACCCGATTTATTGGATTAAAGAAGCTTTTTTTTTCCTCCGAAGATGATATTATCTCTGCTTCTGGTGTTGATACTGCTGTTTATTTCGTCTTCCTTTCCACAGGTATTGATTTTCTCTGTTTTTTACTCTGTTTCATAAAATAATATTGCTATGAAGTAAATATTATCATTTGTACACTTAATATAAAGCTTGTCAAATGTCAACTGTTGGAAATTTTGATTAGCTTCGATTAGTGGGCTTTTAATATTTGATTAATGAACACAAAAACAAGCTAATTGAATATAATGAGAGTCTAATCTAAGATACATTTTTTTTTTTTTTTTGAACCATATCGATCTAAGATACATTTAAGTAATTATGTCTAGCGGCAAAAATGGAAAAAACTCATATATTGCACATTAAAAGATTCATGTTCTGAACTTGTGTAGCAAGATGAACATTGAATATTAAAAGATACGTGCATTAATTGTACACTAGTAGGTCTATCGATTTTCACATCAATCTAATGATAATGATATTTATTTGTGATTACATTGTCGTTAAAAAATAATAAAATTGTGCTGTTAAAAAAGAATATTATTGCATGAGATATGTAAGCATATCTCAAAATAAGATTAGGAATTTCCCATCTCCAAGTATCAAGCACATGGTAAGAATCATTTGAATGAACATTGTGGCCATATATAACCATTTTTTTTTAATAAAGAGTGTTTAGCTTATTGAGCAATATTAGAGATTTGACCAATCTAAACAACTAATTTAAGTGTTTGGTAAAAAGCTTGTTGAAAAATTATTTTGATCTCAAAAAGCTCTTTTAGGAAAAGCTTATTATAAAAGCTTCTTAAATTAGTTTTCTGAAATTAGCTTGTTAAACAACTAGCGTTTTAGATATTAAATACACTCAAATAACTAATAATTAACAATTATTTATCAACTACTTTTATATAGTCAGCTATTTATTACCGGCTACTCAAACTAGCTAATATAATTAACTAATCAAATAAGTTAATATAGGGCCAAAATCTATAAGAGCAACTTCAATGCTAAGCTAATTAACAAATTAGCTTGTTATGACACATAAGATTATAAGCTAACGTCTTTTGTAGCTAATTTTTGCTCTAATGGTTAGCTAGTAGCTTGTAATTTAATTGAGGCTCAATTTGTTAATTAGCTTTTTACATTTAATTTTATTATTTTAAACAACCTATCTTTTGGCAAGTTTATTCTCAAGCAAATTAGCTTAGCTAAGCTAATTTTCTTGACCAATCTAATTTAATTTTTAAGCTCCAATGGTTAAGCTAATAGCTAGAAAATTTTCTAAATTGCAAGCAAGTCCCTATCTACAATCATTGAAGTTGCTCTAACAATGCTTTATATATTAGTGACGATATACTCCATCTTATGGTCAAATTGCTAATGTGGGACTAAATAAATTAATACCACTTGTCTCAAGTAGTGTGGCCCACCGTTTTATTTTTTCGTTAAACCTCAAATACGTCTTAAATTTTGGGTCTTATTAAAACTAAACTCAATTGAAGAACTGCAACACGAATTTTATAAATTTTTTAATGTGGCTGGCTATACTGTGTGGCTAGTCGTTGTTTCGGTGTTTTTTTGGATTCCCTCGGGATACTGGTCACGCTCTGCCGACAAGTAGACTCGAACACCTGCAAAACAACGGAACTCCGGTTTATCGGAGATCCGCCTCCGATGATCAAATTAGAGATCGGAAAACGGAATAAACTAGAGAGAGAAAGTAGAGAGAAGTTAGAGCTTTTAATGCTCTTTTTAAGGTTATAACACCAAAGTCCCCCTCCCATCATAAATGATTGGGGTATTTACAGGGGTGGGGATTTGCGCCTCTTTAGGGTTAGTGACCTAAGAATTTGTGCTCTGATTGGCTGCGCAACCAGTGTAGGGCACGTGTCCCTCTGAGGCGCTGCTTTTGCGGCTTTCAAGGATTTTGGGCCTCTTGATGTTAGGAGGCCTTTACTCTCTTTTTCAGGTGCCCTAACGCTTAATACGTGTCGTCCTCCTATTAGGACATGTGTTACCTTTTGATTAGGCCACGTGTCGTTATGGGATTGGACCACGTAGTTGGGGTATTTTTTTACCCTAAACATTTGTCCCTCAGAGGGGGTGACTCGTCCTTTACGGGCCGCCTCCTCTAATCTTACTCGTCTAAGTACGCAGTCGTTTTTGAGCGCTTCAGGGTATTTTGCGGAGGTCGGACAGGGCCGTATGTCCGTCTAATTGGGTTGGATGCCTTGTTTAACTCGCCTGATATCCCCGAGGGACTTTTGTCTGATTGTCAGGCGGACGGGATAGGCCGAATGGCCTTTTGATAAGCAACCTGTTGTCTTCCATTATTTCGAGAAAATGGTTCAACTTCCGAGGCGAGTGTTGAATTTGTGACGTCCGTTCAAATTCCGTCTTAAATGACTTGACACCCGTTCTTATTTCGTCTTAATTGACGAGGCGGTTTTTTAACCGTTTGACTTCTAGGTCAATTTTTTTTTTGAATGTTAACCTCTTAGCATTCTTTAGGCGGGAACGGTGGTTTTTACCGTTTTACCCCCATAATTTTTGCCTATAAATAGTGAGGGTTTGACCTCATTTCTTTACTTTGCATTTTTAACTTTCTAGAGAGAGGTCAGAGCTTCTAGAGAGAGAAAGTTACTTTGCTTCGAATCTTCAGGAGCTCAGTCGTGCATTCGAGTTTTCCGATCAAGCAGTTGAGTTTTCCGGTCAACTTTCATCCAAGAACTTCAAAGTCCTCCAGCTTTCTACTCGGACGAAGGTAACCGAATACTCTCCTTTTCTTTCTTGATTTTCTTTTTATTTTTGTTAAATTTTTACGAACATCCTGGATCAACACTCGGCCTCGTCCGTTTCTCCTCATGAGGACGTCTGTTCGCTTGGGACTGAGGAATCTAGAGTGGACGGGAACGAGTCCTCGTCTTTATGGAGTGGGTCCATTTCTAGTGCGTACCAACTCACCCCACCTATTCTTCTATGTCCCTACAGCCGAACATGGCGCGTACGAGGAAAACGCACGACCTTCTTGCTGCAAGAAATCCGGATGGCAGCCTAATCCAACCCTTGGACTCCTATGATCCGAATAATATGGAAGTGGAGACAACAACCACAACCTCAAACACAAATACAAATACAGCCACTACTGTTGGTGGTAGTGAATGCTCGGCAGTCGAAGTGACTACCTCTTTTGAGGAGCGCCAAAATCAACTAGGCACTTCTACTTCTAGACAGAGTCCGAATGTATCCCGTGCTTTATTCGCTAACTTGATCCTTGGACCGGACAAGTTGCCAACTTCTTTGCCCCGCTCTTCATCTCGAACGACCGCAGGTCAATTTGACCAAAATCAACCACAAGCTTCTGTGGCCACTCTTGATCAATTTGTCAAAAATCTGCCACATGCTTCTGTGGCAGCCGAACGAAGTCTTCCTCCTCCCTTTTCTCAATATACTAGGTCGGCCAGACCTAGGACTGACATTGTAATTGTTGAGCCGACTGACCGCCCCCGTAACGCTCCATTTGGAAATCACAGTTCGGGGGATGGAAAGAAAGACAAGGGCAAGGCCCCCTTGGTGCCCGAAGGAACTGTATTGGCCTAGCCAGGGCAGGGCTCGGTCGGAGGTAGCTCTGCCGAGTCAAATGAGTTGACAGAGTTTGACTTTGGTTCGACAAGGGCCCCCGAACTTCAACTAGCCGAGCAAGAAGGTGAAAATCCTTATGTCGAGGCCGAGGCTGAGGAGAATGATTTCAACAGCCCTTATGGCTGCATGATAGGGGAAATCGCCTTGGGTTTCCTCAATGAACGGTTCGAGGAATGGAAAGAGTTCCTCATGCTAGGGGAGGGCTTTGAGATAAGTCCACCTCAAACCTGAGGCTCGGTCGCCGCTTCTGATGACCCTAAGGTAGTCCGCGGGGGCTTCAATGTCTATAAAGCGGCCCTAGAGGTCGGCCTCAACTTTCCCCTTCATCCATTCGTCCAGGAGCTGCTGGACGAATATTAGATTGCTATGGTCCAGCTGGCGCCGAACAGTTGGGCCAACATTTTTGGCTACTTGGTGACTTGCTTGAGGATGGGCTTCAGCCCCAACTTTCTGGTCTTCTGCACCATGCACAACATGGTGAAAATGAGGGCTGAAGCGGACGGGTGGTTCGTTTTGAACACCCGGCCAAAATACATGGTAGTCCTGCACAAGCTGTCTAAATGGCGTGACTGGAAGCAGAGATTCTACCTCATCCGGACCGGGGATCGAGCGTTTAACAGAAAAATGAACAACTTCAACGCCTCCCCTGTTCAACTTGGACAAGGGGATCACTGGCCAACCCATCCTCCAATCCATCCGAACCACTCCCATCAACTTGACTATTTCTCGGTTCAAGAGGGAGTTTAGAGGGGGTCGCCGAGTGGACATTATTCCCAAGTGGATTCCCCTAGTAATTTGACTAAGGGATCCCTTGTTCATGTCCTCGTTCGGCCTACTCCGAAATTACACTCCAGGCGGACTTTAGTAACGTGCGTTCTTGATTTTACTTTGAGTTGTGAATTTTCTAACTCTCAATTTTTTCTCTTAACAGAACAAGCCATGTCTCAGCTTGACCCGGCACAAAAGGAGGAGGTTGACATGAACGAGTTCAACATGGAGCATCCTCGGCTTCTGAGGCAGCAGTACGAGGCGGCAAAGGGGATATGACAATTTTTTTTATTCCTTTGCCTTAACTTTTTTTTTTTTTTTTTTTTTTTTTTTTTTTTTTTTTTGCGTCCGATCTGCAACACTTTGGATTGGGATCCTTTTCCTTCTAGGTCGGACGTTTCATACATTTTCTCCCCTGGCCGAGTGAATTTACTTTGGATAGTCTTTCCCTTCACTCCTACTCGGTCGGGGGAAAGTTCCACAGATTTGCCGAGTGGATTTACTTCGAAGGTTCTTTCCTCTATCTATACTCGAACTAGGTAACCTTACTGAATGTTTCCTCTTGTTTTTCAGTCTGCTACCCCTAGGCTAGCGAGGAAACAACTGACGTTGGCTTCAAAGGACGAGGGGTCGTCCAAATCTCAATAAGTTTCGGCGTCTAAGACCCCTCAGGGACGCCGGCGGCCAGGGCAAGGTCACGGGTTGCACCATCGCAACCCCAGCTGACACCTAGTGGGGACTCCAAGACTTCAGAGCCACAACCGTCCGAGGTGGCCCGAGGCGAGTCCTTTCAGAAGGACGGGGAGGGAGAGCCGACCCTGGACAACACGGCCGGCCATGACTCAACTCCGCATGTTGAGTATCTGGGGACTCAGGCCTCTGGTTCCCAGGCTGAAGAAGGGCAGCTGTCTCCACCTAAGGCGGACGAGCAGCCTCTGCCGATGCCCACTCCTGAGAGGCGTCCGCACATCTCTCATATCTCAGAATGTATTTGTACATCTTCATATTCGTTTTCTTCTAAGTTAACTTTTATTCAGAATTCTAACTCCTCTTTATTTTGTAGAAATTTCTGAAGATATGGACGCTCGGCTTCCTGGGTCTTTTCTGACTAGGATCGAACGCAAGGCCGTCCGAGACGCTATCCAGCAGGCTGTCCCGAGCGAGACAGAACAAGTTCCGGGGTATCTATGATGGGCACCTCGGTCCAATGATCAACAGCTGTGTTAAGGTAAAATGACTCGTCTTCTAAATTCTTAGCCAATTTCCTAACTTTTTCCCTTTACTTATCTTTGTCAATTCGTCCGCAGCTTCTCATTAGGCTCTTTGCCTTCCAAGACTAGCGTTTGAGGCAGAGGCGTGAGATCCAATCGGCCTGGGATGATCTTAAGCGGCTGTAGGACGAGAACAATGGCCTGCTCGCTCTTGAATAAGTCTGCCATCAGACTGCCATGAACGCCCTGACTGAAAAGGCAGCCAAGCAGGCTGAAGACATCGTCAAAATTGGCGATGCTCTTAAGCGAGAACGGCTGGCTAATGAAGCTCTCGTCAAAGAGAGGGACGAGGCGGTCAGTCTGGTGCCTGATCGGCAGGAGGTAGCCGAGGCCTCTGAGAAGCTCAAAGCCGAGCTGGAGATCAACAGAGAGGCGTTGAACACAACGCTTCCGGTTGCGGATGAGCGCGTTTAAGAGGCTGAACGCCTAAGGAAGGAAGTGGAGGAGTTGAAAAAACAGCTTAATGCTCCAAGGCCAATTCCTGCAGCAGACGTTGTCCGGATCGAGCAGTCGGCCCTTACCCGCCTAAAAAACCGATTTGAGGATGCCTTTTCAATGATGGTGGAAAGGGATGAGCACGGCTACTATTTGGAGCGCTTCACTTGGCGGCTGGACTTTCTCACCATGAAAGATGAGTGCGAGGTCGTTGGGCTGCCCGTCTCCCCCTTCGTCGAGACTCCTTTCCTTCCCCCCACCGATGCTGGAGATGGGAGGGACGAGGAAGAGGAGACGATCGAGGGTGAAGAACCTCTCCGGACTGACAATGCGGCCGACGCTGATGAGTCGACTAATGCTGGCGATGGTAGTAAGGAAGCAGCTAAGTGAGGAGCCCTCTTCTACAGCTTGTTAAGCTTTATGTCTTCTGTTTTCCTGCTTCAATTGAACAATTTTTTTATTGCCGCCTGTTTTGAGCGGCTTTTGTAAAGATATTTTGGCGCCGTTTGAGCGGTATTTTATTTATGCTAATCTTGCCGCCTTCTAAGCGGTTTTATGCACTTTCATACTTGGCTATTTTATGCATCTTTCTTTTTTTTTTGTTCGTACGAGCAACTAGGGGTTATGCCCCTTTATTCGGGGTTTGCCTATTCCAAACTCTAAGTGGTTTGATTAACTTAGTAGATCTTATACCTTGAATGGTATGAATACTAGTAAGTTAATCAAATCATATATAATGATTGCCCTTGGACTAGGTGAACGTCGAATCAACATTAAGAATTCGGCCTTTTTTTTGGCTTTGTTTGAGTCATCCGTTGAAGCTATCATTCGGACGGACCCAAGAAACTTCAAGTATTTTGCAAATTTCCGTTTATAGGGCTTATTCGCCTAAGAAGTCTTCGTCCTAAATGGGCAATATATGCCTTAGTGTCACGGTCCGAATGATCTGACATCGGATCGTGCGGCGCGCTCTTGTCTATTGATGACAAGGACACAAGCCTAGAGCAGGAAAGGTTTGTAAGCACACAGCAACACGGACCAAGGGTATCTCAAGGAAGAAATTGTCAACCACGGGTGCGGAGTCGGGGCTTGTGACGGCCGATGCTTTAAAGCGGGCACAAGCGGAACCGACGAAATGGAGGCGTCTTTTGGAGGTTTCTTGGTTTGGAGGGGGATGCTTTAAAACAAGGTAAGCGCAATATCTATAAAGGCTTAAAATAACACACAAGTCTTAAAGCAAGGCAATGGGGTAATGAGCTATGATTCAATAACCAATCACTCCTTAAAGTGCTTTATATTGATTGCATAGAGAAATACAAGTGAACACTAAAACTACAGTAACACAATAATACTCCCTAGAGACTAGAAAATAAAAGGAAAAGACTTAGAAGGTAAAACCCAAGGAAAATACAAGGAAAAGGAAGGGGGTACATAGAAAAAGAGGCGGATTCTAACATCCTCCCCCACTTGGGTTGTCGACGACCTCGTCGACTTACAAAGCAAAACATAAAAGACTAATCTTCTGTTGCAGGTGTTGTCCTCGTCCTCGTTCTGATATTGGCGCGGTTGCTGGTGTTGCGGTTGTTGTCCTCTTGATCTGGATGATAGGGCTTGAGACGACTGACGTGGAAGACATGGTGTATCTTCATCCACACTGGGGATTCAACCTTGTATGCATTCTTCCCAATCCGTTTAGTAACGCGGATGGGGCCTTTATATTTTCTGATTAGTCTGCGATCTTTCCCTCTGAGGAACTTCAGCTGTTCTGGTAGGACCTTCACCATTACCATGTCCCCAACATTAAACTCTTGTGGCCTCCTGTTTTGATCGGCCCATTTCTTCATTCTCCTTGCTGCCCGCTCTAGGTAAGCGCGAGCAACTTCCATGTTTTGTTGCCACTCTTTCTTGAATTCCCGGGCTTCGCGGCTTCTCCCTTCTTCTGACGTTTTTATGGTGTGAGGTAAAAGAGGTTGTTGGCCCATCACCAACTCAAACGGACTTCTGTTGGAAGCGACGTCAAGGAGTTTCACCCATTCTTTCTGATTGGCGCTGACGAAATGCCTCAAATATTCCTCTAAGAGCCCGTTGAATCTCTCTGTTTGCCCGTCGGATTGTGGGTGGTGATTTGAAGACATGTTTAAGTTTGACCCCATTAGCTTGAACAACTCTGTCCAAAATATGCTCGTGAATCTGGTATCTCTGTCGCTGACGATGCTTTGAGGCAACCCCCAATACTTCACAACGTGTTTGAAAAACAGCGCCGCTGTCTCCTCAGCACCGCAAGCCTTCTGCACGGGGACGAAGGTAGCATACATCAAAAACCTGTCGATCACCACCATTAAAACTGAATATTGATCCACCTTAGGTAGACCACTTATAAAATCCATAGACACACTCTCCCACGAACGTGCCGGAACGGGCAGAGGGTCTACAAGACCTCCAGGCTTCTGACGATCAACTTTGTCTTATTGGCAAACTAAGCAAGTTCAGGTGTAGTTGATGACGTCCTCCTTTATTGCGGGAAAATAATAACCCATGGACAGTAAGCTTAAGGTCCTCTGCCAGCCAGGGTGTCCAACCCATAGGGTATCATGGCATTCTTTCAGAAGCATCCTCCGCAGACCTCCCGCTTTTGGTATAAATAGTTTGTTGCCTTTGGTGTAGATAAGATCACCGTCCATCCAAAAAAGTCTTGTCTTCCCGGTTTCAATCAATCCCTTGAGGGTGCTTGTCATGGGGTCTTCGGACAAGTGTTGCTTGACCTGATCTTTTACTGAGGTAGAAACATTGCTGGCGGCAGGAGGGGACAACATCTGTACTGCAACCAAGTCAGCTCGTCGACTCAAAGCATCCGCTACCCGATTACTGGCTCCTGTTCTATAGGTGAACTCCACATCAAAATCAGCGAGCACTTCCTGCTATCGTGCTTGCTTTCCTGTTAGCTTCGGTTGGGTAAGGAAGTGGCTTGCTGCGGTATTGTCAGTGCAAACAAGGAACTTGAATCCCAACAGATAGTGCCTCCACCCTCTCAAGCAGTGGACGATAGCCAGTAACTCCTTTTCTTGAGCAGCATATCTTTTCTCGGCTCCACTCAGCTTTCGGCTCTCATAAGCGACCGGGTGGCCTTCTTGCAGAAGGACCCCACCTAGCGCAAAGTCTGATGCATCAGTCTCAATTTCGAATGGTTTGTTGGTGTTTGGAAGGGTTAGGACAGGCTCTTTCGTCACCGCTTCCTTAAGCTTGAGGAAAGCTCTCTGCTGCTCGTCTGCCCAACTCTATTTCCGATCCTTCTTCAACAAGTCTGTGAGGGGGCTAGCAATTGCCGAATATCCCTGAATGAAACGGCGGTAGTAGTTAGCTAGCCCCAAGAACGATCTTAATTCTGAAACAATCTTCGGAGCTTGCCAATCGCTGATGGCTTTGATTTTCTTTGAATCCATTCTGATGCGACCTCCGCCTACCAAGTGTCCGAGGAAGCCCACTTCTTTCTGAGCGAAAGCGCATTTTTCCCTCTTCACGAACAAATGATGTTCTCTTAATTTCAAGAATACTTTTCTCAAGTGCTTTAGGTGGTCTTCAAAGGTGCGGCTAAAGATCACAATGTCGTCTAAGTATACCACTACAAACTTATCAAGGTACTCGTGGAAGACTTGGTTCATCAACGTGCAGAATGTTGTTGGAGCATTTGTCAGCCTAAACGGCATAACCAACCACTCGAAAGCTCCTTATCTGGTGACGCAGGCCATCTTCTGTTCGTCTCCTTGGGCAATTTGAACTTGATGATAGCCCGACCGAAGATCAAGTTTGGTGAAGTAAACAGCATCACCCAATTGGTCGAATAAGTCGACCACCAAGGGTATAGGGTAATGATTCCTCACTGTCAGCTTGTTTAAGGCCTGATAATCAATTCATAATCTCAAAATCCCATCTTGTTTCTTATGAAAGAGAATTGGTGCCCCATACGGTTCCTTAGAGGGTCAGATGAACCCAGATTGAAGTAACTCATCAAGCTGTCTGCGCAGTTCCGCTAACTCGGGAGGTGCCATTCGGTAGGGGCTTCGCGCGGGAGGTCTAGCTCCTGACACCAACTCTATGGTATGATCGATGGCTCTCCGAGGAGGAAGTGTTTTCGGCAGCTCCTTAGGAAGAAGGTCAGCAAATTCTTCGAGCAATCCCTTCATGGCAGGAGGGAGGTCAGTCTCTATCTCATCTTCCTTCAGCGAGAGGGTAGCAAGGAATGTTGGCTCATTTCTCTTCATTCCCTTCTTGAGTTGCATTGGGGTTAAGAGAGAGCCGTTATTACATTCCCCTGATTTGCCCGGCGAGCACGTTCGCAAGAGACAAGGATGGTTGCCGGCAACAAGTAGGGAGCCCAGGTGGGGCATTAGGACCGCTTTGCAAATACGGAGAAAATCCATTCCCAATACCATCTTGAAATCATCCACCGGTGCCACTTTGAAATCGAGAGTGCCATTCCAGTCCCCAATCTTAGCCTTAACGTTCTTGGTGATACCGTGGATAGGTTGAGCTTCTGCGTTGACAGACTTAATGCGGCCTCCGCCTCGTATCACTTCCAACCCCAACTGGCAAGCAATCTCCCTAGTGACAAAGTTGTGGGTGGCTCCAGTGTCAACCATAGCTTTGACCCTTTTCCCATTGATCAATACTTCCACGTACATCAGTTCTGACGCGTCTGCTCCCATGGAGTACATGAAACGTATTGAACTTAGTCTCGAGGTTTCCTCTTCGTCGTTCTCCGCCTCTTCCCTGCCCCACTTTCTCGTGTTCGAATGACATCGAGGAGGGTTTCTTCTGAAGGTTGTCAATTTCTCCTTTGTGGCGACACTCGAACCATTTGTGAGGCCCGCGACAAAGGATACAAGTGAGGGGCTTATTCCATGAGGTGGAGCTTGAGGCCGCAACTCTATTAGTCGATGCGGGCGCTCCATTCGTTCGGGGATCATCTCCCCCACTCTTGTACCTAATCCCCATGCTGTTCGAACTGACTTGGGAGTTCCCCGTGTTGCTCTTTAGGGTATTGGATTCTGACCCACTAGCTCCTCTCTTCTGATTCAGTCCCTTATCCGACGAGTAGTCCATCAACCTTTCAGCTGCGGCTATGACCCTCGACAAGGTGTCTATCTTCTGGCGCCAAATCTCTCTTTGGGCCCAATCCTTCAAGCCTCGTACAAAATTAAACAGGCGGTCCTTCCCGGACATGTCATGGATCTCTAGCATGCACGCGGAATATTCTTTTACATACTCCCTAATAGAGGTCTTGTGTTGTAAGGTGGCAAACTTTGTACGACCCACGAACTCCGTGTTCTCTGGGTAAAATTGAGCCATCAGCTCCTTCTTTAAATCCTCCCAAGTATCTACCAACGTCCTCTTTGCTTGTATGTTGGCGTACTTAGTTCGCCACCAGAGTTTCGTATCGTCCACCAAGTACATTGTGGCCGTGTCGACCTTAAGATCATCTTCCAATTGGCATATGCGGAAGTATTGTTCCATATCGAAGATGAAGTTATCGACTTCCTTTGAGTCTCTTGTGCCATTAAAGGTTCGAGGTTTGGGAGGTTTAATCTTACTCCCACTTCCCCCGAGTCCTCTTTGGGCATGCATCAAGGTAGCACATTTGTCTTGAGCCTCGTCCGCTACTCGTTGAACGAATTGAGCTGCTCCGTCAACCCATCAACCGTTAACTCCAGTTTTTCTATTTGCTCAGCTTGTTTTATTATTATATCTTCGAGCTTGGGTACTCTTTCTTCGAGTATAGCCCAAAATTCCGATTTTCCTTCTAGCCAGGCAATTCTCTCTTCCCACATATCAGCATGTTCAGGCATCACCATGCTGGGCGACTTTAGAATGAGCCGGCTCTGGTACCAACTACCACGGTCCGAATGATCTGACACCGGATCGTGCGGCGCGCTCTTGTCTATTGATGACAAGGACGCAATCCTAGAGCGGGAAAGGTTCGTAAGCACACAGCAACACGGACCAAGGGTATCTCAAGGAAGCACTCGTCAACCACGGGTGCGGAGTCGGGGCTTGTGACGGCCGATGCTTCAAAGCGGGCACAAGCGGAACCGACGAAATGGAGGCGTCTTTTGGAGGTTTCTTGGTTTGGAGGGGGATGCTTTAAAACAAGGTAAGCACAATATTTATAAAGGCTTAAAACAACACACAAGTCTTAAAGCAAGGCAATGGGGTAAGGAGCTATGATTCAATAACCAATCACTCCTTAAAGAGCTTTATATTGATTGCATAGAGAAATACACGTGAACACTAAAACTACAGTAACACAATAATACTCCCTAGAGACTAGAAAATAAAAGGCAAAAACTTAGAAGGTAAAACTCAAGGAAAATACAAGGAAAAGGAAGGGGGTACATAGAAAAAGAGGCGGATTCTAACACTGAGGTAAATTTATGGTTTCCTGTTTGTCTTTCGTTCGGCCTGGTAGGGATAAATGACAAGATTGGCCTCTTAGGCTAGTTGGCCGAGTGGCTGAACATAGTATGCCCTAGGTACACCTTGTATTTGGCATTCTATTGGAATTATTTTAATACAAATGGTCCATGGCCGAGTTGTTTAGCTAAGAATGCCCTTACATATCATTCTACTCTGCCATTATAAAACTGATGGCCGAGTAGCTTGGTTAGGGAAGCCCTTGCTTAGCATTTTACTCTTGCTAGGGGAACTCTTGCTCAATATATTACTCGGCTGATGCCCCTCTTTTGGGTGCATCTTTGTTCGAGTAGGGGTGACCGAGCCAGTCTGTTTTGGCATACTCTTAGTGAGTTTCTACTCGGCCCCTATTCTTTGCCCTATTTCGAGGCAACCGAGCTGTCATGTTGTAACAGCGCTGGTATCTCTTTTTAGGCGGCTTTGTCTATCTTTTGGTGGCCGACCAGCATTGCTGGGAGCCACCTTGTTGTTATTTTCATTCGGCATTTTGCTTAACAATATAGACATTAAAATTTAAAAAACAAAGAATTTAACAACAATGCTTGACTTTTCATTAATATTTGTCACATTTTACATTGTTGATGGCTGTTAGGCTTAATTACATCACTCGACCATTAAGGCTTAGGTACACTACTTTGGTCATTCAGACTTAGATGCAACAATTGGCTGATAAGATTTAAACATAATATTTTTTCAAGTTGTCCGTATTCCATGTACGAGGAATAGGATGACCATCTAAGGCTTCGAGACGGTACGTCCCATCTCGCACTTCTTCTTTGATTAGGTAGGGCCCCTCCCAGTTCGGGATTAGCTTTCCATCTTTATTGGCTCGGCCCACCGCTTTCATCTTTCTTAATACCAGATCCTCCATGTTCAGCGGACGCTTAGACACTCGACGATTGTATGCCCTTGTCATCCTTAGACGATAGGTCTCGTGCCTAAGCGCCGCATTGCCCCTAGCTTCAAGAAGGAAGTCTAGGGCAGTCTTCATGGCCTCCCAATTGGTTGATTCGTCATACAACATTACTCTGAGAGTAGGCTCAAACATCTCAACTGGGAGTACTGCTTCGGCGCCATAAACTAGAAAGTATGGGGTTTCACCTGTAGAACTCTTTGTTGTTGTTCGTATGGACCATAGTACATTGACCAACTCATTTGCCCACAGACCGCCTACCTTTTCAAGCTTATGTTTGATGCCGTTGAAATCAGCATGTTATAGGCTTCCACTTGCCCGTTGGCTTGAGGACGGCCAACTGAGGCAAAACAGTGAGTAATGCCTGGTCGCTTAGCCAATCATTGAGTTGTCGCGTTTCAAACTGGGGTCCATTATCAAACACCGTTGACTGTGGTATTCCATAACGAGTAATGATATTTTTCCAGATGAAGGCTGATATGTCCGTCCACTTAATCCCTTGGATGGCCTCAGCTTCGACCCACTTTGTGAAGTAGTCGACTGCTACTAAAACATAGCGCCTTTGGCCCGACGCTGGCGTATATGGCCCAAAGATATCCATGCCCCATTTTGCAATGGGGAGTGGACTGCTTATGGCCGACAAGCTATTAGGTGGATGATGAATTAGGGTTGCAAATCTCTTGTATTTGTCGCATTTCTTCACCATTTACATGGCGTCTACATTCAAACTCGGCAAGTAGTACCCTAGGTGGGTAACTTTCTCGGCTAAGGCTCGTCCTCCAATATGCGACCCACAATGTCCTTGGTGGAGGTCGTCCAGCACATCATAACCTCTTTTTGGGGTTATACACTTAAGGTATGGTTTCACAAAATCTTTTTTGAATAACTCCCTATTCTTCATTTCGAACCAGGCTGCTCTCTTCTTTATCAGTCAACTCTCTTTTGGATCGGCCGGGAGTATCCCATCCCTTAGGTAGGAGACAATTCCGTCCATCCAAGTAGATTTTCTATCAATAATTTGTACTGGCTCGGCATCAATACTCCTATTTTCTTTCACTTCCCAAAACACTGATCTGGGAGTGTCACATGACGCCGAGGATGCTAATTTGGAGAGCGCGTTCGCTTGATGATTTTCTAAACGGGGGACTTGATGCAGCGTGAAATGTTCTAGTCCCTCGGCCTTATCCTTTACCATATGCAAATACTTCATCATGGTCGGCTCTCTGGCTTATCCTTTACCATCTACAGATACTTCATCATGGCCGGCTCATCGTATTCGGCCTCATTATTGGAGGCTTGGAACTAAATCTCATTGCGTAGTCAAATTTATCCCCCTCAGGAGACAAACAAATGATACCGGCGCCGGGGGCACTACCATCCACATAAACCTTCCATATTTGATCTCCTGCCGGCTGTAAATCTAGCCTGGTCATTACAGCCAAAAAATCAGCAAAGGCTTGCCCCTTAATTGCTTTTCTGGGTTCGAACGTAATGTCGAAGCCTCTCAGCTCTAAAGCCCATTTGAGCATTTGGCCACTGGCCTCCAATGCTGTGAACGGCTTCTTCAACTGTTGGTCCATGTAGACGACTATCAAATGAGCAAGAAAGTATGGCCTTAGCTTTTTTGATGCCATGAACAATGCAAGTCCAAATTTTTCGATGGGTGGATACCTCAGCTCGGCATTGTGCAAGATATGGCTGATGAAATACACAGGGATATGACGATCGTCCCTTTCTACAAGGAGGACGATACTTAAAGAATGATCTGAAATAGCAAGGTACATATATAGCTTCTCATCCTTGAGCGGGCTGACGAGACGAGGAAGTGTATGCAGATGGCTCTTTAATTGCATAAAGGCTTCCTCGGCCTCTTCAATCCACCCGAACATAGCTTTTTTCTTGATAGTTTGAAAAAAGTACCAGCACTTATCCCCTGATCTTGATAAAAATCGACCGAGTGCAGCTAAGAAACCAATCAGTCTTTGCACTTCTTTGATTGTCCTCGGCGACTTCATGTCCAAGACAACTTGAATTTTTTCAGGGTTGGCCTTAATTCCACGTTGATAAATCAGAAATCCGAGAAACTTGCCGGACTCAACACCAAAGACACACTTCTTTGGATTTAACATCATCTTATGCCGCCTGAGTTCGGTGAACGTTTCTCGAAGATCATTAAGATGATCGGCCGACAACTTTGATTTGACAATCATGTCATCAATGTACACCTCCATGTTCCGGCCAATTTGTTCTCTAAACACAGTTAAGTCTCTGAAAAGTGGAAGGGGCATTCTTAAGGCCGAATGGCATTAATTTGTAGCAGTACAGACCTTGCTCGGTCACAAACGCGGTCTTTTCTTGGTTTTTTCCCCACAAAGGAATCTGGTGGAATCCGGAGTATGCATCCATAAAGCTCATCAGGGTGTGTTCGGCCGTTGAATCGACCAGTCGGTCGATCTTAGGCGAAGGAAAGTTGTCCTTAGGACACGCTTTGTTGAGGTCGGTGTAACCCACGCACATTTCCATGTCCCATTCGGCTTTTTTTACCAGAACTACATTCGCTACCCAATCAGGGTAGTAACATTGCCGAATGAAACCAACGTCCAGTAGCTTCTTAACTTCTGTTGCGGCCGCTTGATTCCTTTCTTCTCCATGATTTCTCGTCTTTTGCCGAACAGGCTTTACCATTGGGTTCACCACCAACTTGTGGACGGCCTGACTCGGATCTATGCCCGGCATTTCTTGAACCTCAAATGCAAAAACATCCTTGAATTCTCTTAACAACTTTATTAGGTCGTCCCCTAGAAAGCCCATGGCCATAGTGCCCACCTTGACCGTTCGATCAGGTCGATCTAAATCGAGCACTATGTTCGTATTGTCGCCAGCCGGCTGCGGCATTAACTCTTTTGGCCGGCCGACGACCATTATCTACTATGCCGCCTCTTTCTTGATGCGCTTCTGGCAGACCTGATGTGTTTGGAGTAACCCTTCATCTGAGTTTGGCTCGGTCGAGCGTGATCATCCTGTAGATGTGGGCTTTATAGCCAGTTGATTGCATTCCTTTGCCATCTTTTGGTTACCATGAATGGTGCCAATCTTCCCATCCGTCCGCTCAAACTTCATCAGCATCATGTGGGGTAGGGTCGGACGACCGATAATTACATTGTAACCGGTAAGCTCCTTGACCACTAGAAAGAGGACGACCATGTCCCTTCCCTCTCCCTTCTTTCCAAATCGGACGGGTGGATTAATTCGCCCGATTGGGTGGATGACGCTCCCACCAAATCCGACGAGTGGATGGGAGATATCTTGGAGAGAATCTTCGGGAAATCTCAAATTTTTCAGACATCCCAAACTGATTATATCGGACGAGTTACCAGTATCAACTAGCATCCGTCCGACCTTCAAGTTAGCCACCTTCATGATAAACACTATGGGGTCAATGTGAGGGGCTCTTATGTCGCCTTGGTCTGCCTCGCAGACCGTCACCTCCGGGAAGGGCTCGTCCTTCACCCCCTCGGCGTGCATCACATTTCCCAGCATCCAAGCGTCCTGCTTGATTCCCTCATTGTAGGGCCGCCTGATATGACTGCCACAAAACTGGAATCAGTATTGTTACCATCATCTTCCTTGTCATTTTGCTTTTTCTTTTCGGACTTGTTGTTTGTTTGGGTGTATGTGAATTTTGACTTTAAAACATACGAATTCAACATGCCCTTTTCGGCCAGTTTATCCAACAACCTCTTCAAATTGATGCACTCATTCGTGTCATGTCCCACGTCCTTGTGGTAATGACAGTACTTGTTTTTGTTGCAGTACTGGGCCGAACCTCTCAGCGGTTGGGGCTTTTCAAACTCAAATTTATCTTTAATTTCCATCAGGATTGAGTAATAATCCTTGTTGAACTCATACATAGGTTCGTAAGTCTTGGCCTTCTTGGCTTTTGTCTGCTGGCTATCAGCCACCTAGACTTCTTTTCTTTTGTTCTTTCCTTCTTTCTTTTTCCCGGCCGAGTCTTGCTGAGAAGATTGCTTCTTCTCAGCCCCCTTGGCCAGTACTTCAGATTTTGTGAGTGAACAGAAATCAGCTACTTCAATGTAGGCCTCGACTTTCCGTAGAATGCCTGCGTATGTCCGGACCTTTTTCCTGACCAAGTCAAACTTGAAACCATTATGCCTTAACCCCTGGAGAAATTCCGAATAGGCCATTTCATCCGGAAGGTTCTGAATTTTGGCTTTTTCTTGATTGAATCACTGAACGTACGAACGCACTCCTTCGTTCTTCACTTGGAAGATCTTAGCCAAGTTAAGACTAGTCTTTCTTGGGGGAATATTGTAAGAGAAGTTTCCAATAAACAATAGACTAAGAGTGGTGAAGCAGTTGATGCATCCGGCCGGCAGGCTATTAAACCAGTCCTATGCCACGCCCTTAAGGGTGGCCGGGAAACACCTGCACTATGTGGCATCGTTCACACTTTGCAAATACATTAGATTTCTGTAAGAAGTGATGTGTTCCTCTGGGTTTCCCGTACCATCGTAGGCACCCACAAGTACACTTTTAACTTTTCCTAGTTGGGGGGGGGGGTTGAGAATTTCCCGAGAAAACGGAGGCGGCTTGTCACCAAGATTTAACAAGCGCATTTGCCAATCAATAGACTAAAGTTGTGCGGCCAGCCCAGCTAGATAGGCTGTCTGGTCGAACGGCTGGCCATATTGCACGTATTGTCCGAAGACAAGAGGGTTAGGCGGCGGAAACGCATTGAAATTCTAAGGGGCCTGATACTGAAATGGTTGAAGTGGAATAGGAGTTTGGGTACGGTGAGCTTGAATTCCGCTAGTCTTGGCCGAGCTGGTATGTTTGGATAGGGTATGATTTGAGAAATCATCCGGCATAGTTGGTGTAGAGGCAGTGTCCGAAACGGATATCCGTTCCCGCTTGTGCCGAATGTACTCCCTTGCATCTCTCCAACGCTGAGATGGCTCAGTTATCTCCTTCTGAGGTCGTCTGACCTGTCCCCCAGCCGATTGCGTTTTCTCGAGGAGCCTAGACATATTTGTCCACGGCACCCTCGGTGAACGCTCATGTCGACGAAAAGGGGTATTCCCAGCGTCTTCAGCATTGACTGCCCTGCTTGGGGTCTTTTTTTTTTTGAGTGCCCTCTCCTCCTCTTCTGGGCGGAAGCCTGGAAGAGGATGGCACCTTACCCTCAAGCTCTTTTCGAAGCTTGCTCAAGTCGAGCTTGAGAAACCAGCAGTAACAGGAGGATCCTCGGTCTCATGAAATGAAGCGGTCAGAAGATCACTAGAATGAATCGTTGTGACTATGTCTTCTACATGGCCGTCCTGACCAGGCCAGGGCCGGCATTAGGTTTCTGACCATCTATTTCCATGACGGACGAGTATCCCCACAGACGGCGTCAAATGTTTCGGGGGTTTTTTGGATTCCCTCGGGATACTGGTCACGCTCTGCCGACAAGTAGACTCGGACACTTGCAAAACAACGGAACTCCGATTTATCGGAGATCCGCCTCCGACGATCAAGTTAGAGATCGGAAAACGAAATAAACTAGAGAGAGAAAGTAGAGAGAAGTTGGAGCTTTTAATGCTCTTTTTAAGGTTATGTCACTAAAATCTCTCTCCCATCATAAATGATTGGGGTATTTATAGGGGTGGGGATTTGCGCCTCTTTAGGGTTAGTGACTTAAGAATCCGTGCTCTGATTGGCTGCGCAACCAGTGTAGGGCACGTGTCCCTCTAAGGTGTCGCTTTTGCGGCTTTAAATGATTTTGGCCCTCTTGATGTCAGGAGGCCTTTACTCTCTTTTTCAGGTGCCCTAACGCTTAATACGTGTCGTCCTCCTATTAGGACACGTGTTACCTTTTGATTGGGCCACGTGTCGTTATGGGATTGGACCACGTAGATGGGGTATTTTTTTACCCTAAACAGTCGTCATAGAGGTTATTATGTTAGTGTTGTAGAGGTTACTTGGTCAGTAATATAGGGGTTACTTCTTCAATATTATAAAGGTTTCTCGGTCAGTTTTAAAGGGGTTACTCGACCAGTAAAATAGGGGTTACTCGATCAGTAAAATAGGGGTTACTTTGTTTTTTACAAGCGGACACATGATGTGGCCATCCACACACAAGACGGTAGGAAGAATTATAATGCTTATCTATTCTTTCAACAAGCTAAATTCATTTGACCAACTGCTATGAAGTTTTTGTTGATTTCAATTCAAATTTATTTATTCCCTCCGTGTTTTACTTAGTGTTACACTTTGATCGCTATATACTTTTAGACAATTTATTTATTTTAAATAAAATAATAGGTAAGTGGGTTAGTTAGAGATTTGATTTTTTTAAAGAAAGATAGTAGGATTAATAGTTTATTTAAAAGTAATGAATGTGAGAGGAAAGAAATAATAAAAAAGTAGTAGCGGGTTTGGGTGGGGATCATGAGAGGAGGGATATAATATTAAAATATAGCTATTTGCCTAAAAAAGTAAATATAACACTTATTCAAACACGGCTGCATTTGATAAGTGTAATACCGAGTACTTGTTAAAACACGATGGGAGTAATTTTTTCAAAAACATTACTCCCTCCGTTCCTTAATACAAAGCCTCATTTCCTTTTTGGGTAAACCAAAATACAATGCCTCTTTCTATTTAAAGGTTGTATTTTTTGACATTATTACCGTCTTTTAATGAGTTGTCATCTTTTTTCATTTATTTTTTTTGTACTTTTAACATCAATTCCCAACACTTTCTCTCTCTATCTCTTCAATTATTCCCAACTACTTTTTCTCTCTCTCTATCTCTCTCTAATCCCACACGCACATATGTACTTTTAATCATTAGTTTTACAAAATTTACAACGTTCTTAATTTCCGCGCAAAAACCAAAGAGATTTTGTATTAAGGGGCGGAGGGAGTACAAATTTTTAGTTGAAGTGCAAAAAGGTAATAAGACTAAAATATAAATAAATTTTTAAAAAAAAGTAAAATAAAGTAAAAATAGATTCACTCAAGTGACTAAAGTAGTTCATAAAATTCAAATACGAGTATTGCAATTGTGAAATACGGAGTACTACACATAACAAGTCTACTCTTTCCGTTTTTAAATACTTACTGCACTTTTTTTTTTCCGATCGTTTTTAAATACTTGCTCCATTTTTTTGTTTGGAAATCTTTTATAATATTTAATTCATTTCTTCCAACTATTGGACCCAACATAAATCATAATAGATTAGCTCCTGTACAATGCACCGATAGAACACAAAGAATTTGTGAGAACACTGCTTAAATTTTCTACAACGCTATACAAACTCAAATATGGTTGTCGGCTTGACCAATTAACCATATGTATGTGTTTCACAAGTTCTTGATAAACTTCTATTCAGAAAAAAAAAAAAGGTCTTTACCCTTCCTGTTTACGATTTGATTGTTGTTACTAATTGTAAATCATAATGATTAAGGCAGCGTAATTTTCAATTGAGTTTTACTTATATTATATTATCTTTATTAATTTATGTGAATTAATTTGAACTAATACTCCCTCGGTTTTTTAACACGTTTTGATTTTTTCACTATTCATAAAATATGCTTTTAACTAGCTTTTGTGGATTGTGATTCATCAAAATTTAAACTAAGTGATTCCTCTTAACTTAATTGTTTACACTGAGCAAAAAATAAATTAACAAAATTTCTCCCTCTACATAATGTGACAATGTGTCAGTGTGAGAACCTCGCAGATGTATGCCTTTTATAAAATCAATAAAATGGTGTTTTTTTCCAATCCAATGTTTACAAACAAATTATATATGTCCTTCAGCAATGAATATAATATTACCCTAATAATATAAATTAAACTAGTATAATCCTCATCACGATTCAAACCTTAAAGTGATGAGATACAATAAGAAAGCTTTTTAGAAATTTACTCATGAATATTTTGTTGAAGTATATATCATTCCAAATAATATACAACATGTAAATGTCTCATATTGAGATATGAGAAAAGAATAGAGAGTTAAATCCTTTATTAGGCAAATGGGCTACTTTTCATATCGTAACATGGTTTTTCTATGAAACCACCTTAGACTTATAAGTGAACTTTCTCTAGGTGACCAGTGCGGCTAGCTTCGTATTTAACATGATATCAGAAGCCCTACCTATATACGGTTGGGACCTTTAATGATGAAATTAAAGCGACCTTACATGTGAGGGAGAGTGTTGAAATATAGACTATAGAAACTTAACACTCTATTAGGCTATAGGATCCATATTTAACATATAAATTAGCTGGTAATTACATTTCTGCAATCTAATTCATTAGATTTTTTTAGCAACAACGTATATGTATGAACTTATTTCCCCCAAGTTTTCAGATTTTGACAGTTCTTAACATGATAAATTAATTTCCCGTGTTTGTCTTAAAAAAATGTAAAAGTTTCTTAGATTTACAAGACACTACTTAAAAAAAGTACGATAGATTTAAGAGGATCAGCATGATGGAGAACATAAACAAGACATTAGACTTGACCATTGTATTAGATCGTTGCACTTTCTTTGAAATGTATTAGTGTACTCTAAAGAGTCTACACTCTACTCCTGTACTCCATTTGTGTGAAGTTCCCTTGTTAAAAATGATAACTGCAACTGCTGAGCTAATGATATTAATGGTTTATTTACAGCATTCAGACTGTTTGTTATGGCTGGCATTGTGCTACTTCCGATTCTATTGCCTGTTTCTGCCACTGATCACAGTGTGATCAAACTGAATAAAAACGCTAACAATTCAACCTCAACCAATTCAACCATCAACGAGTTCAATAACTTCTCCATGGAACATATTGCGGTAAGTATCATATTTTCAAAGTACCGTTCAACTCTAAAATATTGTGTCGTTTGAGTATTGCAACTATAGAACTTATTTATTCAAATTTTTAAAAACAACTGATTTAACTATCACTTGCATTGCAGCAACGAAGTCCAAGGTTGTGGGCATACATGATTGCTGTCTACTGGGTTTCTTTGGTGACGTATTTCCTCCTGTGGAAGGCGTATAAACATGTATCTGATATAAGGGCTACAGCTCTGAGGTCTTCTGAGCCAAGGGCTGAGCAATTTGCAATTCTTGTTAGAGACATACCTCATGCGCGAGAAGGGGAGACCAAGAAGGAACAAGTTGATTTGTATTTCAAAGCTATTTATCCCGATACATTCTACAGGGCAATGATAGTTACAGACAATAAGGAGGTAATGCTTTAATCTGATACATTCTACTAATTTTTGCATCTCCATAAAATTTAGGGTCCGTTCTATTCAACTTAATTTCAGTTTAGGTCAACTCAACTCCAATCAATTCAGTTCATTTCCTAATTTCCTTCTCTTATAGACAATTCATTTCAGCTCAGCTCAGTTCAGTTCAGCCCCAATCAGTTCTGTTCAGTTCAGCTGTTTTCAGTGAATTGGAACAAGCCCTTAGTCTTATAATGGTGCCATTAAAAGAAGTCACCTATTAATGTTGGGCAGATAGAGTTGTAACTTGTAAGCAATACATAATCATTCTAAGATGAGGCGTAATATAGATATATACCATTATTTTAAGTTAGAAGGCGTATGTCTAAGACTTCATTCGATATTTTGTAATTGAAGACAATAATTCAATTGGATGATTATGTTTCAGTTAATTATTTATCAGTCACTTGTTATAGGAAACTGTACATTTTTCACGTAACAGGTTAACAAAATCTGGGAGGAATTAGAGAAAAATAGGAAGCAATTGCAGCGCGCCGAAACAATTTATGCAGAATCTAGATCAATTGGTAGTCCTGAGGGGGTCAGACCCACAACTCGGACTGGCTTCCTCGGTCTTTATGGAACGAAGGTTGATAGCATAGAATATTACACTGAAAAGATAAATGAAATCACCCCAAAGTTAGAAGCAGAGCAAAAAATCACCTTAAGAGATCGTCAACTTTCTTCTGCACTAGTTTTCTTTACAAGCAGAGTGGCTGCTGCTTCTGCTGCTCAGAGTTTACATGCTCGAATGGTTGACAGTTGGGTCGTAGTGGATGCTCCTGAACCGCGTCAAGTGATTTTGACTAACCTTTCTCTCAATTATTATTCCAGGACAATACGCAAGTACGTTGTGTACACCATTGTTTCATTAACAATACTCTTTTTCATGATTCCTATCACTTTTATAACTGCATTTACGACATTGGAGAATCTCGAGATGCTTCTGCCTTTCTTAAGACCCATTATCGAAATAAAATCTGTTCGAACATTGCTGGAGGCTTTTATACCTCAACTTGTTCTTATAATATTTTTGGCTTTGTTGCCTATGTTGTTGAGATATCTGTCTAAAGCGGAAGGAATTCCTTCAGAGAGTCATGTAACGAGGGCTGCTTCTGGCAAATATTTCTACTTCACAGTTTTGAATGTTTTTATTGGAGTGAGCCTTGGTGGAAGCCTATTTTATAATATCAAGCGATTGGAGGGCAAACCCGATGCTATTATTGAAGTACTTGCAGCGAGTATTCCCTACAGCGCGACCTTCTTCTTGACATATGTGGCTCTCAGGTTATATCTTTACATCTTTCATAACTACTCCACCCATTTTTCTGTTTTAGCCATCATCAGTAATAATTGAGACGTATATCATGTATAGTTATAATATAATTCACAATCTTATTTGGTTTTCTATAACATTGTAATGTAGGTTTTTTATAGGGTACGGCTTAGAGTTGTCCAGAGTGATTCCGTTTGCCATATTCCATTGCAAAAGGAAGCTTTTGTGCAAGACTGAAGCTGAAGTGAAAGAAGCATGGGCTCCTGGAGATTTTAGATACGCGACAAGGTTTCCAAGTGACATGCTTATTCTCACAATCACCCTCTGTTACTCTGTTATTGCACCATTGATCATTCCATTTGGTGTTATCTACTTCGGCATGGGATGGCTAGTCATTAGGAATCAAGTAATGTCTTCTATCTCTTCCTAGTATAAGTCTCTAACATCTCTGTTCTTAAATATCTTGACATTACAAATCCAGTAAAAAAAATAATTTTGTATGATAAGCATTAAATTGGAAGTAATCATTCACCTATATAATGCTAATACTAGGGCTCTTCAGTTCACTTCAACAGCATATGTTGGATTTTCAACACTTTGACATGGATATGAACACGTTATAATTCATTTTGCACCATAAAATGAAAGTTGTTTCTTATAGATGACACACAAACACATTACGCATCATTCGGTCATAAGTCTCATGACATAACATATTTTTAAAGGATTTTTTCTTAGAAAATGATAGAGTATAAATAAAACATATTCCTGGGCCTCAACCATAAGCTTAAGCTCTTGGTTGAGATGATCCTCTAACATGGTATCAGAGCCAACATGATATAAAGGTCACGGATTCGAATCTCACCCACCCTTCCTTCAAAGCGGAATTAATTTGTGCCAGGTATGGATAGGCCTGTGTTGCATCCACTTTTCAAGCCTAAGGGTCTTTCATGTGAGGGGAAGTAGTAAAGTATAAAACATATTCCTGGACCTCAATCATCAAATTAAGGTTTTGGTTGACATGGTCCTCTATTAGAAAAGACCTTTTATGTTAGTCATCTTGTGCAAAATGACCTATAAAAAAAGTGGCACTTTGAGACTTTATAGTACGAAGTACTTGTTTTGGTTGACTAAGATATTAGCTAAAATCTGACCATTGACTGTGATTTTTTTTTTTAAATAGAAATAATGTACGTATGGATTCTGGATCTCTAACAACATAACAAGTATTTATTTTCATTTATAACAGGCATTGAATGTGTATGTTCCATCATGTGAAAGCTTTGGGAGGATGTGGCCTCATATTCATACTAGATTTCTTTCAGCACTTGTCTTTTATCAAGTTATTATGTTTGGTTACTTTGGAGTGAAGAAATTCATCTATGCTTTCGCGATCATCCCACTTCTTTTGATGTCCTTGATTTTTGCATACGTTTGTAACAAGAAATTCTATCGCTTCTTCCACCACAGAGCTCTTGAAGTTATGTGCCATGAATTGAAGGAAACTCCCGACATTGATAGTGTGTATAGATCATACCTTCCTCCAAGTTTAAACTCTAATAAGTTAGATGATGATGAGTATGAAATTGTTTGATCTTGCAAAATGGTGCAAAATGAAAGTTGTTTCTTATAGATGACACAAAAACAAATTGTTTGATCTTTTGATTTGCATTGTTCACTAATGTTATTTTATACTAATACATTCTATTGTAAATATATTTTTTGTGTTTTGCAAAGGTTGTATGGTGCATGTGGGCTATAAAAGTAATCACTTATTGATTTTTAGGTCTTGGAATCGTTTTATTCTAGCCTAAAAGGGACAAATTTAATGTGTGGATAAAACTCTAAATAAGCTTCAAATTTGCATGAATGCTTTAAAATTCAAACTTATTGTTTTTATGAATAGGTTTTCATTTCAAATTCTTTCAATTGTAGAAACATGTTTGCGAATAACTCAAACAACCAGGCTCCTACCGATGAGCAAAAGCAAGAGCAAAAGGAATATTTCCTTGATGAGGAAATTCCCGAGGCTCCTACCGATGGTAAACTGCCAATTGGGATGTCAAGTGCATCATGTTGGCCACGATGTCTCCAGACCTCTAAAAGACATTCTTTGAGAAGGAGATGGCTTTTGAGATCATTTCTGAACTTTAGAATATGTTCCAAGAGCAGGTCCGAACTGAGAGGTTGGTTCGAAACCCACAGGTAGATCCTTAAGAGCAAGCTTAAGAAAGGAGAGCCAGTCAGTCCACATGTAATTAAAATGATCAGACTATTTGAGAACATGGAAAGGCTTGATGTGGGGTATTCGATCGAGATAGAAATTTACATTATTCTCCATTCGCTGCACAAAGGCTATGATCTGTTCAAAATGAACTATAATATGCACAACATGGAGAAAACCTTCACCGAGCTTCATGGGATGTTGAAGCAAGCCGAGCAAACGCTCAAGGATGAGGGGAAGCATGACATGCTTATGGTCAAGAAGGGCAAGCCATTTAAGCGCTCGGGCAAGAAGAAAGGCTTTAAGGGGAAGGGTAAGAAGACCTTTTCGCCTAAGTCAAAAGCTACCAAGGGTAACAAGGACAAGAAGGTAGCCTATTCTAAATCTGATTTTGAATGTTTCTATTGCAAGAAGGAAGGACATTGGAAGAGAGATTGCCTCAAATTCAAGGAAGATAAGAAGAACAGAACCGTTGCTTCTAGATCATGTATTTTCGTTATAGACTTAAACTTCACTAGCACAACATCATGGGTATTAGATACCGGGTGTGGCTCACACTTTTGTTCCAATTCTCAAGGACTAAGGAAAACTAGAAGTCTAGGGAGAGAGGTCGAACTCCGGGTTGGCAATGGAGCTAGGATTGCAGCCGTATCTGTAGGAATTCTCAGTTTGTCTTTGCCCTCTGGGCTTGTTTCAGAACTTGAAAATTTTTTATCATGCTCCAAACGTTACCAAAAACATCATTTCAATTTCGGCGTTGGACGCCAAAGGTTTTGAATTTCGAGTACGTAAATGACAATACATGTTCATTTTATCTCGATAATGTTTTATATGGTACAACATATTCAGAAAATGGTCTTTATGTGCTTTCGTTAGACAAACAAGTTTATAATGTTAATGATACCACGAAGAGAGCTAAGACCGTTGAATCAAATCAGACATACTTGTGACATTGTCGTCTTGGTCACATTAACATCAAGCGCATCAAGAAATTTCTACAAGAAGGTATTCTTGACTCATTCGACTTACAACCATTTGAAAGTTGCGAAGGATGCTTATTAGGCAAGATGATAAATTCTCCAAGTTGGGAGAAAGGGCCGGTGACTTATTGGGCCTAATACACATCGATGTATGCGGACCAATGAGTACACTGGCAAGGAATGGTTATCGATATTTTATCACCTTCACGGACCACTATAGTAGATATGGATATGTTTACCTCATGTCGAACAAATCTGAATCATTTGAGAAATTCAAAGAATTTCAGAGTGAGGTGGAAAATCACCTTGGCAAGAAAATCAAATCCCTTCAAATCGGATCGAGGTGGTGAATACTTAAGCCATGAATTCGATGACCATCTGAAAGAACATGGTATTCTTTCAGATTTGACACCTCCTGGAACTCCTCAATGGAACGGATCGGAGTGTCCGAGAAGAGGAATCGAAACCTATTAGACATGGTCTGATCAATAATGGATTAGCGATATTCCAATCTCTTTCTAGGGACACGCACTTCTAACCGTGACACTAACACTGAACACAGCTCCGTCAAAAGCTGTCGAAAAGACTCCATATAAATTATGGACGAAGAAACCTCCAAGGTTGTTTTTTCTCAAGATTTGGGGTTGCAAAGCATATGTCAAAAGATTAATTTCTAACAAAATTCACCCAAAATCAGGCAAGTGTTTCTTTGTGGGATATCCAAAAGAAACCAAGAAGTATTACTTCTACAACAAATCTGAGAACAAAGTTTTTGTTGTTCGTGATGGTGTCTTTTTGGAGAAGGAACCTCTTTCCAAAATAACAAGTGGGAGGAAAATCGAACTCGATGAAGTTCGAGAGGACGAGTAACAAAGTCAAACTGACAAAACTAACAATCAAAGTGCTCTAGAAGCAGCTGTTGACATTGGCCAGAGTCAAACCGTGTAACACCCCCAACTTACTACATATAATACCAGTATAATACATATAATTATACCGTAGAGATAGATTTAGGCGTATTATTGCCGCGTGGTTACGCAAGGCTACTCAACTTACTAAATAAAATCAATACTTTGCAATGGAAAACTTCAATACTCTTTATTAATAATACTATAAATAGTAACCATTGTCATGAGTACTCATAATTAAAATTAAGAATCGACTTTCCTAATGTAGATGAAGACATTCCAAGACTCCATATGCTCACATATTGACTTCACCTAAAACTAATCAACACTGCTTACCAATAAGGTAAACAGGGCGAACCAAAACAAATAGGAAATACAAATTAGCAAAATATGCTAAGTACGATAAGTGCAAGATAATTAAACTCAATTTATTTGCAAAAATGCTTTCAAACCAATTTCCAGTGATTAACTAATAGATTCCAAAACTCATGATTCAAAACCAATTCTTAATATAATTTTAATAACTCAATAAGAATGACTATTGATTTGGGTAAAAATACCCTAGGCCAGTTGGCCCAATCAGAGTCCGCCACGTGTCACTGAAAGGGGCGCCACCTTGGACCTCTCAGGGAATGACACGTGGCAGACGGATAAAAGGACCTGGGATTGGCGGCTTTCAGGCCCAAATCCCGAGGTCAGCAAAAGCTGCGTGAATATTCCCTAGGGCACGAAACCCTAGGGAGTGCACGTTCTTCGAGAAGCCTATAAATAGGAGATGACCTCCTCATTTGTGGGCTACACACACACACACGTGTGAGACATCTTGACACTCTTTACGTGAGATACTCAGTGATTACTAATCATTGTTAGAACTGTCACTCTCAAGAGAACAAT
The DNA here is from genome assembly GCF_948465745.1 of Chenopodium album. NCBI lineage: Eukaryota > Viridiplantae > Streptophyta > Magnoliopsida > Caryophyllales > Amaranthaceae > Chenopodium > Chenopodium album. The sequence goes on from NC_137847.1 coordinate 34,276,369, forward strand.
ACACCCGAGCTCGGAATCCGAGCAGATAACCCTTTACATTCCGCACCTTATTCTTCGGACTTAGACTAACTTAAGCTTCGGAGGCGGACCACCGACCATTCGGTGCTCCGTTGTTTTGCAGGTACAGGCATCCAAGCGAGCATCCAGTCTTAGTGTTGTAACTCTCCCAAGGGACTCAAAAAACCCCAAAACATTTGGCGCCGTCTGTGGGGAGAGTACCTCTAAGATGGCCTCTTTGGAAACTGTACCCATTTCTATAACTAATCGGCCTCCAGAAACCAATCGGCCACTGGAGACTAATCAGCCACCAGAGACCAATCGGTCCCTGGACGAAGTGTTGGTCCAGACGGACCATGATTCAGGTGACGACGGTGACGTCGAAACTTATACTGCTAGAGATGGGTCCCTCATCTCCAGGCGCATCCGCAGCAAGGAAAAGCGGGAGCGCCCTCACTCTTAGAATGCTCCGAGCGAACCAGCCGGGCATTCAAAGAAGCCGTCTGATTCTACCCATGCGGAAGGGTCAGACCCATTAACCAGAGACGAGCTCATGAAGCTTGTGAGCACTCTCTGTGGTGAGATAAAACAACTCACCAACAAGAAGTCGGCTACTCCTGCCAAGGAACAGTCGGCCAAAAAGTCAGCCCAAACGGGCAAGAACAAATCAATCAGGGACCGACAGCCGACTCCTCATCCCAAGGACAAGGCTCGGCCTCAGTTTGACCTTTCAAGACTCTGTTTCCCAGAAACGGTTGCAAGAAAAGCCATTCGGCATGTTCAGCCGAATGGTAACAAGAAAACATTCTCTGATGCTCGACATTACATCGAGCAGAAGAGGAATGAGCTTTCAGAGTCGGCCTCAACGTCGACTTATCACGACAGCTCCCAGCATACCTCGTTGAGGTATTCACATTCTGTGCATGAGACTCCAATAAGCAGCCCCCTGGTTCAAGTTGGACCTCATGTCATCCAGCCGGCTCAGTACATGGCTCAGCCGTTGTACCAAACTCCTGCTCAACCTTACATCCAGCCTGCTTTCTTTGGAGGACAAGCGGCATGCGGCTATCAGCCAATGGACTGGCAGCTTAGGCTGCAACACCTTGGAGACCAACCCTCTGCTTTCTCTAAGGAAATAACCGACGCCGAACAGCCGGCCAAGGTTAAAAATGTGTTGGTAGGAACCTATGATGGGACCACCAACCCCGAAGACCACCTGCTAGCATACACCCACCTCATGTATTTACAAGGGCTGGATGATGCCGCATGGTGTCGCTGCTTTCCAGCCACGCTGAAGGGCATAGCCCAGCAGTGGTTCGGCAACTTGCCGGCTGGTTGCATTAATAGCTTCAAGACGCTTGCGTTCTTGTTTGTCTCAAATTTCTCTATGAACATCCCTGCCAAGAAGACAAGCCTTGATCTTGGCAATGTACAGCAGGGAGATAGAGAAGGCTTGCGTTCCTACGTCAGGCGGTTCAATCTGGTACGAATCCAGATCCATGGGCTATCTGACGAGGTCGCCTTTACAGACTTTTTCAAAGGTCTAAAGGACGGTTCTACATTTAAGTACGAACTTGTCCGAAAGCAGATTTTCACTCTGCAGGGAGCGCTGCGAGAGGCGGAAGCCTATATACAGGCGACTGAGCTCTGCTCCTCCAACAAATAGTCGGAATCAAAGAGGTCCGACCGATAGAAGGAGAGTCGGCCTGCTCAGGCGGCTCCCAAGACAGAAGAAAGCAAAAAGAAAAAGCAAGTCTGGGCCGTTGATAACTCTGATCAGCCGGCCCAGAAGAAGAAGAAAGAGTGGAAACCGTACGCCCCAAGGTACGAATTCCACAAGGACTGCTGCTCCATCTTGATGGAAGTCAAGGACCGGCTGACTCTTGAGAAGCCGACTCCAATGAGAGGTTCCATTGAAAATCGGAACAAAAATAAACATTGCCACTTCCATGAAGATGTCGGTCATGACACCAACGAATGCTTCAGCCTCAAGCGAGAGCTTGACCGTCTGGCCGACAAAGGACAGCTAAAGTCCTATGTGAAGTCCAAAGTGACTTCAAAGGCGAATCAGGGGCAGTCCAAAAAGAAGGCTCCCCAGCCTACTGTTAGTACCGACACCGATGAAGATCCGGTATATACCATAGCAGGCGGATTCGCCGGAGGTGGCCCGACCATTCGGGGCACCAAGGATCATCTGAAAAGGATGATCCATTCTGTTGAAGAGGGAGAGGCGGCAGGCACATCCGCCTTCCCCGAAGTCATCATCACCGAAAGGGACAGAGGCAAAGTCCGTCGGCCGCATGATGACCCTGTGGTCATTGAATGTAAAGTGGCCAACCAACTGGTTGGTCGAATCTTGATCGACACAGGCAGCTCCTCTGACCTCATCAGCCTCAAATGCTTGTCCAATCTCAAGTATAAGCCAGACAGCATGATAGAGGTTTCTCACACCCTTGTAGGGTTTGGGGGAGGACTCGTGCACCCAGTCGGACGGATAGATTTGCCCATCCGGCTGGGGAAAAAGGGAAACGGTCGGCATATGACCATCCGTTTCCTCGTGGTTGAAGAGCTTACTGCCTACAACCTCATCTTTGGTCGACCCACTCTTAACGAGTGCAAGGCTGTCATCATTCCTGCCCTCATGCTCGTTAAGTATGAGAGGGATGATGGCACAATCGGCTCCCTTAATGGGGACCAGAAGACAGCTCGGGAGTGCTATCTCTCGGATGTCAAGCCCGCGGCCGCATCAGCCGTCCGAGGCAAACAAACAGTCGACCATGATGATGATAAAGACCAAGCGGCCCCACCAGCTGAGAAAAAGAGAAAAATTGATCAATTGGTGGCGGTAAAAAAAGAGAAAAAATAGCAATCACTGACCGGGGAACGGTCGGATGATCTCCGTCCCCAGCCGACTGATGAACACATTGATATCCCTTTGGATGACGCTCGGCCAGAGCGGACTGTTAAGGTAGGGACGGTTGCATTTGCTAAGCTAGGTGACAGTTTGCATCAGCTTCTGAAAGAATTCAAAGACACCTTTGCCTTTGAAGTAGAAGAGATGCCTGGCATAAGCCCGGATCTCGCTGTCCACAAACTAGCCGTAGATCCTAAAAAGAAGCCCATTCGGCAAAAGAAAAGAAATCACGGCGACGAAAGAAGTCAGGCGGCAGCAGCTGAAGTTAAAAAGCTGTTGGACGCCAAGTTCATTCGGCCATGCAACTTCCCTGATTGGGTAGCTAACGTTGTGTTAGTAAAAAAGCCGAATGGTACTTGGCGGATGTGTGTTGACTACACCGACCTGAACAAGGCATGTCCGAAGGATAGTTATCCATTGCCAAAGATCGACACTCTGGTCGATTCAACAGCCGGACATGCCCTGATGAGTTTTATGGATGCCTATTTAGGCTTCCACCAGATTCCCCTGTGGAAAAAAGATCAAGAAAAGACGGCATTCGTCACTGATCAGGGGTTGTTCTGTTATACTGTGATGCCGTTTGGTTTGAAGAATGCGCCTGCTACTTTCCAACGAATGATTAATACGGTCTTCATTAATCAGATTGGGAGGAATGTAGAAGCATACATTGATGACATGATAGTCAAATCCAAACTACAAGTGGATCACCTCACTGATCTCCGAGAAACATTCGCCACACTCAGGCGGCACAAGGTCATGCTAAATCCAAAAAAGTGTGTCTTTGGTGTTGAGTCTGGGAAGTTTCTCGGATTCCTGATTGATCAAAGGGGAATAGAGGCCAATCCTGAGAAAATACAGGCGGTCATCGACATGCAGTCGCCCCGTACTGTGAAAGAGGTTCAAAAGCTTACAGGTTGTCTGGCGGCCCTGGGGAGATTCCTCAGTTGGTCAGGCGATAAGTGTCTCTACTTTTTCCAAGCAATCAGGAAGAAGACTAATTTTGAATGGGGTAGTGATGCAGAGGCGGCCTTTCAAAAGTTAAAAACTCTTTTGCACTCTTTGCCGAGGCTTGTTAGCCCTTTGCCCAAGGAGACGCTCTTCATGTATCTGGCCGTCTCCGATCATGCCCTCAGCGCTGTTCTCTTAGCTGAAAGAGACGGCACTCAGCTCCCAGTCTATTTCATCAGCCATGTTCTCAGGAACGCTGAGCTTAGGTACCCCATGGTTGAAAAGTTTGGTCTTGCCCTCTACATGGCCATCAAGAAATTGAAACCTTACTTCTTGGCACATGCGGTAGTGGTCTATACTGACCAGCCGATCAAGCGGCCTCTGACAACCTTGGAGTCTTCTGGACGAATGCTCAAATGGGCGATTGAAATGCAAGGATTGGAAATCACTTACGAACCCAGGAAAGCAATAAAGGGGCAAGCATTCGCCGATTTTATTGTGGAAATGACAAGGCCGGCTGCTCCGGATGACACTAGTCAGGTTTGGAAAGTGTATGTGGACGGGAGCTCCACTGCGAACGGCTGTGGTGCAGGGATTATCTGTCAGTCTCCTGAGGGGGACAAATTTGAATATGCACTACGGTTCAAGTTCCAGGTCTCTAATAATGAGGCCGAATATGAAGCCCTGGTTGCTGGCATTCGGTACTGTAAGGCAGCAGGGGCAAAGAAAATTGACGCCTGCTCAGACTCTCAATTGGTCGTACTCCAAGTCAATGGAACGTATGAGGCCACTCATCCGGCCATGATAAAATATCTGCAGGCGGTCAAGGCTGAAGTTGGGACACTTGAAGAATTTACACTAAGTCAAGTGCCCAGGTATTCTAACCATCAGGCGGATGCCTTGTCCAAGCTAGCATCATCCGCCTCTTGTGAAACGCCTCAGTCCGTCTTCTGGGAGGTCATGGAAAAAAGGAGTATCTCTGAAGAAGATCTCATTGGAGTTCTTGACCGAAGCTCAACCTGGATGGACAACATCCGGACTTACCTTACAGACGGCAAGCTCCCTGACTCACCACAGGAGGCGGCTGTTTTGAAAAAACGAGCGGCTAACTTCGAGTTGCGACAAGGAGAACTCTTCAGGGCTGGTTTTCTGAAGCCTCTGTTGAAGTGTGTTACCCCTGAGAAGGGTAAGGAAGTCCTTGAAGAGTTGCATGCAGGATTCTGTGCCTCCCATATAGGGGGCAGATCTCTTGCTGCCAAAGCCAGGCGGCTTTACTTTTGGCCTACACTGGAGTCGGATGCAATGGAGTTGGTGAAAAAATGTGACAAATGTCAAAAATTTGGCAAGCTCATTCATCGTCCGGCTACAGACCTGTCGGCCATCCACAGCCCAATACCCTTTGCCAAATGGGGCATGGACATTCTGGGGCCATATACAACCGCACCAGGCGGCAAGCGCTACATATTGGTGGCTGTGGATTACTTTACTAAGTGGGTAGAGGCGGAGGCGGTCAAAAACATTAAAACAAAAGATGTTATTTCCTTCATCTGGAGAAACATAATCACTCGCTTCGGGGTGCCCATGTCTATGGTTTTTGACAATGGTCCTCAATTTGAGACGCCTCAACTCAAGACTTGGCTAGGAGACCAAGGGATCTCTAGCTTCTTTGCATCAGTCGGCCGGCCTCAAGCAAACGGCCAGGTCGAGGCCTTTAACAAGTTAATCTCAGACGGAATTAAAAAGAAAATTGAACGGGCTGGTGGCCTTTGGGCGGATGAATTACCACACGTCCTCTGGTCCATCAGGACGACTGCTAAAGGGGCAACTGGAGAGACCCCATTCCTTATGGTGTATGGTGCAGAAGCTGTCTTGCCCATTGAACACTATGAGCCGACTCTTCGAATCATGTTGTATGATGAGGAGGCAAATTGGGAGGCCATGCGTCTAGCATTGGACTCACTACCAGAGCGCAGGGGCAATGCTGCTTTGCGCCATGAGATATACCGTCTGAGAATGACTCGGGCTTACAACAAAAGAGTACACAAGCGTCCTCTCAAAGTGGGGGACTTTGTGCTACGAAAAATGGAAGCAGTCGGTAGGGCGAATGAGCAGGGAAAGCTAACCCCAAATTGGGAAGGCCCCTACCGAATCTATGAGGAAATAAGAGACGGCACCTACCGCCTGGAAGAACCAGACGGCAGGCAGCTGCCCAGAACTTGGAATGTAGACAACTTGAAAAAGTACTACTTCTAAGTACGAATGTAAATGCTTAAATTTTGTTATCTCAAAGGTTTGTTAATGAGAATATGTTTCCCTTTTTCAAACTTTTATTATTTTCAGCACCGTCTGTACCAGCTACAGACGGCAAATATGTTTGAAAGGCGTCTGTCTCAACAGCAGACGTCCCAAACCCTTTGAAGGAGCCGATTGTTCTAAACAGTCGTTCCTACGAAATTTTATTAAGTTTATACCAACATTTACTTAATCAATTACGAGGCCTAAGGCCAGATATATATAAAAAGAGACCGAATGGTCACAGTCTGCTCCAACATGAGTATGACCGTCTGCTCCAACATGAGTCAGATAACCGGCGACGCCCATTTGGGTGAATTCGTCGAGGAGAAGCATCTCCCATTTGGGTGGCACATTGCTCTACGAATATACAAGCGGCCCAACCGAATGTTAAGGCAACACTCGCAGTCGTTTGTTTTAATCGAAAATGAAATCTAAAAGGCCAAAATTTTCTATCTGTTCTAGCACAGTTCGGAAATGGTCACTGTTTCATAAGTAGAGGCTAACCGAGGCATAAAGCCGGATGCGCCTGTTTTAGCTCAGGGGCAAAACAGGCGGAAAATTTTTATTAAAATGCGCTAAGTTACCTACTTAGCACTTACTTGAGGCAATCAGCCGGATGCCGCCTGATCCTCACTTATGGGGCAAGACAGGCGGACGAATTATTTTAACGAAAATGAGTTAAGTCTCAGACTTATCACTTTAATCTCAATAAGGCCAATGGCCGGATGCGCCTGTTTTTGCTTATGGGGCAGAACAGGCGGGGATTTTTCCTTAGCATAACAGCTAAGTTGGAAATTGTTCTGTTCGAGCCAATGGCCGAATGAACACGTATTTTTCACAAAATCTGGATGGACGTCTGCCGCGTGGTTTGGGGCAATCACCATAGTGATTGATTGACTTAGAAACCATGAATACTCTTATAAGTATCAATAATTTCCAAGTCAATCAATCCCATAAACCGAAACCACTCGACATCCGTCCAGGGGCAAGAACATTCGCATGCTATACAGGTTATAATACTTGGCCAAAAAACATGCAAAAATTTCAAACAATTCAAAGGGCAGAATGAAAAAACTTCAGCCAAATGGCCGAATGATTCAAATTAAAAATGACCAATCGCCACTAGACGATTGCTTAAATTGTTACCTGGAAAAGCCAGGGAAATTGTCAGATTACCCGACCCCTCGGTCGGTAAAGATACATAAATACTCGGCACACAGGCCGGAAAAACAAGAACTTGGCCATTCGGCCGCAGAAACAACAAATAAAAGCTTAAGTGATCAGGGGAGAGCCTCTTAATTGGCAGCCGGCCTGTTGTCCTTCGGCTGCTCTGCATCATCTCTCTCTCGCTCCTCCGCCTGATCTCCCTCCTCCTCCCCAGAGGACGACTCCTTAGAAGAGTCGGACCCAGAGCCTTCAGCAGCCTCGGCCTCAGCATCAGCTTTGGAAGCTTCTTCCATCTCCTCAAGGAGGCGATCGTCGAGAGCTTTGCTGAGCTCATCAAACTTGGACTTCCAAATCTGATAGTCCGAGCCTGGCTGAACATCCGCCCAAGTGTCCCGCATGATGATCTCATTGTCCCTGATCATTTGTTTGACCAGTTCAGATCTCTCTTGCTCGGCACGGGACTCGAACTTGGTCCTCAGCTAGAGCTCCTGGTTGGTGAGTTTATGCTCCAGGCGGCTCACCCTATTCTGGGCTCTTTCGGCCTCATCCTTGGCATCCTGAAGGGGCTCGAGCTCCGCCTTAAGGGATTTGATCTCCTTCTTGAGGTTGGAGACCTGAAGGCGGGTCGAGTCCAGATCCTTCTTCACCTGCAGATTGGCCTCCGACTGCGAATACATCATATCAAGCGTCAGAAATTCATTCTGAGCAATATCAAATTGAGCCCTATCCAAGGCGGACTCAGCCTGAGCCTTAGCAGCTTTTACCTCTTTGGACTTCTCCTTGAGGGGTTTTCCGAGCCCTTGGACGCGCAGCATGGCCTGCAAAAAGAAGCCGGATGGTTAAGAACCAGGCGGATAAAAGAGAACGACGAATGTTAAGGCAAGGCTAAGTTTATACCTCACAAAGGTTCCCTAGAATACCATCAAGGTCTAGTGTGCCGACTCCTCTGACGGATGCTTTATCATCCGGATCAATCGCCCTCAGCATGGACTTGGCCATTTGAACTACAGTCGGCCTCTGTATGGGAACTGCAAGAAGTAAAAGTTAGAAAAATACTAAAGTATGGATAACTCTAAGAAAGGAAACGGGGACGAATGGTTCTTACCATCTTCCTCATCCACTTCCTCTTCCCCCAGAACCCTCTTCTGACCGGTAGAAGAGGCGGGCCTTTTCCCCAAAAGCCTCTCCTTACCGGATGAAGATGGGGGCTTTTCCCCCAGAAACCTCTTCTCACCAGCAGGGGCGTGTGAAGGTCTCTTGGGCTTATGAGCAACGTGCTTCCGGCCGCCTTTGCCGGATGCGCTCACATCACCCGCCCTAGTCTTTTGGAGCTTGGGGTCGGATGGTTTGGACGGGGATTTGGAGGAGGTACCCTGTGTCATTGAAGACAAAACAAAGGTCGGTAAACCTTCAGCAAAGGATAAGCATTAATCAGAAAAATGCTAAGGACAAAAGCTCACCCCTGGGGTACCGGCTGGTTGCTGCTCTCCCACCCTTGCAGTGGTGGCTTCCGTCCTGTTAAGGACGTTTGATCTGTATCTGGCAGCAGATACAACCGGCTTTCTGGAGGCCGAGAGTTTCTCCATTGCTTTGTCTGCAAAAAAGAATCAAGTGTTAAAAGACACATTTAACAAGTGAAGACAAACAAAATAAATATGGCATATTAAACAGACGGCCGACTACCTCTCGGCATCTCAGTACTTAGCCCACAAGCGGCCAAGAACGTCCCTTCCTCAAACCATTTGTACAAAGGGAGATAGCATTGAGGGGTGACTTCCTTGTCCCCCTCATCGTTCGTCTTCACAGACACGGTGAACAAACCCGCGTCCATGATCTCTTCCTTTGCTCGTCTAGGAAGAGCTGGCAATGCACTCCTGCCTGCTAGGAGAGGTGGATCCTTGTTCCACCTGTTATACTTTTGGTTCAGGCGGCGGTCGGCAGTTTTGACTATGTAGAACTTAGTTCTCCAGTCTTTCCACTTGTTCTCTTTGCCGACAGCCATCATGTACCCCTTGCATGTAGTCAAGGTGTACCAGCCCTCGCCACCTCTAGCAAGCGCCCTGCTAAGATAATGCATGTGGGCGAATGCTTCAAAGCTCGCCTCCACTTCCAGCATCTCGCAGGCGGCAACGTACCCCAAAATATTGATCCATGAATTGGGTACGAGTTGCCAGATACCAAGTTGGTATCCATCCAAAATCCTCTCCACGGCCGGGTAGAGAGGGAATCGCAAGCCAGCCTGAAAGGCCGCCTCATAACAACCGAATGCTCGGTCTTCATAGCTGCCATACTCGGCCAAGTAATGGTGTCGTCCTTATTAGGGACGCACAAAGTGAAGCCATGGCCCAGAACAACCTTACGCTTAAAACTTGTAAGGCCGTTTGCCATGGTGTTCCGCCTGCTCTGCGGAACATGATGATAGTAGGGAGCTTTCTCTAAGCGCCTGGAAGCGCTCGGCTCGGCCCAGGATTCCCCCCTCTCAACTGCCAAGGACTCCCTGGCAGCGTCTATTCTGGTCCTTGCCTCCCCTGAAGAGGCAGAGGCATTATCTGAAGAAGATGACGAGGCTGACTCGTCATCAGAGCTGTCATCAGAGCTAAGGGACTGCCGACTGGTGCCAGCAGGGTCCTCCCTTAGACTCTCTTCCGGCGCCTGTTCAGAAGGCCCGGCTGCATAGGTTTCATCTGCCTCCTCCAGTATCCTATCACTAGGAGTACCGCTTGAGGAGGGCGAATGGTAATAAGTAGGGGTAGGAGGAAGATAAGAAGGGCTATCAGGGTGTTCCGACACCTCACTTCGAGGCACCCTCATTGAGCCGTCAGAATAAAGAGTTGAACCATCCGACGGGAAAAAAGATCCATCGGAGTTGGGTTTTCTTGCTGTTCTTTTCGTTCTGGCCATCGTGTCCTGCACAGACGCGAAACCAGTCGGATTCGGAGAAGTTCGCAAAGCACAGTCGCTGGTCAAGCAGTCGGCACTGCAAGTTCTAGATTCAGCCGTCCCCGGTGACCGGCTGATCACTATCCTATACTGTGCCGCATGCGATTGGGAAATCATTTTTTCGAAAATAAAGAAAAAATGAGAAATAAAAGAAGAAACAGGCGTTACCTTTAGAAGAAGGGTGAAGAGACGCTTGGTTAGCTGAGAACTGTCGGACAACGGGCCGAGTGTCGGATGCTTGAGAACTAAGAAACACTTAGGGAATTTTGAGATTCTTAAAGTCAAAAGTCAGAGATTCTCCAAAGATTCGCAAAGGTGTAAAGGATTCGGGGGGGGGGGGTGAAAACTTTCTATTTATAGAAGGGTTAAAAACCCTAAAATTTTCCCTCCACAGTAACTCTTCAAAATCCGACCAGTCGGATGCTGACACCTGTCACAGGCAACACGTGGCAAGCGCGTGTCACCTGTGAGGGGCAAATGATTTGGGTAAAAATACCCTAGACCAGTTGGCCCAATCAGAGTCCGCCACGTGTCACTGAAAGGGGCGCCACCTTGGACCTCTCAGGGAATGACACGTGGCAGACGGATAAAAGGACCTGGGATTGGCGGCTTTCAGGCCCAAATCCCGAGGTCTGCAAAAGCTGCGTGAATATTCCCTAGGGCACGAAACCCTAGGGAGTGCACGTTCTTCGAGAAGCCTATAAATAGGAGATGACCTCCTCATTTGTGGGCTACACACACACACGTGTGAGACATCTTGACACTCTTTACGTGAGATACTCAGTGATTACTAATCATTGTTAGAACTGTCACTCTCAAGAGAACAGTACACCCGAGCTCGGAATCCGAGCAGATAACCCTTTACATTCCGCACCTTATTCTTCGGACTTAGACTAACTTAAGCTTCGGAGGCGGACCACCGACCATTCGGTGCTCCGTTGTTTTGCAGGTACAGGCATCCAAGAGAGCATCCAGTCTTAGTGTTGTAACTCTCCCAAGGGACTCAAAAAACCCCGAAACAACTATTAAAATCAATTATTTCAAAACTCAATAAAACATTAATATTGATTTATAAAATCAATTAACTCAATCTCCTCTCTAAGTGTGCACACCCCCTAAGCTAGTATCCTACTATTTCAAGGTTATTCTTGGAGAAAGACTAGGTCATACAAAGTCTATAGTCTTCAATGAATCCGCGTAGTGGGATTAATAAAATAAACATGCTTGTAAAGCTTTTAAATAATCAATAAAACTCTTTAACTCATTAATTTCAATAAATACCTCCAACTTCTTTTTAATTAAATTCAACATACTTTTAAAATCGAGTCTTTAAAACACAATAAATAATTTAAATCATTCAAAACATGATATAAAATCAATACTCCAATTTATTTATTAAAACCAATTAATTAAACATGCTTTATTTCATAAATTATAATTTAATTAAAACCAATCACCAATAAAATCACATAAAACATGTTATTCAAACCAATAACTTTCAAAGGTATATATCCACCTAAACGTACCTCGATCATTGCTAGCAAAACCACCCAAAAAGAACCTCAAGAACCTTGATTGAACACACCCTACAAATAAATATAACCTTAATTAATATAAGGTTAACAAATAATCACAACAATTAAATTAAAAACCCCTAACTATATGTACATGAACCTTTTAAATTATTTTCTCATAAACATGATTAAAAATATGATTTTATTTAATTAAAACTAGTTATAATAATTCAAAAAATCTCCCATAATAATTATAATTAATTAAATAAGAGAAGAGAAGAAGAAAAAGGTAGAAAACCAAAGGAAAAGAGGAAGAGAGGTGGCGGTAAGGGCTGTCGGCAGCTGCTAGTGGCAACCGTGCATGGGTGGAGGTGGTGCTCGGTGGTGGTTGCGTACCAAAAGGAGGAGGAGAGTAAAAGGAAAAAAAAAGAGAAAAAAAGAGAAGAGAATAAGAGAGAGTTAAGAGAATTTGTGTGAGTGTTTGGTCATGAAAGTTAACGTGGGCATGAATTATGGTAAGGAAAAAGTAGAAAGTATTATGGCAAGAAGAGTTAAGGAAATACTTGGAGAAGTGAATAAATAAATATGAAAAGTTTTGATATTAAGGTGATTGTGCATAATAAAAATATGGAAGGTGTGTTGTCATAAAAATAATAAGGTAAGGGAGATTACTAGGCGAATAATCAAGGGAAATAAAAGGTAGGAAACTAAGATGATCAAATATTTAGGAGATGGAAAAATAGAATTAAGGAAAATAAGAGATTTTAAGGAGATAATTAAAAATACAATTTTCCAAAACAAATCCCCAAAAATCCAACTAAGATGGCCGAAAATTTTTAGCTTCCATAGCTCCAAATTTTCGGACCACATAGTTGTATTTAGGGAATGTTTTTGCTAGATTTTAGGCTTTAAAAATAATTGTGAAAATAATATTTATTGTATAAAATAATTAATTTAAATAAATACAATTATTCACCAATAAAACAACTAAGAAAAATCAGATTTTCTATACATAGAAAATCCGAAATACCTAGTCACAGTTTGGGAATTTTTGGACCTTTTAAATAATTAATAAAATATAGTTTTTTGCTTTAATTAAAATATTCAAAATATATAAATAATCCGGTTTTGAAAAGAAAGTAAATGGATAATAAATCTTATCCAAAATCTAAAAATAATAATTAGGTTTCAAAATATTTTTGGCGCTAAAATTCAAATATCATTTTGGCTCAAAAATTCAAATAGTAAGTTAATTTACTAAAATCCTCTTTTTGTGAAATAATAATTAAATTAATTAATTAGGAAAATACGTATGAAAATACGGGGTCAATAGTTCACTAGTAGAAAATTCCATTTTAGCACCAAGGGAGGGATTTTTTACCAAGCATATTGGCACCGGTTCAAACCGAACCGGTGGCAAAAATAATTATCCCACTGGTTTGAACCAGTGCCAAATTAAAAAAAAAAAACCCGCCTCGCTCCTCTTTCTCTTTTTCTTCTTTTGATTTCTTTCTCACATCACTTCAGTTTCTCACTATTCACTTCGCGCTTCTACTCTCTCCTCTACGAAACCCCTCCACCACTGACGCCACTTGCCTCAGAACCCCCTCCACCACTACGCGACTTGCATCCACCATAGCTGCCTCTTCCTTTCTTTCTTCATTCTACTCTTAGCAGTGACGACAACCCCAAGTTCTCTACCATAGCCGCAACGTCGCGCCACAGCCCTGAGGTTAGCCACATCCGTTAAGGTTCTCCACAGCCACCGTGCCAAGCCATCGCGCCAAGCCCCTGATTCCTCCACCACCAACCGCCGTCCTCTGCCCTCCTTTTCTCCTCCCCTTCCACCTCCAATAATGGTGGTTAATTCTCACAGCTCTTCCACCTAGGGTTAGTATTAATTTTTTTTGGCATTTTAAACAATTATTTTCAAATATCTACTTATATTATTTTCTTTTGCATTTTAAACAATTGTTAGGCAAATTAAAGTTAAGGTTTGAATATAATTTTACCGTAATTTTTCTGAATTTTAGGTTGTTTTATTGGGAAATTTTGAATAAGTTAGAGATTAGTAACCTTGTTACTTAGTTGAATTTTGGTATGTTTTAATGGGTCATTTTAGGTTGTTTTAATGGGTAATTTTGAATATATTAGAGATTAGTGACCTTGTTACTTAATTAGTTGAATTTAGGTATGTTTTAATGGGTAATTTTAGGTAGTTTTAATGGGTAATTTTGAATAAATTAGAGATTAGTGACCTTGTTACTTGGATGAATTTTGGTATGTTTTAATGGGTAATTTTGAATAAATTAGTGAATAAATAGTTTAGCAATTGTTAGTTTGATGAATGATGTGTTTTATCTTAGCAATGTATGTAGCTACTAATTAATTACTAACTTTTGTGTCTTTTTATTTTTTTATTTTTTTTATTCTATTTTTTATAGATTCATATGTGAAGCACGAGTTTAGCTTGAAGACTACATAATTTTGCTCAAGTGGGAAGTTCAAAAGTGTACATCCATTGTACTTGCTATATTGGTATGAGAAAGAAATAGTTCATTTGATAAGAAATGTAGAAATTAGGCAAAGTAGAAGTCATGTAGGCCTTATTTGGGCCATTTAGGATGAAAAAACGTCTTAAAACTTAGTAAAATGCTCTTTAGATGTGATTTCAAGCCTTAGACACCTAAGACTAGGTAACATAGACATGTTATGAGAAAGAACTAGTTCATTTGATAAGAAATGTAGGAAATAGGCAAAGTAGAAGTCATATAGGCCATATTTGGGCCACTTAGGATGAAAAAGCTTCTTAAAACTTAATAAAATGCTCTTTTGATGTGATTTGAAGCCTTAGACACCTAAGACTAGGTAATATTGACATTTTATGAAAAAAAGAAATAGTTCATTTGAGAAGAAATGTAGGAAATGGGCAAAGTAGAAGTCATATAAGCCTTATTTGGGCCATTTAGGATGACAAAACATCTTAAAACTTAGAAAAATGCTCTTTTGATGTGATTTCAAGCCTTAGACGCCTAAGACTAGATAATATTGACATGTTATGAGAAAAAAAATAGTTCATTTGATAAGAAATGTAGGAAATGGGCAAACTAGAAGTCACACGGGCCATATTTGGGTCATTTTGGATGAAAAATACTCCAAACTTAATAAAATTTTCTTTTGATGTGATTTCAAGCCTTAAACACCTAATACTAGTTAATATTGACATGTTATGAGAAAGAAATAGTTCATTTGATAAGAAATGTAGGCAATGGGCAAAGTAGAAGTCATATAAGCCATATTTGGGCCATTTTGGATAAAATGCGTCATAAACTTAGTAAAATGCTATTTTGATGTCATTTCAAGCCTTAGACACCTAAGACTAGGTAATATTGACATGTTATGAGAAAGAAATAGTTCATACATAATGTTTAACCTAATTTATTTTTTTGTTTTTGTTTTTGTTTTTTTTTTTTTTTTTTTATGTTTTTTTATAGATTCATAAGCGAAGCACAAGTTTAGCTTGAAGACTACATATTTAGCTCAAGTGGGAAGTTCAAAAGTTTACATCCATTGTACTTTCTATATTGGTATGAATTATAAACTTTACTAAGCTATATTTCTTTCTATTTATCCATTTAATAAAAGTTTTTTCATGATATTACAACTTGTGTATTGTTTAATTACAAATAAGTACAACAATATATATAATGCTTGCTTCATCATATGCCTAGATACCCGTTCAAGGCTTTCTCATTAGGAGAAAGTCTTGAATAGTCCCTAGTTGGGACTGTTCTTTAATGTTTACTCTCACTTAGGTGGTGAATGTATGTCTTCTTTTCAATTTTAAGGAACATCTTGGCTTACCATTTCCTCACCATGTTCTCTGGGTATATATGTGGGTAAGTAATTATCTACGTCGTGTACTTGAAGAACTAGGGGGAAATGTTGCCAAATTTCCTTAAAATTGAAAAGTTGACATACATTCACTGTGATAGTAGACATTCAAGGATGGGTTAGATTGGAGTGATAAAGACCCTTTGGAAACATGCATTTTTCACTATATGAATGGTATATTCACAATGTGTACTTGAATTTGATTTACATAAAATATGTAGCAACTACACATTATTTATAATATGTTGCTATATATGTTTAGAGACAATTTACTAAATGGAGAAGGATCGTGGTTGGATGTATGGTAGACGTGATACATTGGAATTCTTTAATGGGGTTCAAGAGTTTTGCAAGAGGGATTTATCTTATCAGCGCAAAATGGGTGTCGATTACATTTACTGTCCTGTTGAATGTAATAATGTGAAGGTGGTCAATAGTGTTGAAATTATTAGAGATCATGTGATTTGTCATGGGTTTAGGCTTAAATACCATGTGTGGATTTGGCACGGTGAAGATGGAGAGTATAGTGGGGATCTTGATGGGAATGATGTGCATGATAGAAGCAATGAGATTCATGTGGACGAGGAATACGAGAATGATGAATATATTATTGATAATGGTGAGGATGGAGCTGAGGATGATCAGGCGGATGAGGTCGAGGATGCAGAGGTGGATGAGATGATGCATGGTGTTGAAGGTGGTGTGTTTGAGTTATTATCGGAGGCTTGCAAAAAGCCTTTGTATCTTGGGTGCAAAAAAATACTCCAAATTATCAACTGTGCTAACACTTTTCAACATTAAATCGAAGCATGAGTGAACGGACATTAGTTTTACTTCTTTGTTCACCGCATTAAGTGAGATGTTGCCTGATGGGAATGAAATTCCTAAGTCTTACTATTATGCAAAGAAGCTCATGTGTCCATTTGGTTTGGAGTATAAGAATATACATGCATGTCCTAATGATTGTATTCTTTATCAAAATAAGTATGAACAATTGGAGGAGTTTCCACGATGCAAGCAGTTGCGCTACAAGCGCATGAGTTGCAATCCTGGTACGGAGGGATCTCCATCTAAGGTGTTGTGGTATCATCCCATTATTCCAAGGTTTAAGCGTCTATTCTCAATACCAAAAGATGCTAAAAACTTGAGGTGGTATGCATAGGGAAGAAAGAAAAACAGAATGTTGAAGCATCCAGCTGACTCCCCGCAATGAAAGAACATTGATTTGAAGTTTAGGAAATCTAGTGATGAAGTCAGAAATTTAAGGCTTGGGTTGTGCACGGACGGGATGAATCCATTTGGCACTCTTAGTACCCAACACAGCACATGGCCGGTACTTTTAGTGATCTACAATTCGCCCCCTTGGTTGTGCATGAAACGTAAGTATATAATGCTTTCACTGTTAATAAGGGGGCCTAGGCAACCTGGAAACGACATAGAGGTTTATCTAATGCCACTTATTGACGATTTGAGAAAGATTTGGGATGAAGGGGTTTCCGTTTTTGATGCTCATAAGAACGAGATGTTCACATTGCGTGCATCGCTTATGTGGACCTGTAGACACTTGATTGTGTCTCCCCAAAAACCAAACCCAGTGATGAGTACTTTTCACGTCATTAGATATCGAGTAAGGTGAAGTGTTTAAGAGTCTCGTGAATTCTTCTGTTTTCTAAAATGTTTTAATAAAAATAATTCATTTCTGTATTCGAAAATCATTCATTTCGTATCATATTTATGAAAGACGTCCAATGCAGTTTATTATAGTCCATAATCATTGTCCAATAATTGTGTAGTTGGATGGGGTTTGAAAAGGCCTTTCCAACGATATATTATAAGCCCAATTCCGAGTTGTAACGAGGAAGTTATGGTCAAAATACTAAACTGGGTCTAAACGAGTTTGATGTGCGACCCAAAGATGGAGGGTCCATTAATCTTAATTATATTCCTAAACAAATTAGGATTAATTAGAAGCTTCTATAAGTTTCTAAAAGATCTTAATTTTCCTTTTTGAAAAGGTAAGTTTAAAGAATTTGAAATTGAATAAAACTCCTCTTTTTTTGAAAGTCCTAGTTCTATTCGAAATGAAAGACGTTCAAAGATGATCATATATTATTTTTGTGCCTCACAAATTTTTATCCTAATCTTAGATGCATGGATAGATCTTGAAATTATCTTTTTAATGATATATTATAACATTAATTCCAAGCTATAATGAAAAAGATATAAAAGAAATACAAAACTCTATCCAAAATTGACACCCTTCCACTATTTTGGCCATATATTTTACTCTACAAAATATTTTAATCTGATTCTAATTGGGGTTGAAAAGTAGACGTCAAGAGCTTTCCAACGACATATTATATGCCTTATTTCGACTTCTGGATCAAAAGATATGATAAAAACAAAATTCGCAAAAAACTATCTTATCACGACGCGATAATTCTATTGCGCCGCGTTATTCCTATCGCGCTGCGACAAGCTCTATCGCGGATTAGTGTTATTCTGATTCTAATTCTAATTCTTTTCTGATCATTTTCGGTTGTTTTTTTTTTCTATAAATAGAGTCTTTTTCCTCCGTTGTTTTTCACCAACAATCACTATCTCTCTCTCTCTCTCTTTAAGCTAAAGCTTATTCTTTCTTTCTCTCTCTTGATTTCTAAGCCTAGCCTTTTCAAAACACCATACGTCCATCACGAGACTTAGACACACCTAGCGAAGCTCGAAGTTGCCTTCGCCCTAGACGTGAAAGGTTGATAATTCATGAGGCTTTGGTCCCAAATCCCTATTTCACTTATTGAAATTAATTGTTTGATTTAATATTTTTATTGAAGATACTAACGTGTGTATTGTTTTGATAGAAAGAGATACAAGGCAGCAAAGCAAGTAGTTTTATTGCTCTGTTTCTTTAGGAATCATGCTTAGATTATTTTAATTCCTAGTATCATGTTAGGATTTCTTTATGATTCCTAGTATCATGTTTAGGGTATTAACTAATATTTCTAATATCATGTATGTTTCTGGTATCACGCTTAGGTTGCTTCCTATTTCTTATATCATGTATGTTAGTATCATGTTAGGGTTAAATCTTCGATCTTTATTGTTTAGTGACATGCTAGGATTTGTTATTAATCTTGTTAGTATCATGCCTAGGATCTTGCTATTATTATGCTTTGATGAGATTGAGATTACTATGATGATGATGTTTGTTGTGAATTAATTATTTTGCTTGATTATATTATTGTTATTGCTTGATCACGCCCTATCTTGCAAGTTTAAAGGGAATTTGTACTTGAAATTACGCTTAATAAGATAATTAATAATTTTATTTAGGCTAATATGATTTTAATTCATGTGATCACCAATAATAGATTTGTTTTTGCATTAATATTCAACCAACACAGATTAAACAGGTGTAGGATCAATATATTGATTTTATGTTGATCAGAAAGCGCACATGAATATGAGAAGAATAAAGTAGAGGCCTATTTTTAGTGCAGGTTCAATATCTTTTAGGTTGGATTTGTACCTTCTTTTCCGAATATCCAGTCATGGTTCAGGACCACTATGGAGTTAGCGATCTCATGGATCATGAAGGGGTGTAACCTTCACCCTGTGAACGGTTTTCAAGTTCCTAAAACTTGTTGGCAACTCGTTTGCTCTAGCTTCCTGCCCTTTAGACGCCGCCATGCTTAAGTGTATGATCATAGTGGGCCTCAAGTGTGGGATGCTTGAAATAATTCCCTATAGGAAGATGAATGACTTCTTTGCATATGGCAACTTGTGTGGGTACAAGGGCAAAGGATGGAAAAAAAATGCCCCATAGGTATTGATGACACACTAAGCATATACCTTCAAAATTCTCACAAAGATGTCTATGTGCGGACCCGAAGGTTCTTTAGGCGTGATCACCCGTACCAAAGTCAGAAAAAGGCTTTCGATGGGACCGTGGAAGAGGGGACTGCGCCTAGGCCATTCACCGTTGAGGAGGTTTATGCTCGAGTTAAGGGTGTACGAATGATATTTGGAAAAATAGAAAAAGCTACGATCTCAATTGCTCTCTTCAAAAAAGAATCAATCTTTTGAAACTTCCATACTAGAAAGAACATGACGTAGGCATTATCTTGATGTGATGCATATAGAGAAGAATGTGTGTGATGCTCTTGTAAGAACACTGATAAATATTCAAAGAAAAACAAAGGATGGAAAGGGTGCACCGTTAGATTCGTAAGAGGTGGGGGTTCGTCCAGAATTGTGGGCTCAGGAAAAGGTTAGAAAGGGAAAGGTTAGATAAGGAAAGGAACCGGAAAAGGAAAATGAAAATATTTCGAGAAAAGGGAAGGGGAAGAGCAAGGGAAAGGGAAAGGGAAAGGGAAAGGCCATGGATGCGTCAAAGAAGAAAGATGAGGGTAAAGTCAAGGAGAAAAAGACTTATTTACCTTCGGCATGCTACACATTGTCAAGTAAAAAAAACGGATTTTTTGTGCATGTTTGTACGGCATTAAGGTTCCATTAGGTATGCATCTAACATGAAAAGATTTGTATCCCTTAATGGAGAATTGAAGCTGACAAGTATGAAATCCCATGATTGTCACATTATGATGCAAGTATTCCTACCAATTGCAATACGTAGTATTTTACCGAAGCACGTGAGGGAAGCTATTACAAGCCTTTGTTAGTTTTTCAATACAATATGCAGCAAAGTGCTTGATCCTTGTACACTTGATGCTTTGCAAGCGGATGTGGTTGTGACTTTGTGCAAATTTGAGATGTATTTCCCACCCTCATTTTTTGACATGATGGTGCATCTGATTCTTCATTTGGTGCGAGAGATTAAGTTGTGCGGTCTAGTGTTCATGAGGCGGTGCTATCCTTTTGAAAGACACATGGGTATATTGCAAAATAAAGTAAGGAATTGGGCTCACCCGGAATGAAGTATGAACCTATTGGTGTTCACTGTGGGTGAGGAGATTGGTAACTTTGTGGCCGACTATATAGCTGTTGCTAAAGCTATTGGTCTTCCTACTTCTCAAAATGAAGGGAGATTTGATGGTCATGGCACAATTGGGTCTAAACGAATGTCACCTGACCGAGATCAGTTCTTACAAGAACACCTTTATGTGTTGCACCATGTTGTAGATGTTCACCCATATTTAGACGAGCACATGGCTAGTTTCGTGATGAACTTCCATCAAAAGGTGAAAGGGCACTGATTTAGTTGCATAATAAGAGGTTTGTCAATTGGTTTTGTGATCGAGTAATGGGTCGATTGGATGATAGTGATGTCACCGATACAGTAAGGTGGCTTGCTTATGGTCCTAGGGATAATGTTCTCTTATGTGAGGGATATGACATTAATGGGTATACTTTTTGACTGAGGTCGGGATTTGAAATATTCCTTGACCCAAAATAGTGGTGTAACGCTCGTGACATCGTCAAGGAAGTTTGCAAGTGCTAAGGATAAATCACCTGTCGATGCAAATTAAAGTTGTCATACTACAGTGGAATACAAGAAATATGGGAGCTTGATTATTATAACTTCACAGTTGCTCTTTTCAAGTGTAAGTGGGTTGATAATATCAAGCGTAACGTCAAATATGATGAATTTACTCTGGTAGATCTTTGCCAATTGAATGATAGTGCGGAACCATTCATCCTTGCATCTCAAGCTATGCAAGTGTTCTACGTAACTAACCTAGTCGATTCAAAATTGTCTATTGTGCTAGCCGGCAAAAGAAGAATCCTAGGCATTGGAGATGTTGAGGATGAGGACGAATATGATGCATTTGATGATTCGTCACCTTTCACTATTCCTAGACTTGTTGTACCAAATGACATAGACGACCAAGCAGGTTATATGCGATGACACCACAACGAAGGAATATTAGATTGAGGTACTATAATTGAATGTTAGTAATGATTTAAGAGTATATTTAGTATAATTAACTTGTTTGTTCATGCAAATACAAGGTTATAGGAACATAAGTAGGCGAAAATGGCATAAATGAGCTTCTAACTTACCCAAATCCTTTTTTTTTTGTATATAAGCTAACATTTAATCATTCTAACAACTCATATTTATTATAGGATTTTTTGTAAAAAACTACCTTTTATAATCCATTTTTTGCGAGAAACTACCTCAAAAACGAAATGTTGTAATTAACTACCTAATAAAATACAAAATGTTGTAATTGACTACCCTCCACCGGAAAGTCAAGTTTGAATTTATTTTCCCGGCGTTGACCTGGACACGTGAGGGTCACGTGACCTTTAAAAAAAAAACCCCCCTTTTTTCCCTTATTCTCCTCCCAGTTCACGAATTCCCCTCATTTCATCCCCAAATCCCTAATTTCAATTCGAATCTCCCTTCTTCTTATCAATTTCCTCCTCAAATTGGGTAATTAAACCAGAAATCGTTCTACTTGTGTGATTTTGATGGTGTATGCTGGAATACCCTTTTGAATTGCTTATCCTATTATTTTCGTGTTCTTTGTTTTAGGTTTGACTCAATCTTTTTTTGCGATTTGTGAGTGTAGGTGTGAATGGCTTCACCATCCAACGGCAAGTGTAAGTGTGGAATTCCCATTGCGAGGGTGACATCGTGGACGCATGATAACCCCAGAAGGAAGTTTGAAGCTTGTAAGTTTTATAGTCCCGAAACTAATAGAAGGGGTTGCAAATACTTTCGTTGGGTGGATGAAGGGATAATTGATTGGCAACGGGATATTACCAATCAACTAATTTCTGAAAAGCATATTCTGAAAGGTGAGGTTGCTGTATTGAAGAACAGAGTATGCTGCCTTGAAGCTGAAAAGAAGAGGTTAATGGATGAAGCAGAGCACATGAAACTGAAGTTGAAGAAGAAGAATTCTGGTGAATTTAGTGCTGGAGGAAATTTAGCTTTTGTTGTTTTTGTATATGTTGTAGTGAGTTTCCTTATGGTGAAACTCTTAAGTTAGGTTGTTCCAGCCTCTGTTTTTTAGGTGTTTTAGCAGCCTAATATGTAAGCTAGAGTGTTTAGGATTGTACTATGCACTGTATGTTGGAATGTTTAATCCTAATGATTAATTCGTAATTAGATATTTGTGTTGTGGTAAATATATCATCACACTGAAAATTTAGAAAGTAAATGATGAGATTTAAACCATTGATGAACACTCCAAAATAAGCATCCAAGTTTGAACAGAATATTGGATCTTACATATAATCCAAATTGAACAAAAGACAGGACATCTTCCAAAAGATAATGTTTCAAAAGACTTGGCATTCTAAATACAGAATCTAAAAAATACATAATGCATCATGGTTTTGCTGATGTGCTTGTTTGAGATGAGAGCACCTCAACCATACTCTTGTGCTTCTTTGGCTTTGGGATCCCTTTTGGTGCAGCTGATTTTCTTGGTGCAATTGTTGTAGTTGTTGCAACAGTTGCAGTAGTTGCTGTTCTTGGAGGCACTGACTTCCTTGATGCAACTGATGAAGATGGTTGGGCTGTAACAGTAGTTGTAGCAGCTGTAGACTTTCTCTTTGTAGTTGCAGCAGGCTGTACTTGAGCAGCAGAAGTGGTCAGAGCTGTGAGAATAGCAGAGGTAGATGCAGAATCTTGGGTAGCAGTAGCTGTAGGCTGAGAATGAATTGTGGCAGGTGGTGGATTCTTTCTTGGCCTACCACCCTTGGGCAAAATTGTTGGTGGCTTGGGGTGATTTTTACATTTGTTTGCATAGTGCCCTTCCTGACCACAACGGCTGCACTTATTCTTCTTTTTGTCTCTCTTTACAAGCTCTTGTTCCTGTACCTCTCCTTGCTCTTTTACCTTGTTCTTCAATTTAGGTCTACCAGGCATTTTCCTAATTGCTGGAGGCAATGGTTGAGGTAGATTGACAGTTGGCCACTGATGTTTCCCAGGCATGGCATGGAATGCTGGTGCATAAGTCCTTGCATAGGTAGACACATGATATGCTTCATGCACATAATCTTCTACATTCAATCTCTGCTTATAAATGCATGCATATGCATGATAACAAGGTATACCTAACAATTCCCACCTATAACAACCACACTTTCTCTCAGCCAAGTTGACAACATAAGTCTCACCAGTTGTGAAGTGATCAACTTCAAACTCCCAAACATCAGCCTGACTCACATCACAGTTGCTCACTTCCTCACTAGCTCTGTCTAGCATCTTCATAACACTAAGCATAATCTTACCATGTAACTGCTGCAGCCCTTCTCTTTTCATAGATTACCTTCTCATCACATACCTTCTTATCCATTCCAACATGGTTAAGATAGGTTTTGATCTTGCCTCCCTAATGACACTATTAAAACTCTCACAACAATTATTCAATAGCATCCCAGACTTTGACCAAGAATTGAAAGCATGTCTAGACCATGTATGTGCAGGTATTTCATTCAAATACTTAAATGCATCAGGTGATAGGAGCTTAATTGATTCCATTTGACAATCAAAATGCCACTGAAAAAGCAACCAACACCACAACAGCATAAACATCAAAACATAACTAAATACATAGTTCAGAACATGCAACCTAAATGTAAGCAAGCTGTATACCTTTGTAGATGATCTGGCTGCTTTCCAAAAGCATTCTTTGAACAACTCTCCAGGAAATTTCTTCTTAAAGTTTGCCCAGATGTGCCTGCAGCAAAATCTAATCTCTGCATTTGGCACTACCTTATTGAAAGCATCTAGTAAACCCTAAGAAGCATGATATGTATACAATTTAGAAGTTAGTTTACCAGTTCAAAGTTCACTTACTAAAACAACAATAAAAAAAATAAATAAATAAATAAATAAAGGGAAAAGACCTACCTTCTGTCTATCTGACATGTAGGTCACTAGAGCTTCATCATCTAGTTGGCCAACCCATGTCAAAGAATCTCTCACACTCTCTAAATCTTTCACCAACAGATCTAAGAACCATGCCCAAGTTTCAGCATTCTCCACTTCAACAATTGACCAGGCAACAGGGAAGATATTATTGTTGCCATCCTTCCCAATTGCAGTTAAACAAATACCAGGGTATGGGCCCCTAAGATGACACCCATCAACACCCAAGATAGGCCTACATCCTTCCATAAAACCCTCTTTGCAAGGTTGTAGGCATATGTAAATCCTTTGAAATAGTGGAGGAGGATTTTCAATGCCCACAACCTTCACCACAGCTGTAGAACCAGGATTATACTTCCTTATAGCCTCTGCATAATCCCAAACTCTTTTGTACTGATCATCACAGTCACCATATATCATTTGCATAGCTAACTTCTTTGAATAATAACACTTATAATACCCAAGCTCAACTCCAGTCACTCTTTTTGCCCTTTTCATGAATTCAGACAGTTTCCAACTTGGTGAATCCCTCCACTCATCCAAGAATCTTTCAGCCAAGTATTCTGCTGTTACTTTGTTATTCTGATGTTGCTTACCACAAACTTGCTCTAAATTAAGGCTTTTCAACTGAAATGTTTCCTCTCCTTTCACCTTAGATCCATGTATCCTAAACCTGCACTTTCTAACAGCTTCACAAATGCAAGGAACAAATCTGTACTTTATCCATTCACACTCACATCTATTTCTGCAGTACATAGTCACCCTCTTAGCACCATTATGTAGGAAGTAGTAGTTGTACTGATTTTCAACAGCATGGTATCTCAGTGCCTTCCTAAACACATGAACATAAGGGAATTTTTGTCCTAAAACAAGCTTAATCTTTCCCTTAAAGTCAACTGATGGGTTAAACACAGGGTAATGGAATCCCTTCTCATCATCACTGCCATCCAAGCTCCTAACATCTTCATCTGACTCATTCAAATCAACATCATCACCTACCAAAATATCTTCCCTATGAGCCTCACTTTCTTGTTCTGCCTGATCTGAACTGATCACCAATGTCCCTCCTAAACTCCTGTTTACCAACTCATCTAAGCCCTCATCAACATTATCAGCAAATAAATCATCATCACTATCATCATCATAATCTCCCTCACTTAATATAACATCAGAATCATCCTCATTAGTTTCCTCAACCACATCATCCTATTCTCTTATGGTGTGCACAACAGAAAGTTCTGCCCATTTTTTTGATCTACAAGAGGTTTTAGATCTGACTCTAGTTTTAGTTAAGCTTGGTGTCTTTTTTTTGGATAGTGTTAAAATTGAAGTAGAAGAAAGAGGCAGCTTAGAAGTGATGTTGTGGTTATCTAGTTCACATCTAGGGTTTTCAATACTATTTGATGGGCCCCCCATATTTGGTGAGTCAATGTTATGCATGAGATTCCCATGTTCCCCACTTTCCACCTCACCCTGCTCGCCCAACTCATCCATCTCACTGTCAACCCCTACCTCATTAACACCCTCAGCATTGTTAGTATGAGTAACATATAAATTGTACCAACCATCAGGCTCAAGAGAATCCAAAAAGTCAGGGATATCTCTATCACTTTTTATCTCCTTCCTCCCATTGTACAAAGTACAACCTCTCATTCTAAACCACAATTGTCCTACAGTTGCATACTTCAGCTTGTTTTTAATCCAATCAGCAAATTCAAAATAACAAACTTCATAAACATCAGGATGCAAAGCAAGACCATAGTAATTATCCTCCCCCTTTACATATCTAGTTTTCTTACTCCTTTTCTTAGTGACAAACACACCCCCATAATACAACCTAATGTTAATTGGACCTTCCATCAGTCTATACCAAGGATAGAATATATTATCTCGACCGTTAAACCTGTTGCAATTAAAGAAATAATCCTACTTTAAACCAGATTTCAGCATAAAAAATTAACATACAACCACACTATAACTCATCTTCCCCATGCAACTAAACACTTAATCAGACAACCATACATATCATTAAACTAATGGTACACAAGCCCCCAAAATTAAACAAGTATAAAAATCGCACCAGCCCTTATTTTCAATTGAAAACATCATCAAATTCAAAATAAAGTAAACACCATACCTGGGTTTTTGAATTAATTGCCACCTGGTCCCCTCACCACCTCCACGTTTGCGTGTACCAGAGCCTTTTGCCATTGAAAACGAAACAAAGGTACAAAATTTGTCAGATCTTGAAAGAGATGAACAGTGCGTATTTTTTACTTGAAAATGAAATAACAAAGTTCAAACTTACCGAAAAAGGTTAATTGATGCTAAGTATTCAATGCCAAGTTGAATTCGCCATTAATTTTGCTCAGAGCTTCTGCAATTTAGGTCTAATCAGTGTTGTTGAGCAATTGGTAATGAGGAGAGAGAAGCAACAGTAAGTTTTGGAAGGAAGAGGAGGGAGAATAAGGGAAAAAAGGGGGGATTTTTTTTTAAGGTCACGTGACCCTCACGTGTCCAGGTTAACGCCGGGAAAATAAAGTCAAACTTGACTTTCCGGTGGAGGGTAGTCAATTATAACATTTTGTATTTTATTAGGTAGTTAATTACAACATTTCGT
This sequence comes from Chenopodium album, assembly GCF_948465745.1. Taxonomy (NCBI): domain Eukaryota; kingdom Viridiplantae; phylum Streptophyta; class Magnoliopsida; order Caryophyllales; family Amaranthaceae; genus Chenopodium; species Chenopodium album. The sequence continues at coordinate 34,303,503 of NC_137847.1, forward strand.
TTTTGGGGTAGTTTCTCGCAAAAAATGGATTATAAAAGGTAGTTCTTTACAAAAAAATCCTTTATTATATTTATTTCTTTAGTGAGCCGACAAATCACATCCTCACTAAAGTGCTACTCCTACCTTTATAAGTAAATGACATCTATAGCATACTTCATTTACTAGAATCCACTAGTTTTTTCAACTAATGGATCAAGCCAAAATACATCATTTGCAAAATATTAAGCAGCTAGCTTAGTTGCATCATGATACTTATGTGGCCAAGCTTTTTCTTGTGTTAGCATACACAAGCGGCATGAATAAATGTACTTGTGTACTAAGCATTTCTTTAAATTAGGTGGCATCCTAATCAAGAAAAAGGTGGCGGCCTAACAATATATAACAGTTCTTGCAGTAAAAACAGTCGAAAGTTGGCAATAAAATAACATAGACGGCACTACTTATTCCTCTCCAAACCACAATTGAGTCCAAACTCGGTTACTCGACATTGCCAAGCCGCCTATGAGTGTCACACAACAATATTATCAAAGTGGCCATGCTATCATTATCAATGGGGTCAACCGGCACTTGATGGCCGGATGATCATGAAGGTAGTGAGCGCGGCAAGCATGAGTAAGGCGGTCATTAAAGCCGACCAAATATTAAGGCTTGGTTGTATCAATGGAGTCATCCGACATTATCCTTACCGAGAGGGGCTCCAACAATTATGGCTCGGCATTTGATGGTTGTTACTATAAATGCCAAGCAAAGATGCGACTCTTGCGTGAATAAGTCAGGTGCTGATCAAAGTTACCATATAATGATACAATATTTCAATCATTATTATGATTAAGCACGATGGCTGGGTACCCATTGCCGACTATCCATTGAAAAGCTTGATTATTTGATTAATCAGGCGGCACTTAGAGAGTGGATGCCTGAATAACTTAAAGCTAAGCTTGCTCTCAATCATAGACTCGGCAATTATAGGGTCTGGCAACCCTTGTGGCACAGCCGACCATGGTACCGGATATCATGCTGAGAGCTTGTACACAAGCGGTAATCATAGCCAGCCAGCAAAACTGAGTTACTCTTTACATGAGAATAAGTGGGGCGGCAACATATATTGCCGTCTATGACTTGAATTTCCCAGGATGATTATTATTGTTGTTACATGATGGTAATGTGTTATCATAATATCAATGCGGTACTCGGCACTTGATCAATCCGGCAGCCGGCACTTGATGGCCGGATGACCATGAAGATAGTAAGTGGCATGCGTGGGTAAGTGCAGCAAACACAAGCGGCTCCATAGCCGACTCAAGCGGTATTCATTACCAGCACTTAGACCGATCGATCAGGCAGCCCAAGCTAACTCCAATACAAGCGGAAAATATGCCGACTCATATTATAGTGGCCAGGCGGCAAGAAGGGTATGACGTGAGCCTAGCTATAAATATTTTTGACTATCATGATTATAAATAAAATGCTTTGCATAAGTGATAATATCAAACCAAGCGGCATAAAAATTTTTTAGCTATTGGTGTCAGTCGGAACTTGGTGATTATTGTTGTTGTAACATGATGATTATGAGTATCATCACATGGTGATTATCAATGGGACAACCGACAATTGGTGCTCGGATAACCATGTCATGAAGAATTAGCGGCTGTATCACCCTAGAAGCAGCTTATTTGCGTGAAGTTAGTTGGGTTATCATGCAAAATTACATGTCATTATTATGATTAAAAAATGAAAAAATAGAGCCGGCTGTGACTGCACATTACTCGAGTATATATATACAAGGGTCAGATGGCATTGAAGCATAGCTGCACACAAGCTGCTCTAATGCCAAATTGGATGTGTTCGCCTATGTGAGCAGGGGCTGCTTAGCACCCATTACCGTCAGCAGGGGCTACTTTGTTCTCTAATAATGATTAAATGCCGCATATGGCACTACAGCAAGGAGCTTGTGATATCTCCGGCTCCGATTATTAAGCTTTTAAAGCAACTCAAAGTCGGCTGTGGGTGCATATGCTGGTGAGGTATACACCCGAGTGTGGTATTACATCGTGAGAATGCGGCATAAATGTGAAGCAAGAGAAGAGCTTGGTTACATAAGGTCGGCTGGGCAGCCATGGAATGATCATGAATGTCGAGCCTGGCCACCCATGTAAGATCATTCATTTACGCCGAATAAGTTATCAAGAAGCAAACAAGCAATCTTTGGATTTGGTCAAGCTCCCAAGCCGTCTACCATTAAAGGAGCTAAGCTACCCAATTACATGGGTTGAACATTTGAATGCTATTATTGACCGCCTATATAAAAGTCATTCAAGGCCGCACCAAGTATTAAATACTGGAGGTAACAATATAATATGATTTGATTTATCCCCCTCCAATAATGTTAATGCATTAAAATAATAATGATAGTTTTCATTATTATTATTATTATTATTATTATCATTATTATTATTATTATTATTATTATTATTATTATTTATTTATTGAATTTCAATATAGTCTGACGGCCTAAAAAGAGCGTTCAAACTCCTATTGAGAAATTCTAAAATGAACTTCAGAAAAAGTTAGACGGTCTAAACATGACCAACTTATTTGATTTCTTGAATCATTTAATATTGGATTTAGTCTCCCTCAAGAGAAGCATACTAACCGGAAAAGGTATAAAAAGTATGTTGAATTGGCTTTTCTACATCCAATAAATGATGGATATGTCTCCCGATAGGAGAAGCACCGCTTGTGCAATGCAGAAACAGCCCACCTTATACACCAATAGTAAACTAAAACTTAGTAGCTAAACCAATGTCCAAGTGACATGAGGCCAATGGCCGAATGATAAACTAAGTTACAAACTTGGTAGCTAAACAAATGTCTAAGAGACATGAGGCCAACGGCCGGATGATAATTTATTTTATAAATTCGTCTGCTCCAACATGAGTATGGCATCAGGCGACGCCCATCCGGGTGAAATCGTCGCAGAGAGCATCTACCATTTGGGTGGCACATTGCTCTATAAAAAAATGCAAGCGGCAAAGATTAAACAACCTAATTGGTCAACTCATAGCCGTCTAACCTGGGGAATCTAAAGAACGACTAAGTCTACGGGAACCGGATATCTAAATACATCAGCCGGTGACCGGCCGAATTTCTAATCTGGATTACTTTCCAAAATTATACAAGTCCTCCCAATAGGGTAAAAGGACATTGAGCATATAATTGGTCCACAAATACCCCAAAAGGAGGGAAAAGATAGTTCATCAAAAACTACTTGAGCCGCCTTGGGGTTAACTGGTAGGCGGCCATTTGCTTCCTACCTTATGAAATGTCATGCGGCCATTTGCCTCCTGCCCTATGAAATGTCAGGCGGCCATTTGCCTCTTGGCTTATCAGGGGGCCATTTGCCTCCTACCTTGTCAGGCGGCCATTTCACTCCTGCCTCATGAAATGTCAGGTGGCCATTTTCCTCCTGCGTCATGAAATGTCAGGCGGACATTTGCCTCCTGCCTTATCAGGGTAAAAATACCCTTGATATGTGGACCAGTGCCACATCGACACGTGTCCTTAAGCTCAATGCTCAATGAGCCAATTAGAGCATGACACGTGCCACTCAATGATAGACGGGTAAAAATGGGCTCCAAGCCCATAACCCTAGAAACCGTGAAATGGTGGGAAGCCAATCTACTTAGTTTAAATAACCTAAAAGGCACAAGTCCCAATGCACTATAAATGTTGATCATGTGCATTAGTTTGAGGACAATATTGTGATTATCTTAATAAACATTGCATAAATTATTGCTAATTTGCTATGCATGTTTGACTCATTGTAGACACCCAAATGTGTCTCCCCAAAACCAAACCCAGTGATGAAGACCTTTCGCGTCATTTGATTATCGAACGAGGTGAAGGTGTGGAAAGTTTAATAATGAGGATGTTTTAATTAAAATATTTCTCTTTTTATTTTCTAAAAATATTTTCTTTTCTTACTCCTATTTTATGAAAAATAACCAGTCCAATTTGGTTTGGTCCATAATAAAGGTCCAATAATAGTGTAGTTGGATTGGGCTCGAAAAGAGCTTTTCAATGATATATTATAAGCCCAATTCCGATGACTTATGAGGAAGTTATGGATTAAATTAGATTAGGCCCAATGATTTTCAAAGGTGGCCCGATGATCTAGAGGAGGGCCTATTAACTATTAACTATTCTTAAAAAAAAGGGATGTGGCCCGATGATCTAGACACACCTAGCCTAGTTCAAAGTTGCCATCTCCCTAGACGTGAAAGGTTGATAATTTCTGAGGGTTTGGTCCCAAACCTTATTGCAATTCTTTGATTAGATTTACTGTTTTATTATTTTCCTTGAAGTTACTAATGCGTGTATTTTGTTATTAGAAAGAGGTACGAGGCATCGAAGTAAGACTTTAATTGCTCTTTTGATATAGAAAATCATGCTAAGATTCGTAGTATCGTGTTAGGATGTTTTATTGTTTCTAGTATCATGTTTAGGTTGCTTCTTATTCTTTCTAATATCATGTTAGTATCATGCTAGGAATAAAGCTTTGATCTTTAATGTTTAGTGACATGCTAGGATTTGTTATTAATCTTGTTAGTATCATGCTTAGGATCTTGCTAATAATATTATGCTTTATTAACATAATTATTATGATGATGATTGTTATTATGTTGCTTTATATTTATTTATTGTTATTGCTTGATGACGCCTTTTATGCATGTTTAAAGGGAATTTGTACTTGTAATCACGCTTAATAAGATAATTAATAATCTTGTTTAGGGTTAATATGATTATAATTCAAGTGATCGCCAATAATAGATTTGTTTGTACATTAAATTCAACCAACATAGATAAACAGGTTTAGGGTAAATCTATTGATTGCATGTTAGTCAGAGAGCGCACATGAATACGAGAAGAATAAAGTAGAGGCCTATTTTAGGGCAAGTTCAATCTCTTTTAGGTTGGATTTGTACCTTCATCCCCGAACTTCCAGTCATGGTTCCAGACCTATTAGAGTTAACGATCTCCTGGATCGTTAAGGGGTGTAACCTTCACCATGTGAACGGTTTACAAGTTCCTAAAACTTGTTGGCAACTCTTTTACTCTAGCTTCCATCCCTTTGGACGCCACCATGCTTAAGTGTATGATCACAGTGGGGCTCAAGTTTGGGATGCTTGAAATATTCCCTACAGTTTTTTGGCGACTCCACTGGGGAGGATTTCTATTTTAATTCCTGAAATTTATTTTGGAAATTATTTAGAATGAGTGGATGAGACTCGAAAAGTTCTAAGTATTTCATGTGCGTAATTTTGATTGACATTATTGGAATAAGCATAAAAAAGGTTCTCAATGGAAAGACCATCCGTAATGAGTAAAACACATAGGATTTTTACACGTAGGAATCTAGGGAAATATCTTTCACAACTAGAATCGAAATAATGCTACGAAAAAAACTGGAAAATTCAAGAACAGAAAGCTACTGAGGCATGTAGGAATTAGCGCTGATAAAACAGCTTCGACGCCTAACGTTGGCGTTGTCGTCTGGCGACAAGCTTGTCGTCTGGCGACGATGCCAGCGTCTGGCGACGACGCTATTTTCTCGCGCCAAATTCTTCCACTATCGAACCAGATTTCTACCTTCTTGTTTTCACTAGTTTTCTAGTACTGTTTGCTCGGTTTTACTTCCTGATTGAGTTTTTTCCTATTTTCTAAAACTCATATGTGTTCTACATATGGACATAACCCTCTGGGAATTCATGCTCCATCTACCAATCGAATTTAGTCCATTATTCTTGAAATTGTTTGTTCCATGTTGTCATGCTATGTTTAATGAGTGTTTCGCAACAAATTTCATGAAAAATGATGGAGTATTGAAACTTGTATGAGCATTTCTTTGTTTAAGTGCGCTCTTGACATTTTTCTTCGAATTTAGTTCGAATTTGTTGTTTTTGCTTGCTCATTTCGTTATACTTGTTGATTATGAAGTGAATTATAGTATTAGAACTACAATTACTTTCATGAATCATGTTTTGAAAATTTTGAATCCAAAAAAGGCGCGAAGTATACACTTAGGTTGTTTTTTGCCATGTTCGAACCTCAAGATTGTTTGGTAGACGATAATTATGTTTATGTTATTATTATTCGTCTAAAAGTAGCTGATTCTTTGAGATTTAGGAATATAATCTCTAGAATACTTTAGTTTAAACTGGTATAGGATGGCTTTTGTGGGTGTTAAAGCCCCCATTTACTGAGTTTAACTACAGGTATCGTAGCCCCTAAGCGTGGGTGGCATTCGATTTTTGTGTTTTTCCCTTTCGGAAGCCGTTATGCTACCGAAATGAGTCTATGAACACGTATACTAGTCTTTTTAGGGAAAAAACAAACGAATAAGGAATTTTTTCCGTTATAGCACGGATTCCCCTCCATTCGTCGATGCTGAGGACCTAGGAGTGCATATGCATGACGAGGCGGGTCGCCCTCGAAAGAGGGTGACACGTCCCCGTGAGGAGGTTCGAGAGCGAAGCGTGGGGGCTAATCGACTTCGTCATGAGGATGTGGTCTGGGAGGCTAATCCCAATTGGGACTCTTAGGTCCTTAAGTGGGACCCGGACCATCATGTTTCGATGCGAAGTCGGCGCGGCATAGTGAGTTCTTTCGCGCCTTTATCCTTTCATCGTTTCTTTCTTTTTTGAAAAGTCATGACCGTATATTCTCGTATATGTTTTTTTAGAGTGAACCTAGCATGCGTTTGTACGACTCGGGTGACTTGAGAGGCCGTTTCGAGAGTTTACCCGACGCGGTAAGGGAGGTGGTGGAGTGATATGTCCATTTTATATAGTATTTTACCCCCGTCCTTTGGTCATAATTAGTAGTGTTTTTGGCTCTTTAGAGCCACTTTTGTTACTAATATGTGTTTTCTAGTGTTTTCGTAGTTTTGGTTGAGTTTTGTAGGGAATCGCACCTTTGGAGCATTTTCCCGGGATTTTATGAAGCAACTACGAGCATTAGAGGAGCACGACCGTCGTTGAAGCCCAAGGCCGGCTAGATCCGTCGAGCCGGTGATTAAGGGCTCGGTATCTGGAATACCGAGGTTTGGACCAAGTACTCAAGACCCGAAGAGGAGATCCGGATTGGGCCGAGGAGCCTAGCCCAGTCGGAAGTCCAAAGCCTCGAGGAGCCACAAGGGCCCGATCGGGCAAGCATAGCCCCGATCGGGCAAGGCAACGCATCACCAAGCCTCGAGTTCTAGGCGCGCCCGATCGTGCGAGGCCTTGCACGATCGGGCGAGGTGCGCAGCAAAGGGCATCGAGCAAAAGGTGCACCCGATCGGGCGGCCCTTAGCCTGATCGGGCGCGTGTTTCTGGGGAGCTGAGTTGTTGAGGCACTTAGTTTCTAATTAGGATCGTTATTTATTTTTGTTTATATATGTTTTAGGATTGTAATTTTGGACACACTTTTTTTTCTTTTACTTTCTCTCTCTACTTAGTATTTTCTCTCTCTAGACTTTTCTCTCTACCTTACTCTTATTCTTGACCACTTTGTAATTCCGCCGTCTTTGGTACGATTTCTATTTCAATTAATTTCAGTAATTTCTTACTTTCAATTCCTTATGACTTGTTTTATTACTTTGCTTGCTTTGGATTTAATTATGTCCGAGTAGTTAATTCTAGGGTTTATGGGGATCCATAATTAATATGAAGGGATAGTTTGTTATTGTTGATTATTGATATTTCATGATAATTTCTTATTGAATTGTTTTAATTCTTTGCAATTGGATTATGAATCGAGCAGATGTAATTTGATTGTGAATGTTTAGCAATATTGAATTGATGAATCGAGCATATGTTAATTTAATGTTAAAGGCTATTTTCAATAGGAACTTAGATCTAGTAAATTGCGAGAGCCTGTTAGATCTATGTTGGTTAACAAATTGCGAGAGCCTGTTAATCATGTTATCCGTGCAATGTTAATTAATTGATTGTTATGTTTTATCCCGGAATATTAAGTATTGGTGAACCTATGACCCTAGGCCTTCTTATTATCGACTTTCTCTCTAAACTTAATCTCCGTAGTATAATTTCATATTAAACACAATAAATTGGTTACCTTAATAATTTAGATTATATTAATTAATTAGGAGTAGAAAGACCAGTTTCCCTGTGGGTTCGACCCTACTTCCCTATCTACTTTAGCTAGAGGACTTAGGCATTACTTTTGATTAGGGGATACGACTTTACCCTGTCAAAATTTGGCGCCGTTGCCGGGGAAAGGGTTTTATTTTTATTTCTAATTGTCTTTGTAGTCTAGATTATTTTCTTTTTGCCTCAAAGGACATTAGTTCTTTGAGGTAGTTCTAATATCTGTCTTTTTAGTTCTTTGTTTATGGCCAGGTGTTCCAGATCAGGTTACATTCCTTTCGATCCTGAGATCGAGCGCTCTTTTCATAGACAGAAGAATTTTTATAGGCATATTCTGGCAGGTTCTAGGAGTAACTATATTCCTAGAAATCCATTACCTAATTCTAGTGATTCGGAGCACTCTTCTGATTCAGAACTAGAGATGGGTACACCACCACCACCTCCACCTCGCAAGCTCAGTGATTATTCGCAGCCGTCCCTGACGGATTTTCCACATCTTTCTCCTACACCTGATCTCGAGGGAGTCCAGTTTGAGATAAAGCCCCAGTTTATAACGATGATAGAAAAAAAGCAGTTCAGTGGAGCTAAGGGTGAAGATCCTAATCTTCACATTGCGGATTTCTGTCAATACTGCAACACTATTAGGCAGAATGGGGTAACGCAGGACCAAATTAGGGAGATTCTTTTTCCCTTTTCTTTATGTGGAAAAGCAAAATTCTGGTTTAATGGTTTGAATAGAGCTGCACTTGGTATTACTAATTGGGAGACACTTGCTTTGAATTTTTATAATAAATATTACCCTGCAGAGAAAATAGCTTTACTGAGAAGCGCCATTCAAAACTTTGCCCAGGGGCCAGATGAAGCATTATATGAGGCTTGGGAAAGATTCAAGGATCTGCAGAGGGAGTGTCCCCACCATAACTTGGCAAAGTGGCAATTAATTCAAGCTTTCTACAATGGATTAGGGAATGCATCAAGGACAATTTTAGACTCCGCAGCTAGCGGTAGATTTATGAATCTTAATGTTGATGATGCAGGTCAGGTTATCGAAGATATGGCAATACACAATTCCCAATATGGGAATACTAGAGGGTATGCAAATAAGGGCAAGCACCATGTTGATTCAGTAACCCTTATGCAAGCCCAACTTACATCTATTTGCCAGAAATTAGATAATCTTTGTACTACTATTCCTAATTCTGTTGCTAATGTTTCTGCTGTTACTAACAATGCTAACGATGCTTTCTGTGAAAATTGTGGAAGTGTAGGTCATTATGAACAAGATTGCAGGAGTTCAATGGAGCAAGTTAATGCTTTCCAAACTTACAAGCAAAATAACCCATACTCCAACACCTACAATCCTGGCTACCGGAACCATCCCTACCTATCTTACCATAGCACCAATGTTCAAAATCCTCCACCTCCACAACAACCACAACAAGCACCCCCTCCACAGCAGAAATATTACCACCCTCATGTTAACCAGAAAGCCCCTGCACAAACCCCTACTACATCTTCTGACCCTGCTTTGTCAGAAATTAGAGCAATGCTGACCAGTATGCAAAAGCATATGGAGAGTAGAGACCAACAAATTGACTCTATTATAGCCCATAATAAAGTCATGGACACCCAAATTGCCCAATTGTCCTCTACCCTTCAATCTCGCCAGCAGGGAGCCTTACCAGCGCAGGGAATCCCACCTACAAAACATGCGAATGCAATTACCCTAAGGAGTGGTTCACACTACGATAGGCCCCAAATGCCCAAAGAGGATGAACCTGATTTAATTAATATTGCTAATACTGATTCCGTTGTACCAAATGCCCCTGCAGGGCTCCAGGGTAAAATTGTTAATACTAATATTTCTGATGATTCATTCCAGGGTACAACCTCAGGGAAGGATGCACCCCAGGAGAAGAGTAGGGAAGCACCACCAGTTATCAAGCTACCATTCCCCAACCGTCACTTGAAGACTAAGTTGGATAAGCAGTTTGGTAAGTTTTTGGAGGTAGTAAAAAATTTGCAGGTAACAGTTCCTTTCACATAACGTATTACTCAGGTTCCTGCATATGTTAAATTCATGAAAGATATTTTGACTAGGAAAAGGGCCTTTAATGAAGTAGAAACTGTAGCATTCACTGAGAAATGTAGTGCACTTTTACAAAATAAATCTCCTCCTAAATTAAAGGACCCCGGTAGTTTTTCTATCCCTTGTCATATTGGAAATGTCTTCATTGATAAAGCATTATGTGATCTAGGTGCTTCTGTTAGTGTGATGCCATCGTCTGTATGTTCTAAATTGAATATGGGTGATTTAAAAGTTACTAATATAACTTTGCAAATGGCAGATCGTTCTGTTAAATACCCCTTAGGTATTTTAGAGGATGTACCTGTTAGAGTTGGTAACTTTTTTATCCCTGTTGATTTTGTTGTTTTGGACATGGCTGAGGATACGCAAATTCCCATTATATTAGGTAGGCCTTTTCTCCATACTGCAGGAGCCATTATTGATGTCTAAAATGGTAAACTAACCCTTTCTGTTGGCGATGATAATATCACTTTTAACTTAGGGAAAGTTTTAAAAGGTCCTATGCTTGAAGAATATTGTTATTTAATTGATGTGTCTGATGTAATGGATGATATTTGTGAGGAAAGCTTACCACAGGCTCTTGCAAGGGACCCCTTGGAGGAAATTCTTTGTGGAAATTTGTCTGCAGGTGACATGAGCATATGGAGCAAGGAGGTGGATGACATAGAAAGAGCTCTTGCCACCAAGGAATTTGATGCTAATGATTGTGTGGAGGTAGTAAATTTGGTTTAGGAATCAAAACCTGCAGATTAACCTTGCTAAAATCTTGAAAAGATGTGAAGAATGCAACTTGGTTTTAAATTGGGAGAAGTGTCACTTTATGGTGACAGAGGGAGTAGTCCTTGGTCACATTGTATCTGATAAGGGCATCCAGGTCGACAAAGCTAAGATTTCAGTGATTGAGCAATTACCTCCCCCAGTTAATGTTAAGGGAGTTAGGAGTTTCTTGGGTCATGCGGGGTTTTATCGCCGTTTTATCAAAGAATTTTCTAAAATTGCTAAACCACTAACTCAGCTTTTTCTTAAGGAGGCCCCTTTTGTTTTTACTGACGAGTGTCTTGAGGCTTTTGACAGGATTAAGCAGGCTTTGATATCGGCACCCATCATATGTGCACCCGATTGGAATCTTCCATTCGAAATCATGTGTGATGCAAGTGACTTCGCTCTAGGAGCCGTGCTTGGACAAACGAAGGACAAGGTTTTGCATGCTATTTATTATGCAAGCAAAACTTGGGATGAGGCCCAAGTCAATTATGCCACCACGGAAAAGGAGTTTCTTGCTGTTATATATGCTTTGGAAAAATTTAGATCATATCTTGTTGGTTCTAAAGTCATTATTTTTACTGACCATGCAGCATTGAAGTACCTAATAGCTAAGGCGGAATCCAAGCTAAGGCTACTCCGATGGGTTCTTTTGCTCCAAGATTTCAATATTGAGATAAAGGATAAAAAGGGAGCAGAGAACGTAGTGGCAGACCACTTGTCACGAATCAGGTATGATGAGGGTAAGGATTCTCTTCCTATAGATGATTCATTCCCTGATGACAACCTGTATGCAGTAGTAGAGCATCACCCTTGGTATGCGAACTTTGCTAATTATTTAGTGGGTGGTACTCTACCTCCTGACTTGTCCTACCAACAGAAAAAGAAATTCCTTTCTGATGTTAAACATTATTTTTGGGATGATCCTTTTTTGTTTCGTGAGTGTGCAGATGGATTATTTCGCAGGTGTGTTCCCGAATGGGAGGTTCACGGCGTTCTTACAAGTTTTCACACTTCACCCTATGGTGGACATCACGGCCCCACTAAAACGGCGGCTAAGATTAATGAGTCAGGCTTCTTTTGGCCTACCAGATGCTAACACTTTTGTGCAGGCTAGTGACTCTTGCCAGAGGACTGGCAACATTTCGCGGAGGCATGAGATGCCCCAAACTGGGATTCTTGAAGTGGAAATATTTGATGTTTGGGGTATTGATTATATGGGGCCGTTCCCATCTTCCAATGGGAATTGTTACATACTTGTAGCCGTAGATTATGTGTCCAAGTGGGTAGAAGCCATAGCCTCACCAACAAATGATTCTAAGGCAGTCATCAAACTATTTAAAAAGATCATATTTCCCAGGTTTGGTGTTCCACGGGCTATTATTAGTGATGGGGGTACCCACTTCCATGAAAGACAATTAGATAACCTACTTAGGAAGTATGGTGTGTATCATAAAACCGGGCTTAGTTACCATCCCCAAACTAGTGGTCAAGTTGAGGTCTCTAATAGGGAAATCAAGGCGATCTTAGAAAAGGTTGTAGCCAAGTCTAGGAAGGATTGGAGTTTGAAGCTTGATGACACACTTTGGGCATACCGAACAGCATTTAAGACACCGATTGGTAGTTGACCTTATAGACTAGTTTATGGTAAGGCATGTCATCTTCCCGTAGAGTTGGATTACAAAGCTTTTTGGGCAATCAAAGAGCTTAATATGGATTCTAAGGCCGCGGGTAAGAAGAGACTTCTCCAACTTAATGAGTTGGATGAGTTTAGATTGGCAGCATAAGATAGTGCACAGATCTACAAGGAGAAGACCAAGAAGTGGCATGACAAGAGGATCCTACCAAAAGAGTTTGCACCGGGTGATAAGGTTCTTCTCTTTAACTCTAGATTAAAGATTTTTTCAGGAAAGTTGAAGTCTAGATGGTCCGGTCCCTTCACTGTCACAAAGGTGAATAAGTTTGGTTCGGTGGAGTTGGTGAATGATAAAGGCGAATAGTTCAAGGTTAACGGCCAAAGGTGGAAGGGGTATCACGAAGGTGCTACTATTAGAGATGTGGAGGAGACTCTCCTAACTCCACTTCCAAAATGAGCTCAAAGGTGGTAAGAGGGTCGTGCGGGACCTAGATAAACCAGCGCTTTGCGGGAGGCAACCCGTATTTCTTGCTTTCTAGACTAGTTTCCTTTTCTCTTATTTTTATTTTTATTAGAGAGCTGAGGAGAGTGATATTTTACCATTTATAAGTGTTGTTGTACAGGTATGAATTTGACAGGTAAAAAGACTTAGAAAAATTTGAAGAAGAAAAGAAATCGGAGAAAGCATGAACTCTAGGGCTTGGTACGGGCCCGATCGGGCAAGGCTCGCCCGATCGGGCGCGCAAGTGAAGCTAAGAAATCGAGCAAGATTCGCCCGATCGGGCGAATCTTCCCGATCGGGCCCGCAAGCATAGATGTTTTCGGGGATAATTTCGCCCGATCGGGCGAAGCTTGCCCGATCGGGCGCATTTTTGTGGAAAATCGAGTGAAGGAAAAGAAATGTCGGGCGAAGCTCGCCCGATCGGGCGAGAAATTTGGCGAAAATTAAGTTCGTGTTCGCGCCCGATCGGGCAGATCTCGCCCGATCGGGCGCGCAACTGCAGTTTGGGATTTCTGGAAATTCGCCCGATCGGGGAGGCTTGCCTGATCGGGCGCGCCATCAGTCACGGCTCCCTTTATTTTCTTTCCTCTTCTTTCTTTCCTCACTTTCTCCTTATTTCATCTTCTTCATCTCACTTTCTCTCTCTAAAACTTCCATTTTCAAACCTTCAACTCATACTTCAATCCTAAATCTTCTCCAATTCTTCCATCCAAACTCAAAACTTCTTACATTTTCCAACTCCTCTCATCTCCCTCTACAATCTACACTAAGTTTTCATCACTTTCTCTCAACTCCCACTCAAACCCTAATAGAGGGAAAGCTTTAATTCCTACCAATTTACAATGAAAATGACATCAAAAAGGTCTAGAATCTAAAGGGCTGAAGGATCGAGGCAACAAGCACCTAGTATTGACCCGGAGTTGCAAATTCCGGGGTGGGAGAGGGTGGTCATCACCACCCAAGAGCAAAAACAAAGGATGCTCAACCTCATCTCACGGCAGGTAATTCCTACCCGCTTTATTCATCACCCAACACTCTCTAGACTAGGAATTGATAAGCATGTTGAAAAATTATTCAAGGGAATTGGCATGATTGGTTTGTTCAAATTACACTATGATACTTATGATTATTTGACTTTAGAATTCATTTCTAGTTTTAATGTCATAAAATCAAATGCTTTAATCTCTCATGTTCAATTTCGATTGTTTAATAATGATATTAGATTGTCTTTGAAATATTTTGGAAAATTGTTTAATTTGAAAGCCGATAGACCAATTGAACCACCCCAAGACAACATCACCTTTAACTACCATGCTTTAACGGGGAATCCTAACTTGAACCTCCAACATGCCAAGGGCACTTGGATTCAACATCCCGTGCCAAAAGTTTGGCAACGGTTTGTTGGCCTCACCATCTTTGGGAGGCATGAATCCGCAAATGTGAGGAGGGATGAACTAGAACTATTAGGGTCTTACATGATCCCTAGGAGTGACAAGCTAAACATAGTTCATAGGATGGCCCAACACTTCCAAAGGGTGGCCAACGCGGCCGAATCGGGTAGGTCTAGGGTCCCAATTTATTTTGGTGGGTTAGTAACCCACATAGCAGTCAAACACCTTGGTTGGACCCCTAGCGGTGATGGTAAGATAGCCGGCCCAACCTTTATGGACGCACTCTACTTAGGAGGCCTTATTTGGATAAATGTGATAGGGGGTGGGACTTGGTGGGTGATTCATAGGGAGTCGGGTAGAAGGGACAATGCTTTCACCTTGCCTAACCCGGCCATGACCAAATTTGAGAAGGGTATTCCCTCATATACCTTTGAATTAGGAGACCAAGGAGAGGCCCAACCACACCACCAAGCACCTCCCTCACCACCACAACATTTCCACCAACCATCACCCCAACACTACACACATAACATCACCACTTCCTCAACCAACTACAACATCGACCCTAACGCCCCATATGACTTTTCGGCTTTTAGAAGCCAATTGGACCGGATAGAGAGTGGGCAAAGGAGGATGGAGGGTATGGTTAGGAACTTGGACACTAGGGTAGGAGCCCTAGATGCTAGGGTTGGGGTGGTGGAGAGGAACCTAGGGCGGGGTTTATAACCCATGTACGATGATTATGCCCGTCGGGGGGCTATTCCCCCCGAATCACTTGTTCCCGATTGGTTCCAATATCCCCAAGGGGGATACACGGACCCAAGTGCCTATGGTACCTATGTGGACTATTCATGGGTCCATGGATATGGGACCGATGCTCCTTTTGGTGGGCTTGGGGGGAATGTAGACCCTAACTATTTTGCAGGTGGTTCGGGTTATGGAGGTGGTGGTTCGAGCCATGGAGGGGCCGGTCCTAGTCATGGTGGTAGCGGCTATTCGAGGATGGATGAGGATGAGGAGTAGGTTACACTCCCAAGTCAATGAGGGCATTGCTTGATTTGGCTTGGGGGGGTATCTTTCGCTTGGTAACTCTCTTTCCTTTGTCTCTATTTACTTGCTTTCTAGTGTAGTTTTTATTTGCTTTCTAGTTTAGTTTTATTGCTTTCCTTATATGAAAAACACAAAAAAATTAAAAAAAATCAAAAATAAAAAAAAAATACGAACCAATGAATTGTAAATCATGCTTCCCTGTGCCTCATACTTGAGAAAAAATTGTTTTGATTCTTGGTATTTGATTTTGAACATTGTGGATTTGTTGATCATGATTTGAAGTTTAATTACTTGGATTCCTAAACTTGCGTCAATTTTGTCCAACTACTTGTGAATATAGTGCTTGACTAGTTGATTTGGTTAGGAATGTGTGATTAGTTCCTTGTATGTCAATGAATTTGAGTATTGGTTTGCAACTATGAGCAGTGTTTCATGACTCAATATTATGCACATGTGGAGGACGAAAGCATTTGTTCTTTTAGGTAGCCTTCAGATTTATTTAGATACATTTGTTCCCTTCTTGCTACCCATGTTGTTGCCTTGACTTTTTGTTGTTTATAGCCACGTTACAAGCCATGTTTTCCCCATTGGTTACTAGTCCCAAGCTTGGCTTGGAGGAGCTATTAGTGAGTGAGGTGAGGGAGTTTGTAGTGTGCACATTATTTGCACAATTCGGGTGGGTTTGAGAAGTTATTTGTTCTTGATCATATTTTTGTTTTGATGAGTTTAATATTGTATATATTTGAAAAAATAAAAGTGTGATGAAAAAGAAAAAAAAAGAAGAGAAGTTCAAAGAAAAAAAGTGAGAAAATAGAAAAAAAGAAAGTGAACTTCTACAAAAAGAAAAAAAAGTGTTTGATGTTCAAATGGTCTAAGTGAAGGTTTATCAAAAGAAAAGAAAACGAAAAGTTGAGTTTCATTATAAATATTTGAGTTTGAGTTCAAAGTTTGTTTGTTCACCCAAGTTCTTTATTATCATATTTTTAGGGGTGAAATTTTGTAAGTATTGGGTTTGATTTTATGATTGGAGTATATTTGGTGGATTTGTGTTGGAGTTAGTTATGTTGGAGATGTGTATGATCATTATTTTTTATCATGGGTTTATTAGGATATGGCTCCCTTTTAGCATAGCTTTTCTCTCACATTTTTCCAAATTTATCCTACCCTTTTACCCTAGCCTTACATTACAAGCTTTAAAAGACCTTTTGACCTTGTGCATAGAGTTGTGTAAATGTGAAAGTGTTGTTTATCAATACAAGTTATGACTTGACATATTCCGAGTTGACTATTAGGTTGAGTGTATTTTTTTTTAACACACGAGTGTGTGAGTTTGGGAGGGCATTGTTCACATAAAGGGGTTGGGACGGAGAGCGATCGAGTACATCTTTTACTCGCCACATAAATGAGAGTTGAGTGTGTGAGCACTAGTCTTGAATTCTATGTGCTCTTGTGGTTTGCTCTACTTGACAATTGTTGGGGAGGAAGGGTGATTAGATGAATAGGATTGGTTGATTTTCAAGCATGTTCATTTGATTTTCCTTGAATCGTTTATGCTTGAATTTTATATTGCGGTGAGGCATGTTTTATTGTTCATTGAGGAGCTCTTTGCTTAGGGACAAGCAAAGGTTTGGCTTGGGGAAGTTTGATATGTCCATTTTATATAGTATTTTACCCCTGTCCTCTGGTCATAATTAGTAGTGTTTTTGGCTCTTTAGAGCCACTTTTGTTACTAATATGTGTTTTCTAGTGTTTTCGTAGTTTGGTTGAGTTTTGTAGGGAATTGCACCTTTGGGGCATTTTCCCAGGATTTTATGAAGCAACTACAAGCATTGGAGGAGCACGACCGTCGTTGAAGCCCAAGGCCGGCTAGATCCGTCGAGCCGGTGATTAAGGGCTCGGTATCTGGAATACCGAGGTTTGGACCGAGTACTCAAGACTCGAAGAGGAGATCTGGATTGGGCCGAGGAGCCTAGCCCAATCGGAAGTCCAAAGCCTCGAGGAGCCACAAGGGCCCGATTGGGCAAGCATAGCCCCGATCGGGCAAGGCAACGCAGCACCAAGCCTCGAGTGCTAGGCGCGCCCGATCGTGCGAGGCCTAGCACGATCGGGCGAGGTGCGCAGCAAAGGGCATCGAGCAAAAGGCGCGCCCGATCGGGTGGCCCTTAGCCTGATCGGGCGCGTGTTTCTCTCTCTACTTAGTATTTTCTCTCTCTAGACTTTTCTCTCTACCTTACTCTTGTTCTTGACTACTTTGTAATTCCGCCGTCTTTGGTACGATTTCTATTTCAATTAATTTCAGTAATTTCTTCCTTTCAATTCCTTATGACTTGTTTTATTACTTTGCTTGCTTTGGATTTAATTATGTCCGAGTAGTTTAATTCTAGGGTTTATGGGGATCCATAATTAATATGAAGGGATAGTTTGTTATTGTTGATTATTGATATTTCATGATAATTTCTTATTGAATTGTTTTAATTCTTTGCAATTGGATTATGAATCGAGCAGATGTAATTTGATTGTGAATGTTTAGCAATATTGAATTGATGAATCGAGCAGATGTTAATTTAATGTTAAAGGCTATTTTCAATAGGAACTTAGATCTAGTAAATTGCGAGAGCTTGTTAGATCTGTGTTGGTTAATAAATTGCGAGAGCCTGTAATCATGTTATCCGTGCAATGTTAATTAATTGATTGTTATGTTTTATCCCGGAATATTAATTATTGGTGAACCTATGACCCTAGGCCTTCTTATTATCGACTTTCTCTCTAAACTTAATCTCCGTAGTATAATTTCATATTAAACACAATAAATTGGTTACCTTAATAATTTAGATTATATTAATTAATTAGGAGTAGAAAGACCAGTTTCCCTGTGGATTCGACCCTACTTCCTTATCTACTTTAGCTAGATGACTTAGGTATTACTTTTGATTAGGGGATACGACTTTACCCTGTCATGGAGCTTTCGGGGATCAGCCCCCAGCTGGCGGCTCTTTGGGACTTATCCAGTCGGCCTGCATCGTCAGCTTTCCTTCGTGGGTTGCTGGAGTTTTGGTGGGATTCCACCAACACTTTCCACTTCCCATGGGGAGAGATGACGATTACCCCTTTCGACTTCTCTATGATCACGGGTTTTCCTTTCGGAGGTGAGCCTGTGGTTATGGAGACGGTGAAGGGGTCAGACGAGAGGCTGTGCGACCTCGTGGGAGACCGTCTTACAGTAACCCTTTATATGTACGCACAGTCTTGTCCGTACTTGGTTCTTGCCGACGAGTTGTTGGCTGACGAGGTAGATCGGAAGTGTACACCTTAGCAGCTGGCTAGGATATACATTGCCCGCGTTCTTTCGGTCACCATTTCGAGTGATCGGGGAGAGCTTTTCGCTATTGGGTTACTCGTTTCCTTAAGTGATTTGGGGCAAGTGAGTAACCTGAGTTGAGTGGAGGTGTCGTATGCCTGTATGCTTACAGCTATGGGCAAGGCAATCCGAGTGATGGATTCCGCAGCAGCTACTGAGGTTCCTCGGATCTCCATTTTGTGGCATGGTCGTATCCTCGAGGTGCGTATCTTAATCTTTATATATTTTTTCATCACCATTTTGGCTTTTCATTACTTGATTAATTATATTCTTTCCTTAGGCCTGGGGGTATTCGTACCTGCCTTTTCTATCCCCCAAGATACTTGGGGAGGCTCGTTTTCCTATCGGCCATCGTTTGGTCATGATAAGGAAAAGACGAGCAACTTTAGCCGGCGACTCTCGCCAGGTATTCTTTCGGCGACTCATGCGTCGGTAAGTATGATTTTGACAACACACATTTTCATGTATATATTTTTTGAACGATTTTCTCATGTGGTTATGTTTTGTAGATCGATCTTCGTCCTTGGAGTTTGTTCGTCGGGATCCCTGAGGCCGTCCGGGCAGGTATGGTTCGTTGCCGTTTCCAAGCCCTTTATTAGGGACTCTCTGTGCTCCAGAGGACGAACGCTAGGTTCTTAGGCAAGCGTGTCTTCTGGAAGTTCTCGTCCGAGGAATATTTGGTTCCTGCGGACCCTCCGATCCGGATTTTTTTACTGCGTCCGGACTTGCTGTCTACCGAGGATCGAGCTGACTCCTTTTCCAGCTTTCGTTCCGGTTAGTATTTTTCTTTTCTTTTCCTTTTCTTTATCTATTGTTTAGAACTTTAACTCTTTTATTATTGTATTTTCCGAGTCAAGCTAGGTGGTTGGGTGCCTCCCACAGCGGAGATTACGTATACTGACGCTTTCGGGTCGGTAATTCGTGAGATTCTTCCAGCGGAGGAGGATGAGCACATACCGTTTGTAGCGGAGATGGTTGAGTCAGTATGTTTATTTTGTACATGCATATTTTTTCATATATCATATACATTTGTTTTATAACTGTCCTTTATTATTATTTTTTTGGAAACAGGTTCCGCGATAGACTGTGAACGGCATGGTGAGGACAATGCATGCTTTTTTTTTTCTTTTGTTTTTCAAAGTTATTACACATTTTGTGTATTAATCTTTGTTTTAGATTTTGCAGGATATACAACAGCCTTCCGGTAGTCGCCGAGCATCCTGACTTCCACTTTTATAATATATTTTTTTTGCTTATGGAAAATGTACATATACATTTTTTTTTATTTTTATTGTTGTACATATGACACACATTTTTTGTATATATCTTATTTTATTTCCATAAGTGTTAAAAAGCGAAAAAAATTCCGAGGGAGGGAAAGGGTTCCCGACTTACCCCCCTCGAAAAAATAACAAAAAAGAAATGAAAAGGAAAAAAACGGAAAGAAAACCAAAGGGGAAAGAAAAAAAGGTAAAAGGAAAAAAAAGAACTTAAAAGAAAAGAAAATAAAATAAAATAAAATAAAAAAGAAAATAAAAAAGGAAGTTAGAAAGAAAAATAAAATAAAAGGAATGAAGAAAGGAAACAAAACTAACAAAGGCAAGCGTAGGGATTAGTCATAAGATTTCGTTGATATTTCATTATTTGGTAGTCCGAAATACGGAAATAAACCAACCAACATGTCGCGACAGAACAGGGTGCGCACAACTGGATGGGTTGTGCGCGCGACATTGGTTGCGCGCGGTAGGCGTGCGTCACTTGTAAGGTGCGCGCGGTAGGCGTGCGTCACTTGTAAGGTGCGCGCGCCACCTGCGGGTGAAATTTCCTTTGGGCAAAAATTGTCAAAAATTTACCCCATTTGGGTCTATTTAAACGTGGTTTCGTGTAGGCTTTTGATCATCTCACATTCATTCGTATTATAAAGAAAAACTATTGCTCTCTTTTTCTTTTTATTTGGTTTGAACAATGGTAAAAACATTTGAGCAACATTTGAAACAATGGGTCACTTTCCTTTCAACTGAGGATAAATTAGCTTTTAAAATATACCACCTTGACCCCCTATTAAGTTACATGCAACTTAATATAAATTTTGATTTCTTCCATGTTGCAGTTAATCATTGGGACTCAAACCATCATCTTTTCCTCTTTAAAGGGGATAAAATTATCCCATTACCTGGCGAGTTTGAGGATCTACTAGGTTTCCTTGCATATACTGTCCCCGTGACATATGCCCCTACCTTGTCAGATTCCAAACCTATGTTCCAACGATTTTTTGGCTTGAATGACAATGATATGGCCAAAATTGGGACAGAAGAAGGCGTGAATTTAATTCAATTTATTGAACATTTCTTCGCCCCTCGTGACAACTTGACTAAACAAAGTTTTAAATTCGTGCTTTGTGTTTTTGTCTTGTTGTCAATTGTTTGCTTAGGACAAGTAAAGAATATGGAGATTATTCTATGGTGTCCATCGTGGAGCAAATAGAGGGATTTTATTCACCCGCTCCTTAGCTCTGGCGGAAACTATACTTTGCTTGAATCGCCTCAGAAGAGACCCGAACGAGAACGGTTTCACGGGAATTCCACTCCTATTACACGTATGCTTTTTTTTTTACGTCGTATCTTAGCACAGCCTTGAAATTGCGCTGGCCTGACCAGCGCAATCTTACAGGATGCGCGTGAGTGGCACGCGCGACACCTGCTGGTGTAATGTCGCAAATTAATTTATTTTTTTCATATTTGGCTCATGGAGCGTTTGCGAATTGTTGATCAGCCACAAAATCTTGAGGCTAATGGAGTGAGAACGTTCCCTGGTCATCGCATTCTTTACAAACATAAGAATGAGTAAGAATGGACGTCTTTTTTCTGTCATGGGGTTCCTAACATACGCTTTGTGATTCCTTGGTGGAACATAAGTAGTATGATTGGGAATAGTTTTAATTGTCCCTACATTAGGCTTTTAGGCCTCTCTAGTACTACTTGCATCTTTCCTTGCAGGGTGATGTGACAGTATGGGATGAAACAAATTATTCCCCCACAGGATTGTGATGCCCCTAAAGATGTGAATTTTAAACCTGAAAGGATTCCTCGTTGGATTGAATATTATTCTAGCCTTCCTAAGTCGGTGGTGCAAAATCCCACGGCGAGCATAGTACTATCTTCCTTTTACAAAGCTTGGATGAATGCGGCGGACAAGGGAGAGTTAAATAAGGCTCGTCAACAAAATCAAGCCGCCTCGGCTCGCAATCTACCCAAGCCTTCGATGCATTCGGCCACTACTACTCCTTCTAATGGCCAAAATAAAGGAGTGAGAAGAAAGTTAGACTTCTCCTCATCACCTAAGGCTCGTCCAAGGGAACCCAAAAGGAAGGCTCCTCCTAAACCCGCGTAACAAGGCGTGAAGATTAAGGAACCTTCATTAAATCCTCATAAGAAGGCTCCCAAATGCTAAGGACAAGGGAAAGAGAGTTGAAAAGGCCCCTATTCCTAAGTTGAAGAATAACGTTTGGGTCAAAAAGAAAGGCGAAGGGGAAAACTTTAAGGTCGCTGAGAGTACTGCAATGGAAACTACTCCTCCGTCAACTGTGACGATTGAGGACATAGTAAAACCTTAAAGTGTTACATAATATTAGTAGTTTAATAATTTTTTGAATAAAGTGTAATCACTACTATGTTTTTTTTAATTACTTATTGTAGGGAATATTTCAAGCATCCCACACTTGAGCCCCACTGTGATCATACACTTAAAAATGGTGGCGTCCAAAGGGAAGGAAGCTAGAGCAAAAGAGTCGCCAACAAGATTTGGGAACTTGTAAACCGTTCATAGGGTGAAGGTTACACCCCTTAACGATCCAGGAGATCGTCAACTCCAATAGGTCTGGAACCAAGACTGGTGTTCGGGGACGAAGGTATAAATCCAATCTAAAAGAGAAAGAACCTGCCCTAATAATAGGCCTCTACTTTATTCTTCTCGTATTCACGTGGGCTTTCTGACTAACATACAACCAATAGGTTAACCCTAAACCTGTTTATCTATGTTGGTTGAACTTTAATGCACAAACAACTCTATTATTGGCGATCACTTGAATTATAATCAAATTAACCCTAAACAAGATTATTAATTATCTTATTAAGCGTGATTAAAAGTAAAATTCCCTTTAAATATGCATAAAAGGCGTGATCAAGCAATAACAATAACAATATATATCAAGCAACATAATAATAATCATCATAATTATAATCATAATAACAATCATAATTAAAATAATCATGTTAAAGCATAATATTATTAGCAAGATCCTAGGCATGATACTAACAAGATTAATAACAAACCCTAGCATGTCACTAAACATAAAAATCAAAGCTTTAGCCCTAACATGATACTAACATGCTATTAGGAAAGAAAATAGGAAGCATCCTAGAAATCATAATTGATATAAGCAAATCACCCTAAATATCATATAAAGGAAAGCATCCTAACATGATACTAGGAACCAAAATAACAATCTTAACATGATTTCTATATCATAAGACCAATTAAACATTTAAAGTACTTACTTCGATGCCTCGTATCTCTTCCTAATAACAAAATACAGACGTTAGTAACTTCAAGGAAAAGTATTAAAACAAACAATCAAATAATTGAAATAGAGATTTGGGACCAAAACCCTAAGAAATATCAAACCTTTCACATCAAGGGCAAAGGCAACTTCGAACTTGGCTAGGTGTGTCTACATCTAATGTATGAGGAATTTTGTTTGAGGGAAGGTTTAGAAAAAGAATAGAGTGAGAGAAAGCTTCTAGCTTTTAAAGAGAGAAAGAGAGATGATGATTGTTGATTGTAGATGATTGAAAAAAGGGGAGATATGACCTCTATTTATAGGAAAAAAGAGAGTCGAAGAATAAGAAAAGAATCCGAATTCGAATCGAAATAAAACTCGTCGGTCAACAGTTTTTGCAAATTTTGTTTTTATCATAAATTTTGATCTAGAAGTCCAAAGAAGTCATATTATATGTCTTTGGAAAGAACTTGAAGTATACTTTCCAACCCAATTGAAATCAGATTAAAATATTTTGTACATAAAAAGATATGGCCGAAATAGTAGGATGGTGTCAATTTTGAATAGAGTTTCGTATTCCTTTCATATCTTTTTCGTTATAGCTCGGAATTAATATTATAATATATCATTGGAAAGATAATTTCAAGATCTATACAATCACATAAGATTTGTATAAAAATTATGAGGCACAAAAATAATTTCTCACTGTCTTTGAACATCTTTAAATTCGAATAGAATTAGGACTTAAAAAAGGAAAGTTTTTATTCAATTTCAAATTCTATGATCTTATCTTTTTAAAAAGGATAATTAAGATCATTTAGAAACTTATGGAAGCTTATAATAAAATCCTAATTAGTTTAGGAATAGGATTAAACCTTTGGACCCTCCACATGATCATTGGGCCGTAGGTAAAATCCGGTTTGAGCTCGGTTTAGTATTTTGGCCATAACTTCCTCATTATTCATCGGAATTGGGCTTATAATATATCGTTGGAAAGGTCTTTTCAAACCCCATCCAACTTCACTATTATTGGACCCATATCATGAACCAAACTAAAATGGAATGCACGTTTTTCATAAATAGGGTAAGAAAAGAAATATTTTCAAAAACAGAAAGAAGAGATATTTTAATGAAAACATCTTCATCACTAGACTTTTCACACTTTCGCTTTGTTCGCTAATCAAATGATGTGAAAGGTATTCATCACTGGGTTTGGTTTTGGGGAGACACATTTGGGTGTCTACAGAACCCCCCACTTTGACTGAGTTTGGAGAAACTTAAGTTTCGAAAACAAAAGTCAAAGTAGCGATAGGGACAGAGAATGATTCAGAACGTTCTACGATTCTAAATCATTCTTGTAACGCCGATACCTGCAAACTAGCGTTAGGTAAATAGACAAGAGAGTTAAGAAACGCGTATCTTGCACCGTCGAGCACACGTCTCTGTAGGTAACCGATTTGCTGTTGTGACAACCTTTCACAAACTAGGGAACGCCATCTTGCTGTTTTGATGTTCACTTGTCTCAGAACAATGTCCACGCGTCTATGAACAAAGAGCTTTGAATGATATGCCCACGCGTCTCTAACCAAAAAAGCTTCTCGTTCGTTTGACGATCTTCCTCAACCTAGGGGATGTCGCCTGAAGACTGCTACGCTTGTAACTGCCTCCAATTTATGTCGTGATAGTCTTCTGCAAAGTAAGAGAATACTATCGAAGATTGCTTCGCTTGAAACGACCTTCTACCGCTTTGTGACCATCTTCCGCAAGCCAGGGAACATGATCGAAGATTGCTTAGCCTGAAGCCATCCATAGTTGTTGCGATAATATTCCGAAGAAAATTACCGAAGATCAACGCCTGTCGATCCTTAATGCTGCTTGAATTTTGCTGTTGATGCTTTGGGTGATGACAATCCTCTTTTCTTCAGGAACAGTTGTCAACACGACTCTTGTATGATGTAAGAAAATCCGATTTAAGGAAAGTTGTCAATGCCACGTAACAATCCATCCTTGGAAATGTTGCTACGATGAAGCGACAATCCGTATCTCGAAAAATTTGCCAAAATCCAATTTTGGGAAAAGTTGCCAATGCTTCGTAACAATCTGTCATAAGAACTTTGCTACGATCAACAATCCACATCTTGGAATATAACTCTTGAAAGCAATCCACCTTGGAAATTTTCCAATGCTATGCGACAATCCTTTTAGGGAAATATTGCCACAATTGACAATCCGTGTCTTGGAACTTTTGCAAAAAAGAGTCGATCGACAATCCACTTCGGGAAAATTTGCCATTTACTGAAATGAATGACAATCCACGTTGAGGAACCTTTGCCAAAATTTATGATGAGTAGAGACCTACAACAATTCTTTGTTTAATAATTTAAATCAAATTTTAATTTTGTTGTTTTCCGAGTATACATAATGTTTGAAAAATGCCCTTATTTTATCGCTAGTAAAAATCAAAATTCTTATTCAAGTGCAAAATTATGGGTTCGTAGTTCGTCATCACGTGGCGCGCGCAACGTCCAAGGTTGCACGTGCCTGTCTCGCGCAACTTATTTTGTTGCGCGTGACATCCGCACGCAACTTATTTTGTTGCGCGTGACATCCGCGCGCAACTCATTTAGTTGCGCGCAACACCTATGCTACGAGTGTTTTTTAAATATTTTTTTTATCATTATTACCCTCCCAAGTGTGAAGAGTTTTTTCGTGATGTTTGAAAAATCTAAACACTTTGAACGGTATGTGTTTTTTGATTATCCCCCCAAGTGTTATGAACTTTACCGTGTGATTCGGTAAAGTGCATAATACTTAGAATCTTTATTTTAATGCTAAGAGACATGATTGTTAATTATGAATGAACGAGTTTATTCGGATTTTTATATGTAATACTTTTTAAGTCGATCAATGTTTATTAATTGACAGATTTCATCACCACCAATATCCATTAATCGAACGACTCCTCGTAATAGAATTTGAATTACACAGTATGGTCCTATCCAATTAGGTTTGAATATCCCTCTTGGATCAGTTGGTGGACCCCTAACCTCTTTTAGTACAAAGTCATCTTCTTTAATATTACGGGGTCGTACCCTCTTGTTAAAGTGTCGCGCGATGCGTCGTTGGTAGACTTGTACATGATGCAAAGCTTTTAATCGCCATTCATCGAGGAATAAAAGCTCTTCATATCTTGCTCGTACCCATTCAGCTTCCGATAGCTTACTTTCGAGTACAATAAGTAAGGATGGTATTTCTAGTTTAACTGGTTAAACTGCGTCCATGCCGAAAACTAAGGAATATAGAGTTACTCCTATTGATGTTTGTATGGATGTTCTATAATCCCATAGAGGAAAGTGTAGTTTGTTCGGCCAGTCCTTATAGTGTTCTGCCATTTTCTTAATGATGACTGTAATGTTTTTATTAGCCGATTCTACTGCTCCGTTCATTTGGGGTCTATATGGAGACGAATGATGATGTTTTACTTTATAACGAGCTAAGAGGGTCTCAACTTCTACTTTGAATTGAGATCCCTAGTCACTAATTAGTTCATATGGAACTCCATATCTACAAAATATGTTTCGTTTGAGAAACTTTGCGACATGTTTAGAAGTGATATGGCCTCGATCCACTTAGTAAAGTAATCGATGACTACTAGTACGTACTCGTGTCCTCCTGCTCCTGTTGGAGAAACTTTACCAATTATGTCAATTCCCCAAGTCGAAAAGGGCCAAGGGGAAGTGAGATTATATAGTTCGGATGGTGGGAGGTGTTGTAAATTAGCGAACATTTGGCGCTCTGAACATTTCTTGACATATTGTATGCAATCATGTTCCATGGTGGACCAAAAGTACCCTTGTCGTGAGATTATTTTTGCAAGCATTTTTCCATTCATGCGAGGTCCACAAACACCTTTGGGAGTATTCTCCGTAAGGCGTGTGGATTCAAGGTGGTCTATACACAATAAGCGTTGATCATTGGGTCCTTTTTTGCATAATTGACCATTTAATAAACCATATTGGGCTGCAAGTGTTCTCAAAACTCGTTAGTCTTTTGATGAAGTATTTGCAGGATATGTGCCATGAGTAATGTATTGGAGGATATGATCATACCAAGGACTTTGTCCTTCGATGTCATTTATTTCCTCAATTGCATTGCAATAAGCTGATTCGTCTCTTTTATCAACACACAATGGCATCATATTTAAGTGATCTGGAATGTTGATCATTGAGGCTAATTTTGAAGTCAATATAACCAAAATGCTCGATGAGTTGCTCTAGGGTGCTTGGTATAACATCATTGTGGAGTTCTTAATTTTCCATTTTTTAAGTATATGATTTATTATCAAGCTAGAATGTAACACCCCGACCCCAAACAAATTAGGGAGGGGCCTATTGTCACGAAATACGCATCGAGGGCCAACAACTATCCCCACAGACCAACACAAGTCCTTCCGGCGCATTTTGTCCTCACTCATGCGCACCCCGGGAAAACTTCCCAGGAGGTCACTCATCCCAAGACTACTCCCAGCCAAGCACGCTTAACTATGGAGTATTCTTAGCATATGAGCTCCCTAAAAGGAAGATGCATCTTGTTGATATGAGTAGTATATCAAACTCCTTTAAAGCAATCATGAGGGGTATTACATAGAATCTCCATATACCTCTAATTTTTGCACACCTATGCTAGTTGTTACTTCTAATCCAATAATGCATGCTTCACATTCCGCGGCATTATTAGTAGCCTCAAAGTCTAGTTTGGCAGAGATT
Source organism: Chenopodium album (assembly GCF_948465745.1). Lineage (NCBI taxonomy): Eukaryota > Viridiplantae > Streptophyta > Magnoliopsida > Caryophyllales > Amaranthaceae > Chenopodium > Chenopodium album. Next base: position 34,331,765 of record NC_137847.1, read on the forward strand.
GGAGTATGTGCTCCCTCTAGACTTATGAGTAACACTCCCACACCATATCCTTTTTGATTGGATGCACCGTCGAAGTACATTACCCACTTGTCATCTTGTGTCATGAGAATCTCTTCATCCAGAAGATGAATAGTTTCTGCATGATTTGTTTGAATAGGATGTTGAGCTAGAAAATCGGATATTACTTTTCCTTTTATTGATTTTTCAGGAATATATTTTAGTTCGAATTCGGCCAACATTACCAACCATTTGGATATTCTTCCTTGTATGGGTGGTTGTTCAAACAAATACTTTATTGGATTTTGTTGTGAAATCATATGAGTGGTGTGGGGTAGCATATAATGTCGTAATTTTTTGGTTGCACACACTAATGCTAAACTTGTTTTTTCTAAGGTGCTATATTTTGTTTTATATTGGATGAATTTTTTACTTAAATAATATATTGCACGCTCTAATTTTTCTACCTCTTGTGCTAACACGGCTCCTGTGGCCATATTCGTAACGGTGATGTATAGACTGAGAAGTAGTTTGGGTACTGGTGGTGCTAAAACTGTTGGAATTTTAAGATAATCTTTGATTTTCTCAAAGGCCTCTTGGCATTGATCGTCCAATTCATGTTTTTTTTTCTTTTTTTAATTTTTTAAATATTGGCTCACAAGTCATTGTCAACTTATTGATAAATCGACTAATGTACTGTAGTTTGCCAAGGAACCCCCTAATTTCTTTTTCTGTTTGAGGGGGAGGCATATCAACAATTGCCTTTAATTTAGAGGGATCGATCTCAATACCACGTGTGCTTACTACGTATCCGAGTAACTTGCCGGAAGTCACTCCGAAGGCGCATTTTTGTGGATTCAATCGCATTTTATATTCTTTTATGCGAGTGAAGAATTTGCGTAAAGCTTTTATGTGTCTCATTCTATCTTTAGAGTTCATGATCATGTCATCCACATATACTTCTATTTCTTTATGCATCATATCATGCAAAAGAGTCGTAGCCGTTCTTTAGTATATAGCTCCTGCATTTTTTAGACCAAATGGCATGACGGTATAGCAATATGTACCCCAACGGGTAATAAAGCATGTCTTTTATTCGTCTTCTTTTGCCATTAGAATTTGGTTGTAACCTTCGTATCCATCCATAAAGGATAACATCGCATGTTCAGCCGTGTTATCTACCAATATGTCAATATGAGGTAGAGAAAAATCGTCTTTAGGGCTAGCCTTGTTGAGTTTCCTAAAATCAACACACATGCGAACTCTTCCATCCTTTTTAGGGACTAGGACGATGTTTGCTACCCATTATGGGTAATTACATACGCGAATGAAGCCTGCGTCTAATTGGTTTTGTACTTCCTCTTTTATTTTTAAAGCGACTTCAGGTTTCATTCGTTGAAGTTTTTGTTTCACTGGTTTAGAGGTAGGGTTCAAGGGAATGGTATGTTCCGCAATTTCCCTATCTCTTCCAGGCATGTCCTTGTATGACCAAGCGAACACGTCTTCGAATTCTTTGAGCGTCGATATGAGGATCGATCGCTTTTCCGGATTTAAGGTTAAGCCAATTTTGACTTCCCTTTTGTTTTCATTGGTTCCTATATTGATTGTTTCAGTTTCTTCAATTACATGATTCTTTTGTTCTCGTTCATTCATTAATTCAACCAGTTTGTTAATGTTATCATCTTCATTAGATTGATTATTATAGCAATCAAAAGATTCAAGAGAAGGCATATACTAGGAAATAGAGCTCATATTATTGAAATCAAAAGAAAGTACATCGAGAGGAGAATCCTTTTTGGGATCCTCATCCTTATAACTTGAAAATAAAGACTCAGTAATGGCCATAAGGCCTAAATTTTCAGCTTCCTTAAAATCTAGACTAGACTCATCGTCAGATTCTTCGAACATCTCCCCTTCGCCTGTGGTGATCTCTAGCTTGTCACCTTTATGGTTAATCCACTTGAAAGTCTTTCTCCATCCATGCTCAAAGGTTTCGTTGAAAGGGGTGATCAACGAGGTTGGGTCAAAAGCTTCATCTTGGATGGCATTTTTATTAGTCATCGTAGCAACATGGTTTTGCTCTAGTCCAAATAGTAAGTTAAATGCTTGCCTATCATAGCACCCTGGAGTTGGGTGTTTTAATTGAACGATTTCAAAATCATCATTCAAGAAGTAGCATTTGTGGAGTATTTTGAATCCAAGCTTCTTGATACCTTATAGAACTAGTGGTTCTAGAAAGTCATAATATGGGTAATCTTCTCCCTCCCTAACGAATTGTCCGTTGAGAGTTTGATTGTAGGATGGGAGTAAAGATATTATCCCTTTCTTGTTGTTATCTCTACGTGCTTTAATCTTAGCATCGTGTGACTTGAGTTCTTCTTTGGTTGGCTTATATCCCAATCCAAAAGAAAAGCTTTTCTTTTGGATAGGAAGTAAAAGTGATTTTTTTATTCCTATTCCGAAAGGCATCCCAGGAAAGTAACTACTCTTGAATAAGATGTTGTTTACTATTGGGGTGGAATATGGATCAAGCTTGAATGGTTCTTCAAGGCTTTCCTCCATTTCTAGTGTGCAAATTGCCTCCGCGGCGAATCCCCACATGTCCTCTTCATCATTATCATGGTTTATTTCCAAAAGTGATTGATATTTATCGCTATTTTAAGAGGAGAAGCATGTATAGTCATAGGAAGACCTTGATAGTTCAACCTAATCATACGGTGGAGCGAAGATGGTATTGCTTCAAGCTCATGTATCCAAGGACGTCCAAGAAGAAGGTTGAATGTAGGTTTAATGTCCATGACATGGAATCCAATCATCTTTTGTATTGGGCCTATGGTAATTGGTAGCTTAATAATCCCACACACCGATCTCCTTGAATTATCATAGGCCCTAATACTTTGTGTTGTTGATTGAAAGTCTTTTTCTGGATTAAGGCCTAAATATTTCGCAGTTTGTAATAGGCATACATTTACGGCAGACCCATTGTCAACTATAGTAAGAGGGATGTTGTATCCCATGCACCCCACATTTAGATATAGTGCATTGTTGTGGGTAATGTCTTTTGAGGGCAAATCATCACTAGTAAAGGTGATTGATTTGTCGGATTTTTCGCTAGTAAGCAAGCTAATGAGATCCTGTGGAGTTGTGTCCGTACTTACAAACAAAGCAGTTAGAGCATTCATAAGAGAATTCCTATGTTTTTTAGAAGTACTTAGGAGTTCCCAAATGCTAACATTCGCCTTAGATTGGCAAAGTTGTTTAACCAATGGATCTTCTACCTCAGGTGGAGGTGGTACTGGATTTTTAACTTGATTTTGAGCGGTCGAAGATCCATTTGGTTGCGTTTGATAAACTCGCCAAGAATGAGTTAGATGATCTATCTCGTTTGGGTTAGTTGTAGGACTCTTAAGCCAACTTTCTTCTAGAGGCTTTGAATGTGCCTCCATTTTAAGATGCTCCATGAGTTGTGCTTGATGTCATTGTTCATTCAAGGAGAGATTTGATAAATCTTGTGATTTCCCCAAGAAATGATCCCAATCAAGCGCTCCACCTGTTTCATTTTTGAGATAAGGTAGAGGTGGGACGACGGCATACTTAGAGACATATAACTCTTGGAAGTCATCGTCCCATAACCCACACACTTCATCAGTTGCCCCTATAAGTTAGAGGGTTCCCTATGGGAGTGATATAATTCAAAGGATTAAATGTGTCGCTTCCCATATGATCCTCATCAATGTGAAATGTCCCTAATGGGGATATATTGTTGTTGGCTTTAGGAGTGGGAATTCTCCCATCGTCTACTAGATCTTGAATTTTGTGCTTTAGGACACAGCAACGTTCGGTATCATGTCCAACACCTCTATGATAAGCACAATAGGCATTGCCATCCCATTGAGAGTTTCTTTTTTCTGGATGAGTAGGTGGTGTTGGCCCTGTTGGTGCGAGCAATCCTTTTTCATTTACGATGTGTTTGGATTGAAGGAAATGGAGGGAAAGGAAGGGAAGGGAAATGGAAAGATGAGATATCTTTCATTTGGATAAAAAATGAGGAAGGAAGGGATTTGGAGGGGAGAGAAATGGAGGGATTAAATTGTAAGAAATTTATACCTACAACAAGGGAGAGATTTGGAAGGAAAACTCACCATTCTTCCTTCCCCTCCCTTTCCCTCCCCTCCTCTTCTCCTCCCTCCCCTTCTTTTCCTTCCCCTTTATTTATCCAAACACAATGTTAGTTTTTCTAGCAACTCTTTATAGCTCACAGGAAATTGCGTTAATCTTCTTTCTTTTGTCCATGTTTTTCGAAGGTCATTATATCGCATTGTGCTATTATATTGTGTGGAAGTCGCAAATATGTCAATAGAGGATGAAGTGTTATCGTTCCCCTTTTTTTAGTTTTTCTTAGGTTGATGATGATGAGGCTTATTTGCCTTTTCGTTAGCAAGATCATCTTCAATCCTAGTAGCCGCAGAATAGACCTTTTGAAAAGTGTCTAAACCAAGGTAACGTAGATGTTTGTTGTACTTTTCATGACAATTGTCAATGAACTTTTGTACCAACTCGAGTTCAGGAGGCCTTTGGGCAAGGTGGGCCTCCTTTTCTCGCCATCTACCATAGAAAGAAAGGAAACCTTCATCGTCGCCTTGCTTAAGCATTTCAAGTTCACGCAAAGTTTATTTGAACTCTATGTTACTCTCATATTAGGTAATGAAAGCCAAAACTACATCTTCCCATGATGTTTTGAACTTAGCATCTAGCCCATAGTACCACTCTCTCGCAGCTGGGTCTAGAGATAAAGGGAAAGTCAAAGCATAAAGCTTAGGATCAAGTCCCTTTAAAGTCATGGTGCCAGTAAAACTCATTAAATGATTTTTTGGATTATTGGTCACCTTGAATATTGGCAAGTCCGTAGCTACGAACTTTTCTGGTAAAGTGAGTCCTGTAGGAGGAGCAAACTTTTCTGCGTCAAAATACTTGTTCCCCATTCTGGAACGAAGAACAAGCTTCTCCAACGACTTCTCTTTTATGGATAGTTAATCCATATTTTGTTGCAAAGCCAAAGCTTCGGCATTTTTCTTTTCAGCCTTTTCAAGTTTCTTAATTCTTCTCTCTTCGACCTCTTGAGCTTTTTCCTCTCTCAAGTGAACAATCTCTTCTCGGAGTTGCTCTGTGGTTGACATCGTTGTTGGACTAGAGTAAGTTGTTGAGGGAAGGTTGTTTGAAGGGGTGAATTGTTTGATGGTAAACGTAGAATGCAAGCGCCCGGGAGTCTTCGTTCCCAAGCCTGGAATTGGCCCTAAAGGAAGTACGAAAGGTTAAGAAGATCGATACGCTTGTTTAGAAGACAAAAAGAAGAAAAAAAGGAAAAAGACGCAAGATGCATTTGAATGGATAACATCGCCTTTAAACAATTCATTAATAATGATATTGTTTGTACGAGTCAATTGTTCTTGAGAAATCAAAAGGATCTCGTAATAGTAGGCGCGCTCAAGTAACCAGGTTGCGTGCGAAAGGCGTGCGCATCCCTGGCTCTTGCGTTGGTTGTGGTCGCGCAACTCCATGAGTTGTGCGCGCCACCTGCTCGTGCAATTTTTTTACGAGCAGTTTTTCTTTATGTTTGTGTCTTATTTTCTTTTAACGAATTTTTTTATGATACCCTTCGAATGCGACTTAAAATTACAAAGGGACAACTTCGCAATTGGGAATATAACCATACTAAAAAAGCTATCCTAAACACGTTGCATATAGTCATATAATCACATAAGTATACCATAAGCCAAGATTCACATAATGCCTTTCTAAGGTCAAAAGCTTGGGTGTCTAAAGGTACCATATCTTAAGGAACGATGCACAAATCAATAACTCAACGTGTTGACTCATGACATAGCCCTCCTAAAATTTTGTTGGCGATATGGGTGGGATGATTGTTATTGATTTCGGGATGGAATCCTAGTGTTGGCAACCCCTATTCAATGAGCCAATTCTCAAAGGTTATAGTGTGCTATGATTATGCATGATGCAATGTTGCTTGTTTGGCTTTTACTTTTGTGAAAAGGAAGATATTATGCGTTCAAGTCTCGCTCTCTAACTAGAGATTATCCAAGTTAATTCCCGTCATAACCCATAGGCAACCTAATGTTGGAAACCATGGACCATAACTAAAAATTAATCTTATAACCTCTAAGTCCCCAGCATAGTCGCCACTATAAGGAGGGTGTGCCCATCGTAGGGGATCCTTCTCCTTAAATTCCCATAGCCCTTTAAAAGCGTAGGACTTTACACTTGTTAGGGTGTATTAGGATTTGAATTCCACACTGTTTGGGGGACCTTGAATTAGAATTGATCCTATCATTACGCTTTTTTGTAAGAAACAAGTAGGAGTCGCCAATGAGTTTTAGGAAAACTCATAAACCTCGTTTATGTCTTTCTCCCAAGTAGAGTTCAAGGGATATTTAGCATGAATCGTAAGCTTACCCATGCCCAAATTGTTCTACGTGTACCCAAAAATGAGTTCGGGAGCGAGGGTACTAAAAATCTAAAATAACGTTCCATTTAGGGGGGAATCGTTATCTAAGCCCTGGTGCGGCCTCTACTAGCTCTTCCTTTTTCATAATTTCATCACCAAACAATATATGCAACGTGATACCTAAAAACTAAGTTAGTTGATTTTATTTACACGCGTCAATCATATAGGAATTACATTACAAAAGTCGTTATTCTTATTTAATGAATATTCGTGAAAAGAACAATAAATAAACAAGATTCGCCTTGACTTAGGTGATCAATCAACAATTAATTATTCAATTCTATTCTTTATTTAACACAAGATACTATGTTTAATTAATTAATTAATTAAAAGTTTATTTAAAGTGATTAAACAACATTAATTAATTGATTAAAAGTTATTTAAACAAGAAAAGGTGATTGATCTAAGTGCTCGGGAATTTACCACTTCTCCTTGCTAGATCTTCGTTTAGAACACTTATGGACTCCTTCTTGATCGGGAACATCCACCGTAATAACAAGTATTGAGGGGGTGAGTGTTTAGGACAAGAGGGTTAAGAGTACACAAGTTCATAAAGTTTCTACCAGAGTTTCGGGTTAATTTCTGTCTGTTTAAGCCTCATATTAAGCCTCTATTTATAGGGAATGGATGCATTTAGGGTTTCGAGTGTTCTACCGCAACAGGTGTCACGTGCATCTAAATGGGTTGCGTTTGACGGCCCAATGCAAGTGATTTAGATGTGCTGCTCAGGGCAGCGCAACTGGATGTCTTACGCGCGGTATTATGGTATGATTCGATTTTATATTTTTATGAAATTCTGAATCATCCACAAGCGCATCACTAGCGCGACCTTGTGAGTTGCGTGCGCCAGACTAGCGCGAATCATTGAGATGCGCACGGATTTTTTTTGCGGCAGCTTTAATTTTATAATCCGTCAAAATTAGGTTTTAACCTCGGGCTTAAGCCTAATTATGATCGGGTTTAATTAATTAGGGCTTTAGTTCATTTTGTTTTTGGGTTAGGCTAGATGTTTTGCATTTTTGTGGCTCGATTAGTTGTCCATAAACATTCTTCACGTTGATCCATGACAAGGGAATAATCGCGTCGTCAAACGACTACACCTAGATCAAATACAATTTATACAACCTAAACAAACCTAATACGAGTATAAGGCAAGCATAGGGGTCGAACCACAGAGAACGGTTAAACACCACCAAATGTTATCGACAATTAAGCTAGTCCGGAATAGGAGATAAATAAACTAAAGTCTAAAAATGCTAAAACAATAAATAAAACATTAAGGGAAATGGTTTAGGTATAGCATTCACTTGAACATAAACAAAAGCATAGAAGTTGAATTAATTATGAACTAAACATGCTCAAATATCGAAATAAAGGATCCAATCTAGCCGCCTTCCGGGGTCAATTGGCTTCTCCTAACATAGCCTCTATGTTTCCACATTAAAACCATATACTAGGAGGTACTATTAGATAACAATCGATACTAATGAACCTTAACTAAGTCAACTTCCGTTCCTTGTTAGCAAAGATTCACCTTTAATCAACCAACAATGTGCACTTGCAAGAAGATTAAAGAATATCAAGCATATAAAGACTTTAATCACAAATAAATCAACTCTAAACCTAGAACATGCTCAAGATCCAACTACACCACAACCATCCCCTTAATGGGGAAAATTACTCACTAATCATGATAATAACAAGATTAATTCACAAATAACCAAGAATCAACATGATTAACAAGCAATACCAACAACAAAAATAATAATCAAAATAAAGCAATAAAAATAGAGGAGAGAGAGTTAGAGATTCTCATTGATTGAAGATGTAAATCAATAGAAAAGATGATCAATTTCTTCTTCAAAATCCAAGTTCAACAATGGTGAAACCCTCACTTTCTCTCTCTAAACTATCCTAACCCTAAGCTAAACCTAAAGAGAGAAGCTCTCCTAAAAACTAATTAGAGAGTAGAATAAAATGATGGATGATAAGTTCTATTCTAATTACCCTAAAAATGGGTATACATACTAAGCTAAAAAAAATAAGAAAAATAAATAAAGAAAATAAAAAGAAATAAGAAAAGAGAAAGGAAAAAGAAAAATAAAAATAAAAAGAAAAGAAAATAATTGAAACCCAAATCCCCCAAATAACAGCAGACCCCCGATTCCACCTCCTTCATTTCGTGGCTGCTCCAATTAATCATCACCGCATCAGCCCAAACAACCATCATCACCACCGTTCATCAACATCATCATCATCTAGCATCACCAAATTCTCAGCCTTTGGATTAGTTGAAGGAATCGTGGCCGTTGAAGCTCATTAATTCCGTACAACATCACGTGAAAGACCGGAGCGGCCGCGGCAGGGCATCTCCCGGGCATCTACTGAAAGTTGGATAAAGGCTGGAGAACAGAGGGCCGCGCCCGCAGCAGCAGAAGCCGCGCCAGCGGTGGTCTGGGTTGCTCCTCGCTGCTGCGTTGCTGCTACTCTGTTGCTGCTGTTGTTGGCGCTGTATGGTGGTGTGTCGGGGATGAATTGGCAGTGGTTCGGTTGTGAATTGGTGATGATGGTGGTTTGCGTGGTGGGTGCTGTGTGTGGTGTTTGATTGAGGGAGTTACGAATTGATGGGAGGTGTTGTTTGGTTTGGTTGTTGCGGGGTGTTGGGTGGTGTCGGTGTGATGGATGGTGGTTGGTTTTGGTAAGGTTGGAGTTGCGGGTTGGTGTTGTTGATGTTGTGTTATGGCTGTGGTTGCGTGGGCTGGTGTTGTTTGTTGAAATTGGGGTTGTTGGTGGTGTGTGGGGTGTGAGGAGCAGGGGAGTGAGGAGAGTTAGAGCAGGGGAATTGAGCAGGGGAATTGAGCAGGGGAGAAGGAGAGTTGGTGTGTGTGTGGTGTAGGATAAGGTGATGGTGTGGTGAAGGTTTATGGGCAGCAGCTTGACTTTGAAATCCGTGTTTCAACCCGAAAACATACCTACACAACCAAGGATACACATTGGAGAATCGGGACATAAAATAAGATAAAATAAAATAAAATGAAAATAAACAAAGGACGAAATAAAATAAAACCACGACAAATAAAATAAAATAAATAAAATAGAAATAAATAAAATAAAATAAAACAGGAAAATAGACTAAAACTAATAAAATAAAGAAAATAAAATAAAACACACCAAAATTACCAAAATAAACTAGAAACTTTATTAAAGAGAAAACAAGAGAATAAAAGGAAAATAAGGGAAAATAAACACGGAAAAGACTCTAAAACTACTCCTTAGGAGTGACATAAATGTCACTCATCAAATTCCCCCAAGCTAAGCCTTTGCTCGTCCTCGAGCAAAGTTAAGACAAAAGAGAACAAGAAGGAATTATTGAAAGCAAAAGAAACAAAAAATAGAAACAAAGAGAAAGAATGTACACTAACTCACTGTCGTAGGAATCACGGTTGTTTTTAGCTACAACAAGCCCTTAAAACCCCAAAGTCGCCTATGAGGACGAGTGAGGTCTCGTGAGGGTTTCCTAAGAGCTTACCCCACAACTCTCGACAAAAGCCAAGGCAAGACAACAAAAGGAAAAGGAAAAGAAACACGAAGACAAAAAGCAAAACACAAGCTCATATATGGACAAGAGATGAGGACAAGTACTAATGAATGCAAACCTTTCTAAATGGACAAATGTATGCACGTTCCAAGATGTCAATGGTTGATTGAAACATAACACATGCTAAGCATAGAGAACTACTTAGGTTTCAATCCACCCTAGCCCCAACCAAACGGGCCACGTTCTCTCCACTAGTTTCAAATCAACCCTTAAGCTAGCTTCTCAAGATTCCGCGAAGGAACCGGAAAAAGATAAAGAAATGAAAAACTTTGAGAAGGTAATCCCGACGTCTCAACTATGCATACTCTTTCCATAGGTTTGAAGTCTATCTCCCTCCACCGTTCTTTTGGCCTAACCCACTAGAGTCTAAGGGTCTTTTTATTGGTTGTAACGTAAGGCTAAGGGTTAAGGCGGGGTAAAAATTTGAAATTTGGTGAAATTTCCTAAGTGAAGCAAAAAGTGCGGCCGACACTCAAAAATAACTCAAGAATTCACTAAATATCAAGCAAAAATACCACTAATGCCATTCCCCCAAGCTTATTCAACACAAACACACAATATTCCCCCCAAGCTTGAACAAAGCATTGTCCTCAATGCTTAAACTAAGGAAGAAAATGAAACCAACTAAAATATTTTTGTTTTTTTTTTTTTAACTTTATTTATTGTCCTTGCCTTTTTCCAATTATGGACGGCTTTTTCTTGAAACTTCATTTGATTTTCATGAATTGCATCATTCATCACAAGCTCAACTTTAACCAAATCTCAAAGTGCTTCTTGTTTATGATCAACAACTCAAAACTCAAACCTCACATGCCAATGCTTCACTAACTAAAAGGGTTGGTAAACATAGGCCATTAGGTTTGTAATGTGGTTTAAACAAGAGCGGGAAACATAAGGCTCAAATTGGTTAGCAAGTAGGTTTATGCAAAATAGAAAATCAAATTTGTAACAAAATAAAAAGAAGATAAAGAAAAATGAGAAAGAAATGCCCTTTTCCTCCCCTAGAGTTCTTCGGTCACGATCTTGGGAGCTATAAGTCAAAACAAGGATCAAGACATGCATAACTAAGGATCCAAATGTGCCACACAACAAAGTGATGAAGGCTAGAACAATGTTACCTCACACGGGATTATAACTAAGCAAATACCAACTAAGGGTGCCGAATCCACTATAGAGAGCAACACCATCTTACCACATACCACGTGAACTAGGGCTTCATGGATTCCTAAAAGTTCTTAACCCGGCTACCTTAGCATGTAATATCCTAGAGTCAACCAATGACACTCTCAAACCGTGCACACATTAACCACTTAGGAAGAAAGGCATTCAAGAGTAAACAAATCCAAAAGATATAATGTCCAAAATAAGTACAAACAAAACACATTTTGCTAAACTTGCCTTGAAGTAAACAAAAATATTTTTGGATTTTCCAAAAGCATGAAAAACATGGAAATGCATATACTCAAGTGCATGACAAATATGAATCAACATCCCACCAAACATGATAGAATACCCTCCCCCAAGCTTGAATGAAACCAAGCTCTCAAATCATAAACGATGAAACCAAGGAGGGGAAAACAAGGAAAAATTAATCCAACATTACCAACACATGATCTTCAAGTCACAATAAGTAAGAGAGAGAGGGAAAAGAAGGATATTACCGGATATGGGATAAGTGCAAAATCACACAAAAACCCGAAATAACCTCATATGAGCCACAATCTCTACAAATAAGGCTTGAATTCCACATGATAGATAAGTTGAGGCACATTTCCTTGATTCTTGATCATCACCAATGCGCAAGAGTATATCAAGTTGTGTACCTAGTAAGGAACACAAACACGTCCATGAGAGAAAATCTAATCTAAAGACAAAAGAAAATGAAAGCAATAAAACACGGGTTACTTCCCGCAAAGGCTTGCTTAACGTCCAAGCATGACCAATCTAGTAAATAACCCGACAAAGATCGCAAAAGCTTGTCATATGCATCGGCAAACATATCAAGAAATAGAGCATACGCGATGCTCATATGGCAAGCAAACATAAAGTGCAAGGAGACTTTATGTTTGAGAGAAGGGGGAAAAGAAAAAGTAAAAGAATCAAAAGAAAAATCAATAAAATAAGAATTAGAAAAATCAAAACTAGAACTAGGAAAAGAAAAGGGAGGAACAAACGCATTTTGTTGCTTTTTGGAAGGTGAAATTCCATCATTGAGTTCAAAAGAAGGGTAATGGGGAGCTAAAGAGATTAGGGGCCCCTCAATCGGTGGAACTTTGAGGATATATGGAAGTGAGATAGGGCAAGAAGGAAGGTTGGTAAGCTTTCTTAAAAAGGGGGTGGGGATTGAAAGAATTGGAATGGGTACCTCACTCACAACTTCAATCACACCACCTTGCATTGAAACACAAGCCTTTTCCTCCAAAGAGTTCCCTTCTAACACATCTTCACTACCCTCAAAGAGTTTGAAAATGTCCTCAACCACCAATTGGGATTCTTCACTCTCAACAAGAGCATGGTTTTCATTCTCAACATTCCCCAACTTAACATGATCAAACATGAGTATCTCATCATCACCACAACCCATCTTTTCGCTTAACAACCTCAAATTAGTTTCTAAGTCCACCAAAATGGGATCTTCAATGGGTTGCAAAGAGTGTTGAGGTTCAAGTTGGATAGAGGAGTGGTTTTCAAAATTTCGTCAAATGAAGTATCTTCCATACACCCTCTATCGCTTTCAACATCATCATCATAATCATCCTCAACCATGCACTCAAAAGCCCAACTAGGTTCAACCACATGGGAGGGGGGAGAAGAAGGAAGGGCATTTGTTTGGGATTGAGCTAGGTGGGAAATTTGGCTCTCAAGTGCCTCTAGCCTAGCTTTCATCTTTTCGTTATATTCTTCTTTCTTTTCCCTCATCTCATTAACCTTCTCCATCATCTCATTGAGCTTCTCCATCAACTCTCCCTCCTCTCTATGTCCCATTGAATCACCCTCACAAAAATGTTCACTGGATTCATGGGAAAACTCATTTGGAATCATGTTGGAAAAAGAAGAGGTAAAGGGAAGATCATACAAGTGAGGATTAGGGGTATGGGGAGAATCATTGACATCCATGCAGACATTTAACGAACATTGAGAAAAAGCATGAACATTATCAACATTAGGATGCATCTCATCATAAATAGCACACAAGGGGGAGGGATTTACATCATGGGGAGCATAGGAATCATCATTAGAGTGCATGCAAGAGCTAGAAAAATCACAAGAATTAGCATTATTCTCTTGCTCATAACTATCCTTGGCAAAACACAAATAGAAATCCCAAGCCTCATCCAAAGATTTGGCTCGAAATTGACCATTACACATGTTTTCAATCACCCCTCTAGTATACTCATTCAAACCCCAATAAATGACTTCACAAGCCTCCCATATGGAACAACCATGGAAATTAGAGAAGTCTTCAAACCTATTAAAGTAGACCCAAAAGGGTTCATATTCAAATTGAGGCAAAGAGGAGCAAGACATCTCATTTTGGACAAATTGATCCATGACTCAATGAAGACAAACAACAAGCAACCAAACAAGAAAGCTCAAGAATATACATAAACAAAAACAAAAACAAAAACAAGAAGAGAAGCAAACCAAAATAAAATCATACACAATGGACTAGTCTCAATAAGATAACACAACGGTAATGAAAGTCATTCCCCGGCAACGGCGCCAATTTGACAAGGGAATAATCGCGTCGTCAAACGACTACACCTAGATCAAATACAATTTATACAACCTAAACAAACCTAATACGAGTATAAGGCAAGCATAGGGGTCGAACCACAGAGAACGGTTAAACACCACCAAATGTTATCGACAATTAAGCTAGTCCGGAATAGGAGATAAATAAACTAAAGTCTAAAAATGCTAAAACAATAAATAAAACATTAAGGGAAATGGTTTAGGTATAGCATTCACTTGAACATAAACAAAAGCATAGAAGTTGAATTAATTATGAACTAAACATGCTCAAATATCGAAATAAAGGATCCAATCTAGCCGCCTTCCGGGGTCAATTGGCTTCTCCTAACATAGCCTCTATGTTTCCACATTAAAACCATATACTAGGAGGTACTATTAGATAACAATCGATACTAATGAACCTTAACTAAGTCAACTTCCGTTCCTTGTTAGCAAAGATTCACCTTTAATCAACCAACAATGTGCACTTGCAAGAAGATTAAAGAATATCAAGCATATAAAGACTTTAATCACAAATAAATCAACTCTAAACCTAGAACATGCTCAAGATCCAACTACACCACAACCATCCCCTTAATGGGGAAAATTACTCACTAATCATGATAATAACAAGATTAATTCACAAATAACCAAGAATCAACATGATTAACAAGCAATACCAACAACAAAAATAATAATCAAAATAAAGCAATAAAAATAGAGGAGAGAGAGTTAGAGATTCTCATTGATTGAAGATGTAAATCAATAGAAAAGATGATCAATTTCTTCTTCAAAATCCAAGTTCAACAATGGTGAAACCCTCACTTTCTCTCTCTAAACTATCCTAACCCTAAGCTAAACCTAAAGAGAGAAGCTCTCCTAAAAACTAATTAGAGAGTAGAATAAAATGATGGATGATAAGTTCTATTCTAATTACCCTAAAAATGGGTATACATACTAAGCTAAAAAAAATAAGAAAAATAAATAAAGAAAATAAAAAGAAATAAGAAAAGAGAAAGGAAAAAGAAAAATAAAAATAAAAAGAAAAGAAAATAATTGAAACCCAAATCCCCCAAATAACAGCAGACCCCCGATTCCACCTCCTTCATTTCGTGGCTGCTCCAATTAATCATCACCGCATCAGCCCAAACAACCATCATCACCACCGTTCATCAACATCATCATCATCTAGCATCACCAAATTCTCAGCCTTTGGATTAGTTGAAGGAATCGTGGCCGTTGAAGCTCATTAATTCCGTACAACATCACGTGAAAGACCAGAGCGGCCGCGGCAGGGCATCTCCCGGGCATCTACTGAAAGTTGGATAAAGGCTGGAGAACAGAGGGCCGCGCCCGCAGCAGCAGAAGCCGCGCCAGCGGTGGTCTGGGTTGCTCCTCGCTGCTGCGTTGCTGCTACTCTGTTGCTGCTGTTGTTGGCGCTGTATGGTGGTGTGTCGGGGATGAATTGGCAGTGGTTCGGTTGTGAATTGGTGCTGATGGTGGTTTGCGTGGTGGGTGCTGTGTGTGGTGTTTGATTGAGGGAGTTACGAATTGATGGGAGGTGTTGTTTGGTTTGGTTGTTGCGGGGTGTTGGGTGGTGTCGGTGTGACGGATGGTGGTTGGTTTTGGTAAGGTTGGAGTTGCGGGTTGGTGTTGTTGATGTTGTGTTATGGCTGTGGTTGCGTGGGCTGGTGTTGTTTGTTGTAATTGGGGTTGTTGGTGGTGTGTGGGGTGTGAGGAGCAGGGGAGTGAGGAGAGTTAGAGCAGGGGAATTGAGCAGGGGAATTGAGCAGGGGAGAAGGAGAGTTGGTGTGTGTGTGGTGTAGGATAAGGTGATGGTGTGGTGAAGGTTTATGGGCAGCAGCTTGACTTTGAAATCCGTGTTTCAACCCGAAAACATACCTACACAACCAAGGATACACATTGGAGAATCGGGACATAAAATAAGATAAAATAAAATAAAATGAAAATAAACAAAGGACGAAATAAAATAAAACCACGACAAATAAAATAAAATAAATAAAATAGAAATAAATAAAATAAAATAAAACAGGAAAATAGACTAAAACTAATAAAATAAAGAAAATAAAATAAAACACACCAAAATTACCAAAATAAACTAGAAACTTTATTAAAGAGAAAACAAGAGAATAAAAGGAAAATAAGGGAAAATAAACACGGAAAAGACTCTAAAACTACTCCTTAGGAGTGACATAAATGTCACTCATCAAATTCCCCCAAGCTAAGCCTTTGCTCGTCCTCGAGCAAAGTTAAGACAAAAGAGAACAAGAAGGAATTATTGAAAGCAAAAGAAACAAAAAATAGAAACAAAGAGAAAGAATGTACACTAACTCACTGTCGTAGGAATCACGGTTGTTTTTAGCTACAACAAGCCCTTAAAACCCCAAAGTCGCCTATGAGGACGAGTGAGGTCTCGTGAGGGTTTCCTAAGAGCTTACCCCACAACTCTCGACAAAAGCCAAGGCAAGACAACAAAAAGGAAAAGGAAAAGAAACACGAAGACAAAAAGCAAAACACAAGCTCATATATGGACAAGAGATGAGGACAAGTACTAATGAATGCAAACCTTTCTAAATGGACAAATGTATGCACGTTCCAAGATGTCAATGGTTGATTGAAACATAACACATGCTAAGCATAGAGAACTACTTAGGTTTCAATCCACCCTAGCCCCAACCAAACGGGCCACGTTCTCTCCACTAGTTTCAAATCAACCCTTAAGCTAGCTTCTCAAGATTCCGCGAAGGAACCGGAAAAAGATAAAGAAATGAAAAACTTTGAGAAGGTAATCCCGACGTCTCAACTATGCATACTCTTTCCATAGGTTTGAAGTCTATCTCCCTCCACCGTTCTTTTGGCCTAACCCACTAGAGTCTAAGGGTCTTTTTATTGGTTGTAACGTAAGGCTAAGGGTTAAGGCGGGGTAAAAATTTGAAATTTGGTGAAATTTCCTAAGTGAAGCAAAAAGTGCGGCCGACACTCAAAAATAACTCAAGAATTCACTAAATATCAAGCAAAAATACCACTAATGCCATTCCCCCAAGCTTATTCAACACAAACACACAATATTCCCCCCAAGCTTGAACAAAGCATTGTCCTCAATGCTTAAACTAAGGAAGAAAATGAAACCAACTAAAATATTTTTGTTTTTTTTTTTTTAACTTTATTTATTGTCCTTGCCTTTTTCCAATTATGGACGGCTTTTTCTTGAAACTTCATTTGATTTTCATGAATTGCATCATTCATCACAAGCTCAACTTTAACCAAATCTCAAAGTGCTTCTTGTTTATGATCAACAACTCAAAACTCAAACCTCACATGCCAATGCTTCACTAACTAAAAGGGTTGGTAAACATAGGCCATTAGGTTTGTAATGTGGTTTAAACAAGAGCGGGAAACATAAGGCTCAAATTGGTTAGCAAGTAGGTTTATGCAAAATAGAAAATCAAATTTGTAACAAAATAAAAAGAAGATAAAGAAAAATGAGAAAGAAATGCCCTTTTCCTCCCCTAGAGTTCTTCGGTCACGATCTTGGGAGCTATAAGTCAAAACAAGGATCAAGACATGCATAACTAAGGATCCAAATGTGCCACACAACAAAGTGATGAAGGCTAGAACAATGTTACCTCACACGGGATTATAACTAAGCAAATACCAACTAAGGGTGCCGAATCCACTATAGAGAGCAACACCATCTTACCACATACCACGTGAACTAGGGCTTCATGGATTCCTAAAAGTTCTTAACCCGGCTACCTTAGCATGTAATATCCTAGAGTCAACCAATGACACTCTCAAACCGTGCACACATTAACCACTTAGGAAGAAAGGCATTCAAGAGTAAACAAATCCAAAAGATATAATGTCCAAAATAAGTACAAACAAAACACATTTTGCTAAACTTGCCTTGAAGTAAACAAAAATATTTTTGGATTTTCCAAAAGCATGAAAAACATGGAAATGCATATACTCAAGTGCATGACAAATATGAATCAACATCCCACCAAACATGATAGAATACCCTCCCCCAAGCTTGAATGAAACCAAGCTCTCAAATCATAAACGATGAAACCAAGGAGGGGAAAACAAGGAAAAATTAATCCAACATTACCAACACATGATCTTCAAGTCACAATAAGTAAGAGAGAGAGGGAAAAGAAGGATATTACCGGATATGGGATAAGTGCAAAATCACACAAAAACCCGAAATAACCTCATATGAGCCACAATCTCTACAAATAAGGCTTGAATTCCACATGATAGATAAGTTGAGGCACATTTCCTTGATTCTTGATCATCACCAATGCGCAAGAGTATATCAAGTTGTGTACCTAGTAAGGAACACAAACACGTCCATGAGAGAAAATCTAATCTAAAGACAAAAGAAAATGAAAGCAATAAAACACGGGTTACTTCCCGCAAAGGCTTGCTTAACGTCCAAGCATGACCAATCTAGTAAATAACCCGACAAAGATCGCAAAAGCTTGTCATATGCATCGGCAAACATATCAAGAAATAGAGCATACGCGATGCTCATATGGCAAGCAAACATAAAGTGCAAGGAGACTTTATGTTTGAGAGAAGGGGGAAAAGAAAAAGTAAAAGAATCAAAAGAAAAATCAATAAAATAAGAATTAGAAAAATCAAAACTAGAACTAGGAAAAGAAAAGGGAGGAACAAACGCATTTTGTTGCTTTTTGGAAGGTGAAATTCCATCATTGAGTTCAAAAGAAGGGTAATGGGGAGCTAAAGAGATTAGGGGCCCCTCAATCGGTGGAACTTTGAGGATATATGGAAGTGAGATAGGGCAAGAAGGAAGGTTGGTAAGCTTTCTTAAAAAGGGGGTGGGGATTGAAAGAATTGGAATGGGTACCTCACTCACAACTTCAATCACACCACCTTGCATTGAAACACAAGCCTTTTCCTCCAAAGAGTTCCCTTCTAACACATCTTCACTACCCTCAAAGAGTTTGAAAATGTCCTCAACCACCAATTGGGATTCTTCACTCTCAACAAGAGCATGGTTTTCATTCTCAACATTCCCCAACTTAACATGATCAAACATGAGTATCTCATCATCACCACAACCCATCTTTTCGCTTAACAACCTCAAATTAGTTTCTAAGTCCACCAAAATGGGATCTTCAATGGGTTGCAAAGAGTGTTGAGGTTCAAGTTGGATAGAGGAGTGGTTTTCAAAATTTCGTCAAATGAAGTATCTTCCATACACCCTCTATCGCTTTCAACATCATCATCATAATCATCCTCAACCATGCACTCAAAAGCCCAACTAGGTTCAACCACATGGGAGGGGGGAGAAGAAGGAAGGGCATTTGTTTGGGATTGAGCTAGGTGGGAAATTTGGCTCTCAAGTGCCTCTAGCCTAGCTTTCATCTTTTCGTTATATTCTTCTTTCTTTTCCCTCATCTCATTAACCTTCTCCATCATCTCATTGAGCTTCTCCATCAACTCTCCCTCCTCTCTATGTCCCATTGAATCACCCTCACAAAAATGTTCACTGGATTCATGGGAAAACTCATTTGGAATCATGTTGGAAAAAGAAGAGGTAAAGGGAAGATCATACAAGTGAGGATTAGGGGTATGGGGAGAATCATTGACATCCATGCAGACATTTAACGAACATTGAGAAAAAGCATGAACATTATCAACATTAGGATGCATCTCATCATAAATAGCACACAAGGGGGAGGGATTTACATCATGGGGAGCATAGGAATCATCATTAGAGTGCATGCAAGAGCTAGAAAAATCACAAGAATTAGCATTATTCTCTTGCTCATAACTATCCTTGGCAAAACACAAATAGAAATCCCAAGCCTCATCCAAAGATTTGGCTCGAAATTGACCATTACACATGTTTTCAATCACCCCTCTAGTATACTCATTCAAACCCCAATAAATGACTTCACAAGCCTCCCATATGGAACAACCATGGAAATTAGAGAAGTCTTCAAACCTATTAAAGTAGACCCAAAAGGGTTCATATTCAAATTGAGGCAAAGAGGAGCAAGACATCTCATTTTGGACAAATTGATCCATGACTCAATGAAGACAAACAACAAGCAACCAAACAAGAAAGCTCAAGAATATACATAAACAAAAACAAA
Organism: Chenopodium album; assembly: GCF_948465745.1. NCBI lineage: Eukaryota > Viridiplantae > Streptophyta > Magnoliopsida > Caryophyllales > Amaranthaceae > Chenopodium > Chenopodium album. The sequence continues at coordinate 34,351,767 of NC_137847.1, forward strand.
AACAAAAACAAGAAGAGAAGCAAACCAAAATAAAATCATACACAATGGACTAGTCTCAATAAGATAACACAACGGTAATGAAAGTCATTCCCCGGCAACGGCGCCAATTTGACAAGGGAATAATCGCGTCGTCAAACGACTACACCTAGATCAAATACAATTTATACAACCTAAACAAACCTAATACGAGTATAAGGCAAGCATAGGGGTCGAACCACAGAGAACGGTTAAACACCACCAAATGTTATCGACAATTAAGCTAGTCCGGAATAGGAGATAAATAAACTAAAGTCTAAAAATGCTAAAACAATAAATAAAACATTAAGGGAAATGGTTTAGGTATAGCATTCACTTGAACATAAACAAAAGCATAGAAGTTGAATTAATTATGAACTAAACATGCTCAAATATCGAAATAAAGGATCCAATCTAGCCGCCTTCCGGGGTCAATTGGCTTCTCCTAACATAGCCTCTATGTTTCCACATTAAAACCATATACTAGGAGGTACTATTAGATAACAATCGATACTAATGAACCTTAACTAAGTCAACTTCCGTTCCTTGTTAGCAAAGATTCACCTTTAATCAACCAACAATGTGCACTTGCAAGAAGATTAAAGAATATCAAGCATATAAAGACTTTAATCACAAATAAATCAACTCTAAACCTAGAACATGCTCAAGATCCAACTACACCACAACCATCCCCTTAATGGGGAAAATTACTCACTAATCATGATAATAACAAGATTAATTCACAAATAACCAAGAATCAACATGATTAACAAGCAATACCAACAACAAAAATAATAATCAAAATAAAGCAATAAAAATAGAGGAGAGAGAGTTAGAGATTCTCATTGATTGAAGATGTAAATCAATAGAAAAGATGATCAATTTCTTCTTCAAAATCCAAGTTCAACAATGGTGAAACCCTCACTTTCTCTCTCTAAACTATCCTAACCCTAAGCTAAACCTAAAGAGAGAAGCTCTCCTAAAAACTAATTAGAGAGTAGAATAAAATGATGGATGATAAGTTCTATTCTAATTACCCTAAAAATGGGTATACATACTAAGCTAAAAAAAATAAGAAAAATAAATAAAGAAAATAAAAAGAAATAAGAAAAGAGAAAGGAAAAAGAAAAATAAAAATAAAAAGAAAAGAAAATAATTGAAACCCAAATCCCCCAAATAACAGCAGACCCCCGATTCCACCTCCTTCATTTCGTGGCTGCTCCAATTAATCATCACCGCATCAGCCCAAACAACCATCATCACCACCGTTCATCAACATCATCATCATCTAGCATCACCAAATTCTCAGCCTTTGGATTAGTTGAAGGAATCGTGGCCGTTGAAGCTCATTAATTCCGTACAACATCACGTGAAAGACCGGAGCGGCCGCGGCAGGGCATCTCCCGGGCATCTACTGAAAGTTGGATAAAGGCTGGAGAACAGAGGGCCGCGCCCGCAGCAGCAGAAGCCGCGCCCGCGGTGGTCTGGGTTGCTCCTCGCTGTTGCGTTGCTGCTACTCTGTTGTTGCTGTTGTTGGCGCTGTGTGGTGGTGTGTCGGGGATGAATTGGCAGTGGTTCGGTTGTGAATTGGTGATGATGGTGGTTTGCGTGGTGGGTGCTGTGTGTGGTGTTTGATTGAGGGAGTTACGAATTGATGGGAGGTGTTGTTTGGTTTGGTTGTTGCGGGGTGTTGGGTGGTGTCGGTGTGACGGATGGTGGTTGGTTTTGGTAAGGTTGGAGTTGCGGGTTGGTGTTGTTGATGTTGTGTTATGGCTGTGGTTGCGTGGGCTGGTGTTGTTTGTTTTAATTGGGGTTGTTGGTGGTGTGTGGGGTGTGAGGAGCAGGGGAGTGAGGAGAGTTAGAGCAGGGGAATTGAGCAGGGGAATTGAGCAGGAGAGAAGGAGAGTTGGTGTGGGTGTGGTGTAGGATAAGGTGATGGTGTGGTGAAGGTTTATGGGCAGCAGCTTGACTTTGAAATCCGTGTTTCAACCCGAAAACATACCTACACAACCAAGGATACACATTGGAGAATCGGGACATAAAATAAGATAAAATAAAATAAAATGAAAATAAACAAAGGACGAAATAAAATAAAACCACGACAAATAAAATAAAATAAATAAAATAGAAATAAATAAAATAAAATAAAACAGGAAAATAGACTAGAAACTTTATTAAAGAGAAAACAAGAGAATAAAAGGAAAATAAGGGAAAATAAACACGGAAAAGACTCTAAAACTACTCCTTAGGAGTGACATAAATGTCACTCATCAATCCAACACAAGGATGGTTTTATTTATCATTATAGCACTTCCTGTCGGGACAGGAGGCCAAAAGTAGATGTCTACACGCACTAGCTAAGTTGGTGTCAATGGTTCGAATTCTAAGAGATACAATCAGAATGACATTAACCATAGAAAGAAGATATGAGCTGGCTTATGTTCACGCACTTGATGATGAACAAGACTCACAGGAAGAAGATGAAGAGCCATTGTACACGGACATCCTTAATTATGTGACGAAGGGAGAATACCCTCCTAACACTGATAAAAGGGCACGCCGTTCTTTGAGGCTCCTAACCTCACATTATGTGCTCAGTGGAGAACTCCATAAGAGGACCGCACAAGGGAGAAACCAATTATGCATAGCTAAGAAAGAAGCACACAAAACCATGGAAAACCTTCATGCCGGGATATGCAAAACGCATATGAATGCTAAGATGTTAGTCCAAAAGATTCAACGACAAGGTTATTATTGGACTACCATGGAGAGAGATTGCCACGAATATGTCAAGAAATGTATGAAGTGTCAAGTTTACGCAAATTTGTAGCACGTTCCACCTTCACTTCTCTACACATACCCTTTTCCATGGCCTTTCTCTACTTGGGGAATCGACATCATTGCAAAGATAATGCCAACAGGACAAGGGGGACACGTGTTCATCCTTGTAGCAATCGATCACTTCACCAAGTGGGTCGAAGATGCTTCCTATGCTAAGCTCACAGCAATACATGTAGCTCAATTCGTTGAGAAAAAAAAATATTATATGCGCATTTCCAATTCTTTGTGCCTCATGAAATGATCAGTGATAACAGGACGCATTTCCAAGCCGGCGTAGAATTATTACAGAAATATCACATCAAACATCATAGATCATCACCTTACAAGCTACAAACCAATGGTGCGGTCGAATCGGCCAACAAGAATGTAAAGTCCATCATCGAAAAGATGACGAAAAACCATAAAGATTGGTCGAGCAAGATACATTTTGCTCTTTGGGGTTATTGAATTTCCATTCGTACATCAACCGGGGCCACCCCTTCTCTTTAATCTTTGGAGTTGAAGATGTATGACCAATCGAGTTAGAGATCCCTTCTCTACGGATTGCGTTAGAAATCCAACTAGATGAAGTCGACTGGATTTGAGCAAGATATGATGAACTAGTCTTACTAGACGAAAAACACTTGGCAGCTTTGCATCATGTCCATACCTACCAACAGCGTATGGAACGACACTTCAATAAAACAGTCAAGACTAGTAATATCAAAGAAGGCGATTTAGTTCTTAATGCACTTCGTAAAAATGTGCTAGATCCAAGAGGAAAATTAGGCTAAATTGGTCAGGTCCATACATTGTCAAAGCTATCCTATCCGGTGGAGCGGCACCTTTAGTAGACATGGATGGCAACGGTTTCAACAATTTAACTAACTTGGATCAACTTAAGAAATTTTATGCTTAAATGCATGGGTTCAAGACCCGATAGAGCTACATTTGGCCTGATTTCTTTTAAGGGTACGTAGGAAACCCCTCAAAAGGGCCCGACCACTTTAAAAATAAAAATCCCTTATTCGTCAACCAAAAAGAGTGTACAAGGCAGCAGAATATGAAAAACTAAGAAAAATCGCATAGCAGTGAGTACCGCGCCACAGCAGGACACACCGCAATGTGGAACCAACACCGTGTCACGGCGTTCCACACCGTTACACAGCATAGTCCGTCGTGACGCAGCAGACATGCTGTGACGCGACAATTAGATTTTGCGGAATTTTGCAATTTTTATTTAATTTTGTTGTTCTACGATTATTTTGTTCGACAATTATTATTATTCTTCCATTGCGTCTGACTTCTTGACTCGGATAAATAAAATTAAAATATATGAAAGTCATTCTAAGTTTTAATTAAGGCAAATATAAACATATTATTATTAATGTAATAAATGTCACTACAACTATTGGCATCATACGCCTTATTTAAACTTAAAACTTGAATCATAAAAACAAAGCAATATTGGTCTAATACTTCTTAGCCTTAGGACCTTCTTTCTTCTTTTCAACTAGGTCGGCCTTCACCATTAGTGTGTCCTTTGTAGCCCGAACCGTCACACCTCTAGTAGAGCTTTCAACCCTTTCACCTCTTTCAGGTTTCTTAGGTTGTTTCTCCCTATACACCATCTTGTCTTTACCCTTTCCTTTCACCCAACTTTTCTTCTTAGGCATGATAGGAGTCTTAATATCTATTCCTTGTGTTCTCGGACCAAGACGATCTTTAGGAGGTGCCTTCTTACTTCCAAGTCGTTCCTTTACATCACCACAAAACTTACGTGATCCAACTCGTTCCCTCCTACTTCGAGGATTCAACCATGACTTGTGTGCACTAGATAAGGGTGGAGGAGGTTGATTACTCGCAAAAACGGTCCACATAGGCCTTCCAATCCAATATGTCTAATACTTATGAACATTACTTTCATGCAATGATACTTCACGAGGAATATCATTATAGCGTGGAACTACTTGTTCAAGTCCATATTGTCGCATCAATCGAGAAGGGCAATAAAAAGTCAACTTTGAAAGACTAGGAACACGACAATACGGAGTATCATTCATCCCGACCATCCTAGTAAGCCTCCACCAAGGCACCACCCATCGGATGGAAAATTCTCTCTTCGAGAAGAACAACTTCCAATCATCATAAGACATGTTTGCAGAATAGTTTTTCTTCCTATGAACTAAATCATTGGGACCATATTTTTCAATATCGTCAGGGGATTTAAAAAGTTCCAAGCGCTCCATCACCTAAAATTGCGAAAAAAAAAAGAAAAAAAAAACGCAGATGGTCTGTAAAAAAATAATAAAAAAGGGCATAAACACCTTGACACAGCAAGCAACACCGTGTTGCGACACACAGTACCGTGACACGATGCATGACACGTGTCACGGTTATTAAGAGGAACATGTTTTACCTGCAATAGTACTAGAGAGCCCTTCCTGACGGCTTTCTGGTCAGATTTTGCTTCATCAAGATCACGTAGAGTTTCTCCAAGGCAAGTAGGCATAGGGGATCTTCCATATTCAACATGTTCAAGCACATAAGCTATACCAGCATTTCCTACTCTACTGTTTGCAAATAAAAGCTTGCTAAACATGCAAAAAATATAAGCCCTCCTACCGTATACATGATATATTTCAAAGCGGGCTGGGCTCGGGACGGGCTCGGGCTTGGCTCGTGGCTTGGCTCGGGTCATAGGGCCATGAATAAGGGGAAGCTTGGAATATGGGAGTAAGTGGGAGAGGACATGTGACACAAGGAGAGTATTGAGTGGGGAGCAAGTATGGTCCCCTACTCTTCATGTGGTCCTCACCAACCCATCTCACATAGTAATGCCACTAGTAGATTTATTATTAGTTTGCAATTTTAATTTAATTTAGCTTTAAATTAATTTGTGAAATTTCATGATCCCACATTGATGGGATAGAAATTCCCACTCATACTTTCCTCTATAAATACCAACTTTGGGTTTTGGAGTAAAGTGCTTGAGTGGGAGTTAAAAAGAGCATTCCATAATTTTTGGGAAAACTCTTAAACTCACATAACACTCGGGTTTAGGTCGGACCTTGCTAACCCCAAGGTAGTAGACCTTAAAGTTGTGTTCGCCCATTTGTGGGTGGATACCGTCGGAGGTGCGGCGCTTGACGTGCTAGTAGCTTTCAAGTAAGAGCCCCGGGTTTTGGGCGAAGCTCGCCTCGAGGGTAAGATTCGTTATCTTTTCTTTGTGAATATTTATTTATGCTTTGTGATTTTAATTATTGCGAGTGGTTCCTCGGGAGGGGTTGTTTCTGCGGTGAGTCGGACTCACCAAACCCCAACAGCGGTATCGGAGCCCCGCTCGTTTATTTTTATAATCATGTTTTTCAAGGTTTATTTTTGGCTTAATTTTCTGGTTTATGTTGCTAATTAGATTAGTAGCTCAGTTATATTTATTTAATCCCGTTTTTAATGTCGAATTTGGCCCAGAACCCAGATTTTCGCCCAAGACTAGTGAATTTTGGGTGGAAAACGTGTTCTGGAAAGGTTTTTACCCCGTTGGAACTGTGATTTTAGCCAAATTCTGACCAGAAATGCCTTTTTCGAGGGGTTTTTCGTTTTTGACGAAAAATTTTAAGTCTTTTCTAACTTTGAAATTAATGGCATAAATTGTTGATTATATGGTTGATTATTTGCATATTTTTCTGCACTTTTATGTCCCCTTAAAGCACACTTACTTGGTAGTATTTGATGCTTAAAGGTTGATTTATTTTCACATAATTGCAAACTAATTGCTTTTTAGTGTGAAAATTTTATTTTTGAAGCTTCCCAAGTGTTAAAGATTCAATCTTTATTTGTGATAAGTGATTGAAACTTTGAAAACCACTAAATTCCATGTTATTTTGAATTGAACTTTGTTGTTTTAATCATTTTGAGTTGATTAGAAACATAAAGTTTTGATTTTTGTGATAGAAATTTGGTTATCTTCATGTTGGAAGATATAATTTTCAAGGATTCACAAATTTTAAATGTTGGAATTTTCATTTGAACATTAAAGTTCATATTTTTCCAACTTCCCTTTACTTTGTCAAATTCTCAAGTTTAATTTAAATTGATTAAATTGAAAGTGAGAAATTGCCTCAATTTTATTTTGCACCAAGCTAACCCAACTTAATTAAAGATGGTTCTTGGAATTATTTTGGTTATTGCACTTTGAAAATTTTATTAAGTTAGACTTGTGTTAAAATTTTACTTTGCTCACTAAATTAGTTCTAAAATTAATTTAGAATTAATTATTTTTGTCTCGCGGAAAAGGGATCAAATCCCAAGGTAGTGGCACGCAAAACGAGGCAATGCACCATCATGGCGAGCCGGGCTGCACAGCAGCCCGCATGTGGCTGCCACGGTGGTTGCGCCGCCTCGATGGTGGGCCACACGCGCGGCAGCAGCCACGCAGAGCAGCAGCTCACGCGCGGCAGCAGCAGCCACGCGCGGTTGTGCTGTGGCAGCGGCTAGCGGCCGTGTGCCGTGGGCCGTGTGTTCGTGGTCTTGGCGTGTGCGTATGCTTGGTGCGGTGAGGTGATTAGCCGTAGTAGGCTTGATGTTAATTATTTTGCCGTTTATTTATTTTAATTAATTTTGTTTAAATAAAATTTTGGGAGGCTAGGCCTCGGGTTTTTGAGCGGCATTGGCAAAATTTCATTTTGACAAATTTGGGTGCTACCGACTTAATTAATTGGATTAATTAAAGAAATGCGGAATTTAGTGGGAGCTTCAATTATTAATGACGTAATTTATATAATCGGTTAAACAACTTTGACTAGTTTTAATTAGGCGTGTTAATCGGATTAACCACCTAGATTAGTTACTAGTGCGCGCGTTGTTTGAATGCATTTTACTTGTTGTTAATTTTGTAAATTGCATGGGTCATTCACAAATAGTGAATGGATGTATGGAATATATATTTTCTCTCTCTCTCACAGGTTTTATGAAATGGCAACTAGTGGGACCCGACTAGGATAGTAAATACGGACTACGTGCCGTTATGTATTTTTGTAAATCTAAATACGGTCTACGTACCGTTAAGTATTTTTGTACTTTAATATTTAGATTATTCCTAGTTATAGACACTAGTTTTTGCATACTTTGGTTAAGTCTTGAAGACGGCGTATCTTGGAAGACAAAGCCTTGAAATGCAAATGAAGACCTTTTGAAGATATGAAGATTTCAAGGGGTCATGCTAGTTGCCAATATGCATCTATTATTTCTCTTTATATTTTATGGTTATATATATGTGTGTGAAATATTCGATAGATGCATGTTTAGGTTTTCTTGATGTTGCGATGATTAGTTAAGTTCACTTAAATCAACCAACATAGAAATCCTAGGTCCCTAATAATATTGAGTAAAACTTGCCTTTCCAAAACAACACTTACTAACCGGACGATTGTGATGGTAGGCTACGCCAAAGCGAGGTGTCATCACTCCTCTATGGGGCATAAGGCACACCGGGTGTGCACGTTGGTTTTGGTTTAACTCATCGGTATGAGTGAGGAGTCCTCACATACCGTGGCAAAAGAGATACATCGTCAAAGATGCATTAGATGCGACGATTGTCTAACCAAGAGTGGCTTAGAGCCATTAGCAAGGCAATGCTTACCGAGAAGATTGAGTGTTTAAGACAAGCCAAAGCATGCTTAACCACTCTTTGTTTCTTTGGATCTTGGAATTGCCTTATTTTCGCCAAATAGGGACAATTTTTATGCGTAAAAAAGATGTTTAATAAGATTGAAGTTTGCATGAATGCTTTTAAATTTCAAACTTATTATGTTCTTGATAAATGGTTATACTTTGCACTTATATTCATAGTACTCTAAATCAAATATTATTGTTTCCATGATTGGTAAAGGAAATCCTTGAGAATAGTTCTCAAAGACAGGAAAAGCATTTCTAAAATACAATTCTCATAAATGACTTCTATAAATAAGTCCGAAAGGACGGTTGGACATCATGTATTCAAAATATTAGGTAGTTTTGATAAAACATGAGGTATGGAGTTGCAAACTCAAGATTGTCAATGTTTGACAACCAACGTATCTTTTCGCATCATACATAATTGAGTAGGACTCATTGATGTAGTATTCGAGTAAGAATTAATGGAAAAGTTGGAGTTTTGTTTTACGGCGCACTAGGTGCTTGATTATGCCTAACAAAGTATAAGAGTCAAGGTACTTAAAGAAATGATTCTTAAAGTAAGATTATGAGATATTGTATGATAAGAAATATAGGAAAGGAGGAACGAAGAAAAGGAATTAGATTTCATTTCAACTCATGAGTTCATGTTATTGTAGTTAACTTAGCAATTCATTATCTTCACAAGTATCGGATACTGCTTGAGTGTTCCACTATGATAGTGACCTCAAACTATTGAAGTTAAGCTAAGTTATCGACTTACAAGCTTAGAATGAAGCAAGAAGAGCTACATCAGTTGTAAGGTCGTATGTTTTGTTTAAAGACCTTTTAAGCCAAAGGCTGGAACAAGTAATGGTTATTATGTTCCATAATCAGCAATTGATCCGTTTACACACGGAAAGACTCACATTCAAAATAATGAGCAATAGTTGCGAGATTTATTTGAATGGCATGACTATCCAAGCGTTGAGTTAAGAATGCTTAATTATAAACAAACATTTCTCTAACATGATAAACTCACTAAGTTCAAGTCATGGGCTTGATTTGTGTTCCAAACATCTTTAGCAAAGTCACATCAACAAGAACGTACTCAAGGCTCTATTAGATAGGCTCTTGATAGTTGCTCGAATTGGAATCGTTCTAAGACAAGAAAGTCTTACTTGTTGAAACCAACAAAGCAGAGAGCTATTGTTCTCGGTATAGACAATTGACTCCGAAGGCTAAAGAGGATTCAATTACTTCAACGTTTCACAAAGAATTTGAAAGGATATGGCTATATTCATCAAATGTGAACAAACTTGACTTGAGTAGCTCAAAAGTTCAGTGAAGTACATGATCGACTTAGCAAGATATCAAAACGTCTAGATTAGATCGAGCGATGTTTGCTTGAGCCAAGCGTGACTATCTCAAAGTTATGAATGGAAAATTTCATAAATAACTCCACAAAGAACATGGTGTGTCTTCACGGAGACCTCGGTGTCATTTGAAAATGGCTCGAACGATGATGGTTCACAACCTTTCCTATAAAGTTCTTAAAGATTTGCACAAATGACTAATGTTACACTAAACAAAATGTCGAAGCTAAGAAAGGACGCCATATTTAGTTATGGATAGAAATAACTTCTAAAAGTCTTTTCAAGTATATGTCTAAGGCTCTTAGTCTCAGTGGGAGTTCACTAGCTCAGTGGGAGCAAAGTGGCTCAGTAGGAGCTAGGTGACTCAGTGGGAGCTGAATGGCTCAATAAAGACTAAGATAGCTCAAGTAGGAGCTAACTGTTTGTTTCACAACGAACTTTTACCCAAAGACAATATACATGTCTCTTTGTAAGCATTCAAGTGAGACTACGGGTATTACCTCCACATCCTAATTGAGAACGAAAAATGTTTGTTGCTCTAAGTAGTGTCTTTCTGGAAAGTAAAACGTTTCCAAAACGACAAGTGGGAGGAAAATGAACTTGATGACCATCGAGCTTAGCAACAAACTAGAAATGAGAATCTCGGAAGACCTTAAAGGACTTCATGATAATGCTTGATCAAGAATACTCAAAAGGACTTTACAAGTGCCTTAAAAGAGAATTCATTACTCACAAAACATTAAAGATGTTGGAGTAAGATCAACATAATAAAAGGGCTTTGAAAGCGCCTTAAAACTCAGTGTTTGATGCAATTGCCCCGTATAGGTATAGAATTCACCAAAGGCTTGGATTGAATCCTATAAATTTTCTATTAAGTTAGAAACAAACCTAAGACTTACAAGCATACTATTTACTATTAGATAGTAAAGGAATAATGTCTTGTAGGATAGCTACGACAAATCCAAATTCCGAATAATGGTTAAAAGCCATGAAAATCCGAAATAGACTCCATGTTTGAAAATCATGTTTGAAACTTGATTAATCTGCATGAAAGGTGAAAGACCCATCGATTGCAAATAAGTTTTCAAGGAGAAAACTAACAAATGTGGAAATGTATATGCATACATAGCTAGATTGGTTGTAAAGGATATAATTAATTTCAAGGAGTTGACTTTAATAAAATCCCATTCACCAATCGGAATGATCAAGTCTTTTCGTGATTGATGTAGCAAAATTGCGCTCATGAAATATGGCAAAATAGATACCAAAACCGCCTTCCCAAAATGGAATTTTGGAAGTGACTATGGAATAGTCTAAGGGTTTTGAAAATCTAAATAATGCTAGATTTGAAAGCAAGCACATGGAATCCGTCATGGGATTAAAGGAAGCATTGCATGAAGGAATTGGAACGTGTTTTCTCATAAAGTTAATAAGAGGATTGACTTATGGAGAAACATAGAAATTCTGATGAACAAGAAGTTTAGTGGGAGCAAAAGTAATGGTCCAACAAGATGTTTACGAACTCTATTGTGAAACAACTATCAAATGCTAAATGCTTAGATTTGAAAGTATTTTCGACAATGGACCGAGCTAAAGACGATACTTAGTACATGTTGGGAATTAAGTTCTATGGTATAGACTTAATTAAAATGTTTAAATGAGTAAAGGAAATTACCATGTTAAACATGAAGGACTTTGAAAGGCTTTCGACCCATATGTATGAAGCTAAGTAAATAGTATAAGCTAGGCTAAGTACTAAATCAAACAAGAAAAACTCTAGTAAGAGACTCTCAATCATATCATATAGCGAACAATTTGGCAAGACTCAGTGTAACTTTATGAGTTAAATGTCACATGGATGGAATAAAATTGAGAATAATTCTAGAATTAAATCCATCATGTAAAGCTATGATATGGAATCGTCAAATGACTTACATGCTTAGAGCATGTGAAGTACGTATATAATACCAATCGACATTAATCTGAGTATAGTCAAGAACATCCAAAGAACTTAGATAAGTAGTTGGATGAGTTTTTGACGCATGGAAACAAATATAATTTGAGTTTTGATGTTGCAAGCACAAACCTTAACAAGGATTAGATCCTTAGCAAGGAAACCATTTATAAGCACGAGGCAAGAAGTGTCGTGGCTTGAGAATGGTAACATGGATGTGCATCCATGTATAATGTGTGGGAATTTAAGGAAAATTTCCATGATCACAAGTGATTAGGGTATCCCAAATCGTTGTGAGTCGCTTGGAGTAAAACCCAAGCAAGGCATCATCGGGGAGTCTACTAAAATATATGTTGAGAATATTGTTGCCTTAAAGGCAATAATAAGATAGATGTTAAATGGAAAGGTTCGTTGTTGAACATTAATGATTGTAGGTTGTCAAGTAGAAGGTCTCAAATCATGAAAATGAGTGGGAGCCATTGCTTGGACAATAAATCCTGAATCACATGTAATCCATTAACACTCTCAAAATTTTATCATCTTATTATGGAAATGGTGGATAATGAAGATGCTAAGGTTTGCAAAGTAATTATAACTAAACCTATGCAATAAGTGAACGACAACATTCATAATTGCATGAAAGAAATCAAGCATATCAAATATGAGTGTGATTTCTATGAATGTTTTATGAAGAGTACTACTCTTACTTAAAACATTTGGGAAAAACCATTTATCATAAGATGAAACATTGTGAAGTTTCATAGTGGAATAAAATATTTCTAAATATTCCACAAAACTATTTAATTGTGTTTTAGAATTAAATAATGAGTCCATTTGATTTTAATAAATATTCAAAATAGGGTATCAAGTCAATGGCTTGGATAAAGAAACACCTATTAAGTGAACGTTGAATATTTTAATCGAAAATTATCCCTAATCAAGGTCGTATTTTGTGGACGAATAATGACCGTCAGAGATTAGTGTGTAGTATGATTTGTAGCACCGTTTCTTGTGCTATGAGGATACAAGTCATTTGCACAGGTATTGGTTTAGAACCATACTGGACAGACCTATGAGGATGCTTTAAGAGATTAAAAATCGTCATAAGTATTTTCTCATTATTACTATCGGAACTCTTTTCCTTTGACCATGAGTAGTGGGAGATCTCTTGTTTGAGTACTGGTCCGCTTTGGTATCCGCCAAACGTCTGCCGTAATTGGGGATTATAAAGACGGATATCGGGCGGGTGAGTCCTCTTAGTAAGAGAAGCTACATTACAAGACTGGAAATGTCCCCCTACTAACAATAGGAAACATGTCTTGTTGTTTACAAGGCCTCTCGAAGAGCAAGACTGTGAAAAATGCATGGCCGTGCTCAGATGGATTTTAGAAATCATCTGCTTATTAACAGTCAAACTCGGATTTCGAGAAACACTTCTGGATGTAACAGAGATGACTAGTGATCTTACTCTGTAGTTCATGAAGAGACATGAAGAGACATAGGATAAGGGCTATACACTAAATGCACACTTGTCCGGAAGGACAAGTGGGAGATTGAAAGGAATGGTGTCCTTCGAACAAGTGTATTATTCTGATAGCGGGTTCAGAATTATTAGAAAGCTAATATATACAGTAAGGTCAAGTGATCGGAATGCCTAGGTGGAGGCCGCTTCCGATCAGTAATATTAATATAATTAGTATTACAGCTTAATCTTGACTGAACCCTTCGGGTCACACCCAAGCAAATATATGCGAACCAACTCGACGAATTAATTCGGAAGAAATTAATTCGTCGCCTGAGTGTTAAATATTTAGACGTCGGTAATTCGAGCTTAGAGCGTCGAAACCGATCGTCGGAAGTCGAGTTTAAAATGATAAAAGACGAGACGCGCAAAATAATAATAAATCGACCATATTCCCGAAAATACCCCTAGCATCGGAGTGCCCCGAGCATCCGAATTCTAGGGGCCAGCCGCGGCTAGGCACAGCAGCAGCCGCAGCCGCACCAAACCGCACAGCAGCAGCTGGTGCGGGCTGGGCTCGGGTCAGGTGCGGGTTGGGCTCGGGCTTGGCTCGTGGCTTGGCTCGGGTCATAGGGCCATGAATAAGGGGAAGCTTGGAATATGGGAGTAAGTGGGAGAGGACATGTGACACAAGGAGAGTGCTGAGTGGGGAGCAAGTATGGTCCCCTACTCTTCATGTGGTCCTCACCAACCCATCTCACATAGTAATGCCACTTGTAGATTTATTATTAGTTTGCAATTTTAATTTAATTTAGCTTTAAATTAATTTGTGGAATTTCATGATCCCACATTGATGGGATAGAAATTCCCACTCATACTTTCCTCTATAAATACCAACTTTGGGTTTTGGAGTAAAGTGCTTGAGTGGGAGTTAAAAAGAGCATTCCATAATTTTTGGGAAAAATCTTAAACTCACATAACACTCGGGTTTAGGTCGGACCTTGCTAACCCCAAGGTAGTAGACCTTAAAGTTGTGTTCGCCCATTTGTGGGTGGATACCGTCGGAGGCGCGGCGCTTGACGTGCTAGTAGCTTTCAAGTAAGAGCCCCGGGTTTTGGGAGAAGCTCGCATCACAAATTCTCCAAAAAGGCGGGTGTACATTAGTTTATTGTAATACAGGTTAAAATTAGAGGTGTCAAAACTGAACCGACCCGAAAAAAACTATCCGTTTTGAACTGTAACCGATCCGATTTGATTCGAGAAATTCAAGACCCAAACCCGATCTGTAACCGAACTGAACTCAACCCGAATCCAAATTCGACCCAATCTGAACTTAACCCGGCACCGATTTGATCCGACCTGAACTCAACCCGAATCTGATTTGACCCGACCTGAACTCTAACCGAACCGATTTGATCCGACCCGAGTCAACCCGATCCGAAATTGACCCGGCAAATAACCGATCTAATCCGATCTGTTTTGACCCGAACTGATATTAACCCGACCCGATTTTAACTTGATTTGATTTTTACCCGATCCGAATTTAACCAGGCCATAATTAATTTTTGACCTTTTTATTCAAGTTCTTATACTGCTCCGTTATTATTAATAAGTTTACGTTTTTTACTACAAAGAAATAATCCAGAGTAACAAGTTTACTTCATGTATATACCAATTATATAAAATTATTTTCTAAGCTTTATATTCATCTCATCTAAAATTTGCTACAAATAGTTTGTAATACTTGAACATTAAAACCTCTTCTTTTAACTCGATAAAATATACTCCGTATGATACATGAATGACTTGATATTGACCCAATAATAAGGTAAAAACTCAATAATAACTCTAGTTTAAAAATAACCTTATTTAAATATGAATTGGGTCAGCTCGATTAAAATCCAACCAAACACAAAAGGAATTGAATTGAAATTGACCAATTTAATGAATCAACGGATCAAGCTTATCTTAATCAAACAGAATTTGACCGAACCGAAATCAACCCGACCCTAATTCATCCGACCCGAAATTAACCCGGTTAAACCCGTTTTGAACCCGACCCGAATTTATCTGAACCGAAGATGAACCGATCTGGAGTTGATCTGGCCCATATCCGACCCGGACTCGATAGACCATGACCCAAATTTGATCCGACCCGAATTTGACCCGACCCAACCCGAATAAGAATAATTTTGACCCGAACATATCCGATCCAAACAGACCCGACCCGAATAGACCCGACCCAAACTCCATCCGATTATCCAAATTGACACCTCTAGTTAAAATTATATTACAAGTATTTAAAGTTACACTTTAAACTATAAATGTTATTATTTTTCTAATAATGAATTTTATATTATAAAAAACTTATAATGTATTAGATTAATCATATTAGTCTTTATAGTATGCAATCATGGATGTGATTGATGTATAAGAAATTACACATTTAAATAAAATTTCAAACCAAAGATAAATTAAAAGTTACTCTTTAAGAAGTTGAAGTTACCGTAAAAATAGTTAAAGTTACCCTCAAACTGTCTATCTTTCAATAAAATAATATACACCCGTCTTACACAAGAATTATTGGACTTCACATGTGCAAGCTTGACTTGACCTTACCAAAGTTTAATGGTTTTTGAGGGAGCCTTGCCATAGAAATTTGGAAAGAAGTTCACAGGGGTTATAGAATTTGTTATATACACCCGGGTGCACTGTACACCCATCTAACTCAAGGTTTGTTTTTTGTTTTTCATTTGATGAGTAAATGATATACAATCATCAAAATGAGAACAAAATATTCTTGAGTCGGTGCACCCGATGTATATAACAATCTCTAGATCGAGGGGTTAAACTTATGGTGTAATCTCTGTTTTTGTTGTTAAGAGAGTCACAACTCACAAGGATTGATATCTATTTCAAAAGTAAATTGATTGGGAGACATAAAATGAAGTTCATATTTCATCCTCATAGTGTGATTCAATTTTGACTTGAATCATTTAAACTTGAAAGTTTATATGGTAAATCACTTTCGATAACCATTATTTTTGGTAGGGGTGAAAGTTCGTTTTGCGGTGTGGATTATAGCCCAAACCGAAACCAAACCACATTAATTCGTTTTGGGATTTTTTAAACTACACGGCACCAAATTACTATTGAAACCGAACCAAAACACACCATTTTAGATTCGGTTTTTCAAAAGAAAACCAAACCACACCAAAAATTTTCATCCTCTTCCTTTTTGCTCCATCTAACTGGTCATTCACTCCAACATAGCTCACATTAGTTCACATTTTAAGACATGAAAAAACATAAGTTTTATTATTTTTTGGCTTTATATATGTAGGGTAGAAATTAGTATTTGGCTAGGCTATAATTTGGATATGGACCATAATTCGGTTTGGATTTCGGTTTTTGGTTTTTCAAATCTTAAAACCGAAATCAAAATCATATTAATTTGGTTTTGGGATTCCTCGAACCGCACCAAACCATATTAGAAAAAAAAAACCGCAGCACATTTCTAATTTGGTTTGGTTCGGTTCTAAACTGCATTAGTTTCATTCCTAATTTTTGGAATGCTTTTGCTGAGCTTATTAAACTTATTTAGTTTAAACATAATTTATCTTTGTTTGTCTATTATTAGAGGAAGTTGTTACTATGTATATTTCGTGTAATTTACTTTGGATAACCATTATTATATTTTTGAAAGTCTTAAGCATCTATATATATATATATATATATTAAAACTCAATGGCAAGGATTGTAATCTTGCCACGTGTCGCCAATTTCGTCACGTGTCTGCATGTCACCTAATATTACTAATCATACATCAATGTTTCTTATAATTTATTAGCATTAATATTTGAACCCAACCTCATATTCAATAAAATTAAACTTTAACTAACCACCGTTCCAATGACATCTTATGATAATAAAATTTTATTAAAAAGAGTTATTCATGTTCATAAATTCTAAAATTTTAATTGTGACAAACTTATATGTGTATATTTTAACAACAATATGATTGCAAAATTAATTTCATTTCTTCCAGTTACTCTCTTCAACCATAATTCATATACGTAGTAGACTAGTAGGTTATAGTTAATTAAAATATATAACCCAAAAATTCAAGGTTTTTCTTTTTGACCACCAAATATGTTTACTTGAAGGATTTTATTATGATAGATGAATAATAAAAAAAATCCTTGATACAGTACAATATAACATTTAGGTTGCTGCATATTAAATAATGAATTTTGATGTTCAATTATATTTAAAATATTTAACAAATGATATTATTTTATAAAACCACCGATATATTTCACTTTATTTTGTTATAAATTTTTATATACAAACAATTACCCGGGGCATCGCGCGGACCAAAAACTAGTTCACTTGTAATTTGTTAATGTGTTAGGAGTTATAATTTAAATTATAAGTGAATTACAGAGTCAATAAATGATTTACACGTGATTTTTTCATACATTTTAAAATTAATTTTGGCAAGATTTCATTTTTCTGTTAGATTGCCAAGTTACATACAATGGGAGCTTCAAAAGTTGAGTTAGGATCAACAAACTAGAATTATTGTATCCAATTATGTAATTTGATTTTGACTTATATTGAACTAAATGATCTCAAAAGTTAATATGGTAAATTAAATCCAACAACTAGGTCAAGAATAATAATTAGGAATCTGTCAGGAACATTAAGAAGTGGAAACTGCTTAAACCAAGTTATTTCAACAATCTCAAACAATTTAAAAGATAAGAAAGTTTTATTAAGTATACAATTCAAGGACTTGAGGGAAGAAGAGCCACCAACTACTAGGCAGGGTTCTTCTCAACCGCTCTCAAGTCTATCGCAGTAACAGAAATTATATGAGTAAACTCCTTGCTTTCCAATATGACAGCAACCAGGCTTACAAACTAACTAGAGTCCTCGAGCTGATATTATCAATTGCTCTCTATTTTCGTATTCAACTGCTTGAATTATCTTATCTTGAAATTTTCCTTGATTAATAAAATTTTGAAAGAAATACGGAGTATATCTCGTGTCTTGCTTCCCCTCTTATGTTGATGATGTAGAGCTTATAAGTAACATGGAGCACTCCCTTGAAGAAATCAACATGAACCGACCTAAATTCCCAAACTTTCAGATCATATAGCACAATCTGCATGACTGCTTAAATGAACAAGTTCCGTGGGTTGGACTATAGGTTCAGTAAATGATCTCAGCGCACGCTACTGAACTAAATCAATAGAAGATCAGTAATACAAATCAACTAGCAAGATTAGTAATAAAATTATAACTCTTACGATTTGTTAGTTTAGACGAACTACTATTAAGAGGGGGGTGAATAATGGTAGGTTCCAATAAGGTAAACTTTTGCGGAATTTAAAGACAGAACATAAAGGGGACTTAAAGAACACAACAAGATTTTACGAGGAAACCTTCCAGGGCCCAACTGGAAGTAAAACCTCGACCCTTCTCGGGATTTTCAAACAAACTCCACTATAATAGGGCAACTCCTAGTTACAACCTATTAACGCAGACCTTTCTCACAAGTTCCACCATCAACACTTGCTACCTGATAGGACCCTATCGTACCCAACCTAAGTCCCACTTAGATTCACTCAGCACTCCCGAAGTGCCTACACTCGGCTTCCTACCTGAAGCTCACTCATTGTGCTCTCACAGCTACCACTCGAATTTTAGAGACTTTCAAACTCCTAAACACATACGAATTTTAGAGAATTCAAACTCCTAACTCAAATGTGATTGTCAAGAATTCACAAACAGCCCAAAACCAATTACAACACAAAAACTCACTCTAATATATAAATGGAAATCTACACATGAAACCCGAAATCAAAATGATAAAGCTTAAACCTTTTGACAAACTCACTCTTAAGCACTAAGTGATTTTCACGCTTAAAACTCTCACTTTTCTTCGATGTATCATTTCTATATTTATAGAATTTCCTCAGCTAACAAAGTAAGTTTTCTAGAAAAATGATAAGTTAAACAGAAATTCAATCTTATCATTTCAAAACCGAAACAAACTTAATCTCGATTTTAAGAAAACCTTTTTCTGTAAAATTCATTTTATTAAAAGATAAAGTTTTATGAAAAGATAAAACCAAGTCAACCAGATTTTAAAAGATAAAATCAAATAAAATACTTTTTCATAAACTTAAACTTATCTTTTACGAATTACCTAGTTTGCCAAGCTCTATCTGATTTCTAATAAGTTTCATGTATATCAACCAGATATATATTTACATCAACCTAGAAAACAAACTTATCTTTAATACAATCTAAGTTATGAAGTTCATCTTTTTCGGTTGATATCTCGAGCTCTGTACTGGTCCTTCATTGTTGAGGTTGTGTTCTAGCATTACACCGGAACCAGGTCGTTACAACCCATTGATAAGTTCCTGTTAGGCAACTCCTTGTAGTTCCATCCAGCTATGTTTAGAGAACTTCTTTCTGGAACTCTTCTTCTGACTTTGCTTGTCATCCTAGATCTTCTAAAGTTCCTCTATTTCAGTTCCTACTTCAACTCCCAGAGTTTACTTGTCTTGCAAACATCATAACACTAGAAAATTCTTATTAGACAAAATTTTGCTCAATCATAGACATCATCATCAAAACCTCATAAGGGTCAACAATTTCCCCCTTTTTGATAATGACAAACTGAGCAAACTTCTTGGGATAACAAGGTAAAGCAGAAGGTTAGTTTTTTCATTTTCCAATTTTTTTCTCTTTTTGTTTTATAGACTAAAGAAAATATTAAACAAACTCATATTGAAAGAAGACAGAATGAAATGATCAAAAACCAAAAATAAACAAAAGGAAAACAAACAAAGCAAAAAAAATGGAGAAAGGAGCAACCTTGATACTTACTCAACTGGAACTAGAACAACTTTTGCTTCCAAGTTTGCTCTTGCTTTTCCCCCTTTTGGCATTATCAAAAACCTGGCTTTTTTGAGTTTTATACATCTAATCACAGCCCCACAAGCAATTCATTGAGTGTGGGATACTGGAAGCAGCGCTAGCTAGTTCTCTTAAGCCAACACTTTCACACAAATCAACCTGTATTTTCTTAACAAGCAATGCATTCACATATAGACAAAGTTCCAGATTATATAAACATGACAAAATTCAACCATCCAGAATAGTTTAAAGTTATTACAAACCAAGTTCCAAAATATTCAAACCAAACTTAGTTAAAAAACATCCAAAGAAAACATAACGTTGTTCCATAAAAACCAACACAGGAAATATATAGTAAGCTAAGAGGTAGGCTGAGGATAGACTACAGGGTTTGACAGCTTGATCAGTCATCAAGTTCCTTGAGAATCTGCTCAAGCTCTGGTTTGGTTTTTGCTTGTGCCTTCCCTTGAGTCAGAATGCTTCTCTCTAATGTTTTCACCTTCCCTGCCATATCTAGAAGTTGTCCTTCTACCTGCATAAATCTATTAGATAGATCAATGAGTAATCCTTCAGCTCCTTCTTCCTCTTCACTTAACTCCAAAGGTTCATTGATACTGGTTTTAGCCTGAGTTCCAACAGACAACCTTCTACTTTTCCTAACAGGCCCAGTCAGTTAGGAATCCTCCTCCTTCGCCTTTGATTTCTTTGCTTCATACTTCACACACTTCCCCCTTACCACTACAAGACTTAATCCCCTCAGTGTGGCTTCATTTATCATATTCTCCCCTTTTTCCCTCATACGACCATAAAAATCCATAAGTTTCACACCTAGATCTTCAAACATTGAAGCAAGAATAGCAGCGTATCCTACTTTTATCTCCTTCTCTACACAGTGTTCTAGGTGTTACATCATAAGAGCTAGAAAGTTGATTTTAATTCTTTTTGACATGCAGAAAATTAAGGCCATATCCAAGTAGCACAATTCATTTTTCTTTTGTGTCCTAAGAACTAAGGACTTCTTCACCAAATTAAATAGTAATTTGTGCAGAGGAGAAAGATCATTGTGATTCATAATGCTCACACCCTTTTTACCACCCAAGAAAGTAATTATCTTAGTTTTAGTGTGTCCTGCTACCTTCACAATTACATCCCCCTTCATATAGGTTTCAAATCCCTCACAAGGAACTTGCAGCAAGGTTTCCAGTCTAGCAGCATCAAATTCTATTTTAATTCCATTAATTTTACTTTAGCATACCCCATCTTCAAATTCACATTCTTTACAAAATTCATCCATAGCCAACGGATACAGAAAATTCTTAGCTTTGACGGAAAACATAAATTCCCACCCTTGGAACTTAATCAGATCTAGAAATTCATCAAAATTCACCTTTTTACAACATGCATCATCAATTCTATATCCTACAACATACCTTTCTGCTTGTTTTCCCAAGGCTTTGTCATCTTCTCCCCCCTCCTCCAGTTTCTTCCCCCTTCGATAGTGCATCGATCTCTTCTATTTGTTCTTCGAGAGACTTCTCAGCTTTCTCTGCTTTTCTCTTTTTCCATGCATTGAGGCGATCAATAACACTGTGTAAACTTGTAGTTGAAGAGGTTTTAGTTTCTTCCATAGGTTTTGGCTTAGTATTTTTAGTTTCTAAGATGGTAGGAAGTGGAATTTCGGGAATTTCTACCGCAATTGGCTGTAAAGTTGCTGGATCTAGTGTTTTGGTGGGTGAATCTTCGGCTTGGTTCTTAGGGTTTTGTTTTTTGTCTTCCATGGTTAGGGTAATGGCTTAGGTGTAGAATTTTTATGGTTGAGAGGGATTGAGAGTTAAATTGATTTGACAGGAGTGGTTGGGTGAGTATTTATAGGGGAGGTAAATTTGTGAGACGGTGCGTGGGATATGTAAAGGTTAGCTCTAGGAACAATGTATTTACTTGATTTTGAAAAGTTATCTGGATGGATTTCAAATTCAAGGAATATCTTTTCGTATTTCATTTAAGATAATATTTTAATTTTCAGAAGATAATTTTTGAAAAAGAATTTTTAAAATAAATTTACCTGGAACTTCTCACGTACATGTTTACATTAACATGAAAATTATGTACAGTCTAATAAGTGTTAATTGCACTGACCTCCAAGAATTTACCAACGGTGACATTCCCGCTATGTTTATCATACCAAATTTGTGATAGACATTTTACTTCTTCTTATTGATCTTGTAATTAACAATGCCATATCTGGGAACTTTAGTTGCAATCAATTCAGCTTGATCATCCCAAGTTCCAGTCTCATTTTCTCAAAGCGTTCTCTGCTCAAAGGTTTAGTTAGAATATCAGCAATTTGATTCTCAGTTGAACAAAATTCTAACTTAATATTGCCTTTTTTCACAATATCTTTTAGAAAATGATGTCTAATGTGGATATGCTTAACCTTAGAGTGTTGTACTGGATCTTTTGATATACAGATAGCACTAGTATTATCACAATAAATTGGAATACATTCAAACAACCAAAATCACGTATTTGTTGTTTTATCCACAGCATCTGTGAGCAACATGTAGCAGCAGCAGCTACATATTCAGCTTCTGCTGTGGACAAAGCAACTGTATTTTGCTTCTTAGAACCCTAAGAAACTAAGCATGGTCCAAGGAATTGAGTCATACCTGACGTGCTTTTTCTGTTAACTAAATCACCTGCATAGTTAGCATCAGTGTTTCCTACCAGATCAATTGACTCATTTCTAGGATAGTATAGGCATAAGTTATCAGTTTCTTTCAGATACCTCAGTATCCTTTTGACTGCTTTAGGATGAGATTCCTTTGGATTGGCTTGAAACCTTGCACATAGTCCTACACTGAATGATATGTCAGGTCTACTAGCAGTTAAATACTGTAAGGAACCTATCATACCTCGATACATCTTCTAATCTATGCAAGTTCCAGCGGAGTCTTCATCCAGCCTGATGTTAGTTCCCATAAGTGTTCTAATAACCTTGGAAATTTCCATTTGGTATTTCTTCATGAGTTCCTTCACATAATTTTGCTGGTGAATCATTATCCCCTCTCGATTTGCTTAATTTGCAGACCAAGAAAGAAATTCAGCTCACCCATCATACTCATTTCGAACTCTCCACTCATAAGGTCAGCAAAATACTTATACAAAGTTTCGTTAGTTGCACCAAAAATAATATCATCAACATAAATTTGCCTAACTACAATGTTAGTTCCTTTAGATTTCAAAAACAATGTTTTGTCTATTGTACCACGTAAAAATTTTTATCTAACAGGAACTTGGACAATCTCTCATACCATGCTCTTGGTGCTTGTTTCAGCCTATAAAGAGCTTTATCAAGTTTATAAACATTCCGAGAATTCTGGATTTTCAAATCCAGGGAGTTGTTCCACGTAGACGTCCTCTTGTAAAAGAACATTCAAGAATGCACATTTGACATCATGTACAACTTAAAACCCATGAAAGCTGCAAAAGCAATAAGAATACGTATAGCTTGGCATCCATGCTCTGCTTTGGTTTCTGCTTGTGCCTTCTTGAGCTTGGCATCCATGCTCGAGATAGCTTTCTGAAATTCCTTCCCTTGAGTCAGAATGCTTCTCTCCAATGCTTTCACCTTCCCTGCCATGTCTAGAAGCTGTCCTTCTACCTGCATAAATCCGTTAGATAGATATATATCATCTGAAGTTTGAACATAAATTCTCGCTTTGGAATTTATAACAGTTCAAGAGAACTTATATATAAAATAGGTTACTTTGCAAAGAATGGATTAAGTACCATTATATTACCAAATTTTAATTTACAACTCTAGAGCTCAAGGGAGGAAGAGCCACCTACAGGATAGGGTTCTCCTCAAATACCCTTAAACACAATCCCGACAGATCTATAAACATTGACAACTCTGTTAAGTTTATTCCCTAAAACTGATAGGAATGGTGTCCTTCGAACAAGTTTATTATTCCGATAGAGGGTTCTGAATTATTAGAAAGCTAATTATTCAGTGAGGTCAAGTGATCGAAATGCCTAGGTGGAGGCCGCTTCCGTTCAGTGATATTAATGTATAATTAATATTACAGCTTAATCTTGACTGAACCCTTCGGGTCACACCCAAGCAACTAATGAACCGACACGACGAATAAATTCGGAAGTAGTTAATGAATCACTCGAGTAATTAATATTTAGACGTCGGAAATTCAAGCTTGGAGCGTCGAATCCGAGCATCGAAAGTCGAGTCGAAATAATAAAGGACGAGAAGGTAAAATTACTAATAAATCAACAATTTACCAAAATACCCCTAGGATCGGAATGCCCCAAGCAAACCGATGCCTAGGGGCATTTGGTAAAGCCGAGGTGGCTAGCAAACGCACCAAGCCGAGCCTAGGCTGGCTGGTGCGTGCTAGCGAACCACAGCTAGCATGATGCTAGCCACGGCAGTCGGCCAAGAGCAGCAGCCGCAACCAAGGCCAACAGCTAGCTGGGCCGAGGCTGCAGCCGCAAGCCGCGCCTTGGCCGCAGCTGCTAGGCCGTGGCAGCAGCCCAACCGGCTGCCTTGGTGCTCTTTTTGGGGTGCCACGTGGCAGCCGGGTAATGGTCCTTCAAGTGTGTAGGTGGCCGGCCATATGGAGCTCGTTGGGGATCAAGTTTAGTCCCTTCCCCTCCTTGTGGTCCTCACCTAACTCTTCTCGTAAATGTGCCACTTGTTGATTTATTAGTTGCTTGATAATTAATTTTATTTTTGATTTAAAAATAAAAGGAATAATCAATTCTCCCACATTGATGGAAGAGCAAATCTGACTCATGCTTTTCCCTATAAATACCTAAGTTGGGGTATTGGGAAAAATCACTTGAGTAAGGTGTTAAAAAAGGCATCTCCATTGAGAAAACCTTTAAACACATATAATTACTCGAGTTTTTAGGTCGGGCTTAGCTAACCTCTAAGCATTGGACCTTTTTCGGGGTCGAGTTGCGGGTGGACTTCCATTGGAGGTTTTCGTGCGAGCGAGACTAAAAGCTTTCCGAAGTAAGAGCTCTTGTTGAGAGCGAAGCACGTGTCAAAGGTATTAATCTTTCCTTAATTCTTGTTGTTTTGGTAAATTAGATCTTGTGATTATATTAATTGTGAGTGTGGTCTTGGCTCGGGTTTTCTTCGGCGGTGAGTTGGACTCATCAAAACCTAACAACAGTATCGGAGCCTTGCTCATTTATTTTTATAATCATAATTTTCAAGGTGTTTTTATGGCTTAATTTTTCTGGTTTTATGTTGCTAATTAGATTGGAAGCTCGATTTTATTATTTTAAGCCCGTATTAGAGATATCTTCAGCCCCGAACCCAGATTTTCGCCCAAAAATACTGAATTTTGGGTGGAAAAGGCGTTCTGGAAATGGTTTTACCCATTAAGGGCTGTGTTTTTGGCCAAAATCCGACCAGAAATGCCTTTTTCGAGGGATTTTTCGTTTTGACGAAAAATTTTAAGTCTTTCTAACCTTGAATCTTAATGGCATATTTATGGTGGTTATGTATTTGGTTCTTTCCTTAATTTTTCTGCAATTTTAAACCTCTTTAAGCATGGTTATTTTGTAGTAATTGGTGCTTGAAACATTGGTTCATATTTTCACATAATTGCAAATCCATTGCATTAAATGTGAAAAATTTGTTCTTTAAGGCTTCTAAGTACTAAAGATTCAATCTTTAATTGTTTTAAGTGATTGAAACTTTGAGTTATTAAATTCCATGAATTTGTTAGTTGAACTTTTGATTTAATCATGTATTAATTTGATTGGAATCATAAAGTTTGAATATTGTGATAGAAATTTGATTTATCTTCATATTGGAAGATATAATTTTTCAAGGATTCACAAGTTAAAGTTGGAATCTTTATTTGAATATTTGTGTTCATAATTCCAACTCCCCTTTATTTTGTCAAAATCTCATGATTAATTTAAATTAATTAAATTAATAGTGAGTTATTACCCTTGTTCATTTTATTGCACCAAGTTAAACCAATTTTATTAAAGAATGGTTCTTGGAAATAATTTTGGTAATGTGCACCTTGATGAATTTTTTATTTAAGTTGGACTTGGATTAATTTTTTTCATTTTTGGCTCATTTTATTAATTCTATAATTAATTTGGAGTTAATTATGTAGTCACGCAAAATTGGGGTTAAAAACCCGGGGTATTGCACAAAAATCGAGGGCAAAGCGTCCCTTGGCGAGCCGGGCTGCATAGCAGCCCACATGTGGCTACCAAGGGCTGCCTCAAGGTAGGCGCAGCCTGTGCGTGGCTGCTGCCATGGCCAGCAAGCACAGACGCCAGCCGGAGAAGCAGCAGCAGCAGCGCCGACCATGTGGGCTATTGTGCGTAGGCTCGGCTGCCCGTGGTTGCTTGCGTGTGGTTGAGCCTTGTGGGGTGTGCATTGCTTGGTGCGTCTAGGTGTGCATGTGGGTGTGCTATGAGTATGTGGCACGATGCGCACAGCAGCAAGCTTGCGTAGCCTTCGTGGCTTGTGTCGCAAGCTCGCCCCGTAGGGAGTGCTACGCGAATGCGAAATTCTAGGCTATGGGTGTGACACTTGGCATGAGTCACGGCTGTGCGCATAACCCCTCACTTAGCACTTGTACCTCGTTTTAAGGTTATGTTAATTAGCAATTTTGCCGTTTTAATTATTTTAATTAATTATTTTGGTTTTAATTATTTTAATTAAATTTTGAGGCTAGGCCTCGATTTTGAGCGGCATTGGCAAAATTTAATTTTGGCAAAATTATGGGTTTACCGACTTAATTAATTGGATTAATTAAGATGGATGCGGAATTTAGTGGGAGCTTCAATTTTAATTGCGCTAAATTACATAATCGACTCAACAACTTTGACTAGTTTTAATTAGGCATGTTAATTGGATTAACGACCTAAATTAGTTACTAGTTTACGCGTGTTTAGGCATTGTTACTTGTTTATCGTTGTGAAATGCATGGGTCATTCACAAGTAGTGAATGGATGAATGGAATGTATATTCTCTCACAAGTTTTATAAAATGACAACTAGTGAGGCTCAATTAGGATAGAAAATACGGACTGGGATCCGTGATGTATTTTTGTAAATCTAAATACGGTCTGCGAACTGTTGAGTATTTTTGTACCTTAATATTTAGATTAGTCCTAATCGTAGATACTAGTATTTGCATAATTATGGTCATGTCTTGAAGACGGAGGTTCTTGGAAGACGAAGCCATGAAGTTGCAAAAGCCGTCCCTTGAAGACTTGAAGACTCAAGGGGTCATGCTAGTTGCCAAATGCATCTTTATTTATGTTTTGATATATATATTTATGATATTATATATGTGTGGTTCATATGTTAGATGCATGTTTAGGATTTCGAATGTTGCGATGATTAATTAAGTTCACTTAAATCAACCAACATAGAAACCCTAGGTCCCTAAAATATTGAGTGAAATTTCCATTCCAAAACAACACTTATCGACCTATTGAGAGTAGTGATGGGCTACGCCAAAGCGAGGCATTATTATTACTCCCTAGGATACATAAGGCATACCGGGTATGCAAGTTGGTTTTGGTTATACTCAACGATATGAGTGATGGAGTCCTAACATGACGTGGCAAAGTGGATAAGTTGTTGAGAGAGCATTAGATGCGACGATTTATCCAACTAAGAGTGGCTTGGAGCCATTAGCAAAGAGTTTCTTACCTTAGAAGATTGAGTGTTAAGACATGCCAAAGCATGCTTAACCACTCTTTGTTTCTTTGGATCTTGGAATAAACTTATTCTCATCAAATGGGGACAATTTTAATGTGTGAATAAGACGTTTAAATAAGTTTGATTAAAATGCATGATTTCAATCTTATTTAAGTATTATGAATGGTTTTTCATTTCAAATTCTTTCAATTGTAGAATCATGTCTTCAACTAACGACAACAACCTAATGTGCCGGAACTTCCCGAAAAGTTACCATTTTGCTTGAATTTGGTGAACTTTAAGGAATAGGAAGAAGAACTCTGAAAGACCCTTCGAAATTGCTACCTAGAGCATATTCTGGATATACCCATCCCGAGTTTCTACTCAAAAGGGGTTATGAGCGATGAGGCTCATGAGGAGTGGAGTTGTGATTGCAAAAGAGTCTCGCGACTCATGGCAAACTCCATCCCGGAACAATGGAAGGGGAAGTTCTCCAACTATTTTCCGACGTGCTCCTCAAAGCTCTAGAGGACATAGTCAATTTGAGGGTCACCAAGAGCATCAATGGCAACTATTATGGTCTCGTGGAGGAAGTGACTAGGTCACTCTCCAACATGAAGATTAAACCGCCGCAAGAGGGGTGCCTAGCCAAGGAAAGGCAAGAGGTATGGGCACAAGTCTACAATGCTAGACTAAGACCTGGAATGTCACTTCGAGCCCACGTGCTACGAATGACAAGGCTATTCACTCACTTGGCGCTCATTGGCAAGCCAGTGGAAGTTGCGCAAGCTTCTCTCATGCTAGTGAGCTCTCAACACTCGGGCTATATCGCATTGAAGATGCGGCTAACTACCAATCGTGACAAACTCACTTTGATGGAGGTTGTCAATGAGCTTCAAATGGCCGACCCTTGTGGAAATGATAGGCTCATGCTTGCTATAAAGGAAAAGAGGAAGGAGTTCAAGAAAAAGGCAAAAATGCGATGCTTCTACTGTAGTAGGCGGGGCCACTATAAGAGAGAATGCAGCATGTACCTGGAAGATGAGGCTAAGGAAAGAGAAATATCCACCTCAGGTATCTTCTTTATAAACTACACTTGAATACAAGCAAGGTATTAGATACATTAATGACTCACTATATGCTCCTATTTCAGGAACCAAGTGAGAAGAGCTTGCCAAGTGGATGTGGATATACAAGCGAAAGAAGAAGATAATCTTTCCGGAATGCTTGTAATCACATAGTTTGTCTTGACATAGAACTTGTTTAAGTTTTTGTTATCAACCATACATTGATCTTTTGACGTTGGACGTCATGGTTTTGTTTTGATCTCTAGACTATTGTTTCAAAAGTCTTGATGTTTATGGTATGACATGTTTTATCTAAAATATGTGCTTTCTTTAGACAAACAAGTTTATAATGTGAATGATACCACAAAAAGGGATAAGACCATGGAATTAAATCAAACGTACTTGTGGCATTGTCGTCTTGGCCACATTAATATCAAACACATCAAGAAACTTGTTCAGGAAGGTGTTCTTGACTCATTCGATTTGCAATCGTTTGAGAATTGCGAAGCATGTTTATTAGGCAAGATGATTAAGAAGTCATTCTCCAAGTTGGGAGAAAGGGCAGGAGACTTGTTGGGTCTAATAAACAACGATGTATGTGGACCAATGAGCTCCGCCACAAGGAACGGACATCGATATTTTATCATCTTCGCAAATGACTATAGTAGATATGGCTATGTCTACCTTATGTCGCACAAATCTAAATCGTTTGAAAATTTCAAAGAATTTCAGAGTGAAGTTGAAAATCAGCTTGGTAAGAAAATTAAAGCCCTTTGATCGGATCGAGGTGATGAATACTTGAGCCAAGAATTCGATGACCATCTGAAAGAAAAGGGTATACTTTCAGAATTGACACCTCCAGGAACTCCACAATGACGGAGTATCCAAAAGGAGAAATCGAACCTTGTTAGACATGTACGGTCTACAATGGGTCTTAGTGATCTTCCTATCTCTTTCTGGGGACACGCACTTCTAACTGCGGCACTAACATTGAACCGTGCTCCATCAAAAGCTGTAGAAAAGACTCCATACGAGTTATGGACGAAGAAACCTCCTAGGTTGTCTTTTCTAAATATATGGGGATGCGAAGCATATGTCAAGAAATTGATTTCTGACAAACTTCATCCCAAATCTGACAAGGTTTACTTTGTGGGCTACCCAAAAAAAACCAAAGGGTATTACGTCTACAATAAATTTGAGAGCAAAGTGTTTGTTGCTCGCAATGGTGTCTTTTTGGAGAAGGAGCACCTTTCCAAAATGACACAGCCTTGGTGCTCCTTAAGGATCAAGTTTGTTCCCCTCCCCTCCTTGTGGTCCTCACCTAACTCTTCTCCTAAATGTGCCACTTGTTGATTTATTAGTTGCTTGATAATTAATTTTATTTTTGATTTAAAAATAAAAGGAATAATCAATTCTCCCACATTGATGGAAGAGCAATCTCACTCATGCTTTTCCCTATAAATACCCAAGTTGGGGTATGGGGAAAAATCACTTGAGTAAGGTGTTAGAAAAGGCATCTCCATTGAGAAAACCTTTAAACACATATAATTACTCGGGTTTTTAGGTCGGGCTTAGCTAACCTCCAAGCATTGGACCTTTGTCAGGGTCGAGTTGCGGCTGGACTTCCGTTGGAGGTCTTCGTGCGAGCGAATCTAAAAGCTTTCCGAAGTAATAGCACTTGTTGAGAGTGAAGCACGCGTCAAAGGTATTAATATTTCCTTAATTCTTGTTGTTTAAGTTAATTATGTCTTGTGATTATATTAATTGTGAGTGTGGTCTTGGCTCGAGTTTTCTTCCGCGGTGAGTTGGACTCATCAAAACCCAACAAAAGCATCACTTAGTCGATTTCTATTTTTATACTTATATATTGTACAAAAAAATATTTTAAGGAAATTTTGTAATTCGTAGCATTCCAAATATAGCGAAAGCGACAAAGCCGGCAACTACTGCAGTATATTGCACTTGATCTGATATAGCAAATTTTGTTTGTTAAGCCATTTCCTAGGAGAATGTAAAAAAAGATGTTGAGATTCTGAAATTAATAATCAGCCTAGCCTTAGAGTGGATATTGGATGTGCTTTCAATGATCAGTTCATCAAAGCATGCATTCATGTTTTTCTCACATTAATATCTTTCTCCACTACCAGCTGGTATCAGGATATATCACGGATAATACCAAGTTGAGTACCACAAAACTTTTGATGCTAAATTAAAAAACCTTCTGATTGATGTATAAAGGAAAACAAAAAAAAAAGCATTCACAACCATATTTTGGAACTCCATTTTTCGACATAATGACATTTTACCACAAAGAACATTTTGTCTAGAATTATATAGATTATTGACTTCAAATATAGCATACTATTTGGAACTTTGGAAGGGAAAGAAAAGGCTTAAATATGTCGACAAGAAAAAAGAGAAGAGATAAAGCATTCAAAAATAAACTCTTGCTACCTGTTATTGCTTGAAAGAAGCTAACTTCTAGAGTGTTATTGTGAGGCTCCTAAAACCGCTCCAAGAGATAATCTTTCTGCATGAAAAGTAATTTCGAGAAGAAAAAAAAAGATGCAGCACAACTATTAGAAGCATATCATTAAACAAGCAATTTGACAATGTTGTTGTAATAGCACAATCTGATAAAATGTAAATCTGATGGATTTTCTCTTAATTCTATGATCACAACTCTCAAGTGGATATTACTTATAAATTTGCATAGTTGTTTACTCATTCAAACTCGCCAATAATAAACTTTGTTGCAGCCATGTTTTGGCCTGAGATACTAATAGTAGACAAGCAATTGCAAAAGGCCAAATCAATGAAACATTTGCTACTTGCAATAATCTAAGTTGAACTAGAGTTTAATAGATTCTCCATATTGTCAGTCTTAGACCTCATGGTAATCAAGAACTCAGAATTTTTTTTGCATAGCTGATTACAACTGAATTCATCAATCTTAAAGATCCTTGATTAACAATGGTTGAAAGGTAAATATTTTACCTGTTGATGCCCCCTCTTGTGTTACAAGCAAGAGGCAACTCTTTCTCTTTAAAAAGCCAGATAGACTTCCCTGTTTCAAGATAGAGACTAAATCAAAATGGGAAAATTATAGGGCTTCTAAAGTTATTTATGCACAAGAATGACCTAGGTAGAAGCATCATACAAAATAATGGGTCTTGCTAGTGAAATGAAAGTTTGAAGCTTGTTTAAGTGGCCATTTCTTCAAGAAATCCTCATTAATTGGCAAACCTAAATTCTCGATTTCGCCACTATAGGGAGAAACATAAACATCTTACATTATTTAACAGTACAAGTATAGCTTGACAACAGTTCAACACTATTTGAAATGTCCAACTTGAATATTTAAGACAATGCAACTTCAGAAGTGAAAAAAAAAAAAAAGTAAAAATAAAACAGGAACAACCTACTAGCCACGGGATTAGGTGATTAGAAAGTTTTCAAAACAAATGGCTTCAACTAGAGATCCTAATATCCACCTTTAGACTCAGTTTCAAGATGCATTACCCCATTAACACAGTGCTTCTGGACTTTTGTCTTCCCGACACTTCAATAGATGCACTATACAAGAACGACAATCAGTGAAGTCAAAGTGACAAGGCTATAATATTTTATGCAGCACTCTGATGGAAGAAAAATGCTAGAAACCTTTTCAAGTTTTAGAACCGAGTAACAAAAATTTTACTAGCCAAATATAAATTCGCAATCATATAGGGCCATTACCTTATACTTCGTATTATTTAATGTGGAAATACAAAATTAACAGGCTGCATAACGCAGAAATAGCTTCAACTCAATTACTTCAGAGCACAGATAGTTTACCTTTTCCTTCCCTGTCTTGAAACCTTTTAGCCCATGTGAACTAGATACTAGATGAGTGGATTGTGGATCAACGGTAGAGCTGCAGTGCTAAATCTAGCGACACCGAATCTCACAAACTGGAGATCCCAGTGACTGGAATCCAAGAATCACCCTTCCCTTGCTCATCACATTTAAGCTACTCTTAGATTACTGGTTTTTTAGAAGATTAGGCAAAAATCCTAGCAGTGCTGTCTTCTTTCTATATGAATACTGTGTCCTGTCATGTAGATATATCATGACAGTAAGAAATATAAAGGAAACACCAACATAACCTACTTTTATGGTTGAACAAATAACAATGTATACAACTATACAAGTTCCACAGATTGAGCCATAGGACCGGACCATGATTTTATTTTATTTTTTTCAACGCACACTAATGAACTAAATCAAACTAGAAATAATGGTAGATATCAGTAGGAGTACACATCATCTAGCAAAATCAGTAGTGATATACATTGTTAATTATAAACCTAGTCGAATTATAAAAGGATATGTGCTCATCTCATAGAAAAAAAAGGATTGACCATCATTAAAAACAATACATGCCAATTTACCAAATGTGTAGATTGAAGTAAATTAAATAGCAATACTATATATTGATTCTACTTATGAGTTAAATCAGAGTATCTTACAGCAACAATTAGCTAACTTCTACTTTTCATTACAGAGCCAATATTAAGGGTTATGTGTTGTCAAGAATAGATAATGCCAATATTAAAAAGCATGAATTCATATTCTATTTGCACAAAATATGAAATAATGTGTATACACAAAAATCTAAACTAAACAGCCAAAAACCACACATATAATATAACCCATATTCTGGTAATCAACCAGCATAAGCTTCACTATATCGAAATCCATAAAAGACTGCTAGATGAATCACTTTTTATAAATCTTCAGTGAACATCTCTCTGCTTCATTCTTATACATACCTATACACAACGACACAAGTAAGCAGGCTGACACACTTATACACAATGACACAAGTAAAAATATATTCTATAATAGTACACAAGATGTGAACTGGAATCTCACTCTAAACTCACTAAGAACTAGCGATTTCAATGGAGAACCTCCATTGATGAACTAAGAAGAATACAAAGGGTTTATCAGAAGAGAGAGAAAACTTTGAGAGATTTTATTTCACAAAATGATTGAATGAGTTTATTACAATGATTACAGGTATTTATACCCTGTAAAAGACTTAGAAATATGTAAAAATATCTCTAACAACCTATCACACTAAGTACGTGTTATAACTAACTTTGCTGACTCAACAAAGCTAACAACTAACTAACTCCTCCTATTACAATGCTCCCCCGTTGAAAATAAACTTGCCCTCAAGTTTGAATTACAAAATCAGGAAACTTTCATTCAAAAATTTCAGCAAACTCCCAAGTAGCCTCTGTAGCAGGACAATTTTTCCATTTGACAAGATATTGGATAGCAGCTCGATTTTGATGCTTGACAGTTCTTCTTTCCAAGATAGTCTCAGGTTCCCATTCCTCTTCCTCATCCATACCATGCAACCAAGGTGGAATATGAGCTACTGCAGGAAGCACTCCCTTAAATTTCTTCAATTGTGAAACATGGAAGACTCGATGTATCTGAGCATCCTGAGGCAATTTCAGTTATAAGCCACCTTCCCAATAACTTCAGCAATCTGAAAAGGACCATAAAACTTCGAAGACAGCTTATCATGTGAACCTTGCCTAAGACTTTTTATTTGTAAGCCTGTAACTTCAGCCAAACCCAACTTCCTACAGCAAATTTTTTGTCACTTTTCCTCTTATCAGCTTGAACCTTCATCCTGTCTTGAGCTCTTCTCAAGTGAAATTTCACTTTTTGCAACATTTCTTCCCTTTTTTGTAAAGATCTATCGACAGCAGCAGCTTTAGATTCTCCAGGAAGATATGGCTAATGCAAAGGAGGTGGTTGACTGTACACAATCTCATATGGAGTCATCTGAGATAAAGTATGAAAGTTTGTATTATACCACCACTCAGATAATGGTAACCATTTACTCCAATTCTTAGGGCATTCACTGGTCATGCACCTCAAATAAGTCTCCAAACATCTATTCACCCTTTCAGTTTGACCATCTGTTTGAGGATGATAAGCAGAAGATAACAGCAAATCACTTCCCTGTAATTCAAACAAAGCTTTCCAGAAATTGCTTAAAAATACAGCATCCCTGTCACTGACTATTGACTTAGGCCAACCATGTAGCTTGAACACCCCATCCAAATAAGATTAAGCTACCTCCAGAGTTGTATAAGGATGAGACAAAGTCATGAAATGAGCATACTTGCTGAATCTCAACCACAACAAAAATGACAGTCTTTCCAAAGGAGACAAGTAACCCTCCAATAAAGTCCATGGAAATGTCAACCCATACTTATTGATGAATAGGCAGAGGTTGTAATAAACCAGGACTAGTAGCATTCTCACTTTTATTAGCTTGACAGACTAAGCAATTTCTCACAAAGTGAGTGACAAAAGTGGTCATTCCTTTCCAATAAAATAACCCTTTAACTTTCACCAAAGTAGCATCTCTATCAGAGTGTCCACCTTGTCCTGAGCTGTGTAACCATTGCAGTATTGCTACTTTCATCATCTGGTCCAACTATTAACTTGCCTTTTCTCAGCAACCCAGCTTGAATAGCATAGTTATGAGCTGCAATACCTTGAGAAAGAGACTAAAACAAAACATCAGTGTTCAAGTCCAACTCATAACTGTCTTTCAGCTTTTGTGCTAAGTTAGAGTCAAGCACTGTCAATGCTATGCACAATAACTCTACACCAGTCACCTTTGACAAAGCATCTGCTACCATATTCTCACTTCCTTTTTTATACACAATCTCATAACTAAATAAGCTTAGACAACCAAAGCTGTTGGAAT
The DNA here is from genome assembly GCF_948465745.1 of Chenopodium album. Taxonomy (NCBI): domain Eukaryota; kingdom Viridiplantae; phylum Streptophyta; class Magnoliopsida; order Caryophyllales; family Amaranthaceae; genus Chenopodium; species Chenopodium album. Next base: position 34,387,534 of record NC_137847.1, read on the forward strand.
GGAGTTGAGATCTTTTGTTGTAAAAGCCACTTAAGACTCTTCTGATTAGATCCTAATGATAAAATGATGCCCCATTAAGTACTGCTCCCACTTTTGAACAATTGTAACTATAGCAAGTAATTCTTTTTCATAGACAGATAATTTATGCCATTTAGGTCCCAATGCTTTACTTAAGAATGCTAGAGGATGACCAGCTTGCATCGAAATTGCCCCAAACCCTTATTTGAAGCATTTGTTTCAACCTCAAATGCCTTTGAAAAATTTGGCAGAGCTAAAACTAGAGCTGAACTCAAAGCTGACTTCAATTCTTCAAAAGCTTGCTGTTGTATATCAGTCCATTTAAACCCTCCCTTCTTCAATAATTGAGTTAAAGGCTTGCTGATATAGCCATAACCTCTAACAAATTTTCTTTAGTAACTTGCCAATCCTAAGAAACTTCTTAATTCCTTAACATTCTTAGGGATAGGCCAATTTTTAACAGCTTCAATCTTCCTTGGATCAGTTTCCACCCCCATTCCAGAAATAAAATGTCCCAAATATTCAACCTTGTCAATAGCAAAACAACATTTACTCATCTTTGCATACAAGGTATGATGCTTCATCAAATCAAAAACAGCCCTAAGGTGAGTCAAATGCTCCTGAAGTGGTCTGAAAATGTGATTCATCCAACTTTGGAAAGAAGTAGGGGCATTTGTAAGCCCAAATGGCATCACCAAAAACTCATAATGGCCATTATGGGTTTTAAATGCTGTCTTGAACACATCACCATCATGAACTCTTAACTGATGATAAGCATCCCTAAGATTAATCTTACTAAACACCCATGATCCAGCTAGTTCATCAATAAGCTCATCAACTACAGGAATTGGAAATTTGTCCTTCATTGTCTTCTTATTAAGCTCCCTATAATGCACACATAACCTCCAACTCCCATCTTTCTTCCCTACCAACACAATTGGAGAGGCAAAAGGGCTGCAGATATCTTGAATTATGCCCTAATGAAGCATTTCCTACACCAATTTTTCAATGATATCCCTTTGAGCTAAAGGATACCTATAAGGCCTTATACTTACAGGATTTGTCCCAAATTCTAAGGGAATTCTATGATCAAAAACACCCCTACTAGGTGGCAAACACCTAGGTTCCTCAAAAATATCTCTATATTCCTGCAAAAGATCAGCCAAAACAGCAGGAACACTAGAAACCTCAATATGACAGCAAAAAATTCCAGAAGTGTCCTATTCCGATTCTATTTGTAAGAAATATAACTGTGTAGTTGACTGAATAACTTCTGAGTATTCTTACTCACAGAAACAACAGGTCTTCTAGGTTTCGCACCCTATAAAACATAGTGATCACCATGATAATCAAACTCCATGATCAATTTCTTGAAATTCCAACTTACAGTTCCAAATGTACTCAACCACTGTACTCCAAGCACCATATCACAGCTTCCTAAGGAAATAAGAAGCATATCAGACTTAAATTTTTTATGTTGAAGTATCCATACAAAATCCTTACACACACTCTAACATGCCAAATGATTCCCATCTGCAACAGTGACAGCTTGGGAAGAAATTCTCTCAATCTGAAACCTCAACCGTTTTACTGCTTTCAAATCAAGAAAATTGTGTATGCTGTCTGAATCAACAAGAATATGTAAAGGTTTCTTCCCAAAAAATCCAATAACTCTCATAGTCTGAAAATTGTGACTGCCACTCAAAGCATTCATGGAGGTATGAGGGTCCATATTATCCAAATCATCATCCAAAGAATGATTCACTTCTGCCATATCTTCCCCATCACTTTCATCTTCTCTAGGTATCTCAACTAAAACCAATTGAGTTTGTTTAAGGGGACATTTGTGATTCCTCATATAAGGATGATCACAAAAATAGCACAACCCCTTAAGTTGTTTTTCCCTTCTTTCTGCTGCAGTAAGGGTGGTATGGGGTCTTTGAGAAGTTTTACTAGGTTGAAAAGGAACCATAGCACCAGAACTTACTAGGTTGAATAGAATCTTACCAGAATTGTAAGGTTTAACCACATTCTTAGCTGCTTCTAAACTTTCCTGCTGTAATCTAGCAAACTCAACAGAATCTGCTAGAGTTTGAGGCTTGAAAGCCTTAACAAAGGGCTTAACAGCAAGTTTAAGACCCCCAATAAAACTAGCAAGAAAGTAAGAATCAGTTAACCCATGATTCTGTTGCAACATCAAAGATTTCAACTCCTCAAAATCATCAACATAAGATTCTATTGTACCCACTTGCTGCAATTTATTAAAATTCTCTACTACATTATCAGATTTAGAATCTTTAAATCTAGCAGTTAAATGAACCACAAATTCAGTCCAATTAACATTACTCCTCCCAGCCAAACAACTAGCTTCCCATACTTCAGCCTTATCAATCATATTCAAGCTAGCAAGATCTACTTTCTAGTCATCACAAATCTTGCATAGTTTAAAATACTTGTTGCATATCTTGACCCACATCCTACAATTCATGCCATCAAATTTAGGGAATTCTAGTTTAGGAACATACCCAAGAGTCCTGATTGGATTGGACCCTACATTAAAACATTTCGGGGTTGAAACTGGAGTTTTTGAAGGAGATTTCTTCCCAACTTCATCCAATTTCGCACTCAAATCCTGCATCATCTTCAACACACGATCTTGAAAACCCGAGCTAATTTTCTGCTGCTCACCCAGTCGCAATTCAAGATCCTTCACTTGCTGCTCAACAAACATCATCTTCTTAACAGTAATTGGTGCCAGGATTTAACTTTAAGATTAAAAATTTTTAACAAAAGTCGAATTCAATCGAACTGGGTATTTGCAATCGAATTGGGTATTTTCAAGAGATTGGAACTCTTGAAATGGGTTTGCTCTGATACTAATGTAACAGTACACAAGATGTGAACTGGAATCTCACTCTAAACTCACTAAGAACTAGCGATTTCAATGGAGAACCTCCATTGATGAGATAAGAAGAATATAGAGGGTTTATCAGAAGAGAGAGAAAACTTTGAGAGATTTTATTTCACAAATGATTGAATGAGTTTATTACAATGATTACAGGGATTTATACCCGGTAAAAGACTTAAAATATGTAAAAATATCTCTAACAACCTATCACACTAAGTACATGTTATAACTAACTTTACTGACTTAGCAAAGCTAACAACTAACTAACTCCTCCTATTACATATTCATGTGGGGGTCATGCTAATATGTTATATGTCTTTCAAGTGTGCTATTGATCAAAGGGTTAATGTAGGTCGTTAGGAATACAAACCCTAACCAAATTAAATATTTATAATACCTAAACTCTTCACTAAACTAGTTAGCGGCAAGTAAAGGGTGGAACCACGAAGACTAAGTGTATCAATCTATGCTAATTAGACTACTAGGATGATCGAGATATAGAGAGAGGAACATCTAAACACTACTTAGAGCAAACAACGAAGACTAGGGAAATTGGAATCCAATTACATCAATGCATTCAACAACAACATTGCAATTAGATGAAAATGACCTCAATTAGGAACAATCAACACACTCAACTCACTCTCGCGCAATTAAGCATGCTAATTATCCTACTAAACTAATTCACTCTCGTGCAACTAGCATAGCATAGGTATGGAAGAATTTAACTCTCAAACAACTCACTTTCGCACAAATTGATTGAAAGCACAATTAAGAACATAGAATCTATTAGCTAGAAAGATTCTAATCCATATAAGCATCATCCATACACAATAATCAAGAATCAATTTCATACAAATCACAATCAATTATTCAATCCATCAACATAATCTTCATCCAAATCCCTAGAATAAAATCTAGGCTAACATGATAAAAAGAACATGAAAAGCAAGATAAAACTAGAATTAAAGCTAAAATTAAACTATTAAACTAATTAACAACTTTAATCAATAAAAAATAAACAAAAACAAGAAATAAAGGAAAGCAATAAAGATGAGAGAAAGTTAGAAATGCTCATTGAATAGATGAGAAGAAAAATCCACAATTAGATTCTTCAACCTCTCAAAAACTCCATGAAAAATTCAACCTTTCTCTCTCTAAAACTACTCCTAAAGTAGAGAGATAGACTCCTAAACTAACCCTAAGAGAGAGAAAAATAAAGAAGCTAAACTAATCTAATCTAATAAGAAATAATAGTTGATTAAAAGTATTGAGAGAAATAACCCCAAAAGGGTATTTATATACAAGCTAAAATAAAATAAAATAAAGAAAGAAAAATAAAAAGAAATAAAACTAAACAAATTAATTAAATAACAAACTAAAAAGAAAAAGAAAGTAAAAAGGAAAATAAAACCCAAAAATAAAAGTAAAACCAAAACCCACCAAATACCAATCAGGCTCCCCCCAAACCGACCCTTCTTCTTTCCTTTCTTTGGCTGCTGCTATTTCCATCATCACCATCAGCGCATCATCAACATCAACGGCCATAATCATCCATTCAAGAACCATTGTCACCGATCTCACCGTTGATTTAAGTGGGTTAATCGCACCCGTTAGAAAGCATTAATACGTACAGCTATGCACGTGACATTGGAGCGGCCGCGCATACTCTTAGGAGCGGCCGCTCATACCTTCTGCCTTGAATTGGAGAAATTGAACCAATCGCGGAGCGACCGCTTCGAAATTCAGAGCGCCCGCTCTAAAGGGTATCGAAATTGGGGCTGAATTGCAGCTGCGGGTTGCGGGCTGCTCTGTTTGCGGTGGTTTTGGCGGCTGACGGCGGTTCTGGGCGGTTGTGGTGTTGCTGCTGTTTGGTGGGGAGTTGGATGATTGGAGGTGGTGGCTGTGATGATTTATGGTTTGCGTGAGGTGAGGCAGCAGGGGAAAATGTGAGGTAGGTTGCTGTTTAGTTGCGGCTGAGTTCGGTGGTGCGCAAGGTGGTCAATTGGAGGCTGACGGTTTGTGGGCTGTTGGAGTGAATGATGTTCGTGGGGGCTGATTTGGGCTGTTTCGTGGGGTTTGTATGGTGGCAGCAACATGGGTGCTGCTGGTGTTTAAGTGAGAAGAGGGAGCAGGGGAGATGGTGAGGAGTGTGTGGTGGAGGTTAAGAATAGGTGTAGTGTAGGTTAGGGTGGCAGCGACATGGGCAGCAAGGGCAGCAGCTTGTGATGTTTGACTCAAAACCAGAACACCAAACACGACCTATAACAAAAATACGAGGGGATTATCAAGAGATAAAATAAAATTAAATAAAGTAAAACAAATTAAAATAAAATGCTAAACTAAAATAAAATAAGGATAAAATTAAAGTAAAATAAAATATTAAAACTAAAAGAAATAATAAAATCAAATTAAATTAGATAAAATAAAGAAAACAAACTTGAAAATAAAATAAAATAAGAAAATGAGAGAAAAGAGAAATTAATAACTAAAAATATGAAATTAAACTAAAATCTATTAAAAACTACAAAAAATACTCAAAATAACGAGACAAAAGACGAAAATAAGAAAATAAGAGAAATAAAGATTAAAAAAAGGAAAATTATTGGAAAAAAAAACTGGAAAATAAGCATAAAAATACTCTAAAAGTGACATAAAAGTCACTTATCATCTATCCTTTATTATTTTGGTGACACTCACATCTGCATGATAATGTGTAAGTCTGCTTAGTGAAGAATTTGTCATCTCAGTTGCCGCAGATTCTTATGTTCACCTAAGAAAAATGATCAATACTTTAAATCACTTTTTCCTATAGACCGAAATAAATAAACCACAAGTGAGAATGATAATTACCTTTTTATTTTTTTCCTTAGACATCAATGCGAGGGATGTTTTGGATTTTTTCCCTTAGACATCAATGATCAATCCTCAAAATTGATATTATAGCAGCTGCTCGCAGCTGTGTAATGTTTAAACAATATGGAGAAACGTAAACATTTATTAAAATTTTAAAGTACAGGGATTGCTTGGTAACATTTCAATTGGTTGAACTCATTTTAAATGTTCAGCTTGATTAACAAACACATAGTAATAATGAAATAGGCAAAGAATGAAGGTTTTGATGTTTGAATGACCAAATACAAAAATTCATAACCGAAATAATATGCATCATTAGCTAATTGGCTATGATTAAGCTCAAGTTTTGAGTTGAAATTTGGAAAGAGTTTGGACATTACCTGACTCCTTGAGTTGTATATGGATCATTGACCAAAGCATTTCTTCCAGCAGTGATTTGAATCTGAAGCAAATTAAAATCAGAATGTAATTGTATATAAATACAAAATTAGAGATATATATGCATAAAAAAAAATTATTATTTATCCAATATAATATCTCAACCGTTACAATAGCCTTTTTCAAGTCGTTGTATTAGCTATTTTTTTACCTTCGCATTTGATAAAAAATGTAGTAGTGGTGGTTATTGCTTGATCACACCTTTTCTTGCAGGATTAAAGAGAAATTGTATTTCAAATCACGCTTAATAAGATAATTAATAATTTAGTTTAGGTTAATATGATTTTAATTCAAGTGATCGCCAATAATAGATTTATTTGTGCATTAATAATCAACCAACGTAGATTGAATATGCTTATAAATTAAATGTATGTATGTTGATCGAAAAGCGCACATGAATATTATAAGAATTAAGTAGAGGCCAATTTAGGTCGGATTCAATCTCTTTTAGGTTGGATTCGTACCATCATCCCTAGGGTTGTTCATCGTTCCAGGACCGGACCGGACCGAGGACCGAAAAATAGAATTTTAAGAACCGAAGACCGGACCGATTAAGCTAGGACCCAACCTTGACCGGACCGAAAGAATGGGTCCAAAATCCAGACCGGACCGCTTTGGACCAATTTAAGAATTTTTTAAAAAAGAATTCTAATTTTTTAATAATTTTATGGAAAACTCGAAAAAAAGTAAAGGAAAATCTACCCTTTAATGTCTTTTTTTTGTATATTTAGAACAAAAAAGCTCAAAAATTTAAAGTTTTCTAAGCTTATTAAAGATAATCTTAACCATTATTTAAGGTTTCAAGCATATTTCAGTTCGGTCCAAGACCGGTTTTTATAGGGTTTTGGACCGGAGCGGACCAAAGAATGAAAAAAAAAAATTTCTAGACCCGAAGACCGGACCGATTAATTCGGTCCGGTTCAATCTGGGGTCGGTCTGAGGTGATCCAGTCCATTTCTTCGGTGTTGACCGATTTATGAACACCCCAATCATCCCCGAATATCCTTGATTCCGGACCACTATTGAGTTAGCGATCTCCGTGATCGTGAATGGGGTGTAACCTTCATACCTGTGAACAGTTTACAAGTTCATTAAATTTGTTGGCAACTCTTTTATCTCTAGTTTTCTTCCCTTTAGATGCCACCATACTTAAATGCATGATCACGGTGGGGCTTAAAGTTGATGTTTGAAATATTCCCTACATGTATTGTGTCACAAGTTGCGACTCTTTTCACCTAGTGTGGCCTTGACACTTCCTTTACCAACCCTTTTGCCGTTATTTCTAGTCCTTTTGTGTTTTGCTCTTCATAAACAAAAATTATTTCGGCCTTCTCTTAACTACTTTACTAGTTCTTGCGACGACTCTTTATAAGTAATTTAAGTATGATCAAAGTCAAGTGAATTTGGTTTCAAGCAACCGAGACCCTTCAAACCGGAAGTTTTTAAGTTTTTGTTATTGCTTAAAACTTGATTTTTTTTTTCCTCTTATTTGGTATGCAATAAAAGATACAAAGTATTCAAAATACGAGGCCAGGTTTTTTTCTTTTTTTTTTTTTTTTTTTTTTTTTTTTGTCATCACATAAAACTTGATTTTTTTTTTTTTTCTTAACTTGGTTTGCATTAAAAGATACGAAGTATTTTCAGACTATGGAGTAGTACTAATTCGATTTGCAAATGTAACCCATGACTATTGTATCCATTTCCTTTAATTTCACACACGGAATGGATATGAACTCAACTGTAGTTAGTTGGTTTTCATGGTCAGTTAGTATAGCCACAAGTAAAAGATACAAAGTATGTTCGAACTAAGAGGGTCTTTACATGTGAAATGTTATATGCAGCCTCTTCCCGAAAGGTGGAACTCTTGTCTCAGTATTCTGGTTCTGTTCATATTAAATGTGGTTATGAAGGTCCATCTTAAACAGTTAGGCTGCTTAGTGGTCATGTATCATCTAGACTTGTCTTTTATTTCTATGAAGGATGGGAAAATTTTGTAGTGGCTAATCAAATGTCTTTTGGTTAAACTCTGATGTTGTATTACGGTGGTTCTAGTAAATTTTATGCCCGAATATTATCTGCTTCAGGTGCAGATCAAAGGTTGTTTGGTATATACAGAGATACCAAACAACCTTTGACAGAATATCAATGTATTGAATACACATGGCTTCAAATATATACTTAAAACATGGTGCAGAACATATTTGCTCCATTAACCATATAAATGAATTTCCAAATGTATGTATGTATGTATGTATGTATGTGTGTGTGTGTGTGTGTTTTCCCTTTTTTGTGGTTTATATGCATGTCAAGTGATGTTAAAATTTGTTTGGAAGTGGTGATTCTTGCAAGTTGTTCTTGTGTCATTTGCTAGGGCTCGTCATTTTCAAGCTATGCAGCCATGTACTGTTGTTTTAATTCGCCATAGATTGAAACAATAATGGTGTGCTAAGGTGCATATAGAACGAGAAGAGAATATGATCACGCTAGCTCGCTTAGGAATGGTGTTGATTTGTTCTACGAGAGCAGTGTATTATTGCTGGAAGTGGTGCCTTAGTGGTTTATCAACAAGACGAGAAGGATATCCTCATATGTTTGAACTGTTACTTGGACCAGCTTAGTTGCTTTAGCTTAACAATCTAGCAGTTCATATGTTCACACAAGAAAACAACCCAATTTCGACGGAATTAATCCGTCGAAAGTACGTACCCCGTATTTCGTGAAATTCCATCGGGAGCGATTGTCGGAAAATTATTTGTCGGGAAAATGACATTTTAATTTCCAATGGTAATTTCGTTGGTAACGGTTTTCTGATGGAAATTCAGGTGTCATAAGGTATTTCTCCGACCCGGAAACACCATCAGAAAATGCTACAAAAAATTTTAAAAATAATTGCATGGCACCACCACCGCCACTAGCCCCAACCTCTCTCTTCCCAAACTAATAACTAGCTCCCAACCTAAACTTTCTGGGATAATTTATAATTGTTCAATGAGTTTCTTGTATATTATTGCAATGTCTGTGTAATGTTTAGCATTGTCATCGCTTGAATTACTTAATATAACTAGATGTGCTTAATTGTATTTTCTTGTCACCCTTTGTTGTTGATGAACAACTGCATTAGTTTCAGATGTATTAAGGATACCTATCTTGGTTTTATGTGTCTATGGTTGTAATATATAGTTAAAGGAGGGTCTTATGCATTGATTACTTGTCAAAACCGCTGTTCAAATTACGATTAAGCATGCTATATTGTTTATTATAGGGTTGCTGTCAGTTTTTGTGTTGTATCATATTCATATTGTTTGTCATTTATTATTTCATACTATAAAGTGATGAGGCAAGTGTATGCTGGCGTTTTAATAAGATTGAAAAGAAGGTTTCTCGATCTATTCTTAGTATTAGATTTAATATCACATCAGATTTGAATAGGTGTAAAAGAAAGTGCCCAAAATAATTACTTTTAGAAAAAATACACTTTAATAATCTCAACTTTGCTCGATTTACTTTAAATAATCCCAACTTTAGATTATTCTGTAATAATCCCAATTTTCAACTCTAATTTCCTCCAACAATCTCAAACCGGTCAATAAAAATCAATGACCTATTATTGTAGATTACTTGACACATGTCGATATGTGATTGGTTCAAAAATAAATTAAAAAATAAAAAAAACAAATAAATTAAAATTAATTAATGAATTAAAGGGAAAAATGCACTTTATTAATCCCAACTTTGCCCAATTTACTTTAAATAATCCCAACTTTCACCTACGTTTTCTTTCTTCAATCCCAAACCGATCAACGAAAGTCAATGACCTCTTATTCTAGGTAACTTGACACGTGTCAAGTTGTAATTGGTTCAAAAACTAAAAAAAATTAAAAAAAAAAAATTAAAGCAAAATTCAATTAAAAAAAAAACCCAGCCAAGCCACCACCAGCTCACAACCGCTGGCGGTGGTCACTCACCCCAAACCACCATCTCCGTAGCCCCAGCCCCCAAAACCTCCCCAAAAATCGCCTTACCACCACGAAACCGGCCCACTCTGCCTTCCCCTACCTCCTGAACTAGCCATAGCCGAAACCCTTGTCTTGAACCTGCCACCCATAAAACCCGAAACCACCATAACCTAAGCCGACGACCTTGAAACCGCCACCCATAACCCCCGAAACCACCATAACCAAAGCCGACAACCTTGAAACCGCCACCCATAACCCCCGAAACCAACTGTAACAACAACCCTGACCCTTAAAATCACTTCTCCAACCCCCAAAACCACCAAAAATGCAACCCCCACTTTCTCTCTCCTCCAATTGCCGTAAAACGCAAATAAACGGAGTGAGGGGAGGGTTTCTGTTGCGGGGAAGGAGGAAGGGAGGTCGGAAAATTGGGGTTGGGGGATCGAAGAGAGCAGTTTGGGAGTAGAGGTTGCCGGTTGGGGAAGGGCGGCAACCAACATTTGGTGGCTGGTGGTCTTTGGTTTTTTTTTTTTTTTGGTGAAGCAATTAGCATGCAACACGTGTCAAATAAATGAATTTAAAAATTTTTTAACCCTTTCTTTAGGTAACCAGTAATCTGGCTTGAAGAAAGAAAACGCAGGTGAAAGTTGGGATCGTTGCAGAATAATCAAAATTTGGGATTATTTAAAGTAAATTGGGCAAAGTTGGGAGTATTAAAGTGCATTTTTCCTTAATTAAAATCCCAAACCACCAACCACTGACGATGGCCTTCTCCCATCCTACCCCAAAACCAACCAGACACCAACCATTGATTTTCTCCACCAAACCACCCCTAACACCGGTTTTCTGCCCCTCACCCTAATCCCACCTCAAAAATCATCATCATCCTTCACAACGCCGTTGCAGTACCATTTAAACTGGCGCCCCTTCCATACACCACTTAAATCGGCCTCTCCTCCTTTCCCTTAACCTAGAAACTGACCTCCTCCTTTCCCACCGACAAAAATTGGTGATGATTAGCCAAGCCAAGCTAGGTTGATTCATTATGTAAGGATCAGCTTCACAAGTTTCGAGACTAAGTTTGGGTGGGGGTAGGTTTGCGGGGTATGGGAAGCGAGGGGGTGTCGAAAATTGGTGATGGGCGCCGAAAATCGAGAATCAGGGTAGGATATAGGGCTGGGCTTAGGAGGTCGTGGCCACCGGCGGTGGTCATTGTTGGCTAGGCTTTGTTTTTTTTTTTTTATTGTTGTTTTTTTAAAAAAAAAATAATTTACTCCCTTTCAAAGAAAAAGTCATTAATTTTTTTAACCAATAAACAAGCAACACATAACAATTATATTTTTCTACAAAAAATTTAACCCTTTCTCCAGGTTACTAATGAACGAGATTGAAGAAAGAAAACGTAGGTAAAAGTTGGGATTATTACAGTATAATTGGAAGTTAGGATTATTTAAAGTAAATTGAGCAAAGTTGGGACTATTAAAGTGTATTTTTCCTTACTTTTAAGAAAATAATTGTATGTATAAGTAGGCTCTATTTATGTAGGTAAATGATAATTAGATGGAAATAAGAGTCTTTATAAGGCTTGGTAGGAACATGGACTATAGTTTTTGTGCCTAGAAGACATCTCAAAATGTGTAAGTTCAATAATAGTGATCTTTTATTTACATATAATCTTTGTAATTAATTAGTTGGAGTTTTACTAAAATTGTAAGGCAAATGCAATGACCTACTACCTCCTTTTTTTTTAGTTGACACGTTTTGATTTTAGCACTATTCACACACCTCTCTTTGACCGTGTTTTGTGATTTATACGTAATGAAAAATATAATCACGTGGGGTCTTGTTAGATTCGTCGTGAGATATATTTTCAAAATATCAACTTTTCATAATTTTCTCTTTTCGGTATTTAAAAACGATTGAAGTTGTGCATTGGCAAACGTGGCTAAAGAACCATGACAACTAAAAAAAATGGAGGAAGTATATTTTTGTGAGATTTTTTTTTGTTTTATTTCATCATTAAATATTATCTTGTTTGCAAATTGATGTATAGTTGAAGCAATTTGTAGCCATTTCTAGATACTCTAACAATGTTTAGTGACCAGGAAATGTTAGTCTATGTCTTTATTCTTCAATGCCCCCTCCCTCCTCCTTCTTTTTTTTTTTTTTTTTTTTTTTTTTTGGTGTGTGTACGTGTTTTGTTTATATAAAGTAAAAGGTGCCTTGCGTAGTTGCAAGAATATTAGAGAGTATATTTAAACTACTCTATAAGAAATACCATTTTTCCTATGCCTTTTTTTTTTTTGGAAGGGCCATTTTTCCTAAGCCTAAAAGCATTATAAATTAGGAAAATTTGATAATAACCACATATTATTCTTCTCGTTTAGTAATAATGAACTAGAAAGTTTTTTTTCGCATTAACAGTTTTACAATATTAAATTTTATCATATCTTTGACTAAGCCTCTTGCATGCAACACTTTGGGCCCCACTCTTTACCTTTTCCTCTTCATTTTCCTTAGCTTCTTTTCTCAATTTCCCCTTCTTTATTCATTTATCACAAATTTGGGCAAAAACCTAAAATCGAGAAGTAAATAATAAAATTAGGGTTTCAAAAATTATTCCTCTTGCTTCAATACTAAAATGCAATCGAGGAAAAAGGTATATATTGTTGTTTAATGCTAAAAGCAACTTATTTTGAAATGATATTAGAGTTTTGAAATCGAATTGGGGATTTGATTATGGAAATTAACTCAAAAAATTTGTCAATTTTACGTTGTGATGAGCACTATTATGGTTGTAATTGATGTTTAAATTAGCATAACCTGTATTTTATCTAGTGTTTTTTGTTTGATTCGCGCTGAGTTTGAGAGCCACATGTCCCCAAAGCTTGGTCCCCCTCTGTGTTCTTTTGCATTTAAATTAAAGTACATGTTCAAAAAATGATTTGAAAAGGAAAGAGGAGAGAGAGAGAGGCAGTAAGAATCAAAATTTTGGAGAAAAAATATGGTGGGTGAGTATCAATAAAGGGAATTAAGGAAGAAAGACAATGGAAGTGAAAGAACAGAGAATGAAAAAAGAGGGCAATTAGAAGGATAGGTCTTAGAATAATGTCATGTAAAGGCGTTTGGGAAAAGAGATGGTAATATTTGTTGTGAGCCCCAATAATATTATAGGTAGTAATAATTAAAAGGAATAATTAGAAAAAAATAATCTCAACTTTCATCAAATTTGGTAGAATAATCCCAACTTTGGATTATTCTGGAATAATCCCAACTTTGGGGGTCTTCTTTTTCTTCAATCACAAACTGCTGAACAATTGTCAATGACCTGCTGTAACAGGTTAAGTGCCACGTGTCAAGCTGCGATTGGTCCAAAAAAAAACCAAAAAAAATTAATCTAAAAAGAAAACCCAAAAAACCCTTAATCCCCTACCTGACCACCGTAACCCCCACCACCACCACCACCACCACCTACCACCGCCGACCGCACCAACCCCTCCATTCATTCCCCGCCCCAACAGTGCGTCGTTTTCCTCCCAAACCCCCCTGCTAGTGTTACGACCCACCTCCACCCCTAATCCCCTCCTTTTCCATTCGAAACACCCTTGAAACCCCTCCTCCACTCCCAAATATCCCCAACAGCCACTTCCTCACCGTCGAAAACCCAAACCCTAGCGGCTTGGATTTTCGATGGTGGGGGAAGGGTGTTTGGGGGTGTTCGGGAGTTGGGGAGAGTTTTAAAGGGAGTTTCGAGTGGTGGTGGCGGCTGGAAAAGGAGTTTCGAGTGGTGGTGATGACTAGAAAAGGAGTTTCTAGTGATGGTGCCGGCGAAAAAGAAGGAGAGTAAGGTGGGTCGCATCACCGGCGTTGGGGGGGGGGGGGAAACCGGCACAAGGGGAGGGTGAGCAACAGCAGTCGCCGGAGATAAGGTTGTGGGTGGCTGGATTTGGGGTTTGGCTAGTTTTTTTTTAGGGTTTTTTTTAATATTTTTTTAACCAATTAACGAGTGACACGTGTCATTACTTAAAAAAAATAAAAAATAAAAAAAAAAACTCATTCAACCGGTAACCGTTATTTGGGATTGAACAGAAAGAAGACCCTCAAAGTTCAGATATTCTACCAAAATTGATGAAAGTTGGGATTATTTTTTCTTATTTTATCTAATTAAAATGAAAAGAATAGTAGGTGCAAATTATTAAATTATCCTATAAATTAAAAATAACAATTTAAGAGTAAATCAATCTAGTTAAAAAAAATAAAAATAAATAATTGAGAGACTGATTCATTTTCACCAAGGAGGTAGATTATTTGGGTTTGATTCTAATGCTCATTAATAATTTGCATTGTACAAGAATGATTGAATGAAAGCAAAATCTATTGTTAGACATGTTAGGTAACCAAATAACTAATATAATCATTTATACATATATACCTAAAAAGTTGCAAACAGCTCTTATTTAACTCATTTTATGACCAATTTGACAAGAAATAGTCATAAATCCATCCTATTTTCACGGAACATTAACAAAACCCCAAACTCAAACCCGTTTACAGAAAAACTCAGACATAATATTGCATATGACAACTTTTTTCATGCATTATTTTACCAGACATCAACCCATTTTTATGCCTATATTTAATATTCATCAACATTCTTAAAGATCATCAAAAAATTATGAGTGGTGCTAGGGTATGTTCATCTCCTGATCTTTTCCCAATGTCAACTAGCAATAATGAAGATTTAAGCTTAGAAGGTAAACTTTCATTGCTAATTTCCCTATTTTGTTTCAATGAAGGGGTGTAATAAGAGCACGTCCATGTTAATCTTGAAATTTAACGTTAATGGCACATATGATGCATTTGTTTTTGTGCCATATTATAAAAATAAACTTTTATTATTACTCGAAAAATTAATAATTAAATTGTATCTTGTGATACGTTTGCATCTTACCCTAGAGATAAACTTGTAATTCCGTGTTTAATAATTTGATTTAATTTATTTTGATTATGCAAAGGTAATCAAATATAAATGATTTTGGACTTTAAGAAAAGAGAAAAAACATTAACTTATTTGTGTTGTGAAATAGGTATTTCAGCAAATGTAAAGCTGCTATTGAAGCTGATTCAAGATCATCAAGAAGCATCTGTTAAAGGGAATTTAGATGACCGAAAAGAACAAAGATTTGCTGGAATAATGACCATCTTAGACGACGTGAAAACAAGGCTGCAAAAATCTCAAACAAGTTCCAAGAAAAGTAAGGCAGAACTTAGACGTTGTTACACCGATTTACGAGTGAATCCTCCTAAGGATGTACAAAAAAAGGATGAAACGTTGATCTTAGACGAAAAGGAAAGGCTGCGAAGGGATCTAAACACGAGTTATGCAGCACAAAAACGGCTAGGAGTTATGTATGCAAGTTTAGGGAGGGAAAAGGAGATCATTTCAAGAGAGTTGACACGAAAAGTACAAGAATTGAATGAAATGGAAGAGCATATTAATGATCTCAGGGCGCAAAATGAGAAGTTATCAGCTAAGATACAGGCATGTATAGCAGAGCAGAATGAGATCAAAAGAAGCGTGAAAGGGTCAGAAAATAACATCAGTTATGCAGTATCTCAGCAAAGGAATAAGGAGCTTTCAGAGCAACTTCTGAAGTCGCTGGAAGGCTATAAAGCGATGAAAAGGAAGCATGTAGAGGTGAAAGAAGAGAGGGATGGAATGCAATCTGCAATGGAAGAACTCGGAGATGAGGTTAAACATAGTATTGATATAGTCCATAGCCTCAGGCAACATGTCGCCGCTTGTGGTTTGGGTGAGCAGGGTTGGGAGATTGAAGAGAACATCACTTCGTTAGAGCATGTTTTTACAAGACTTAATGTGAAGACTTTGAGGCTTAGGCAGGAAAGGAAGTGAAGTGTTTGAGACTTAGGAAAGGAATATCCAGACTTCAATTTGCATAGTCTGGATTTTACAACTTCTGTTATTGTGAATGAAAAATTGTCCTGTTCTGTTTCTTTTTTGAGAAAAAGTTTTCCACGAACTTAAATGTTCGATATTTTGTACCAAATAATATGAATATGTATATATGTCATAAAGCTTTGTATGAAACTGATTTTATAACATCATCACTGAAGAAAGAAAAGCACTTCTTGTTTTAGAATCCATTAGTATAAGCACCTCTATTCTCCTGGCTAACAACTAAATTTTCAGAAATTACAAACACTTTAGCTAGAAATATAATACATCAAATAATTTATGATTAAATATGGGCATAATCACACACAGAATTAATGATTTTGAGCAATAACTTTAAAACATGTTTATAAAGGAAAATTTACAGATGCTGCAACATATAATTTGACAGATAAACTAGTGTTCCTGATAGATGTTTAGATATTCTCAAAGTTAACTTAATACAGTGCCAATGATTTAACTTATTGACTACCTAAACTTCAAAATGCTCGAGAATATTAAGCAACTGCGCCATTCACAGATCTTGCAGTTTGTGTCCAGCTATGCAATTCAAAACCCATGAATTGCTCGCCAATTTCGCTCCACTTAAATTGGCAAGAGCTTCTGCATCCGATCTCCTGCTTTCAAGAATTATATTCTTCTTGCGAAGATCACAGTTGGCAGGCAGTTCAATGCCGTAGACTATGATAGTTGACGATGCTGGAGAAGGGGATGCACCAATTTGATAAGTTTCTGCAATAGGCTTCCTGTGTAGCACAGTTCCTCCTGCTGCAGTAACAAGGTCTTGTAGATACCCCTTGTATGAAAGTTCAAAATCTACAGTAAAATAGAAATTGATCCCAGCAAAGAGCTTGGGTTGCTGCAATTCATAACATTTTACATGAATATTTAGATGGAAGCAAACAGTAAGATTTTCATATAATTGCAGTAAAGTTGTAAGTAATATAATGGCAAGTGGTAAAAACAACTGGAAGTAAAGTTGATAACATTGAGAGTTTATAACTTAGAATGCTTTCACAGTGTAACATAATTATAAAAAATTTAGTCTAACCTATAATATTCACATTTGCATTAGATATTCAGTTTGATGATCGAAAAACTAGCTCCACAGAGTCAGACATGAAGGAATTGCCAAAAAATAGGGGTACTCACACAAAACAGACAATTCATGACACTGTTTTAACGAATCATTTGACTGGCTAATGGTAACTTATTGTCAACACAATCTATGATGATAAAAAGGACTTCACAGTATATAAACACTTCAAGAGTCAAGCTTAAAGATATAAAAATAATACAAAAAACTAAAAGCAACGACAATACATTGTGGGATAAACCATTATCAATTTGAAGCAAGTGTTCTACATATCAAGTAGGTCAAACTAGGAAAATGAAGCAGGTTGGCAGGTTGCTAATGTACCTCTGTACGAAGCACTCAGTATGCTTAAACATAGGAAGCTGAATTTCTTTTTAAAACATTTACATCATTAGTGTAGATTAAACAAAATAGTAATAGTTGAATGCTATGTATTGAAACAGGACTTCTGATTGAAACTTACTTTATTTAGAAGCCTTAATCTACCCAAACGAGGACCATCCTGGACTCCATGAATGTCAAAAGTGATTTCATAAGGAACCTCCTCAATTAGTCTCTTGGCCTCCAAACAAGCTTGAACCCCTGCAAACTCGAAAAGGTTAAATTTAAGTATAGCAAAGGCAAGACATTACAAAGATTTTTACAATTCACGACACTCTTGATATAAAGGAATGCTCTGACATTTGATGCTTAATATCCATTTTCCTTCCAGGATCCCCATCATAACTTTGAGTGTTCTTTTACATGCTCCATTCTCATTCGTTGATGCAACAACATGGGTAACACTTGGATTCCAGTGACCCAATACCTCAGCTCCAGATGACTTTGCTAACTCAGAAACAGCTTCCTGCAGATCCCGCTCAAATTAAGGATATCTATAAATAACAATTGTTGCCATATTGGCATACTAATGAATAATATTATTACCCTACCTTATCTACAGTAGCAAGAGCCGAACAACAGAGGACCACTTTCTCAGCTGACCGACCAGAGTCCCACCTGTTTATGCTAGTAACATGTCTAACTGCAGCCTGAGGTCTATGGCAAGGAGGTTTCCTGCATAAATATAAGAACAATTCAGAATTTTGCATTTATAATGCTGTCTGAAAATAGCTCATTAGAAATCCTATAGGAATTTGTTAGCGATTAGCATACCCCTTTTGATTACATTTTCTGACTTGTGTTATAGGCAATTCACTAGGCAACTTTGAGGAGGCATGATGAGGACATAATATAACAAAGTGATCCTGATGAAAATGTGGCAAATGCAGAATGATAAATGTGGTTAGAATTTTAACAGAAATGTGTCAGCAAGCTTGATAGACTACAGACTAGAAAGCACTTACAGCATCCCAACGACACTCTTGAAGCTTTTTGGCACAGGGAACATGAAAACTTTTGCGACAACTCTTCTCATAACAGCCCAGAGCGGCTCCTTTCACTCCACATAAAGAGCACTTAATCCTACGGCTTCTTGTCAATTCTTCTTCAAGGTTGACCGCAATATTATCGTTAAAATAAACATTAGGGGCCCTACACAAGAGTAAAGTACAATGTTTTATCTATCACAATACCAAATTGACCAAAATGCAACACCATTAACATTAGTCATTAAGAGGCCTTACAATATGAGACTCGATAACATTAGCAAAATCTACAGCAAGTCAATAGGTTATCTGTGATTTTAGGCAAAATTGTCCAGGAATTATTTAGCAATTACTCTTAAGGATGCTACCTATGTAGGAGTCACGAAAAAAAAAAATATGCAACAGAAAATTGAAATTGTTTTGGTTTTTAACAAAACATACCACTCAGTGCAGTTTTTGTGGGAGTGGATGACAGAACCTTCAGAGTGATTGGCTAAAACTGGTCTACCTTCAGAAAAGTGAGCCATTTCACCAGAAGCCTGCATTAATAATCATCAGTTAGTATATCCACTTGAATGTCCTCAAGAGGAAATTATGAACTGACTGCTTGCAATAGAGTAATACAGTACCTCTGTCTCTTCGGATGAATGACAGAAAGCACATCGGATGGAAACTCTGTCGCATTTGCGCAAAGCTGGTACGTCTTTTTGGCAATAGACCTTTCCCTTCTTTAGTGGATTTCCTAAATTATCATTGTTAGATTTTCCTAGAACACACCCTTCAGCTTGTTCTGCAGCCTTTAATTGAACACTTCCACCTCCATCAGCAGCATTTCCTATCAAATTAACGTTTGCAGAAATCTCTTGTTCAGGAACAAATGTCAATTTACGCATCTTCATAGGTTTGTCATTGGACACAATGGATTTTCCTCTAATGACATTAGACAGGGCAAGATTTTCCTTCTGCTTCTTTCTTTTTACTGAGTCACCATCATAGATGTGCTCAATGCTGTCATATTTCCTCTTTAACTTTCCCAATTTCTTGTCTTTTATAGTTCCTCTTTTATTTCCAGAAGTGTCAGGAAACTTGGCAGGAGCATTGCCATTAATTTCCTTCAATATAGTATCAAATGATTTAATTTGTCTTGTTTTAGAAGTACCAGAAGTTTTTTCACTCTCTAAAACATTTTCAGTGCCAATTCCTTGACATTGCATCAATTCACCAGGTGTTTTTGAACCATTAAGGGCCTCTCGAACCTCCATTTTGTTCTTTTGGCAGTCTTTGCTTACTTTTCTACCTCTCTTGTAGGAAGGTTTACACCCATTTTGGCTATCTTCAAATTTTGTTCTAGGATAGGCATTACTAGGTAGCTCCTGGTCCATTATAGTATTCTCTTCTTGCCGGCTAACATTAGCTAGGTGCTCTACAATCAATTTACTGCCAGAAGATGCATCTCTCGAGGCTGCTTCCACCTTCTTTCCAAGCATTGTATTACTATTTGTCTCTTCAACCTGCATTTAACTCAAATTAATACCAGAGACTGGAAGATACCTCAACATTATAGCTTGTGATGTATAAGAATGTCAGTTACCTGCTTCTTAATGGGGCTTGAACAAAGTTCAGGTGAGCATTCTCTTTGTGTCCATTCAAACATCTCACTGTCATAAATATCTCTATTGCACTTGCTGAGTGGCTCTTCCTACAAGAATGGATCAGATAATAAAAAGCTAACATACCCAATTATTAAATAAAATAAATAAAGAGCTAGAAAAATTAGCAAGAGGCCAAGAGTAAAAATCAATTAGATAGACAAAGTAGGTTGAGCTGCACCAAAGCCTAACTAAAAGGCAGAAAGGTCAGCACATCTTCTGAGCTTCAAGATAAGCACATAATTCAACATAATATTGTTTAACTTGGTGTGAATATAGAAATTGCAAACTTACTTCCACAGATTTTTCTGCGGGCACATCATCATCTGAATCCTTCAGATCACTAAAAGAAGGGGCTTTCATCGGGGTACATGTCAATGTCTGATCCTCATCAGTCTGAGGACTTGACCTTTCTACTTCTTCTCGTAACCAGAAGAAAGGTGACATGTGTGACCGTTCTTTCTCAGTTGAAAGTTGATGTTCACTCGGAAATGTTGAGCACTTATTTATATGATTGTTGATTACTTTGTTTTGAACAAGCCCATCTTTTTCCTGTCTTGCTGGACTTTCAGTAGTGGGAGAATGGGGCACTTGAACCCTTTTATTCGTTGCAAATGAAGATTTCCCTCTGTTGCGCCCAGAACATTTTGGGTTCACTTTTGATGCTACAGAATTTACTCTGCCTGTTCTTTGACACTTCACAGTCTCTGGAGTTTCTTCACCGGTATCCCTCATTGCATCCAAATCACCATTAGCCTGAACTTTTGCATCTGCAACATGAAAAGTATAACTTAATAGATGAACAAAAGATGTGTGTGTGTGTGTGTTGTATATAGGGAAGAGTCGAAGAGATCTCATGAGAAGTTTCTTAAAATGAGAAATAACTACACATACTTTTTAGTTGAATGTGCATATTTTGATCACATTTGAGCTAAAAAGAAAAGGTTGCACATATAGTTTTACAAAAATATGCATTCAATTCAAAAATAATGCACGCCATTTCCTTCATTTACTACTATGACTTTAATTGTGGTACTGATATTGTAGTAACTTTTTCTTTTATTTCAAATCTTTGCACATTCTGTTTATCTTTGTAGCATGAGATCCAAACTAAACAGCTTATGAGCTGCAAAATCAAACTGGCGGCAATTCTTTAACAAGACAGTTTTTTTTTTCTGTACCACAAAATATCCTGAGTGTCAAATTCTTATACTAGAACAAGAAAACACAGGAACCCTTACAGTTTCTCTTTTAAGGTATCCACTGAAATTACAACCATGAGTCTCTGAGCATATGTTTACATGAATCAGGATTTGGGGATCTTGAGACATGGTGCCAAGACTGAACAATCATGAAGTGGCTTATGCAAACTAGGGTCCATTATGATATCGCTATGGATAGAAAACTAATCAAATTCTCACACTTGATAATTTGATCTGGGTTTTAACTTTTAAGTTCCTCATATTACTCCTAATCTAAGCAATCAAGCAATAATCCTAATTTGATCTTGAATACAAAATTAAAGGTTTGAATGCCTACTCCAAACACTTGAATATATGAAGTAATTCACAAACAACCTTTTGTTTTTTTTTTTTTTTTTTTTTTTTTTTTTTGCATCAACTCTCTAGCCCTTGAATGAAATTAGACATTTATTTATACTAATGATAAAGTACCTAAACCAAATCATGGGCTTATTAACTAGCAAAACAGTTAAAAAGGCGGTAAAAAAACAAGATCGTAACACAAGGTTACTCAATAAGCCAAGTGTATGGGATGATATCTGGCATGACCGATATCTTATGAAAACATGATCAGGTTTTAGTAATCATGGAGAAGATGCTGATATGTCACAGATTGAAGACATGTCGGCCCACCGAAATGTAACACGTGGCAACAGAAGCTCGACACTTGGCACAAAAGGCTCTGCATGGATGAGAGCCACCTGTCAAGATAAACCATTATAAATAGTAGGTAAGACCTCATTAATGAGGACATTAATTACACTCTTTATCTCTCTAATCTCTCTCTACTTTCTCTCTCTCTTACTTTCTTTTTCTTAAACACCTTTCTGACTTTATCATCGGAGTGGTTATCCCCGGATCACCCCGGGGTTAGCTAACTTCTTCTCATTGTGTAGGTTCTCAGCTTGCCGATAGGAGTATCAGGATCTCAAGTCCAAGTTCTCTGTGGAGTCGGGATCAGACAGAAACAATTTGGCGCTAGAAGGAGGGGAGCAGTTGATCACTTCTATCGCCTAAGAACCTCACACAAAAATAAAACACGTGTATAACAACAACAATCATGACTGGAAACAATGGAACACCAGTAGGACAACCCCAGGTGGAGATAGTAGATGAAACCCATACCCTAGAGGATAACCAGTTCCATATGCCGATAACTCCCCCAGCAGGAGGAGGGGAGGCAGAGGATCCTATGGCAGCATTCACCCCGGATGAGTTGGAAACGGCTGCCAGGGTGATGAGTGCAATGAGTAGGAAAAGGAAGGAAGCAGAGGCAGCACGAGCTGAAAGAGAAGCTGCTCAGGCAGAAAGAGGAGTATTGCACCGAAACCAAGAAGAACAGTATAATCAGTTGGAGAACCCGTCAAGGAGGCCCCGACATGAGTCGCCGGTAAGGACGCATACAACATTACGGCAGGATGAACAATCCTCGAGCCGTGCTATGAGCACCAGAACTCAGCAACAAAGGAGTTCGCAAGTGGAAGGGCAAGCAGTGCGCACGGTGGTGCAGTTAAGGGCATCCCCGTTTGCCCAGCACATCTTGGATCAACCAATGGAGAAGGTGAAAATGCCGACTTGTAGGTATGATGGAAGAGGGGATCCAGCAAGATTCATAACGTCCTATGAGGGACGCATGATGCTATACACAAACTCGGATGCAGTTTGGTGCAAGGTATTTCCGACAACTCTGATTGGGGCTGCAGCCGATTGGTTCAACAACCTTGAAATTGGGTCAGTAGACAGCTTTGAAAGACTGACTGAGATGTTTGTAGGGCAATATGTCAGTAATAGTGTAAGGCAGAGAACTTCTGGAGAATTGATGGCTGTAGAGCAGAAACCGGATGAATCTTTGAGGGATTATATCAGGAGATTTAATAATGAGGCAAACACAATTCCGAGGTTGCAACAGGAGATAGCCGTGATGGCTTTGATGAATGGGTTGGTTGATTCGGATTTCAAAAGATATCTAACAAGAAAAAGCCTGCCGACATTGGCAGCGGCGTTCAGTAAAGCCCATGATTACATAAAAAGTGAAGAGCTGATGAAAACAAGTAGTAGACATGTGGCAGCTGGAAAGGGACCAAGTCAGTATGAAGGGACTTCATCTGGAGGAAACAGGTCAAGAGCTCCTGCCCCAGGAAGGGGAGGAGGAAGTCGGCAAGATACCAGGCCGACAAGACTCCCAATGAGATACAGCACCTACACTCCCCTGAATGCACCAAGGGCCGCAATCTACTCAGTGAATCAGAATAGAGAAGATTGGTCAAGGCCGACTCCGATGAAGGCGAAGTCTAGAGATGTAAAGAAGTATTGTATGTTTCATAGGGATGTGGGACATTACACAGAGGAATGTACTCAGTTGAAGGATAATATTGAGGAGTTGATTAGAAAAGGGCACTTAGCACAGTATCGGTTGAATACTGGTAGAAATCAACAACCAGCGCAAATAGCTGAGAGGCAACAAATAGAAGCGAGGCCCGAAAGGACTCAAGGGAGGATAGTCCGACAAGGGGACACGGGAATGCCGCCGTTATCTACTGGAAGAGTAGATGTGATAACGGGCGGGCCGATTCATGGGGGAACGATTAGTGGAGCAAAGAAACATTTGGCGGAGCACCGACATCTGGTGTGTGCTCTAGATATAGACAATCGTCCTCGGCCGGCATCAATACCGCAAGTTGTATTTACAGAAGAGGATGCACGAGGTGTAGTATTCCCGCATGACGATCCGTTAGTCCTGATAACCAGGATAAATGGTGCTGATGTCAAAAGAGTACTAGTAGATGGGGGTAGCTCGGCAAATGTCCTGTTCATTCAAGCCTTTAAAGAGATGAATATCGGAAGACAATACTTGAAGCCGGTATCATATCCCGTAATTGGTTTTAATGGGTCGACAGTGAGGCCAGAGGGGAGTATTGTGTTGCCTGTAAGGATGGGTGATGGGCCACAAGCAAGGGATGTGATGGCAGAATTTTTAGTGGTGGATGTCAAGTCGGCTTATAATGCAATTATCGGCAGACCGATAATTCATGACATGCAGGCTGTGGTATCAACATACCATTTGGCTATAGCCTATGTGTCAAACCTGGGAGCCGTGGAAAAGGTGTATGGAGGCCAGGTTATGTCAAAAGCCTGTTATGTAACAGCGTTGAAGAACCCAGTTGGAAGTACTGCAGTTCCATGTAACCCAGCAAAGGAGAGTGAGCCGACAGTGCAAGATCTGGCCATGAAAAACTTCGATGCAAGGCCCGAAGAAACACCAAGGCCGTTGCCAGGAGGAGAAACCATCCAAGTTGAGTTGCAGCCAGGCAACCCCAGTAGAACAGTGAAAGTTGGGGCTGATATGGATGTGGAGACTAGGTGCAATCTGATAAGTTTATTGCGCGAGAACGCTGATGTCTTTGCGTTCTCGGCCAGTGAGATGCCAGGAATACATCCTGAGGTAATGGAACATAAGCTGAATGTTGACAGAAAATTCAGGCCGATAAGGCAGAAGAAGCGCAACTTCTCGACTGAGAAAATAGAGGCGATCCAGGCCGAGGTGAATAAGCTCTTGGCGGCAGGGTTTATAGAGCCCTGCACGTATCCAGAATGGTTGGCAAATGTAGTTATGGTGAGAAAGCCGACAGGGAAATGGCGGATGTGCGTAGATTTTACAGACTTGAATAAAGCTTGCCCAAAAGATTGCTATCCGCTACCTCGGATTGATAGACTGGTTGATTCAACCTCCGGTCATGCAATGCTTAGTTTTCTAGACGCTTTTTCAGGGTATCATCAGGTCAGCATGCATAGAGCCGACAGGAATAAAACGGCCTTCATAACGGATGCAGGTGTGTATTGTTATAAGGCAATGCCGTTCGGACTGAAAAATGCTGGGGCAACTTATCAGAAGTTGGTAGATAAGATTTTTGAGAAACAGAAAGGGCGGAATGTTGAGGTATATGTAGATGATACGATAGTTAAGAGCAAGAGCACAGAAGACCATGTAGCCGATTTGAAGGAAACATTTGAAACCTTGAGAAAGTATCAAATGAAGCTGAATCCGGAGAAGTGTGTTTTTGGAGTGAGATCAGGGAAGTTTCTGGGCTTTATGGTCAGTGAACGAGGGATAGATGCGAATCCAGATAAGGTGAATGCAGTGCTTCAAATGAAACAACCACAAACCATTCGTGATATACAGAGGTTAACGGGCAGGATGGCAGGGTTAACCAGATTCATCAGCAAATCAGCTGATAAGGCTCTTCCGTTTTTTATGGTGCTGAGAAAGAATAAGGCGTTTGAGTGGGGAAAAGAACAAAGTGATGCCTTGGAAGTAGTGAGGAATCATCTCAAATCTCTTCCCACAATTGCCAGGCCTGAGAAGGGAGAAGTATTGCAGTTATACATCTCGGCGTCACCAAAAACGGTAGCAGCCGTTTTGTTGGTTGAAAGGAAGAGACGTCAACAACCGATTTACTTTGTCAGCCATGTTCTGAATGCGGCAGAACGAAGATATCCAGTTATAGAGAAGATGGCTTTATCTGTATTAATAGCGGCCAGGAAGTTAAGACCTTACTTTGACGCACATCCGATAGAAGTCCTCACCAACCATCCCTTGGAGAAATCATTGCGAAAAATGGATACGTCTGGAAGGTTACTTGCATGGGCAGTAGAGTTGTCGGAGTATGAGATAAGTTACAAGCCTAGAACATCAATTAAGGCTCAAGCACTATCAGATTTCATTGTAGAAACCACATACACAGATGAAGAAGAAGAGTTGGGGACGTGGCAGGTATCCGTTGATGGGTCAGCCACAGCAACGGGGGCAGGCGCTGGAATTGTGATAACGGCCCCAGACGGAAAAATATTTGAATACGCCATGAAATTCAAGTTCAAGGCAACAAATAATGAGGCCGAGTACGAAGCTGCAGTGGCTGGAATGCAGCTATCGATAGCGGCAGAGGCAAAACGGCTAGTTCTGACAACTGACTCACAGCTGGTGTCAAGCCAGTTCAGTGGGGAATATGAAACTCGAGAGCCGGCAATGGTGAAGTATTTGGAGAAAATGAAGCAGTTAGCGGCTCAGCTGCAATACTTTGAGATTAAATTGGTTCCCAGATTGAAAAATGCTCAAGCAGACGCACTGGCAAGATTGGCAAGTTCAAGTTTTAATGACTTGGAGAGAACAGTAATGGTTGAGATACTCAGGCAGAGAAGCATAGATGAGATACCGGCAACTGTCTGTTCTGTTGAGATAGGGGATCAGTGGTATGATAAAATACTGGCATACATTGTTCATGGTGTAGGGCCGACAGACAAGGGGGAGTTAAAGAAGTTACAGAAGGATAGTGTGTGGTTTGTTATGTATCAAGGCCAGTTATATAAAAGAGGGTTTTCACTGCCGTTACAGAGATGCATAACAGGATCTGAATCGGTAAAGTTAATGGAAGAATTGCATGAAGGAAGTTGTGGAAATCATCTTGGGGCAAGAGCCCTGTCCAGAGAAGCTATGAGAAGGGGATACTATTGGCCGACAATGAACGCCGATGCTTTGGCTTATGTTAGAAAATGTGAGAAGTGCCAAAAGTATGCCCCAGTTATCAACCTCCCCCCAAATGACCTTACGCCGATATTAAACCCAGTTCCATTTGCCCAGTGGGGAATGGATATAGTAGGGCCGTTCCCATCAGCCACAGGAGGCAGAAAATATCTGATAGTAGGAATTGACTACTTCACAAAGTGGATAGAAGCAGAGCCGGTAGCAAAGATCACGGCAGCAGAAGTGAAGAAGTTTATATGGAAAAATATCTTTACAAGGTTTGGGTTGCCGATGGCGATGGTTTTTGATCATGGAACTCAATTTGATTGCAAGACAGTCAAAGATCTTCTGATGATGTATAAAGTGAAGTTTGCATATGCAGCAGTATGCCATCCACAATCAAACGGCCAGGCAGAAGCAGCAAACAAGCAGATCATAACGGCCATAAAGAAGAAAATCGAAGATGCAAAGGGTTTGTGGGCAGATTTGATACCGGAGATATTGTGGGCAAATAGGACAACAATAAGAGAGGCCACAGGAGAGTCACCATATAACCTGGTTTTTGGGACAGAAGCAGTCATACCGGCAGAAGTTGGACTGCCGACATTCAGAGTTCAGCATTACTGTGAAGATCAAAATGATTTACTCCTACGACAACAACTGGATTTCTTGCCAGAACTAAGAGAAAAAGCAGCCGTTAAGTCAGCTGCATTCAAGGAAAGAATGTCTAGGGCATATAATAGAAGGGTATCCCATCGGCCGTTACAGATAGGGGATCTGGTGCTACGAAGAACCGCCGCAACCGGTAAGGGAAATGAAGACGGGAAACTGACTGCAAACTGGGAAGGACCTTATCGGATTAAAGCTATCATCGTCCAAGGGTCATTCTACTTGGAAACTTTGGATGGGACTCCTCTAAAGAATGTATGGAATTCAGCTGTATTGAAAAAATACTATGTGTAGAGAATAAACCTCACTTTTTGAAGCTGATATCGGACAAAGATATCGGTGATGAATGAAGAAGTATTCAGACAATGTGCATTTCAATAGGCATCCTCCATTTAACAAAACATCGTTAAATGGGACGGACAGCTCAAAACCGCTTCCATGCAGTTAACAGTTGTACAACCTGATCAGTTGTATACGTTAACTCATGAGGTTGCTGGTTCAAAGTATAAATACCGGCCAAATCAATTCGAGTATATGCCGACATGAGGCATAGCTCAGAATGTGATCGCCGAGAGGGTACCTAACTGACTGTAATATCAAAGCAGTGGGTGACCGTTGTTATAATCTGAACCACCAACAGCCGGTTACGAATCAGTATACATAGCTCCGAGAAGAACTATGTATACTAAGGGGGGCAAGGAGTACCATAATGATATATTATGTTGCTTGCATGATGATATGTTATTTGGATATGTTATTTGGATATATTATATGCTATTGGAGGTTGTATGGTATGTTGCTTGCATGATGATATGTTATTTGAAGAATATTTAAAATTTCAAAAAATGTTTAAAGTTTTCAGTACAATAATGGTATCCATAGTATGTCGGCACCTTTTAAAATGCAGTCTTGATAAAGTGTCCACCAAGGATGAAGTTTCGAAGTCTGGTATCTACAGAGGCCGACATTCTTTAGAGAGCTTTCAGTGGCAGATTTCAAGCAAACTACCAAGTAAGTTTTATTTTTTACAAGTTCTTCTCTATATATATGCTTAATTTGCAAGATTATGCAGTTATCATTCTTTAGAGAGCTTTCAGTGGCAGATTTCAAGCAAACTACCAAGTAAGTTTTATTTTTTACAAGTTCTTCTCTATATATATGCTTAATTTGCAAGATTATGCAGTTATCATTCTTTAGAGAGCTTTCAGTGGCAGATTTCAAGCAAACTACCAAGTAAGTTTTATTTTTTACAAGTTCTTCTCTATATATATGCTTAATTTGCAAGATTATGCAGTTATCATACTGGAATAATTGTAAACAAGTTAGAAAATAGCAGATAGAGAGCAATACAGTTATAGCGAAAAGTGTACAAATTTATACACAGTTAATACATAATAGATAAAAATAACAATCGACAGGCATCACCACAAAAAAAGGGTATATGCCGATAAAACAGCACTGTCAAAAGAAATGTCCATACATACAAAAAACAAGTAAAGTTATAGCTGATAAGGCCCAATGATACAAGACCCACAAGAAGATGTCGGTGATGACTGCCCGCCCCTTCAAGATTGACCGTTTTCAGGCACCGGGGAGTCCAGAATACTGGGGTTGCTGGGGCCGTCATCAGCAGTTGGCGCCAAGTTATATAAGTCTTCTTCGGAGAATTGCTGCGCCTCAAAGCCGGAAGGAATCTTATAGGCTTCCTCGCTGAAAGCCTTCTCAACTTTTGCCCAATCATCCTTCTTCCAACCGGCGGCGTGGGCAATACACCTCTGAGCAGCAGTCCAACCCCCATCGAAACGGTCCTGGAGTTTGGAGCAGAACTCATCGGACGCTAGATAACGGCCAACCGCACGCTGACGAATACCAGGTTTGTCAGCCTCCATTTTTTGAACCTTCTCTTCAAGGCTCTTAATTTTGGTTTTGGCATCTTCGAAGTTCTTCTCGACGGAAGGAAGACGTTGGATGGCTTCATCTTTTTTGGCAATTTGAGTCTTCAGACTCTGCACTTCCGACTCTAACCCAGCAACTTTCTCAGCCTTGATCTTCAAGGCCGACATCTCCTTGTCGTCATTTTCTTTTATCTTCCTCAGATCACTGAGGGCCTTTTCAGCATTCTTGATGGCCTCCTGCATGGCGCTTTCGTTGGCAGATGCTTGATGATGTTTTTCCTGGTAATAGCGGTACATCTCAACCAATTCTGTGCCAGACATGACGGCCTGTACGATACATACAAAAAAAAAAAAAAAAAAAAAAAAAAAAAAAAAAAAAAAAAAAAAACCGATATCAGTACTTGAAATATATATATAGAAATACCAATAGTAATAAGAGATAAAGACGATAAGTATATACGCGTAAGTAATACACTAACCTTCATCAAATTATGCATATGAGACGCAGCAAGGGGGCCGATTGGACCAGCGGGTCTGTCCATTGGCAGCGTCAGGTTACTCAGCAGCCGGTAACCGAGATTCCCACCTTGCATAGGGTCGTCGGTTATCATGGATTCATTCCGGCCGACATCCATGGCTGGTTGCCAGCGGTCGCCGGAATGGCCAGGAGGGACAGAAAACCCCCTTAAAACTTCCTCTGGAAACCGTCCAGACACTCGTTCGATCCACTGATTGGATCGATAAGTCAAGGCCGGAATGCTGGAGTCCGACCCAACTGTCATAGGAGCGATTACGGTTGTAACCTGAGGCTGAGGGGGAGACTCGGCAGAGGTGAGATCTTCAATCTCAATACCCTGAATGACCTTCTTCACAATGGCCTCGGGGCTTTTAACTTGGCTGGCAGTCGGGGTCTTCTCAGGAACCGACTGCTCTTTATTTTTCTCGGGCGCCGGTTGATCCCTTCTCTTCTCGGCACGCCCTTCAGGTTGCCGAGGGCTTGAGATCACGATCCCACCCCGCCGATTGGCAAGAGGTGTAAGTTTTCTTTTCTTAGCATTCTCATCGGCCATGATCTCAGCTCTTCTTTTAGCACTGATGGCTGGAGCGCGACCGCAAACAGTAGCAAGGGTGTCGTACGGATCGCAAGCTTTGGGACACCGCCTGATAACCCTAGTCCCGTCAGCAGATAGGCCGAGTAGCCTATTATCCAACTTATCGGTACCTAGAAAAAGAAATAAAAAAAATCGGTAAAATGCAAAAAAAAAAAGGAGAGAGATACAAATGACAATAAAGAAAGGACGAGGAAAGTAGCATGTAAGCTATGCCGTCTTCGTCATAGAAATAAGAGAGTGCATAGGAGTAAAAGGAAAAGTAAGTTATACCATGCTGGTCAGTCCAACAAAGACCGACGCGTGATAGCGGCGCGTTGCCCAGAATGTAACTCACATTCGGCACCCACACCGCAGGAATGAGACGGACTTTGCCGTCACCTTCGTCGAATTCGGAAACGTCAAAATGGTTGACGGCCCTCTCTTCATGTTTCCCGAGATCTCTCTCGGGGATTGAGTCAAAATGAGGATGAGGCTTGAAAAAAGTCCTTCTCAAGGGATAATCATCTGGAACAGACATGAAGAAAAACTTGTCCTTCCAGTTTTTGCAGCTAGAAAGTTTTGGATGGACGGTATATTTGTGAGGTTGAGTGTACAAAGACCACCACCCATCAGACTGTCCATCTCTCTTCAGGGTAATTAGCCGCCGAAATACATTAAGGGTCAAAGGGTAGTTCCGATAAAGCATAACCCAAACTGTGGCAATAACGGCACGAATAGTTTGAGGGGTTAGCTGAACTAAGCAAACGTTCCAAGCCTTCAAAATTTTGGCTACAAATGGGTGTAGGGGAAAACGGAGACCGAAGTCTAGATGTCTCAGATAAACGGCCACGGACCCGGCTGGGCAATCCAATACTGAAGCACCAGATGGAGGAAGAGACAACTCATAGCCGTCAGGAAGATTAAAAAACCTCTTCGCACGACGGCAGTAATCTTTTGTAATTGCCGTTTTCCTAAAAGCTTCACTTATTGTTTCCTTCGCAACTTTTCCATCGTTGGCAAGGACTATGGGTTGTCGGAATTCAGCCCTGTCAGTCTCGGAATTGTATCCTTCGTCCAAACTCTCCTCTTGGATAACCTCAGCCGTTAAATCAACAATGTTATCCCTACTCTCGTTATTTACACTATCTTCCTGAGCTTCGTCATCTCCTAAAACTGAGTTGACGGCAGAATCATGCACAGGAGATACCTGACCTTCCTGGGGGTTTGGTGGGATGTCGTCCCCAAGTTCTTCTGAAGAAGAACTTATAACCTGACCTTGACCAGGTCTTTTACTAGATTCCGCCACCTTAGCGGCCTCAGCTGCCTTAGCTGCTTTGGCAGCCTCGGCGGCTTCACGAGCAGCAACTTCAGGCTGATAACTGGTACTCCTTACCCTTGGCATAGTGTTAATACCTATATTGCCAACGTTAGTGCCGTATTGGTTAAAATAGCGTCTCCCAGTAAAGTTGCGTAAGTGATAACGGACACTAACAGGCTCAACGTCAAGAATTTCAGTATCGGCAGGAATATCAGGGTTAAAGGGGTGAAAGGCACTTTCACGGTGAGCAATAGTCCTATGTATCATAAAAGCACGTTTTTCTTCTTCAGAAGTTAACGTCTCAAAGGGATAGTCGATATTGTCAGAAAGGGAAGATGAATTGCCCCTATTACTACCAGTTTCTTTACCTAAAGACTGCCTAATTAAACGACGCCTAGCAGTACTAAGGTTAGGAAAGTTCTCTTCAACACTATCCTCAGACATTTAATTGAATATAAGCACATAAAACAGCATAAAAATCAAGGGTTAGGGTACGAAAATACCTTCGAAGAAAATCGCAAAAAGAAGGAACGCCTTTTACAGA
This sequence comes from Chenopodium album, assembly GCF_948465745.1. NCBI lineage: Eukaryota > Viridiplantae > Streptophyta > Magnoliopsida > Caryophyllales > Amaranthaceae > Chenopodium > Chenopodium album. The sequence continues at coordinate 34,420,072 of NC_137847.1, forward strand.
TGAAAGCGACGAAGAAAGAGAAGGAACGCCCGACGAGACGAAATGCACAAACTAAGCGCAAGATTGATAAGAATTTCTTTCGGGAGAAAATTAAGAAGGAGAAGAGGTGTGAAATGGTAAAAATGGTGGATTTTTGATCTAAAAAGGAAAAACTGAATCGCCAATTGAAATGAAAGGCGGTTCAGGAATCCTACGGCTGTTAATTAACAAGCCCTTTCAAAAAGCAACGGCAGGATTTGTGACACGTGTAAATATTTTCCCGCCTAAAAAAAAATTAGTAAAATATATTTTTAGGAACGGTTACACTTCAATTTTATTGCAAGTAGACCTTGTCTGCTACCAGCACACAAGGTCACTTGGGGGGGAAAACGGAGTTTTTCGCTCCCAGATAGTTTACAGCAAGTAGACCTTGTATGCTATCAGCACACAAGGTCACTTGGGGGGGAAAACGGAGTTTTTCGCTCCCAGATAGTTTACAGAAAGTAGACCTTGTCTGCTATCAGCACACAAGGTCACTTGGGGGGGAAACGGAATTTTTCGCTCCCAGATAGTTTACAGCAAGTAGACCTTGTCTGCTACCAGCACACAAGGTCACTTGGGGGGGAAAACGGAGTTTTTCGCTCCCAGATAGTTTACAGAAAGTAGACCTTGTCTGCTATCAGCACACAAGGTCACTTGGGGGGGAAATGGAGTTTATACAAGTATAAAACTTCTCAGCAAAAGAACATAGAGCTTAAATATAGACCTACAATACATATGTGCAAGCTAATTTATCTGAATATAAATCAAGCAAGAAAGTAAGATGAATTGTGACGAAGCCAAGACAACAACATCAGTAGTAAAACTTTGTTAACAAGTGGTGCTTGACAGAGTACAAGAAACGTTGCTACAGTAGAATTTACACCACAAGGAAAACTCTAAAGAATGAGATGTGGAACCCAAAGTTTGTTTCGTCGGAATCAGCTTGTTATTGGTATAAACTGAGCACGACGATGAGTAATCATACGTCCTCACTTGGGGGGCTAATTGTATGGGATGATATCTGGCATGACCGATATCTTATGAAAACATGATCAGGTTTTAGTAATCATGGAGAAGATGCTGATATGTCACAGATTGAAGACATGTCGGCCCACCGAAATGTAACACGTGGCAACAGAAGCTCGACACTTGGCACAAAAGGCTCTGCATGGATGAGAGCCACCTGTCAAGATAAACCATTATAAATAGTAGGTAAGACCTCATTAATGAGGACATTAATTACACTCTTTATCTCTCTAATCTCTCTCTACTTTCTCTCTCTCTTACTTTCTTTTTCTTAAACACCTTTCTGACTTTATCATCGGAGTGGTTATCCCCGGATCACCCCGGGGTTAGCTAACTTCTTCTCATTGTGTAGGTTCTCAGCTTGCCGATAGGAGTATCAGGATCTCAAGTCCAAGTTCTCTGTGGAGTCGGGATCAGACAGAAACACCAAGTAATTAAATCAGGGTATCAATAATCAAGTGACAACTTCTTCAATTCATGCTACATCATATTATCACTACTAGGAGAAAAAATACAACTCCATATGACACAACAGCCATCGGATGATAATGCCACTCAATGTAGAGAGTATGAGCAGGTCGATTAAGGGATCAGTAATTCATTTAAGCCATGCAAGTAACAAAAATGAATTAAAAATGATAAGCTAAAGCCTTCAAACAAATTCAGTCACAACAATAACGGAGGTCTGAAAACTAAGGCCCAAGTGGGCAATGTTTTTAGAACTGCTTACTAGAACCCTATATAAATCTGGACAAAGATGTTTTGTTACCTGCTAATTTAGTCGAGGGTCCACTTTGAGAGACAAAGAGAGTAACCCCTGATGCAACTTCCATATTCTTGTATATGTTTACAAGGTTGTCCATGTGAGGAGCAGGACGAATTTCTGCAGCACAAGAAGGAAGAGCTCGTTTAGAGAAAGTCATTGATTTACTGAAGAAACATGAACTGTCAATAAGGATCCAACCTTTCTTAAGTACTCTTTCTTATAAAAGAACTAACTCTTCTACGATATCAGAACGGACAGAACCTCAATCACCTTAGTGCGCCTTTAGCATTTTTATACGAAGGACAACAGAAACACATAGATTTAGATATCAGCAACTAATTCCCTAATCCCTCAGCCAACAAAATCTTTTTTCGACATTCTTAATTTCCCTTTCATTTCATTAGTACAAATTTCTACCTTCAATTTCTGTACAAATTTCAAGGTGTTATGACATAAACTACTGTATAGTATTAAGCAGGTAAAATACTACTGCAATATATTTGTGTAATACTAGCATTTTATGAACACATTACAATGAGAAATTCCTTAAATTGTCATCAATATCAATTCCTCAATCTCCAAGAGTTCTTCCGGTTTTTACTTTTTTTTGTGAGATAATCACCGTCAAACATAAAGAACTTTTAGAGACGGAAGAAATAGGCAAATAGCAGGCAAACAATGGACAATTTGGACAACTTAATGTCAATGTTATTATACTCGTAATAAATAAAATGAACTAACACCAAAAACCCAATGAATTTAGAGAGGAATTGAGAACTGTAAATGGACCTCGGCGCTGATAAGGCACTTTGCAAACCGGGCAATTGGAGCCTGATTTCATCGATTTATAAATACATGAACTGAAATTATTCAAAAATCAATCAATATAACATTCAAAAATTATGATAAACCATGAAATAAAGAAAAAGGAAAACAAAATGATAGTCACTTACTTGCAGAAAACATGGTTGCAGGTAAGAGAAACAGCAGAATTAAACAAACTCAAACTGCAAAATAACCCAATTCAGATGAAAATATATTCGAAACAACCCAGAATTTTCTTTGGAGAAATTAGAGGATAAATTCAAATTAAAAAGAGAAAATGGGTAGAAGGGGGAATATACCAAATAGGGCATTTGAGCTCTCGGCCCATTCTTTCGAGATGCGACGAATCCGCCATTATTGTGAAGTCGTCAGAGTTAAGTTATACTGAGGAAGAATTTGAAGAATTGGGTTTTAGGTTTTGAGATTGATTGGCAGAATTCGAAAAAATGAAAGTAAAAATGTGAAGGAAAGAGGGAGAAATGGTAGAAAGGGGATGAATTAAAAGGATAGGGGGGAGAAGATTGCAAAGGAAGGAAGTTTGGTGGGAAATGTCAAAAGTTTTTCAAAATTTTTAAACTCCGCCAAACTTTTTAGCCGAAACTTCTTCATTTGCTAATTGCTATCCTTCGTATTTGATAGTACGGAGTACTGTTTAAAGGCGTAAATCGAGAATATTAGGCGCTGTTATTTAAATCTGTTCTACTCTGTACTGCTTTGTCTAGCTTTGTTCTGCACTGCTCTGTTGAAATATGCTTTGCTCTGCTCCGCAGTGTGTGGAAGCCTAACCCTGCTTTGCCCAAAAGCTCAAAAGAACAGGGCCTAAGACCCCAATCTTTAGAGTTACTCTCCTCTGCTCGGATAAAATCTGCTCTGCTCTGCTCAAAAGAAATCTGCTCTGCTCTATTTTCAAATAATAATTAATAATAATAATAATTAATATTGAATAATAATAATTAATATTGTATTGTTGATAATAATTTATTATTTTAAATAATTATAATAATTAATAATGTTAAAAATAATTATAATAATTATAAATATTAATAATAATTATAATAATTATTAATATTAATATTATTAATAATTAATATTAATATTAATAATAATTAATATTTATTATTCATAATAATAATTATTAATAATTATTATCAATAATAATAATAAATAATTCAAAATATTAAGAATTAATATTTAATAATATTATTAATTAATAATTTCTAATAATTATAACAATTCTTTCAAAAAAAATAAATAATACTTAATATTTTTTTTTTTTGAAAAGCAATACTTAATATTTAATAATAATACTAAATACATAATTTTATTTAATAATTATTACCAATGATATAAAAAGAATAAAAAAGCTACAAAAAAATTGTGTGCTTTAAAATATGTTTTTCCCAACAACCCTATTTACTCAAAAGCGACAATAAAGGTGATAACAACGAAGATCAAAGCGACAATGAAGATGATGAAAATGACTATCATATGAAAGTGGATGGTTAATTCACCATGATGTTAAACTCTAATCTAATTATATTCCTATTTTGATATGCGGTTGTAATATTTTGAAGATGTTAAACCGTTATCTTTTATCTTTCTACTATTAACATATGTTAAATATGGTACACATATGTTAATGTTTTCACTCACCTAAATCAATGGTATATGCACTTAATAATAATAATAATAATAATAATAACAACAACATTAATAATAATAACATTAATAATGGTATTAATAATAATGTCGAAATCTGCTCTGCTCTGCTTGGCTCTACTCTGCTCTGCTCTGCTATCCTGAAATCTGCTCTGCTCTGCTAACCCCTGCTCTGCTCTGCCTAGAAGCTCAAAAGAACAGGGCCTAACACGTGTTATTTTCTAATTGAGACATTTCCATTCATTTTTTTATGTATTTTTTTTTTTCAAATCTTCATGGTCATATAAATTACAATGTCTCTTCGATACAATTTTTTTTTTTACTAAGATTTAAACAAATTACATATTAATAGAAAAGCAAATTAAATGTTGTCCTACTTCAGCCGCAATTTTGTGAGCTCGATGAACTTGCCAGAGCTGTCAAAAGTTGACCCGACCCGAAATACCAACTCAAACCTGATTATTAACCGACTCATCTGAACCTGAAAAATCTTGACCCAAACCCGACCTGAAACCAACCCTAGACCCGAGTTGGCCCGAGTATTTGAGACCTGAACCCGAATATGAACCGACCTGAATATAACCCGTAAATTATTGACCTGAACCGAACCCAACCTGAATCGAAATTGACCCAAAACCCATGTTTACCCGTCAAAATCCGAATTTAACCCGACCTGAATTCTACCCGACCCGTTCCTAACCCGACCCGAATTTTACCCGACCTATTACTAACTCGAATCGAAATTCAACCCGACCTGTTACAAACCCGACCCAAAATCAACCTGACTTGTTATTGACCCAACTGAAATTCAACCCGAATTGTTATTGTCCCGACCCGAATTTTACCCAACTTATTACTAACCCGACCCAAAATTCAACCCAATCTGTTACTAACTCGACCCCCCAAATTGTTCCTGACCCGATTTCAAATCACCTTAAATTAATTATGACCACCTTATTATTATTGATCAAAGCATTTTGTTTAGGGAGACCAAATTGGTCCAGGCCAGCAAAAGAAAGAAGCATCATCCCCAAATTTAAGAGTTAAATATAGTATAATTTGTTGTACGGTCAAATGAGATAATTATCTTCCTAAATTATAGGCTATAGTTTTCTAGTATTTTGCCATATATATATTGTTATATAGTCAAAGGAAATAATTATCTTCATAAAAATGATAATTATCTATTTATAATTAGTTAGAGTTTAGCCTATAATGATTGACAAAGGCATGTACATTGCATATATGCAATTATTTTCTTAATGATAAAGAAGGAAGATATTCCCTCATCAATCTTTCAAAGAATATTTTTTTTTTCCATTTTCCCCTTAGTCATATATAATAACCTTTTTTTTTCTTAAGGAAATAGATATATATATATATATATATATATATATATATATATATATATATATATATATGTATATATATATATATATATATATATATAATTAAATTGATACACAAAGACTAAGATATATAACTTTTTGTTTGAGGAAATAGATATATATATAAACGTAGATACAAAAAATTATAACTTATTGTGCTAAATTTCCGTGGTCTATAAGATGATTAGGATCAATGTTTGGTTATTCCTAGAACATACATGACCCGACTTGGAAATGACCCGACCTGATCATAACGTAAATTATGGACTTGAACCAAATCCGACTAGAATCTGAACATGAACCGACCTGATTGTAACCCGCAAATTATTGACTTGAACCGAACTCGACTTGAACCCCAGAATGACCCGACTTGGAAATGACCCGACCTGATTATAACCCGCAAATTATTGACTTGAACAGAACCTGACTTGAACCCGAGAATGACCCAACTTGGAAATGACCCGACCTGATTATAACTCGCAAATTATTGACTTGAACCAAACCCGACTCAAACCCGAGAATGATTTGACCTAATTCTAACCCGCAAATTATTGACTTGAACCGAATCGGACTCGAACCTGAGAATTACCCTAACTCGTTTTAACCCGTGAAAACTCGAATTAAACCCGACCTATTATTCACCCGACCCGAATGTAACCCGACCTGTTATTAACCCGACCCAAACCCGATAAGATGTATGACCCGACGTTACCCAACTCAAGCATGACCCAACCCGAACCCGACCCGCATAGGTTACGGCATTAACTCAAATTAACCCGATCCGAGTTAACCCGACCCACTCTTACCCGACTCAAACCCGACCTGTTTACCCGAATTGACAGTTCTAGAACCTGCTGTTTGTCCGCCTTATGAATGTTGCAGTGTTAAAAGGAAGCCCCTAGTAACTTAATTTTCTTAATGACCCAAAGGTAATGAATGTCACCTTGACCATCATCCTTAGGGCCTATTCACATTTACTGAACTGAATTGATTGGAGCTTTACTGAACTGAATATTTTATGAGAGAAGGAAATTAGGAATTGAACTGAACTAAACTGAAATTAAGCTGAAGTGAACATGCCCTTAAGGAGAGTAACAAGGTTATAAGAATCAGTAAAGGACTGAATATCTAAATCAGAAGCCCAACAAAGGGCATACAAACAAGCTAAAGCCTCCAAATGTAATGTCGAAGTACATAACCCAAAATTATTGTCGCCCATAATCCTCTCGTCCGTCGCGTCTTGGTTATCGATGCACCAACCCATCCCTACTCTATGTGAATTCGCGAACCATGAACCATATGTTTGTATAGTAATCATGCCTGGTGTAGCAGAAAATCTTTCTAGTTGCGCCACATAAAAAACCCGATGGGGTTGGGCAGTGGGGTTAGGTGTGAAGTATGAGAAGAGGTTATCGCAGGGTCACCCTATATAAAGAGAGTATGTGACTAAAGTACATCATGAACCTGTAAAAAGATTGGTTGAGGAGGTGAGGAATCGGGTCTAAAAACCCTGTTATTCCGAAATAACCAGAGATTCCAAGAGTACCAATAAAGATACTAATGCGGGAACTAGAATTCCCATCCTGACTAATAAAAAGTCGGATATAATCTTGGATCCAATCTAAAAGAGAAAGGTCTCCATTGTGTTGTGAGTGGATGTCAAGGCTTCCACCCCTCCATGCTAGTCTTGCAATACTGCAATTCCTAAACAAGTGAACGAAATCTTCCGGCTCTATAATACATATTTCACACTGGTTGTCATCGACGGGGACTCCTCCGAGGTGAAGTTCTATCTTAATTGCAAGAGCATTGTTTAGCAGTTTCCATAAAAATAACTTCCACTATGGTTGTAGCTGAAGGGACCAAAGAACTTTCTAGAAGTTGTCGAAGTAATGAGAAGTCATGGTGGATGGAAGTTGTTGTAACATAGCATATCCAGTTTTAACCGAATATTTCCCTGAAGGAGTACGAGACCGATAACGGAAATCTTGTTCAGTTTCAACCGGGGGCTCCATAGCAAGTACAGTAGTCGCGAAATCTGGTTGGAAGCACGACACGACCTTATCTACACCCCAAGACTGATCGTAAGGATTAGAGAAGTAATTTACCATCCAACCCTTAGAGACATGAAGAGGAATTTTGGGCTTGAAATCAAGAATGGTCCCGTTAACCCATTTGGATGTACTAGTGAGAATGGAATAACCGATCCCTACTTTCCAACCACATCCTGTGATAGTAAGCTATCAGCTCTAATCAACCCACGTATGCCATAAGAGTTGCGTCCTGAGAATCGGTGCGTAGGAGGCGGTTGATCTGCGAGGAATTTAGTGCGAGCACCAAAGACTCTGGAAACTAGAAGTTGCAGATGCTTCACAAACCTCCAAACTTGCTTCATGAGAAAATCTTTATTCAAGGTAGAGATATCTTGAATTCATAGACCACCCATACCACGAGGAAGATGCAACTTACCCCAATTGACCTAATGCATTCCTTATTATCCGAATGAGACCAAAAGAATTGAACAAGTACTATTATTCTATTAGAAACTGATGCCGGAAGCTTAAAGCAATATAGAACATGAGAGGCCATAGAAACCAAAATAGAGTTAATAAAAATTAATTTTTGGGTTTGGTAAAGCTAGATAGCATTTAAAGCAATTATTCAACTTATAATCTTGTCTATAAGAAACTGAAACTGATCTTCATTACAATTTAATAATCTCATTTTTGATTTTTTATTGTTAAAAAAATTATGACCAAAAACTCATATTAATATACTATAAATTAAATATAGTTGTGTGATAATTGTTAGAGATGTCTCGGTATGTGGCTTTTAATATTTCGTATCATATTTTTATAATTTTTATTAATATATAATTAAAGATATTAATGGTCAAAGGAGCATCTTAAAAATCATGCAAAGTCAAAATGAACTATCATTTTGAAACGAAGGGATTACTACATTAGAATAATTGATGATATTAATATCTGCAATCATTGCGAAACTGATCGAGTATGGTCCTTACTCATCTAATTTTTAAAAATTTATTTGCTGTGAAATTATTTTATTTTGTATGAACCTATCTTAATTTATATTATGAACTATTATTGTACCCTTGCGATACACAGTTTTATAAATCAACATATTAATTTTTAAAACAAATATATATCTTTGATGCAAGTTAATGATTAATAATTGACTCCTTTTATATTAAACAAATGAAACATTCATCATTATATATACACACAATTTAGACACGCAATAATGACCAACATAGACAGAGCCATGTTTAAGATAAGGGGGTCAATTGACCCTACTTATTAATTCACTCTTGTAAAAGTTTGCTACATAATTCAATTATAATAAGAAAATAAGACAACTAAATTACTTTTTTGGCAGAAATAATCTACGAGTTCGATCGACAAATATAAGGTACCCAAACTTAATTAACTAAATAAGTCAATTAATGTGCGGATGCAGTATGTGCTATATTAATATAGGTACACGTACTATATATATGATATATGTGCAATATAGGTACAATATGTGTACAAAAATAGTATAATAACATTTAAGTTAAAGTAGAATTTCTTAAAAAAAAAGAATTTAGTATATATTAATTTATTTGAACCCACTTGAAAATAATGCTAGGTTTTCCACTCACGCTGGTGAGCTTCTGGTGGCCAGTACTAAGAAACTATTATACTACTTTGAAGCAATAAACTAAAAAATAAACACACTAGATATATTTTAATTTGGTGTGGCAGCATTTTATACTAAAACCACACTTGTACTTGGATAACTGATTTGATCCAACATGCAACAACTATCATGACTATTAGGCCTCTATTCAGAGTCGATATGGGTGCAATAGCATGCAATATTTAGAACTTGAAGCATTTGCTTTTCATACCTGTTACCCATTAGCGATGAATCAATTGCTCTTTTAGGATCCTACGAAGACATAATATTTTTCATCCATATCTTCATATCCACCTCTCTTGTTTCTCGAAAGAAATTATCTTTCAATACCTTTCCTATCACCAAACTTCCAATAATCAGCCCCTGTATACAACACATTTGTCTATGAACTAACAACCCTTGAAATAGCAATGTACTTTAATGTTCAAGTAGCAATTGAGAATGACGTGGGTGTTATCGATTAACATTTCTTTTGCTAGCCCAAAATCTGCAATACGAGGCTCTATATCATCGTCAAGAAGGATGTTGCCTAGCTTGAGATCTTTGTGAATGATACGACGATTACTGTTCATATGGAGACATTAAAGTCTATAAGCCATTCCAACGGCTATCTTATTTCGAATTAACCAATGTAACTCTTCCATTGGCTATTTTTACCATTAAGTCTTGCAAACTACCATTTTTCATGTACTCGTACACAAGTAAATTACAGTTTTGTCAACATGAGCAAGGAGAGGTAGCAAATTGCGGTGCCTTATTCTTCCTACAGCCTGTATCTTCTACTTGAGTGCACGCATATTGCTCTTCAAACTTTCCGTATCTTCTTTACAGAGCTCCGTAGCCTCAGTTTGCAGTCCCTTTATCTTCTTTATTGCAATCATCTTGCCATTGCTCCCTGGCAACTCTTCTTTGTACACTTTACCGCATCCACCTCTTCCTATCAACTCTAAATTACCATCTTCTTCATCCAAAAAAGCAAGTTCCTTTTCATTTTTAATAAGTCTACTAAAGATTGTCATTGCCTGCTCACCCTTTTCAAAGGCCGCTCACTTCTACCACCACATAACATAGCTAGGCTCGTTCTCACAATAGATACATATATCGTCGTGCCTATAACTCCCACGCAATATTCCTCCGGCAGGAAATCCAAGTAGTCACGCTCATAGGCGGAGCCATGTTTAAGATAATTAATGAGGTTAATTGACCTTGCTTATTAACTAACTCTTGTAAAAGTTTGCTACACTATTCAATTATAATAAGTTAAGGCAATTAAATAACTTTTCTTGAAGAAACAATCTATGAGTTTGATCAACAAATATAAGGTAGCCAAACTTACTTAAATAAGTCAATTAATGTGCGGATGCTATATGTGCAATATTAATATATGTACACGTACTATATATATGATATATGTGCAATATATGTACAATATGTGTACAAAAATAGTATAAAAACATATTTAAGTTTAATTAGAATTTAGTATATATTAATTTATTTGAACCCACTTGAAAATATTGCTAGGTCCGCCATTCACGTTGAGAGCTTTTGGTGTTTGTTGTTGTTGGGTTTTGATGAGTCCGACTCACCGCGGAAAATAAAACCCGAAACCAAGGAAAAATTCACAATTAATATAACTAAAGACACAAATAACAAGATTAAGAAAAAACTAAATTACCCTTGAAGCGTGCTTCGCTCGACCACCGGAGCTCTTACTTGAGAAAGCCTAGTCTCATAAAGGGCGATGACCTCCGACGGTATCCACCCACAACGCGACCCGACTGGTCTACTACTTGGAGGTTATCCAAGTCCGACCAAAAAGACTACCCGAGTAATTAATGAACTTATAGGTTTTCTCTAAAGTGGAGCTGCCTAATTGGGCTCTTACTCAAGTGAGTTTTCCCGATTCCCAAGTAGGATATTTATAGGGAAATTCAAGTGAGAAATCCACTCTCCCATCAATGTGGGAGAGTTGGTAAAATCAATTTTCTCCTTTTATTTTTAAATCAAAAATAAAAGAAAATAGCCAGTAACTAATTAATCAACAAATTGCATTCTAAGAGGAGGGGTAAGGTGAGGGGGACCAATACTTGATCCCCAAGGCTCCCAAAACCGGCTCCCCTAATGCCAAATGCCCCAATGGGCTGCTGCTACGTGGCAGGCCGAGCCTTGGTACCCAAGCAGCCCAGATGGTGCTTGGTGTGCGCGGCTGGCCTACTGTTATGCGTGGCTGTGCGGCTGGCCATAGCGCCATGCGCACAACGCTGCTAGCTCATTGCTGCGGCTGCCTCCGCACATGCTAGCATGGCTTGCTAGCCATGGGTTGGCAGCCTTGCTAGCAATGGTGCGCTAGCATGCCGCAGCCCCTAGCCAGCCACCCTAGGCTCGGTTTGATGTGCATGCTAGCCACCTTGTTATACCAAATGCCCCTGGCACTCGGTTGGCTCGAGGCATTTCGATGCTAGGGGTATTTCAGTAAATTGTTGATTAATTAGTGATTTTACCGTCTCGTCTTTTATTTTTTTCGACTTCACTTGTGACGCTCGGTTTCGACGCTCTTAGCTCGATTTCCGACGTCTAAATATTTATTACTCGAGGGACTCATTATTTCCTTCCGAATTAATTCGTCGTGTCGGATCGTTAGTTTCTTGGGCGTGACCCGAAGGGTTCAGTCAAGATTAAGCTATAATATTAATTATGCATTAATAATACTGATCGGAAGCGGCCTCTACCTAGGCATTCCGATCACTTGACCTTACTGAATAATTAGCTTTCTAATAACTCCGAACCCTATATCGGAATAATACACTTGTTCGAAGGACACCATTCCTTTCAATCTCCCACTTGTCATTTCGGACTAGTGCGCTTTTAGTGTATAGCCTTTTTCTTATGTCCCTTAATGTCTCTTCATGACTATAAGGTAAGATTATTCGTCATCCTTATTACGTCCAGAAGTGTTTCTCGAAATCCGAGTTTAACTGTCAATAAACAGATGATTTCTAAAATCCATCCGAGCACGGCCTTGCATTTTCACAGTCTCGCTCTTCGAGAGGCCTTGTTAATAACAAAGACATGTTCCCTATTATTAGTAGGGAGACATTCCCATTGTAATGTCAGCTTCTCTCACTAAGAAAATCTAGTCGTCCGAGTGTTGCCGTTATAATCTCCATGTACGGCAGACGTTTAACTAACATCAAAACGGACTAGTACTCAAACAAGAGAACTCACAATACTCATGGTCGAGGAAAGGGGTTCCGATAGCCATAATGTGTAGTATACTTATAACGATTTTCAAATCTCTAAAAGTATTCTCATAGGTCGATCCAGTATGGTTCTTTTAGGGAATATTTCAAGCAACCCATACTTGAGACCCACTATGATCATACACTTAAGTATGGTTGCGTCCAAAGGGAAGGAATCTAGAGCAAAAGAGTCGCCAACAAGTTTTAGGAACTTGTAAAACGTTCACAGGGTGAAGGTTACACCCCTTCACGATCCATGATATCGCTTACTCCATAGTGGTCCTGAACCATGACAAGATATTCGGGGATGATGGTACAAATCCAACCTAAAAGAGATTGAACCTGCCCTAAAAATAGGTCTCTACTTTATTCTTCTCATATTCATGTGTGCTTTTTGACTAACATATAATCAATATATTAACCCTAAACCTGATTAATCTATGTTGGTTGAATATTAATGCACAAAAAACTATTATTGGCGATCACTTGAATTAAAATCATACTAGCCTAAATAAAATTATTAATTATCTTATTAAGCGTGATTTCAAGTACAAATTTCATTTAATCCTGCAAGAGAGGGCGTGATCAAGCAATAACAATATTAATATCAAGCAATCAATAATAATAATTGATACAACAATTATCATAATATTCTCAATCTCAATAAAGCATAATATTAGCAAGATCCTAGGCATGATACTAATGACATTAATAACAAATCCTAGCATGTCACTAAACAATAAAGATCAAGACTTTAGCCCTAACATGATAGAAGAAATAGGAAGCAACCTAATCATGATACTAGAAAGCAATAAATAACATCCTAACCTGATACTAGGAATTAAAATAATCTAAGCATGCTTCCTATAGAAATATAGCAATAAAACAACTTACTTTGTTGCTTCATATCTCTTTCTATCAAAACAATACACATGTTAGTAATTTCAAGAAAAATATTAAACAGTAAATCTAATCAAAGAATTGAAATAAGATTTGGGATCAAGCCCTCAGAAATTATCAACCTTTCACGTCTAGGGCGAAGGCAACTTCAAACTTGGCTAGGTGTGTCTAGAAATTGTGAATGCGGTATTGTGTTTGTAAAAGGGCTAGGCTAGAAAGAAGGAGAAAGAACAAGCTATTGCTTAAGAGAGAGAAGAGAAAGATGATTGTTGGTGATTGAAAATGGGGAATAGGACCCTATTTATAAGGAAAGTAGTCCGAAAATGATCAGAAAAAGATCGAATTTGATTCGGAATAAAACTGCTTCCATCGCGACGCGACAGTGTTCATTGCGGCGCGATGGAGCTGTCGTTTTGCGATGGTAAACGCGTTAATTCAAAATTGTACAGAGTCCTTAATCTAATTAAATTAGACTAATTAATATCCGTACTTATCTTTTAAAATCATACTTATTCTTTTAAAACACTTGTTTTATTCCAAATAAAATTCTTTATTTTCTACAAGATATAATTATTAATCCTAATTCCACTAAAATTTAAGATAACCTTCTAGATTATTCTAGAAGATTAAAGTCATACCTAATAATTTTAGGAATAATAATTAATGGGCCCTCCACTTGATCATTGGGCCGTATAAAGAACTCATTTCATGCCCAATTTAGTATTTTGGCTAGGGATAGCAATCTAGTCTGAATCCGCCCCTAATCCGATCCAATCCGAAGAAAAAAAATCCGAACCGAATCCGACAAATAATTATCCAAATCCGACTCTGTTTAAAAAATCCAACTCCGAGTCAAAGGAGGGTCGGAGTTGGAGTATACTTAGAATCCGACGTATCTAATCCGACTCTGACATTTTAATGTACTTATATATTTTTTTATCATTCAATTTATGAATTTATTTGTCTTCAACGTTGATTATATATTGGTTGCTATTGATAATTGGGTCAAAATTACTTTTAAAGTCGGAGTCGGAGTCGGATCGAGGCGGAGTCGAAGGATGGAAATTTAAGTCAGTTCGGAGTCGGATTCTCGGAGTCGGATGTCGCAATCGGAGACAGAGGCAGATAAAAAATCCGACAGCTTGTAGGGTCGGAGTCAGATTTTGCATAATCCGATCCGAATCCGACTGATTGCCATCCTTAATTTTGGCCATAACTTCCTTATTATTCATCGGAATTGGGCTTATAATATATCGTTGGAAAGCTCTTTTCGAGCCCAATCCAAATACACCATAATTGGACCCTTATCATGGACCAAGCAAACCGGGCTGGACATTTTCCATAAATAGAGTACGAAAAGAAATATTTTCGAAAACATAAAGAAGTATTTTTATTTAAAACGACCGCATCGCAAGACTTTTTCACATTTCACCTTACTCGATAATCAAATGACGTGAAAGATATTCATCACTGGGTTTGGTTTTTGGGGAGACGCAATTTGGTGTCTACAGTTCTAAATCAATACCTGTGCAAATGATTTATGACAATCATGTCCTTGTAGCACAAGAAAAGGTGCTATAATTCAAACTACACCCTAATCTCAAGCGGTCATTAATCGTCCATCATTTAAATGACCTCGATTAGGGATAATTTTCGATTATAATATTAAATGTTCACTTAATAGGTGTTTCTTTATCCAAGACTGGTCTTGATACCCTATTTTGAATATTGTCAGAATCGAATGGACTCGATATTTAATTCTAAACCACAATTAAATAGAAACGGAGTGATAAAATTGCATGAAATTAGATTACTCCAAAATTTGAATGGTTCATCTTAGTGTCTTACATTAAAATGTTCAAAAATTAATTAAAACTCTAAAATGGGAAATCAAAGCCAATCTCGAACGTGCTTGATTCCCATTGCCTCAACGTGCTTGTTATGCTTCACTTGAGGCAGAGGTTTAGTAAGTTGATCAGCTACATTGTCATCTGTTCCAACTTTACAAATTCTGATTTCACCCTCTGATTTCCATTCTCTTATCATGTGAAATCGCCGTTTGACATGTTTGACCTTCTGATGTTCCTTTGGCTCTCTAGCCTGAGCAATAGCTCCATTGTTGTCACAATAGAGGGCTATTGGACCCTTTATGGAGGGTACAACATCAATTTCATTAACGAAATTACGAATCCAAACTGCCTCCTTAGCCGCTTCAGCAGCTGCCAAGTATTCAGCTTTAGTTATAGAATCTGCAGTTGTGCTCTGCTTGGCACTCTTCCAACTAAACGCTCCTACATTTAGACAGAACACATATCCAGACTGTGATTTGAAATTGTCTCTGTCTGTTTAGAAGCTTGCGTCGGTATAACCTTCAACAACTAATTCTTCTAAGCCACCATATACCAGGAATTTATCCTTGTTCCTTTTCAGGTACTTTAGGATATTCTTGCCCACAGTCCAATGCGCCTCTCCTGGGTCTGATTGGTATTGGCTCGTAGCACTCAAGGCATACGATACATCTGGCCTAGTACATATCATGTCATACATGATCGATCCAATTAACGAAGCATATAGGATTTCATTCATCCTTTCTCGCTCATCAAGTGTCTTTGGACACTGCTTCTTGCTCAAGGTTATGCCATGTGACATGGGTAAGTGGCCTCTCTTGGCCCATTCCATCCTGAATCGTGCCAGTACCTTATCGATGTAAGTACTTTGGCTCAATCTAATCATCCTCATTGATCTATCCCTGTAGATCTTGATACCCAATATGTACTGTGCCTCTCTTAAATCTTTCATTAAAAAACATTTTCCAAGCCAGGCCTTTACAGACTCTAACATCGGAATGCTATTTCCAATGAGCAATATGTCATCGACATATAAGACTAGGAAGGCGATGTCACTCCCACTGACCTTCTTGTAAACACAAGATTCATCTGGATTATTGATAAAACCAAACTTACTGATGGCTTCATCGAATCGCAGATTCCAACTTCTGCTAGCTTGCTTTAGCCCATAAATAGACTTTTTAAGCTTACACACTTTCCCAGCATTGTTTTGGTCAACAAAACCTTCAGGTTGTGTCATATACACAGTTTCTTTCAAAATTCCATTGAGGAAGGCGGTTTTGACGTCCATCTGCCATATTTCATAGTTGTAATATGCAGTAGTGTCTAGGAGGATCCGAACGGATTTAAGCATTGCGACTGGAGAAAAGGTTTCATCGTAATCAATACCATGAATTTACCTGTAACCTTTTGCTACTAGTCTAGCTTTGTAAATGAATACATTTCCATCTTTGTCGATTTTCAATTTGAAAATCCACTTACATCCGATAGGTGTGTAACCCGGGTAAGTCAACCAAGTCCCAGACTTGATTTTCAAATATGGAATCCATTTTAGATCTCATCGCCTCTTGCCATTTAGCAGAGTCGGTGCTCGCCATCGCTTGCTTGTAGGTTGTCGGTTCCTCTCCATCCATTACCAGGATGTCCTGATTCTCGGTTACTACAACACAAAGATACCTATCAGGTTGAGACCTCGGCCTCTGTGACGTACGCAGAGTAACGGACTGAGAATTTGCATTGTCGGTTTGACTTTGCACATTTTGACCAGCGTCAACAGATGCTGTTTGAGCACTTTGATTGTCAATCTGATTTTGTTGCTCATCCTCTCGAACTTCATCGAGTTCGATTTTCCTCCCACTTGTCATTTTGGAAAGATATTCCTTCTCCAAAAAGACACTATCACAAGAAACAAACACTTTGTTCTCGGATTTATTATAGAAGTAATACCCTTTGGTTTGTTTTGGGTAGCTCACAAAGAAAACCTTGTCAGATTTGGGGTGAAGTTTGTCAGAAATTAATTTCTTGAAATATGCTTTGCATCCCGATATAGCCCGAGTGAAGAGAACTCAATAGCATGTGAGCAGCTTGCTCACCCTCCACCGGCTTGCCAATGAGCGCCAAGTGAGTGAATAGCCTTGTCATTCAAAGCACGTGGGCTCGAAGTGGCATTCCAGGTCTTAGTCTAGCATTGTAGACTTGGGCCCATACCTCTTGCCTCTCCTTGGCAAGGAACCCCTCTTGCGGTGGCTTGATATTCATGTTGGAGAGTAACCTAGTCACTTCCTCCACGACACCATCATAGTTGCCTTTGATGCTCTTAGTGACCCTCAAATGACTATATCCTCTAGAGCTTTGAGGAGCATGTCTGGAAAATAGTTGGAGAACTTCCCCTTCCATTGTTCCGGGATGGAGTTTGCCATAAGTCGTGAGACTCTTTTACAATCCCAACTCCATTCCTCATGAGCCTTGTCGCTCATAACCCCTTTTGAGTAGAAACTCAGGATGGGTATGTCAAGAATGTGCTCTAGGTAGCAATTTCGGAGGGTCTTTCGGAGTTCTTCTTCCCACTCCTTAAAGTTCACAATGTTCAAGCAAAATGGTAACTTTTCGGGAAGTTCCAGGTACATTAGGTTGTTGTCGTTGTTAGTTGAAGACATGATTCTACAATTGAAAGAATTTG
Source organism: Chenopodium album (assembly GCF_948465745.1). Classification (NCBI taxonomy): domain Eukaryota; kingdom Viridiplantae; phylum Streptophyta; class Magnoliopsida; order Caryophyllales; family Amaranthaceae; genus Chenopodium; species Chenopodium album. Next base: position 34,438,125 of record NC_137847.1, read on the forward strand.
AAATGAAAAACCATTCATAATACTTAAATAAGATTGAAATCATGCATATTAATCAAACTTATTTAAACGTCTTATTCACACATTAAACTATCCCCATTTGGTGAGAATAAGTCGATTCCAAGATCCAAAGAATCAATGAGTAGTTAAGCATGCTTTGGCTTGTCTTAACACTCAATATTCTAAGGTAAGCAACTCTTTGCTAATGGCTCTAAGCCACTCTTGGTTAGATAAATCATCGCATCTAATGCTCTCTTAATAACTTATCCACTTTGCCACGACATGTTAGGACTCCATTACTCATATTGTAGAGTACAACCAAAACCAACATGCATACCCGGTATGCCTTACGTATCCTAGGAAAAATAGTGATTCCTCGCTTTGGCGTAGCCTATCACTACTCTCAATAGGTCGGTAAGTGTTGTTTTGGAATGGCAAATTTTACTCAATATTTTAGGGACGTAGGGTTTCTATGTTGGTTGATTTAAGTGAACTTAATTAATCATCGCAACATTCGAAATCCTAAACATGCATCTAACGTATAATTCAGATATATAATCATAAATATATATCGAAAACATAAATAAATGATGCATTTGGAAACTAGCATGACCCCTTGAGTCTTCAAGTCTTCAAGGGTCTTCATTTGCAACTTCATGGCTTCGTCTTCCAAGAACCTTCGTCTTCAAGACATGACCAAAATAATGTAAATACTAGTATCTATGATTAGGACTAATCTAAATATTAAGGTACAAAAATACTCAACGGTTCGCAAACCATATTTAGATTTACAAAAATACATGACGGAACGCAGTCCGTATTTTCTATCCTAATCGGGCCCCACTAGTTGCCATTTTTATAAAACCTGTGGGAGAATATATATTCCATTCATCCATTCACTATATGTGAATGGCCCATGCATTTTACAACGATAAACAAGTAACAACACACAAACACACGTAAACTAGTAACTAATTTAGGTGGTTAATCCGATTAACGCGCCTAATTAAAACTAGTCAAAGTTGTTTAACTGATTATGTAATTTAGCGCAATTAAAATTTAAGCTCCCACTAAATTCCGCATCCATCTTAATTAATCCAATTAATTAAGCCGATAAACCCAAAATTTTTGCCAAAATAAAATTTTGCAAGTGCTGCTCAAAACCGAGGCCTAGCCTCCAAAATTTTAATTAAAATTAATAATCTTAATTAAAATAATTAAAATAAATAAAACAGCCAAAACGCAAAATAAACATAGCCTTGTAGACCAAGGCATGAGTGCCAAGTGTGGGGTTGTGTGCATTGTGCCGCAAGCAAGCAGCACACCCCACACGCACAGCCACCAGCCGCACCAAGCAGTGCACACAAGCAACTCGCACTAGCAGCAGCATGCGCGCACAGCCGTAGCATGCTGCTGCTGTTTTGTGGCGCACCAGCCAGCAGCTAGTGTGGCGTGCACCAAGCGCACCCCTCCCTTGGCAGCCACATGTGGGCTGCTAAGCAACCCGGTTGGCCGAGGGTGGTGTGGCCTTGGTTTGCGTGCCATACTCTCGAGATTAATTCCGAATTTTTTGCGTAACTTAATTAATTAATTCCAAATTAATTTTAGAATTAATTTAATGAGAAAAATGAAAATTATAATAAGTCCAACTTAAATAAATTCATCCAAGTGCACAAAACCAAAATTATTTCCAAGAACTATTCTTTAATAAAATTGGTTTAACTTGATGCAATAAAATGAATAAGGCTATTCTCACTATTAATTTACTTAACTTAGATTAATCATGAAATTTGACAAAATAAAGGGGAGTTGGAATTATGAACATAAAAATTCAAATAAAGATTTCAACTTTAACTTGTGAATCCTTGAAAAATTATATCTTCCAATATGAAGATAAATGAAATTTCTATCACAAGATTGAAACTTTATGATTCCAATCAACTTAATAAATGATTAAATAAAAAATTTCAACAAAATTTCATGGAATTCAATAACTCAAAGTTCAAACCACTTAAAACAATTAAAGATTGGATCTTTAGTACTTAGAAGCCTCAAATAATAAATTTTTCACACTTAATGCAATGGATTTGCAATTTATGTGAAAATTTAACCAATCTTTCAAGCACAAATTACTACAAAGTAACCATGCTTAAAAAGGTCAAAAAATGTAGAAACATTAAGGAAAGAACCAAATACATAATCACCATAAATATGCCATTAAGATTCAAGGTTAAAAGATTTAAAATTTTTAGTCAAAAACGAAAAACCCTAAAAAAAAGGCATTTTTGGTCGGATTTTGGCTTTTTCACAGTCTTAGAAGGGTTGAAAAGTTTCCAGAACGTTGTTTCCACCCAAAATTCACTATTTTTGGCACGAAAATCTGGGTTTGGGGCAAAAAATCAGAATAAAACGGGATTAAAAATTAATAAAACCGAGCTACTAATCTAATTAGTAACATAAACCAGAAAAATAAAATCATGAAAACACCTTGAAAAATAAAAATAAATGAGCAAGGCTCCGATACCGTTGTTGGGTTTCGATTAGTACGACTCATCGTGAAACATAAAACCCAATCCCAAGGAAAAACTCACAATTAATATAACTAAAGACATAAATAACAAGATTAAGAAAAGACTAAATTACCCATGAAGCGTGCTTCGCTCGACCATCGAAGCTCTTACTTGAGAAAGCCTAGTCTCACAAAGGGCGATGACTTCTGACGGTATCCACCCACAACGCGACCCGACCGGTCTACTACTTGGAGGTTAGCCAAGTCCGACCAAAAAGACTACCCGAGTAATTAATGAGCTTATAGGTTTTCTCTCAAGTGGAGATGCCTAATTGAGCTCTTACTCAAGTGAGTTTTCCCAATTCCCAAGTGGGATATTTATAGGGAAACTCAAGTGAGAAAGCCACTCTCCCATCAATGTGGGAAAGTTGGTAAAATCAATTTTCTCCTTTTATTATTAAATCAAAAACAAAAGAAAATAGCTAGCAACTAATTAATCAACAAGTGGCATTCTAAGAGGAGGGGTTAGGTTTGGGGGGACCAATACTTGATCCCCAAGGCTCCAAAAACCGCCTCCCCAAATGCCAAATGCTCCAATGGGCTGCTGCCACGTGGCAGGATGAGCCTTGGCACCCAAGCAGCCTAGTTGCCGCTTGGTGTGCGCGGCTGGCCTGCTGCTGTACGGCTGGCCATAGCGCCATGCGCGCAACGCTGCTAGCTAGCTAACACTGCTAGCTCATTGCTGCGGCTGCCCCTGCACATGCTAGCATGGCTTGCTAGCCATGTACTGGCAGCTTTGCTAGCAATGGTGCGCTAGCATGCCGCAGCCCCTAGCCAGCCACCCTAGGCTCGGCTTGGTGCGCATGCTAGCCACCTTGTTATACCAAATACCCCAAGACTCAGTTTGCTCGGGGCATTCCGATGCTAGGGGTATTTCGGTAAATTGTTGATTAATTAGTGATTTTATCGTCTCGTCTTTTATTTATTCGAATCTACTTGCGACGCTCGGTTTCAACGCTCCTAGCTCAATTTCTAACGTCTATATATTTATTACTCGAGCGACTCATTAATTCCTTCCGAATTAATTCGTCGTGTCGGATCGTTAGTTTCTTGGGTGTGACCCGAAGGGTTCAGTCAAGATTAAGCTGTAATATTAATTATGCATTAATATTACTGATCGGAAGCGGCCTCCACCTAGGCATTCCGATCACTTGACCTTACTGAATAATTAGCTTTCTAATAACTCCGAACCCTCTATCGGAATAATACACTTGTTCAAAGGACACCATTCCTTTCAGTTGTGGCCTTTATTAAGAAACTATTATAATACTTTGAAGCAATAATCTAAACAAATAGTTGCACTAGATATGCTTTAATTTGGTGTGGCACAATTTTATAATAAAGCCACACTTGTACTTGGGTAACTGATTTGATCTAACACCCAACACATAATATGACTATTAAGCCTCTGTTCAGGGTCAATATGGGTGCAATAGCATGCAATATTTACCACTTGAAACATTTGCTCTTCATACCCATTATCCATTAGCGAAGGATCAATTGTTCTTATAGGATTCTCCGAAGACATAATATTCTTCATCCATATCTTCATCTCCACCTCTCTTGTTTCTTGAAATAAATTATCTTCTAAAAGCTTTCCTATCATGTACCAAGCTTCAAAGAATCATCCCAAGGCTGTATAAATCACATTTGTCTGTGAACTGACAACCCTCAAAGTACTCTGGAGCCATATACTGTAATGTTCATGCATGTAGCAACTGAGAATAACGTGGTTTCAAAAAAAAAAAAAAAAAACTGAGAATAACGTGATTGTTATCGATTAACATTTCCTTTGCTAGCTAAAATTCTGCAATGCAAGGCTCCATGTCATCGTTAAATTAACAAGGATGTTGTCTGGCTTGAGATCTCTATGAAAGATACAACGATTATTGTTCATATATATGGAGATATTCAAGTCTATAAGTCATTCCAACGGTATCTTATGTCAAATTAATCAATCTAACTATGTGCTTCCATTGGCTACTTTTACCATTAAGTCTTGCAAACTACCATTTTTCATGTACTCGTACACAAGTAATTTACAGTTTTATCGTGGAACATGAGCAAGGAGAGGTAGAAATGGTGGTGCCTTTTTCTTCCTATAGTCTGTATCTCTGACTTGAGTGCACACATATTGCTCTCTAAACTTTCTGTATCTTCTTCACAGAGCTCTCCAGCCTTCGTAGGCAGTCCCTTTATCTTCTTTATTGCAATCATCTTGCTATTGCTCCCTAACAACTCTGCTTTGTATACTTCACAACATCCACTTCTTCCTATCAACTCTAAATTTGACAAACTATCTTCTTCTTCCAAAAAAAAACAAGTTCCTTTTCATTCTTAATAACTTTGCATAAGATTGTCATTGGCTACTCACACTTTTCGAAGGCCCGCTCACTTCTACCACCACATAACATAATTAGGTTCATTCAGATAAATAATATAAATATCATCACGCCAATAACTCCAACTATTCCTCGGACAAGAAATCTAAGTAGCCACACAATCATAGGCGGAGCCATATTTAAGATAATGACGTCAATCGGCCCTACTTATTAACTAACTCTTGTAAAAGTTAGCGAATTTTGCTACATTATTCAATTATAATAAGAAGATAAGACAATTAAATTATTTTTATTGGAGAAACACAATCTATGAGTTCGATCGACAAATATAAGGTACCCAAACTTAATTAAATGAGTCAATTTAATGTATGGATGCTTTATGTGCGGATGCTATATATGTGCAATAATATCGGTACACATACTATATATGTGATATATGTGCAATATATATATGTACAATATGTGTAAAAAAAATAATATAATGAACACATTTAAGTTTTAATTAGAATTTAGTATACTACGTATACATTAATTCATTTGAACCCACTTAAAAATATTGATACGTTCGCCACTGAATTGATTGACCAATGCATAAATTATTAGAAATTGTTATTCCGAATAATATATATTCCGTTATTCTCATCTCTCATTTATTTTTAAGTTTTTCCTAATTGTGGATTTAGTCTAGCAAATGAATCAAACTATTTTTTTCCATAATAAGAATAAAGGTTGTATGTAAGTTCTGCAACGAAAGTTTGAATTTTAAAAACTTATAATTGAAAATAGGAGGGGTCTATTATGTTCACCTTATTTTCACTTGTAATAAGTTCAGATAAGTTTAGTTAATTTCAGATAAATTCAGGTAATTTTAGATAAGTTCAGTTAGATAAGATAAGTTTAGATAAGTGAAAATTAGGTGAATTGATTAAACCAGAAAAATTGGTAATATTAATTCCATCTTTGAGTCATTTACTTTTATTAATCCAACTATCAATTATTTTTCGGTTTTTTCACGATATATCCATGAGTTTTTGTTTATTCACCATATATCCATGAACTTTTTTAAATTCACCGTATACCCCCAAGTTTTCACAAAAATTCACTGCATACCCTTAATGATTAATGATTGTTAACTTCATCAGTCATTAGGGTTAACTATGACCCGAAACCACCTAAATACATTTCCTTACTTCCTGTAGGGAATATTTCAAGCATTAACCCCAAGCTTGAACCCCATTGTGATCATACACTTAAGCATGGTGGCATCCAAAGGGAAGGAAGCTAGAGCAAAAGAGTCGCCAACAAGTTTTAGGAACTTGTAAACCGTTCACAAGGTGAAGATTACACCCCTTAACGATCCAGGAGATCGTCAACTCCAAAAGGTCTTGAACCAAATAGGGTTCGGGGATGAATGTACAAATCCAACCTAAAAGAGATTGAACCTGCCCTAATAATAGGCCTCTACTTTATTCTTCTCGTATTCATGTGCGCTTTCTGACTAGCATGCAAACAATAGGTTAACCCTAAACCTGTTTATCTATGTTGGTTGAATTTAATGCACAAGCAAAACTATTATTGGCGATCACTTGAATTATAATCATATTAGCCCTAAACAAGATTATTAATTATCTTATTAAGCGTGATTACAAGTACAAATTCCCTTTAAACATGCAAGAGAGGGCGTGATCAAGCAATAAAAATAATATAATATCAAGCAACATAATAACAATCATCATAATAATAACCATAACAATTATAATCAAGTTCATGTTAGTGTTAAAGCATAATAATAGCAAGATCCTAGGCATGATACTAACAAGATTAATAACAAACCTTAGCATGTCACTAAACAATAAAGATCAAAGCTTTAGCCCTAGCATGATACTAACATGATATTAGAAAAGAGTAAAAGGCACCCTAAACATGCTATTAGAAAGCAATAATAACATCCTAACATGATACCAGGAATTAAACAAATTTAAACATGCTTTCTACAAGAATAAAGCAATAAGATTACATACTTTGATGCCTCGTGCCTCTTTCTAATGAAAAAATACACGCTTTAGTAACTTCAAGGAAAATATAAATCAAACAATCAAATTAAATAATTGAAATAGAGATTAGGAACCAAACCCTCAGAAATTATAACCTTTCACGTCTAGGGCGAAGGCAACTTCGAACTTGGCTAGGTGTTTCTAGATCTTGTGAATGCGGAATTTTGTAAGAGGGAAGGATTAGAAAAAGAATAGAGAGAGAAAGCTTCTAGCTTTAGAGAGAGATGATGATTGTTGATTGTAGATTGTAGATGATTTGAAAAACGGAGGTTCATGACCCTACTTATAAGAAAACAGTCCGGAAATAGGTAGAATTTGATAAGGAATAAAACTCCACGCTGTCGCTGCAAAACCAACCTTGTCGCTTGGTGACAAGTCTTGTCGCGTGGCGACAAGGCTTGTCGCGTAGCGACAATCCTGTCGTTTGGCGACAAGCTCTGTCGCGTGGCGACAGGCCTGTCGTTTAGCGACAGCCTGGATTCCTACGCGCTTTCAAACACGGAGTCCACTTATCAATCAAAATCGATTTGTAAAGTCCGTATGAAAACTGAAATCGTATTTTTCATAAAATAATATTTTATTCCAAGTAAAACTTATCCAAATCTAATTATTAATTCTAATTTTTATTAGGATTAAAGAGAACCTTCTAGAGAATTCTAGAAGACTATAATTAATTCTAATAAATTTAGGAATAACAATTATCATTGGGCCCTCCCCTAGATCATTGGGCCGCATGTAAAGATTAAACCGGGCCTAGTATAGTGTTTTGGCCATAACTTCCTCATTATTCATCGGAATTGGGCTTATAATATATCTTTGGAAAGCTCTTTGCAAGCCCCATCCAACTATACTATTATTGGACCCTTGTTGTGGACCAAACTAAACTAGATTGGCTGTTTTCATAAAATAGAGTTGTTTTTCGAAAACAGAAAGAAAGAATTTTAATAAAAACTAACCGCAACACTTGACTTTTCACACTTTCACCTTATTCGATAATCATTCGACGCAAAAGGTATTCATCATTGGGTTTGGTTTTGGGGAGACACATTTGGGTGTCTACACTTCCGAAACCACTCACATTCCTTTTTCCCACCCCCCAAACCACCTAAAATTTCCTTTTTTTCATCCTCAATATGAATCATACGAATATGATTATGGACATTTGGAGTGGTATCAAGGTTGGAGAAAGGAGAATAGTGGTTTCGGGGACTGGGGGAGAAATAGATCTAAGGTAGTTTCGGTACATAATTAACCAAATTCCACTCATGTTGTTGTCATTAAGGGTATATGGTGAATTTTTGTAGCAACTTAGGGGTATATGTTGAATTTAAAAAATTTCATGGGTATATGGTGAATAAAGAAAAAACTCAGGGGTATGTGGTGAAAAATCTGATTATTTTTTGATAATCCCAACTTTGGGGGTGTTTTTTTTAAAACAGGTCATGACCAGTCAACAAAAGTCAATGAGCTATAACAATAGGTTACTTAATATGTGTCAAGCCCTGATTGGTCAAAAAATAAAATAAGTTTTTTCAAAACAAATTTAAAAAATGAAAACAAACAAAATAAACCACCACCCACCTCCTCCCTTCCCCTTAGCCCTCTCCTATCCATGCCGAAAACGCTGAGTACTATCTCAATTTAAAAATCCTAAACTTACCTATTATCTATTCTTACCTTGAAATTTTTAATTATAAAATACTAATTATACAAAAATTAGCTCCTTAAATAATACTCTCTCTGTTTCACTAATATTGAAACAACTTCTATTTTAGAAAGTTTTACAAGTATTTCAGCTACACACGATATCCATCCAATCGTGATACATCATTGGAATCTTATTTCAAGCCTTCAAGGGATATCCAATTATGTAAGATAAGCACAAAAATATTTGAAGCACAAAAATCAAATTTGCTCGGCTTAGGAAATGACAGTGGACTATAACCAAACTAGTCATCGAAGTTATTCTCGGGCTTTATTTTAGAGACATTTTTGTATGTCTACACCAATCTTAGCTAATGCTCTACTAGCCTGCAAAGTCTCAGTTACTTTAAGAGGGAGTCCATCAAGGCCAGTGGCGGACCTACGTTGTAACAAGGGGTAGCACCCCAGAGTTTTGGTATAAATTTTTTAAACTTCAAATTAATACCAAAGGCCTACTATTGTTGCAGTGGTAAAAGGAAAAATAGTTAAAGTCTTGATTGTGTAGCAAGTCAGCGTTTCGAACTCTACTTTTTTAATGATTTTTTCCTTTTGTAAGCACTTTAGCTATCCTTGCTCTTTGTTCCAAATTGATTTTCCCATGCACTTTATTTCTTTTACTACGTACATAAATAAAAAAAGCATTAATAAGATTTCAATGTAATTTAAATTTCTCCATTACTTTTATCAATAAAGATGAATTTTTCTTACATTTTCATAAATTATTTACTAAGTATGGAGTATTGATAGGAATGGTGTCTTTCGAACAAGTGTATTATTCCGGTAGAGGGTTCAGAATTATTAGATATTAAAGCTAATTATTCAGTAAGGTCAAGTGATAGGAATGCCTAGGTGGAGGCCGCTTCCGATCAGTAATATTAATGTATAATTAATATTACAGCTTAATCTTGAATGAACCCTTCGGGTCACACCCAAGCAACTAACGATTCGACACGACGAATTAATCCGAAAGGAATTAATAAGTCACTCGAGTATTATGAACAAAGACGTCAGATTCCGAGCTTCGAGCGTCGGAACTGAATCTCAAAAGTCGAGCCAAAATTTAGGAATTGGCGAGACGGGAAAATGCTTCAAGTAACAAGTAAAAACCCTAGCCACGCAAAGGCTAGGGAAGCGCGCCACGTGGAAGCACACATGGCAGCATGCCATGTGGCAGCGCGCCACGTTGGCAATGCCATGTGACAATGGGCCGCGGACCCAGGTGACGGGTCATGGACGCGAGCCAAAAGGTGGCGGCCCAACCAAACCCAACTTGGGGCTCAAGGTTGGGTGCCACATGGTTAGCTCACAATGCATGTGAGTTGCCTTGGGGAGCAAGTGAGGAAGTGGTCCTCAACTAACCATGTGACACTTGTTACTTTGTTATTCCTTGGTTTATTTAACTAAGGATTGAATTCAACATTCTTTCTATGTGGGATCTTTTTGTGAAAAAGTCCCACATTGAAAGATGAGTGGAATTCACAAGGAAGCACTCCTTATAAATAGCCAAGGCATACTTTGGGATTGTTCACTTGAGTAAGAGTTAGAAAAGGCATCTCCATTGAGAAAACCTTTAAACTCATAATTACTCGAGTAGTTTGGTCGGGCTTGGCTAACCTCCAAGCAATAGACCTAGTCGGGGTCGTGTTGCTGGTGGATACCGTAGGAGGTTTTCGCCCGTTGCGAGACTGAAGCTTTCTCAAGTAAGAGCTCGGTTGACGAGCGAAGCACGCTTCAAAGGAATTTTCGTCTTTCCTTAATTCTTGTTAATTATGTCTTTTGATTATATTAATTGTGAGTGTGATCTTGGCTCGGGTTTTATTTTCCGCGATGAGTCGGACTCATCAAAACCCAACAGCGGTATCGGAGCCTTGCCCATTTATTTTTATATTCATAATTTTCAAGGTGTTTTTATGGCTTTATTTTTCTAGTTTTATGTTGCTAATTAGATTAGTAACTCGGTTTTATTAATTTTAAACCCGTTTTAAAGCTGATTATGGCCCCGATCCCAGATTTTTCGCCCAAAAATAGTGAATTTTGGGTGAAAAAGGCATTCTGGAAATGTTTCCACCCTTTTACGACTGTGTTTTAGGCCAAAATCTGACCAAAAATGCCTTTTTCGAGGGATTTTTCGTTTTGACGAAAATTTTCAAGTCTTTCTAACCTTGAATCTTAACGGCATATTTATAGTGATTATGTATATTGTTCTTTCCTTAATGTTTCTGCAATCTTAAACCTCTTTAAGCATGGTTACTTGGTAGTAATTAGTGCTTGAAAGATTGGTTAAAATTTTCATATAATTGCAAATCCATTGCATTAAGTGTGAAAAATTTATTCTTTGAGGCTTATAAGTACTAAAGATTCAATCTTTAATTATTTTAAGTGATTGAAACTTTGAGTTACTAAATTCCATGAATTTTTGGTTGAACTTTTGATTTAATCATGTATTAAGTTGATTGGAATCATAAAGTTTGAATCTTGTGATAGAAATTTCATTTATCTTCATATTGGAAGATATAATTTTTCAAGGATTCACAAGTTAAAGTTGGAATCTTTATTTGAATATTTGTGTTCACAATTCCAACTCCCTTTTATTTTGTCAAAATCTCATGTTTAATTTTAATTAATTAAATTAATAGTGAGTATTGCCCTTATTTATTGTACCAAGTTGAACCAATTTTGTTAAAGAATAGTTCTTGGGAATAATTTTGGTTGTGTGCACCTTGATGAATTTTATTTAAGTTGGACTTGTTATAATTTTTCATTTTTGCTCATTAAATTAATTCTAAAATTAATTTGGAATATTTAAGTCACGCAAAAAATTCAGGTTTAATCTCGAGAGTGTGGCACGCAAACCAAGGCACACTACCCTCGGCCAGCCAGGCTGCCAAGTAGCCCACATGTGGCTGCCAAGGGCTGGTGCGGTTGGTGCGCGCCACACACAACAGCGTGACTAGTGCGCCCAGCCGCAGCAGTAGCACAACAGCACCAGCCAGGCAGTAGTGCGCTGCGGCTGTGCTGTGTGCGTGCATGTTGTTGCCGTAGTGCAAGCGGTGTGTGTGTTCTGTTGTAGTGGTGCGGGGAGTGCGAGCAGTGTGTGTGCTTGGTGCTATTGCGGGGAGTGCGTGTGGGGTGTGCTACGTGCTTGCGGCACGATGCGCACAACCCCACACTTGGCACTTTAGCCCCGGGTTTTAAGGAAATGCTATTTTGCGGATTTTTCCATTTTAATTATTCTAATTAATTTAATTAGATTTATTTTTAATTATTTTAATTAAAATTTTGAGGCTAGGCCTCGGTTTTGAGCGGCATTGGCAAAATTTTAGGTTTACCGGCTTAATTAATTGGATTAAGTAAGATGGACGCGAAATTTAGTGGGAGCTTCAATTTTAACTACGCTAAATTACATAATCGGTTAAACAACTTTGACTAGTTTTAATTAGGCGTGTTAATTGGATTAACGACCTAAATAAGTTACTAGTTTACGTGTTTTTGTGCATTGTTACTTGTTTATCGTTGTAAAATGCATGGGCCATTCACAAATAGTGAATGGATGAATGGAATGTATATTCTCCCGCAGGTTTTATAAAAATGGCAACTAGTGGGGCCCGATTAAGATAGATATTACGGACTGCGTTCCGTGATGTATTTTTGTAAATCTAAATACGGTATGCGAACCGTTGAGTATTTTTTTACCTTAATATTTAGATTATTCCTAATCGTAGATACTAGTATTTGCATAATTATGGTCATTTCTTGAAGACGGAGGTTCTTCGAAGACGAGGCCATGAAGTTGCAAAAGACGACCCTTGAAGACTTGAAGACTCAAGGGGTCATGCTAGTTGCCAAATGCATCATTTATTTATGTTTTCGATATATATTTATGATTATATATATATGAATAATATGTTAGATGCATGTTTAGGATTTCGAATATTTTGATGATTAATTAAGTTCACTTAAATCAACCAACATAGAAACCCTAGGTCCCTAAAATATTGAGTAAAACTTGCCATTCCAAAACAACATTTATGGACCTATTGAGAGTAGTGATGGGCTACGCCAAAGCGAGGCATCACTATTACTCCCTAGGATACGTAAGACATATCGGGTATGCAAGTTGGTTTTGGTTATACTCAACGATATGAGTGATGGAGTCCTAAAATGCCGTGGCAAAGTGGATAAGTTGTTGAGAGAGCATTAGATGCGACGATTTATCCAACCAAGAGTGGCTTGGAGCCATTAGCAAAGAGTTGCTTACCTTAGAAGATTGAGTGTTAAGACAAGCCAAAGCATTCTTAATCACTCATTGTTTCTTTGGATCTTGGAATCGACTTATTCTCACCAAATGGGGACAATTTAATGCGTGGATAAGACGCTTAATAAGATTGAAAGTTTGCATGAATGCTTTTAAATTTTAAACTTATTATGTTATTTTCTTGATAAATGGTTATACTTTGCACTTATATTTGTAGAATTCCAAATCAAACTATATCGTTTTTCCATGATTGGTAAAGGAAATCTTTGAGAATAGTTCTAAAAAAAAGGAAAGGCCTTTCTAAAATACAATTCTCATAAATGACTTTTATAAGTCTGAAAGGACGGTTGAACATCATGTATTCAAAATACTATGTAGTTTTGATAAACATGAAGTATTGAGTTGGAAACTTAAAATTGTCAATCCTTGACAACTAACGTATCTTTTCGCTTTATACGCTGGTGAGTGTAACTCATTGATGTATTAATTCAAGTACAAATTAAAGGAAAAGATGGACTTTGTTATACGGCGCACTAGATGCTTAATTATGTCTAACAAAGTATAAAAGTCAAAGGCTCTTAAAGAAATGATTCTTAAAGGTTATGAGATGAAGTATAAATAAGAAATATAGGAAATAAGGAACATAGAAAAGGAATAAGATTCCATTTCTACTAAAGAGTTCATGTTATTCTAATTAACTTAGCAAGTCATTATCTTCACAAGTATCAAATACTCCTTGAGTATTACACTTAGAAAGTGACCTCAAACTATTGAAGATAAGCTAAATTATTGACTTACAAGCTTAGAATGAAGCAAGAAGAGCTACATTAACTGTAAGGTCGTATGCTTTGTTTAAAGACTTTTTAATCTAAGGCTAGAACAAATAAATGGTTATTATCTTCCATAATCAACAAACAATCCGTTAACACACGGAAAGACTCACATTCAAAGTAAAGAGCAATAGTTGCGAATTTATTTGAATGGCATGGTTGTCTAAACCATGAGTCAAGAATGCTTGATCCTAAACAAACATTTCCTAACATGAAAACTCACAAAAGTTCAACTCATAGGCATGATTTGTGTTCTGAACATCTTTAGTAATGTCACATTAACAAGAACGTACTCAAAGCAATATAGGCTCTTGACAGTTGATCGATTCAGAATCATTCTAAGACAAGAAAGTCTTACTTGTTAAAAACCGACAAAGTAAAGAGCTATTGTTCTTGGTATAGACAATTGACTCCAAAAGCTAAAAGGGATTCAATTACTTCAACGTTTCATGAAGAATTTGAAAGAATATGGCTATATTCATCAAATGTGAACAAACTTGACCTTGAGTAGCTCAAGAGTTCAATGATTTATAGAATCAACTTGGCAAGATGTCAAAACGTCTAGATTAGATCGAGCGTTGTTTTCTTGAGCCAAGCGTGACCATCTCAAAGTTATGAAATTGAAAATTTTCATAAATTACTCCACAAAGAACATAGTGTGTCTTCACGGAGACCTCGATGCCATTTTAAAATGACTCGAACAATGATGGATCACATCCCTTCCTATAAAACTCTTAAAGATTTGCACAAATGACTAATGTTACACTAAACAAATTGTCGAAGCTAAGAAAGGACACCATAATCAGTTATGGATAGAAATAACTTCTAAACGTCTTTTCAAGTATATGTCTAAAACTCTTAGCCTTAGTGGGAGCTCACTGGCTCAATGGGAGCTAAGTGACTCAGTGGGAGCTCACTGGCTCAGTGGGAGCTAAGTGACTCAGTGGGAGCTCACCGGCTTAGCAAGATTTAGGTGGCTCAGTGGGAGCTTAATGGCTCATTAAAGGCTAAGATAGCTCAAGTACGAGCTAACTGTTTGTTTCACAATGAAATTTTACCCAAAGACAATATACATGTCTCTTTGTAAGCATTCAAGTGAGACTACAGGCATTACCTCCACAACCTAATTGAGAACATAATGTTTGTTGCTCTAAGTGGTATCTTTCTAGAATGTAACACATTTCCAAAACGACAAGTGGGAGGAAAATGAACTCGATGACCATCGAGCTTAGCAACAAACTAGAACTGGGAATCTCGGAAGACAGACTCAAAAGGGCTTCATGAGAATGAATGATCAAGAATACTCAAAAGGACTTTACAAGTGCCTTAAAAGAGAATTCATTACTCACGAAAACTTCTGAAAAGTTGAAGTAAGATCAACATAATCAAAGGGCTTTGAAAGCGCCTTGAAACTTAGTGTTTGATGCAATTACCCTGCATAGGTATAGAATTCACCAAAGGCTTGGATAGAACCTTATAAATTTTCTATTGAGTTAGAAATAAACCTAAGACTTACAAGCATACTATTTACTATTAGATAGTAAGGGAATAATGCCTTGTAAGATAGCTACGACAAATCCAAATTCCGAATAATGCTTAGAGGCCATAAAATCCGAAATAGACTCAATGTTTGAAAATCATGTTTAAAACTTGATTAATTTGCATGAAGGGTGAAAGACCCATCGATCGCAAATAAATTTTCAAGGAGAAAACTAAAAAATGTGGAAATGTATATGCATACATAGCTAGATTGGTTGAAAAGGATATAATTAAATTCACGGAGTTGATTTTAATAAAAACCTATTCATCAATCGGAATGCTCAAGTCTTTTCGTGGTTATTCTAGCAAAATTGCACATATGAAATCCATTATGGTATTAAAGGAAGCATTGCATAAAGGAATTGGAACGTGTTTTCTCATAAAGTTAATAAAAGGATTGGCTTATGAAGAAACATAGAAATTTTTATGAATAAGAAGTTTGGTGGGAGCAAGAGTCAATCTTGTAAGGTCCAACAAGAATTTTACGAACTCTGTTGTAAATTAACTATCAAATGCTAAATGCTTAGATTTGAAAGTATTTTCGACAATGGACCAAGCTAATGATGATACTTAGTACATATTAGGAATTAAGATCTATTTTATAGACTTAATAAAATATTTAAACAGGTAAAGGAATTTACCGTGTTAAACATGAATTGAAGGACTTTGAAAGGCTTTCGACCCGTATGTATAAAACTAAGTAATTGTTGAACTAAGTATGAGCTAGGCTAAATACTAAATCAAACAAGAAAGACTCTAGTAGAGACTTTCATACCTATCACATAGCAAACAGTTTAGCAAGACTCAGTGAAACTGGATGAGCTAAAATGTAACGTGGATGGTAAAAGATTAAGAATCATTCTACAATTAAATCCATCATGAACACTACGATATGGAATCGTCACACGACTTACTTGCTTAGAGCATGTGAAGTATGTATATAGTGCCAATCAACCTGAATCTATGTAATAGATCGTTAGATTATGGCCAAGAACATCCAAAGTACTTGGATAAGTATGAGGATGAGTTCTTGACGCATGGAAACAAATATAATTTGAGTATTTATGTTGCAAGCATAAACCTTAACAAGGATGAGATCATTAACAAGGATGTCATTTGTAAGCACGAGCTAAGAAGCGTCGTGGCTTGAGAATGGTAACATGGATGTGCATCCATGTGTAATGTGCGGAAAATTAAGGTAAATTTCCACGATCATAAGTGATTAGGGAATCCCAAAATCATTGTGAGCCGCTTGAAGTGAAACCCAAGAAAAGCATCATCGGGAAGTCTACTAAAATATATGTTGAGAATATTGTTGCTTTAAAGGCAATAATAAGGAAGATGTTAAATGGAAAGTTCGTTGTTGAACATTGATGATTGTAGGTTGTCAAGTTGAAGATCTCAATCATGAAAATGAGTGGGAGCCATCACTTGGACAATAAATCCTAAATCTTAGATAATCCATAACACTCTCAAATTTTATCATCTTATTATGAAAGTGATCAATAATGAAGATGCTAAGATTAGCAAAGTAAATATAACTAAACCCATGCAATAAGTGAATGACAACATTCACAATTACATGAAAGAAATCAAGCATATTAAATATGGGCATGATTTCTATAAATGTTTTGTAAAGAGTGTTACTCTTAAAACATTTGGAAAAACCATTTATCATAAGATGAACCATTCAGGTTTTGGAGTAATTTAATTTCATGCAAATTATCACTCCGGTTCTATTTAATTGTGGTTTAGAATTAAATTATGAGTCATTCGATTTTGAGAATATTCAAAATAGGGTATCAAGACCAGTCTTGGATAAAGAAACACCTATTAAGTGAACATTGAATATTTTATTCGAAAAGTATCCCTAATCAAGGTCATTTAAATGATGGACGATTAATGACCGCTTGAGATTAGTGTGTAGTTTGATTTATAGCACCGTTTCTTGTGCTACAAGGACATGATTGTCATGAATCATTTGCACAGGTATTGGTTTGGAACCATACTGGATCGACCTATGAAAATACTTTAAGAGATTTAAAAATCGTCATAAGTATACTTGTCATTATGGCTATTGGAACCTCTTTCCTCAACCATGAGTATTGTGAGTTCTCTTGTTTGAGCACTAGTCCGTTTTGATGTTAGTCAAACGTCTGCCGTACATGGAGATTATAACGGCAACACTCGGGCGGCTAGGTCCTCTTAGTAAGAGAAGCTACATTACAAGACTGGGAATGTCCCCCTACTAATAATAGGGAAGATGTCTTTGTTGTTTATAAGGCCTCTCAAAGAGCGAGATTGTGAAAATGCATGGCCATGCTCGGATGGATTTTAGAAATCATCTGTTTGTTGACAGTCAGACTCTGATCGAGACACACTTCTAGACGTAATTAGGATGACGAATAAATCTTACCTTATAGTTCATGAAGAGACATTAAGCGACACAGGAAAAAGGCTATACACTAAAAGCGCACTTGTCCGGAAGGACAAGTGGGAGATTGATAGGAATGGTGTCCTTTGAACAAGTGTATTATTTCGGTAGAGGCTCCGTAATTATTAGAAAACTAATTACTCAGTGAGGTCAAGTGATCGAACTTCCTAGGTGGAGGCTGCTTCCGATCAGTAATATTGATGTATAATTAATTTTATAGCTTAATCTTGACTGAACCCTTCGGGTCACACCCAAGAAACTAACGATCCGACACGACGAATTAATCCGAAAGGAATTAATAAGTCACTCGAGTATAGTGAACAAAGACGTCGGATTACGAGCTTAGAGCATCGGAACCGAATCTCAAAAGTCGAGCCAAAATTTAGGAATTGGCGAGACGGGAAAATGCTTCAAGTAACAAGTAAAAACCCTAACCACACGAAAGCTAGGGAAATGCGCCAAATAGAAGCGCGCCACGTGGCAGCGCACATGGCAGCATGCCATGTGGCAGTACACGTGGTAGCCACCATGTGGCAGCGCGACACGTTGGCGGCCACCAAGTGGCAGCGTGCCATGTTGGCAATGCCATGTGGCAACGAGCCGCGGACCCGGGTGACGGGTCATGGACGCGGGCCAAAAGGTGGCGGCCCAACTGAACCCAACTTGGGGCTCAAGATTGGGTGCCACATGGTTAGCTCACAATGCATGTGAGTTGCCTTGGGGAGCAAGTGAGGAAGTGGTCCTCACCTAACCATGTGACACTTGTTAATTTGTTATTCCTTGGTTTATTTAACTAAGGATTGAATTCAACATTCTTTCTATGTGGGATCTTTTTGTGAAAAAGTCCCACATTGAAAGATGAGTGGAATTCAAAAGGAAACACTCCTTATAATTAGCCAAGGCATATCTGATGAGTGTCATTTATGGCACTCATTTAGCTTCTTTTAGGATGATTTTTCGTTACTTTTACTTCTCTTTTTCTTTAGCTTTACTTTTATTTTCCTATTTTGCATTTTCCTTAGTTACTTTCTTAATTTTCGTAGTTTATTTTGCATTTTTCTTCTTTACTTGTTATCTTTTCCTTGATTCTAGGAAGTTGGCGATATTTGAGAGGCTCAATGGCATTTCTCTCGGGGTTTTCAAGCCAAAGATGTGTCCCGGTCCCTCTTTTTGAAGCCCAAAAGGAAAGGAGTCCATGAGTCAAGTCTTCAAGGTTGCGCCCTCATACCACGTGGACGTGAAATAGCGGTGTTGAACCCACTAAGATGGCTCTTAGAAACTGCCTATATCATCATGCATCATCTGGAGCTCACGGGGTCATCTTCGAGCGCATAAAAGGACATGCCCTACTCCCATAGCGCGGCCGCGCAAGCAGGGGGAGCGGCCGCGCAAGTGCATGGCGCGCACAGAGCGTTGAGCCAGGAGCGGCCGCGCACTCTCTCCTTCCTGTTTTTGTAACCATTTTGTTGCGACCGCGCAATGGAGTGAGAGGCCGCGCCTTTTGAGGTCTCTTTTGGACGTCTAACTAACTTCTTCTTAGTTAGTTTTGCTATATATAGATTTCCTTCAATTCTAGAGGGAGAATCATATAGAAGTTTTAGACATAATTTTAGCTTAGTTGAGAGTTTCTCTCTCTAGTTTTAGGGTTAGTTTAGGAGTAGATTTAGAGAGAGAAAGTGAGAGATTTCAATGGTGATGTGAGAGATTGATGATACAAGGGTGACAATTGTGTTGAAGATCTTCTCTATTATCAATGAGCATTTCTAACTCTATCTCATTTTATTGTTTGGTTCAATTTCATGTTTGTTTGGTTTGATTTTGATGTTTGATTCTTGATTAGTGTAATTGTTCTTCATATTTTGTTGATTCTTGATTTTTTTAGTTGTTTGTTGATAGATGATGATTCTAGAGTAGTTGTTTGGCTAGGAATTGGGTGAAACTTGTATGATTGATTAATTGTGATTAATTTGGGAATTGTGTTGATTGATTGTTGAGATTAAAGTGATTAATGGAAGTTTTCATGTGTATAATTCGATTAGGCCTTGAGAATTATGCTAGATTGCATTGTAATTGCTAATGACAAGACCAATTGATTTAGGAATTGCAATTATCGATTGGGTTTGGATTGTGATTCTCTGAGTTTGTTATTCGTAGAGACATCTAGCTTAACGATTAGGAGATAGCTCTTTGATTCCAATTGATTGCTCTTATCATTAGTCTTCACAACCCTTGATTAGCATATTTGTCCCAAGTTGGTGCAATTGTCATGATTATTTGTTGATCCCCATTCCTAGTGTTTTATTTCCTTGGTTGTTTGTTAGTTGTTAGTTGTTAGTGTTACCTAGCTTAGGCGCATAATTGAGAGTGCTTGAACATAACTGTTCCTTTGGGTTCGGCCCTTGACTTGCCTCTATACTTGTATTTAGATTTGTTAAGTGTTTATAAATTTAGTTTGACTTAGGGAGGATTAGTCAACGACCTAGTTTTTCCCCTCGTCAATACCTTGGGATTGTTCACTTGAGTAAGAGTTAGAAAAGGCATCTCCATTGAGAAAACCTTTAAGTTCATAATTACTCGATTAGTTTGGTCGGGCTTGGCTAACTTCCAAGCAATAGACCTAGTCGGGGTCATGTTGCGGGTAGATACTGTAGGAGGTTTTCGCCCGTTGCCAGACTTAAGCTTTCTCAAGTAAGAGCTCGGTTGACGAGCAAAGCACGCTTCAAAGGTATTTTCGTATTTCCTTAATTCTTGTTAATTGTGAGTGTGATCTTGGCTCGGGTTTTATTTTCCACGATGAGTCGGACTCATCAAAACCCAACAAGTATTTATTAAATGTAATGATAAATTTAGATGCGAATTGTCTGTAAAAAAAAGATATAAATTGGAGTACAAAATTACTAGTATAAATTAAAAAATTGATACTTCAATTCATACCGTTATGCAATTTTTTTTTTTGTCTGTATTGTAATTGTTTTTGATAAGTATAATATATCTAACTTAGTACTCCGTAATTGTTTTTTGAATAAGTTCTTTGTCAAATGTATCCATGACCAAAATCACATTGTCAATTAATAAGGAGCACAACAATGCACAAACACATTGCATGGCATCCAAATAATCATTCAGTTATTATTTTGCTTATTGTTTTTGGGGAATTTTTCAATACGAATCCCTAAAATAAAGGCCGGTATTAATTTCTTTTTTAAATTTCTCAAACTACCGTACATGCTATCCCTTATTAGAAATCCTAGATCCGCCACTAATTAAGGCATCAACCTTTACCCATAAGGCAAGTTTGTTAAACAAAACATCACATAAGGCTTGACTAGGGTTCCATGAGGAGAAAAGCAATAAGAGCCCCTTGGAATACCCGTGCTTTGCACGGGATATATTATACGCGAAAGAAAATTATATAAAGTGAAATGTTGGTAGTTATTATTATCCTTTGAAAAAAATACAAAAAATTACAAAAAAAAAATAATCGAATGGGTAGTTATTTGTGTTAATTTTTTTTTTTTGGAAAAAAAAAAGGTGCGAATTTGAATATTGAGGATTTGGGGGACTGTGGTGAATTGACTCTACAATTATATAATAGATATTATTTGTAACCCTTTTATAGGTACCTAAATCTTTGTTATTAAAAAGTCCCTCGAGTAGAGTGTGTCGAGTGCTCTGCTAAGGTTTGTGCGTTTGAGGCCTTCGCTGCTATTTTTCAACTGTTTTCCAATTGAAATATGATTGTATCTCCGGTGAGAACCTCTCCATTTTAATCTAGCTCTATTCTGTTCTTAATTGTTGTTGTATGATGGAGGAAAGTTTGATGAAAGATTGGGAAAAACTAAAACTCACTGATGAAAAAAACCTAGTTCTTGAGGATTGTTCAAAGGATGCTATTGATGACAATCTAGGACTAGACTTGATCTTTCTCTCGTAGGGAAACTCTTAACTAATAAACCTTATAATGTCGAGGCGATGAAACATGTGTTAAAGGGGCTATGGAGACTAAATGATAATGTGGCCGTGTGTGTGATGGATACCAATTTATTTGTGTTCCAATTCTTTAATGAGGAAGACAAACGTCGTGTTCTTGTGGGGAGACCATGTAATTTTAACCAACAATTTTTTCTCATGAAGGATATTGATGTGGATGAGCAGTAATCTAACATTACTTTCGACTCTTCTCCTTTCTGGATTAGACTGATTAATGTTCCGCTAGGTAGACGTAATGCTGTGTTTGCTCGTATGGTTGGGGAGGCTATTGGTGGCTTTTTGGAATTTGATGAATCTGATCTGATAGGTTGGGAGGAGTTCATGAGAATTAATTAAGGTGATGGTGGATATAACTAAGCCATTGAGAAAGGGTATTAAAATTTCTACTAACCAATCCACATCAATATGGATTGGTTTCAAGTATAAAAAGGCTTGGTGATTTCTGCTATTTTTGTGGGAAGTTGGGTCACATTGATAAAGACTGCCTTGAGCAAGATGATGTTGACGGAGAAAACTCCCTTGTGTTCCAATATGGCCCATTTTTTGTTGCGTCTCCACACCAACATTCCCGTATTTCTATGGTAGAAAGAGATAATGAGAAGAAGTGGGTTGAGAACTTATCCAACAAGAAACATGTTCAACGGGTTTCCTACTCTAATCCGAACGCTATCTGACTAGGCCCGCCTAGTGCTGCTAGAAAATTGCAGTTCTCACTTTCCGAACCCTATACTATGACTAGCCCGAAGGGTAGGGAAGCAAGTCTGCTTGCAGTGGTTGACGAGGGTAGTAAGAAGATGGTGATGCGTACTATATCGACCAATGGCGATGGTCAAGCTAGACGGTCGGGGGATACGGTGCTTGGGAAGGGAGTATGGAGGGAGGAGGGGGAGATTGTGCGGGGTGGGGATGTGATGAGGGAGGGTAATATTCTTAAGGGGAATTTGGATTTAATGAGTAGAAATAAGGGGAGTGAGGGGTCTGTAATGGAGGTAGAAAACGAAGAGACACAAGTTAGTGGAGTGGGGGGAAAACATGGAAAATAGTGGGCAAAAAATTCAGAAAAAATGGAAAAGTGTGGTGAGAATGGAAGAGGGGTATAGAAAGAATAATGTGGGGGTAGAAGGGGGTGTTCAAAAGGAGACCAATATTTTAAAAAATAAGAGAGCACGGCAAAGTCTGGTGGCAGAGGAGGGTGGTGTAGAAAAAAGAAGGAAGACAGTGGTTGCTATTCAAACTTGAGACAGTATAACTTAAGTAGAGGGTTATGGTGATGGCCATGCCCTCGAAAAGAAATGAAAATATTAAGCTGGAACGTCCAAGGGATTGGCAACCCTAGGATGGAAAGGACTCTCTGCAATTTATGTTGGAGAGAGAGGCCGAATGTGGTGTTTTTGATGGAAACCATGGTTGATAGTAGTATTTTGGATCGAATAAAACGTAGATGTGGTTTTGATAATGGTATTTGTGTTAGTAGCATTGGTCGGTCGGGTGGCATGGGGTTTTGGTGGCGTGAGGTAAATGTTTTGGTGGTGTCTTATTCTGTGCATCATTTTGCTGCGGATGTTTGCAATGAGGTAGGTGTGCCTATTTGGAGGTCATATGGTATATATGGATGGCCGGAAGCAGAAAACAAATAGAAGACATAGGATATGATGAAGAACTTGAAAAGAGAATGCAATTTGCCGTGTGTTATGTTTGGTGACTTCAATGAAATTGTGAGTATGGCGGAGAAAAGTGGAAGAGCGATAAGGAGGGAGGTACTCATGGATGCTTTTAGGGACACCATTGATGTTTGTGGATTACGTGACTTGGGCTATAAAGGCAATATTTTCACTTGGCAAAGAGGGAGGACGGAGAATACAGTGGTGCGAGAAAGATTGGATAGGTTTATGGGTGATGATGCATGGTGTGAATTACATTCCAATTGCAGGGTCACTCATTTGGTTCGTGAAGATTCTAATCACGCTCCAATCATTCTTGACACCTTGAAATACTACGAAAGAAGAAGGAAGAATAAGATGTTCCGATTTGAAGCATTGTGGTTGTTGAAGGAGGAATGTGCAACTGTTGTTTCAAAGGCTTGGAGTGATGGAGTGGGGTTTGCACCTCACGAAAGGACTTCTTTGTGCGCTACGAAACTAAAGGGGTGGGCAATAAAGGCGTTTGGAGACACAAAAAAGAAAATCAGAAAGCTGGAAGGAGAGTTATAGGTTGCTCAAGGAAGTCATGTGGATGGTAGGATGCTTGCAAACTGTGAAAGAATTGCTGGAGAAATAGGTGAGTTGAGGTGGCTTGAGGAGTCCTATTGGTACCCTAGAGCACGTGCAAATGAGATGAAGGACGGTGACAAAAACACAGCATATTTTAATCAGAAGGCGAGCTAAAGAAGGAAAAAGAATCGTATTGATGGTATTTTTAACTCTAATGGGGAGTGGCAGAATTCGATGTGCAAATTCGGCGTACTATTGTAAGTTATTTTTCATCTTTATTTACCTCGGATGAGCCATCAGATTTTGATGGGGCTTTGGCAGGGCCGGCGGAGGTTATTTCAGCCGATATAAATAGCCAACTTGACGCAGAACTCGAGAAGGAAATAAAAGTGGCACTTTTTCAAATGCACCCAAATAAAGCACCTAGTACGGATGGTATGCATGCACTTTTCTTTCAAAAATTCTGGCATATTGTTGGCTCTGATGTGGTTAATCTGGTTAAAAATTGGTGGAGGGGTAATGTTGATATTGCGGTTATTGATAAAACTTGTATTGTGCTTATCCCGAAATGCAATGAGCCTAAATATATGACTGAGTTTAGACTGATTAGTTGTTGTAATGTGATTTATAAAATAATATCAAAGACGATGGCAAACAAATTAAAACCATTGCATAATGATATTATCTTTGTAAATCAGAGTGCTTTTGTTCTGGGTCGGTTGATCACTGATAATGCATTGATTGCTTTTGAAATTTTTCACTCTATGAAGAGAAGGGGGGATGGAAGACATGGATCTATTGCATTGAAGTTGGATATGAGTAAGATCTATGATAGAGTAAAGTGGAGCTTTCTGGAAAAAGTTATGTCAAAGATAGGTTTTGGTGACAACTGGATTCGGAGGGTGTTAAATTGCGTATCTAGTGTCTCTTTTTCTTTTAAGGTGAATGGGGAGGTTTCTGGCTCGGTGGTGCCGTCGAGGGGGCTCAAGCAAGGTGATCCAATTTCTTCGTATTTATTCCTCTTGTGTGCTGATGCTTTTTCTCCTATGTTATGTAAGGCTGCCCCGGAGAAGGAAATTCATGGTGCAAAAATTTGTAACTTGACCTAGAGTTTCTCATTTGTTTTTTGATAGAATACTATTTGCGAGAGCTACTCTGCAGAAATGTTCTAAAATTGCTAAAATTATCAGTGTATATGAGAGAACATCTCGTCAGAAAGTAAATTTGTCTAAGACAGAAGTCGCTTTTAGCAAATGTGTGTCTGTTGAAAGGAGAAGTGCTATCATTGAGACTCTTGTTGTGTGAGAGATCGAGAGACATGAAAAATATATGGGCTTACCGACGATCATTAGAAAGTCGAAAAAACGCTAGCTTTGCATGTTTGAAGGTCGGGATATGGAAGAAGTTAAATGGATGGAAGGAGAGACTACTTTCAAAGCCAAGAAAAGAAGTTCTTATCAAAGCCGTTGCTCAAGCCATCTCGACGTATATGATGAGTATATTTAAAATCCCTGAAGGTCTTATTGATGAAATTCATGCCCTTCTGTGCAAGTTTTGGTGGGGGTCGAGGGAAAATGACATAAAATTGCATTGGCAAAGTTGGGCAAATCTTTGTGTTCCGAAAGCAAAAGGTGGGATGGGGTTCCGAGATTTAAATTGCTTTAATCAAGCACTTTTGGCTAAGCAAGTACGAAGACTTCAATCGGATGAGTCCACTTTGTTGCATAAAATTCTGAAAGCCAGGTATTACAAGCATACATCTGTTTTAAAGGCTCTACAAGGACACGACCTAAGCTACTCTTAGAGGATCATATGGGGAGCTAAAGGTTTGTTGCGCGACGGGATATGCTGGAGGGTTGGGAACGGTCTGAGTATTCGAGCTTGGAAAGATCTGTGGTTAATTAAAGATGGACATTCGTTCTGTCCACCTAGACCCCTTTATTGTGATGAAAATATGCTGGTCTGTGACTTGTGGGTGGATGTAAGCCAAGGGTGGGATACAGTAAAGGTGAGGGGTGCTTTCGATTCAGAGGTGGGTAATTTAATACTTGCTACCCCTTTGTCTCAATTTGACAGACCGGATGTTCGATTTTGGGTTGGTAATAAGGATGGGATTTTCTCTGTTAGATCAGGATATTGGCTAGCCAGGAATGGGCATGAGGGCAATTATGTTTCGAATTGGGATGATGAGGTCTGGAAGATGGTGTGGAAAGCTCAAGGTCCGCCAAAACTACAACACTTTCTGTGGAATGCTGTTAGGGGCAACTTTGCTGTGAAGGATAGGTTGCAACACCGCCACATTACTGCTGATGCTTCCTGCCAAACGTGTGGTGCAGCGAGGGAAACCATTATTCACTCTTTACTAGAGTGTGAGGCAGCCAAGGCAATTTGGAGCTGTAGTGATCTAAGTTCAAACCTTGAGGGGGCTCTGTTGAACACTTTTGCAGCTTTGTGGGAATGGTTAAATAGGAAGTATAATACTAGCATTGTCTGCTCAATGGCTGCTCTTATCTGGGTCTCATGGCGATGCCGAAACCTGCTCGTTTTTGGGGAAGATAAACCAGATTTTGTTATGTTGGCTGATGGTTTCAATTGTTTGGTGCATGACTATAATTCCTATGCTGTGAAGGTGTTCTTACCTGCGGCTGCTGCTTCTACGAGTTCTGTGTTGAGATCAAACTCGTGGCAGTGTCCTCCTATGGGAGTTTTCAAGATAATTGTTGATGCCCACGTTCCTGGTGTTGGCTTGGCGGGGTTAGGTGCAGTTTGTGGATATGTAAATGGCACTATACTATGGGCTACCACGAAGAAAGTAGACACGTCCTCCCCTATATGTGTTGAAGCGATGGTTGTTAGATATGGGATGGAATTAGCAAGGAGGCTTGGGTTTTCCAATATTTGGGTGGAGTCGGACACTACAAACGTAGTCAATGCGATGATAAGAAAAGCTAGAGGTTTCTCTCCAATCTTCTCCATTTTTGATGATATTGTTTTAGATATTCTTTTGATTTTTGTATTTTTTCACATGTTAAAAGAAATTGTAATACCATAGCTCACCTAGTGGCTCGGTTGGAAACTGGTGAAAATGTGGAACTTGTACGATTTTCTCCATTCCCTCAAAGTATCACTACTTTGGCGGAATTGGACATTATTTTAACAAAATACTCTATCTTTGTCTTTCAAAAAAAAAATAATAGATATTATATGTATCCACTACATGGTTGCAGAATTACATGAGAAAAGAAACAGACCATCTCAACCTTCGAGACTGAAATAGGTTCATTAGATAGAATGTTCTTTTGGGACTATAGGGAAGGTTGAAATGGTTGAGAAGAGGAGGGGAAATCCATGACAGGGAAGAAAGAAAGCCTCTAGAAAAAGTCTAGAGAGAGAGGCTCTAAAAATCACCCAAAGGTGAATAAATTATTGTATGATAGCAACAATTTGAATTTAGGATCCGTGAAGACGATTGGGTTCCTGGAGGTTTGACTGTTAAAGCTTCTTTGTCTGAGTCAGAAGTGCGGACTCATGTTTCTTCTATTATTATTCCGCGTTCTGGCACGTGGGACACACTTAAGATCCATCGGCTCTTTGAGAGTCAGTTGGTTCAGCGTATTTTAGCGTTGGAGAGACCACATCGAGCTATGAACGATTTTGTGTACTGGAAATTCTCTAAGGATGGCCACTTTTCTACTAAATCGGCCTACTCTTTCTTGGTGCAACAATCGGTCGTTTTGATGACTAGTACCCCGGCTCCTAATCGGTGGTGGAAGTGCTTTTGGGGTCTTCCTCTTCTTCCCCGGTTTAAGCTTTTTTGCTGGAAAATCCTTCACGACGCATTGCCTCTGCTAGAAACTTTGCTATCCAAGGGACTCCCGGTCGATCCGCTTTGTATCTTCTGTCGTACCAACTCCGAGACGACCTCTCATTTGTTCAGGGACTGTCCCTGTATCCGTCCCCTTTGGGCTTCGACTCTTTTGTCTCTACATAGTACATTGCTAGCTTCCACTTCCTTTTCAGATTAGATTGTGGTTGTGGTTTCTTCTTTGAGGATGTTTAAGGACTTTGTTGGTATGATATCTTTTGTTTCCTTCCTTTAGGCTATTTGGACAGTGCGGAATAACTGTATTTTCAGGCAAGCTGTGTGGTCCCCTTCTTTGATCCTTCATCTTTCTCAAGAATGGACTACACGGGCAGTTCAAGCTCAGGATTTTCAACGTCATCTTTTATCTTTAGATAGGCTTTCTCCTAATCTGAGGCAAGAGTCGGAGCGCTTGTGCTTGCGGGGGGACTTTCGCACCAACTTGATCATTGTCTGCTTTTTGATGGTGCTTGGCTCAGTCATGATAACAGCGCAGGTGCCGGTTGGGTTCTTCGCAGAGTCTCTTCGGATCAGGTCCTTGGCGGTGGGACGCGAGCTCGTTGTGTTGGCACTGCCTTTCAGGTTGAACTCCAGGCATGTGTGTGGGCTCTTCGAATGGCGGTTCGACAGGAATGCTTTCGTCTCCTAATCTACACGGATTGTGCTCAGTTGGTTTCCCTGTTTCAGCATCCCAAGTCTGCGGATATTTCCTATCTGTTGTTTCAAGAGATTTAGGAGACCCTGCTTCGTTTTTCCGCTTGTCAACTTTACAATAGGTTGCTCCTGCGCATTGGTTGGCTGTCCATGCTCGTGATCGCTGTTTCCTTTGTTGGTCTTTTAATTAGTAGTTGTTGCTTAGTTTGTTTTGTTAGCGATCTTCATCAAAATAAATAAATAAATAAATAAATAAATAAAAACAATTTGAATTTACTTTTTAACTACTCAATTCTGTAAAATTATAATGTTGATATAACAAAAGTATACGAAGAAAATTAAAATGAATTCAACATGTTCCACATATTTTCATTATGAACTAACCAAAGATGGTCAGAGAATGTGAACTGTAAGAATACAAAATTTATTTTCTAAAAAATGAAGTATTAGCACTTCATACAAAGCGAATGCAAATATTACAAAATGTCAATGGTAAAACTATCAAAAAAACAGAGAGAGAGTATTAAATTTTCATAAATTAATAATAATACAATTTTCTTTTGAAATTGATGCTCTATGATGTATAAAAAAAGGGAGCAACAAAATAAAGTTAGTAACTTGGTAAACTAAAAAAACTCCATGAAAGCAAGATCAGGCCAGCAAAATGCAGCCTTGTATCTTTTTTTGTTTTTTGTTTCTTTTTTTTTTAAAGAAAATTTTATTTTTTTAAAATATTAACTTCCACAAAATTGCATTGTGCAGGATTCACAGCTAAATAATTTCCTTACACTTCTTTTTTCTCATTTCCCTTAATGAATAGGGGGATTGCCTAAAAAATAATGTGAATATGCCTACTCAAAAAGAACTTCCCTGTAGAAGTTAAAATCCCCGAGAAGTGATACAACACGTCCATCAAGTAAAAGAAGAGAATTATGTATAAGGTGCACCCTATATAAGAGCCGCGACACCAACTTGTTGCATCTCCCTTAGCCTCCACATCGAGTAAATAGCATCCTCATTGATTTCTTCTGGCTCCATTTGTTGCATAGCCCACAAGTAATATACACTGTGGATAGTGTCCTGCTTCAACAGAACCAAGCAAAGTAAGCTCACATCGCTCTTTGTTCTCAAAGTTCGGCAGTTTCCAATTCAAATATTTCAAGGCTTGTTCAAAAAAAAAAGTAAAAAAGTAAAGGCTGAGCTGACTACACCAAGTTCCCAGTTTTGGGCTTTTCTGAAGATTAAAATTAATATTTCAAAACAGTGAGTTGTTTATTTCCATTTATAGTAAGGCAGGAAGTAATAAGATAGTCTTGAGACCAAAACATAAAATGAATTTCATGTAAACTGTACACCTATAACTTGTAAAAAAAAATATATAGCACAAGTATGAAGTAAGCTACGTGAGTACATGACGGATGATATTGCACACTTCATATTTCTCAGAAATAAGAAGCAACCTACTCCTCTACCCTCTCAATGCAATATATAGTGGGGCTCCTTGGGGTTCATTCCAGGGCATACAAGGCCTCATTTGCAGAATATATCCAATTTCATAATTCGTTCCTATTAATATTAGCCCCCTTTATAGTTGAATTTAATCTTAAACCAATGAAGACAACACTTTTTTAGAAAATATATTGAGACTACACTATCCATCAAATATCACCAGCTGAAAATATAAACCTGCATTAATAGCCCTCAAATCATCAAATGACCTACTAATCTAGTACAGTTTCAAGTTCATCAAGTAAACAACTTTCTTCAGAGGCTGTCTTCTTAAATTGCATGCAACCAAAGGAAAAGGTGATAAGGATTAGAAGTTAATTAAATGAATAGTATATATTCAAAATTCCATAGAAGAGACAGTGAAACATTTGAAAAACAAAGAACTAAACTATAAGGGTCCGTTTGGCACTGATTTGGTTTTCAGTTTTTCGTTTTATTTTTCCCAATAAAAAACAAAACGCGTTTGGCAAGTTCATTTTAAAAAACAAGTTTCCTCCAGTTTATTCAAAACCACAACGGAAAATTAAAAACTCCTTTTTATTGTTTTGTCGTTTTATAAAACAAGACTAAGCAAAACCTCCTCTTTTCCATCTATGTTCTCCGTACATAAGCCATGCGAGATTAATCAGACAATTACTGTAAAATTTCTCACCGGAAAAGGTTAGTCAACAGCAAATAAACGCAACCCCAATACGGAATTCGAGATCCTTCAATTTGGGGTTCTAGTTTTCGATCCTAAATCTGCTTCTTTCGATTTGTAAAATCAAATTACAAATAATAATAAAAGATTGGTATTTTAAAAAAAAAAAAAAAAAATGGGATTAAAGTTTCTGAAGCTGTGCATCACATGTTTCCATGGTGATTATTCGAATTTGTAAATGCTTATTGAAATTGTGAATAAATTTGATTATACTCTTTAGTTTCTAAAGTTGACAGCAAGATGGATGAGTGAATGGTCTAATTAGTCTCGCATGGGTGGGTTGATACTTGATAGAGATGATGATGATGTTGTCATGAAATGATTAAGAGTCTGCCGAAAACTCTTTTTTTTTTTTTTTTTTTTTTTTTTTTGGGGGGGGGGGGGGGGGGGGGGTAAGAGATGCTTTGAAGTACGAAATTACAAGTAGTTTTTATTTTGTTTTGAAAAACAAAAAAAAAATAAAACTAAATCAGTTTTGTGTTTTATAAAAACTAAAAACATTAAATGATACAAAACAAACCCTAAGCTTTCAGCTTCTTTGCTAGCACCGCAAGCTTAAAATTCAAGTAGCTATGAAACCTATCACCCAGCAGCTTCTAAAAAAAGATCCAAACATAATAACAGAAAAACAACAGAAAAAAATATTCCAAAATTACCTGACTTCCTTCCTTTATTGAACCTTGTCTATTGCGTACACAATACACTTGCTGTGTTTGGAACTGATTGAAATACATCGGCAACATATGTCAGTTTCAAAACTTGCAGCTTGGAAATTTGGTTCAAAGAGTTCAATAAAAGTCTTGAAACTACTCACCGAAAGAATAATAATGGGACTAGAACCCATCATTTTAGTCTCTCTTACATCCACCTCAGACACATGCAAAATCTGCTTTATAGAAACATGTATTAGGGAAGTTTATAACACAGATAATAAAAAATAAAAAATATATATTAAATAACAGAATAAAAAAATAAAGAATTAAAGATATCAAGAAAAAATACAAAAGATTTGATTTCTACAAATTTATTAGCACCAAAATGCATTTTAATACAAACTAAGTTGATCGCTATTGTTCCTAAATCATAAAGAAACAGACATTGAAGCAAGGTATGCTAGTATCCAACTTGCAACACTTTTGCATTTTGGACCATGGTGGTACATAATCGGCTTCACCATAACAGTAAAGTGTGACCAAATTATTTTCATGGTCAATAGTTTCAGAAAGATAGAACTTCCAGAACCAGTAGTAATAGGTTAAAAGCACTACTAAGAGCCATTCCTTGACCTGGTGATAACAAATTGAAATAATCTATTATCCCGAATCTAGTGCAAGTTTTATGTTATTATTTCAAATTTGAGGTAGCACATTATCTTGGATGAGACTGTTTGCTTTGCACGAGATGTCACCAGTCAACTGGTTGACCGGGTTGAATTGGAGTTAGAAAAGTTCACGCTTGTTTTTTAAAATGCTGGTTCATGACCTAAACATTTCGAGTTTGAGTTGACCTAATGGGTTAAGGAAATAAGAGATTTCAAGATTCCTAAATGACTTATTTTTTTATTGCAATATATTTAACCACATCACAATATATTACTTCCTTCATTTTTATTTACTTGCAACACAACCTTATGGCACGCACTTTGAGGTCTTTCGGACATATTTTTCAAAATAATTAGTACACATTGCATAACCCTTCTCTCATCCTTGTGTTAAAATTATTTTGATAAAATCTCTCGCTTACCTTCACTAATCACCTCCTAAAATTGTGTACCTAAAATGTGTGTTGCAAGTAATAAAAAAAAAAATAGAAACGGAGGAACTACAAAAAACACGTGCAAAATAACAGCTTATAACATTTAAAAATAATCTATATAGCCATTAACTGTTAAATGATGTATAAGTCCAACTATCCATATAAAAGATGTACATGTCCAACAAAAACAAATCTATATCCAACACTTTCAACAAAGCTTAGTAAGGTTGCATTGGACATTCCTTTCCCTAATCCCTACCCAGTGTGCCTGATTTCTCTATGCAAAGATTTCAAAATAAATTGGAATCATAAAATAATGATTTCAAAATAAGAAAGTCTCAGCAGTCTATGTTAACTCTATAAAGATTATTTCATTCGATGGAGCTTCAGAATGAAACTTATGACGCTATTTGCCTGATTGAGACCTACATCAATACGTGACTAAGTTGCAGCACCTGACCTTATTATCAAAGAAGATATCCTGGCTTTGAAAGACTTTATGCTCTGCTTTACACCGCTCCACTACTTCAGAGCTACAGTATTTCTCCAAGACTTTAAAGTCCCCCTGGAAATAGCAATTTTAAAGATAAATAAACACTTTATTAGAAACATAACAAAGTGGCAAATGAACCAAAAAAATTGCAGCCCCCCCCCCCCCCCCCAACTCTTTTTTTTTTTCTCTCAAGAACTTTTCAACCTTTACCTTGATATAAGCATTCAGAACTGGCTTGATTACTTCCTGAACCTCAGCTACAAAGTCGGGCAAAGAAAACAATCTGGCAGCAAAGCGATAAATTTTGAAAGGTGATATTACAGAAGCAAAAGAAAGAACTAATGATTAGTACTAACAAATACATACGGATCACGACGTCGAATTTCCTTGAACGACAATCCAGAATCATTTTCTCCAAAAACTCTGTCATTAATACTGAGAAGAAAAAAAAAAAGGAAATCATTAATGTAATTTTATATATGCATATTTCATCATGTTGTACCAATTTAGATTTACCAATTTTCACAGGGTACCCCTATGTTTTAAAAAGTGCACCATATACCTATGAGGTTTGGTGATTATTTTTTTTTTTTTTTTTTAAAGGAAATGTATTGGTTGTCCTTGATACCTAACCACTGTTAATCTATTTACCCATTTGCTCAAAATCTGCTAATTAGCTTCAGCATTTTAATCAGGGGCGTATTTCTTCAACAGTGCAATCAACAGACTCATGTGAAAAAAGAAGCACGAATTTTGATTTTGAAAGCATTAATTTGCCTAATTTTCTTATTCAATTAACTGCTCTGATGAGAATGAGCTACCACTGCCAGAAGGTGAGTTAGGACGGTCAAATTCGACCATAGAGACTCTAGATATGGAGTTTCTGTGCAAGAATACGACCATCAAATTTTTCTGAACGTTTAGAGAAGAGGGAGAGTCCCAACACTCCCAACAGTAACAACAACACCAACGATTAACCATCACAATTATTTACATTAGACATAATCTGAATTCTAAGTGGGTTTGATAGAATATATTAATTTGTAAATCATACTAAACAGTAAAAAATTTAACATAAAATTTAATTTTGGGATTAATTGATTTGTTTTATTTATTTCTTTTTATTTGTTAATACTTACTCCGTTCCTAGGTCTGAGGTAGTCACATGCTTAAAATAGATATGAAGAGTTAACATGGAAGATGGGTTAGTACTGTGTTAATAACAGATTTGGATCTATAAGGTTGACAGAGTTAACGTTCGTTAATCATCAATTACACCTAGTACATTTTTTTTACCAAACCTCATAGATATATGATGCTACTTCAAAACATTGAGATACCACATGAATTTTATCAAATCTTAAGGGTATGCAGTGAAACATCAGATTCAGATAACTAATTTAACCACTTCATCAGCACATAAATGCAAAGCTAACACAATGTGTAGCTGAACTTACTCTTGAATTTTATGTACAACAGGACTATCACTAGTTTCCCATCTTTCCTGTAGATCTTCAGCCAACTAACATAGATATGAAAATATACAATCAGATCAAACTTCAGGCATGCATTTAAAATAAAAATACATAAAGAATAAAAAAAATAAATAAAAAACAATTATCAGAAGATGGGATCGGTTGCATGCATGGTTTGAAAATGTGGCAATGGTGACAGTATCTCGGTATGCAGATGATGCTCGCAAACAGGACCACGATTGTTGCGAGTCTTTTCCAGAATGTCAACCAGTACTTTAAAATCATAACTCAAGAACCAATAACAACAAACATAATCATAATCATAACAAAATTCTAGTACAGTGAGTTCAGAAAAGTAGAATAATTGTCTAAAAAACTAGGTAACGGAGTAGTAGTGTCAAATATCAGCCGAGACCATAATTTAACAGTTGAATCGGCTTAAAACTTCGTCTATATAAAGATTAGTGTGGTAGATTTGAGAAACTATACAACTCGGCTAAAAAGATACATCGCAATTGAGTTTTAACACCCATGGTTGTGAACTTATAATCAATCTAATATGGTAATTCACAAAGATCATCCTCCTCCATTCACTTCTATCTAGTGATAAATGCTCTATTTAAGTCATCTTCTGCCACCCTAAGCTTATTTTAAAATCCCCCATTATTTCAACCCTCCACCTATCTTACCAATGCATCCTCTAATACTCCAGTCGATGTCTGACATGCCCACCTCAACTTAGACTATTCTCCTTTATGTTGTCCATAACATATGCAATTCCAACCTTCCAATGAATATCTACATTCCTAATCCTTTCCAAAATGCTCCCACACATCCATCTCAATATACTCATCTTCTTCGTATGGACCTTCATGAATGCCTATTTGCCATGACATACATAACAATGTTGATTTGATCAGTCCTATACAATTTCACTTTAACCTAAAACACACACTAAGATCACATAATGACCAAATGCTCTCCATTTAAGCCACATATGATATCAAACAGAAAATTTTAATTAGAAACTTTCTATGGCTCTACGCCAATTAAAGCCAAAATCATCACTATAAATTTAACTTAGCATTGTCATACCATGAGAAGTTTTCAACATATATTATACTTCTTGATTGACAAAAAAAAACTAATATTTTAAAAAGTGTTCTTCAGAAAGTCCATGTGCCACGTGGTACTCTCCTTTCATGCAAAAAGTTTATTCCCAAGTCAACCCCTCAATCAAATTAATAAACATTGTCGCTACAAAAAACATAACCTATGACCTTCAAAATTGATAAGCAATACCTTAACCACTAATGCGATATAAAATCAATATACTTCCTCCAGTCTATTACTATTGCAATAATGAACTTTTTGCACTATTCATCACTCTTGTTTGACCATATAATATGATTTATACGTTAAGCAAAATATAATCATATGGGATCTTGTTGGATTCGTCTAATAAAATACTTTCACAATATCAACTTTTTATAATTTTTACTCTTACACAATTATAGATATTTAGCATATAAAATGTGTTTTGGGATGCGTAATTTCATCCTTGTTGCAATATTAATAGAATGGAGCAAGTATAATTTTTAAAAATTGGATATAATATAAAGTTCTATAAGTATATCTTTTCAAAAGACTTTTGCATGTAGTTAAACCTCTCAACACATTTTTGCTAATAATAAGAGGGCAATATTATCATTTTCCCCAACTCAATTCTTGCAAAAACTAAGATTAATGTAACCTATTTTTACCCCAAACTTTTGAAGTTACGACATCAATACATTCTCAACAGAGAAAAAATATCAAAAAATAATAACCTAGGACATAAACCAAAACACTTGCTAGTTTAGGGTTTAATATTTGAGATATAAGACATAGAGAGATTAACCTACATATTATGCACAAAAAATTGAACCAATCACCAGCTAGAGACATAACCAATATATACTTTGGATGCGGTGAAGTGCAATGATGAATTTATTAAGTTATGCCCTTTTCTTTATTTTTTGGGTAATAGCCCCTAATTTAAAATTTACATACAGAAAACAAGACTAAGATAATACAGTAATAGATTGATAGCTTGATACAGTAAGCATAATATATAAACAAAAATGTCCACTTAAATATGATTTGACTAAATATAAATATCAATCAAGCAATATACCTCATAGGGTAAAAAGTGGCAGATAGTCCAATACTCAATAAGACGAGAAGCTCTAATGTAAACCCTGATAACCCCTAGCTCTAGATTTGTAGGTGGGTGCACCACATGGCTCAATAGAGCTGCAAGATTTAAGAATGCAAAATAACTGAATTCTTATAGAACCCTAATTCGTACCAAAAATAGCTACTAGCTCCAAAATGAACCTTCACAACTCCCTTACATCACTATGTATTCGTAAATGTTTCAAATTTTAAAAACTGTAATAAACGAATGGAATTTAATCAATAAGAGACAATTAATAGAATACATTTGCATTAATCAACCATAAAGGACAATAAAAAGGAAGTATCTCTCATCTAAGAAGTATCAATCCATTAGCCCAAGTAGGACTTTTTTAAAAATAATTAGATGTCTTGCAATATGAAAAAACCCAAGTCACAAGATGTTCATTACATCTGAAAAGGGGGAACAAAACTGCTCAACTATTTAGGTTTAATCAACTGTGATAAACAGTTATTGTTAAAGCATACCTCTTGGCTCTTTGTAACCACAGGCTCACTTATCCTAGTGACGCGTTTAAACATTGGATTGCCTCGCATCTAGGTCAAACAAGAATCCATATAAGGTAATGTACAACAACAATTGCAGGAAAAAATAACACTAATATAGCAGCAAACTCACCTTTTCTTTTAGTGACTCCCACTTTTTGCTCCATGGGGATTGCTTTACTGGTACCACAACAACTTCAGTTCTGTCACTTGTTTCTCCTGTTGATGATGAAGCAGAATACTGCATTCTTTTCCTTCTTTTTGGTTTTCCACTCAATTCTTCCTTCACTATGGTATAACTCTTTTTGGCTAAGTCAGCTACCTTCGCTTCCTTCAATTTCTGGAAGGCTGATGAAAACTTGGGAGAAGACGAAGCAAAAGTTGACTTAAAATTACTAAATAAAGTCTCTGCAGTACCGCTAGGCTCAGATTGCTGGTGTGGCTCACCAAATGAGGATTTAGCCTCATCTTTAACATTACCACTTTCATTTTCCTTAGTATTGTTAGATGCTGAAGGTTCTTGGCCTTTTAAACCCAGAGTCTCTTTAACCTAAAAAAGAAATTGCAACAGACATAACATACTTGAAATTGATAGATTTATATACAGAAGAAAATTCCAAATACATAAAAATACTAAGCAGACCTCCTCTTTTGCAGATGATATCTTTCCTTTCATATTTGCAGAAACCTGCAGGAAGTAAATATATGTTTGATAAGAAAGTAAAACATTTCTTCCAAACATTTTTTTATTTGAATAGGGGTTTAAGCAAAGAAAAGTTACAGGTTCACAATTTAAATACACCACAAATCACAATTGAATAGATAGGAATTGACGCAAAGGAGAGAAGATAGATGCTTAGAAAATTAGTCATGAATGATGACTAAGGTTAACAAAAATGGAATTGGATGGTAAAGCTTTGAAGCCCTCTCATGTAAACAAAGACCAAAAAGGAGACTACGCATGGTTGGCCTAAAATGGACATGAAAAATGCAATGCAGTGTAGCAAAATAAGTTTAGATTTGATTAATATAAGAGAGCAGCTGAATCACCAAATGGGTGTCTACAAATAGGAGGGAATTCCGAATTGGTAAACAAAAATCTGGCGACATTTTGGTACATAAAGACAGAAGCCACAATAAATACACCTAAAAATTAATCATAGCAGCCTGTATACTGTAATTTTCGATATATACCCTCTTTCAATGATATTTCTAATAATTATCATAACATAAGCTCCTTGAGATCACAAAAATAATTGCTTTACTACCAAAACATTAAATCCATTAAAAATTAATTAAGAGGATATTATAATATAATATTGAATTTGAAAAAAAGTTGATATATACAAGAAAAGGTTGATAAAGAGTAAAAAGGAAACAACAGTAGACACACTAACTCCAACCAAGATGTATCAGTTGATGCCACTCTTTTCCTACATTCCAACTAGTTGTTATTTTACCAATGTGGCAAATCTTTTTTATTTTATGGACCAATGTAATGTTTCAGCCCCAACAGGAAACTTGAGAAAGGATAAGAAGGAATTGTGTTTAAACAGATCTAACAGCAAAGACCTAGTCCTTGAATAACAATTTTCTTATTAAAATCTTTACTCTAACTTCTAAAAAATTAAGAATGAGTAAGATGAAGAGAAGAAGCTCTAAATCTATTAAGACAGCAAGCATATTAAGGAAACAAGAACATTCTTGTGCGTAAAAATCAGCCAACACATTGTGACTGCTTTTGTTAAAATGAGTTCAGAAAGCAACCCTGACCTTATAAGACTAGATATTAAACTTAATTCAGGAACAAACCTTCTTTGCAGTCTCTTCAGCTTCTGTCCACACACCATCAACACGCTTATGTAGCTGCTCAGTTGTCTGTTTCACTCTGCATAAAACATTCATCATGTCAGGACACACATCTGCCATCACTGAATGGAAGCCATCTGTTTCAGCTGAAAAATATGATAAGAATTATAATGTGTTTAGTTAGCAAACAGAAAGGAAAAGAAATGGCAGGAGAAAAATGCCACGAGAAAAAAGGGAAAGAGTGTGCTAGCGTTTCTTCCAACTCTTTTCAGCATGAAAAGGATTTGGTTAACATAACCAAACTAGAGAAGACAAATCTCACCCTCTCTTCCCTTTCCTTTGAAATGCTTCATCCAAACACACTATAAAAGAAACATCTTGCCGAACATAAACCAAAGAGCAACCATTACACCAAGGAGTAATTGAACAAATTACCTCATTTTAAGATCTTCTTTTACTCCTTTTAACTCATCTGCTTTCTCTTTCAGCTGCTTAACTGATTGTTGGAATTCCTTATTACTATCATGCAGTTAAAAAAATATCAAATACATATATAATATGGATAAATCCAAGCCCAAAGAAAACAACCATGATTAGCTACTAGAGTCACACCAATTGATTAAAAAGATCATCAGAATGAAGGGAATAAAATTATAATTTATGAGCAAGATGGCTAATAGAATCAGATTCCCAAGAAGGAAATTGCCAAAGTGTTTACATCCGCACTGTCTACTACTGAATTCAATATTGATACTTCATGCAAAGCCAAATGAAAATAAATAAAGTTAAATTCATATAAAACATTATTCATATTCATATCAAGACAAAAAGAGATTAAAAGGGGAAAAAATAACAACCCTTGATTTTATCATAATCAAATAATTTACGAGGGAAAGGATTACATGAATAGGCTAACTTAGTTTAACCCTCTACCCGAAACTTACATGACCTTGCAAGATAAGAGTATCAACAATATCTAACTAATGCCTTGATAACAAACCCTGCAAATAAAGTACTTGCGTCCCTAAGTGGTGGCTTGGTCCCTTCCCTCAGCATAAGAATCTATGTACATGAACGAAGCAACCCGATAACCGGATCAATTTAACAGCTAAAAAACCCCAAGATAGAATTAGAAAGGACACATTTTTAATTTTTGTATACATTAAAAGCATTCACTTTTATAAAATAATCACTCTTAAATCTTCAGCACAGGGCCTCAAATTCTGCATGGCCTCATTCTGTACCCAATTACTTTATTTTTAATTTTTTATTTTTTATTTTTTAAAAAAGGCCTTCAACCCCTTGTAGGTAGATGCCCAATATTTCATATTTTTCTTCTCTCATATTTTAGCTAGTAAAAGCTACTGTATAAATTACCCTAGAAATCAATTTCAAGCTTCTGTGGAATTACCCCAAAAAGAGTTTTACTTTCTTACTTTTCCAATTCACAAAATAACTATGAAACCTTTGGATTCCAGTAATTCGCTATGTTGTCAATGAATTACTAATACTCTAACATTCTTAAATTCTTTTCTTAATCATATTATCAGCATTCAGCAATGGTGAATAATATTTTCTCATCCCTTCCTTTATTTATTTATCTATATAATATAGTTCTTAAATGACTGACGGTCAATTTCTCAATCCTCGTTTTATTAAAAGGAAGAAACATCAACATATTCATAAAATTATTCACAAAAAAAGCATAAATTGAATTACTTACTCCAAAAGAAAGAAATTATACTCAATATGGAAGTAAAAAAAACATATAGAAATGACAATTAATCACAAAAAAGCATAAATTGGTGAAATTACCTTGAAGCTTCACCTTTAATCTTGTTGGAAAACTCATTAAACACACTAAATTGACGATTAAACGAATACCCATTTCCAGTAATCAACCGAAGCTTGGAATTCCATTGCTGGAACTATAAATTAAGATAAACAACACCCATTAAAAAAAAAAAAAAAAAAAAAAAAAAAAAAAAAAAAAAGAAAATTGAAAGAAAAGAGGGGAGAAAAAGAACCTGTTGATGGGGTAAAAAGTGGAGGAAAAGACGTTGCTTGGAGAAGAAGAAATCACGAGCAAGTTTTCTGCTAGCCATTTTTATGGGGCAAGAAGAAATCGCCGGTCAGAGTTTGGGAGAAGTGAATGTGGGTGCGGCGAACAGCGGACTCAATGAATGAATGGAACCGCTGTTCGGCTCTTGTGTGCTCCCTCTACGTCAATTGGAAAAGAAAAGAAAAGAAATGAAAATAGGATCTAGGGTCTATTTCGATTTACTGAAAACAGCTGAATTGAAATAAACTAATTGAAGATGATTAGAGCTGAAATATTTGACTATAGATTATTGATTTTTAATTATAGATTAGTAATAATGATATTAATCCACAAATAATTATGAAAATAAAATGAAAACAACTAAAGTGAACTGAATTAATTGAAGATGAACTGAACTAAACTTATTAGGGTTGAACTGAACTGAACTGATTAGAGCTGAAATATTTTATTATAGATTAATGATTTTTAACTATAGATTAGTAATGATATAATCCACAAATAATTATGAAAATAAAATGAAGTTCAAAATTAATCCAGTAATAGTTTTTTTTAAAAAAAAATTTTATTTTCATGTTAGTTAATGCATGTGAAATTAATCTACTGTAATAGTTTGGCTGTTTAAAAATTGAAACAAAAACAAAACAATTATAAAAAACGAAGAAAATATCCAAAAAAATAAAAAAAAAAGGGAAAAAAAAAGACCCAAAACTATGCATTTCCTTTCCAAATCTGAAAAAAAGATCAGCCTAAAGGCATGAGTATGGATTAATAATTTTAAACTATGGATTAATAATGATCACTAGCATTATCATTAAACATAAAGATCGATGAACTTAAAAAGATCAACCCAAATGCATGCCTAAACTAAATCATCACTAACAATATCATAAGCTAAATCATATAAAACAAATAAATTAGCAAAAGAACTGAACTGATTAGAGCTTAACTGAACTGATTTGAACTGAATTGAATTGAAGTGAACTGAAATTAAGCTCAACAAAACAGGCCCGTAGTGTTGTTAAAAACTTTAACCGATATACTAGTGGATCTGATGCGCGCGAAACGGCTAGTCCTTCGAGAAGAGTTGTAGCAGTTGGTGCTAATGTCTTAGGGTTGTGGGCATTACATTATATTTTGCTATAACAATTGCGAGTATTATGAATATCGTATACTGTGCATTTCATGTCCGAGGGAACGGTAAAATAGCTAGCTACCTAGAAATAGAGAATTACAAAAAAAAAAAAAAAAAAAAAAAGACAATAAACATTCTCATTACCATAAAATTGTATACGCACATGGTAGCGAAGGTATGAGATACACCGAGTAATTTACAAGAGACCTCAACATAACTATTACGTAGTTAGATTTGTTACAATTATCTAATATTTTCATAAGTATTGAAATATAATATATATATATATATATATATATATATATATATATATATATATATATATATATATATATATATATATATATATATATATATCACTAGATAGGGTTGTTATAAGCACGAGTTTTAAAATAGTGCAAAAAAAAGTTATTCAATAAAATTGTATTCAGTATGATTAGACTTTAGTACCCTAATCTACTCGTAATAAGTGCTCCATTTGGAGGAATGCTTTATAGAATAGGATTGACCACTAAAAATACTCAATTTCTCTTTGATTTGCATCTTTGTTACACTTTTAGGAAGGACATTATGGTTACTCCAAATTGTCTAGAGGGTTGAACTCTCCTTCAACATATACATACAAAGAAAAGCAACAAGCCTAAGTTAAGATATGAAATTGAAAATACTAATTTGATATATAAAATGAATCAAGATACTTTGAAGGGAAAAATCTAAAGGAAAAATTGCTCAGAATAATTCAACCTTTGCCTCATCTGCCCAAAGTATTCCCACCTTCCAATTATTTTTTAATACTCCGACCTTTAATACTAATCCGCCTCAGATGGTCCCAAGTGACCTTCGGTTGAATAGGGTTTTTTTTTTTTTAAAAAAAATTTTATTATTAAGTTTAACTTAAACATGCCATAGCATGATTGGTCAAATAACTTTTAATTTTAATTTTTTCTAAAGAAAGATTATTACTAATTATTTTAATTAACTAATTTAAAACTAATTTTTTAAAAAATAATTAATTTTTGTAAAAAATAATAATAATTAAAAACTAACACCACCACTAGCCTGAGCCAGCCACCTCCCTGCCCCTCATTGTCCTAGACCCCAGCTCTTGTGCCCAACTCGCCGTCCTAGATCCACCGTTAGCCCCGCGCCGGTCACCGCTCCCTACTCCTCGCCCCTTCCATCAGTTCTAAAACACCAAACCCATTACCAAAATCAGGCATGCGTGGGAAGAAGAGGGCGGCTAAAACTAAGGCGGGGGAAGGGAAGAGGCCGAATCAGGGTGAGGGGAAGGGGTTGGAAAATGGATAGGGGAAGGGGAGGAAGGTTGGGATCGGGACGGGCAAGGGTTTCTTTTTATGGTGGTTGGTGGTTTAGGGGGAGGGGGAAAAGAGTTGGCGGTTCAATGGGGAGAGGGGAGAGAAGTTGGTGCGACACTCCAATGCTAGGCGGCAGGGAGCGGGGAGGGTTGGTGGGAGTGGGAAATTGTGAGGGGTTATTGGGCTGGTGGAGTGGTGGGGTTTATTATTTTTTTTATTTTTTTTTATGAAATAAGAGGGTTTTCTTTATTAATTATTAAGTATAATTTTTTTATTTTTATTTATTTTTTAGACTAATTAGATGCCGACATGTGCCATGTAACTTGCTATAACTAGCTAAATGACCAGTTGTGACCATTTAAAGAGCATTGGTATTAAGGTCGGATTATAAAAAATAGTCGAATGATGGGATTATTTTGGGCGAACGAGGCAAAGATCGGATAATTCCGGGCAATTTTTTCAAACCTAATGATAGTACTAACTTTTTTTATTGCAGAGAACAAGAGTACATAAATAATCAGAATTCTCCATGAATATCAGTTACAAACTCTTGTATTATTGATTTTTTTTTACAAAGGTATTTATTGACTTTTTTTTTTGACAAAGGTATTTATAGATTTGAGTCTTAATTTCAATTTAATTGACTGCACATATTGAATGTACGAAATATGAAAAGATTACAATAAATTGTACGGAGTAAGTGACGAAAATTGCTAATTATTTAACTTTTTTTAATAAGTTTTCTACTCGATAGACCTAAGGTTCATATATAACATTTTCTATCAA
Source organism: Chenopodium album (assembly GCF_948465745.1). Classification (NCBI taxonomy): domain Eukaryota; kingdom Viridiplantae; phylum Streptophyta; class Magnoliopsida; order Caryophyllales; family Amaranthaceae; genus Chenopodium; species Chenopodium album. Next base: position 34,482,326 of record NC_137847.1, read on the forward strand.
TAATCTATACTTAATTTATTAAAAGACGTTCCTAAAAATGTTGATATGCCACGCAACCTTTTTTTTTTTGGTTTTTTTTTATTGTGCCACGTCATCTTCCCAACATTTCATGACAACACATCATCACTCAAACAATGCCACATCACCCACGCAACCAACATTACTCCGTATAAAAATATAAGGACAAGGAGGTTCGAACCCTCAACCTCTTATAACAAAGATGATTATTTAACATTTTAACCATCTAAGTCAATTATCAACTCTAATATTAATATGTAAAAAAATTCATATAAGTGCAAATCACAAGGTTCGAATTTTTTTTTAAAAAAAAGGTATTCAAAGAATAACTCAATTTTGGTTTGACAATGACAATTGCAGTTTTGAAAAGCCTTTAAACTTGCACATCTACAACAATGCCTGGGCTATTCACTAGTTCATTATTAGATTGAGGTTAAATCAATCACTATAATAGAAACCCTAAATTCAATTTGGTGACAATTAATTAAATGATGGCGTGAAATTAACATTTTATTGTTAAATAAGCACTTCTTATATAAGAATCAATTTCTTGCTTCTTTGTTATAACATCATAATTATTACTCTATAAAAGTGAGAGAAAAACTAGTTGTTCTATGGGAAAAATCTAAGGGCCTTAATCCAAACTAACAAACCCAAAAATCCCCATACTTACCATAGACTAAACAGTAAACCAAACAATGAGATATAATTATATATTGAAACACAAATCAATTTCACACCAGCAATCTATCCATATATTATACTAAAACAGGGTACACTAGCTCCCTGGCTGCCACGTGTCCCTGTTTTAGGTTTTTTTTATTTATTTTATTTTATTTTAATTTTTTTTGGTAAAATATAAATTGTCAAAGATCCTATTATTAAAGATACTCCAAGATAATATCTTGACTTTCTTAATATTGTTTTTCAATTTATATTATTCATGGATTTTTGGCATATATTTAATCCATATCATTTTACTTTAGATTGCTTAATTCAAGGAGAGTATATTTTGTTATTTTGTACTCCGTACATTATATTTTAGGTTTCCTTATTAGCACACGTATATCTATATTAGAGTAGGTTATTCCTTCAACCTAATTTTTTTTTCCTCCCCACATTATTCCTATGACTACAAACACCATTCCTAATAATGTTGAAGCTAATTGTGCTCTGTTGTCAACCGCACTAGTATTATCAAACTCAATTCAACCAATTATTTATCCTGAAAAATTCAACTTGAGAATATACTTGTGGGATATGACTTTTTCAAGTTTCTTCATAAATCTCACCTTAGCCTCCTCCATCCACATCTTTTATATTTAAGTCAAGTTTATATTACAGATTAGTAAAAGATATATTTGATTATTTATTAAATATAGATTATCACTCAAATATACTAATGTGTATAAATTATATATCTTATCTAAAAAATATAATACGGAGTACTACCTTCACTTTGTTAAGTGTTACATTTAAACGATCTCCAATTCACTATTTTGACCATTATTTTTTTTTAATAATTGTGCATTAATTTAAATTATACAAAGTTGATATATTGAAAAGTTATAATAATTTTAATCTAATAAGATCAAACTTGATAATAATGTGCTTTCTAGCTTATATTTAAACAATTAGACAAAGCTTATGAATATGTAGATTGTGTTTTCTTTAAAAAAAAATGTAAATTGTGATACAATTATAATTTTCTACCATATGATTTTAGGTATATCATACTTATTTTTTTAAAAAAAATTATACATGCTATATATAATTCATTTGCTATAATATTTTGTTATAAAACTCCTAAACGCGAAATGTCTGAATTATTATAACAAGTTTTTAAACTTTTGCTAAACCTATAAACAAACCATTTATTCGACAACTAAAGTCACAACACACTCATGCATAACATCTACAAATTGTAAAAAAGTTGATTGATATATAATTCTCTATAAACTATAATTCTCTTTTTTAAATACAGAGTTCGACACTAATTTTTACTCCATTCTTTCTATTATAATTGACACGTTAGACTTTTTTCATTATCTATAATATTAACATTGATTGTAGTTTATTTATTTTACTTTTTTTTTTTTTTTTTTTTTTTATAAATGTAATAAATATAGGGCTTACTTATTAGTAAGTGTTATAATGGTTAAACTGTGAGTGTTGTAGGGGATACTTTATCTTTTAATTATTTAATAGTTACTCAATAAGTATAATAAGGGGCTACTCTAATATGTTAGTAAAATAGGGGTTAACTTGTCGGTGTCATAGGCGTTACTATTTCTTTTTACAAGCGGCCACACGGTGTGCCAGTCGCATAGAAAATGCGTTGTATATTTTGTATATGTCGTCACGAGTGATATTTAAGAGTAATATGCATCTTTTTACTTCTCTTATATGTGTACATATAATATTTTTTTCACTATTATATACTAATATCAAATGATTATATATAATAATAATAATAATAATAATAATTATTATTATTATTATTATTAAAAAAAAGACAATTAATCAAATAATTAAGGCGGCTGCCCAGAAACAAGCACAAGAGAAAAAAGGCGGGCCCGATCGGGCGGCTTCCCAGAAACAAGCACAAGAGAAAAAAGGCTGGCTCGATCGGGCGGCCCTTCGCCCGATCGGGCGCGTGTAATTCCAGGCGGTTTAGGACTTTTGTTTTAGCTAATCTCCGAGCTTAGGATTAATACTCTTCTTGTAATTTTTCTTAGTGACGTTTTTTTTATTATTCTCTTTTCATACTAATAACTTTAGAGAGATTTTAGATGGTGATTATTGTTAAACTCAAGTTTTCCCTTTTAGTGCAATTTCATATTTTCCTTCTTCCGGTATTTTTTCTTCTCTCCTTTATTACTTATTTTCTTGCTTTGATCTTAATCATGTCTTTTTCATATGTTTTGATTAGCTTAGCTTTAATTATGCGTGAGTAGTTTTATTCTAGGGTTCTTGGGGGATCCATAATTAATATGAAGGGATAATTTGTTATTGTTGATTATTGATATTTCATGATGATTTATTATTGAATTGTTTTAATTCTTTACAATTGAATTATGAATCGAGCAGATGTAATTTGATTGTAAAAGTATAGCAATATTGAATTGATGAATCGAGTAGATGTTAATTTGATATTAAAGGCTATTTTCAATAGGAACTTAGATCTAGTAAATTACGAGAGCATGTTAGATCTATGTTGATTAATAAATTACAAGAGCCTGTTAACCATGTTATATATGCAATGTTAATTATTGATTGCTATGATTTATCCCGGAATATTAATTATTGGTGAACCTGTGACCCTAGGCTTCTTATTATTGATTTCTATCTTTTTATTCTCCTTAGTTTAATTCACTTTAAAAATAAATTGGTTACTTAATAGTTTAGATTATAATAATTAATTAGGAATAGAAGAACATTGTTTCCCTGAGGATTTGACCCTACTTCCCTATCTATTATTAGTTAGTGGTTTTAGGTTATTCTTTTGATTAGGTGATACGACTTTAGCCTATCAAAATTTGGCACCGTTGCCGGGGAAACGGTTTTATTTTTATTTCTGATTGTTTTTGTACTCTAGATTATTTCCTTTTGTCTCAGAGAACGTAAGTGTTTTGAGACAATTCTCATATTTGTTGTTTAGTTCTTTGTTTATGCCCAGATGTTCCAGATCAGGTTATATTCCATTCAATCATGAGATCGAACGCTCTTTCCATCGACAGAAGAATCTTTACAAATAAATACTGGCGGGTGCAGGGAGTAATATTCCTAGGGACCCTCCATCTGATTCTAGTGATTCGAAAGCTTCTTCAGAACCAGAATAAGAGATGATAGCTCCTCCACCTCGCAAGCTCAGCGATTATTCGCAGCCATCCTTGACGGATTTTCTGCATCTTTCTCCTACTCCAGATCTCGAGGGAGTACAATTCGAGATCAAACCCCAATTCATCATGATGATTGAAAGAAAACAATTTAGTGGAGCCAAGGGTGAAGACCCAAATCTTCATATTGCATATTTCTGTCAATATTACAATACCATTAGGGAAGCTAAGGTCACACAAGACACAATCAGGGAGATTCTTTTTCCTTTTTCTTTGTGTGGTAAAGCTAAATTGTGGTATAATGGATTGAATAGAACTGCACTAGGTATTACTAACTAGGAGACTCTTGCTTTGAATTTTTATAACAATTATTACCCTGCAGAGAGGACAACTTTATTGAGAAGTGCAATTCAAAACTTTGCCCAAGAGCTAGATGAAACTCTATATGAGACTTGGGAAAGATTCAAGGATCTACAGAGAGAGTGTCCCCATCATAATCTAGCACAGTGGCAGTTAATCCAAGCTTTTTACAATGGGATTGGAAATTCATTTAGAACAATTTTAGATTCTGCAGCTAATGGTAGATTTATGAATCTAAATGTAGACGATGCAGGTTAGGTTATCGAAAAGATGGCGATTCACAATTCCCAATACGAGAATCCTAAAGGCTTTGCAAACAAGGAAAAACACCACGTCGATTCAGTATCCTTTTTGCAAGCTCAATTAACTTCAATTAGCCAGAAATTAGATAATCTTAGGACTGCTATTCCTACTTCTATAGCTAATTGTAGACACCAAATTGTGTCTCCCCAAAACCAAACCCAGTGATGAGTACCTTTCACGTCATTTGATTATCGAACGAGGTGAAATGTGAAAGAGTCTCGTGATTCCTTTGTTTTTAATAAAAATACTTATTTTTGTTTTCGAAAATATTTCTTTTCACACCTTATTTATGAAAATGTCCAATCCAATTTAGTTTGGTCTATGATATGGGTCCAATAATAGTGTAGTTGGATGGGGCTCGAAAAGAGCTTTCCAACGATATATTATAAGCCCAATTCCGATGAATAGTGAGGAAGTTATGGCTCAAATATCAAATTGGTTATTAAATGAGTTTTATGGGTGACCCAATGATCAAGTGGAGGGTCCATTAATCATCATTTCTAAAGTCATTAGGAATTACTTTAATTTTCTAGAATAATCTAGAAGGTTATTTTAAGTTCTAAAGAGATTAGGATTAATGATTATATTTTTTTAAAAAAATATAGAATTTTAGTTGGAATAAAACAACCGTTTTAAAGGATTTAATTTGATTTTTAATGATAAAGTACGGACTCTAATTATCCAATTATATTGGAAAAAGGATTCCGTACGTCAAAAATTATCTAGTAGCACCATCGCGCTGCGATAGGTCCATCACGCTGCGATAAGCCTGCTGCGCCGCGATGGAGCCATTGCGTCGCGATGGCCTTGTCGCGCCGCGATGGGTGCAGTTTTACTTCGATTGGAATTCGATCTTCTCTGATCGTTTCTGGACGTTTTTGTCTATAAATAGGGTCGTATTTTCCCGTTTTCAATCATCAACAATCATCTATTCTATTCTTTCTCTCTCAAAGCTAGAAGCTTATTCTTTCTCCCTCTTTCTAAGCCTTCCCTTTTCAAACACTATTCGTCCATCACGAGACTTAGACACACATAGCCAAGCTCGAAGTTGCCTTCGCCCTAGACGTGAAAGGTTGATAATTTCTGAGGGTTTGGTCCCAAATCCCTATTTCAAATATTTAAATTAATTGTTTGATTCAATACTTTTATTGAAGTTACTAACGTGTGTATTGTTTTGATAGAAAGAGATACGAGGCAATAAAGTGAGTAATTTCATTGTTATATTTTGTAGAAAGCATGCATATATTATTTTAATTTTCAGTATCATGTTAGGATGTCTTTTATTGCTTTTTAGTATCATGTTTAGGTTGCTTCCTATTTCTTCTATCATGTTAGGGCTAAAGCTTTAATCTTTATTATTTAGCGACATGCTAGGATTTGTTATTAATCATGTTAGTATTATGCCTAGGATCTTGCTAATATTATTATGCTTTGATGAGAATATTATTATTATGATGATGATTTGTTGTATCAATATTATGTTGCTTGATATTATTGTTATTGCTTGATCACGCCCTCTCTTGCAGGATTAAAGGAAATTTGTACTTGAAATCACGCTTAATAAGATAATTAATAATTTTATTTAGGCTAATGTGATTTTAATTCTAGTGATCGCTAATAATAGATTTATTTGTGCATTAATATTCAACCAACATAGATTAAACGGGTTTAGGATTAATATATTGATTGTATGTTGATCAGAAAGCGCACATGAATATGAGAGGAATAAAGTAGAGGCATATTTTAGAGCAGGTTCAATCTCTTTTAGGTTGGATTTGTACCTTCATCCCTGAATATCCAGTCATGGTTCAGGACCACTATGGAGTTAGAGATCTCATGGATCGTGAAGGGGTGTAACCTTCACCCCGTGAACGGTTTACAAGTTCCTAAAACTTGTTGGCGACTCTTTTGCTCTAGCTTCCTTCCCTTTGGACACCACCATGCTTAAGTGTATATGATCACAGTGGTGGACTCAAGTGTGGGATGCTTGAAATATTCCCTACAGTTTTTGGCGACTCCACTGGGGAGGATTTCTATTTTATTTCCTAAAATTTATTTTGGCAATAATTTAGAATGAGTGGATGAGGCTTGAAACGTTCTAAGTATTCATGTGCGTAATTTTGATTGACATTAATTGCATAAGCATAAAAAGGTCCGCATTGGAAAGACCATCCGTAATGCATAAAAAACATAGGCTTTTTACATGTAGGAAATGTGGGAAATATCTTTCACAACTAGAATCGAAAAAACGCTGTGAAATCGGAAAATTCTAAGAACACAGAAAATTGCCGAGGCATGTAGGAACCGTCGCTGAGAGAATAGAGCCCATCGCAGTGCGATGGCTCTGTCGCGACGCGATGGCAACATCGGGCGCGATAGGGCCATCTCCTCGCGATGGTCCTTGTTTTCTCGCGCCAGGTTCTTCCAATACCGAGCCAGATGTCTGCCTTCTTGCTTTGACCAGTTGTAGCACTGTTTGGCCGATTGTACTTCTTGATTGAGTTTTTCTCTCTTTTCTGAAACCCATATGTGTTCTACATATGGCCATAACCCTCTGGGAATTCACGCTCCATCTACCCAATGGAACGCTCATTGCAACGAAGGGTATAACCGAATTATTGAATTCACCAAACCATGGAAACAAGTTTAACTTGTGGGGTCCCATCCATAAGCGCCAACCCTTCCAAAGGTAAGGCTTCTGCGCGATGCATCCGGACTCATAACCATGGACCCAATTTTAACTAACCATAATCCTTGAACTTTAGAGAACTAGAGCCATGGTTAGGTTAGAAACTCATTGCATCATATTGTGCCTACTTGACTTCTTGTGCATTTCTTGATTGTACATAGCTTATATGTGTTTACGCTAACCGTTTGTTTGACTTGTGTATGAGTCTAAATAAATTGATTAATGACTATATAGGACTTTGATTAATTAATTAATTGATTAATGAATGATTAAAGTTTAATAAAATTGAATAAACATGACTTATCATACTAAAGGCTCACCCTTTTTAAAGCAGAACACTGGAAACAGGTGTAGACTAACGATTCAGTAATGACTCGGAAGTCTGGCCTGTGGCGCGACACGCAGGTGTCTATTGTGACGCGATAGCAATATCGCGTGATATGTCTATTTTATATAGTGATTTACCCCCGTCCATTGGTCATATATAGGAGTATTTTTGGCTCTTTAGAGCCACTTTTATTGCTAATGTGTGCTCTATAGTGTTTTCGTAGTTTTGGTAGCATTTTGTAGGAAATTGCACATTTGGAGCATTTTTCCGGGATTATTTAGAGCAACTACGAGCATTGGAGGAGTACGACCATCTCTTGTAGCCCAAGGCCGGTTGGATTCATCAAACCGGTGATTAAGGGCTCGACATGTAAGAAGCCGAGGCTATTGACCAAGTGATTCAAGCCCCAAGGAGGAAATTAGCGTTTGGGCCGAGTTAATAGCCTAGACAGAAGTCCAAGGAAGAGCCCAAGGCTTCGCCTGTCCGGATAGGGCCTCGCCCGAAGGCGCGCCTGGCCGGCGGGGCGGAAGAACAAAGAAAAGGTATGCTTGCCATGTCTCACGCCCGCCCAGGGGCGAGAGGAGTCTCAAGAACCAAAATGGCAGGCCTGGCCGGGCGAGCTGGCACCCGATCGGGCGCGTGTCTTGGAGCGTATTTTCGGCGTTTTCTTTACTTAGATTTTAATTAGGATTTTTATGTTCTGTACAAATACGTTTTAGTTGTTTTGATACAATTGTCTCTCTTCCATTAGTTTAATTTTCTCTTAAGCTTAAACTTCTCTCTTGTTTCTTTCTCTACAACTCTTGATTAAATTCAATTCATTATTTCCATTAACTTTGGTAACAATTTCTTCCCTTTTTATTTCATTTATTTCCTTTTGTTCATCTTGTTTTGGTTAATTGCTTTGATTAGTTTAGATTTAATAATGAGTGAGTAGATTATTTTCTAGGGTTGTGGGGATCCATAAATAATATGAAGGGGTAATTTATTATTGTTGATTGTCAATGCTTGATTAATTTCCTATTTATTGATTTAATGCTATGCAATTAGAATAGGCCTGGTTTAATTGTATGAGTTTAGCAATATTGATTCGAGATTCGGCAGATGAGAATTGATGTTTAGGCTTTGTTTCAATAGGCAGGTTAATTTATAAATGGTTAAGTCAAGATTCGACAGATGCGATTTAATGCCGGTAGATTAATTCTGTGATTGTAATACATCGCGAAAACCCTTTATGATCTAATTAGTTGATGCTTTGATGATTGATTATTGTGTTTTACCCCGAAATATTATTTATTAGTGAACCTATACCCTAGGCTTTTATTAATTGATTTCTCCCTACTTTCATCTCCCTTAGTTTAATTTATCATATCTATAATTTAGTTACTAAATAATTTAGATTATTTAATTTAATTAGGAATAAATTAATTTGTTTTCTTGTGGTTCTACCCTTCTTCCCTATCTGCATAGTTAGTGGACTTAGGAATTATTTTTGACTAGGTAATACGATTTTATCTTGTCAACAATTTGGAGTCGTTGCGGGGAAACGATTTTATTTTTATTTCTGATTGTTTTTGTAGTCTAGATTATTTTCTCCAGTCTCAGAGAACGCAAGTCCTTTGAGATAAATTTCATATATTTGTTTGTTTAGTTCTGTGTTTATGCCCAGGGGTTCTAGATCAGGTTACATTCCATTCAATCCTGAAATCGAACGATTTTTTCATAGACAGAAGAACCTTTACAGACAGGTATGAGACACTTTTGAAGGTAATCCACCTTTGGAACCCCCATCTGATTCTAGCGATTCGGAAGTTTCTTCAGAACCTGAATCGGAGATGACGACACCACCACCTCCTCCAGCTCGCAAGCTTAGCGATTATTCGCAGCCGTCCCTGACGGATTTTCCACATCTTACTCCTACTCTGGCTCTTGATGGAGTGAAATTCGACATCAAGCCCCAATTTATCACGATGATTGAAAGAAAGCAATTCAGTGGAGCTAAGGGTGAAGATCCTAGTCTTCACATTGCAGATTTCTGTCAGTATTGCAATACCATTAAGTAAGTTGGGGTCACGAAAGACCAAATCAGGGAGATTCTTTTTCCCTTTTCTTTATGTGGAAAAGCTAAACTGTGGTTTAATGGTTTGAATAACATTGCACTTGGTATTACTGACTGGGAAACTCTTGCTTTAAATTTTTATAATAAATATTACCCTGCAGAAAGAACAACTTTACTAAGGAGTGCAATTTAAAACTTTGCCCAAGAGCCAGATGAAACTCTATATGAGGCTTGGGAAAGGTTCAAGGATCTGCAGAGAGAATGCCCTCACCATAATTTAGCACAATGGCAGTTGATTCAAGCTTTTTATAATGGGCTTAGAAACACATCTAGAACAATTCTAGATTTTGCAGCTAGTAGGAGGTTTATGAATCTTAATGTTAATAATGCAGGTCAAGTTATCGAAGATATGGAAATTCATAATTCCCAATATGGGAATCCTAGAGGGTTTGCTAACAAAGGAAAACATAATGTTGATTCCGTATCCTTTGTACAGGCTCAATTAACATCTATTTGCCAGAAATTAGATAATCTTAGTACTGTTATTCCTAATTCTGTAGCTAATGTTTCTGCTGTCAATAATGCTAATGAAGCTTTTTGTGAAAATTGTGGAATTGTAGGACATTGGGAGCAAGATTGTAGGAGTTCCATGGAGCAAGTTAATGCCTTCCAAACCTATAGGCAAAATAACCCATACTCCAACACTTACAATCCTGGCCTCCGGAACCATCCATATCTTTCTTACCGGAGTACCAATGTACAAAATCCTCAACCTCCACAACAACCACAACAACAACCACCACCACAACAAAAATTTTACCATCCTAACTCTGGCCAGAAAACCCAACCACAACCCTCCTCATCTTCTAACCCTGCTTTGTCAGAAATTAGAACGATGCTATAACATGGAAAATAGGGATGCACAAATTGATTCGATTCTGGGTCATAATAAAATTATGGATAATCAAATTGCGCAGATTTCATCTACCCTACAAACCCATCAGCAGGGAGCCCTACCATCACAACCAATCCACCCTACGGATCATGCCAATGCAATTACTCTAAGGAGTGGTTTACACAATGATGGGCCTCCTATGCCCAAGGATGATGAACCTATTGCTAATCCTGATTCCCTTGTACTAAGTGCTAATGTTACTAACCCTGCAGGGCTACAAGAGAAAACTAACCCTTCTAATGTTTCTTTGCAGAGTAAATCTCAGGACAAGGGTGGAGATGTGCAGGGTCTAGTCATCAAACTTCCATTCCCAAATATACATTTGAAGAGTAAGTTTGATAATCAATTTGGTAAGTTCTTGGAGGTTGTGAAAAATTTGCAGGTAACAGTTCCTTTCACTGATTTAATCACTCAGGTTCCTGCATATGCTAAATTTATGAAAGATATTTTGACTAGGAAAAGGGCCTTTGATGAGGTAGAAACTGTAGCTTTTACAGAGGAATATAGTGCTTTATTGCAAAATAAATCCCCCCCTAAATTAAAAGATCCTGGTAGTTTTTCTATCCCTTGTCATATTGGTAATGTTTTCATAGATAAGGCATTATGTGATTTGGGTGCTAGCGTTAGTGTTATGCCATCGTCTGTGTGTTCTAAACTTAATATGGGTGATTTGAAAGTTACTAACAATACTTTACAGATGGCAGACCGTTCTGTTAAATACCCCTTAGGTATTTTAGAGGATGTTCCTATTAGAGTTGGTAAATTTTTTATCCCTATAGATTTTGTTGTTTTAGACATCGCTGAGGATACACAAATTCCCATTATATTAGGTAGGCCTTTCCTCCATACTACAGGAGCCATAATTGATGTGAAAAAATGGAAAACTAACCCTTTCTGTTGGAGATGATGATATCACTTTTAATTTAGGGAGGGTTTTGAAAGGACCTATGCTAGAGGAAAACTGTTGTTTAATTGATGTGGTTGATACAATGGATGATATTTTTGAAGAAAGCTTACCACAGGTACTTGCAAGAGATCCCTAGAGGAAATTATTTGTGGCGAATTAACTACAGGTAATGCGAGTATTTGGAGTACAGAGGTGGACGCCATAGAAAAAGCTCTCGCCAATTAATGAACTTGATCCTATAGAGAGCAAGAAAGTAGTAAAACTAGTTCAGGAATCAAAACCTGCAGAGGTCAAGAAACCTGAACTAAAACCTCTCCCTTCTCATTTAAAATATGTTTTTCTTGATGAGCAGGAACTATACCCTGTGATCATTAGTACTGCACTTGATGACCCACAAACTTCCCAACTTCTAGAGGTTCTTCGAACCCACAAACGGGCAATAGGTTACAGTATTGATGATCTCAAGGGTATTAGCCCTGATTTTTGTATGCACATGATACATCTAGAGGACAATTACAAGCCATGTATTCAACCCCAGAGGAGGTGAATCCCAATATTCAAGAAGTAGTCAAGAAAGAGGTTATGAAATTACTTGATGCAGGTATTATCTATCTTTTTTCTGACTCAAAGTGGGTAAGTCCTGTTCAGGTGGTTCCTAAAAAGGGTGGGATGACTGTTATAAAAAATGATAAAAATGAATTAATTCCCACTAAAAATGTTACAGGGTGGCGTATGTGCATAGATTATTGTAGATTAAAATATCACCACTAAAAAAGATCACTTTCCTCTCCCCTTTATTGATCATATGCTTGAGAGGTTAGCTAATCATAAGTTCTTTTGCTATTTAGATGGGTATTTGGGATTTTTCCAAATTCCAATTCACCCTGAAGATTAGGAAAAGACTACATTTACATGCCCTTATGGCATTTTTGCTTATCGTAGAATGCCCTTTGGTTTGTGTAATGCCCCTTCCACCTTTCAACGTTGCATGATGAGTATATTTTCTGATTTCATAGAGTCTATCATAGAAGTCTTTATGGATGATTTTAGTGTGTATGGTTCTTCATTTGATGCATGTCTCATTAATCTCACTAAAATTTTGAAAAGATGTGAAGAATGCAATTTGGTTTTACATTGGGAAAAGTGTCACTTTATGGTGACTTGGTCATATTGTATTTGATAAGGGTATACAGGTAAATAAGGCTAAGATTTCTGTGATTGAGCAATTGCCTCCTCCAGTTAATGTTAAGGGGGTTAGAAGTTTCTTAGGTCATGCGGGATTTTATTGTCGCTTTATCAAAGATTTTTCTAAAATTGCTAAACCACTAACTCAGCTTTTACTCAAGGATGCCCCATTTATTTTTATTGATGAGTGTCTTGAGGCTTTTAACAGGATTAAGCAGGCTTTGATATCAGCACCTATCATATGTGCTCCCGATTGGGATCTCCCTTTCGAGATCATGTGTGATGCTAGTGACTTTGCATTAGGAGCCGTGCTAGGGCAGAGAAAGAACAAGGTTTTTCATGCTATCTATTATGCAAGCAAAACTTTGGATGAAGCCCAAGTTAACTATGCCACTACGGAGAAGGAGTTTCTTGCTGTGATTTATGCTTTAGAAAAATTTAGATCATATCTAGTTGGTTCTAAAGTTATTATTTTTACTGACCATGCAGCTTTGAAATATTTGATAGCCAAGGCAGAATCAAAGCCTAGGCTCCTCCGTTGGGTTCTTTTGCTCCAAGACTTTGATGTGGAGAGATTAAAGATAAGGAAGGTGTAGAGAACATTGTGGCAGATCACTTGTCACGAATCAGGTATAATGAGGGTAAGGATTCTCTACCTATAGATGATTCTTTCCCTGATGACCACCTGTATGCAGTTGTAGAGCAACATCCTTGGTATGCTGACTTTGCAAATTATTTGGTGGGCAGTACTCTACCTCCTGACTTATCCTACCAACAGAAAAAGAAATTCCTTTCTGATGTTAAACATTATTTTTGGGATGATCCTTTTTTGTTTCGTGAGTGTGCAGATGGATTATTTCGCAGGTGTCTTCCCAAATGGGAAGTTCACGGCATTCTCACTAGTTGCCACAACTCACCTTATGGAGCACATCACGGTCCCACCAAAACGGTGTCTAAGATCAATGAGTCGGGATTCTACCGGCCTACCATGTTCAAGGATGCTATCTATTTTGTGCAGGCTTGTGACTCTTGCCGGAGGATTGGCAACATCTCGCGGCGGCATGAGATGCCTCAAACTGGAATATTAGAAGTTGAAATTTTCAATGTTTGGGGTGTTGATTACATGGGACCTTTTCCCTCTTCACGAGGGAATCGATATATACTTGTCGCCGTTGATTATGTATCCAAATGGGTTGAAGCCATTGCCACACCTACCAATGATGCCAAGGTGGTCCATAGGCTTTTCAAGAAAATCATCTTTCCTAGATTTGGAGTACCTAGAGTGATAATTAGTGATGGAGGATCTCACTTTCATGAGCGGAAGTTAGACATCCTTCTCAAGAAGTATATGGTGTATACCATAGGACAGGTTTAGCATACCATCCCCAAACTAGTGGCCAAGTTGAAGTTTCTAACCGTGAGATCAAGGCCATTATAGAGAAGGTGGTAGCAAAATCTAGGAAAGATTGGAGTGCTAAGTTGGATGACACCTTTTGGGCGTATAGAACCGCTTTTAAGACCTTAATTGGTACTACTCCCTTTAGACGTGTGTATGGGAAAGCATGTCACCTCCCGGTGGAATTAGAGTACAAGGCATATTAGCTCAATTTGAATTCTAAGCTAGCGGGAGAAAAGAGGCTCCTACAACTTAATCAGTTAGATGAGTTTAGGTTGATGGTCTATGATAATGCACGCGTCTACAAGGAGAAGACCAAGAGATGGCATGACAAGATGATCCTTCCAAGAGAATTCAAAGAGAGTGGTAAGGTTTTGTTATTCAACTCTAGACTTAAACTTTTCCCAAGAAAGTTGAGGTTAAGGTGGTCGGGTCCTTTTACAATAAAAAGAGTAAATAAGTTCGGTTCTGTGGAATTATACAATGATCATGGTAGGGTATTCAAGGTAAATGGTCAAATACTCAAGCATACCACGAGGGGGCTATGATTGGTGCAGTAGAATTACTTCACCTAATTGATTCTGTCCCATCTTGATAAACATATGGTAAGAAGGTTGTGTGGGACCTAGATAAACCAGCGCTTTGCGGGAGGCAACCCATATTTTCTCGCTTTCTAGTTTAGTTCTTTTCCTTTCTTTTTCTTGTGAGAGGAGAGTGGAGGGAATTTAATGAGTTTCAAAGTTTTTGTACAGGTTTGGAGAAATAGAGTTAACCAAATTTGGAGTAAAGAAATAAAAGAGAAGAAAAAAAATCGGACCCCTCCTTGCTGTAGCGCGCCCGACCGGGCGAAGATCCGCCCGAGCGGGTGCGAGAGGAAGCTAAGAAAAGAAGATTAGTCGCCCGACCGGGCACGAGAAGAAGGTGGAATTTTCAAGTATCTTCGCCCGACCGGGCGTAAGAGTTGACAAGTACAGACTAATTTGTTCGCCCGATCGGGCAAAGGCACGCCCGACCGGGCCGAGATTTGGAAAATTTTTAAGGGTTGGTTCGCCCGATCGGGCGACCTGCGCCCGACCGAGCGCAAGAGCGGCAAAAACTAATCACTTAGATCACCCGACCGAGCGACGACCCGCCCGACCGAGCGCGATACAACCATCCCACCTCTTCTTCTTCTTCTTTCTTCTTTCTTCTTTCTTTCCTCCTTATTTCTCCTTCCTCCATTCTTTCTCTCTCTAAAAACTCAAAAACCTCTACCTTCTCTCTAAGATCTTCCCTCTATTTCTCACCTAAATCCAAATATTTTTACATATTCCTTCTCCTCTCTTCACCCTCTACACATCTACACAAATTTTGTTCATTTTTGAACAAGTCTTTTCAAACCCATTCGCAATCATGGCATTGAAGAGGTCAAGAACTCAAGGGGGACATGGTTCAAGCTCAAGCCAAGCATATGACCCGGAATTACAACTCAAGGAATGGCCAACGATCCGTATTACAACACCAACCCAACGAGAACGGCTCATCAAGCTCTATGAGCGTGAGGAAATTCCTTCTTGGTGGCTTCACCGACTGACAGGCTAAAGTCGTAATCACCTAATCAAAAATAATACCTAAATCCACTAACTATGTAGATAGGGAAGAAGGGTCGAATCCACAGGGAAACGAGTCTTTCTATTCCTAGTTAATTATTAAAATCTAAATTATCAAGTAACCAATTTGTTAATATAAAAGGGGACTAAACTACTAAGAGTGAAAGTGGGAAGGAATAAAAGTAGGAGGAAATCAAATAATAAAAGACCCAGGGCATAGGTTCACCAATAAATAATATTCCAGGGTAAAACATAATAATCAATCACCAATGCATCAATTAATCAGATCATAAAGGGCTTTCGCTACGTATTACAATCACAGAATTAATCTACTGGTATTAAATCTCATCTCTCGAATCTCGACTTAACCATTTATAAATTAACCTGCCTATTGAAACTAGACCTAAACATCAATTCTCATATCTCGAATCTCGAATCAATATTGTCAAACTCATGCATAAAAGATCAGGCCTAATCTAGTCACAGAGCATTAAATTAATCAATAGGAAATTAATTAAGCTTCGACAATCAACAACAATAAATTACCCCTTCATATTATTTATGGATCCCCATAAACCCCAGAAAGAAAACTACTCAGACATAATCGAACATAAACTAAACGAAGCAATTAAAGGAGACATGATGAAAGAAATAAAGTAAATAGCTGAGATTAAAGAAGAAGAAATCGTTACCAAAGTAATCGGAATTAAAGAGTTGAATTAAGAACAAAGTTGTAGAGAGAGAAAATAATCTAAGTAGAGAGAGAAAGTCTAAAGGAGAAGGTAAAAAAACAAAGAGTCTAAAAAAAAGATACTAAACTTGCTTAACGGAAAACTATTTATATTAAGCAAGAATCCTAAACTAAACAAACTTAAACGACGATTAAAAATCTACTAATGCCAACACGCGCCCGATCGGGCGAGGCACCGCCCGATCGGGCTCGCCTTTTTACTCCCAATGAATGTTTCTCTTCTCGCGCCCGATCGGGCGCGCCATCGGGCGGAGACCCTTCGAACTACTTGGACTCCTTGTTTAGCTTGTACCTCGGCCCAAACCAAATATCCTCCTTGGGGCTTTAATCATTCGGTCCAATGCCTCATCTTCTCATAAGTCGAGCCCTTAATCACCGGTTCGATGACTCTAACCGATCTTGGGCTATGAAAGATGGTCGTGCTCCTCCAATGCTTGTAGTCGCTCCATAAAATCCCGGGAAAATGCTCCAAGAGTGCAATTCCTTATAAAACTCAACCAAAACTACAAAAACACTAGAAAACACATATTAGTAATAAAAGTGGCTCTAAAGAGCCAAAAACACTACCAATTATGACCAAGGGACGGGGTAAAATACTATATAAATTGGACACATCACCGACCCTTTCTTGAATCTCTAAGGTTTTTATGATCATGTTAGACGATTCATGAATGATATAGGAATGAGAAAATTTGTTGATATGCATTATCCTACATATCGTGAACTAACATGTGAATTCCTATCTTCTTTAAATGTTGTTAATACTAAAAATGGTCCTAATTTGCAATTTAGGTTGAACAATAGAAATATTAGTTTAACTTATATTGAATTTTGCAAATTGTTTGAATTGGAATCGGAACTCCCCACCAATTGGCATAAAAATTACAAAATGAAAGATATTTATCGTGTTTTAACTGGTTTACCGGCCCCAAACTCCCAACATGCTAGTGCCCAACCTATTCATCATCCCGTCCCTAAAATCTGGCAAAGATTTGCGGGAGCTTGTTTTTTAGGTAGGTATGAACCACATAACGCTCAAACTAATGAGCTAGCTATAATAGGTCACTATGTGTTTGGGTTTGGTAAACTGAACATAGGTAGGTATATTATACACCATTTGAGTCGACATGCCACCGCTAGTACCACTACTAGGACCCCTATTCGATTAAGAGGCCTTATTACTAGGATATCAGTTAAAAAAGCTGGGTTTAGTGAAACTAGGGCTGAGGGTTTCACTAATTGTGGTGGGGATACTTTCATGACCACTAGGTATTTGCAGAGTCTGGATTGGATAGAACTAGATTGACAGCAAATCCCCCATTGGTGTGTTAGGGTAGGAAATGACCCATTGCATATCTTTCCCTTACCTAGCCCCCAGTTAACCACTTTTCCCCCTAGGCAAGAGTCGTACACCTATGACCTTTTAGTTGCCCATGCCTAGGGGCGAGCACCACCACCACCACCACCACCATCACCCCATGTGCCACAGCCTGAGCATATGCCACCACCATCACCGATTCACATGCCATATCATGCACCTCCACCTCCCCCTAGGCACGATCACGAGACCGCTTGGGATTTGCAGAGTATAGGACAGGCCATAGACCGTATTGAGGGGTCTTATGGGGAGCTTAGGAATATGGTTGGTTCCATAGACCAACGGTTAGGGTACATTGAGAGAAACCAGGGTAGAGCTTTATATCCCATGTTTGATGACTATGCTCGTCGGGGTGCTATTCCCGACGATGCTCTCTACCTCGATTGGTTTCAAGCACCACCTCAGGGATACGTCGATCCCACCTCCCATGGCATTTACACGGACTATTTGGCCTTTAATGGATATGGCCAAGATATTCCTTTCGGGGGGCCTCGGGGGGGGGGGGGACTTATAACCCTTACTATTTTGGTGGTAGTTCTTCTAGTGGTGCAGGTGGCAGCGACAGAGGATTTGACCCGGTGGATAAGGATTAGCCTTGCTAGGCTAATTCCCGTGCCAATGAGGACCATTGTCTGATCTTGGCTTGGGGGGAGATTTTTGGATATTGGTATCTTTCTTCTTCTTTTTCTTTTATTTTTGGTATTTTTAGTATAGTTTATTGCTTTTTATTATAGATTTTACTGCTTTGAGAAAAATTGAAAAATACAAAAAAATTAGAAAAATAAAAAAATAAAAAAATACGATCCAATGAAAGATAAATCGTGCTTCCCTGTGCCCCATACAAGTGAAAATTGTTTTGATTTTTGGTATATGATGATGAGTATTGTGGATAGGCTAGCTATGATTTGATGTTTGATTGCTTGGATGCCTTAACATGAGTCAATTTTGTCCAACTACTTGTGAATATAGTGCTTGACTAGTTGATTTGGTAAGGAATTGTGTGTTAGTTCCTGGTATGTCATTGAATTTGAGTATTGGTTTGCAACTTTGAGTAATGTTTGTATGACTCATTATTATGCACATTGAGGAGGACGAAGGCATTTGTTCTTTTAGGTAGCCTTCAGAATAATTTAGATACATTTGTTCCCTTCTTGCTACCCATGTTGTTGCCTTGACTATTTGTTATTCATTAGCCACATTATAAGCCGATTTTTGCCCCATTGGTTACTAGTCCCAAGCTTGGCTTGGGGGAGCTATTAGTGAGTGAGGTGAGGGAGTTTGTAGTGTGCTTATTATTTGCACAATTTGGGTGGTTATGAGAAGTTGTTTTGTTCTTGATTGTGTTTTTTTTTTTATGGTTTTGGAAGTTGAAATTCTTGAGAAAAAATAAAGCATGATAGTGAAAAAAAAAGAAAAAAGTGAACTTCAAATAAAATAAAAAAAAGAGCAAAAAAAAAAAAAAAAAAATTTTCAATGTTCAAGTGTTCTAATTGAAAGTTGCTCAAGAAAGAAAAAAAAGGGTTCCTAAATAGAAAAAAAAAATCAAAAGAAAAAAATTCAAGTTCAAGTTGAAAAAAAGAATTCAAACTTTGTTTATTCACTCAAGTTTTACCTTATTATATTTTTATGAGTGAAATTGTAAGTGCTGGGAATGTTTGTTAAGATTGAATTATTGTTTGGTGAATTTTTGGTGGAGTTGAGTTTTGTTGGAGATGATATGATCATTATTTATTTTTTGCCTTGGTTTTATTAGGATTATGACTCCCTTAAGCATGACTTTACTCTCACATTTTGCTAAATTTATCCTACCCTCTACCCTAGCCTTATATTACAAGCTTTAAAGACCTTCCGACCTTTGTGCATAGAGTTGTGTGAATGTGAAATCAGTTGTTTTTCAATGCAAAGGATGATTTGACATATTTCGAGTCGACTATTTAGGTTGAGTGAATCTCTTTTAAACACACGAGTGTTGTGAGTTGGGACAACATTGTTCACATAAAGGGGTTGGGATGGAGAGTAATCGGATACATTTTATATCCGCCACATAAATGAGAGTTGAGTGCGTGAGCACTAGTCTTGAATTCTTTATGCTCTTGTGGTTTACTCTATTTGACAATTGTTAGGGAGGATGAGTGATTAGATGGATTTGATTGGTTGGTTTTGATGCATAGTTGTTGGATTTGCCTTGAATTGTTATGCTTGGTTTTGATCGATATGTGGTGAAGTATGTTTTATTTGTTCATTGATGAGCTCTTTGCTTTGGGACAAGAAAAGGTTTGGCTTCGGGGAGTTTGATATGTCTATTTTATATAGTGATTTACCCCCGTCAATTGGTGATATTTAGGAGTATTTTTGGTTCTTTAGAGCCACTTTTATTGCTAATGTGTGCTCTCTAGGGTTTTCGTAGTTTTGGTAACATTTTGTAGAAAATTGCACATTTGGAGCATTTTCCTGGGATTATTTGGAGCAACTATGAGCATTGGAGGAGTACGACCATCTCTTGTAGCCCAGGGCCTGTTGGAGTCATCAAACCGGTGATTAAGGGCTCGACATGTAAGAAGCCGAGGCTATGGACCAAGTGATTCAAGCCCCAAGGAGGAAATTAGCGTTTGGGCCGAGTTAATAGCCCAGACGGAAGTCCAAGGAAGAGCCCAAGGCTTCGTCCGTTCGGATAGGGCCTCACCCGAAGGCGCGCCCGGCCAGGCGGAGCGGAAGAACAAAGAAAGGGTATGCTTGCCCTGTCTCGCGCCCGGCCAGGCGCGAGAGGAGTCTCAAGAACCAAAAAGGCGGGCCCGGCCGGGAGAGCTGGCGCCTGACCGGGAGAGTGTCTTGGAGCGTATTTTCGGAGTTTTCTTTACTTAGATTTTAATTGGGATTTTTATGATTTTTATAAATACGTTTTAGTTGTTTTGATATAATTATCTCTCTTCCATTAGTTTAATTTTCTCTTAAACTTAAACTTCTCTATTGTTTCTCTCTCTACAACTCTTGATTTAATTCAATTCATTATTTCCGTTAACTTTGGTAACAATTTCTTCCCTTTTTATTTCAGTAATTTATTTGCTTTTGTTCATCATGTTTTGCTTAATTGCTTTGATTAGTTTAGATTTAATTACGAGTGAGTAGATTATTTTCTAGGGTTGTAGGGATCCATAAATAATATGAAGGGGTAATTTATTATTGTTGATTGTCAATGCTTGATTAATTTCCTAATGATTGAATAAATTCTATGCAATTAGATTAGGCCTGGTTTAATTGTATGAGTTTAGCAATATTGATTCGAGATTCAACAGATGAGAAGTGATGTTTAGGCTTTGTTTCAATAGGCAGGTTAATTTATAAATGGTTAAGTCAAGATTTGACAGATGCGATTTAATACCGGTAGATTAATTCTGTGATTGTAATACGTAGCGAAAGCCCTTTATGATCTGATTAGTTGATGCATTGATGATTGATTATTGTGTTTTACCCTGAATTATTATTTATTGGTGAACCTATACCCTAGGCTTTTATTAATTGATTTCTCCCTACTTTCATCTCCCTTAGTTTAATTTATCATATCTATAATTTAGTTACTTAATAATTTAGATTATTTAATTTAATTAGGAATAAATTAATTCGTTTCCCTGTGGTTCAACCCTTCTTCCCTATCTGCATAGTTAGTGGACTTAGGAATTATTTTTGAATAGGTGATACGACTTTATCCTGTCATCCGCCGCGATGGCTCTGGCGCGACGCGACAGTGCCATTGTTTACGTGATGAACCAGTTTTCTGTTTGTGTCTTTGCGCCAAGTATGTTTAATTAACTTATTAATAATCGAAGTCTCATTCAGTCCTTAAATCGAGTCTAGTCACATAATTCCATGGTCTTACATAAGTGTCAAAGCATGCCACTTTCACTCACTATTTTAAAACACACACTTTATGTAGGTTTCACTATGATCATGTATAGAGAGTCTTACGTGCGCGTGTTTTTCGTCACTTTTTTAGGGGGGTAAGTCGGATATTAATCCTCTCAACATAACCATGTTTCTTAATCCATTAAACTTGATTCCCAAAAATCCATTTTTTGCTTTTTTGCCTTTTAAAACTAATAAAAGTCAAAGTCAATTTGAATCAAGCCATTAAAAATCAATGTTTTAATATTACAGCGCTTGGACAAGAAGAGAAGGACGGTTAATCAAATACAACACCTTCGTTCAAGTTCTACTCTTCGACAAACCCATCAGACACAGAAAAAAGTTCGTGCTAATGGCTTCCCAACAAGAAGTTGATGAGTTGAGGCAAAACATGAGTAACTTGACCGAGATGTTCAAAACTCCTGCTCTTCAAGTCAACGACCCTACTAGACAGCAACATCTTAAGCGTATGAAAGAAAGCTTGTGCAAAATTTCCAATGACTACAAGTTTCAGGGAATTAGCTCACAAGGGGTCCTGGTGGACAAGGAATTTCTTCCACAAAAGTTCAATTCCAATGAAATCCCTAGATTCAAGCCAACTGAAAATCCCTATTTTCATTTAAGAGCTTTCGAAA
This sequence comes from Chenopodium album, assembly GCF_948465745.1. NCBI lineage: Eukaryota > Viridiplantae > Streptophyta > Magnoliopsida > Caryophyllales > Amaranthaceae > Chenopodium > Chenopodium album. The sequence continues at coordinate 34,504,618 of NC_137847.1, forward strand.
CTATAATGAATATCAAGGGGATTGATAGGAAAGTTTTCCATTCGCTATTTTCGCTATATCTAGAAACTGTTTGTCAACAATGGTTCTTTTCCCTAGACAAAGAGAATATCTCTTATTAGGACTCTATAACAAACGCTTTCATTGATAGATACAAGTGCAACATTCAATTTGAAACCGACCATAAAGAACTGGAGATGTTAAAACAAAAGGAGAACGAAGGATTTACTTCCTTCTTTAACAAATGGAGGGAAACATCTTCTAAGATGGTCGAGGTTCCTACTCAAAAATAATTTGTGAGGTTGTTCATCAAGAACCTCTAAGAAAAATACTTGAAACATCTCAAATACCAAAGCAACTTGAGTACTTTCAAGGCCGTCTATGACATAGGAATTGATATTGAAGACGACCTTGCAAAACATAAAGCTGCTAGCAACTCCAACAGTGGCTGGAAAGGAAAGAAGAACGACAAACCTTCTTCTTCCAAAACTACCCACTCAAACAATGTTAGCGCCTTTAACTTGAATGAGGTCCTTGCCATGAACAATCAAGGACAAAAGAAGCCATTTAGGAGAAACTTTACACCTATTGGCATGAGTTATGACATGGCGTTTGATCGACTTCATGCTAAGGGTCTCATAACTCCTATTGAACCTTTTGGAGATCCACCAGTCGAAAGGAGGACGGCTAGCTGGAACCCCAATGCACATTGCAAATATCACCAAGGAAGGGGCCATCTCGCTGAGAATTGCTGGGAGTTGAAAGAAGCTATCCAAGACTTAATTGATAGCAACAAGCTTCCATTACCTCCTGTAAGCAAGAAGCCAAGTATTAATAATGCTCCACTTTCTGATTCCTTGGCAATTTCTGATGAGGAAAACGATATTGATCCATCATCCCTTATCAAACCAATTGAAGAAACTCATGCTATTGAAGAAGAGGAGGAAACCTTTTTCGATGCCATGAGTGATTACCCCACAGGAGAGCAACCTGCCACTAAAGAGGAGGTATGGCTCCTTATAAACACAGTGAGGGAGGTAATAGACATGTGTCGAGAGGCCCTCGACCATGCAAAGATGGTCCTGGACAAGCGTGTCATTGAAGAAATGATGCCCACAAAGACTACTAAAAGAAAGCCCTTTTCTTTCAATGTACTCGAACCACCCCAAAAGAATAATAAAGCATATACACCTATTGGTACTTCGTATGCGAACATGTTCAAAATGCTCTTCGAGAATGGGAAGATCAAACCTCTCGAGCCAAGACCATTTGAATCGCTGAAAAGGATAGATAGGTTCTATTGTCCATACCATCAATCAGGAGGATATACCATAGAAAACTGTTTCAAATTCAAGGACCTAGTCCAATGATTGATTGACAGTAAAAAGTTGGTTCAGATTCGGCCAGAAAAGGATGTTAGCATCAATGGAGTTTGGGAAAGTGATGATGAGGATGTTTACCTCAAAGATATAGAAGAAACTCCATTCTCCATGATTTATCCGATCGATGATACTTGGGATGAAGAAGATTCCTCCATCGACGTCCTCACAAGATCAGAGAGAATGCAACCTCCCATCACGAATTAACCCATTCCTACCACTCAACAAGTCCCTATTCCAATTATAGAAGATAACGATGTTGTCAAAGAATTGAAAAAGACTAAGGTAGAAATGAACGTATGGAAACTCCTAGCCACATCCCACGAGCATAGGCTTGTAGTAATGGATGCCTTAGCAAAAGTAGGGATAGATTCAGAAACCTCACCTAAAGGTTTGGCTAATTTCCTTACTAGTTATCTTCCCAGTCCCATTAACTTAATCACCTTTTCTGACAAGGATTTACCTCCTGAAGGTGATAAGCATAATAAAGCCTTGAACCTCACAGTTGTTTGTAAAAGAATGAATTTTCCCATGACCCTCGTGGATAATGGATCGGCAATTAATGTTTACCCACTTCGAACCTTGAGAATGTTAGGAATAAGAGATGAGGATTTGTCCCCATCAACATAAGTGATGTAGGGAAATCTAGGTCGTTGACTAATCCTCCCTAATGTCAAACAAATTTATAATCACTTAACAAACCTAAATACAAGTAAAGAGGTAAGTTAAGGGTCGAACCACTAGGAATGGTTATGTTCAAGTATTTCTAATTAACGCCTAAGCTAGGTCGAAGTCAAGGTGAAAAGGTAACACTAATCAACTACCTAAACCGAACCAAACAAACAAATGAAACACTAGGGAATGGGGATCAACATGCATTCATGATAATCAAGCTAATTAGGGAAACAAGCCATCCAAGCAATGCAAAGACAAATAGTAAGAGCAATTAGGAGCATTCAACTAATCATCCTCATACTCTCTAACCTAGATTTCTCTAGTGCTAAACAACAAGAAGAAACAAAATCAAATACTCAACCAATTATGATCAAATTGATATCAAGTGGTCATGTCAATCAATCCAATCATGCAATCAATGCTAGCATCATGGTTAGCTACTCCAATCAAACTAGACAACATGCAAACCCCTATGAATCAATTTAATTACAACACAAGAACTACTCATCAAATTCCCAAATCAATCTCAATCCATCAATCATACATGTTTACCCAATCCCTAGCAAGGAAACTACTCGAGAATCATAGTAGAGATGAAAAACAAAACTAAAACAAACATCAAAATCAATCATCAAACCAATATCAAAATCAATCATCCAAATCAACCAAACAATATGAAATTAAACAGAGCAATAAAGAGGAGAGAGAGTGAGAAATGCTCATTGATTGATTATGAAGATCTTCAATACAATTGTCACAAACCACCATTAGAATCCCTCACTTTCTATCTCTAAAACTATTCCTAAACTATCCCTAAAACTAGAGAGAGAAACTCTCAACCTAAGCTAAAATATGAGAGAGAAATTCTAAGCTATTCTAAAGTTGTTCAAAAATAGAAAGGTAGCAAGTACATATACAAAGAAAAACAAAAGGGACGGAGAACCACGGTGCGCACGCACAAGAGGGTGTTCGCGCACGCACCAACCTATGGTGCGAACGCACAGGAGGGTGTGCGTGTGCGCACCATAGGTTGGTGCCAGCCATGCACACTGCTGCGCTCACGCACCATAGTGATGGTCGTGCACTCGGCCTCTTGCTTTAGTTCTAGCGCTCACAAGCATGCTCCTCATCGACGCTCTCGAGGTGAAGCCCGCGAGGAGGGCAGCCTTTTAATCTTCAAATATTTGCACACTCCGGAACTAAAATTAATGAGAAAACATCCGTAAGAGAGCGGCAAACAAGATTTCAAAACTTCTCTTGCAAGAAATTTAGTAAAAGTAAGAGAAAAAGCAAAAAGATTAGAAATTAAACTAAAATAGCTAATTAAGAACAAAAATCATGGAAAACTCATAAAAGTGAACGGAAAACCACAATGAGCTATAAAGACGGAAAATAAGAGAAAACTAGAAAGATTATAAGAAAATAAAACGAGAATTTATAGAAAAAGGAATAAAAAACTACTCTATTGAGCGCCATAAATGACGCTCATCAAATTCCCCCAAGCTAAACTTTTGCTCGTCCTCGAGCAAAAGAAAATCCAACCCAAGGAAAAATGATGACATCATTCAAGCAAACAAAGAAACAAGAAAACTAGAGAGGATGAGAATATGCACTAACTTATTTTCGTAGGAATCACGGTCAATTTTAGCAACCAAAGACAAGCCATTTAAACCCCTAGATCGCCCTAGAGGACGAGTAATGCTCTCATAAGGGTTTCCTAAGAGATTAACCCATAACTCTCACAAACCAAACAAACAAGGCAAAGCACGAAAAAGAAGCAAAAAGAAAAGGAAAGAAAACAAATGTTCTTGAAAGGACTTTTGCAAATGAACAAGCATAAATGGATGCAATTCTTCCTAAACAAGTAAGGGAATGCACGTTTCAAGATATCCAAGGTTGATTGAAACATAGGATATGCTAAGTATAGAGAACTATCAAGACTCAATTCACTTTCATCTCAAAATATTTTTAGCACATTCTCCCAATTAGCTTCAAATCTACTTTTAGCGAGCATCTCTATAGTTCCTCGAAGGAACCGGAAAAGGAAATAGATTTGAGGTTTCTCGACTTCTTGACTTCGCATCCCTTCTCCTTAGGCTTTAACTCATAATGCCCTCCCTCGATATGTGACTCAACCTATAGGATTAAAGGGCTTTTCCAAAGGTTGTAACGAAGGGCAAAAGGATGAGGGTAGGCTTAAAATTTAGAATTTGGTGGTATTCCTAAATTGTGAAGCAAAGATTGGTCAAATCTCAACACCAAAACCAAGTAAACACCAAACAAAAACACATCACCCCCAAGCTTATTCAAAGCTAAGAATCACAAACATATGTACAAAAAGCGTAAGATGCTTCCCCCCCAAGCTAGAACAAAGCATTGTCCTCAATGCGAAAGAAAGGGAGAAAGAAACTTACATTAAAATATTTTTTTGAATTTTTCATTTTTCACTTTTTTCAAATTTTGCCAAAGCTTTTTGAATTTGTTTTGCTTTTCTCAATTTTTCAATTTTTTCATTATTCACTTTATTCATTGTCCTCGCCTCTTTTAACTATGAACAGCTTTTTCAACTTTGCATTTGAATGTCCTTGCCTTTTTTTTTTTTTTTAAACTTTGGACGTTCATTTATTCACTTGCCATTATTCACAAGATATACAAAACACAAGCTTGCTTGCAATAAGAACCAATATCCAAACTCATATACCACAATCTCCAAGAACATGATCATTTGCATCATAAAAACTAAAAAATAGAACAAAAAGAAACAAAAGGCTCAAAGTTCTAAAGATGTGGCTTGAAAAGAAGGGAAAAGGCTCAAATGGTTAGCAAGTAGGCAAATGTAATCCCAAGAACTAAAAATTATGAAGATTATCCTAAAAAAGAAAAATAACCACCCCTAAAAGATGCCTTTGTCCTCCCTAGATCGTTCGGTCTCGTGTTTGAGAATTATGAGTCAAGATTCAAGATTAGGTCTGCAAAAGTCAAGGATCCATGTCGCTCATGCAAGTAATTGTAGAAGGCTTGAAAAACAATAAAACCTCACATGGTTGTAGCAAAAACTCACTATTAGTTTCAAATTCACCAAAAGGGAGCAATTGCAAATTTTCAAAAACAAATAGAATTCGGCTCCAAGTTCCCAATAGTTCTAAACGACTACCTTAGCATACTCTATCCTAGAATCAACCAAAGATACTCTCAAACCGTGCACACTGTTACCATTTAAGAAGAAAAGCATTCAACTATACAAGTCCAAACGTATTATGTCCAAAGCAAGAACAAAACAAAACATAATGCAAATTTGCCTTGATAGAAACAAAAATCTTTTTGGAGTTTTTCAAAATAAAGAACAAGGAAATGCATATACAATTGTGCATGGCATAAATGAATCAACATCCCACCAAACATGATAGAATACCCTCCCCCAACCTTGAATTAGACAACATACTCAAATCATAAATCAAATAATCCACGGGAGGGGAAAAGAAAGAAATCAAACCAACAATACCAACACATGTCCAACAAGTTATCAACCATTAGAGAAAGAGCAAGAAAAGATAATACTGGATGTTAGGTGGGTGTAAATACCCGCAAATGACCCAATTAAACCTTTCAAAACCACTTTCCTTTAGAATTGAATCTTGCTTTCCATATGCTAGCAAATGTGGAGTCATACTTCCTTGAATCTTGATTCAAACCAATGCATCAAAGCATATCAAGTCTATACCTAGCAAAAGGCACACAAACATTTCCATGAGAGAAAATCTATTCTAAAAAGAAAAGAAAATGAAAACAATAAAGCACGGGTTACTTCCCGAGAAAGGCTTGCTTAAGGTCCAAGCTTGACCGCTCTAGAAAATAATAATTCAACGCACACAAGATCTTGTCAAACGCACTACTACACATTTCATATGAAAGCAAGTATGCACATGACAAAGAGAAAGCATGCAACAAGCTTAGTGCACACCTATGAGGAGAGAGATGCCAAGAGAAAGAAGAAGAATCAAAAGAAAATTTAACAAAATAAGAAAAGGAAAAAGAAGAAGAAGAAGAAGAAGGCAAACTCTCCTCATAATATTTCTGGGTGGCAACATCACCCTTTTCCTCAATAGGGGTTAAATGAGGCACATATAAATCATCATAGACCACGGGGTCCCCAATAAGCTTATTGACAAAAGAAGGGAGGGAAATAGGAGTGTAGGGGATATGGTTAAATCTTCTTGAAAAAGGGACATGAGAAAAGGTAATAGGGGCTATGGTCTCACAAATGAACTCTTTCTCACCACCACGCCTCAAATCACCAATAAGAGCATGGAAATCAATCATAGAGTCCTTAAAAGAAGAACACTCATGATCTCCATCTCCCTCAAACATCCAACTTACAAGAGGAACTACATAATCTCCTCCATCACAATAATGAACAACAACTCCCTCAACATCTTTAAAGCCCAAGGTCTCAAAACCATGCATGAATGGATGCAAAATCATTTTAAACTCATCTCTCTCCCATGAAGCATCCTCAATGAACTCATTTAAAAGGCTATGGGTTTTCTTTTGATTCTCAAAGAACTTATATATGGGACATAACCTCAAACGAGTCCAAGTACTCATGGATAGAAGAATCACAATCATGAATAAGAGACTCATCAAGATGGGAAGGAGGGTTGGGGTTTTCGAAATTGACACTCTCTTCATTCTCAACTCCTTCACCATCACTCAAATGCTCACCAAGGGATCCTCACCCTCTCTTGGTTGCTCAAAATCATCATAATCATCCTCAACACACACATTTGATAGGGATTTTTCACAAACAAGCATCAAGGAGGACAATTGACTTTTCAACTCTTCCTTTCTTTTCAATTCTTCCTTTCTTTTCAATTCTTCATTAAAAATACCCTCACGCTCTCTAATCATTTCAAATTGGCTCCTCAAAGTTTCCATCATTTGTCTCTCCAAGGGCCTAAGATTAGGATTCATGTCTAACTCCCTCAAAGATTCATCAATTTGGCTATAGGGGACTAAAGACTCATCATAAGAGTTTGGAAAATGAAAAGGCAAAGAGGGTTGATCAATAGTAAAAGAAGAGTCCCAACCAAGGGTAGGACCATGCACATTAAAATCATGAGCATTTTCATTAAATAGGGGAGAGGGGGCACAATCAAGCATATGAGATTCGTTATTAATGGAATGAACTACATCACAAGAAGGCATGGTAAATAGTGAAGAAAATTGAAACACACCATTAGAATCAACTTGAGCATGCACTTCATCATCATGAACAAAAGGGGAAATAGAATTGAAAACATTTGTTCTAGGTTCACTAATGGGATCATGTGACAAATCATGGAAATTCATGCTAATATTGGAAAAATCAACGCATTGCACATCAACATTAGAATCATGATTACCCCTATTATAGACATCCTTAGCAAACCAAACATAAAAATCCCAAGCATCATCAATTGACAATGCTCTAAATTCACCATTATGCATGCATTCAACTTCATTCCTAGTTTTCTCATTCAAACCAAAATAACAAATCTCACAAGCTTCCCAAATATCACAATAATTGTAATCCAAAAATCCCTCAAGTCTATTGAAATATTAAAAAAAAGGCTCATTGTCATATTGAGGAAATGATAGGCATGCCATTTTTTTAACAAAACAAACAAAATCAAATAAAAGAAAAGTATATACAAAGACCTAGACTCAAGAAATTTAAACACTCGAACATAGACACCGTTCCCCGGCAATGGCGCCATTTTGATGTAGGGAAAACTAGGTCGTTGACTAATCCTCCCTAATGTCAAACAAATTTATAATCACTTAACAAACCTAAATTCAAGTAAAGAGGTAAGTTAAGGGTCGAACCACTAGGAACGGTTATGTTCAAGTATTTCTAATTAATGCCTAAGCTAGGTCGAAGTTAAGGTGAAAAGATAACACTAATCAACTACCTAAACCAAGAACCAAACAAACAAATGAAACATTGGGGAATGGGGATCAAAATGCATTCATGATAATCAAGCTAATTAGGGAAACAAGCAATCCAAGCAATGCAAAGACAAATAGTAGGAGCAATTAGGAGCATTCAACTAATCATCCTCATACTCTCTAACCTAGATTTCTCTAGTGCTAAACAACAAGAAGAATCATAATTAAATACTCAACCAATTATGATCAAATTGATATCAAGTGGTCATGTCAATAAATCCAATCATGCAATCAATGCTAGCATCATGGTTAGCTACTCCAATCAAACTAGACAACAAGCGAACCCCTATGAATCAATTTAATTACAACACAAGAACAACTCAATTTCCCAAATCAATCTCAATCCATCAATCATATATGTTTACCAAATCCCTTGCAAGGAAACTATTCGAGAATCATAGTAGATATGAAAAACAAAACTAAACCAAACATCAAAATCAATCATCAAACCAATATCAAAATCAATCATCAAAATCAACCAAACAATATGAAATTAAACAAAGCAATAAAGAGGAAAGAGAGTGAGAAATGCTTATTGATTGATTATGAAGATCATCAATACAATTGTCACCAATGAATCTTCTTTCTCACAAACCACCATTGAAATCCCTCACATTCTCTCTCTAAAACTACTCCTAAACTATCCCTAAAATTAGAAAGAGAAACTCTCAACCTAAGCTAAAATATGAGAGAGAAATTCTAAGCTAGTCTAAAGTTGTTCAAAAATAGGAAGGTAGCAAGTATATATACAAAGAAAAACAAAAGGGACGGAGAACCACGGTGCGCACCATAGGTTGGTGCCAGTCATGCACACTGCTGCGCTCACGCACCATAGTGATGGTCGTGCACTCGGCCTCATGCTTTAGTTCTAGCGCTCACAAGCATGCTCCTCATCGATGCTCTTGAGGTGATGCCCGCGAGGAGGGCAACCTTTTAATCTTCAAATATTTTCACACTGCGGACCTAAAATTAATGAGAAAACATCCGTAAGAGAGCGACAAACAAGATTTCAAAACTTCACTTGGAAGAAATCAAGTAAAAGTAAGAGAGAGAGCAAAAAGAATAGAAATTAAACTAAAATAACTAATTAAGAACTAAAATCATGGAAAACTCATAAAAGTGAACGGAAAACCACAATGAGCTATAAATACGGAAAATAAGAGAAAACTAGAAAGATTATAAGAAAATAAAACTAGAAATTATAGAAAAAGGAATAAAAAACTACTCTATTGAGCGCCATAAATGACGGTCGTCAAAGGCATAAGAGTTTATGATAACATTCGTTGTTAAGCTGTTGGGACCATTACTATGAATGTCACGACAGGAGTCATTGAGCATGCTTATACTTTTCAATTAGTAGACATTAAGGCCTCTTTCAACCTATTGTTGGGACGCCCTTGGCTTCACCAACAAGTCAAGGCTATAGTTTCAGGAGTTCCTGTCACAATTGATGCTTCCCCTATGAGGATCTAAGCAATTGATAAGCCAATCATAAATGCGAAGCAAGATGAGAATGATGAAGACTTATGGGGCTTTATGCCGAAGAGATCTCTTTCATTGAGAAAGATGAAAAGACCCCTCTTCGCTACGACCTCCATTCAAACATGATAGTCAATAGTATTTTCAGAAAACAAGGACACTTTCCAGGAATGGCCCTAGGAAAGAAGAAAGGAATAGCGAACCGACTCCGGAAGACTATAAGTGAGCTCAGGAAAAGCTCAATGCGCGGAGAAATGCTCGTTCCCAGAAAAAGGCTATTCCAATGGATTATTATCCTCTTACTCTAAATGGACAATTCATAAAAAAGGGTGAAGATTATCCATGCCACGAATTCCCCAAACCTTTTGTCAAAAATAGAATAAGACAACCAGGGTTCGAGATATTCTTGGACTGTAATTTCTTAGACAAGATCCCAACTCCTATCTATAAGGAGCAAGCACCTCCATACTTCGACTTCAATGTTATGGGTCTCCTCTTTGGGTACGAAAAAAATGAGCCTAAGCGTGTCGACGATGATTCTGTGCTGATATGTCTATTTTATATAGTGATTTACCCCTGTCCCTTGATCATAATAGGTAGTGTTTTTGGCTCTTTAGAGCCACTTTTATTACTAATTTGTGTTTTCTAGTGTCTTCGTAGTTTTGGTTGAGTTTTGTAGGAAATTGCACACTTGGAGCATTTTCCCAGATTTATTGGAGTAATTACGAGCATTGTAAGACAACGACCATCTTTCGAGATTATAAAGATAAGAATCTATGTTTAGGCTTAGTTTCAATAGGCAGGCTAATTTATAAATGGTTAAGTCGAGATTTGAGAGATGAGATTTAATACCGGTTGATTAACTCTGTGATTGTAATACATAGCGAAAGCCCTTTATGATCTGATTAATTGATGCATTAATGATTGATTATTATGTTTTACCCTGGAATATTATTTATTGGTGAACCTATACCCTAGGATTATTCATTGATTTCTCCACTTTTATCTCCCTTAGTTTACTTCGTCATATCTATAACTTAGTTACTCTATAATTTAGATTATATTAAAGAATTAGGAATAGGAAGACTTGTTTCCATGTGGATCGAAACTTCTTCCCTATCTGCATAGTTAGAGGAACTTAGGAATTATTTTTGACTAGGTGATACGACTTTATCCTGTCTAAATTTGGCACCGTTGCCGTGGAAACAATTTTTTATTTTATTTTATTTTTATTTTTATTTTTTATTTCTGATTGTTTTTGTAGTCTAAATTATTTTCTCCCGTCTCAGAGAACGCAAGTTCTTTGAGACAATTTTCTCATATTTATTTGTTGAGTTCTGTGTTTATGCCCAGGAGTTCTAGATCAGGTTACATTCCATTCGATCTTGAAATCGAACGATCTTTTCATAGACAGAAGAACCTTTTCAGATGTTGAGATTAAGGATAAAAAAGATGAAGAGAACGTTGTGGCAGATCACTTGTCACGTATCAAGTATGATGAGGGTTAGGATTCTCTTCCTATAGATGATTCTTTACCTGATGACCACTCGTATACAGTTGTAGAGCAAAACCTCTGGTATGCAGATTATGCTAATTATTTGGTGGGTGGTAATCTACCTCCTGACTGGTCTATGATGTTAAACATTATTTTTGGGATGATCCTTGTTTGTTTTGTGAGTGTGCGGATGGATTATTTCGCAAGTGTGTTCCCGAATGGGAAGTTCACAGCATTCTCACTAGTTTCCACAACTTACCGTATGGAGGACATCATGGTCCCACCAAAAGGTGGCCAAGATTAATGAGTCAGGTTTTTTTTTGGCCCAATATGTTCAAGGATGCTAAAACTTTTGTGCAGGCTTGTGACTCTTTCCAGAGGATTGACAACATCTCGCGGCGGCATGAGATGCCTTAAACTGGAATATTAGAAGTTGAAATTTTCAATGTTTGGGGTGTTGATTACACGGGACTGTTCCCGTCTTCAAGAGGGAATCGCTATATACTTGTCGCCGTTGATTATGTATCTAAGTGGGTTGAAGCCATTGCCACTCCTACCAATGATGCCAAAGTGGTCCATAGGCTTTTTAAAAAAACAATCTTTCCAAGATTTGGAGTGCCTAGAGCTATAATCAGTGACGGAGGATCTCACTTTCATGAGAGGAAGTTAGACACCCTTCTCAAAAAGTATGTTGTATACCATAGGACAGGTTTAGCCTATCATCCCCAAACGAGTGGCCAAGTTGAAGTTTCCAACCGTGAGATCAAGGCCATTCTAGAGAAGATGGTAGCTAAGTCAAGGAAAGATTGGACTGATAAGTTAGATGACACCCTTTGGGCGTACAGAACTGCATTTAAGACCCCGATTGGTACTACTCCATATAGACTTGTGAATGGTAAAGCATGTCACCTCCCGGTGGAATTGGAATACAAGGCATATTGGGCTATTAAGGAGCTCAATTTGGATGCTAAGCTAGAGGGGGAAAAGAGGCTACTTCAACTTAATCAACTAGATGAGTTTAGGTTGACGGCCTATGATAATACATGTGTCTACAAGGAGAAGACCAAGAGATGGCATGACAAGATGATCCTTCCGAGAGAATTCAAAGAGGGTGACAAGGTGTTGTTGTTCAACTCTAGACTTAAAATTTTCCCAGGAAATTTAAAGTCGAGGTGGTCGGGTCCTTTTACTGTTAAAACGGAAAATAAGTTTGGTTCTGTGGATTTAATCGATGAACATGGTAGTGAGTTCAAGGTAAATGACCAAAGACTTAAAATATACTATCAAGGGGCTATGATTTGTGCGGTTGAATTACTTCACCTAATCGATTCCAATTCATCTTGAGTGACATATTGTAAGAGGGTTGTGCGGGACCTAGATAAACCAGTGCTTTGCGGGAGGCAACCCGTATTTTCTTGTTTTTTAGTTTAGTTTTCTTTCTTTATTTTTCTAAGTGTGAGGAGAGAGGAGGGAATTTAATGAGTTTTATGTGTTTTTGCACATGTTGGAGGAAAAGAGTTAGCCAAATTTGAAAAAAAAAAGTCGGACTCAAGTGCTGTAGCGCGCCCGACCGGGCGCGATAAGAGAGTCTAAAAAGGAAGAAATTCGCTCGACCGGGCGCGAGATCAAGGTGGAAAATTTAACAATCTTCGCCCGACAGGGCGAGGGCGCGCCCGACCTGGCGCGAGAAGTGACGAGTACGAACCAAATTTCTCACCCGACCGGGCGAGACTCCGCCCGACCAGGCACGAGAGGAGGAATTTTTCAAAGGGGTAGTTCGCCCGATTGGGCAAGCTGGCGCCCGACCGGGCGCGAGAGCATCAAAATTAATCTATTTAGATCGCCCGACCAGGCGCGAGTCCGCCCGACCGGGCGCGACACAGCCGGCCCCGCCTTTTCTTCTTCTTCTTCTTTCTTTCCTCTTTATTTCTCTTTCCTCCATTGTTTCTCTTTCTAAAACCTTAAAACCTCTACATTCTCTCTAAAATTTCCTCTCCAATTCTCACCCAAATTTAAATTTTTTACATATTCTATCCCTTTCTTCATCCTCTACATTTCTACACCAATTTTCCCAATTTCAAACAAACTTTTTACAAACCCTTATTAAAAAATGGCGTCAAAGAGGCCAAGAACACAAGGGGGGCGTGGTTCAAGCTCAAACCAAGGCTATGACCCGGAATTGCAACTTCCTCAGTGGCCGAGCATCCGAATAACAACGGAAACCCAACAGGAACGGCTCATCAAGCTCTATGAGCGTGAGGTAATACCTTCTCGGTGGTTACACCGCCCTACTCTTGAGGCTTTAGGATTGTATGATCATGTTAGGTGATTCACGAATGACATAGGAATGAGAGAATTCGTTGACATGCATTATCCTATCTTTCGTGAATTAACATGTGAATTTCTATCCTCTTTGAATGTTTTTTATAGTAAAAATGTCCCTAATTTGTATTTTAGGTTGAACAATAGAAATATTAGTTTAACTTTTATCGAATTTTGTAAATTGTTTGATTTGGAATCTGAACACTCCCACCATTGGCATGAACAATATAAAATGGAAGATACTTATCGTGTTCTAACTGGTTTGCCGGTCCCAAACGCCCAACATGCTAGTGCCCGACCTATTCATCACCCCGTCCCTAGAATCTGGCAAAGATTTTTGGGCGCATTGTTTTTAGGTCGGTATGAGCCCCATAAATCCCAAACCAACGAACTAGCAATCATAGGACACTATGTGTTTGGGTACGGGAAATTGAACATAGGTAGATATATTATCCACCACATGGGTAGACATGCCACCACTAGTATAACCACTAGGACCCCTATCCGATTAGGAGGCCTCATTACTAGAATAGCGGTTAAGAAAGCCGGTTTTAGTGAAGCTAGAGCTCAGGGTTTCACAAACTGTGGGGGGGGGGGGTGGGGACACCTATTTCACTAGTAGGCACCTTCAGAGTTTGGATTGGGTAGAGTTGGATTGCCAACAAATTCCCCATTGGTGTGTTAGGGTAGGATCGGAGCCTCTTTTGCGTGTCTTTCCCCCCCTAACCTTGAGTTGACCGCCTTTCCCCTTGGGGAAGAGTCTTATACCTATGATGCTTTAGTTGCCCATGCCCAGGGGCGAGCACCACCACCACCACTATCCCAGCTTGAGCCCATGGTGGTGCCATCACCACCTCATATGCCTCCACCTCCCCCTACGCAAGACTCCGAGACCGTTTGGGATCTATAGAGCATAGGACAGGCCTTAGGCCGTATTGAGGGGTCTTATGGGGAGATTAAACAGATGGTTGGTTCTATAGACCAACGGTTGAGCTACATTGAGAGGAACCAGGGTAGGGCTTTATACCCCATGTTTAATGACTATGCTCATCGGGGTGCTATTCCCGACGATGCTCTCTACCCCGACTGGTTTCAAGCACCACCCCAGGAATACATTGATCCCATCTCCCATGGTATTTACACAGATTACTCGACCTTTCATGGATATGGCCAAGACATTCCTTTTGGGGGGCCTCCGGGGGGGACTTGTCACCCTAATTATTTTGGTGGTAGTTCATCTGGTGGTGTAGGTGGTAGCGGCGGAGGATTGGGCTTTATGGACGATGATGCTGAGGATTAGCCATGCTAGGCTAGTTCCCGAGCCAACGAGGACATTGTCTGATCTTGGCTTGGGGGAGATTTTTGGATGATGGTATCTTTCTTCTTCTCTTTCTCTTATTTTTGGTGTGTTTTAGTATAGATTTATTGCTTTCTAGTGTAGTTTTTATTGCTTTGAAATATGAAAAAAATACAAAAAAATACGTTCCAATGAATTATAAATTATGCTTCCCTGTGCCCCATACTTAAAAATTGTTTTTATTCTTGGTATATGATGATAAGCATTGTGGATAGGTTAGCCATGATTTGATATTTGATTGCTTGGATGCCCTAACATGCGTCAATTTTGCCCAACTACTTGTGAATATAGTGCTTGACTAGTTGATTTGGTTAGGAATTGTGTGATAGTTTCTGGTATGCCAATGAATTTGAGTATTGGTTTGCAACTTTGAGTAATGTTTGTATGGCTCAATATTATGCACATTGAGGAGAACGAAGGCATTTGTTCTTTAGGTAGCGTTCAGATGAAATTAGATACATTTGTTCCCTTCTTGCTACCCATGTTGTTGCTTGTGCCCTTTTATTTTTTATTAGCCACATTATAAGCCAATTTTGCCCCATTGGTTACTAGTCCCAAGCTTGGCTTGGGGGAGCTATTAGTGAGTGAGGTGAGGGAGTTTGTGGTGTGCTTATTGTTTCCACAATTTGAGTGGTTATGAGAAGTTGTTTTGTTCTTGATTGTGTTTTGTTTTTATGGTTTTGAAAGTTTAAATTCTTGAGAAAAAACAAAGCATGATAGTGAAAAAAAAAATGAAAAAATAAGTGAACTTCAAAAGAAAAAAAAAAGAGAAAAAAAAAGCAAAAAGAGAAATATTGTTAAATGTTCAAATGTTCTAAGAGAATGTTGATCAAAAGAAAAAAAATGAGTTTCAAGGAAAGAAAAAAATCAAGTTCAAAAGAAAAAAAATGTTCAAAGTTTGTTTGTTTACTCAAGTCCTATAATATCTTATTTATATGAGTAATTTATTGTAAGTGATGGTGAATTTGTGAAATATTGATTTGGTTGTTTGGTGAATTTTTGGTGGAGTTGAGTAATGTTGGAAATGATATGGTCATTATTTATTTTTGACCTTGGGTTTTATTAGGATTTGGCTCCCTTTAAGCATGGCTTTACTCTCACATTTTCCCAAATTTATCTTACTTTTTACCCTAGTCTTACACTACAAGCTTTAAAGACCTTCCGAACTTTGTGCATTGAGTTATGTGAATATGAAATTAGTTTTTCATCAATGCGAAGCATGATTTGATGTATTCCAAGTCTACTATTAGGTCGAGTGCATGTTTTCTTAAACACACGAGAGTGTGAGTTGGGAGGACATTGTTCACATATAAAGGGGTTGGGGTGGAGAGCGATCGAGTACATCTTTTACTCGCCACATAAAGGAGAGTTGAGTGTGTGAGCACTAGTCTTGAATTCTATATGCACTTATGGTTTGCTTTATTTGACAATTGTTAGGGAGGATAAGTGTTTTGGATGGATGAGATTGGTTGATGTTGAAGCATGTTTGTTAGATTTGCCTTGAATTGGTTGTTCTTGATTTTGATTATTTGGGGTGAGGCATGTTTTATTTATTCATTGATGAGCTCTTTACTTAGGGACAAGCAAAGGTTTGGCTTGGGGGAGTTTGATATGTCTATTTTATATAGTGATTTACCCCTGTCCCTTGGTCATAATTGGTAGTGATTTTTGCTCTTTAGAGCCACTTTTATTACTAATTTGTGTTTTATAGTGTCTTCGTAGTTTTGGTTGAGTTTTGTAGGAAATGGCACACTTGGAGCATTTTCCCAGATTTATTGGAGTAATTACGAGCATTGGAAGACCACGACCATCTTTCGTAGCCCAAGGCCGGTTGGAGTCATCAAACCGGTGATTAAGGGCTCGATATAGGAGAAGCTGAGGCATTGGACCGAGTTTTAAATCCCCAAAGAGGAAATCTGGATTGGGCTAAAGAATTGGAGCCCAATCAAGAGTCCAAGTAGCTTCGCTCGTCCGGATAGGGCCTTGCCTGAAGGCGCGCCCGGCCGGGCGGGGCGAAAGAAGGAATGGGTAGCTCTTCGCTCGAGCTCGCGCCCGGCGAGAGAAGCTTTGGAGACAAAAAGCCGGGCGGTGCTTCGCCTGACCGGGCGCGTGTCTTGGAGGAGCGTTTTCGACGTTTTTCACTTAGTTTCTAATTAGGATTTTTAGGAGTTTGTATAAATACGTTTTATTAGCTTTTGATACAATTACCTCTCTTTCATTAGTTCAATCTTCTCTTAAGCTTAAACTTCTCTCTTGTTTTTCTCTCTCTACAACTTTGTTCCTTAATTCAACTCATTATTTCCGTTAAGTTTGGTAACGATTTCTTCCTTATTAATTTCAGTAATTTCATTTTTTTAATTCATCATGTCTTGTCTATTTGCTTTGATTAGTGTAGATTTAATTATGTGTGAGTAGTTTTCTTTCTAGGGTTTGTGGGGATCCATAAATAATATGAAGGGGTAATTTATTATTGTCGATTGTCAATGCTTGATTAATTTCGTATTGATTGATTTAATCCTATGCAATTATATTAGGCCTGGTTTAATTGTATGAGTTTAGCAATATTGATTCGAGATTCGAGAGATGAGAATTGATGTTTAGGCTTAGTTTCAATAGGCAGACTAATTTATAAATGGTTAAGTCGAGATTCGAGAGATGAGATTTAATACCGGTTGATTAACTCTGTGATTGTAATACGTAGCGAAAGCCCTTTATGATCTGATTAATTGATGCATTGATGATTGATTATTATGTTTTACCCTGGAATATTATTTATTGGTGAACCTATACCCTAGGCTTTTATTCATTGATTTCTCCACTTTTATCTCCCTTAGTTTACTTCGTCATATCTATAATTTAGTTACTCTATAATTTAGATTATATTAATTAATTAGGAATAGGAAGACTTGTTTCCCTGTGGATCGACCCTTCTTCCCTATCTATATAGTTAGAGGAACTTAGAAATTATTTTTAACTAGATGATACGACTTTATCCTGTTATGTGCTTATCCAAACGACATTACAAAGTGAAAAATTTGATCCCACAAAGCTCAGTACTCTAGCAGAAGGATTAGTTCAGGGATGGCGAAAGACTGTGAAGGTGACTACGCCGAGTGGAAGAAGAATCTCCATCACCACAGGACAAGGACCAATGTTCGATGAGTCTGAGTCTGAATTCAAGTCTTCTGTAGTTGAGTCTTCTAAACCTTCTATAGTTGTGTATCCTTCTATCCCTTCTAGTTTAAAACCCACTCCTAGGATAGTTAATAGTCAAGTCCCAAAGGACGTATCTCTTTTTGATGTAATGATTTAAGGGTTTAATAACATGTCTTCTTCCGCTTACTTCTCGTGTCATTCTCTCACCCAAGATGATGAGCATTTCTTTGCTAACAATGAAAACGATAAAGAAATAATTAAAGTAGTTGAAACACTTGAAAATAAAACACCGGTAATTAAAGACACCGAAACGATTAATATTTCAAAAGATCCAACTATTAAAAGAGAAGTTAATATTGGTTTAACCCTTAATCAAGAGGAAAGAACCGATTTAATAGATCTACTAAAAGAATTTATCGATGTTTTCGCTTGGTCATATGAAGATATGCGAGGAATAAATAGAGAAATTGCTCAACACACTATACCACTAATCCCGGGAATGAAACCTGTAAAACAAAAGTTACGTCGAATGAAACCCGACGTGGCTCTTAAAATAAAAGAAGTGCAAAAACAAATAACTGTAGATTTTATCAAGGTATCCAAACACCCTGAATGGGTCGCAAATGTGGTACTGGTTCCTAAGAAGGATGGTAGGGTAAGAATGTGTGTCGACTACAAAGATCTAAATAAGGCAAGTCCAAAGGACGACTTCCTTTTACCACACATCGACATTCTAGTAAATAATACAACGAATCACTCGCTTCCCTCGTTTATGGATGGATACGCAGGACATAACCAGAGTCTCATGGCTGAAGAGGAAATGGGAAAGA
Organism: Chenopodium album; assembly: GCF_948465745.1. Classification (NCBI taxonomy): domain Eukaryota; kingdom Viridiplantae; phylum Streptophyta; class Magnoliopsida; order Caryophyllales; family Amaranthaceae; genus Chenopodium; species Chenopodium album. The sequence goes on from NC_137847.1 coordinate 34,523,296, forward strand.
CTACTTTCATAACACCTTGGGGCACTTACTGTTACACGGTGATGCCATTCGGGTTGAAAAACGCGGGTGCCACTTACCAAAGAATAGCGACTGCTTTACTCCACGACATGATGCATAAAGAGGTTGAGGTATATGTGGACGATATGATTGTAAAATTAGAAGGACCGTCCATGACACCAAATAACCTTAAGGAAATTCTTTGAAAGATTAAGAAAATATAACATGAGGCTAAACCCAGCAAATTGTGCATTTGGGGTCACCCCAGGGAAACTCTTAGGCTATGTCATTAGGTCTAGAGGAATAGAGATAGATCCAACTAAGATCAAAACAATCATGTCAATGCCGCCGCCCAAAACCGAGAAACAAATTCGAGGATTTATTGGCCGGTTGCAATATATAAGTAGGTTCATATCAAAACTCACTACGATATGTGAACCAATATTTAAAAAGCTCAAAAAGAATGTACCAGTAATATGGGACGACGAGTGTCAAAAAGCCTTTGATAAAATCAAAGCTTATCTCGCTAATCCTCCTGTATTAGCACTTGTGCTTCCAGGAATCTCACTTCGCTTATACCTAATAGTTACCAAAGAGACAATGGGAGCTATGATAGCACAAGAAGTACAGAATAAGGAAAATGCCATCTACTACTTAAGCAAAAAGATGCTCGAATATGAATTTCTCTACACACCACTTGAAAAATTGTGCCTCGCATTAGTGTGGGCCACAACCAAACTAAGACACTACATGCTTGTCCACACGGTGTATGTAGTATCTTGAATGGATCCTCTTAAATACCTCTTTGAGAAATCTATGCTTAACGGGCGAATATCTAGATGGATAGTTAACTTAGCCCAATTTGATGTAAGATTCATGCCTCAAAAAGCTATCAAAGGATCAGTGGTTTTGGACTTCTTAGTAGATTTCCCGATTAAAGATTCGACACCAATGCATGAAAACGATTTTCTAGACGAAGACTTAATGGTCATAGAAGATGATACTCTGACATTATACTTCGATGGAGCCTTAAACCAGAAAGGATGTGGCGTAGAAGTATTGTTAGTATCACTAAAAGAAGAACACGTCCCAATCTCAATAAAGTTGGATTTCGACGTTACCAACAATGCTGCGGAATACGAAGCATGTATGGTAGCCCTTGAAACCACTTTAGCATTGGGAGTAAAGAAGCTACGCATATTCGAAGACTCTTCTCTCATCGTCAACCAAATCTCCAAAAGATGGAAACTAAGGAGTGAAAGTTTGGCCCCTTACCAAACATACTTGGAAACCCTTACTGATCAACTTGAAAAGGTAGAATACACATATCTACCAAGAGAGGAAAATCAATTTGCCGATGCCTTGGCAAGACTAGCCTCGATGAATAGAATTCCTAAGGAGATTGAGAAAATGCCTATAACAATAGAAAAAAGGCATAAGCTAACTTATATTCAAGCCATAGAAGATGATGAAACCATTCAAGAAGAAGAAGAAGAGGAAGAAGAACCTTGGTACATTGACATCCTTAACTATGTCACCAAAGGAGAATATCCACTTCATGCTGATAAGAGAGCAAAACGCAAATGAATGGAATAAGCCAACTTATATTCAAGCCATAGAATAATCTACGAAGGAGCATGTGGAACTCATATGAATGGCAAAATGCTGGTCCAAAAGATAATGCGGCAAGGGTACTATTAGACTACCATGAATAGGGATTGCCATCAATACGTAAAGAGATGCCCTGAATTCCAAATATACGCAAACTTGCAACACATTCCACCATCGTTACTTTACACCTATACATCTCCATAGACATTCTCAACGTGGGGAATAGATATCATTGGAAAAATCACCCCTCCCGGGACATAATACATCATAGTTGCAATTGATTACTTCACAAAGTGGGTTGAAGCAACATCATATGTGAAACTCACTGCAAAGCATGTAACACTCTTCATCAAAAGAAACATTTTATGTCAATACGGAGTCCCAGATGAAATGATAAGTGGCAATGGAACTAACTTTCAAGCAGAATGTGAAGAATTACAGCAAAATTACGGCATTTAACATCATCACTCTTCTCCATACAGACCTCAAACAAACGGCGCATGGAAGTAGCTAATAAAAACTTAAAGACTATCATTGAAAATATGACGGAAAACTACAAGGATTGGCCTGACAAACTTCATTTTGCTCTTTGGGGTTATCGCACGTCAATTCTCTCATCCACGGGAAATACGCTATTGCCGTACAACCTGTAGAATTGGAAATACCTTCCTTACGCATTGCATTAGAAGGTAAACTCGATGAGGTTGAATGGACAAGAGCAAGATATGAGGAGCTAATTCTACTCGATGAAAAACGACTAGAAGCTCTACATCATACTCAATGCTATCAAACTCGCATGGCTAGACACTTCAACAAGAAGGTCAAGACAAGAAACAACAAACTAGGAGACTTGGTGTTAAAAGCATTTAGGAAAAATATTCTAGACCCAAGAGGTAAATTTAGGACTAACTGGTCTAGACCATACATATTCAAAATTCATTTTATCAGGAGGCGTCGCAAAACTAACTGATATGGATGGTAATGAGTTCTCGAACATGACAAATCTTGACCAACTTAAGAAATTCTACCCATGATTATTTGAGTCTTATACTCAAAAGAGCTACGTTTTGCCTGATTACTAAGGAAAGGATACATAGGCAACCCTTTACGGGGCGCGGACACTTTAAATTTTACAAATATCGCATGTTTACATTAATACGCTAAATCAGAATCAGCATCGCTAAAAAATCCAAGCTATCGCGCCACGACAACGACTGTCGCGCCGCGACAGCATCATCGCGCTGCGATGAAATTTTATATCCAGCGTCACAATATTTTCGTCAATCAAGGCAAGTTTCGGTGAATTTCAAAAATTTCGACTTCTGTACTCGAATTATTTTTCGGAATTATTTCAAGTTGTTTTCCATTGCTTAAAATAAAATAAAATTTTTATATAAAAGTTAATTTATTTTTTAAAAAAAGCTGAAAATTGCATTAATAAATAAAGTAAAATTATTACATTATTGATGGAATTAAAGAAAGCTTAAAATAAATTTGACTTGAAATAAAAATTATCTAACAAAAAAAAAAAATGGAAGTAAAGCAATGCTCTAGTCGGCCTTCTCTTTTCTAGGCCTTTTCCAATTCTTATCTGCTTCCTCTTCATCATCCATCTCTTTCACTAATAGGGATCCCTTAGATGATCTGCATAGTAGAGATAGTTTTCCCCTTAGCCATTACACCAATCTTTTTCTCAACCCATGCTTTCTTCTCTGTAGAGTCAACTTTTCTTTTCTCTTTTTTCTTTTTTCTTTGCCTTTTGCAATACTTTTCTTTTTAGGCATCATAGGAGTCTTGAATTCATCTTTTGAACCTAGGTGATCCTTAGGAGGAATTTTCTTATCCCCTAGGCGGTATTTAATGCTCCTTTTGTCCTTGCTTGTGTTCCGAACCTTGTTCTTGTCCTTGTGAGATATGCCAAGTAACCACTGGTTCACATCTCTAGACAAAGGAGGAGGAGCTTTTTGGGACATAACTTTCCATAAAGGCTTAGCGCATCAATACTCATCAAATCTTTCCGCATCCTGAGAAATAGGAAATTCATAAGGGTGGTGAATATCTCCCGAAGGAATGGTTTTAGCAAGACCATATTGTCTCTTTACCCTGGAAGGGAAATAAAAAGTTAGCTTTGATAAACTTGGAATACAGCAGAAGGGTTGAGCATTGACACCGATCATCTTCTCAATTCTCCACCAAGGAATGATCCACTTGATGGAAAAATTGCGAGTTTCAAAGATCCTACTCCATTCCCGACGCCTTATCTTTATGGAGAAGCGTTTCTTCCTTCTTATAAGACAATTAGGAGTATATTTTTCGATGTTGTCAGGAGGGATAATTAGCTCTAGCCTTTCATTAGCCAAATCTGCAAAAATTCAATGTAATAAATTATTATTACTATATAAAATTATATATTTTTTATTTCTGTAATTAAAGATATTGATTTTCTACCTGCAATAAAATTGGAGAGCCTCGAAGAGGTGATTTTGGATCTCTTTTTAGCTCATCCAAACTAAGCATTGTTTCTCCAACGATTAGTGGCATGGGATTTCTCTCGGCATCCAGTTGCTCCATGACACAAGCTAAAATAGCTTGAACTTTATGCATACTACCATTAGTGAGCAAATATTGGCTAAACATACAAAAAAGGAAGGCTCTTCTCTTGTAAACATGAAAAGATTCTGACTTTGGTCTATTAAAATAAAAAGATGCAAACTTTTTAAGATCAACTTCAGTGTCATCAACTATTACTTTCAAATCATAACCCTTGAGGTTAAAAAATCGCTCAAAATCTTTGTAGTAATATTCATCCAACCTAGGAATTACTGTGAGATCTAGAGAAGGGAAGCCAAGGATGGCACCAAATTCTTCCGGCATAGGGCAAATTTCATAATCTCCTACTCTAAAGCAATGAGTATCGGGATCCCAATATTCTAAGGCAGTATGAATAAAATCTATGTCAAAATCTACCCCTTTAATACCATATAAACCCCCCAAATGGAAATAGTCAAGTTCTTTTCTCTCTTTAGCGGTCAAAGAACGACACCACTCACGGGTTGTATCACAAAAATTCCTAGCCATAACTACTTGATTGGGAATTAACAAGCTAAAATTTTGTTGGTTATAATTGTGTTGGAATCGGCAGATTAGGGGGCTATTTATAAACAGAAATCGACACAGATCGAATTCCAGTCGAATTCGGAAAAAAAAAAAAACCATCGCGCTGCGACAAGGCTGTCGCGCCGCGAGGGCCTTTATCCTCTGCGACAGAACATCGCGCTTTACTAAATGTATTCTTTTCGACGTTGGCTCAGATTTGTACTTTGACTTTATGGTTTCCCAACCCCTCCAGCCTTATTCAATTTTATTTTTTGGCATTTTTTCCATAATTGATTATTTTAAGTTTAATTAAGCTTATTTTAGTTAGATTTCATTTTATTTTTCATTTTTTCTTTTTGGGGGAGAAAGTCGGATACCTTCCAAGATAATAAAAATAATGACGGAAATTTTGGCGCAAAATTTATCACATTCTTTTCACACACTCACATGCACATAAAATAACATATAATGAAAAATAAAATGCAAAAGATATAACTATATAGTAATACTCGCATAAGAGTCAATAACATGCAAAGTCCTATATAGTCAAAAGTAATAAGCACATGTAAATCTACGGAGCCGGAGGGAAAATACCAAAGGTATCATAAAACCGCAAGGTCCGCGGAGTCACCTCATGTCCAACATCAGCCTCTCCAGCTGTAGGAATAGAAAGAGTAAGGCCAGCCCATCCTTGCTCACTCTGCTGAGGCTCCTGCTGCTGTGGCTGCTGCGACGACGAGCCAACCTCATATGTCCCACCGGCAGTGAAAGGAGCGAGTACCGGCGTACCCTGACCAAGTCGTCTCTTCCCGTACCCTCGGAAGAAGAGCCAGAGTCCTCCAAGACAACAATATGATCTGACCCTTGCGACTGTCCTGGTTCTCCAACGAGGTCCGACGGTGCCGCAATTCGGATCTCTCCCTTCTACCCTTTGGCCTCAAACGAGTACGAGACAGAGGAATAGGCTGAAATCAAACAATAAGCCTAGTCAAATAAAACAGAAATGCAAATACAAAACAAGATAAGAGACATACCTCTCTCGCACCACCATCTTGACGGCATGATGCCTAATGGCTCAACCTCACCATCTGATAACGAAAGGTGTCCATAGCTCTCGCCATCCTCGTTACCACCTCACGAGTAAACTGCAAAAGAAAAAGATTAGATACAATCAAAATATACATACGGACGAAAATAAAAGATAAACCTACCCAAGTCTGATGTAAGGGATCGATCTCTCCACTAGGCGCCACTCCTCAAGAGCCGGGGGTATCATCTCCTCGACCGGCCCATAAGACCCCTGATAAGTGATGGACATGGTCGGAGGTACAAACTCCGCAGCTTCAACAGCAGCGTGCGGAAATAAAATTCCAACAATTAAACATCGTTGGAGGCTACCAAAGTAAAAATCAAAAGATATAAGAACATACCTCTGCTTCCACCGATATCAAAGGTGGTGGAGCTAAGCGCGGTAAAAGCCTCTTAGCGTAGAACCGAGTCGGGTGGATGAAACTCTGCCAATCGACGCCAGCTGGCGTTGAATCCATAAAATTCCTAAGACTCGCCTGGTCCATCATGTGCGGTGGAGGAGGAGTCGGAACGATGAAGAACGCAGACGAGTGCAGAATTGCAACCCTCTCACCCAAATAAATCACAGCGTCGTACGTCTCCTGGAAGTAGAGCCGCTGAGTTGTATATTAAACAGCCCACACAGGAACGTCCAATCCTACCCATGGACGAAAAACAGGCTCAGGATCCTGTAAAAAGAGATATCCATAAGGCATAACCCTACAAAGAAAGATAAGCGGAAATAATGATAAGTGATTCATATCGCTAGAATCGACTCTCGTAAGAGTCTGGTAGCAACCATGCAAGGATAACGGCCTCCCCAACTAGCAGCAATAGGGAGCCCTCGAGGCAAAGACCTAGCTGGGGACAAGGTCGGAAAGTACTCGTAGAACCAAACTTGTAATAACAGGGAAGGATCAGCAAAAACTAGCTAGCGCAGAATAGTTAATTAGAGGAAAATGTAAGGACACAGAAAAAACAAGTGAGAGACACACTGATTGCTGTTCTGGCAGAAGAAACAAGCAGGTTCACAGTTCAAATGTCATTGAATCAGCCTATCTTTAGTAACCAACCTATACATCAAAGTCAATCAGGTGACAAAAATGCTCTTAGGTCTGATCTGAGCATAAACTTTAACAATGCTCACCTTACCAGAATGCATAACATCAGACCATCCTCCAATACTATCAATAGTATCCCTACAACTCAAAATTTTCTTTAAAACCCAAGTACACTTTTTAGGAATAGGGGCAGTCCACAAGTCCTTGTTGTGAAATTAGTAAGTATGAACCCATTTAACCCATAAAATATCAGATTTATGAGCCAAATCCCAAAGGATCTTACAGATAGCAGCCTTATTCCAATCACTAAGCAAAGTGATGTTCCAACCCCCACAAACCTTAGGGAGAGCCATATAAGCCCAAGAAATAGGAGCTTTCTTAGAATAGGTGCCTTTACTAGTCCAAAGAAACACCCTAAACCTGGATTCAATTTCTCTAAGGATCTTCTTTGGCAAAATAAAGATTTGAGCCCAATAAGCCTGGATACCGAAGAGGACACTTCTGATAAGTTGAAGTCTACCAGCATAAGATAAATGCCTTGTAGTCTAACTTTCAATTCTAGCAGTAATCTTCTCTATCAGAGGTCTGCATTGAGCAATGGTCAGCTTCTTAGAGGATAGAGGAACACGAAGATACTTAAAAGGAAGATTACCCCTGCTCATTCCCAGAATAGCCTGCATGCTATCCTTTTCATTCTCAGGTAAACCTCCAAAATAGACCTCACTTTTACTGAGGTTTGTACATAATCCAGAAGCCCCAGAGAACTTCTGAAAAGCTTTCAAAAGGAGTTGAACTGAGATAACATCAACTCTAGCAAAGAGCAGCAAATCATCAGCAAACATCATATGAAATATTCCAAGCTTTTCACATCTAGGATAAAAATTAAAGTTAGGATCCCGAGTCATTTCATTAAGACACCTAGACAAATACTCCGTACAGAGAGCACACAGAAAAGGAGACATGGGATCACCCTGTCTTAACCCTTTCTGAGTAGGGAAGGGCTTAGCAGGGAACCCATTCACATAATAGAATAGGAGACTGAGGAAACACAAGCCATAATCCACCCAACCACCTTGTGAGGAAAACTAGTTTCTTCAATGACAATTTGCAAGAAAATCCATTCAACCGAGTCATAGGCTTTCCTCAAGTCAATTTTGAGCATACACTTGGGAGTGACAAACTTCTAAGAGTACCCTTTGATAAGCTCAGTAGCAAGCAAGATATTATCCTAAATATGCTTCCTAGGAATGAAACCAGCTTGAGCTTCATTAAAAATAGACCCCACCACCTAAGTAATCCTATTAGTAAGCACTTTTGAAATCAACTTATAGACCATTGTTCAACAAGTAATAGTCTATACTCCTTGATATAAGAGGGGTGTTGAACCTTTGGAACTAAGGTGACTATAGTACAGCTCCATTGCTTAGCAATAACACCAGTATTGAAGAACTGAGTAATAGCTGTGTAGATGTCATGCTTAATAATATACCAAGTCTTCTTAAAAAAGACATCATTAAAGCCATCAATACCAGGAGCCTTGTCATTACCAATACTAGCCAAAGCAACATCAATTTCAAAATGAGTAACCTCAGCAGAAAGGATATCTATAGCCTCCGTGTCCAACTGTTTACCAGTTTTCATAGTTTGGATATCACAACATGCAAAGATGTAGCTCTAGAACCCAGCAACACCTTATAAAAACCAACAATCTCCTTTTCAACCAGAACAGGATTTTTCAAAAGAACACTAGATTTAGTAAAAATAGAATCAATTCTATTCTTACTTTGCCTTTATTTCATGACAGAAAAGAAGTAATGGGAGTTAGAATCCCCTAACTTGATCCAGTCAACTCTAGCTTTCTACTTGTAAATATTCTCCTGAATATTCATCCAATGCTTAACCTGCTCAATAGCAGCAGCTTCCTGCAAATGTATAGCAGCATTAGTAATATCAACAGCAATCTTCTCTTGAATTTCGACAAGAGCATGATTAGCTTGATCCACTCTCTCAGAATATTGGCAAAATGTTTGGTGTTTAGACTCTTAAGACCTTGCTTAACAGACTTGAGATTCTGCCAGACATCAGTCATAGCAGCAGAATCAGAAACCTGTTTCCAGCCAGATTCAACTACAGAACAAAAATCTTGATGATCAGCCAGACAGATTAAGAATATGAAAGGTCACCCTTTTCTTGGGGTATTAGTGCAGATCTCCACCAGAACAGGAATATGATCAAATAGTAGGGTAGGAAGATAAATAACTTCAGCAGAATTATAAGCAGTTAACCAAGCTTGGTTAGCCAAACCCCTGTCAATTCTTGTAGCAACTTTATCATCACCCTGACCTTTGTCAGACCAGGAATAAAAGGCACCCTTACTCTTGATCTCACACAGGTCAAGATTCTCAATGAAATCCTTAAAATGTCTCACTTCGTAATCAGTAATAGGATTACCATTAATCCTATCCCCATCATTAAGCATAGAGTTAAAATCACCAATGAGAAGCCAAGGAGTAGCAGACACACTAGTGTTGCTAATATCAGTCCAAAGAGGGACCCTATCATGAATAGAATGAATGCCATACACAAAGGAACATATAATATGATGCTGTAAATCTTTGGAGCAAATGTCAACATGAATAAACTGTTAATGGGAAGAGCGAATGTTCACATTCACTTTGTCCTGTAACCAGCCAACCCAAATTCTACCTCTATAAGAGTGAGAGTAATTACAATACCAAGACCAAGCATTACCAAATTTCTTCTGCAACTTGGCACTGTTCCTCACCTTAACCTTAGTTTCCAAAATACCAATAACATCTATAGACTGCTCAGAGAGTAACTTCTTGATTGAAGTTACTTTATTAGGGTCATTAAGACCCCTTATATTCTAAGAGACAACAATCATCCTCCCAGAGGAGGATAACCATCACCCCTAAAAGGCATAGAGTGAGCATCCTCAATCAAAGCAGAATAAGGATTTGAGCTAGACAAACCTAGCATAGTATGAGCTATACTATGACTTCTGTGCTTACTTCCAACTATTCTACAATCTTGATCAGAATTAGCTTAATTTGTAGTAGGAGCAGGAGTGATAACTCCAGCACCATGGACAGTCTCATTCACACTAGAAACATAGACAGGAGCAGAAGCAACAGGGGTAGGAACAGAAGCAGGCTGAGTTTTAGGAACCCAAACCTTAGTTTGTTCGTTAGGAGCAGGCTGTTTCTTCTGAGCCTGAGTCTTAGACTTAGTAGGAACATTATAGCCATGACCTACTTTATTACACTTCTTGCAAAAAGGAGGTGACCATTCAAAAACAAGCTTCTGCTTAATCAAAGTACCCTCTAGACTCTCAACCCAAATGCTCTTAGGCAAGGGCTTAGTAATATCTACTTCGTTTAGCAATCTAGCAAAGGTAACCCTTAATTGCTTGGAAGTACATTCATCAGCATAGAGAGGAACACCAACCACACTACCAATTCTACTTAAAGTATTTACCCCCCAGTAATGAGAGGCAGATTAGGTAGCCTCACCCATAAAGGCACAGTTCATCTGTCTTACCATAGAACATATGAGGACTAGCATTCAGAATAATATTCATATCATCACAACTTTGCATTTTAATCAAGAAATGCCCATCATCATGCTAGTAAATATCAAGTCTAGCTATAGAACTCCAATTATCAGAATTATATCTATGAACAACAATAATTATAGGGTAGTAGCCTATAACATAGAAAACAACAGAGTTTTTCCATTTAAGGTTACCTTCTTGTAGTTCTACACTCTGCAACTAAGCAACAGACTTCCCATCTTTGAGCACAGGGGAAACAAAAGATAGTGAAGATCCTTTAGAAGTGAGTTTAGGGCCAGACCAAGGGTTAGGTTTCTGCACCGCAACAGCAGGTCTCTCAGGAACCTCAGCACTACCCCCAGCATCAATCAGATCACCAGTAGAAGCAGAATCAGGCCCAAAAACCAATGGAACAGTGCCCACATCACCTTTAGGAACTGATTGATTAAGATTATGAGCAAATAGCCCCAAAAATTAAAGCATCACTAGCATCAGGGACCTCAGTATTTCTTCCATCATCATTCAATTCAGTCACATTCCCCTTATTAGCTCTAGAAACCAATGGAACAGTAATCGCAGAAACCCTAGGTACTGTTCCGTTGGATTTCTGCAATAGATTAGGCCAAACTGCTTGATGATGCAATTCAAGAGTTCTCAACTCTACTCTAGTAATCTTACCAGTAGAAGGATGGACTAGATGTGGAGGAGGAGGAGTAACCAACTCATCCATGTCAGACTCTTCTAGAGTCGAAGAAAAATTCTCAAAAAACCCAGCAACAGTTAGCTTCAAGCCAGGATTCGAAGGTGTCAAGGATGCAAAGTCTGAGGATTGAGGAATTAGAGTTGCCAGCTTCTTCTTCTTCACCATAATCGATCAAAATCAAGTGAAAACAACCAGCTCAGAAAATCGCCATGGTTGACAGAAAAGTCAAGAAAAGTCAAACCACTAAAACGAATGTGGTCGGGTCCCTTTACTGTCACTAAGGTGAACAATTTTGGTTCGGTTGAGTTGGTGAATGAAAAAGGTGAAGAATTTAAAGTAAATGGCCAACGATTGAAGGTGTACCACGAAGGAGCTACTGTTGGAGTGGTGGAGGAAACCCACCTAAATCCACTCTCACCTTAGAGCTAAGTTATAATGGTCGTGCGAGACCTTTGTAAACCAGCGCTTTGCGAGAGGCAACCCGTATTTCTTGCTTTATAGACTAGTTTTCTTTCTTTTTCTTATTTTATTTTTCTTTTCCTTTTAGAGTGGTAGGAGAGTGCAAATTTTTCCTATTTTGAAGTGAGTTGTGCAGGTTTCGAGCTGTCAAGTATGGAGGCCTTAAAGAGAAAAAGTTGAAGTTGCATGTTCCGAACTGGGCAGGAGCCCGATCGGGTGGAGCTTGCCCGATCGGGCGCGAAATCACAAGTCAGATCGAGCCTTTTATAGCTCGATCGGGCAACCACGCCCGACTGGGCGTGCAAGGAAAGGAATTCTGGGCTGTTAATACGCCCGATCGAGCGAGGCTTGCTCGATCGGGCGCGCAAGTAGGAGAGAAAATTGAAGGGAAATTCATTCGCCCGATCGAGGCAAAATTGGAGAAATCAAGTGAGCAAAAAAGAAATCCCGGGCGAAGCTCGCCTGATCGGGCATGAAGATCGAGCAAAAATGGAGGTTAGTTCGCGCCCGATCGGGCAGAGCTCGCCTGATTGGGAGCGTAAGTGAGAAGTCAGAATGCTGCATATTCATCCGATCGGGCGGACAGGAGTCCGATCGGGCGCGCATATTTACCCGAATTAAACAATCTCTTTTCTCTTCTTTTCTTTTCACTTTCTTGTTTCTTTCATCTCTTTCACCTACACTTTCTCTCTCTAAACTCTATTTTCAAACCTTCAAACTCAACTTCTAATCAAGATCTTCTCCAAAAATCTCATCAAAACACAAAACTTTTTACATATTCTTAATCCTCTCACCTTCCTCTACATTCTCTACCTTTCCTTGTTTTCTCACACTTTTAGAAAGCCGTAAGGAGAGAAAATCTTCAGCTCTTCAAGAAAATCAATCAAATGGCTTCTAAAAGATCAAGGACTCAAAGAGGAGAACAATCTAGGCAACAATCAACACCAACGGTCGACCCAAAACTTCAAATTCCGGGGTGGAGCAAGGTGGTGGTCACAAGCCATAAGCAACGGACTAGGATGCTCAACCTCATCTAGAGGCAGGTAATCGCTACTCGTTTTGTTCACCATCCTACTTTGATGAGATTAGGTGTTGATTAACAAGTAGAAAAATTATTCAAAGGAATTGGCATGACTAGTTTGTTTAACTTGAATTGTGATACATATGATTATTTAACGGTAGAATTCATCTCTACTTTTAACTTAATTAAGTCAAGTTCAACTATTTATCATGTTCAATTTCGATTGCTTAATAATGATGTGAGGCTATCTTTAAAAGATTTTGGAAATTTTTTTAACTTGAAATATGACAAACCCATTGAACCACCCCAAGACTTTTGTGCCAAGGTTTATTTAGCCCTCATGGGGGAGGTTTTAGACAACCTCCAACATGCTAAAGGGACCATTATTCACTATCCCGTGCCAAAATTTTGTGAAAGATTTATTGGCCTCACCATCTTTGGGAGGCATGAACTGGCTAATGTTAAGAGGGATGAGTTGGAATTGTTGGCTTCCTATTTGATTCTTAGGTGTGGAAAGTTGAACATTCCCCTTAGGATGGCCCAACACTTTCAACATAGTGCTAGGGCGGCCGAGGCCTCTAGGGCTAGGATTCTTATTTATTTTGGTGGGTTAGTAACCCACATTGCGGTTAAATTGATAGGTTTTACGCCTAATGACCACAGGAGAGTGGACAGCCTACCATAATGGACCTTAGCTACTTAGGGAGCCTTAATTTGATCCAACCTACCCATAGTGTGAGTCGGCCCGATGAGATGTGGTGGATCATTCATAGGGAGTCGGGTAGGAGAGACTAAGCCTTCAAATTGACTAAACCCGCCTTAACCAAGTTTGATAAGGATAAGACCACCTACACCTTCGAGTTAGGCAATGACGGGGAAGCTCAAGAGGTTCACCAATCCCCACCTCAATCTCCATCTCCATCTCACCCACAACCCCATTTCCAACCACCACCCCAACCCTACATGCATGACATCCAATACCTCTTTTGTTAACTACAGCATCGCTCGTAATGCACCTTATGACTTCTCGGCTTTTAGGAGCCAAATTGATAGGATTGACATGGGCCAAGGAAGGGTAGAGGGTATGGTCCAAAACCTTGACTCTAGGGTAGGTTCTCTAGATAGACGGGTTGGGTATGTGGACGAAACCTAGGGAGGTTATATACCCCATGTATGATGACTATGCACGCCGAGGGGCTATTCCCCCCGAGGATTTGGTTCCCGATTGGTTTCAATATCCTCAAGGAGGATATTCCACCCACGGTGCTTTTTGTAGTTATGTTGACTATTCTACCGTCCATGGTTACGGGGCCAATGTTTCATTTGGTGGGCTTGGGGGAGTGTGGACCCTAACTATTTTGCTGGTGGTTCGGGTCATGAAGGTGCCGGCTTTAGCCACGGAGGTGGGAGCGGTTATATTCGGATGGATGCGGGTGATGATGATGAGGAGTAGCTAGCTACACTCCCAAGACAATGAGGGCATTGCTTGATTTGGCTTGGGGGAGATGATCTTGTATATATGGTATTACTCTCTTTTTTCTCTTTTTTTATTGCTTTCTTAGTTTAGTTTTTTTTTTTTTGCTTTAAAAAAAAAATGCAAAAATACGTTCCAATGAATAAAATGAATCATGCTTCCCTGTGCCCCTTGATAAAAATTGTTTTGACTCTTAGTTGTTGATAATGAACATTGTGGATTAGTTGGTTATGATTTGATGTTTGATTGCCTTGAAATCTTAACATGCATCAATTTTGTCCAACTACTTGTGAATATAGTGCTTGACTAGTTGATTTGGTTAGGAATGTGTGTTAGTTCCTGGTATATCAATGAATTTGAATATTGGTTTGCAACTATGAGTAATGTTTATATGATTCACTATTATGCACAATGAGGGCGACGAAGGCGTTCATTCTCTTAGGTGGCCTTCAAGCGATATTAGATACATTTGTTCCCTTCTTGCTACCCATGTTGTTTCTTGTGCCCTTTTATTGTTTATTTAGCCACATTACAAGCCTATTTATCCCCAATGGTTACTAGTTCCAAGCTTGGCTTGGGGGAGCTTTTAGTTAGTAAGGTGAGGGAGTGTGGTGTGCATATAATTTGCACAATGTGGAGAATAAGAAGAGTGATTTGTTCTTTAGATATTGTGATTGGAATAAAGTTATGAGAATTTGTGGTTCAAAGTTGAAAATTCCAATGTGAGATAAAAAGAAAAAAAAAGAGCAAATGAAAAAATTTTGTTTCAATGTTCAAATGTTCTTTATGTGAAGGTTTCTCAAAAGAAAAGAAAAAAATTCAAGTTCAAAAGAAGAAAAGAAAGAAATAGTTCAAAGTTTATTTATTCACTCAAGTTCTATAATATCAAATCTTTATGAGTGAAGTTGTAAGTGATGGTGAGTTTGTAAATTATTGATTTGGTTGCTTGGTGAATTTTTGTAGAGTTGAGTTATGTTGGAGATGATTGGTCATTATTTATTTTTGACCTTGGTTTTATTAGGATTTGGCTCCCTAAAGCATGGCTTTGCTCTCACATTTTCCTAAATATTTCCTACCCTTTACCTTAGCCTTACATTACAAGCTTTAAAGACCTTCCGACCTTTGTGCATAGAATTGTGTTGATGTGAAAGTAGTTGTTTATCAATGCGAAGGATGACTTGATATATTCCGAGTCGACTATCTAGGTTGAGTTCTTATCTCTTAAAACACACGAGTGTTGTGAGTTTGGGAGGGCATTATTCACATTAAAGGGGTTTAACTAGTGAGCGATCGAGTACATCTTTTACTCGCCACATAAATGAGAGCCGAACTCTTAATGTGAGTTTGGGAGGGCATTGTTCACACTAAAGGGGTTTTGTTGGTGAGCGATCGAGTACATCTTTTACTCGCCACATAAATGAGAGCCGAGTGTGTGAGCACTAGTCTTGAATTCTATATGCTCTTGTGGTTTACTCTACTTGACAATTGTTAGGAAAGATAGGTAATTAGATGGATTTGAGTGATTGATTATGATGTATGTTTGTTGGATTGGCTTGAGTTGCATTATGGATTTTGGATTTAATTTGGGGTGAAGTTATGATTTGTTTTGATTTATTGCCTTGCTTAGGGACAAGCAAGGGTTGAGCTTGGGGGAGTTTGATATATGTGTTTTATATGCTATTTTATCCCCCGTCCCACGGTCATTAATATGAATATTTGAGCTCTTCGGAGCTACTTTTAGCACTAATGTGTGGTTTCTACTGTTTTGTAGAGTTGGCATTTGTTTTGTAGGAATTTCCCGGATTTGTTGGTAATTTTTATGGTTTTTCGGCCACTACAAGATATTAAAGCTTGTAGCACATTCATGACCGTTGATTGTAGCCCAATACCGATCATATCGGTGACTAAGGGCTTGGTCCGTGAAATTGGTCCGAGCAATGGACCAAGACGGAGTTGGGCTTTTGATGAGTGAAGCCCAAGGAAGCAAAGAAGAGAAAGTCACAGCCAAAGTGAGCCGGGCTTGAACAGGCAGCCAATGGCTCGATCGGACGGCTGCCCAGAAACAAGCACAAGAGAAAAAAGGCGAGCCCGATCGGGCGGCCCTTCGCCCGATCGGATGCGTGTAATTCCAGGCGGTTTAGGACTTTTGTTTTGGCTAATCTTCGAGCTTAGGATTAATACTCTTCTTGTTATTTTTCTTAGTGACGTTTTTTCATTATTCTCTTTTCATACTCAAAAACTTTAGAGAGATTTTAGTTGGTGATTATTGTTAAACGCAAGTTTTCTCTTTTAGTGCAATTTCATATTTTCCTTCTTCCGGTATTTTTTCTTCTCTCCTTTATTACTTATTTTCTTGCTTTAATCTTTATCATGTCTTTTTCATATGTTTTTATTAGCTTAGATTTAATTATGTGTGAGTAGTTTAATTCTAGGGTTCTTGGGGGATCCATAATTAATATGAAGGGATAATTTTTTATTGTTGATTATTGATATTGCATGATGATTTCTTATTGAATTGTTTTAATTCTTTACAATTGGATTATGAATCGAGCAGATGTGATTTGATTGTAAACGTATAGCAATATTGAATTGATGAATCGAGCATATGTTAATTTGATATTAAATGCTATTTTCAATAGGAACTTAGATCTAGAAAATTGTGAGAGCCTATTAGATCTATGTTGATTAATAAATTGCGAGAGCCTGTCATGTTTTAAGTGCAATGTTAATTATTGATTGTTATGATTATCCCGAAATATTAATTATTGGTGACGTGTGACCCTAGGCTTCTTATTATTGATTTCTCCCTTTTTATTCTCCTTAGTTTAATTCACTTTAAAAATAAATTGGTTACTTAATAGTTTAGATTATAATAATTAATTAGGAATAGAAGAACATTGTTTCCCTAAGGATTCGACCCTACTTCCCTATCTATTATTAGTTAGTGGTTTTAGGTTATTCTTTTTGATTAGGTGATATGACTTTAGCTTATCACTAACCTTGATCACCTCTAGAAAGACCCAAATATTAAGTGATAGTGGGTTATAAGTTTTTAAGAGATAAATTCAAAGGGAGTTTGTTGCCCAAGAGTTGTAATTTTCTGGTGGTTATGGAAGATCATGGGGGAAATTACAGTGATTATTTGCCTATAAATAGAGGAAGAATTCCATAGAGAAGGGATCAACAAATCGACCAACACAAAGCATTTTATTTCTTTTAAACTTTCTTTACATCTTTCTTAGTTTTACCTTTGCTTAGTAGCCCAAGCGATTTGATATTTTACTTAGCGTGTATTGAATAGAAGATCAGTCGTTTATTCCAATTGTACATGGATGTAATCTTTCTTTCACCTTGTACATTGTAGTCCTGACTTTATCTTTAATTCAATTAATGGAAACTTGGAAAGTGTATGCATCTTTTGTCACATGTTTGTCTATCTGTTTATTTCTTTAGCAATCCAACTTTTCTAAAAATTCTTCAAGGATAACTTATTTACTGTTTTGTTGTGTTACATTAGCGAGGTTATCATTTTTGAAAACAAAAAACAATAGGGACAACCACTTAATACTCTAGAATAAGATAGGGTATTTGGCTTGTTGGTAAAGAACGACATTTACCTCAACAGTCTTGTCCGTGGTAATTTCCACGACCATTATAATTTTCTACATCCACCTCTTTGTGTAACATTTGCTTCGGGGGAATAATAGTTTGTTATTGAATTGGCTTCATGAATGGCCAAACTAGATTATATCTGGTTCTTTAAGTTTGAACATTCGAATTTCTTTATAGAATTAGGTTAATTACTCTACTTGTAAGATTTATAAATCTTTATTTAGTTAAGGGGTTAAGATGCACATCATTTTACCTCAAATTTTGATTATTGAATCGAACTTGGAGCAATCACTTTGATAGAAAGAGAGCACGCTCTAATGTGTAACTGTAGGGAATTTTTCCTCACCCTACCATGGGTCATGTTTTTAGCCATGCCGATGATCCTTGGAAAGAAGCTAGAGAAAAAGAGTCTCCAACAAGTTTCAGAAACTTGTAAATCGTTCACGATTGTGAAGGTTACACCTCATTTAATTACAGAGATTGCTAACTCCATACACTAGTACATAATTGAGTTTATATAACACGTAATTGGTAACACTTCTTGAAATGCAAAATATTAGATTTATAAGTAACACTTTGGTAACACTTTATTAGAATGTAACACTTTTAACATAAGTAACAGTATAAGGTAACACTTTGAAAATAGGTAACATTATATGGTAACATTAAGAGGTGTTTAAAAAAAATCAAACTTTCAATAAAAAATAGTAAGTGTATTAATTAATTCCCAAGTTTAGGTTTTAGCGGTTCATTTATTTTCTAGGTTTATTATCCTTCTAAAAAAAAAAATCAATCCCTGAATTTCCTCCTCCCAACGGCAACGAAATCTCTGACCTAGGTTTATACCAATTCGTTGGTCGTCTTGCGCAATTTCGTTAGAAAATCATCGGTTTCTTGGTCGTGATCTTGGGTATTATCGAATTTGTGCTTCCAATTTCAGGTATGCTCTGATTTATGGTGGTTGTTTTTAATTTATTTTCTTATTTATTCATCAATTTTCAAGAACCCTATGAAAATCGATTAAATTTGTAATTTTTATAATTGAATTCTGAACTTAAGTTTATAGACAAATTGCATGTATTTCGTATTGAACTAATTTACTGATTAAATTCAAAATATGTAATTATTTGGGTCTTTGTTAGGCACACAACAATTCTGAGGTTTGGATAGTTTATGATGCTTGAAATTCATAAGTTTTGATTATAAGATCAAAATTGCAATGTTAGTGTGCTGGGTATTTTATGATGCTTGAAGTTCATAAGTTTTGATTATAAGTACAGTGTTCAACGTCCTTTTCCCCTTTCAAACTAGTGCGTGTAGTACATTCACCTGCGTTCTTTTGTAGCTTGCAACATGATTTTCATTTTATATGTATGCATGTATATATGCTTGGCTTGGTGTGATCTTCAAATCAGCTTGGGGTATGTAATTGGCCCTAAAATCTAATAGTAATTATGCTAGCAGCTAAACCTGTAAATGTTTATGTATCACACTATCACCCTAATTTATCCTCTGCAAACTAATATTTTTCTCAATTGACTAAGATGCCATGGTTTTGGTTATGTCTGTGAATGAGCTTGAAAGCCTTAAATCTATTTAGTTAATGAACAAGTTTCTGGTCATGCTCGCCAAAAGCTTGAGTTTGAATTTACATCATTAGTACTCTTTTTACTTTATTTTTGTATTATGAAATTTTTTTAAGCTCGATTCTTAGAATGAAAAAAGTCTTCCTTTTGCCTTTTCACTTCAATCACATTGGGGATTGGCTTTACATTAGTTATTGTAAATTTAAAACAGGAGAGAAAGAGATTTATATTTCTCTGCTCCATGTACTTCTATCAGTTTGAGGTCTTTGTATTGCTCAGTTATAGTTACATTTCCCATGGTCTCCTATGTTTTACAGCTAGTAATATAATCTTTTTGTGCTCAGATTGCTTTAGGCTGGGTGAAATTTATTTGTCTTTTAAGTGGCTGAGACCATATTAAATTATATAAATCTTTTTGCCTTCGTAAATTTGGTAAGTTCGTTCAGGACTCTTGGATAACCTGACATTGAATCCCATTGCTTCTAGATAAGAGTGCAAGGTATTAGGTGATAAATTTAACATGCACTCTTGCTAGAAATTAACTAATATCTTATTCTACCTAGGGTTTACAAATCTGTAGTCATGATAGGCTAAGATCTAAAGCATATCAGGGGGACTTAGGTGGTGCTCAACTGTTATGCATATCAGATTTTTGGGTTTATTGAGATTGTAAATTTATGATATGGAATAATTCTTGCAATTTGCAAATCACTGAAGTAAATTTGGAGTTGTTCATTCTATCCTCCAACTTACAAGGCAATAATTTCTGTGAAAGGTGACAATTAGGATTCTAATCACGAAACATGAATTTAATACGGAGTACATAAAATGCAAAATAACTCAAAGAATACATGATATAATAGTTTACAAGTTAGGTAGGCCAGTTGAGACATTACTCACAGAATACATGAATTTAATACTGATCTTTTATTTGGAGAGTAATGAATGGTGACAAATAAATGTAATAGACCTGTAGACACCCCAAAACCAAACCCAGTGATGAATACCTTTTGCGTCGAATGATAATTGAACGAGGTGAAAGTGTGAAAGGTCAGGTGTTGCGGTTGGTTTTTTATTAAAAATTCTTTCTTTCTGTTTTTGAAAAACAACTCTATTTTATGAAAATAGCCAATCCATTTTAGTTTGGTCCACGACAAGGGTCCAATAATAGTGTAGTTGGATGGGGCTTGCAAAGAGCTTTCCAACGATATATTATAAGCCCAATTCCGATGAATAATGAGGAAGTTATGGCCAAAATACTAAACTGAGCCCGGTTTGATCTTTACATGCGGCCCGATGATCTAGGGGAGCGCCCAATATTAATTATTATTCCTAAAGTTATTAGAATTAATTATAGTCTTCTAGAATTATCTAGAAGGTTTTTTTAAGTCCTAATAGAATTAGAATTAATAATTATATTTTGATAAGTTTTACTTGGAATAAAATATTATATTATGAAAAATACGATTTCAGTTTTAATACGTACTTTACAAGTCAATTTTGATTGATAAGTGGACTCCGTGTTTGAAAGCGCGTAGGAATCCAGGCTATCGCCAAACGACAGGCTTGTCGTTACGCGACAAGCTTTGTCGCCACTCGACAAGCCTTGTCGCCACGCGACAGAGCTTGTCGCCAAGTGACAAGGTTTTGCGGCGACAGCGTGGAGTTTATTCCTTATCAAATTCTACCTATTTCCGGACTGTTTTCTTATAAATAGGGTCCTGAACCTCCATTTTTAATCATCAACAATAATCAATTCTCATTCTACAATCATCATCTCTCTAGCTTTTCACAAACAAAATTCCGCATACACGAGATCTAGAAACACCTAGCCAAGTTCGAAGTTGCCTTCGCCCTAGACGTGAAAGGTTATAATTTCTGAGGGTTTGGTCCCTAATCTCTATTTCTATTATTTGATTTGATTGTTTGAATTTTATACTTTCCTTGAAGTTACTAATGCGTGTATTTTGTTATTAGAAAGAGATACGAGGCATTAAAGTATGTAGTCTTATTGCTCTATTCTTGTAGAAAGCATGTTTAAATTTGTTTAATTCCTAGTATCATGTTAGGATGTTATTATTGCTTTCTAGTATCATGTTTAGGGTGCCTTTTACTCTTTTCTAATATCATGTTAGTACCATGTTAGGGCTAAAGCTTTGATCTTTATTGCTTAGTGACATGCTAGGATTTGTTATTAATCTTGTTAGTATCATGCCTAGGATCTTGCTAATATTATGCTTTATGCGTTAACATGATTATTATGATGATGATTATTATGTTGCTTGATGCTTATTATTGTTATTGCTTGATCACGCCTTTTATGCATATTTAAAGGGAATTTGTACTTGTAATCACGCTTAATAAGATAATTAATAATTTTGTTTAGGGCTAATATGATTATAATTCGAGTGATCGCCAATAATAGTTTTGCTTGTGCATTATATTCAACCAACATAGATAAACAGGTTTAGGGTAAACCTATTGATTGCATGTTAGTCAGAAAGCGCACATGGATACGAGAAGAATGAAGTAGAGGCCTATTATTAGGGCAGGTTCAATCTCTTTTAGGTTGGATTTGTACCTCATCCCCGAACCCTATTTAGTTCAAGACCTTTTGGAGTTGATGATCTCATGGATCGTTAAGGGGTGTAATCTTCACCTTGTGAACGGTTTACAAGTTCCTAAAACTTGTTGGCGACTCTTTAGCTCTAGCTTCCTTCCCTTTTGACGCCACCATGCTTAAGTATATGATCACAGTGGGGTTCAAGTTTGGGGTAATGCTTGAAATATTCCCTACAGAGTTCACACAACTAGATTTTACATGATTATGCATGACTATATAGTGTCTTATAATTGAAAATCCTCACCCCCACCTTTCCTCAAGTTAAATTGACATGAACAGTACAATGACAATGCATGATCTGACATGCCTATTGTACACTTGACCTCTTTCTTAGACTCATTAATGAGAGGTTTCCACACTACACTGATTTTAAACTTTATACACTGGATCACTATGAATCCCAGCCACCACCTGTTGTACTCATATACATTCTTCAGTCAATGGTTTGTTTGTCATCTGTAGGAAGGCGTTGGCGTAATATTAAATGTAGTGTCAGTGCAAAACACTTTACTCTATACAATAGTGATGGTGATCAGTTGGCAGATCCATTTGATACAATTCCAAAAGCACATTCCAAAGAGTTGCTAGAATTTTGGAATTTGGAACCAGTCCAAGTAAAGTTATGTTGTTTGTTTTTATTATATTACACTTGCTTTTACCCTATCAAAATGAAAGGTGTTATGCATGGATACTTTGACTTGATCACTTGAAAATGTGTCATCCAATCCAGAACTTACAGATCATTTTCCAGATGTACACTCTAATGAACAAGAGCAAAATGAGGTAATGGTTAATATATATTCTCTTTTACAAAGCACCAACTCTAACTATTGCATTATTTCATTTCTGTTCTAGTTGAATGATATATGATGCTTGCACTTATATATAGGTACAAATGAATCGAGATGAAGGATTGGGATAGCAAGTAATGATGCCACAAGTACCGTGCTTGTATATACAAGATCAAGATAATTTTTTTCTTTTTTTTCTAGGGATTGAAAAGTTTGGAGCTGTCTGCTAGTTGTTATCGCTGCTGCTCTCAGTAATTGTTACTGCTGTTTTGCTGCTATTGCTTCTTATTGCTGGTTTTTGCTGTTATTGCTGTCTGTTGCTGATGTTTCCTGCCATTGTTGTTTGTTGCTACTGCTGCCTGCTACTACTTTTTGTTGCCATTGCTATCTGCTGCTGCTGATTGGTGCCATATACTGATGTCTGCTGGTATTGATGGTTGATGTGTAGCTGCTGTGACTGTTACAACCGTTTTGCTAGCTAGCTAGTTGCTGCAATCAGCGTTGAGTGTTTTTTGAAATTTTGAACTTTTTCCTATTTTCTCACTTTTTCCAAGCTAGAGACCTAAGCTAACTTTCTTTTTTGTTTTTTATTATAACATTGTTTGGCCAAACGTAAAAAATTGGTGTGTATGGATGTTTTTTGTAAGAGTTATGAAATTATTTCAATTGGAATTATTGTCTATCATATATGTTAATGATTTCTCATTCATGATTACGTTGTTGTACATAGTAATATAGTAATAGTAATAGTAATAGTAATAGTAATAGTAATTGTAATAGTAATAATAATAATGTTAATAATAATAATAATAATAATAATAATTATAATAATAATAATAATAATAATAATAATAATAATAATAATAATAATTTGAAAAAAGTGATACATAATGTCGAATAAAGTGATACTATATGTCAAAAGATGATTGAAAAATGTTACCTAATAATCAACAAGGTGTTACATTAGTTTCAAAAAGTGATACATAATGTCGGAAAAAGTGGTACTATATGATTGAAAAATGTTACTAAAGATAAGTAAGTGTTACCTAAGAAATAAAAAGTAACACTTTAAAAATGATACTAATAATATAAAAAGTGTTACATAAGAGAGTTTTTAGTAACACTTTTGAAAGTGTTACCATACATTGTCCAAAGTGTTACATAAGACCTTAGGGAACATGGGCGGAAGTATCACCCAATAAAGTGTTACCTATCAACTATAATAACACTTTTGCCACTTTATGTAACACTTTTTGGGTGTTACTTAAGGTTAGTTTTGTACTAGTGATAGTGGTCTGGAACTATGACTGGATGTTCGGGGATGATGGTACAAACTTGACTTTTAAAGAGGTCAAACCCGCCCTAAAATAGGCCTCTACTCAACCCTTATTGACATTCATGCGTGCTTTTTGATCAACATAAATACATCAAATTAATCCTAAATCTATTTAATCTATGTTGGTTGATTATCAATGCACAATTAAATCTAATACTTGCGATAACTTGAATTAAAATCATGTAAACTCAAATCCAATTATTAATTATCTTATTAGGCGTGATTTCAATTACAAATTCCCTTTGAATCAGCAAAAAGGGGCGTGCTCAAGCAACAAATCATTGATAATCAAACAACATATAACTAACATCATAATCTGGCAGAGGAATAATCGGTCGTTGGACAATCACCCTAAACCAAACAATGTTTTTACCAAAACTAACCTAAAACAAATCTAGGGAAAGGAGAGGATCGTGTCCACAGGGAATGGGTGAAGAACACCAAGAGTATGAAACGGTTGTAAGCTAATTCGGTCACAAATTGGGTTTTGAATGGTTAGCTACTATATAGAAGAATGCTAGGGGAAACGGGATTCAACACCAACCAAAGCCAAGGAATCAATAACAAGGACGAATCATGAGTACACATAGAAGATAGAAAAGGAACTTATCATTGCCTTCTTTCAAAGTCACAACATAAGTACTCCCTAGATTAAGCACTAACACGATAAGGATTAAGTCTCAAGGATAGGAAGTGTGTTTCTAGCTCGAGTTTGTCTCTCGATCGCTCCGAACTAACATGAAGCTCGAATAATTGGGATTTCTCACCTAATTACCATACTAAAGCAACCTAGTCAATGAAACCAAACATCCAAAATCATGAAAGTAGCATAATCTAATTACACAAGAAAAGACTCACTCCAAAACCCCATCTTTCGATGCGAGAAGAGGGATGAACACATGGGCATAATGTGGCCAACAAATTACACATGCAATTATCAATTCAAGCACAAACAACTATCAATCCAAGGTAGCACATGAATAATTCCAAGTCAATTAACCATAGCTTGGTTGGGTCTTCACCCAACCCCTAACTAAGAGACTACTCACTAAACATGGTGGAAATTAATCTAACAATTAAAGTAAGGGTTTTCATGAATTCAAATAAGCTAGGAAAGGGATGAAACAAGGATGGATTAAACATGCAAGAATAAATAAACAAGATTAAGGGAGAAATTATCAACTCAAAGCAATTAAAATTGAAAATTAAGAGCAAGAGATAGAGGAAAGAGATTACTTAATAAACTTCAAAGTTGGGAAAATTGTTGAAATTCATGGAACAAACTTCCAATAATGCTTACAAATGATTGAGTTTTTGAGAAACTAAACTAATTAATGAGGGTTGAGAAGAACTAAGGTCCTAAGAAAACTAAAAAGGGGAAGAAGATCTGAAAAACTAAAGCCAAGCGTCCTATTTATATGCCCAAAAATTACATCGTAAAATCCGTCAAAATCGGGCTTCAGAACAGGAGGAGCGCCCGCTCCAGTAAGTAGGAGCGCCCGCTCCTCTGTATTGAGCGCCCGCTCCTCTGTATGGAGCGCCCGCTCCTGGGCTCTCTGCACGCCCTCTCCTCTTGCACCAGTTTGACGCAGTTTGTAGGAAAACAGGGAGGAGCGCCCGCTCCTATACAGGTGCACGCCCGCTCCTAAAAGTGCAGGGGAGGCAGAATGTGGCAGTTCAGGCAGGAGCGCCCGCTCCTAAAAGGTTGCACGCCCGCTCCTGCTTTCCTTTGCTTCCAAAGAGTATTTCTTCAGGCTTATGCTATTAGCCCATTTTTCATCGTACCTACAAGCACGAGCACACACATAAAAAGAAACGGGGAAGCCAAAAGATGCAAATTAGCACAAGAGGAGTTAGAAAAAGGGATTAGAGTAGGGGAAAGAGTACAAAATTGTGTTTAGAAAGCCATAATAAGTGGACAAATAAAACACTTATCAAATTCCCCCAAGCTAGCCAATTGCTTGTCCCTAAGCAATTCACTTGGCGCAAAAGAAACCAATAGATTAGTCCGCTCAAAGAAAAGCACATGTAAAGATAAAAGAATCCTTAAGCAATAAAACTCGAGCATGAGGTATATGCCTAAGATCAACCACGGTCATGACTAGCCAAGACCTAGCTAACCTTCCCGAATGTACTCAACTTTGGTCCATTCAACCAATCTTACCGCGTCCCCAACACAAAGTTAAAATTCCCCCTAATGGTAGTGTCTCATGACTCCTCAAAGGAGCCGGAAGAAAAATAGACAAAAGAAGGCTTAGAACACTCGACATCTCAATGATAAGTACCCTCTCCATATGCTTGTGAACCAACTCCCTCCACCGACTATGGCTTCAACTACTCTACTAACATTACAAGACTCAAGGATTACGGCACAAAGTTAAGGCATAGAGAAAACTAGAAGTGCTTTGCAATTAAAGTCAAGCTAAGATATATAGCACTAAGAGCAAACCTAAAGAGGTTTCTAACTTTGACCCAAATTACAAATTATGAATAAACTTGAAACAAAAATGCACCCCCAAGCTTGTTTAATTGCTAGGGTGGTGGCTATTCATTACTTTTTTTTCTTTCTTTCTTTCTCTATTTTTTTTTTTTCAAACTTGGCATTTACAACACAAACTATTATTTATAATAACTTAAAGATTGAACTAATGAAACAAGAATGACATGCCTTAACTTTGTGCGAATGAACAATACATAACAACCTTCATAATCACTAAGAGTAGTTTAGGCCGCGATCTTGGGAGTTAAGACTCAAGCTCTCGATCTAGGTACTAAATCAAAGAGGATCCTTGCCACTCATTCAAAATGTAGTAGGCTTGAAAAAATATTACAACCTCACTTTTGGGAACAATGTGGGATCAATTACTACCTTTCGGGATTCAAATTCCTTTGATATGGGCGACACCTTCTTACCACAATCCTAGACTTTTGGTTTCGTACATTCGGTAAGGTTATTCTCACACTAGCCTAAACTAGCCAATTCTATGCTCAACCAAGGGCATCTAAACCATGCTCGAAATTTTATTACCAAAAGAAAGCAAATATCCATCACATGCAATTCAATATCATCATTGAGGACTATTCTAAAAGCAAAAATGTTTTTTTTTTTTTTTTTTTTAGGGTTAAGGGACTAAAAGGAAAATATAAACAAGAATAGAAGGGAAGGAGTTACCATTGATCTTGATGTAGTAGTGTCTCTTATATACAAGGTGATAAAAGAGTAGTGATTAGTAGCAAAGCAAACAAGGACTATTATGAGTGGATCGTACACATACGAGTTAAACAATCATTCCACAATTCATAAATAAATCGTCATTTGCAAAACTAAGACAATTATATCACAAGCTCACTTGAATTCATTTTACCATCAAAGACACTAGTCGAATCATCAAGCCAAATGACTACAAGCAAAGATAATATATACAAAGTCTAAACTAATTAAAGGAAACACTTTTTTTTTTTTTTTTTTTTTTAGAGGAAAGGAAAGAGGTACTAGCTAGAGAATTTGGATTAAGGGAAGAGGAACTAGCTAAAGAAGATTAGGAGAGGGAAGGAGAAGAGGAAGGGAGGAGAAACTAACTAAAGAATTTGGATTAAGGGCTTTGTATTTTTGGGTTTTGGATTTTAGGGAAGGAGAAGAGGCTCATCAACAAATATCATCATCAACAGAGAAGCACATAAACCAAACCAAGCTCATCAAAATGCAAACATTCAACCATTAACTAACCAATCAAGACAAACGGAGCATAATCAAATTAAGCACAAAACTAGCAACATCAAATCCAAACTCTATGCAAGGCCTAAATACTCCCTCAAGCTAGACATTTAGTCACCGTTTCAATGAAACAAAATAGGAAATGAAGTAACCTCCCCCAAGCTTGGGATTGGCACCGTCCTCGGTGTCCCAAGAAGTGAAAGGGGCAATGAAATGGCAACTCGAATGTCTAGGCCATCTAATTATGTCGTCGTCCCGGCGAATAGTGATAATTGTAGTTAATATCTACATCACTAGAAGTGGCCGAGGCGTCTACATAAGGAGGTAGATCATAGTTGGGGCAAGTGCGGTAATGGCCAAAGTCCGGCACACCTTGCTCACCCCAACCACCATCATAGCCGGGTGGAAACCCGTAATGCCCCCTTAGGGGGGATCGAGCACCTCCGAAGATGAACTATCTCCACTAACCTCAGGGACATAGTAATAGCTAGGGTCGCCCCTATAATCACTTCCCCCGGGTTGTGTGTAGTCATAAGGGGGAAAGGAGCGAAGCTCCTCAATTGAACTACGCCTTGCCAAAAGGGGTAGGTGGGTTGGCCATTGTTCCAACCCGCTACCGGCCCTTCTTGAACGGGACGGTTGGGATAGTTGAGGTAAGGGAGAAAGTCTCCCCTCTCAACTTGATGTTGGTAGCTTCTCTCCGCTACAAAACTTTGGTACTCATTTTGTTCAAGAAGTCTTTGATTAGTTAGATTTAATTGGTTGAAAGCATTTTCCACATCAAAGAGAGAAGAGGAGGAAGAGGAACCATCTACCCTAGATTGGGGAATGGAGGATGTACTCATACGACGGGGTATGGGTACATTCTCGCCACCACCGGCCATACCTCGTGGGAGTTGATCACTTGGCACTTGCCATGTGTCCCCCACCGAGTTATTAACCGCTGGATTTGGGAGAGTGCAATAATGCACCCCATTGACCTTCCAACTATAGCGAAGATTTCGGCCCGGAATTTCACTAAGGAACTTCATATCACTAAGTGCCTTAAGATCAAGCATGTTGGAACCTTGGACCGGGGTCATTTGGTCTAGAAAAGACCCAAACCCTAACTTCCTCGCAATAATTGAAATCATTCCCCCGCATCTAATCTCTCCGCTCATCTCTCCACTTTCTCTTATTTCAATACATCTTTTGATGAACAAGTATCCCATGTTCACATACCCTTCCACATTTCCTTCGAATCTTGAAGCTAGAAAGAGGCATTTGATCTCCTCTTTAGTTAGCTTCCCTAAGTCTTGTTTAGAAAAACAAGCATAGCTCATGATTCGCATAAAAATTCGAAGGACGGGGTGGATAATGTGGCTAGCATGGCTAGCCCGGGTTGTGAAATTGGGATACCCCGCAATGGTATTCCACCACACTTGCTCCTCATAACTTGAGAAGTAAGTACCATTGGGGTCATAGACTTGGTTGAGGGTGGGCCATTCAAAAATTTCGTTCAATCTCGTCAAAGTTAAGGTTTTTTCGACATTGAACATTCTAAATTTTATTTCACATTCCAATGGCTCATCCTCAAGGCTTATGCGTTTCATAGAAACCGATGAAAGGACTTCAAGAGTTAGGGAAGAAAAGGTTTCTTCCCCAAGGTCCAAGAAGTTTAGCCAACCGAAGTTTTTGGCTACTCTTCTAATTCCCTCATCGACCCCTAGAAGTCGCATTGATTGTTGATGATAGAATCGGGTTGGAATAATCTTTCGTTTGGAGAGGTCATCGAAAGGCTTTTTAAATCGTTTATCGATTTTTAAAGTTGGTGGTGGGTTAGGGTTTTCTTGTTGTGAAGGGGATGAGGATGTTTAAGGTTCACTTGTTTTTCTTTTCTTAATCCCTCCAATGAATTTCTTCATTTTTTTTTAGTTTGGAAAAGGGTAAATAGGAAAAACACTCAACAACAAACAACTCCACACACACCCTTAACTTCAAACCCCCTTTAAAAATCCAAATGTACCTGTTCCACAACACAACCAACAATATATTCCAACACAAAAATTCCCAACAACAATTCACTTCACTAATTTCACACAATTCACATTCACAAAATCACAATGTTTATGCAATTTTCAATCACAAATTCAACTACTCCAAAAATCATTCACAATTTTCTCTAACAATTCTCCATAAACAACAATAATTGTTCAATTCCAACCAATCATGCAATCAACTACACAATTTGTATGAAATAAACAAAAATTAAGAAAATTTGAAAAAGAAAGTTAAGTAGAGAAGTGGATTATACCAGATAGAGTATGAAGATACTCTAAAATCCTCCAAGACTACCCAAATTTGCTACTCCTTCTTCAAGATTTCACCTTTTTGCTCTTGTTCTTCAGTGGAGATTTTGTGGGTTTTTGAATTTTTGACCAAATTTGTGAAATTTTGTGATTTTTAGAAAGAGAATTGGAAGGAGAGTAAGAATTTGTGAATTTTGAGTGAAAAAAGTGAAGGTTTGATGATGATTTTGATGAGAGAAGGTAGAGAAAATGGGGTTTTTAGAGTGAGAAAGTGGTGGGTAAAGAGGAGAGAGAAGATGAATATGGGTAAATGAGAGGTGGGGGATGAAAGAGGATAAAAAAAGATAAGGGGAAATCCTCTTTTTTTTTACACGGCAGGGGTGGAGCGCCCGCTCCGAAGAAGAGGAGTGCCCGCTCCTGACTTTGAAGCTGCTACTGCGTGAATTTCGATAGTAGGAGCGGGCGTGCAGGGAGGTAGGAGCGCCCGCTCCTACTTCTTTACTTCGATTCTGCCTCTTTATTCAAAACTCAATTTTTTTTTTTTTTTTTTTTTTGTCGAGAGCTGAATATAGGAGCGGGCGTGCAGGTGGTAAGGAGCGCCCGCTCCTTCATTTTCTGTAGTTCCTGCCCAGTTTTGTGTACACAGGAGTGGGCGTGCACTCCTTCAGGAGCGCCCGCTCCTTATCTTGCTGGAGTTCCTGCTTTGGCTGCTACTAGTAGGAGCGGGCGTGCAATCCTTCAGGAGCGCCCGCTCCTAACTTTGCTGGAAGTTCCTGCCTTGAATGCTGCTAGTAGGAGCGGGCGTGCACTCCTTCAGGAGCGCCCGCTCCTAACTTTGCTGGAAGTTCCTGCCTTGAATGCTGCTAGTAGGAGCGGGCGCGCATGTGGTTAGGAGCGCCCGCTCCTAACTGGAATTTCCAAATCTACCTTTCTTTTTTTCGAGCAAATTACCTACAGCAAAACAAAACACTAAACAAAACATTCAAAGTGTTAAGTGTTAGTTTAAGCTCTTTCATCTCTCTCTCTCTTTTTTTTCTGTTTCTTTAGTAAAAGCAAAAATACTCGGGTTGCCTCCCGGGAGCGCTTCTTTAACGTCACTAGCTTGACGACCTTCCGATCTCATTAACTGGAGACATTGAATTCCTCTACCTTGATGGAGTGAACCACACCTTTCTTCTCACCCTCATAATAAATCTTGAGGCGTTGACCATTCACTTTGAATGCTCCGGTGCTCTCACTCCAAACTTCAACTGAGCCATAGGGAAATACCTTTACAACTTGAAAAGGACCACTCCACCTTGATTTAAGCTTTCCGGGAAAAAGCTTTAACCTTGAGTTGTAGAGAAGAACCTTATCACCTTCCTTGAAATCCCTCTTGATAATGTATTTGTCATGAAACTCCTTAGACTTTGCCTTGTAAGAGCTTGCATTATCGTATGCATTCATTCTCAATTCCTCTAGTTCATGCAAGTCTAGAGTTCTCTTCTCTCCGGCACTTTTGAGGTCAAAATTCAAGGCTTTGATTTCCCATCGAGCCTTGTGCTCCAATTCCACGGGCAAATGGCAAGACTTCCCATAGACCAACTTGTAAGGAGTGGTCCCAATGGGAGTCTTAAAAGCCGTACGGTATGCCCATAAGGCATCATCGAGTTTTGCCGCCCAATCCTTCTTACTTCTAGCCACGGTCTTCTCAAGAATGAGCTTGATTTCTCTATTTGAAACCTTCGTTTGGCCGCTTGTCTGAGGATGATAGGACAAACCCACCTTATGGTGTACTCCGTACTTAGCCAATAAAGCCTTGAATGTTCGATGAGCAAAATGAGACCCCCCATCACTTATCACAGCCCGTGGAACGCCAAATCTTGGGAATATGATCTTTTTAAACATCTTCATCACCACCTTGGAGTCATTCTTTGGTGATGCAAGAGCTTCCACCCATTTGGACACATAGTCCACCGCTACTAGAATGTAGAGATTACCGTAAGATGAAGGAAAGGGACCCATGAAGTCGATCCCCCAAACATCAAACACCTCCAATTCCAAAATCGGATTTTGAGGCATCTCATTTCTTTTTGATATGTTCCCGGTTCTTTGGCATTTGTCCAAGTCTTCACAAAGACCCATGCATCCTTTAAGAGAGTAGGCCAAAATAACAAACATTGCAACACTTTTGCCGCCGTTTTGTTTGCCCCCATATGACCACCACATTGTGATGAGTGGCACATATGAAGCACACTTTGAATTTCATGGTCGGGAACACATCTTCTCAAAAGATCATCCACCCCTATCTTGTAAAAAATAGGATCATCCCATATGTACCTTTTCGACTCATGCTTCAATTTTCTTCTTTGTTGAGGGGTGAACTCCGGTGGAATCGCCTCACAAGACAAGTAGTTCACTATATCGGCATACCAAGGCAATGACTTTGCTTGGATAGCATACAAAACATCATCTTTGAGCTCATCATTGATTGGAAGTTGATCAACATCTTCATCTCGGATTTCCAACCTTGACAAATGATCCGCTACCGAATTTTCCGTCCCCTTTTAGTCTTTAACCTCTATATCAAAATCTTGCAAAGCAAGCACCCATCTCATCAACCTAGGCTTTGAATGCTTCTTGGACATGAGATATTTGATTGCCGAATGGTCGGTGTAGACAATGGTTTTTGAACCCAAAAGGTAGGAACGGAACTTGTCAAAGGCGTAGATTACCGCAAGAAGCTCCTTTTCGGTCGTGGTGTAGTTCTTTTGTGCATCATTCAATGTCTTGCTTGCATAGTGGATCACGTGCACCCTCTTTTCTTTCTTTTGCCCCAACACGGCACCAACCGCCGTGTCACTTGCATCACACATTAGTTCAAAGGGGAGGCTCCAATTCGGAGCTTGCACTATTGGTGCCGAGATCAATGCATTCTTCAACCTACAAAATGCATCTAGACAAGCATCATCAAATACAAAATCACACTCCTTTTGAAGAAGTGTAGTAAGAGGTTTGGCTATTTTAGAGAAGTCCTTGATGAAACGCCGATAGAAACCGGCATGTCCCAAGAAAGATCTCACCCCTTTCACATTAGTAGGGGGTGGGAGCTTCTCTATTACATCCACCTTATCCCTATCAACCTCAATCCCCTCATGGGAGATCTTATGGCCAAGAACAATGCCTTCTTGAACCATAAAATGACATTTCTCCCAATTAAGGACAAGGTTGACCTCTTCACACTTTTTCAAACATCGCGTGAGATTAATTAAACAATCATCAAAAGAACTTCCCCCAACCGAGAAGTCATCCATAAAAACTTCCATTTCTTTTTCAATCATATCCGCAAAAATGATGCTTGTCCATGGGGGGGCATTGCCATCATACATCTTTGGAAGGTAGCGGGGGCATTTCATAAGCCAAATGGCATCCTACGGTAAGCATAGGTGCCATATGGACAAGTGAATGTTGTTTTCTCTTGGTCATCCGGGTGAATTGGGATTTGAAAGAACCCGGAATAACCATCAAGATAACAAAAATACTTGTGAGATGCTAGCCTTTCCAACATTTGATCAATAAAAGGCAATGGGAAGTGGTCTTTCTTGGTGGATGTGTTTAGCCTACGATAGTCTATACACATCCTCCAACCGGTAATAGTTCTAGTAGGGATGAGTTCACTTTTTTCATTTTTAATAACCGTCATCCCCCCCTTTTTAGGGACTACTTGCACCGGTGCCACCCACCTACTATTAGAAATAGGATAAATGATACCGGCGGCAAGTAGTTTAAGAACTTCCTTCTTGACCACTTCAAGCATTGGAGGATTAAGCTTTCTTTGTCTTTCAATTGATGGTTTAGCATCATCCTCCAATGAAATTTGATGCATACAAAGCGTTGGGCTTATACCTTTCAAATCATCCATTTTATATCCCAAAGCTTTGCGATGCATCCTTAATACATTCAATAATTTCGAGGTTTGAACCTCATCCAATGAAGCATTAACAATAACCGGAAAAGTAGAAGATGGACCAAGAAACTCATACCTCAAGTTGGATGGTAAAGGTTTTAGCTCTACACTTGGGCATTCCTTACCATTGTCGTTCATGAGTTGTTTCTTCACTTCTTCTTTTCCAATTACTAGGTTTGCTTCTTCCTTGTCCATGGGGGCGGAGTCAAGAATCTCCTCAATTGGCTCCATCTCCATGTCTTCATTGCAAGACCTATCCTTGCTTTCAAGTTCATACTCAAGAGAATCATTAGTGTTATGCAAATGCAATTGTATGGATTCATTAATAACATTCTCAACAATATCAATACTCATACAATCATCCATGTTGGAAGGACATTTCATAACTTGGTTCAATTTGAATTCCACTTTCTCTTTTCCAACAAGCAAAGACAATTTACCATGTTTCACATCAATAATAGCCCCCGCCGTGGCTAAGAAAGGCCTACCTAGAATTATGGGGACATTCAAGTCCTCATCCATATCAAGCACAATAAAATCCACCGGAATGTAAAGTTTGCCCACCCTAAGGGGGACATCCTCTAATTTTCCCAAGGGCATCTTAACCGAACGATCGGCTAATTGAAGGGAAATGTTGGTGGGCTTTAACTCTCCTAGGCCAAGTCTTTTGCACATAGAAAGGGGCATCAAGCTTTTGCTAGCACCAAGATCATATAAAGCACGATCAATTACCATTTCACCAATAGCACATGGAATAGAAAAACTACCGGGATCTTTAAGCTTAGTGGGCAACTTATTTTGAATAATTGCACTACAATTTTTCGGCATATTAATCGTTTCCACAAAGTCAACTTCTCTTTTATTACTCAAAATGTCTTTAAGAAATTTAGCATATGTTGGCATTTGTTTAATAGCATCGGTGAATGGAATGTTAACATAAAGCTTCCTCAAGACTTCCAAAAACTTAGCAAATTGTTCATCAAGTCTAGACCCGGCAAACCTTCCCGGAAAAGGAAGCTTTGCCACATGTAGTGGGATTTCACTCTCTTTTTTTCTTTCTTCAACTTCTTTCTTTTTGGTTTTCTCTTCTTCTTCTACTCTCTTTTTGTTTTTCTCTTCTTCTTCATCTACTCTCAACTCTCCGTGGGAATCACTCATTTCAATCACTCTTTCTTTTGACTTCTCACCTTCTAAGTCATGTTGCATTCCCTTCCCTTGAACTTCCCCCAAGCTTTTTCCACTTCTAGTTACAATGGCATTGGCTTGATCTCTAGGATCTAAACCTTGGCTAGGCAATGAGGTACTAGACTTGCCTTTAAGGGCACTAGCTATTTGGGCCATTTGATTTTCCAACATTTTATTGTGGGTTTGCATTTTCTTTAAGCTTTCCTCTAAGTCATTTGTCTTTTTAGTTTGGGAGTTCATGAATTTCTCCAACATGCTTTCTAGATTAGACTTAGGAGGAGGGGAGCTTGAATTTGGAGTGGTGGTCGAGGGATAGGAGCTATGGTTGGTCTTACTCCTCCATTAAAACCGGGTGGGTTGTGAGTGGAAGAGTATTGGCCTTTTTGTTGGTATCTATTGTCATTTCTATAATTCCGTTGATTATTAGACACATAATTACCACTACCACTAGCTTGACCTTGACCACTACCTTGCCTTTGGTTTTGGCCACTTCTCCAACCAAAATTAGGGTGATGTTTCCATCCCTCGTTGTAGGTGTTGGAGTAGGGGTCAAACCTAGGATTATCATTCACGTTATTGACTTGTTCCATGGAAGGGGAAGGGGAACATTGCTCATTCAACAAATAACAATCGGAAGACGCATGGTCTTCACCACCACATACATCACAAGACATCAATTGCATAGACACATTATCATTCGAAGAATTAGATGCACGTGAGTTAGGGAGGGGGGAGATAGAAGGGGGAGAAGATTGCATTTGATCAAATTTTGAAGACAAGGCATCCAATTTTGAACTAAGCATGTTAATAGCATTTACCTCATACTTTCCCCCTCTCTTAGAGGTGCTTCTCTCATCGGGGCTCCAATCGGTGTAGTTTTGGACTACATCCTCTATGATCTTTAATGCCTCCGCGGGTGGCTTGTTCATGAGTGGCCCACCCGATGCTCCATCTAAGAGTATGCGGTCCGATCTCAAGAGACCCCTATAGAATCCATGAAGCAAGAGCCAATCTTCCATCCCATGGTGGGGGCATTGTTGTTGATAGCTTTTGAATCTCTCCCAAGCATCGTAGAGAGACTCATCGGGCTCTTGTTGAAAGTTTGAAATCTTGGACCTCAACTCCGCCGTTTTCCCAAGAGGAATGAACCTCCCAAGGAATGCCGAAGTTACCTCATTCCAAGTTGTCAATGAATTCGGAGTCAACCTATCGAGCCAATCACTTGCACTCCCCGAAAGAGAAAATTTGAACATGCTTAAAAGAATGTACTCCGGAGTCACCCCATTTGCCTTCACGGTGCTACAACTTTTTGAATTGCTTTAGATGCGCAATGGGGTCCTCATGCTTTGCCCCGGAGAATTGATGACCCTCAATCAAGGTGATAAGGGCGGGCCTTATCTCGAAATTATTTGCTTCGGTAGTGGGAGTAACAATCCCACTTGCTTCTTGATACGGAGGAGGAACACCAAATCAAAGTCTTATTTGGAAGAGCCATCTCAAATTGGTGAAGAGGTGGAGAAGTTGGAGAATTTGTCCTTGGTGACTCTAATGGAATGGTGTCTCCACTAGTCTCACTAGAACTAGATTGATCGGACTCAACTACCACTTGTGGCTCACTTGATGTGGCACCACTAGCTTTCGCCCTCTTTTCTCTTCGATTTGCCCTTACTACTTTTTCAAGCTCGAGATTCAACGGCACAAGAGGAAGTGTCTTATTGCTGCGTTTGGGCATAAACAAAGAAGACTAGAAGGGAGATTAGTAGGTTAGTCAAAGAAAACAGAGAAAAATAAAGCTATACAAATGAACTAGTCTCACATATCTCATAAGTAACTCAATGCTTAACGCCATTCCCCGGCAACGGCGCCATTTTGGCAGAGGAATAATCGGTCGTTGGACAATCACCCTAAACCAAACAATGTTTTTACCAAAACTAACCTAAAAAAAATCTAGGGCAAGTAGAGGATCGTTTCCACAGGGAATGGGTGAAGAACACCAAGAGTATGAAACGGTTGTAAGCTAATTCGGTCACAAATTGGGTTTTGAATGGTTAGCTACTATATAGAAGAATGCTAGGGGAAACGGGATTCAACACCAACCAAAGCCAAGGAATCAATAACAAGGACGAATCATGAGTACACATCGAAGATAGAAAAGGAACTTATCATTGCCTTCTTTCAAAGTCACAACATAAGTACTCCCTAGATTAAGCACTAACACGTTAATGATTAAGTCTCAAGGATAGGAAGTGGGTTTCTAGCTCGAGTTTGTCTCTCGATCGCTCCGAACTAGCATGAAGCTCGAATAATTGGGATTTCTCACCTAATTACCATACTAAAGCAACCTAGTCAATGAAACCAAACATCCAAAATCATGAAAGTAGCATAATCTAATTACACAAGAAAAGACTCACTCCAAAACCCCATCTTTCGATGCGAGAAGAGGGATGAACACATGGGCATAATGTGGCCAACAAATTACACATGCAATTATCTATTCAAGCACAAACAACTATCAATCCAAGGTAGCACATGAATAATTCCAAGTCAATTAACCATAGCTTGGTTGGGTCTTCACCCAACCCCTAACTAAGAGACTACTCACTAAACATGGTGGAAATTAAACTAACAATTAAAGTAAGGGTTTTCATGAATTCAAATAAGCTAGGAAAGGGATGAAACAAGGATGGATTAAACATGCAAGAATAAATAAACAAGATTAAGGGAGAAATTATCAACTCAAAGCAATTAAAATTGAAAATTAAGAGCAAGAGATAGAGGAAAGAGATTACTTAATAAACTTCAAAGTTGGGAAAATTGTTGAAATTCATGGAACAAACTTCCAATAATGCTTACAAATGATTGAGTTTTTGAGAAACTAAACTAATTAATGAGGTTGAGAAGAACTAAGGGCCTAAGAAAACTAAAAAGGGGAAGAAGATCCGAAAAACTGAAGCCAAGCGTCCTATTTATATGCCCAAAAATTACATCGTAAAATCCGTCAAAATCGGGCTTCAGAACAGGAGGAGCGCCCGCTCCAGTAAGTAGGAGCGCCCGCTCCAGTAAGTAGGAGCGCCCGCTCCAGTAAGTAGGAGCGCCCGCTCCTCTGTATGGAGCGCCCGCTCCTGGGCTCTCTGCACGCCCTCTCCTCTTGCACCAGTTTGACGCAGTTTGTAGGAAAACAGGGAGGAGCGCCCGCTCCTATACAGGTGCACGCCCGCTCCTAAAAGTGCAGGGGAGGCAGAATGTGGCAGTTCAGGCAGGAGCGCCCGCTCCTAAAAGGCTGCACGCCCGCTCGTGCTTTCCTTTCCTTCCAAAGAGTATTTCTTCAGGCTTATGCTATTAGCCCATTTTTCATCGTACCTACAAGCACGAGCACACACATAAAAAGAAACGGGGAAGCCAAAAGATGCAAATTAGCACAAGAGGAGTTAGAAAAAGGGATTAGAGTAGGGGAAAGAGTACAAAATTGTGTTTAGAAAGCCATGATAAGTGGAAAAATAAAACACTTATCATAATCATAACAAAAATATCGTTAGTAGTAAGATCCTAGGCATGATACTAAATAGATTAATAACAATCCTATCATGTTACTAAATAATCCTAAACATGGTTTTAACCAAAAGGTAAGTAAATTACTTACTTTGATGCTTCGGCTTTTTTGCTACAAAAATGATACATACGTTAGTAAACTTCAAGAAAGTAAATCAACAAAGTAAATAATTAATATAATGGAACGAGATTATGGATTTAGGTCCAAACCCTCAGAAATATCAACCTTTCACGTCGAGGTCGAAGATGACATCGAGTATGGCTTGGAATATTCGAATCAGGCAAAGGAAGT
Source organism: Chenopodium album (assembly GCF_948465745.1). NCBI lineage: Eukaryota > Viridiplantae > Streptophyta > Magnoliopsida > Caryophyllales > Amaranthaceae > Chenopodium > Chenopodium album. The sequence goes on from NC_137847.1 coordinate 34,562,283, forward strand.
ATTGTGAATGGTTGGGGTGTTTGTAGGATGATGTGTGTTTAAGCTAAGAACATGGAATGTAAGAATTCCGGGTTGATTGGTGATGAGCGTCATTTATGGCGCTCAAAAGAATAAGATTTAGGTTCTTTTTCTATATTTTCTTTCATTATTTTTATATAATTTTCTTAGTTTTCTTTTATTTTACGTTTTAATAACTCTTTTCGGTTTTCGATTAGTTTTTACGAGTTTTTCATATTTTTTAGTTCTTAATCCGTAGTTTTAGTTTAGTTTTATTTTATTTTGTTTTCTCCTCTTATTTGGCGTCTTTTGTAGGTGATTGTTCGGGGTCGAGTTGTGTGTTTCATGGGCATCACATGGGCCCGACAATCGAGAGCGCAGACGAGCCACACCAACTCTCACTCACGCACAACCCTTGCTTCCCCAGTTCATGAATAACAACCTGCAAGAACAATAATAAGAAGCTATTTCACCTGCTCCCACAACAAACTCCGGCAGCCCACACACCTCCAGCCGCAACAACCACCAACTCCCAAATCATGGACTTCCCCTGCTCCCCTGTTCCACCAACAACCTCAACCTTTGATTTCCGACCAGCCACAATCACTAATTACCTCTAATCACCACCTCCAACCAACTGTAGAACAACCACACAAATCAACCACTGCTCCAGCCACCTATTCACCAATCCGCCACCCTTATCCCGCAACCAACCAAGACCCGCATCAACCGCACCAAAGCAGCCCATTCGACCTCGATGTATGCGCGCGAAAACCCATTGATGCGTGCGCACAAGCTGGGTGTAAATTGGTCGTTGATCGTGATTGATTTTGACAATCAAACGGTTGTGACGAGATTGGTGATGTGAGAAGCATGGGATTAATTCCCTTATATAGGTGCAGCGAAATGTCGAAGGCTGGAAGCTGACTTTCCTTTATTTTTGTTTTCCTATTCTTTTATTAATTTATTTTACTTTCATTTCTTTCCTTTTGGATTTTCTTTTTATTTCTCATTTCTTAATCTCTTTCTTTTACACTTCTTTTCTTTCATTTTTCTTTTCTATTTTATTTTCCTTTAAACTTGTAATTATAAATACCCATTTTTTGGGTAAAATAAAGAGAACAATTTTAGGACAATTAGAATCCAATTTTAGATCTCATATTTTACATTAGGTTGAGAGCTTCTCTCTCTAGATCTAGGGTTGGTTTAGGAGTAGTTTCTCTCTCTAGATCTAGGGTTAGTTTAGGAGTAGTTTTAGAGAGAGAAAGTGAGGGATTTCAATGGTTATTTGAGAGATTGAAAATTCAAGATGACAATTGTATTGAAGATCTTCATTATCAATCAATGAGGATTTCTCACTTTCTCTCCTCTTTATTGGTTTGTTTAATTTCATGTTTGTTTGGTTTGATTTTGATGTTTGATTCTTGATTAGTGTATTTGTTCTTGATATTTTGTTGATTCTTGATTTCTTTAGTTGATTGTTGATAGATGATGATTCTTGAATAGCTGTTTGGCTAGGAATTGGGTGAAACTTGTATGATTGATTGATTGTGATTAATTTTGGAATTTTCTTGATTGATTGTTGAGATTAAAGTGATTAATAAAGGTTTGCATGTGTGTAATTCGATTAGGCCTTGAGAATTATGCTAGATTGCATTGTAATTGCTAATGACATGATCAACTGATTTAGGAATTGCAATTATCGATTGGTTTGGATTGTGATTCTCTTAGTTTGTTATTCATAGTGAACCCTACCTTAACGATTAGGAGATAGCTCTTTGATTCCAATTGATAGCTCTTATCATTAGTCTTCACAACCTTTGATTGACATGATCTTCCCAAGTTGTTGCAATTGTCATGATTACTTGTTGATCCCCATTCCAAGTGTTTTATTTGTTTGGTTGTTTGTTTGATAGTTGTTAGTGTTCCTTCTTCACCTTCGACTTCGACCTAGCTTAGACGCATAATTGAGAGTGCTTGAACATTACCGTTCCTTTGGGTTCGACCCTTGACTTACCTCTATACTCGTATTTAGGTTAGTTAAGTGATTATAAATTTGTTTGGTTGTAGGGAAGATTAGATAACGACCTACATTTTTCCTACGTCAATTAGGTTTTGACTCTTTGGGTTTTTTTCTCACTCTTTATCAATCGAATTCCTGTCCTCTGAAATCGGGGAAAGCGATCTTTATTTATAAGAAAATAGGATTAGACGATCAGAAAAAGATAAGAAGAACAGACTATGATAAATTTTTTTATCGTGACGCGCCAGGGTTGTCGCATCGTGATGACCCCGCTGCGCAATGGCTCATAAGATAGAAGATGTTCGTACGGAGTTTGTTTCTGGTGGTTTATCTTTCCAAAACATATCTAACGTCTTTGAATATTTGATAGATTAAGGTTTATCGCATTGAAGAGTTCTATTCAATCACAAATTCTTGATCTGTATCTTTCGGAAATGATAAATTAGAACCTTCTAGAATATTCTAGGTGACTAATGAATATGAATATGATCATATGGAGCCTAATTAAAATATTTGGGCTCCATATGAGCATTATGTTGTACTAAAGGTGGGCTTAGGCTCGATTTAGTATTTTTTCCATATCTCATTTGTTTTAAGTCAGATTTGGGCTTATAATATACTGTTAGAAAACTCTTTTCAAGCCCCATCCAACTAAACAATAATTGGACTGAGAAAATGGACCAAAACAACCAGATTGGATGTTTTTATGGTTATAGGCACGAAATAAATGTTTTTTGTGTGTTAAAAGGCATAATATGAATTTTTTAGACTTAAGGACATTTGGGTAAGGTTAGATAGATGGTCTAGGCTTAAGGAAACTTTGCACGACCTTTCAACTCTTTGCCGAACTCGTCAATAAAACGTAAAAGGCATTCATCACTAGGTCTGGTGTTTAGGGAGACACAATCAGATGTCTAAAGTAACCAAACTCGATTGACACCAAACTCGGCTGACATGTGGGAGTTTGGTGCAACCGCTTTGCTTTGGAGGTTGCTTAGGCAAAAACATAAAATTGAAAAGTGAAAAATAAAATTAGGGTTTCATATATATCTATATATATATATATATTATTGTTTTATTCTTTGCGAAAACTTAAATTGGGGTTTTTCAATGAAATTAGGGTTTTGAAATCAAATTGGGGATTGATTATATGAGCAATTTGGAGAAATTAACTCAAATTTCGTGAATTTCACATTATGATTAACAAAATTATATATGGTTGTCATTGATGTTAAATTTACCAGAATCAATAAAAAAAAATCAATTTACCTATTTTTTATCCAATATGCATGACTTTGAAAGCAATAAGTTTCTTAAGCTTGGAACCCTCCAATGTTCTCTTTGTTGCTCATTTTTGGTACCATTTCTGTATTTTTACAGTGAAATTACATTTTGAGTGATAATTTTTGAGAAACAATTACCCCAAAAAATTGAAAAGGGAAAAGGAGAAAGAAAAGTAGTATGTGGGAATCTAACTTGTAGGGAAAAATGGTGGGTTAGCATCACTAAAGGGAATTAAAGAAGAAAAAAAAATGGAAGTGAAAGAATAGAGAAGGGGTAATTGAGAGGAAAAGGGAAAAAAAGAGGGAAATCGTAGGTATGATGTCATGCAGGAAAACTAGTGGTAAAATTAAAGTTTTAGGATAATTTTATTGCTGGTGGTGAAATAAAAAAAAAAAAAAAAAAAATTGGTGGTTATTACTAAAATGTGAACCATAGTTGGTGGAAGCTATCAAACTTTAAGAAAATTATTAAAATAAAGGTTAAAACGATCTAAATTATTGAAAATTACCCAAAAATAACTATAAAAACACACCTATAAGTTACATATATGTCATTTATCAATCACGAATAACAATAAATTTTCTAGTATAGATTCATCTTCATGGTTACCTACCATATATTTCTTTCCTTTGTCTTTAGATTACAAATAATTGAAGGGCAAAAGACTTTGGTATCCTCTCTAGATTAAAATTCTTCTTTTCAAGATGATATGACGTGGTGCTACATTAATTGACTTGAAACCCATCTTCTTCTCCTAGTCGATGTCATCTATTATAATGTAAATAGTCTCCTTTTCATTGTCAGGTGTATCACTAGCAGTAATAGCCTCATTCTTGCTATGATCATGTGTTGGTGCATTCTCTTCTATAGGCTGATTTGGGGGATCATTTGTATTCTCATTTTTGTTAAGATCAAGAATTTGTGCATTCTCTTCTATAGTAGACGGATTTAGGAGCTCGTTTAGGTCAATTTCTCTTTTTGTTGCCGCATTTGTAATTCCATCTTCAGTATTTGTAATTCCATGTTCAGTATTTGTAATGTCATCTTCAATGTTGTAGGGATCGGTGTCCTAGTTACATAATTACAAGTCAATATTTATATAAATAATGTATGAAAATTACATTTGAATTGAAGTTCTTGTTAAAGAGGATATTAAAGAAGCTAATTAAGAACAATAAAAATGCAAATATGAAGTATTATGTATAAGTGCATGAATTGTCACATTATTACTCACATTTTCTAGGTGTATTAATTAGTTATAATCATATTTCATATATACATATAGTAATAACTCTTTCCTTATTTATTTTTAACATTTAATTTTCTCCTAGAAATTTAGGCAATCAGATAAAGCGTGTTGATGTAGTGAGTGGGTGTAATAAGTTAAATGAGTAAGAGATAGTGTAAAAATATGAGTGGGTGTAAGAAAAATTTGTAACAAGGTAAGACAAATAATGTAAGAAAAAGTGTATTAATGTGAAGTAATGCAGCTAGTATGTGGGGTTTGCAAAAAGCATAATAAAATGAAAGTTAAATAAATTATGAGCAACTGACTAATGTGGGAAGTTTTAAGTTCATTATTTAAAAAATAAGGTAGTTATAATCTATAATTTTTCCTACAAATGCTATAATAAATTATGATGAGAAGATAATATAAATGACTAATTTCTTGATATAAGTAGGTAAGATGAACAACTTAATTAGACATAACCCCTACCCTTTTGAATCCACCTGAATAATATTTACACCATATGCGTCGATTAAGGACTTTCAATACCTCATCTTCGACTTTGAGCTCATGACTCACATTCTGCGCAATGGACTCTAGGTTGGTTCCATCTTCGTCTATGATAATTGGAAGTTTATTTAAGTCACATAAAATTCTTTCTGATAATCTAGCAATTTCTATACCTCCATCGTTACCCTGCTTAGATAGCTCATTAACAAAAATCTTTATTTAGAATACAAGATATTTCATTAAAATGCATATGATTACTCAAGAATTAAAAAAAAATTATATTGAAGGGAAAATGATGAAAGAATAGTGTCAATCAAACCATACATATCAAATGAGCAATTGTGTTGTATAATTGATTTTTTTATAGGAAATTGTTCATCTAAAATTTTTTTATTGAAACATGTGAAGAAAGTTAGGACTATAATATTAAGACAAGTACTTGATTAGAATATGTTCCCTTCAAATTAGTGATAGAATACAAATTTGATTAGTAAAAATTTGTTTAGTAAACCAAAATTTTAATCTTGATTTTCTTCAATTTTAGTAATCAAATTGACAATACAAATTATTTACAAGATGCTTAGGACAAAAGCAATAACACAACAGAGAACATTGATAGTTTGAAACTTTTAAACTCTTGAATCATCCAACCATCATCCTAATTCCAAGTAAATTTAATTTGGTAAATAGGCTAGTTTTCTTTTCATAAAAATTGGTAATTTGACTATTAAAATTGGTACATAAAACCATTTACTTATAATAAGAAATTTATTCTACATCAAATGACATCAAACCCAAAAACTAGACCAAATATAATACTCCGTAATAAAGGTAAGAATAAGATGGCAACACTAACTAGATTCAGAATACTAATTTTTGCCTTGAAAAATTACTTTATAATTAACTAAAGCTAAAACATGATTTAACTCATACAAAGTCAATCCTAATACTTAAAAGAAAAACAATTTAAGGTAAATAAATATTAGTTATGATAAACAAAAACAAATTTAATAAGTAAAAATTACTTTTGATTTTAAAAATAAACCACTAATATACTTTGTAAGGTAAAGGTGAGAATTAACTCATATAAGCAGCAGCAACAACAACAACAACGGAAAAAAAAAAGGAAAATTAGAGACATTATATGACATGGAAGCAAATAAAACTTGTAATCTTGTAATAAAAATCATATACAACATAGTTATACCTGAATTTTTTGGTGTATAACAATATTTGTTGGAGGGTTTGATGAAGATGCTTCATTCTTGTGACAAAATTGTTCACCTCTTTTAATCCTAGTACATTTTGAACGTGTTTTTGAGGTGATATTGTGATTTGATGATTTTGGTATTTTATCAACCAAAGATGTAAGTGGTTCTTCTTTTCTTTCATTTTGCAGAATTTGACAAGAAACTGGAACCTTTGAACACATCTCCTTAGATTTTTTTCCGGCTGAAGCTAGTATTATGTCACACAAAACTTGTAACTTGTTGTCACTCCTGTAATTATGAGATAATGATTATCAAAAACACATACATTGCACTATTTGTATACAAAATATATATTTCCTTCCGATTCATTTTATGTTAACACAATCGTAATTTTTGAAGTTGAAATATTGAAGTAAGGTTGTTTTTATCTTGAATGTGATTATTACAAATGTTATAATAATGAAGTCATTTTGACAAAGCTATTATATTAAATACTCTTTCTAACTCCATTTCGTTATATAAACTACGGAGAAATAATAAAGAAAAAGAAAAAAAACACAAAGATAGTTTGAATTTATTAAAACATGTGTGTTTTGTCTTAAAAAACAAGCTAAGTAAATACAATGATACTTTTATTAATTTTATAATATCATTCCCTCCATCTAAAATTAATTTTTCTGCTAATTATCATCACTCTTTAAAACCAAGGAAAGTAGAGAGAAAATTTAGCATTTAAGATAAGTTAAGCAAGCAATTACGATCACACCAATACCGAAAAATGGTTTAAGGAATTAAGTTATTCTACGAAAGGAGTATAATTATTTTATGTTTACTCCTTATAAATTAGTTGTCACCCTATTTCAACACTTCATAATGAAGAATAGATATAATGAACTGAACATCTATAAGTTTAAAATAAAATAATAACTCTTTATAAAAGTTGAGTAATTTTATTGTCTCTTCTCCATTCAATTTAACAAAGAACTTAATGAAAAGTTATTTAAACCATTAATACGGTAGAAAGAGACAACTTTATGAGTATGTAGCAAATGATTTGGGGATATATCTAATAATAGAGTTAAAAAAGCAAGCTAACTTAAAAAAAAAATACAGAACAAGGTACCTGAGTTTACTAAGAGGTGTAGTACCCAATTCTACATTGCACACAGGACAAACTTTCAAGTTTTCATTTGTAATCTTATCATATATGCACCTTTTACAAACTGCAAAATAGTAAAGGACAAGATTAGTTTTCACTTTTTTTTTGAAACAAGATTAGTTTTCACTTAGAACACAATCCATTGTAACATATTGAATTGAAGGAAAAATGCATCTCCATCATAGTAAAGGGCAAGGTTAGTTATCACTTAGAACTTCTACATTTGGATAAAAAATCTTAATTAATTATTATCATCCACATATATACTCTCAATTACATACTTTGTACTATTATCTCATTTTACTTGCAAGACAATCGAGTACATAACAATAATAAAACATATTATAAAGAGAGAAAAATAGCCTATATGGGCTGGGAGAAAGAGGGTTATGATCAATACAAAGAAATACTTACAAGTGTGGATACATTCATTGATAGTGGTTGCTTCAATGAAGGGTAGTTTGCAAAGAGGACATGTTATACTCGACTGTATTTTCTCCATTCGTACCTCTTTCACCTCGTTATCACTACTCATCTGCACAAAATTCTAAATGTTATGCTTCTTAAACAAAAGTGAAACTTAATTTGTATATTTACATAATGAAATATTTTCAAATTACGCTTAATTGTTAATAAATAAAGTGCAATTTACATAAAAGGGTTTTGGACCCTTCGGCTATGAATATGGATTGTCTTACATGGAAAAAGCTAAGATTTATTTAGCTATTTCAATGATTGTAAAGTTTGTTGTTGAGTTCGGGGCATATATCTTATTCCAAGTATTTCGATCTTGAAAATGGTAACATAACATGAAACTAACACAGTTAACATATTAATAAGCATTGGTAAGTATTGTAAAGTATCATTCGATAATACTAACTATAGAGAGTGTTTTTTGTTTTTTTTTTTTTTTAAAAAAAAAAAATCAAAGCAATATTGCCTCTTGAAAGTTTGATTGTTTTTTAAAGGTTAAAAGAGATAATTTTTTAGTGTTTGTAATTTAACCACGCCCTCAAGTTTTAGCTCAACACCCATGAAATAGCTCATTAAATTAAATGAGCATAAATAATAGTAAATATTTTAAAGGATACAGTATTTTAGACAAATTAAACACTACACAATCTAAACCAATAACAAAACTAGAGTAATGTAGAATAATTGATCGGAGTAGTTAACTATTAGAGATGATAAATATGTGCAACACTTATAATTAAGGGGAGGAACTTTGTTTAAAAAAAACTCTTAATTACCTATATACCACAACTCCAAATCGCCTAGTCATGGGTACAAGTAAGTTGGTTGGACTATAGTGATAATGTGTATATGTGGGTTACCCACCTCTAACCCAATTCACAATGGAAGTGCTTCAATCAACATAACAATAAACAATTATTGTATATAACCAAAGTTGGGGGAAAAAAATTAAGCCTATTCCTAGTACTTCAATGCATCAGAAATCAGTATAATTTTGCTTCAAATTTCATAAATTAAAACAATTAAACGTAAATTGATATAAGATATTTCACAACCTAGTGAAATTGCTGGCTATTTTCTCTCTTTCGCTACCATTAATTTTCTTCTCCTTTCTCCCCTTCCTTTTTCTCTCCTCTTCTGGCTAGGGATATCTATTCGGTTTTCGGTTTGGATTTAGGACAAATCCAATCCGATCCGAAATAAAATTCGGTTTTTGATTTTAAAATCCAATCCAATCCGAATTTCTCATGAATCTAATCTAAATTAAAATTCGGTTATTTGGATCTGATCCGAAAATCCGAATTATAAAATACATTGCAAATTTTTTGGGACTAAAGTGATTATAAAAATTGAAATATGCAATTATATACACAGTTGTACATGATTAATACAATATTGAAAGCATAGTTTTACATAATTTATACCAATGCAATTATCAAAATAATTTTACATGATTAATATAAAGTATCCTTATTTGTAAAAGCATGGTTTCATGTATTTCAGTTAATTCCGGTTTTTTGGATCCAAACAAGGTTAATCCGATCCAATCCGAAAATACGAATTTTTAAAAATTTCCATCCAATCCGATCCGATTTAAATTTGGATCCGATCCGAATTAATAATTCAATTTGGATTGGATTATTGAATTTCGGTATTTATCCTAATAATGGACACCCCTACTTCTGGCTTATTCAATTAAACTCGATTAAAATTATTTTTTAAGGATTATTTAATTTTTAGTGTTGAAAACTTTTAATTCTGCGGTCAACAAAAAATAACCCCAAGATGCTTAAATTTGATATAAGGAGGGATTTTTTTAAAATATACTCATTTTTTGTGAATTTCTTCAAAAAAATTTGCTAAAACAATGAATTTTCAATTAAAAAGAACATCTTTTTTTTAAAAAAAAAAATTTACAAAGTAGAAAAAGTCAACAAAATAAATAAATGAATCCCTGAATTCTAGTCACTTGGTAGGTAGGGGATCGTAGCTTAATGTTCACTATGTGTTAATTCTAGTCATGAGACATTGACACTTATGCAATTGTTTTGTTTTTCCCAGCCATAATTCATTTTTTTCTTTTCTTTTCATATCTTCGAACCTGTGGGGGATTCTTGGAAGTTCTTTATATAAAAACAAGAGAGAGAAAAACAAATGAGAGGGAAAAGTCCCACATTAGTTAGGAGAGAGGGTTTTTACCTTGTTTATATATTGTAGTTCTTTAGCATTACTTAGTTGAGTAAGTGGAAGGTGGGTATTATACCATACACACACACGCACGTGTGTCGAGTCGGGTCGGTTTAGGCTCGGGCCTCAGGACTCGTGGACTTGGGGTCTTAGGGAATGCGATGTGCGGGCTTGGGTGGACTGTGGGCCCTCTATCTTTTTGGAGAAATTTTATTTCCTTTATTTGTTGATAGAATATTCATAAGCATTTATTCAGGTTTTCACTATTGGGATTTTTTAACTGTTGGGGATTTATTCAGCCATGATATCCTTGATTATAGCTGACTTACACTCCCTTGATTGTTGCTCTTGATTGATCGAGTCAATCTGCAAGGTATTTTTGGCTTCTTTTTTGCTAGAAATTTTCTCCCTTCTGCCTATATATACTCAGTCTTCTTCAGCCAACAACACACAACAAAATCGCATTCTCTCTTCTCTAAAATTGCTAAACACAGGTTTTAATCTCTCTGTTTTTTGGGCAAGTGTATGTTCTGAATTCTAATTGGGTTTTTGAGTGCACATAAACTTCGGCATTGTGCTTATCTTGAAGGGCGACCGCTTCACGTCTACTAAACCGGGAGGTGGCACGGAATTTCTTTTAGTTCAGTGGTTCGCCACGACATGGCTACTATCAATTTCGTTCACGCAACAAGAGATAAGTAATCATTGTTTAATTACTTATAGTATAACAGATTAAGGGTGCACGGTTGTTCATTTAGCGTAGCAGTATGTCGGAAGTGGGAGTGGCGGCAGAGATGTGGAGTTGTGCGGTTGCTGATGTTGTTGTGGTTTGGTACGCGGAGTAGGTTGTAATTGATGGGTTGTGTAGACACCTAAAAATGTCACTCCTAAACCAAACCCGATAATGAACAACCTTTCATTGCCATTATTAGTCCGGTCGATTATTTAATCTCGAGAGTGCTTAAAATCCATATTAAGTCAAACATAGCCTGCAAATCAGTCAACAAATTAAATCAGTCCAAACATTTAATTCAAACATAGTTTAATCCACATTTAAACCCAAACCCCTTTTAATCCATTTCATATTATTTATTAATTGACCCCGACTAATAAATATGTAACCCTAAACCTATGTAAACGCGAAATAGCTAAAACGACACACAATTATTCTGTACTTAATTGTTAAGCAAAATATAAAAAAATGAATTTGGACGGGATTTTGAAAAAGGGAATTGTCGTGTCACGGCAGAAATGTCGCGCCACGACGATATCTGCCGTGTCACGGCAAATAGTGCCGTGTTGCGGCAAATTTTGCCATGACGTGATAAATTTTTAGTGTTTCTCCGCGACTTTAGACACCTGATTGTGTCTTCCCAAATACCAAACCCAGTGATGAGTACCTTTTTACGTCATTTATTATCGAGTAAGGTGAAAAGTTGAAGAGTCTCATGAATTTCCCTCTTCGAACCTTTTCAAAATTTTTTAAATTCATTTATTTCGTGTCCTATTTATGAAAAACGTCCAAATTAATTTATTTTGGTTCATAATCTAGGTCCAATAGTTGGTGTAGTTGGATGGGGCTTGAAAAGAGCTTTCCAACAATGTATTATAATCCCAAATTCAAGTTAACGAAGAACTTATGGCCAAAATACTAAACTAAGCCCAAACTGAGCCTTATATGCGGACCCAATGATCATGTAGAGGGTCCATTTATCTTAACTCTATTTCTAAAATCATTAGGATTTATTAAAATTTTCTAGAATTATCTAGAAGGTTGTTGTGAGTCCTAAATCCATTAGGATTGATTATTAGTATCTAGAATCTTCTAGAAGGTTCTAATTTATTCTCTTTTTGAAAAGATAAAAACTAACAATTTTATATCGGATAAAACATATGTTTTTAATAGATTTAATTATGATAAAATAAGGAAAAGTACAGATATTTGACTAACCCAATTTGATTGGAAGTTGGAATCCGTACGGATCTTATCTCCTGAAAAATATAGCACAGCGATGCAAATATCGCGACGCGATGACTCCATCGCCACGTGATGAAATTTGTTTTACTCCGAGTCGGATTCTGACTCTTTTCTGATCTTTTTGGTCGTTTTTCTCTATAACTAGAAGACATTTTCTGATGCGGGAGCATCCTTGAAACCTACAAATTATATGGCTATACGATTCTTTTAGTGGCATTTAAGGCTCAATCAACATTTTGGATGAATTATCTTTGTTATGATGTGGTTTAGGTGAATTAGAGCAATCTTTGTGTCTTATTTTTACAATTGATGGTTGAAGATGAAACATGGAAAAAATGATGAGGAAAAAAAGCTTTTCCTTGGTAAAAAAAAATTCAGCACTCAAATTCAATCATCTATATCTTCTTTGTTACAAGGAACTTTCAAGTGATTCAAGTTGGAAATGAAAGTAGAGTTCAAGAGCTTTCCAACGACAGGTCACATGCCAAATTTGAGCAAGAAACGAAGAAGTTATGAACGTTTGAAGTTGAGCTGTCCAGGCAGTCGCGAGGAGCGCCCGCTCCCCTGCTCTTAAAGGCGTCAATTGAAGTCTCAGAAGTGAGGAGTGCCCGCTCCTACCCTTGAGAGCGACCGCTCCCGATGCCCTATTTCGAGCGACAAAATTCCTTTCTTTTGTGCTTCTTTTTACTATCTTTTAATCTTGGCCTTTCATTTGTAATCCAAGGGGTGTAATTTAAGAACTTTAGGGTTATTTGTAAAGCCTTTAAATGGGGCTAAGCTTTCTTTTGGGGGGAACTTTTCTTAATTTTGAAATCAATGAGATTTTCTCTCTTTACCCATAATATTTGTGATTATTTGCTTTCTTTGTGATTGCTACTTGTAATATTTGTGGTTACACCTTAATGCTAGCTTTACTTTGTGTTAGCTTTGATTAAGAACCTCTATTTCATATATCTTGGTGATTGTTGAAATAGGTTTATCTTAAATTGTTGATTTAAAATTGTTGTTACTTGATATTTTCCCCTTTTTATTTGTTTTTCTTGGTTATTTCTTATCATTTTCCTCCGTTTTCATACACCAAGAATCATCATCTCTTCTCCCTCTCTAAGCTAAAGCTTATTGTTTTATTCTTTCTTTTGATTTTCTAAGTCTAGCCTAAACAAATAAAACACATATATCCTTGATTCTTCTTTAATTAAGCACGATTCCACATTCACGACATTTGAATACACCTTGCCAAGCTCGTAGTTGTCTTATACCTCGACGAGAGAGGTTGATAATTCCGAGGGTTTGGTCCCAAATCCATATTTCAATTATTATTATTATTTGATTTAATCTTTATAGAAGTTTACTAACGTGTGTATTATTTTGATAGAAAGAGGTACGAGGCTTCAAATTGAGTAATTCAATTGCTCTATTCCTTTAGAAATCATGCTTAGCATATTATTTTGATTCTTAGTATCATGTTAGGATGCTTTTATTGATTCCTAGTAAAGATAAAACTTTGATTTTTATTAGTGACATGCTAGGGTTTGTTATTAATCATGTTAGTATCATGCCTAGGATCTTGCTAATATTACTTTGAGAATTTATTATGATGATGATGATTGTTGTGTCAATTATAATTATATGTTGCTTGGTTATTCATGATTTATTGTTATTGCTTGATCACGCCCCTTTTCTTGCATGTTTAAAGGGAATTTTTACTTGAAATTACGCTTAATAAGATAATTAATAATTTGATTTTAGGTTAATATTATTTTAATTCAAGTGATCGCCAATAATAGGTTTATTTGGGCATTAATAATCAATCAACGTAAATTAAATATGCTTAGGATTAATTTATTGTATGTAAGTTGATCGGAAAGCGCACATGAATATCATAAGAATAAAGTAGAGGCCTATTTAAGGCGGGTTCAATCTCTTTTAGGTTAGATTCATACCATCATCCCCGAATATCCAGTCAAGGCTCCGGACCACTATGGAGTTAGCAATATCTATGACCGTGAATGGGGTGTAACCTTCACACCCGTGGACGGTTTACAAGTTCTTAAAACTTGTTATTGGCGACTCTTTTACTCTAGCTTCTTTCCCTTTAGATGTAATACTCCGTAATTTTATGTATTTTTATAATGTATTTAAGTATTCATAAAACGTATTTTTAAGGGCTTTTAATGAGATAAAGTATTTTATTACCGAGTTTTATAAAAGTAAAATATAATATGGGCTAAACGTTCATTAATTACTTGGACTCGTTTAACTATTGTATGTAAACTATTCCTACATACTTCTATTAGACCTACCCATTTCATTTAAATAAGTCTAACTCATTTATTTGAACCCTTGTGGGTCAAATATTCCATAACTCAAGCCCATTACTTATTAAGCCTAAAAGTAATCTCTACTCCATACTCTATAAATATCCCTCAAACCCCCAAAATTTCTCACACAAAGAGGCTTAAAAATCAGATTTATTTGGGGGTAAGTACTCTTATATTTGTTTTCCTTATTTTCTTTTATTTTTCTTTCTTTTCTCTTTATCTTATTTTTCTTTTCTTTTCTTTCTTTCCTTTTCTTATTCTTCCTTTCTTTCCTGGTATGTTTGGGAGTTTTGACAGGGGGAAAACTAGGTCGTTGACTAATTTTCCCTGAGCCAAACAAAATTTATAATCACTTAACAAACTTAAATACAAGTATAGAGGAAAATCAAGGGTCGAACCACTAGGAACGGTTATGCATTGTTCAAGTGCTTTCAATTGTGCGCCTAAACTAGGTTGAAGTTGAAGGTGAATAGGTAACACTAACAGCTAACAAAACAAACAACCAAACAAATAAAACGCTAGGGAATGGGGATCAACAAGTAATCATGACAATTGCAACAACTTGGGAAAAACATGTCAATCAATGGTTGTGAAGACTAATGATAAGAGCTATCAATTGGAATCAAAGAGCTATCTCCTAATCGTTAAACTAGTGGTCTATACAAATAACAAACTAGGAGAATCACAATCCAAACCAATCGATAATTGCAATTCCTAAATCAATGGTCCGTATCATTAAAAATTACAATGCACTGTAGCATAATTCTCAAGGCCTAATCAAAATACACACATGCAAACTTACATTAATCACTTAACTTAACCATCAATTACATAATTCCCAAATTAATCACAATCAATCAATCATACACTTTACACCTAATCCCTAGCAAAACAACTACTCAATAATCATCATCTAATCAACAAACAAGTAAAGAAATCAAGAATCAACAAAATATGAAGAACAATTACACTAATCAAGAATCAAACATCGAAATCAAATCAAACAAACATGAAATTAAACAAATCAATGAAATGAGATAGAGTTAGAAATTCTCATTGATAATAGAGAAGATCTTTAATACAATTGTTACCCTTGTATCATCAATCTCTCAAATTACCATTGAAATCTCTCACTTTCTTTCTCTAAATCTACTCCTAAACTAACCATAAAACTAGAGAGAGAAACTCTTAAATAAGCTAAAATTATGATGAAATAATGTCTAAAAAATCCCTACAAAAATCGGTTGAATAAGCATTTATAAGAGGCACAAAAACAAAAATGAGCGAAACCGGAAACCCGAGGTGGCACGCCTTCGCACAAGGCTGTGCGCCCGCGCACTTTCGATCCTGGTTTTTTCGACTTCTTTGCAGCCTTGTGCGCTCGCAAATGAGTCTTCGTGCGCGCTCGCAAGGGCTTCATGATAGTCACTAAGCATGGCAGATTCAAATAGACTTGACGGTGGGTTCAACACTGTGGTTTCATGAGAGCGCGTCTTGAGAGAACAAGAGCTAGAACTTGGAGCATGCCACTTTCTTATATTTTGAGCTTTCCCAATGCCATTCTTCTAACTTAGTAAACCACCAATATCAAGACCCGAACCTCGTACAATACCTACAACCACAAAAAGAGAGCAAATAAAGGAGAAAACAACCGAAAAACCATAAAAACACAAAATAAGAGAGAAAAGGGAAATTAAAGAGAAAATGCATAAAACTAAGTATTTATTAAGAAAGAAAGCTATGAAAAGAAGGTAAAAACAACCTAAAAGCTCATCAAATGAGTGCTATAAATGGCACTCATCAAGTTTCATTCGTGAAACTTCTTCGTGGATAGCTTCATGCATGTCCCAAGTTGCAGCTAACCACCCACCTCACGCTGCCACATCATCATCACCGACGGCACCCACCTCCGGTGACCTCCCACCAAACGCTGGCCAACCAAGCTCTCTCATCCTTGCGTAATTAATTTTTATATTATTATATAATTTGGTTTTGATTTTGGTGGTTAAATTATTACTAGCATGTTTGTAATTATGTTTTGATGATTAAAGATTGCTGTAAATTTTTGAGTATAAAGTGTTTTACTTTCAAGTTTTAATAAAGTTAAAAGCTAGAATTTTAATTATAAAAAAATTGATTTTTAGGGTTCTAACTCACAATTGATTTAGGGGTTTTATATACCTATTGATAGTAATTGGTTATAAAAAGCTTAAAGATTATATTTTTATGGAGTTTTTAAGGAGTTTATATGAAATTAATATTGCTGGAATTTTATTTAAAGCATTACAAATTTGTTTTTAGAAAGAGGGTTTAATTACCCATAAGTAGAGAATGTTTTAATTGGTTTTAATATAATTTTCAGATTTATTTGAGGAGTTTAAACCTTAAGAACGAAGTACGCTGGAATTTTTATATAAACACTATAATTGAGTTTTCACTTTGTGGTTTTAAATATTCACTTAAAGAAAGAGTTTTAAAAGTTTTAAACCAAAATTTCAGCTTATCAGAGAGGTTTTAAAGTGTTTAAAAGTTGTTGGAAATTTGTGTAATCAAGGGATTAATTGAGTTTATATACTTGGTATTGTAAGAGACTTTAAGTTTGAGTATTTCTAGCATTGTGGCTAGTTGGAAAAAGGATCTAAGGTACGTATGCACATAGGACGTTGTAATTATGCGTAGTACCATGTTAGGAAGTTAAATTTGATATCAAGCATGAGATTAGTATCATGCTAAGTTGTTGTGATACTTGAATTGATTGATTGATTATCCATGTCTTATATCTAAGCATGTGAGTATGATGGAATTGTTATTATGAGCTTGATACAAGTTGAAAGTAATTGAATCATGTTATATTATTTATTATTTATCATCAAAAAGGCATGTATTTAATAAGCAAGGCTTATATATGTTTTAAAGAGCTAAAATTATATTTATTGAGCATGATTCATGATTTTATTCTCACCCATTTATTATTGGAGTCGAGTCAAGAAAGCTAGTTTATTTATTTACTCACTCACATAAGTGGAGATTGAGTCAAGGAAGTTTAATATTGCATTTACGCACCAAGGTAGTAATCGTGCAATTTTGTGCACAAAACTAGGCATGAAACCTTAATTAAAATAAATAGTGCGTGCTCACTAATTAATTGAAGAATGAAATTGAAGTATGTGTTGATTATTGTTATGTTTATACTTCATTGATTTGTGAGTCATCACAAGTTAAATTGGTAAATCACGTAAAGTGTAAGAGGATACGCACCAAAACTCTCGGAACACATATCCCTTGGAGTATGAACGTATGGAGGGAGTTATGGGGTTTTATATTTAACCATAGCTTCTACAGGGGTCCAGGACACTGTACTTTCATTTATTATTATTATTATTTATTATTTATTATTATTATTATTATTATTATTATTTTTTTTCATTATTATTATTATTGTTGTTATTATTATTATTATTATTATTATTATTATTATTATTATTATGCACTGGAAGTCCGTCACAAGGTACTCACTTGGTTAGCTCCCAAGTAAGGGGTCCCTTATTATTAAAAGATAGTTAAGGAAGGAAACCCGTTCGATGCGTTATCTAAAACTATATATTAATAAATTAAAGTAGAGTTAAGAGTCAAAGGTAAGTTGACTTGTGTTGTATGGTAAGCATGTTTTATTTAATTATTTATTGTCTATTACTAGGATATTCATGTTAGTATGATTATTCCTATTGGTGCATATGTACTCATCTTTTGCTGATTCGTACTTTGTTGTTTATGTTTGGCTTTTCTTTGGATTGACCCTACTATGACCCATTTATATGGCGAGTCGTGAGGTTGAAATAAAGAGAAGTACAGGTAGAAAGGGCATATCAAGCATGATGGGATTGAGTGAAGAAAGTTATAAGTTTTTGTTTATTATTTATTGTATTGAATTATTTATGTAATCATTGACACTAACATTAAATATTGTTTTAATAATTTAGTTTGGTTTTAAAAAGGCCTTTAATGGTTCCAAGTTATTGGATTAATGTAAGTTGATTTTATAGTTTGAGTTTGTTTTATTAAACTTTATTTTATTTGAGTTTTCGAAAGTTCGTCTTCCACCATGTGATTTTGAAAATAGTCTTGGCCGTTATCATGGTGGCGGTAATATTCTGGTTATTTCCTAATAATGACTTTTATTAAGAGTAAAAGAGTATTTTAAAAGGAGGAAATTTGAAAGGTATTACATTGGACGCCACTATGCTTAAATGCATGATCACAGTGCGGCTCAAAGTTGATGTTTGAAATATTCTCTACACCTTTTGGTGACTCCACTGGGGAGGATTTCTATTTTAGTTCCTAAAATTTATTTTGGCAATTGATTTATAATGAGTGGATGAGACTTGAAACATTATAGATATTCATTGTGTGTAATTTGATTAAAATTATGACATAAGCATAAAAAGGTCCGCATTGAAAAGTGATAGAAATGGTGTTCTTCGAACAAGTGTATTATTCCAATAGAGGGTTTGAAATATTAGAAAGCTAGTTATTCAGTGTGGTCAAGTGATCGGAATGCCTAGTTAGAGGCCGATTCTGATCTGTATTATTAATGTATAACTAACATTACAGTTAATCTCGACTGAACCCTTCGGGTCACACCCAAGCAACTAACGATCCAACATGATGAATTAATCCGGAAGGAATTAATGAGTCGCTCGAGTTTTATGAACATTAACGTCGGATATCGATCTAAGAGTGTCGAGAACGAGCGTCACAAGTCGAGTCGAATTAATAAAAGACGAAACGGTAAAAATCAATTAATTAATCAACAATTACCAAAATACCCTAGCATCGGAATGCCCCGAGCAAACCGAGTGCTAGGGGCAATGGTGTTAGCATGCGCACCGCACCAAGGCAAAGGTGCTAGGTGCGCATGGCTAGCAGGCTGCTGGCGCATTGCTAGCAGCAACAACGCTCACAAGCAAGCAGTAGCCCGCATTGCGTGCGTGGCTTGCTGCGCGCATGTGTGGGCTGGTGCGAGGCCAGCACGCTACTGCTGGCGCGCCAAGCAAGAAGCACATAGCAGTAGCCCGCTAGCAAGCGTGGCGTGCTTACTGGGCTGCGTATGCTAGCGACCAGCCAGCAGCCCAACCAAGGGGCTAGGCGCCAGCAAGGTAGCCTGGGCTCCAAAGGCTGGGCGCGCCACGCGGCGCGAGCTGATTTGGGCCGAGTGAGAGGTGAGGGGAGGTTTGTGGGAAGCTTGGGGAGGAAGGAAATGGTCCCCTCCCCTTGTATAGTCCTCACCTACCCTCTCCCTCCTTGTTGCCACTTGTTGATTAATTATTGTTTTGCTATTTTTCTTTTGTTTTTGAAATACAAATAAAATGAAAATGATTTTTACTAACTCTCCCACATTGATGGGAGAGTGGAATGTTGTTTTGGAATTCTCTATAAATACCCATGTATTGGGACTTGAGAATTCCACTTGAGTTGTAACTCAAAAGGCATCTCCATAATAGTTAGAAAACCTTTAAGTTCACATAAAACTAGTTGTTTTTGGTCCGAACTCGGCTAAACTCCGAGTTAGAGACAATTTGGGTCGTTGTTGCGGGTGGACTATTGTTGGAGGTCTACGCACTTGAGAGACTCAGCTTTCGAAGTAAGAGCTCGTTGGAACGAGCGAACCACGCATCAAGGGTAAGATGGTGTTTTCACTTTATATTGTTATTATGTCTTTTAGTATTAATTTTGAGCGGGTCTTGAGGTCAGGATTTGTTCCGTGGAAGTCGGACTTTCCAAAACCCAACAGCGGTATCGGAGCCTTGCTCATTTATTTTTGTAACTAAAATTTTCAAGGTGTTTAAAATGGATTTAATTTCTGGTTGTTGTTGGTAATAAGATTAGTACCTCGATTTTATTAATTTTAATCTCGTTTTATTTAGAATTTTGGCTCCATAACCCATATTTCGCCCAACACTAGTGAATTTTGGAAGGAATCGATATTCTGGAAACATTCTTATCCTTTCAGGTTTGCAAAAAGCCAAATTCTGCTCAGAAATGCCTGTTTCAAGGGATTTTTCATTTTGACGAAAATTTTTAAATCTTTAAAACCTTGAATCTTAATGGCATATTGTAGGGAATATTTTATGCATCCCACACTTAAGCCCACTGTGATCATACACTTAAGCATGGTGGCGTATAAAGGGAAGGAAGCTAGAGCAAAAGAGTCGCCAACAAATTTTAGGAACTTGTAAACCGTTCACAGGGTGAAGGTTACACCCCTTCACGATCCATAAGATCGCTAACTCCATAGTGGTCCTGAACCATGACTGGATATTAGGGGATGAAGGTACAAATACAACCTAAAAGAGATTGAACCTGCCCTAAAAATAGGCCTCTACTTTATTCTTTTCATATTCATGTACGCTTTCTAACTAACATATAATCATTAAGTTAACCCTAAACCTGTTTAATCTATGTTGGTTAAATATTAATGCACAAAAAAGTGTATTGTTAGCGATCACTTGACTTAAAATCATAGTAGCCTAAATAAAATTATTAATTATCTTATTAAGCGTGATTTCAAGTATAAATTCCCTTTAAACTTGCAAAAGAGGGCGTAATCAAGCAATAACAATAATATCAAGCGACATATAATTATTAATAAATTATATATAAAATATTCGTAAATTAACAAATAATATGAAAATATTCGTAAATTAAAAAATTATATGAAATAATTCGTTAATTAAAAAATAACGTAAAACAATTCGTTAATTAACAAATAACGTTAAATTATATATATAATTTGACTCAACAAATCATTATCATAATATCAATCTCATCAAAGCATAATAACGTTAACAAGATCTTAGGCATGATACTAACATTATTAACAAATTATGGCATGTCACTAAACAATAAAGATCAAAGATTTAGCCCTAACATGATACTAACATGATATAAGAAAATAGGAAGCAACATAAGCATGATACTAGAAAGCAATAAATAACATCCTAACATGATACTAGGAATTAATATAATCTAAACATGCTTTCTAAAGATATAGAGCAATAAAATTATTCATTTTGTTGCCTCGTATCTCTTTCTATCAAAACAATACACACGTTAGTAATTTCAAGGAAAATATTAAATCAAATAATTAATTTAAATAATTGAAATAGGGATTTGGGACCAAACCCTCAGAAATTATGAACATTTTACGTCTAGGACGAAGGAAACTTCGAGCTTGGCTATGTGTATTTAAGTCTTGTGATGGATGTATGGTGTTTTTGAAAAGGCAAGCTTAAAAAGAGGGAGAAAGAAAGAATAAGCTTCTAGCTTAGAGAGAGATAAAGAATAGAAAGATGATTGTTGATGATCGTTGATGAGTGAAAACGGGGAAATACGACCCTATTTATAGAGAAAAATCGACCGTAAACGATAGAAAAGAGTCAGAATTCGACTCGGAGTAAAACTGGTTCTATCGCGATGCGATAGGCCTATCGCGTTGCAAAAGACTCATCGCAGCGGGATGTCGCGGATATGATAAAAATGTTGTACGAAGCCTTTTTCCCAATATAATTAGGTAATTAGATTCCGTAATTATCACAATTAAAATTAGTTTTATCATCAAAACAATTGTTTTATACTAAATTAAATTCATTATCTTTTCTAAATAAAATAAAAGTATAATTATTAATCCTAATTCCACTAGAACTTAAAAATAATTTTAGATTATTCTAGAAGATTAAAGTCAACCCTAATGACTTTAGGAATAACAATTAATGGGCCTTCCACTTGATCATTAGGCCGTATATAAAATTCATTTTGGGCCCAATTTAGTATTTTGGCCTTAACGTCCTCATTATTTATCGGAATTGGGCTTATAATATATCGTTGGAAAGCTCTTTACAAGCCTCGTCCAACTACACTATTATTAGACCCATATCATGGACCAAACTAAACTGGACTGGACATTTTCATAACAGGGTACAAAAAGAAATATTTTGGAAAACAGAAAGAAGTATTTTTTTATTAAAAACTAGTGCATCACGAGACTCTTTGACATTTCACATCGTTTGATAATCAATGACGTGAAAGATATTCATCACTGGGTTTGGTTTTTGGGGAGACACAATCAGGTGTCTACAGAAGCCCCCACTTTGACTAAGTTTGGAGAAACGTAAGTTTCGAAAACAAAAGTCAAAGTAGCGATAAGGACGGAGAATGATTCAGATTGTTTTGCGATCCTAAATCATTCTTGTAACGCCGATACCTGCAAACTAGCGTTAGTTTAAACTGATAAAATAGTTAAGAAACACGTATCTTGCACCGTCGAGTACACGTCTCCAGTGTAACCGATTTTACTACTGCATTTGTGAAGACCTTTCTCAAGCCACGGGATATCGCCGAAGACCGCTCCGCTTGTAGTTGTCTTCATTTTTTTCTGTGACATTCCTCCGCAAGCTAGGGAACACCATCGAAGATTGCTCTGCTTGTAGAGATCTTCTGTTGTTTTATGACCATCTTCCGCAAGCCAGGGAACATCGTCGAAGATAAATCTGCTTGTAGCCATCTCCCATTTTTATGACAACCTTCCGTCGTCGAAGGTGACTCTGCTTGTAGTCATCTTCAGTTGTTTGTGACAACCCTCCACATCTTAAAGAACGTCATCGAAGACCATTCTGCTTGTAACGATCCTCACTTTTGTTATTGTAACAGTCTTCCACATCCTAGGGAACATAGTCGAAGATCTGCTGCTACATCACGAGCTATTTTCTTGAATAATGGTGACAACCTTCACAATCATAGCGAATGTCGTCGAATACCGCCTCATCACGAACCGTTCTTCTCAAATCTGGATGACGACTTCCACAATCATAGCGAACGCAGTCGAAGACTGCCCTACTCGTTCTATCTTCTCAAATCTAGGTGGCAACCTTGACAATCTTAGCGAAAGCCGTCGAAGATCGCCCATCTCGTGCTATCTTCTCAAATCTAGGTGTCAACCCCCACAATCTTAGCGAAAGCCGTCGAAGGTTGCCCATCTCGTGCTATCTTCTCAAAACTAGGTGACAACCCCCACAATCTTAGCGAAAGCCGTTGAAAATCGCCCATCTCATGCTATCTTCTCAAATCAAGTGACAACCCCCACAATCTTAGCGAAAGCCGTCGAAGATCGCCCATTTTATGCTATCTTCTCAAATCAAGTGATAACTTCCTCAATCATAGCGAAAGCTATCGAAGACTGCTTCATCTTGAACCGTTCTTCTCAAATCCAAGCTAGAGACCCTTTTGATCCTAGAGCCTCCTATTAAAGACTTTTTCATCTTGAGTCTTCTTCTTGTCTTTACTCCTAGGAGTAATTGACCTTTCCTTCTTTGGAAAAATCATTTTAAGAACCATATCTAAGATTCTTAAAGTCTTCAAATTGATTTGAAGAAATCTCCCATCCTAGGAATTCTTTGTGATTATAATCAATCACTACTCAAATGTTCTAAATCAATTTTCAAATCTGCTTCATTTGATCGTCATCAGGCCGATCATCAATCAAATTGTAATCGAGATGACTACTAATCAAATATCTATCAATTGCTTAAATGCTCATCAAAAGGCTCTAAAGGATTAGTCACAGTCCAACCAATCTAAGTTGTTAGACCATCAAAGGCTAACGCGGCCGAATCAGAGCCATCGCGCAGCGACAGGTCTATCTCGTTGCGTTGTTTATGTCGCAATGTGCTTGAATCCAATGTCAGAGCTTTTTCAACTCGTTCATTTGCGCTTAATCAAATTGCCTCTTAGTGTACCTGTATCTTTATTATTTTGGACTATAGGACTTTGCTCATGTTTTTCTTTGGGTTAACCTAAGGCCTGCCGTTTTTGACTCATTATGTTTGGTTGACTTGAGGTTGACTCAAGGTTTAGTGTATTTGACTCTTTATGTGACTTAATGTGTTTTGATTAACTCGACTTAATGTGTTGTGACATGACATGACTCAATGTACATGACTCGTGTGTGCTTTGTATTGTGTTGTGCTTGCGCGACTCGAAAATGCAGAAAAAACAAAAATTTTGCGTCATTTTTGTGGAGGGTACAGACTTTCTCCCGAAAAAGAAAGATGCGAAAAAAGATCAAGTGTGTGTTTGCGGTGCATGTTGAATGAGCTTAGTCAAATGTATGCATTGATGTTGTATCTCATGGTGCAAGGATTATAACATCCTAGACTATCCTAGTTTATGACTCGATGATGAAAGTATTTGGGTAACTTAGGCATGGAGGCTAAGTACTTCATACTTTGTAATGTAATGATGGTTATGATGATGAGTGATTTTGATATGACAAGGCATGCTTCAACGTTGTGTTAAGATTTCATGACAAAAGGTTCCTATGGGAAGGTTTATTTGGCCATGTATCTGTGATGTGTGTGTGAAAGTGACACTAAAGTTATGCCGTAAAGGCTAAGTGTGTGGAAATATATTTTGAGAAGAGCCAAATAATGGTGACTCTTAGGGTGGGTAGGCTAATAAAGTAGGGATCAAGCCCCCAAGTCTAGCTCTAAATGGATAAGGATGAGCATTGGAGATCCATTGATATGATCATGTATGAATGTAAATATGAATGTGAATGCATTTTTATAATAACCGCACCCCAATATGAGGTTGCCTACGTAGCCTTTAGGAATCAAGCTGAACGTAGCTCTAGCCGAACCTCGCACAAGTCTGTGTATACTCAAATAGGTCTTTTAAGGGTTGTAACGTGGTTGGGCTAAAGGTTGAAGAAGAAGAAGGGGATAAAGGCTCAAGACCCTAGATAAGCCCCCAAGGTGTGCAACCTTGCTTTTGAATCTTTGTATTTGTATGCTTGAGGTTTTTTACTTTTGAACTCTCTTTTATTTATATTTTTTCTCTCTCTTTTTTTTTTTTGCTTTTGCATTTTTTTTTATTTTGATAGGTGTGGGCAATCACGATCCTGCAGTCTGTCACTCACTTAGCATTCATGTTTCTTAGGCACGGTACCAAGCACTCGATATGAGATGCAATCTGAGACGTGTTTATATCAAAGATATGTTCTTATCGATAACATTGGAACACTTTCCCTTTTGCACACTTTTATATTGTTATTTTAGTCTTTTGGAATTTTTTGTAAAATTACTCAAGCTTTTGTTCATTGAAGTCTACATAAGTTGCACACCATCCCGTCCCAAGGTTAGGAAGATATGGGTTGAAAAAAGAAAGGTCTATCGTTAGACGAGGCTCAAAGTGGTGTATCAAGAATGGATTGTATATTTGAAAGGTGAAAGTGATATAATATTGCTACAAGGGGTGCCTCAAATCACTGGTATATCTTGTGCTTAGTTCGGCATGGATTTTTTTTTTTTTTTATGATACAATGCAATGATCATATGCAAGAAAATAAATACTTATTTTATTAAAGGAAAAAAGAAAAATACTATAAAATAAGTCTAAGGAAAATAAAGGGTGTCTATGCTAGACTTATTGGGGAAAGGAAGAATAAAAAAGATAGAAAAAGAGGTCACGAAATCTTGTTGTTGAAGCCCGCCTTGTGTCTTGTGCTTTATTATCACTCGGTCTTCTTGCTAGCTGGACGTATGGGAAGTTTTTTTTACTATCAATCAAATATTGGATGGCCTCTTTTAGCTTCCAACAACTCTTAGTAGTATGACCCCTACCTTGATGGTACTTGCAGTGTGCATTTGGGTTCCAACTAGGCAACCTCCTTTCAGGTGCGAGATCTTAAATAAGTCCAATGGGAGTAATAAGTCCCTTGGCGTGGAGTAGATCGAAAGCTGTATCATAGCTCATCCTAATAGGGGTGAACTCTTACCTTAGTTGATTTTTAGGTCCTTGATTATCCATGGTTAAGACTTGATTGAGGTCAAAGGTACTAACATTGTTACTAGAGTAGGTGTGTTCGGAAGAAGAAGGATTGTCGTTCTTTTTCCTTTCCAGCCACTGTTGTTATTATTGTTAGTAGCTTTTTGTTTTGCAAGGTCATCGTCAATGTCAATGCCTATGTTATAGACGACCTTGAAAGTATTCAGGTTGTGTTGGTATTTCAAATTCTTTGAATACTTCTCTTGGAGGTTCTTGATGAACATCCTTACGTACTCTTTTTCAATAGGAACCTCTACCATCCTAGAGGAATTTTCTCTCCAGTTGTTAAAAAAGGAAGTCAATCCTTCGTTTTCCTTTTGCTTTAGCATCTCAAGTTCCCTATGGTCAGTTTTAACTTGAATGTTGCACTTGTATCTATCAATGAAAGTGTTTGTTATAGAATCCCAAGAAGAGATTTTCTCTTTGTTGAGGTAGAAGAACCATTGTTGACAAACAGTTTTTAGAGATAGTGAAAACAACGGGTGGAAAGCTTTCCTATCAATTCCCTTAATATTCATTATAGTTTCGAAAGATCTTAAATGAAAATAAGGGTTGTCCGTTGGCTTGAACCTAGGGATGTCGTTGGCATTGAATTTCTGTGGAAGAAGTTCCTTGTCCACCGAGACCCCTTGTGATCTAATCCCCTGAAATTTATAGTCATTGGAAATTTTGCTCAAGCTTTCTTCCATTCGCTCAAGCTGTTGTAGTTTCGCAGGGTCATTGACTTGAAGAGCGAGAGTTTTGAACATCTCGGTAAAGTTAGCCATGTTTAGTCTTAGTTCATTAACTTCTTCTTGAGATGCCATTTTCTTAGCCTTTATTCTTTGTCGAATCGGTGTATCAAAAAGTAAGACTTGGATGAAAGTGTTATCTTTGATTAGTCGCCCTTCTTTCCTTGACCAAGTGCTGTGGAAAGGGAAGTCATGGATGTTTATTGTTAGTTATTTTGACTCAAACTTGATTCAACATGCATAGATGGGAAAAGATCATGGAAGAATGAGGGAAATGATATGTGTGGAGTAAGAATGTGGAGGGTGGAAAGATGATGTAGAGAGATATGGAAGAATTAGGAATGGAGTGGACTCCCAACTCAAATGACGGAAAGAGCAACTCTCATGCATGAACCTAAGATATGGTCATGGTGTGAAAAGAGTATGTACAAAGTGTGTGAATACTTGTGGGTGTAAGTGACATGCTAAGACTCGTGTCATGACCATGGGACTAGACATGTGATTAGACTCAATTAAGGACTAAATACAACTTTTATTATTAATGAATTGATTAATTAGACTCAACGTGAAGACTCAGGCAGAGAACTAGACCATCGCGCAAACAATGGACCTGTCGCAGTGCGCCAGAGCCATCGTGACGTGATATTGCTATCGCGTCACGATGGACACTTGCGTGTCGCACCCCAGGTAAAACCTTCGCTCGTTACTGAAGTGTTAGTCTGAGCCTATTTCCATTGTTCTACCTTAAAAGGACAAGGCTATAGTCGTACTAACTCAGGTTTAGTCAATTTACTAGACTTTAATTACTCATATTAACTAATTAATTAATTAAGCAAAGTCCTTTAGTAATTAATTAGTTTATTTAGTGTAAACATACATAGATTATGCACAAGCAAAAAATGCACAAGTAGTCAAATAAGCACAATATGATGCAATGAGTTCGCAACCTAACCATGGCTCGAGTTCTCTAAAGTTCAAGGAATAGGTTAGTCAAAAGAGGGTCCATGGTTATGAGTCCAGATGCATCGCGCGGAAGCCTTACCTTTGGAAGGGTTGGTGCGTATGGATGGGACCCCACAAGTTAAACTTGTTTCCATGGTTTGGTGAATTCACAAACTCGGATGTACCCTTCGTTGCAATGAGCGTTCGATTGGCTAGATGGAGCGTGAATTCCTAGAGGGTTATGGACATATGTAGAACACATATGGGTTTCAAGAAAGAGAGAAAAACTCAATCAGGAAATAAAATCGAGCAAACAGTACTAGAACCTTGTCAAAGCAAGAAGGCAGATTTGGTATTGGAAGAACATGGCGCGAGACAACAGGGACCATCGCGAGGCGATAGCCCTGTCGCGTCGCGATATTGCTATCGCATCACGAAAGACCCATCGTACTGCGATGGGCATTGTTTTCTCAGCGCTAGTTCCAACATGTCTCAGCAGCTTTTTGTGTTGTTAGAATTTTCCAGTTTTCGCAGTATTTTTTTGATTCTAGTTGTAAAAGATATTTCCTAAATTTTCTATGTTTAAAAAGCCTATGTTTTTTATGCATTACGGATGGTCTTTCCGATGCAGAACTTTTTATGCTTATGCAATTAATGTCAATCAAAATTACACACATGAATACTTAGAACGTTTCAAGTCTCATCCACTCAATCTAAATTATTGCCAAAATAGATTTTAGGAATTAAATAGAAGCCCTTCCCAGTGGAGTCGCCAAAAAATGTAGGGAATATTTCAAGCATCCTACACTTGAGCCCCATTGTGATCATACACATAAGCATAGTGGCGTCCAAAGGGAAGGAAGCTAGAGTAAAAGAGTTGCCAACAAATTTTAGGAACTTGTAAACCGTTCACAAGGTGAAGGTTACACCCCTTCACGATCCATGCATGAGATCGCTAACTCCATAGTGGTCCTGAACTATGATTAGATATTCGGGGATAAAAGTACAAATCCAACCTAAAAGAGATTGAACCTGCCCTAACACTACAAAAAAAAATAGACATTTAGCAACTGATCAAATCCGTTGCTAGATTGTACTTTTCTGTCGCTAAATATAGGTAGCAACAAATTTTGAAAGGAATTACTCCGTTGGCAAAACTGCTGTCGCTAAATGAGACTAGCGACGTTTTATTTGTTTCCGTCGCTGAATTTAGCAACGGATTTTTATTTTCGTCGCTGGTATTAGGAACGGAAAAAAAAAATCCGTCGC
The DNA here is from genome assembly GCF_948465745.1 of Chenopodium album. Taxonomy (NCBI): domain Eukaryota; kingdom Viridiplantae; phylum Streptophyta; class Magnoliopsida; order Caryophyllales; family Amaranthaceae; genus Chenopodium; species Chenopodium album. The sequence continues at coordinate 34,591,477 of NC_137847.1, forward strand.
TCATATCAGCAACGGGAAAAACAAATCTGTTTCTAAATTTAGTAACGGAAAAAAAATATTTTGTGTCTAAAAGTAGATGTTACCAATTTGACCTCACTCGGGTCCACCCGACTCGGCTTTGCATGTAAGGATCCTTAAATCTCCAATCTCAATAATCTCTATAGGTAGGAGTTGAACTCCTGACCTCAAAGTCACATAGTGAAACTCTTACCAACTATACCAAATATTATTTGTTTACTTCTACACACATAATTGATAATAAGTGAAAAAAATATTAGAGACGGAATTTAAAATCCGTCTCTACTTTAGCAACGGATTTTCAAATCTGTCTCTAATTTAGCAACGGATTTTCAAATCCGTCTCTAAATTAGCAACGGATTTGAAAATCCGTTTCTAGTTTAGAGACGGATTTTAGTTTACATAATTCGTCTCTAAAGTATCGTTTTACATAATACGTTTCGAAAATAATTTAGAGACGCAATTAAAAATCCGTCGCTCATATCAGCAACGGAAAAAAAAAATCCGTCTCTATTTTAGCAACAGAAAAAATTCCATTTCTAATTTAGCAACGGAAAAAAATCCTTTTCTAATTTAGCAACGGAAAAAAAATCCGTTTCTAATTTAGCTACGGATTTTTAATTCCGTTTCTAATTTAGAGACGGATTTTTAAGTTCTGTCTCTAATTTAGAAACGGATTTTTTAATTCCGTTTCTAAAATAATTTAGAGACGGATTTCAAATTCCATTGCTAATTTAGAAACGGATTGAATTCCGTCGCTAGAATTCTGATTCTATATGGACAATTTTTTGTAGTGTAAAAATAGACATCTACTTTATTCTTCTCATATTCATGTGCACTTTCTGACTAACCTACTGATGAGCGTCGTTTATGGCGCACAAAAGAATAAGATTTAGGTTCATTTTCTGTATTTTCTTTCATCATTTTCATATAATTTTCTTAGTTTTTTTTTTATTTTCCATTTTTATAATTCACTTTGGTTCTCAATTAGTTTTTACGAGTTTTTCATATTTTTAGTCGATAATTCATAGTTTTAGTTTTAGTTTTATTTTGTTATGCTTTCTCTCTTTGTTTTATTTGTGTTTTGTAGGTGAATAATCAAGTCAATTTGCTCATTTTGGGACTGCCTTGCTCGTGGGAATCATCTCGGGGCTCGGGAGCGCGGAGTTTGATCAAGCAAAGAGAAGGAGCCAAGACCTCGTGCACCACACAGGGGTGCGCGCGCGCGGCACAGGGATGCATGCGCGCAGACCCAACTGTGCGCGGGCGGTTGGTGGGTGCGTGCGCACGGCCCTGTGCAGCCCTCTTCGCTCAATTTTTCTATTTATAGCTTTTGACTTTCTTTTTTATGACGATGGAATTTTTGTACTTGAGAGATAATTTTCTAGAAATAGTAGAAAGAGAAAGTAGAGAGAGAAGCTTAAAATTTACTTGTTTGTACTTGAATTTGATCTTAGATTTCAATTGGATCTTGAAATTCCTCAATTGAATAAAAATTTGTAAGATTTCTTTCCCTTGATTTACTTTTAATGCAATTCTTTCTAGTTTCTTAAATTTTGATTGAGATTACATTCCTTGCTCTAGAATTTGTTGATTGATTGATTTTCTTTTGATTAAGCTTTAAATGAATATGAATTTGATTGAATTTGTTTTGTTCCTTAATTTCACCATGATCAGTGAGTAGATTAGTTGCTAGGGAGAAGGGCAAGCATGCTTGATTGATGATTTTTGCTAGTTGATGATACTAAATTGATTGTATTGTTGCAATTAAATTGGTTGACATAGTTGTGCATGGGATTAATTAAACTAGGAGTGATCAACCTATAAGATTAATCTAGATTGCATAGCAAATTTCGATGACATGAACCTTGATTTGAGAATTGCTCTAATTGATTGAATTTGATTGTGATTTCCCTTGTTAGCCATTCGTAGTGAACCCTTTCTTGGCTTATATGAGATAGCTTTTGGATTCTTTTGATTGCAACTATTGTTTATCCCTTGTGATGTTGAATCGATTGAGTGATCTATAAATTAGCATAATCATTGAGCTTGCATGTGGAACCTATATCCCTAGTGTTTAGCATATTGAATTCTTCGATTTGTCTAGCTTTTTGACATCTTAGTTACCAACCACAACCATTTATATTCTTCAAATTCGCTTGACATAGGCTATAGCATCGTTCCTACTCATTCCTTTAGGTTCGACCCTTGACTTACCATATACTTGTATTAGGTTGGTAGAGTGTTTACAAATTAGGTTTGGCTCTAGGGAGAGGTAGATAACAACCTACATTTTCCTCTTGTCAAAATTGGCACCGTTGCCGGGGAATGATATTGGTGCTTTGTTATAGTTGTTGAGTCTATTTCACCTTCAATTGAAAATACAAAAAGATTTTCTTTTAGGCTACACTTGTAGCCGTGCTACTAACCATTTCTTTTGAGATTTTATGCATAGAGCATGTGGTCATTCACTAGTGCCATTTGATCCGGAAATTGAGAGAACTATTGCAAGGTTGAGGGGTGCTAGAAGATCTTTGAGCCCTAGCATTTCAAGTGAAGAAGAACCATAACAAGAAGAACAAGTAAGAATGGGAGAAAATCCAAGGGTGGCGTTGAAAGAATTGGGGATTCCTGGTGCATATAGATTTGAGAGTGGGATTGCTCCACCTCCAACACCGACAAATGACTTTGAAATAAGGCCGGCAATGATCACTTTGATAGAGAGGCGACAATTTAGTGGGCCAAGCATGAAAGCCCACTGAACCATCTCAAGGAATTCGAAAAATATTGCAACACTATCAAGGTGAACGGGATTTACCAAGAATTCATCCGCCTCAAGCTGTTTCCCTTTTCTCTCATAGGGTGCTCTTGAGAATGGTTAGACAAGGAGGTCAAGCCGAATTCTCTAAGGACATGGGACGAGGTTACCAAGGAATTTCTATCCCGTTTATATCCACAAAAGAAAACGGCGGAGGCTAGAGCTTTGATTCAAGGTTTCAAGCAAAAGCCAAGTAAGAGCCTCTATGAAGCATGGGAGAGATACAAAGAGTATCAAAGAGAATGTCCTCACCACGGAATTCCTACTTACCAAATTATTCAAATCTTCTATGGAGGCCTTGGCCCTCAAGGAAAATCATGTTTAGATGGAGGAGCCAGAGGTCCTATCATGAACAAAACGGAAGAGGAAGTGGTGGACATAATTGAAGACGTTGTGAGGTATTGTAGAGATTGGCAAGATGGAGAAAGGGAGTCAACTAGCAAGAGTAGCTCTTCGGTGTACTCGGTTGATCATCTAAATGCAATTAACAATCTATCCTCACAAATGACAAACTTGGGGAAGGAGATGTCCGCTATCAAGGCGAAGTTGGAAAGTTCTACCTACCAAGTTTCATGTCTTCCCTCCCAATCTAAGGGGAGAGGTATGTCTTCTAATTCTCAACCCCCTCCCTCTTCTAATAACATTCCTAGTGGATGCTTGTTTTGTGATGATTGTGGGTCGTACGATCATGATGTTTCTAGTTGCCCTCATGCATGTATAGATGTTTATGATGATCAAGTTGGAAATGTGAATGAGCATGTGAACTATGTGTCAAATAATAATGATTCTAGGTTTGAGAATCAAAGAGGTCAATGGAATAGGAATTACAACAATCATGGCAATTTTGACAACTATAACCAAGGTGGTGGTTATAGGAACCAAGGGAACCAAGGTTCTCGAGGTAACTATAACAATCAAGGTTATAGTAGCCAAAATCAAAACCAAAATTATGGTAATCAAAACCAAGGTTATGGGAATCATAATCAAGGTAGTGGTAACCATAATCAAGGTTATGGTCAAAATCAAAATAGGGGTAATTGGAACAATCAAGGTAGAGGCAATTTTCAAAACAATGCTCAAAGAGAACCTCCACCCGGATTTGCTCCAAAGGCCCAAAATGATAATTCCTATGTTCAATCCTCTTCTTCTTCACATAGAACAAATTTGGAGGAAATCATTGAGAATCAAACAAAGTTGTTGAACACTTACATGGTCGTAAGTGACAAGAAATTTAATGAAATGATGACTCATAATAAGATGCGTGAAAACCAAATTTCTCAACTTGCCAATGCTTTGAAAGACCATGCTAGTCCTTCTTCTTTACCTTCCCAAGGCCTGGATCCCAAGAGACCGGGCAATGCTATTGTCACAAGGAGTGGTAAGGTTCTTGAGGAGAGTTTGCCTAGGAAGAGTGAGACCAAAGAGGGCACAAAAGAGGTTTTGGTTGAAGATGAGAGAGATGGTGCATCTTTGAGTGAGGTTGAGATCGAGAAGCCTAGTGAGGTGAAAGTGGAGAAAGAAATTGTGAAACCCAAGCTTCCTTATCCACAAAAATTCATGAGACACAAGTTAGATGAACAATTTGGAAGATTCATTGTCATGCTCAAGCAACTTCACCTTTCTCTACCATTTACCGAAGTTGTCACCCAAATGCCCAACTATGCAAAATTCCTCAAAGACATTTTGAGTGGTATGAGGACTTGTGATGGTGTAGAGACGGTGAACTTGACCGAGAATTTTAGTGCAATCATAATGAACAAGATGCCACGTAAGCTAAAAGACCCCGGAAACTTTTCCATCCCTTGTGCCATTTATAAAATGCAAATTGAGAATGCCTTGTGTGACCTAGGGGATAGTGTTAGCCTTATGCCATATTCGGTGTACCAAAGACTTGAGCTAGGGGAAATCTTACCTACTAACATCACTTTGCAATTGGCCGATAGGTCAATTAAGTTTCCTAAGGGTAAGGTAGAGGATGTTCCTTTGAGGGTTGAGAAATTTGTTATTCCGGTGGATTTTGTGGTGCTTGAGATGGACGAAGATTCTTATATTCCTATCATTCTAGGGAGACCATTCCTTGCTACTTCGGGTGCTTTGATAGATGTGAAAAGTGCAAAAATTTCACTCAAAATAGGGGATGAGGTGATAGAATTTGACTTGAATGATAGCATGAAATATCCAAGTTCTTGTTTAGAATATTGCATGTTGATTGCACAACTATGTCAATCAATTTAATTGCACCTATTCAAATCAATTTAGCATCATCAACTAGAAAAAATCATCAATCAAGCATGCTTCCCCTTCTCCCTAGAAACTAATCTACTCACTAAACATGGTGGAATTAAAAAACAAAACAAATTCAATCAAATTCATATTCATTTAAAGCTAAATCAAAAGAAAATCAATCAATCAACAATTTCTAAAACAAGGAATGTAATCTCAATCAAAATCCAAGAAACTAGAAGGAATTGCATTAAAAGTAAATCAAGGGAAAGAAATCTAACAAACATTCATTGAATTGAAGAAGGAATTTCAAAATTAAATTGAAATCTAAGATCAAATTCAAGTACAAACAAGTAAATCTTAAGCTTCACTCTCTACTTTCTCTCTCTACTATTTCTGGAAAAATTCTCTCTCTATTACAAAGTTAAGTCGTCCCTCAAAAAGAAAGTCAAAAGCTATAAATGAGAAAAATCGAGCGAAGAGGGCCACACAGGTCGTGCGCACGCACAACCCAACCGCGCGCGCGCACAGCTTGGTCTGCGCGCACGCACCCCTGTGCCGCGTGCGCGCACCCCTGTGCGATGCATAGGCTTTGGCTCCTTCGCTTGCTTGATCAAACTCCGCGCTCCCAAGCATCCCCATCATCAGTGCACTCGAGATGATGCCCGCGAACATGGCAATCCCAAAATGAGGAAATTGACTTGATTATTCACCTAAAAAACACAAATAAAACAAAGAGAGGAAGCGTATCAAGGTAAAACTAACACTAAAATTATCAATTATCAATTAAAAATATGAAAAACTCGTAAACACCAATCGAGAACTAAAGTGAATTATAAAAAATGGAAAATTAAATAAAACTAAAAGAATTATATGAAAATTATGAAAGAAAATAAAGAAAATGAACCTAAATCTTATTCTTTTGAGCGCCATAAACGACACTCATCAAATTCCCCCAAGCTAAACTTTTGCTCGTCCTCGAGCAAAACAAAATCAAACCCAAGGGAAAATGATGACACTACTCAAGCAAAGAAAGAAACAAGAAAATTAGGGAAGATGAGAATATACACTAACTCACTTTCGTAGGAATCACTAACAATTTTTGCAACTAAAGACAAGCCATTTAAACCCCTAGATCGTCTAGAGGACGAGTGATGCTCTCGTAAAGGTTTCCAAAGAGGTTAACCTATAACTCTTTTTATTAAAAAGGAGGCAAAGTAAAAAGAAAAGAAAAGAAAAAAGTTTAAAACCTTAAAAAGAAAAGAAATGCTTATACAAAGGCCTTTTGCACATGATCAAGGCACAAAGGATATCAAGCTTTCTAAAACAACAATGGTAAGCACGTTCTAAGATATCGAGGGTTGATTGAAGCATAGGGTATGCTAAGCGTAGAGAACTAATGAGGCGCAATCCACTTTCATCCCAACCAATCTAACCGCGTTCTCCCTAAAGGCCTCAAATCTTCCCTTAGTAAGCGTCTCTATGGTTCCACAAAGGAACCGGAAAAGAATAGAATTTGAGGGTTCTTGACATCTCGACCTTGCATCCTTTTTCTTTAGGCTTTAACTCATAATGCCCTCCCTCGGTGTATGACTCAACCACTAGGTCGAAAGGACTTTCCCAAAGGTTGTAACGTAAGGGCAAAAGGTTAGGGGTAGGCTTAAAATTTAGAATTTGGTGGTACACCTAGATTATGAAGCAAAGATTGGCCACACCTCAACATCAAAACCAAGAAGTCACCAAACAAAAACAAACTAATACCCCCAAGCTTATTCAAAGCTATATCCACAAGCATATATACAAAAAGCGTAAACGCTTCTCCCCCAAGCTAAAAGGAAGCATTATCCTCAATGCGAGAAAAGGGAAAAGAAACTCATCAAACTATTTGTTTTTTGAAATTTTTTTTTCATTTTTTTTTGTGTGTGTGTGTAAGTTTCATTATATCAAAGCAATTGTCCTCGCCTCTTTTAATTTTAGACGGCTTTTCCGAGTATATTCAATTGCCATTATTCACAATATGTACAAAAGACGAGTTCGCATACAAATAAAACCAATTTCCAACTTTATAGATCACAAACTCCAAAAGCATGACCATTTGCTTCACAAAAACCAATAAAGGAACGAAAAGAAACAAAAGGTGCAAAGTTCTAAAGATGTGGCTTGAAAAGAAGGGGAATGGCTCAAATAGTTAGCAAGATGGGAAATGTAAACCCAATGAACTAAGAAGAAAGAAGAAAATCCTAGAATTGAAAAATTACCACCCCGAAAAATGGCCTTTGTCCTTCCTAGTTGGTTCGGTCTCGTGTTTGAGAATTATGAGTCAAGATTCAAGATTAAGGATGCAAAGGTGGAGGATCCACGCCGCACAATCAAGAGTGATGAAGGCTTGAAAAAGAGAAACCTCACACGGTTGTAGCAAAAACTTACTAAAGGTGTCAAATCCACCAAAGGAAGCAACTCCGTCTTACCACAAACCAAAAGAATCCGTCTTCAAGGCCCCAAAAGGTCTAAACCGCTACCTTAGCATACTCTATCCTAGAATTAACCAAAGATACTCTCAAACCGTGCAAACAATTCTATTTAGGAAGAAAAATAGCCAATGTGCAAGTTCAAGTGGTATTAAATCCAAAGTAAAAGCAAAAACATTTATTCATATTCACAAAAACAAGGTTTTTTTTAAAAAAAAAAATTTTTAAGTTTTTTTTTTAAGTTTTTTTTTTTATTTTTATTTTTTTTATTTTTATTTTTTATTTTTTTATTTTTTTTATTTTTTGTTTTACAAGAGAAAAGAGATAAAAAGAAAAGAAAAGAATAAGAAAAAGAAAAAGAGAAAAAGGAAAACAAGAAGGAAGATGAAAACAAAAGAGAAAGAAAAAGAAAAAGAAGAAAAGGAAAATGAAATGAAAAATAGAAAGATATAGGAGAAGCAGAATGCAAAAAGGAAATAATGCTAACACACATAAATCCCAATCAACAAACAAGTGAACATTCGGCCACAACGCCAATGTTCCCAAACACACTAGGGTGTTAAAAAGCAAACAACCTCGAACCATTCAACTTCTCCTAGAACAAATCCTAGACTAAGCAACCAAGGAAAGAAAAAGAAAAGAAATAGAAAGATCTCACCGGGTGCCAAAGCTTTTGCACATTAAAAAGGTGAAAGAGCACCTTTATGAATCGTCGAAATCTAAAGCATAAGCAATAGAGCAAGATGAGGAATAACAAAAAAAAAAAAAAAACTATATACAAAGAAAACTGTTAGTAACTTCAATACAAAAGAAAAGAAGAAAATAGAAAATAGAATGTAGGAAAATAAAGAAAAGAGCCAGTAATATCAGCAGCAAGAGTCAGAATCAACAGACTAAAATAGTATCAGGAGATAAGAAATCAGACAGTCATCATCAGGAATCATCATAATAAAGACACAGAGAAACTCAGCGGACCACAATCAGCGAAACAAACAACAAACCAATAACCGGGCAGAGGAATCAGCAGAAATACAGCATCATCATCATAAAACCGAACAACAGAAAGATCAATACCAGAAGCATAGGAGACCAGGAATGAACTACAAAAGCAGGGGGGGAAAATATGGTGAAGCACAGAAAAAAATGCAGAAAGCACCCCCAAGCTTAGACTGGACCACCCCCCTAACTCTAAACCTAAAGGCATATAGGAAATCGAGAAGCATCATAAAAAGCACAGAAGAAGGGGGGGCCATGGTAGTATCACTCCGCACTATAGTAAGGGGTAGAATGAGAACTCCCCTCACCGGTCTCCATCACATGACTAGAGCTAGCCATCTCACTCACGTCCATGGGAGCCTTACCCCTTAACCTACCATTCCTCCTAGCTCTATCATCCACAAAATAATAAGACCAATCATCTAAGACCAGCTCACCCGACCTACCCCACCGCCCAAAAGTCTCAGGGTCCGGAAAGGGTGAAGGATTAGCCGGATCATATGTGTAATCACAACCACCGGGCCGCTGATAGTCGTAAGTGGTCGGGGTGGTTCCTATGATAGAACTAGGGTGAACATGAGGGCCCTCCCAATAAGGGTAGCAAGGCCGAGGACTAATGGTAGGATCAAAAGGTTCCCACTGAGGAATAGGTCCTTGTTGGACCGGGAGATAAGGGTAGTTCACATAGGGCTCGATTCCCCCTCTCCGAACATGCATATCGTACAATTGATTTGTATGATAGTCATAACCAAGATTAGAGGGTTGCATAGAAGGCGTAGAATATAACACATTTGCAATAGAATCAAGCCTAGCATGAATGGTTGACAAATCAAAAGTAGAAGGAGTAAAAGAGGGGGAAGGAATAGGTGTACCTTCCGGTTCAACTGTGGGAATAGTTTGAACATTCGATGAGAGAGCATTGGTCGAGCGACCTCTTGTTTGATTCGTCCTACGTCGAATAGAAGGAGCAATATCTCGCATTGGAGGCCTCCAAGAGAAGGAGTCTTTCACTCTTGGTCGGGTGGTTGCCTCCTTGCATGGGACTAAAAACCATTCTTTAACCCGAGAAACTTTCCAAATGAAGACACCATCCACCGTTCTTTTGGTGCGACACAAGTAAGAATCAGCCCCCCTAGCCCTTACCTGGTGCGCACGCACCTCATGGCTGCGCGCACGCACCAGGTAGACAGAGTTTTTGGCCAAGCATCGCAGCCCCAAGCCTCGAATCAGCCCCCCTGCTGTCGCTGGTGCGCACGCACCAACCCCTCTGTGCGCACGCACCGTCGACAGTAGCTACCCTCCTTTCTTCGCCCCTTTTTCATTCCCCTATCCTCCTTTATTCACCCCATTCTCTCTCCTCGACCTCCCCTTCATTCTTCTACTCTTACATTGCCTTCAAAACCCATAAATCTCTTTGAAAACTCAAGCTTATTAACCCTTTTTATTATCAATTCATCACAAATCACATTAACCTCGTCTCAAATCTTTCAAAAAAAAAAAAAAATCTGAAATTTTCGATTCTATTTTCGAAAATTTGGGGCTAATTCGAATTATTGAGGATTTGTTTTGGTGCTTGAATCTTGTCTTTAGGTGTTCTATTTGTTCTTTAATCTTCATTTTGGGCAGTTTACAAGTAATTCAAGGCTTCATTGAGGTATAATTTCTTATTTTCTAGTCATCTTCTTCCTCATTGTTCAAGCTTGAAACCCTTGTTTTTGCTTTCATGGTAGAACTCCATTGTTGGTTCTTTTAGCTTGTAATTTATGTTGAATGATGTTATTGGATGTTAAATTGAAGCATTTTCATGATGAATTTGTATACCTTGCTTGATTCCTTGATTCACCATTGTTGGTCATTTTCTCTCTCATGGGTATTCTTTATGATGGTTTTATTGGTTTGATAATTCAATGTTTGAGATTATTTGCTCAATTTGATTCATGATTTGGTCTCTTGTGTTCAATTTTGCCTTTAATCCATGCCTACCTGCTTCAAATTCATGATTCTATATTAATGGCATTGTTCATATGTAGCCATCTCTTGTTTCTATTTTGAGATAATTGCACTTGTGCTTGATTCTTGAGCAATTACTTATGCTTATTATTGAAATATGACAAATGTAAAGATTTGCTCATGAGTTGTTTTCCTTCTTGTAGATGGCTCCAATCCATCAAAAGAAGCGGCCAAGATCAAGTTCAAGCAAATCTAGGCATGTTGTTCCACCTCCACTCGAGGTGGAAGAAACATACGGCATTGAATTTTCTAAAGAATCACATTGGGATCGTTTCAAGCGTCTATCCAAGAGGAAGCTAAGACCAACAAGATTCTACGATCAAGCAACAACCAAGTTTCTCGGAATAGATGAGGACGCTCGCCTTCTTGCAAAGGGCCTTGATCTTTTAGAGTTTTTGGATTTGAGCGCCCCTACTTATGCTAGGGTGACCTATGAATTTCCTTCTTCTCTTGAAGTTGTCCGAGAACCGGGTGAAAATTCCTCAAGGATTTTGACTTTCCAACTTTTCAATAATGATCACACATTGACGGATTCTCAACTATGTTCATACTTCATGTTTCCATGGGCTGAGGACGCGGATCATTGTATCTATCCGGCACATAGTAGAATGGCAAGTGACCATGGATATAATGAGCAACGTTGGTGGAGAAGTATCTCGGAGGAAGGAAGGTATGAGCCTCAAAATTCCTAGACCGCTTCCATGATTCATCCGGTTATGCGGTATTTCAACTATATCCTCACTTACGCTCTTTGCTCCAAGGACTCTTTGGGAGCTATCTCCCGAGAAGAGCTTTGTTGGTTTTGGATAGTCGACCAAAATGACTTTGAGATTGAGCTAGTGGATTTCACGGAGCATTTGATTAATCGATTTTTGGATATCCGTGATGGAGTTAGCTTATCAGGGAGCATCCAATTGGGAGGAATAATTTCTATCCTAGCTCTTTGCATCAATGACGACAATAAGACTTTGTTAAATGAGCTTCCCCCAATTATCGATCCTCGAGAAAAATCTTCTTCTCATTTCCTCAACATCTATGCCCTTGTGAATCAAAAGTTCGTCGATCGTACTAGAAAGGATGATGTTTTCATTTGGAAAGTTTCCCGGACTAAAGAATGGTTCTTAATCCCATGCAAAGAAGCAACTACTCGACCAAAAGAGAAAGATTCCTTGTCTTGGAGGCCTCCAGTGCGAGATATTGATCCTTCTATTCGACGAAGGACGAACCATACAAGAGGCTGCTCAACCAATGCCTTCTCATCGAATGTTCAAACTCTTCCCCCGGTTGAACCGGGAGGTACGCCTATTCCTTCCCCCTCTCCTCCTCCTTCTACTTTTGATTTGTCAACCATTCATGCTACGCTTGATTCTATTGCTAATGTGTTATATTCTATGCCTTCGATGCAAAACCCTTATCTTGGTTATTACTATCATACAAATCAATTGTATAATTTACATGTTCGGAGGGGGGAGATCGAGCTCTATGTGAATTACCCGTATCTCCCGGTCCAACAAGGACCTATCCCTCAATGGGAGCCTTTTGATCCTACCATTGGTCCTCGGCCTTGCTACCCTTATTGAGAGGGCCCTCATGTTCACCATAGTTCTATCATAGGCACCACCCTTGCCACTTACGACTATAGGCGGCCCGGTAGTTGTGATTATACATATGATCCGGCTAATCCTACGCCCTTTCCGGACCCCGAGACTTTTGGTAGGTGGGGTAGGTCGGGTGAGCCGGTCTTAGATGATTGGTCTCATTATTTTGAGGTTGATAGAGCTAGGAGGGAAGGTAGGTTAAGGGGTAAGGCTCCCATGGACGTGAGCGAGATGGCTAGCTCTAGTCATATGATGGAGACTAGTGAGGGGCGTTCTCATTCTACCCCTTACCATAGTGCAGAGTGATACTACCATGGCTACCCCCCTTCTTATGTGCTTTATATGATGTTTCTCTGTTGCTATATGTCTTTAGGTTTAGAGTCAGAGGGGGTAGTCCATTTTAAGCTTGGGGGTGCTTTATGTCGTTTGTTTATGTGCTTCACCGTTTCCCCCCTTGCTTTTGTAGTTCATTCCTGGTCTCATATGCTTCTGGTATTGATCTCTATGTCTTTTGGTTTTTATGATGATGATGCTGTATTTCTGCTGATTTCTCTGCCTGGTTATTGGTTTTTGTTGTTGGTTTCGCTGATCGCTATCCGTTGTGTTTCTCTGTGTCTCTGTTATGATGATTCCTGATGATAATTGTTGGATATCTTGTCTCCTGATACTGCTTCAGTCTGATGATTCTGCTTCCTATACTCATATGATCCTATTCTTGTTGCTTTTATTACTTGCTTTTTCTTTATCTTCATGTATTTTATTTTCTCTTTTCTTCTTTTCTTTTTTATTGAAGTTACTAAAAATTTTCTTTGTATATAGTTTTTTTTCATGTATTTTATTACTTGCTCTTTCACCTTGTTTAATGTACAATACCTTTGGCGCCCGGTGAGATCTTTCTATTTCTCTTCTTTTTCTTTTCTTGGTTGCTTAGTCTAGGATTAGTTCTAGGAGAAGTTGAATGGTTCGAGGTTGTTTGCTTTTTAACACCCTAGTGTGTTTGGGAGCATTGGCGTTGTGGCCGAATGTTCACTTGTTTGTTGATTGGGATTTATGTGTGTTAGCATTACTTCCTTGTTACTTTCTACTTCTCCTTTACTTTTCTATTTTTCACTTCATTTCCCTTTTCTTCTTTTTCTTTTTCTTTTGGTTTTCTTTCTCCTTCATGTTTTCCTTTTCTTTTTTTCTTATTCTTTTCTTTTCTTTCTATCCCTTGCTCTCATTATTTTGTTTTTAGTCCTTTTCTTTCCTTTAAAAAAAATATATAAAAAAACGAAAAAAATAAAACAAAACTTGTTTTTGTAAATATGAATAAAATGTTTTTGAGGCATTGCTTTTCTTTCTTCATCTTTTTGCTTTTACTTTGGACTTAGTACCACTTGAACTTGCACATTGGCTATTTTTCTTCCTAAAAACAATGGTTTGCACGGTTTGAGAGTATTTTTGGTTGACTCTAGGATAGGGTATGCTAAGGTATTGGTTTAGACCTTTTGGGGCATTGAAGCCAGATTCTTTTGGTTTGTGGTAAGACGGAGTTGCTTCCTTTGGTGGATTTGACAACTTTAGTAAGTTTTTGCTACAACCGTGTGAGGATTTTTCTTTTTCAAGCCTTCATCATTTTTTATTGTGCGGTGTGGATCCTTAACCTTTGTATACCTACTATTGAATCTTGACTCATAATTCTCAAACACGAGACCGAACCAATTAGGAAGGACAAAGGCCATTTTTCGGGGTGATAATTTTTCATTTCTAGGATTTTCTTCTTTCTTTTTAGTTCATTGGGTTTACATTTGCCATCTTTCTAACCATTTGAGCCTTTCCCCTTCTTTTCAAGCCACATCTTTAGAACTTTGAGCCTTTTGTTTCTTTTTGTTCCATTTTTGGTTTTTGTGAAGCAAATGGTCATGTTTTTGGAGTTTGTGGTCTATAAAGTTGGATATTGGTTTTATTTATAAGAAAGCTCGTCTTTTGTATATATTGTGAATAATGGCAAATGAATATATGAAAAAGCCGTCCAAAGTTAAAAAAGGCAAGGACATCATAATTGCAAAATCGAAAAAGTCGTCCAAAGTTAAAGGAGGCGAAGACAACTGCTTTGATAAAATGAAAATTACAAAAAAAAAAAGAGTGAAAATGAGAAAATTCAAAAAACAGTTTGATGTGATTCTTTTCCCTTTTCAAGCATTGAGGACAATGCTTCCTTTTAGCTTGTGGATATAGCTTTGAATAAGCTTGGGGGTATTAGTTTGTTTTTGTTTGGTGACTTCTTGGTTTTGGTGTCAAGGATTGGCCAATCTTTGCTACATAACTTAGGTGTACCACCAAATTCTAACTTTTAAGCCTACCCCTAACCTTTTTCCCATACGTTACAACCTTTGGGAAAGTCCTTTCGACCTAGTGGTAGAGTCATGTACCGAGGGAGGGCATTACAAGTTAAAGCTTAAGGAAAAGGTATGCAAGGTCAAGATGTCGAGAACCCTCAAATTCTATTCTTTTTCGGTTCCTTCGAGGAACCATAGAGACGCTTACTAAGGGAAGATTTGAAGCCATTAGGGAGAACGCGGTTAGATTGGTTGGGATGAAAATGGATTGCGCCTCATTAGTTCTCTACGCTTAGCATGCCTTATGTTTCAATCAACCCTCGATATCTTAGAACGTGCTTACTATTGTTGTTTTAGAACGTTTGACATCCTTCATGCTTTGATCATGTGCAAAAGTCCATTGTATAAGCATTTCTTTTCTTTTCAAGGTTTTAAACTTTCTCTTTTCTTTTCTTATGCTTTGCCTCCCTTTTAATAAAAAGAGTTATAGGTTAACCACTTTGGAAACCTTTACGAGAGCATCACTCGTCCTCTAGGGCGATCTAGGGGTTTAAATGGCTTGTGTTTAGTTGCTAAAATTGACCGTGATTCTTACGAAAGTGAGTTAGTGTATACTCCCATCTTCTCTAGTTTTCTTGTTTCTTTCTTTGCTTGAATAGTGTCATCATTTTCCCTTGGGTTTGATTTTGTTTTGCTCGAGGACGAGCAAAATTTTAGCTTGGGGGAATTTGATGAGCGTCGTTTATGGCGCTCAAAAGAATAAGATTTAGGTTC
The DNA here is from genome assembly GCF_948465745.1 of Chenopodium album. Lineage (NCBI taxonomy): Eukaryota > Viridiplantae > Streptophyta > Magnoliopsida > Caryophyllales > Amaranthaceae > Chenopodium > Chenopodium album. The sequence continues at coordinate 34,606,700 of NC_137847.1, forward strand.
ATTTTCTTTCATCATTTTCATATAATTTTCTTAGTTTTATTTTATTTTCCATTTTTATAATTCACTTTGGTTCTCGATTAGTTTTTACGAGTTTTTCATATTTTTAGTTGATAATTCATAGTTTTAGTTTTAGTTTTATTTTGTTATGCTTTCTCTCTTTGTTTTATTTGTGTTTTGTAGGTGAATAATCAAGTCAATTTGCTCATTTTGGGACTGCCTTGCTCGCGGGCATCATCTCGAGCGCACTAATGATGGGGATGCTCGGGAGCGCGGAGTTTGATCAAGCAAAGCGAAGGAACCAAGGCCTCGTGCACCACACAGGGGTGCGCACTCGGTAAAGGGTTCCTTGCGCGCATACCCAGATGTGCGTGCACGCGGCTGGTGGGTGCGTGCGCACGACCCTGTGCAGCCCCCTTCGCTCGATTTTTCTATTTATAGCTTTTGACTTTCTTTTTTATGACGACGGAATTTTTGTACTTGAGAGATAATTTTCCAGAAATAGTAGAGAGAGAAAGTAGAGAGAGAAGCTTAAGATTTACTTGTTTGTACTTGAATTTGATCTTAGATTTCAATTGGATTTTGAAATTCCTTCTTCAATTCAATGAAAATTTGTAAGATTTCTTTCCCTTGATTTACTTTTAATGCAATTCTTTCTAGTTTCTTGAATTTTTATTGAGATTACATTCCTTGCTCTAGAATTTGATTTTCTTTTGATTAAGCTTTAAATGAATATGAATTTGATTAAATTTGTTTTGTTCCTTAATTTCACCATGATTAGTGATTAGATTAGTTGCTAGGAAGAAGGGGAAGCATGCTTGATTGATGATTTTTGCTAGTTGATGATACTAAATTGATTGATTGTTGCAATTAAATTGGTTGACATAGTTGTGCATGTGATTAATTAAACTAGGAGTGATCAACCTATAAGATTAATCTAGATTGCATTGCAAATTTCAATGACATGAACCCTTGATTTGAGAATTGCTCTAATTGATTGAATTTGATTGTGATTTCCCTTGTTAGCCATTCATAGTAAACCCTAGCTTGGCTTATAGGAGATAGCTTTTGGATTCCTTTGATTGCAACTATTGTTTGTCCCTTGTGATGTTGAATCGATTGAGTGATTTATAAATTAGCATAACCATTAAGCTTGCATGTGGAACCTAAATCCCTAGTGTTTAGCATATTGAATTCTTCGATTTGTCTAGCTTTTTAACATCTTAGTTACCAACCACAACCATTTATATTCTTCGAATTAGCTTGACATAGGATATAGGATCGTTCCTACTCATTCCTTTGGGTTCGACCCTTGACTTACCATATACTTGTATTAGGTTGGTCGACTGTTTACAAATTAGGTTTGGCTCTAGGGAGAGGTGGATAACGACCTACATTTTCCTCTTGTCACCTACAATCATTAAGTTAACCCTAAACATGTTTAATCTATGTTGGTTGAATATTAATGCACAAAAAAGTCTATTATTGGCGATCACTTGAATTAAAATCATATCAGCCTCAATAAAATTATTAATTATCTTATCAAGCGTGTTTTTAAATACAAATTCCCTTTAAACTTGCAAGAGAGGGCTTGATCAATCAATAACAATAATATTAAGGAACATATAATTATTATCAAATTATATAAAATATTTGTAAATTAACAAGTAATATGAAAATATTTGTAAGTTAATAAATTACATGAAACAATTCGTTAATTAACAAATAAAATAAAACAATTCATTAATTAACAAATAACGTTAAATTATATATATAATTTGACACAACAAATCATCATCATAATATCAATCTCATCAAATCATAATAATGTTAGCAAAATCCTAGGCATGATATTAACATGATTAATAACAAATCCTAGCATGTCACTAAGCAATAAAGATCAAAGTTTTATCCCTAACATGATACTAACATGATATAAGAAAATAGGAAGCAACCTAAGCATAATACTAGAAAGCAATAAATAACATCCTAACATGATACTAGGAATTAATATAATCTAAACATGCTTTCTAAAGAAATAGAGCAATAAAAATACTCACTTTGTTGCCTCGTATCTCATTCTATCAAAACAATACACATGTTAGTAACTTTAAGGAAAATATTAAATAAAATAATTAATTTAAATAATTGAAATAAGAATTTGGGACCAAACTCTCAGATATTATCAACCTTTCACGTCTAAGACGAAGGCAACTTCGAGTTTGGCTATGTGTGTCTAAGTCTCGTAATGGACATATGGTGTTTTTGAAAAGACAAGGCTTAGAAAGAGGGAGAAAGAAAGAATAAGCTTCTAGCTTAGAGAGAGAGAATAGAAAGATGATAGTTGATGATCGTTGGTGATTGAAAATGGGGAAATACGACCCTATTTATAGAGATAAATCGAATGTAAACGATAGAAAAGAGTCAGAATTCGACTTGGAGTAAAACTGGTTCTATCGCGACGCGATGCGATAGGCCTATCGCACTGCGATAAACTCCTCGCATCGCGATGGCACGAATATGATAAAAATGCTGTACGGAGCCCTTTTCCCAATATAATTAGGTAATTATACTCCGTAAGTATCACAATTAAAATTAGTTTTATCATTAAAACAATTGTTTTATCCCAAATTAAATTCATTATCTTTTCAAAACAAAATAAAAGTATAATTATTAATCCTAATTCCACTAGAACTTAAAAGAAACTTCTAGATTATTTTAGAAGATTAAAATCAATCCTAATCACTTAGGAATAACAATTAATGGGCCCTTCGCTTGATCATTGGGTTGTATATAAAATTCATTTTGAGCCCAGTTTAGTATTTTGGCCATAACTTTCTCATTATTCATCGGAATTAGGCTTATAATATATCGTTGAAAAGCTCTTTTCGAGTCCTATCTAACTACACTATTATTAGACCTATATCATGGATCAAAATTAACTGGAATGGACATTTTCATAAATAGGGTACAAAAAGAAATATTTTGGAAAACAGAAAGAAGTATTTTTATTAAAAACAAGTGCATCACGAGACTCTTTCACATTTCACCTCATTCGATAATCAATGACGTGAAAGATATCCATTACTGGGTTTGGTTTTTGGGGAGACACAATCAGGTGTCTACACATATTAATTGTGATTATGCATTTGGTTCTTTCCTTTATGCTTCTGCAATTTTAAACCACTTTTGAGCATGATTACTTGGTAGTTATTGGTGCTTAATGGTTGGCTCAAATTTTCAAATAATTGCAAATAAATTGCTTTAAGTGTGAAAAGTTTGTGTTTTGATCAAAGGCTCTTAAGTACTAAAGATCCAATCTTTAATTATTTTAAGTGATTGGAACATTGTGTTACTAAATTCCATGTATGTTTATTGAACTTTCTTGATTTAATTATTTATTAAGTTCATTGGAATCATAAAGTTTCAAACTTATGATAGAAATTTCATTAATTTCATATTGGAAGATGTAATTTTTTCAAGGATTCATAAGTTAAAGTGGGAATTTTTATTTGAATGTTTATGTTCATTATTCCAACTCCCTTTTATTTTTTCAAATCTCATGATTAATTTATTTTGGTTAAATTAATGTGAGAATAGCCTTTCATTTGTTGCATCAAGTTGAACCATATTTTATTAAAGAATAATTCTTGGAATTAATTTGGTTAGTGCACTTGAATGAATTTATTAAGTTGGAATTGTTTTATTTTCATTTATGTTGCTCAATCAAATCATTCTAAAATTAATTTAGAATTGATAATAAATGTCACACGAAAAATCGGAATTTTTCCGAGGCATGAACACTCAAATCGAGGCCTAAGAGCCCCAAGCATGCACTCGGCCAGCCGGGCTGCTAGCGCAGCCCACATGTGGCTGCCGAGGCTGCTGGGTGCCTCGAGTGTATGTGCGTGCATGGTGCGCGAAGAGGCAACGACATGGCCCAGTAGCAGGTGCGTGTTATGCGTGCAGCGTGTGTGCGAGTGAAAGGCTATGTGCGCAGCCTTGTGCGGGGCGAAGGACAAGCATCCAAGTGTGTGTTGTCTCGCACCTTGCAACTAACCCGTAGCAAACGTTGCTAGGCTTGGCGCCTAGCAGTGTTGCATTGGTGTGGTGCGGGTGCACGCACCAAGCCGCATTGCCCGGGCTGCTAGGTAGCCATGGCTAGTAGTGGCGCGCACCTAGCTAGTCTAGGTGCACGAGCTACTTGCGTGCGGTTGGCTACTTGCTTTGCGATTTTACCGATTTTAATTATTTTAATTTTTTAATTAAATTTTAGGAGGCTAGTCCTCGGTTTTGAGCGGCACTTGCAAATTTTATATTTGTCAAAATGTTGGGTTTACCAGCTTAATTAATCAGATTAATTAAGTTGGATGCGGATTGAGTGGGAGCTTCATTATTTTAATTGTGCTTAATCACATAATCGATTAACAACTTTGACTAATTTTAATTAGGCGCGTTAATTGGATTAACCACCTAAGTTAGTTACTAGTTTACACGTATTTATGCATTGTTACTTGTTAATCGTCTTATAATGCATAGGCCATTCACATATAGTCAATGGATGAATGCAATGTATATTCTCCCACAGGTTTTATAAAATGGCAACTAGTGGGGCTTGATTAGGATAGAAAATACGGACTGCATTCCGTCATTTATTTTTGTAAATCTAATTACGGACTGCGAGCCTTTGGGTATTTTTGTACCTTAATATTTATATTAGTCCTAATCGTAGATGTTAGTAGTTTCATTATTTTGGTTATGTCTTGAAGACGAAGTTTCTTGGAAGACGAAGCCATAATGTTGCAAAATGATGACCCTTGAAGACTTAAAGACCTAAGGGGTCATGCTAGTTGCCAAATGCATCATTTACTTATGTTTTTGATATATATTTATGCTTATATATATATGAATGATATGTTAGATGAAATGTTTAGGATTTCGAATGTTGTGATGATTAATTAAGTTCACTTAAATCAACCAACATAGAAACCCTAGGTCCCTAAAATATTGAGTAAAACTTTCCATTCCAAAACAACACTTACCGAACTATTGAGAATAGTGATGGGCTACCCCAAAGCGAGGCATTACTACTTTCCTAGGAACGTAAGGTATGTTGATCAGTTTGCCAAATCAAGACATCATAATACAAGTTGGTTTTGGTTATACTCAACGATATGAGTGATGGAGTCCTAACATGTCGTGGCAAAGGGGATAAATTGTTGAGAGAGCATTAGATGCGTGATGAGTGTCATTTATGGCACTCATTTGTTCTCTTTTAGGGTGATTTTAGATTGCTTTTATAGCTCTTTTCTTTCCTTTTTCCTTAATTTTGCTCTCTATTCCTTTAGTTTGCAATTTCCTTAGTTGATTTCCCATTTTCATGCATTTCTTGGTTTATTTTGTCTTTTTTCCTTTTATTTGCTTGTTTTCTTTCATTTTCAGGTTAAGATCGTTGTCCAAGGATTCCGGAGACTTCTTTCCGAGTTTTGCATTGATTAGGATGCCTAGTGTCTTCCAATTGAAGCCTAAGTATGGAGATGTGAAAGTTCCAAGTGACCTTAGGCCATGCATTCAAACCGTGGGGGCACCAATTCTGGTGTTGAACCCACCGTCATGGTTTTTTAGGGTCTGCCATGCTCCGTGTTCATCAAGCATAGCAAGTGGAGCGTTGAGATGAAGGGGAAGAAGTTGCCCTGTTCCTAGGCGCGGGCGCTCGCGACTATAATGCGGCCGCGTATGGCCCTGGCGTGGTCGTGCCTGTTGCTCCCCCTATTCCATACCCATTTTTGCGTGGCCGCGCTTCCTCTCGAGGAAGGCCGTGCCTGTACGGGTTTATTTTGGGCTATCTAACTAATTTCTCTTTGTTAGTTCTACTATATATAGATTTTTCTTCTATTTTTAGAGGGAGAAGAGAGGAGAATTCATATTTTAGATAGAGAAGGAGATAGTAGAAGTTGAGAGAGAAGTTTAGAGAGAGAAAAACACCTGTTCTTAGATTTTTAGAGAGAGAAATTCATGGTTGATGATTGATGATTCTAAGCACTATTTCCTTTGATTTCACCAAAGTTTGTAAGGATTTCTTTTATTTTAATGCAATCTTTAGCTTTTGATTTCAATTGTTTGTTGATTGTTCAAATTTGTTGATTAGTTAATTAATTTAGTTTGATTGAAATGATGATGATGGATTTGTTGATTAGCTTAGTTTTGATTTTGATTTCTTCCATGGATTGTGAGTAGTTTACTTGCTAGGGATGTGGTGAAGCATGTTTGAGTGATGGATCATAGCTAATTGGAAATTTTTTATTGATTTAGCATTGTGATTTAATTGGTTGACTGATTTTGTGCATGTGTGTTATTAGTTAAAGAGTAGTTAACTTTAATTGCCATACTAGATTGCATTGTGTGCCTACATTGATATGGACCATTGATTTGTCGAGTTTGGTTTGTGACGTTCCTAGTAGAGTCTTTCGTAGTTGGCGCTTGTTAGACATCTATGACATAGCTTTTTGAGCTCTTTTGATTGCATTGTCTATCTTCCCTCGCAATACTTGAATTAATCAATCTCCAACCCGATTAGTGTGTGTCCATTGCAAGAATATGTGGACCCTAAATCCCTAGTGTTTGATATATTGATTTACTTTGTGTTTGCTTTGTTTGTTTAGTTAAACTTAGATAACCTACATTCCCTTTTACTCTTCAAAATAGCTTGACTTTGGCAATAGCTAACTTCCCTCCATTCCTAGTGGTTTGACCCGAACTTGCCCGATTACTAGGTGTAGGTTTGGTTACAAAATTTAGTTTGATTAGAGGAATTTTAGTTTCAACAACCTAGAATCCACCTCTCGCATTAATGCGATGATTTATCTAACCAAGAGTGGCTTGGAGCCATTAGCAAAGAGTTGCTTACCTTAGAGTAATAAGTATTAAGACAAGCCAAAGCATGCTTAACTACTCATTGATTCTTTGGATCTTGGAATCGACTTATTCTCACCAAATGGGGACAAATTTAATGTGTGAATAAGATGTTTAAATAAGTTTGATGTATATATATGCATGAATTCAATCTTATTTAAGCATTATGAATGGTTTTTCATTTCAAATTCTTTCTATTATAGAAACATGTCTGCAAATAACTCAAACAACCAATTTTCATTACGCTCAATTCTCGACAAGGAGAAACTGAGTGGGCTAAATTTTCTTGATTGGCAAAGAAAAAGGAATACGTCCTTGATGAGGAAATGCCCGAGACTCCCAATGAGAAAGTGACTCAGGCTGCCCTAAACCGATGGCAAACTGCCAATCGGGATGTCAAATGCATCACGTTGGACACTATGTCTCTCGACCTTCAGAAGACTTTCTTTGAGAAGGAGACAGATTTTGAGATCATTTCTGAGCTTTAGAATATGTTCCAAGAGCAGGCCCGAACTGAAAGGTTTGAAATCCACAGGTAGATCCTTGAGAGCAAGCTCAAGAAAGGAGAGCCAGTCAGCCCACATGTACTCAAAATGATTGGCTTATTTGAGAACATGGAAAGGCTTGATGCAGGGTATTCGACTGAGATGGCAATTCAGATTATTCTCCACTTGCTGCACAAAAGCTATGATCACTTTAAGATGAACTATAACATGCACAACATGGAGAAAACCCTCACCGAGCTTCATGGTATGTTGAAGCAAGTTGAGCAAACGCTCAAGGATGAGGGAAAGCACGATATTCTTATTATGAAAAAGGGCAAGCCATTCAAGCGCTCAGGCAAGAAGAAGAAAGGCTGTAAGGGGAAGGGTAATAAGACATTTCTTCCTAAGTAAAAAGCTACCAAAGACAACACGGACAAAAAGGTAGCCTCTTCTAAATCTAATTCCGAATGTTTCTATTGCAAGAAGAACGGACCTTAGAAGAGATATTGCCTCAAGTTCAAGGAAGATAAGAAGAACGTCACCGTAGCTTCTACATCAGGTATTTTTGTTATAGATTTAAACTTCCCTAACACAACATCATGGGTATTAGATATCAAATGTGGCTCACACCTTTGTTCCCATTCCCAGGGACTAAGGAGAACTAGAAGGCTAGAGAAGGGAGAGGTTGAACTCCGGGTCGGCAATAGAGCCAGAATTACACTCTCAGCTTGTCTTTGCCCTCCGGGCTTGTATTGACTTGAAAATTGTTATCATGTTCCTAATATTACGAAAAACGTCATTTCAATTTCGGCGTTAGACGCCAAAGGTTTTGAATTTCGAGTAAAAGACAATGAATGTTCGTTTTATCTCGATAATGTTTTATATGGTACTGCACATTCTAAAAATGGTCTTTATGTGCTTTCATTAGACAAAGAAGTTTATAATGTTAATAATACCAATAAAAAGGCCAAGACCATTGAGTCAAATGAAACATAATTGTGGCATTGTCGTCTTGGCCACATTAACATCAAACACATCAAGAAACTTCTACATGAAGGTGTTCTTGACTCATTCGATTTACAATCATTTGAAAATTGCGAAGGATGTTTATTAGGCAAGATGATAAAGCAGCCATTCTCCATGTTGGTAGAAAGGGCAAGTGACTTGTTGGGCCTAATACACACCGATGTATGCGGACCAATTAGCACAACCACAAGGAACGACCATCGATATTTTATCACCTTCACAAACGACTATAGTAGATAAGGATATGTCTACCTTATGTCGCACATATCTGAATTGTTTGAGAAATTCAAAGAATTTCAGACTAAATTTGAAATCATCTTGGCAAGAAAATCAAAGCCCTTCGATCAGATCAAGGTGGTGAATACTTGAGCCAAGAATTCGATGACCATCTGAAAGAAAAGGGTATACTTTCAGAATTGACACCTCTAGGAACTCCACAATGGAACGGAGTATCCGAAATGAGAAATCTAACCTTGCTAGATAAGGTGCGATCAACAATGGGTCTTAGTGATCTTCCTATCTCTTTCTAGGGATACGCACTTCTAACCGCGGCACTAACACTGAACTGTGCTCCATCAAAAGCTGTAGAAACGACTCCATACGAATTATGGACGAAGAAACCTCCCAGGATGAATTAATTTCTGAGAAATTTCACCCCAAATCTGACAAGGTCTTCTTTGTGGGCTACACAAAAGAAACCAAAGGGTATTACTTCTACAACAAATCCGAGAATAAAGTGTTTGTTGCTCGTAATGGTGTCTTTTTAGAGAAGGAACACCTTTCAAAAATGACAAGTGGGAGGAAAATCAAACTCGATGAAGTTCGAGAGGATGAGCAACAAAATCAAATTGACAGTCAAAGTGCTCAAATAAAATCTGTTGACATTGGTCAAAATGTGCAAAGTCAAACTGACAATGCAAATGCTCAGTCCATCACCCTACGTAGGTCATAGAGGCCAAGGTCTCAACCCGATAGGCATCTTGGTGTCGTATTAACCGAGAATCAGGACATCCTAGTCGTGGATGGAGATGAACTGGCAACCTACAAGCAAGCGATGGAAAGCTCCGACTCTGCTAAATGGCAAGAGGCCATGAGATATGAAATGGATTCCATGTTTGAAAATCAAGTATGGGACTTGGTTGACTTACCTGAAGGTTACACACCTATCAGATGTAAGTGGATTTTCAACATGAAACCGAAAAAGATGGAAATGTATTCATTTACAAAGCTAGACTGGTAGCAAAAGGTTACAGGCAAAATTCATGGTATTGATTATGATGAAACCTTTTCTCTTGTCGCAAATGCTTAAATCCGTTCAGATCATCCTAGCGATTGCTGCATATTACAATTATGAAATATGGCAGGGACGTCAAAACCGCCATCCTCAATGGAATTTTGGAAGAAACTATGTATATGAGACAGCCTAAAGGTTTTGTCGACCAAAACAATGCTAGGAAGGTGTGCAAGCTTAAAAAGTCCATTTATAGGCTAAAGCAAGCTAGTAGGAGTTGGAGTCTGCGATTTGATTAAGCCATCAGTAAGTTTGGTTTTATCAAGAATCTAGATGAGTCTTGTGTTTACAAGAAGGTCAGTGGGAGTGACATCGCCTTCCTAGTCTTATATGCCGATCACATATTGCTCATTGGAAATAGCATTCCGATGTTGGAGTTTGTAAAGGCCTGGCTTAGAAAATGTTTTTCAATGAAAGACTTGGGAGAGGCGTAGTACATATTAGGCATCAAGATCTACAGGGATAGATCTAAGAGGATGATTGGATTGAGCCAAAGTACTTACATTGATAAGGTACTAGCACGATTCAACACGGAGGAGGCCAAGAGAGGTCACCTACCCATGTCACATAGGACAACCCTAAGCAAGAAGTAGTATCTATAGACACCTAATGAGCGGGAAAGGATGAATCAGATTCTATATGCTTCGTTTATTGGATCGATCATGTATGCTATGATATGTATTAGGCCAGATGTATCGTATGCCTTGAGTGCTACGAGCCGATACCAATCAGACCCAGGAAAGGCGTATTGGCATACATAAAAGAATATCCTAAAGTACCTGAAAAGGAACAAGGATAAATTCCTGGTATACGGTGGCTCAAATGAATTAGTTCTTGAAGGTTACACCGACGCAAGCTTCCAAACAGACAAAGACGATCTCAAATCTCAGTCAGAATATGTATTCTGTCTAAATGGAGGAGCGTTTAGTTGGAAGAGTGCTAAGTAGACAACTGCAGATTCTACAACTGAAGCCGAATACTTGGCAGATGTTGAAGCGGCTAAGGAGGCAGTTTGGATTCGTAAGTTCGTTGGTGAACTTGATGTTGTGCCCTCCATCAAGGGTCCAATAGCCCACTATTGTGACAACAATTGAGCTATTGCTTAAGCTAGAGAGCCAAGAGAACATCAGAAGGTCAAACATGTCAAGCGGCGATTGCACATGATAAGAGAATAATGGAAATTAGAGGGTGAAATCAGAATTTGTAAAGTTGGAACGGACGACAATGTAGCCGATCCACTTACTAAACCTCTGCCTCAAGTGAAGCACAACAAGCACGTTGAGGCAATGGGAATCAGGCACATTGGTGATTGGCTTTGATTTCCTTGTTTAGTATTTTAATTAATTTTGAACATTTTTATGTAAGACATTACGATGAACCATTCAAGTTTTGGAGTAATTTAATTTCATGCAATTTTATCACTCCGTTTCTATTTAATTGTGGCTTAGGATTAAATATTGAGTCCATTCGATTCTGAGAGTATTCAAAATAAGGTATCAAGACCAGTCTTGGATAAAGAAACACCTATTAAGTGAACATTGAATATTATAATCGAAAATTATCCCTAATCGAGGTCATTTAAATGACGGAAGATTAATGACCATTTGAGATTAATGTGTAGTTTGATTTGTAGCACCGTTTCTTGTGCTACAAGGACATAATTGTCGTAAATCATTTGCATGGGTATTGGTTTAGAACCATACCGGATTGACCTATGAGAATACTCACTACTACAAATCCCTTAGTTTCTCGACGCTTTTGCCTCGACGCTGAGCATAAGGCGTCAACATAAAATTTAAGGTTCCGTTTTTTTACGACGCTTTTCTAAGACGAAATAGTGTCTGGTCAGCAAAAAGCATCAAAAATCGTATGCACGTGAGACGTGACACAATGGAAGTCTGATACTTCAAAAAAAAAGAAGCAGGGTTATGAATAAAAACGCAATAAAAAATTAAAACCTCTCTCTCCCACTCACCGCCACAGATCTATCTCCAAAAACCTATCTACTGTACTCCGTATCATCCATCATAATCTTCAGTTCTCAAACAATCTCATCTCTTAATAACGAAGTGCCAAGATCTCAACTTTAAGCCCTTGTAATTTTAGAGATTTTGGCTTAAAGTTGTGGAAAAATTGTTCCTCGTTATTTTTCTCAATGCCTGGTAAATTCCTTGCTTTTATGCAGTTTTATTGTTCAAATTAGGTTTTCATATTGATTTATTGTTGTGAAATTGTCTTGAATTATTAGTTATTGTATATTGGGTCATTATTAGTATCAAATCAAGGGCTTGATCCAATTGTTGTGTTGGTGTCAATTTTCTATCTTCTGCTCTGTCGCCACCCTCACCTCTCGCACTCGCTGCATCATCAACGTCACCACATGTGCCGTAAGTCCTCTTACCTGCTGTCGATTTTTTCTACCATGGTTAAGTGATAATGGAGAATTACTTGCTAAGTTTTTTACAATTGTTTTTGTTTTGGTTGATTGATAATGGAAGATTACTTGATTTTAATTGTTTTCTGTTTAGATGAATTGGTAATGGAGGATTTTTTAATTTCAATTATTTCTGTCTTGGTTAATTGATAATGGAGGATGATTTTAGCTTCAGTTATACAATAAAAACTTAATGGTATAATTCTTAAGGTAAATATGTACTCCGTATTACGGGTAACAACATATGAATGGAGGGTTGTGATTATCTTAACTCTACAAGATTCGAATGCCGAAAATGGAGGTAGTATTAAGTTAGATTTTTTAAATTAATATTGTTTATTTAGTTGAGTTGAGAGATGGAGGTTTGCTACTGTAATATTGATAATAGTCAAATTAAATAAGATAAACTGTAAATGAAATTGGGAAAGAAAGAGTTTAAATAGTAGCATTTTCCTGATGATTCCACCTTTTTTGCCTTCCTAATACGCAAACCTTTCAATTTGTTGATATCCTTCTGAATTACTTTTATGATTTTTGATGAGTTATGAGGCTTATATTCTTAGCAGGAAGTGAATTGTGATTGAATTGGGTAAATGATTAAGTTGGGTAAATGATTATTTTGCTTCTTGAATGTCCAACTAAAATTTACCTGGGTGGGACTTGGGTGGTAAGTGAGTAAATCCAGTAGTAGTGCTACTATGTCTTGATTCTTATATGTCATCTTAGCTTTGTGTGCTTAGAGATGGTTGTAATTTGTTGCTTTTTGTAGAATTGATTGTTAGCAACTGTGTTTCGTGTACGGACATTTGCTTTGAGAAAGAAAATTGAAGATACTGTTCTTCATGGTGAGATGTTGGCACCAACATTGCTTCATCTTGAAGAAGAGATGTCAGTTTGGAGAGATGAGAAAATGCGTGATTACAACTACTAGGATGATCCTGTAAAATCTAATGAAATGCTTGCCAAATTAGTTGATCGTGCCAAAGTTGTTATACTCTCAAAGACCTTAAATATAAGGTGATGCTCAATTTGTACTTTCTTCCTATTTGATAAGAGAATGATCTATGTTTTTTTTTTACTGGAGGTTCTTATCTGGACCTTGGCCACTTTCTCTTCTACATCAATTTTGTGATTGAATTGTTTTCCTCATGCATTTCCGAGTTGTGTAAAAGAGTACTTCATGATATAGCTTAAACATGTATACATGTGTATTGCTATGATTTGGGAAAATATATTATGTTGGACTGGTTAAGAATTTCAGAAAATGGTTTAGTGGTCTGGCGCTGCTTGTTGGCATATTTGCAGAACTATAAAGTTATGCAGTTACTAAAATGGTTAAGTTTAATGTCACACTGTGATTTTAGTTGCAATCACCAGCATAATGACTTTGGTTCTCTCTCTGAATTGTCTATACTGAACCAAGTGGTGAAAGAACTTGAAACAATAACTTTTTGAAAGTGATGGCAGATTTACCTGATTTAGAAAGCTGACTGATTGATATTTTTAGTTAGTCAGATACTATCTTGTTGTTCCCATCTCAGTTATAATTTTATACCTGGAACATGATCTCGTGATTTCCTATTCATGTATATTTGCTGGATTGACTTGACCACTATGCTTCACTCATCTACTTGATTTGTCTTATGTATTCAGATTGAAGATGCAAAACTTATAAAGGAGCTGGCAGAAACAGATGCTGTAAATTATGGACTCATAAAGCAAGCGTATAATGCATCAGTTGATATTAGCAAGTTCTTAGATCAATATGAGATGTCCAAGCTTTTGAAAGGGCCATATGTGAAAGGTGTTTTCTGGTTTCTCTCAAGTTCTACTCTTATATTATGTCTACTATTTGTTGTAGGGAAATTGTGATTGACATTATGCATATCCTAGCTCGAGTCTTGAGATTTGTGAAGGGTGAAGGACCATATTGCAGCTTAAGAGTTCCTTTCGTACGATAATCGGCGTATTTCTTTCATTGCTCTCAAAAAATGTTTCAAGGTCTGAACTAGTTACGATTACCACTCTAGCTTGGGCCTCTTGGCACTGCAGGAATATGTCCACCTTTGAGCAGAATTCATTTAATGACGTTGAGGTTGCCAGGGGGTTCTTGAATATGGTGCGAGAAAGTAATGAGTATGCTGGAAGGGTTGCTAGCAAACCCAATCAAATCTGTCCATCAGTCAGTTCGTGGAGCTGCCCAAGTCAGGGAAGGGTCAAGGTAAATTGTGATGTCCATTTCGGTGTTAAAACCGGCTTGGGGGCTGTGATCAGAAATGATAAGGGACTATTGTTGCTGCTGTAGTGAGGTAGGAGGGTACTGGGTGGGATGTAGGGTGTGCGGAAGCTGCTGCCTATCAATATGGTCTGCTTGTGGCGAAGAGGTTGGGATACTCTGATGTTCAGCTTGTGAAAGTGATGCCTTGAATGTGGTGAATGCTGTCCGAAACAATGCCAAAGGATTTTCCCTTGTGTTTCTCCTACATGATAATATTTGTAGGCTTTCTTCCAGTTTTAGTTCGTTTTTAATTTCTCATGTAAAGCGGTCGGATAATACTCTAGCTCATAATGTCGCTAGATGGGAGACTAGAGGTTGTGACGAATTTGTATCTTTGGGTCCTTTTCCTCAAAGTTTATTGACTTTGGCGGAAATTGATCTTCTTCAATATATTTTTCCTGCTGCTTGCCCTAAAAAAAAATATGCGACGTTTTATTTTTATTTTTATTAATTGTGTTGATGTTTTCATTAATAAATTTGGTAATTAACTACGTACTCTTATTATTGTTGCTTATTGTTTTTTTTTAATCTAGTTATATAGAATATTTGTTTATTTTAATTTTAATGTTATTAATTTAATTTATGATAAATTTAAATAACCATAATGTATGTATGATGGTAATAATTTAATAAAAGGAAAAAAAAAACTTTTTAAAAAACTTCTAGACGCTTTTTAATGTCTACATATTTTGCACATTTTCAAATTTCAAGAGTTTCCCGCCATACCATAGGCTGACACGAATAAACACAAGACAACAAAAAGCGTCGCTAAATTTGAGTATGTGGACACGTAAAAGCGTCACTAAAAAACTACACAAATTTGATAATGCGCAAAATAAGTATTTTCCGACACTTCATATATAAGTTAGGATCTCGACGCTTTTTTGTGTCCCTTAAAATTCTCAACTCACGTATTCTCGACGCTTTTTAGCGTCGAAAAAAGGTCTAAAAAGCGTCCAAAAAACACGCTTTTTGTATTAGTGACTTTAATAGATTTAAAAATCGTCATAAGTACACCTCTCATTATTGCTACTGGAACCTCTTTCCTAACCATGAGTATTGTGAGTTCTCTTGTTTGAGGACCAGTCTGCTTTGATATTCTTCAAACATCTGCCGTACATGGGGATTTTAATGGAAACACTCGGGCGGCTAGGTCCTCTTATTAAGAGAAGTTGTCAGTACAAGACTGGGAATGTCCCCCTATTAACCATAGGGAACATGTCTTAGTTGTTTACAAGGCCTCT
Organism: Chenopodium album; assembly: GCF_948465745.1. Classification (NCBI taxonomy): domain Eukaryota; kingdom Viridiplantae; phylum Streptophyta; class Magnoliopsida; order Caryophyllales; family Amaranthaceae; genus Chenopodium; species Chenopodium album. The sequence continues at coordinate 34,622,367 of NC_137847.1, forward strand.
CGAAGAGCGAGACTGTAAAATTGCGTGGCCATGCTTAGATGGATTTTAAGAAATCATCTGTTTATGGACAATCGAACTCGGATTTCGAGAAACACTTCTGGACGTAATAAGGATGACGAATAATATTACCTTATAGTTCATGAAGAGACATTAAGTGACATAGAAAATAGGTTGTACACAAGAAGTGCACTTGTTCGGAAGGACAAGCGGGAGATTGATAAGAATGGTTTCCTTCGAACAGTGTATTATCCCGATAAAGAGTTCGAAAATAATAGAAAGCTAATTATTCAGTGAGGTCAAGTGATCGAATTAATACTAAAGCTAATTACTCAGTAATATTAATGTATAATTAATATTACAGCTTAATCTCGACTGAACCCTTCCGGTCACACCCAAGCAACTAACGATCCGACACGACGAATTAATCCAGAAGGAATTAATGAGTCGCTCGAGTTTTATGAACATTACTGCCGGATATCGAGCTAAGAGCGTCGAGACCGAGCGTCACAAGTCGAGTCGAATTAATAAAAGACGAGACAGTAAAAATAAATTAATTAATCAACAATTAGCAAAATACCCCTAGCATTGGAATGCCCTGAGCAAACCAAGTGCTAGGGGCAATGGTGCTAGCATGCACACCGCACCAAGGCAAGGGTGCTAGGTGCGCATGGCTAGCAGGCTACTGGCGCGTTGCTAGCAATGCTAGTAGCACCAGCCGTGCACAAGCAAGCATCAGCCAGTATTGCGTGCATGGCTTGCTACGTGCATGAGTGGGTGTAGGGAATAATTTCAAGCATCCCACATTTGACCCCCCACTGTGATCATACACTTAAGTATGGTGGCGTCCAAAGGGAAGGAAGCTAGAGCAAAAGAGTTGCCAACAAGTTTTAGGAACTTGTAAACCGTTCACAGGGTGAAGGTTACACCCCTTCACGATCCATGAGATTGCTAGCTCTATGGTGGTCTGGAACCATTACTGGATATTCGGGGATGAAGGTACAAATCCAACCTAAAAGAGATTGAACCTACCCTAAATAGGCCTCTACTTTATTCTTCTCATATTCATGTGCGCTTTCTGACTAACATACAATCATTAAATTAACCCTAAACCTGTTTAATCTATGTTGGTTAAATATTAATGCACAAACAAATCTATTATTGGCCTAAATAAAATTAATAATTATCTTATTAAGCGTGATTCCAAGTACAAATTTTCTTTAATCTTGCAAGAGAAGGCGTTACTAAGCAATAACAATAATAATATCAAGCAACATAATTATATATAACAACAAATCATCATCAAAATAATATTCAACAAAGCATAATATTAGCAAGATCTTAGGCATGATACTAACAAGATTAATAACAAATCCTAGCATGTCACTAAGCAATAAAGATCAAAAGCTTTAGCCCTAACATGATACAGCATGATAGATGAAATAGGAAGCAACCTATACATAATACTAGAAAGCAATAAAAGCATCTAACATGATAATAGAAATTAAAATAATATAAACATGCTTTCTACAGAAATATAATAATAAAACTACTTACTTTGTTGCCTCGTATCTCTTTCTATCAAAACAATACACATGTTAGTAACTTTAAGGAAAATAATAAATCAAACAATTAATTTAAATAATTGAAATAGGGATTTAGGACAAAACCCTTAGAAATTATCAACCTTTCACGTCTAGGGCGAATGCAACTTTGAGCTTGGCTAGCTGTGTCTAAGACTCGTGAATGCGGTATTGTATTTGTAAAAAGGCTAGGCTAGAAAGCATGAGGGAGAAAGAATAACCTATTGCTTAAGAGAGAGAAGAGAAATATGATTTTTGATGATCAAGCTTGTTGATGCTTGAAAAAGGGGTGATATGACCTCTGTTTATAAGGAAAAAAGAGGGTCAAAGGAATAGAAAAGAATCCGAATTCAAATCGGAAAAAAATTCGACGGTCAGCAGTTTTTGCGGATTTTGTTTTTATCATAACTTTTGATCCAGAAGTCTAAATAAGGAAATTGAAGTCTACTTTCCGACACAATTGAAATCAGATTAAAATCTTTTGTAGAATAAAAGATATGGTCGAAGTAGTAGGACGGTATAAGTTTTGGATAGAGTTTCGTACTTTTTTTCATATCTTTTTCGTTATAGCTCGGAATTAATATTATAATATATCATTGGAAAGATACTTTCAATATGTATCTAACCATATAAGATTTGGATAAAAATTATGAGGCACAAAAATAATATCTGATCATCTTTGAACGTCTTTCATTTCGAATAGAATTAGGACTTAAAAAAGGAATGTTTTATTTAATTTCAAACTCTTTAATCTTATCTTTTCAAAAAGGATAATTAAGATCTTTTAGAATATTATAGAAGAATCTAATTAATCCTAATTGGTTTAGGAATGGGATTAAACCTTTGGACCCTCCACATGATAATTGGGTCGTCGGTAAAATCCGGTTTGGGCCCAGTTTAGTATTTTGGCAATAACTTCCTCATTATTCATCGGAATTGGGCTTATAATATTGTTGGAACTGCCTTTTCAAGCCCTAGCCAACTAAAAACTTATTGGACCTTGATTATGGACTATACTAAACTAGATTGGACGTTTTTTATAAATAGGATACGAAATGAATGATTTTCGAAACAAAAAGAAGTATTTTTATTATAACATTTTAGAAAACGGAAGAATTCACGAGATTCTTCAAAATTTCACCTCACTCGATATTCATGGCGTGAAAAGTACTCATCACTGTGTTTGGTTTTGGGGAGACACAATCAAGTATCTACAGAAGCCCCCACTTTGACTAGTGTTAGTTTAAAATAGATAAAAGAGTTAGAAACGCGTATCTTGCACCGTCGAGCACACTTCTCTGGGGTAACCGAATTTTGTTGTTGTATTTGTTGTGACGACTTCCATAGTGCCTCGTGAACGCCATCTGAAGGTAACAGTGCCTCACTATCTTCATTTGTTTGTGAGAATCCTCCATAGTGCCTCGAAAACATCGTCGAAGGTGATAGTGCCTCGTCATCTTCAGAGTTGTGGCAGTACCTCACCGCTATATACAATCTCCTCTATACTTCGGGACATCGTCGAAGACCGCGATACCTTATGATCCTCCATTTGTTGATGCTTTGTTTGAATGCGTGCTTTGGGGGTGGTGACAATCCTCTTTTTCTGTAGGAATAGTTGCCAACACAAATCTTGAATGATGAGCAACAATCCAGTTTAGGGAAAGCTGTCAATGTCGTGTAACAACTCATGTTGTCACGATGAAATGACAATCCGTATCTCGGAAAATTTGCCAAAATCCAATTTGGGAAAAGTAGCCAATGCTTCGTAACAATCTGTCATAAGAACTTTGCTATGATCGACAATCCATGCCTTGGAACATAACTTTTGAAAGCAATCCATCTTGGAATTTTGCCAATGCTATGCGACAATCCTTTTAGGAGAACATTGCCACAATTGACAATTCGCGTCTTGGAACATTTGCAAAAAAGAGTTGATTGACAATCCGTCTCGGGAAAATTTTCCACTACTGAAATGAATGACAATCCATGTTGGGGAACCTTTGCCTAAACGTTAAGATGAATAGAGGCCTACGACAATCCTTTGGGAAATTTTTCCATAGGGAACTTGGTGCATGACAATCCATTCTCGGAATTATTGCCAAGGATTTGATGACAATCCGAACTTTGGAAAAATTTTCCAAACGGAGGAGGAGTACGAAAATCCATGCTTGGAAACATTGCCAGTTTGAGATGACAATCCAATTTTGGAAAAACTTGCCAAATAAAGGAGGAGCACGATAATCCACGCTTGGAAACATTGCCAAAGGTGACAATCCAATCTTGGAAAATTTGTCATTGAAGAAGATGCGCGACAATCCACTTTTGGAAATATTGTCAATTAGAGATGACAATCCAATTTTGTAAAAATTTTCGTTTGGAAAAGATGCTCTTAAGCCTTGCAAAAGAGATCAAATTTTTCCGAAGGACCTTGACAGTTGATTAGCTTAAGGTTGACTCAAGGTTTGGTGTTACTTGACTCATTGTGTAAGACTTAATGTTTTTTGCTCGACTCGATGTGTAACTTGACGTACTCAAATCGAGTCGATGTGATAACCCGACATGACTCAAAGTGTACATGACTCGTGTGTGCATCGTATTGTGACTGTGCTCGTGCGACTTGAAAAATGCAGAAAAAGTAAAATTTTCCCATCGATTTTGTAGAGGGTACCGACTTTCTCCCGAAAAAGAAAGACGTGAAAAGGAAGAAGCTAAGTGAAGTGTTTGAGAGCACCTGTTAAATGAGCTCGATCAAATGTATCCATTAATGTTGTTTTTCATGGTGCAAGGATTGTAGCATCCTAGACTATCTCAATTTTTGACTCGATGATGAAAGTATTTAGGTAACTTAGGCACGGAGGCTGAGCACTTCATACTTTACGATGCAATGATGATTACATATGATGAGTGATTTTGATATGACAAGGCATGCTTCAACGTTGTGTTAAGATTTCATGACAAAGGGTTCCTATGGGAAGGTTTATTTGGTCATGTATCTGTGATGTGTGTGAAAGTGACACTAAATTTAGTCCACAAGGGATAAGTGTGTGGAACATATTTTGAAAAGAGTCAAATGATGGTGTTTCTTGGGCTGGGTAGGCTAATGCTGTAAGGATCAAGCCCCCAAGTCTAGCTCTAAATGGATAGGGATGAGCATTGGAAATCCCTTGGTTATGATCATGATGTGAGTATGAATGTGAATGAATGCATTTTTATTACGGCCGCACCCCAATGTGAGGTTGCCTACGTATCCATTAGGAATCAGGCCGAATGTAGCTCTAGCCGAACCTCGCACAAGTGTGTGTATACCTCAAAGAGGTCTTTTAAGGGTTGTCACGTGGTTAGGCTAAAGGTTGAAGAAGAAGGAGATAAAGGCTCAAGAGCCTAAATAAGCCCCCAAGGTGTACAACCTTGCATTTGAATCTTTGTATTTGTATGCTTGAGATTTCTCACTTTTGAACTCTCTTTTGTTTATATTTTTGCTCTCTTTTTTTGCTTCACCAATTTTTTTTTATTTTGATAAGTGTGGGCATCCCGATCATGCGGTCTATCACTCACTTGGCATTAATGTTTCTCAGGCACGGTACCGAGTACTTGATAAGAGATGCAATCTTAGACGTGTTCTTATCAAAGACATGTTCATATCAAAGACATTGGAACACTTGCCCTTTTGCACACTTTTATTGTTTTTTCCTTTTTTGAATTTTTGAGATCTAGGTAAAATCACTCAAACTTTTGTTCTTTAAAAATTGCATAAATTGCACACCATCCCATCCCAAGGTTAAGTAGATATGGGTTGAAAAAATAAATGTCTATCGTTAGACGAGGCTCAAAGTGTTTTATCAAGAAAGGAATTATATTTTTGAAGGGTGAAAGGTGATACGATATGGCTACAAGGGTGCCTCGAATCATTAGTATACCTTGTGCTTAGTCCAGCGTGGATTTTTTTTTTATTTTTTTTAATTTTTTTTATTTTATGCAAAGCAATGATCATATGCAAGAAAAGAAATGCTTGTTTTATTAAAAGGAAAAAAAAAAGAAAAAACCTACAAAGGAAAATAAAAGGTGCCTATGCTAGACTTTATTGGGGAATGGAGGAATAAAAGAAAAGAAAAAGAGGTCACGAAATCTTGTCATTGAAGTTCGCCTTGTGTCTTTTGCTTTATCATCACCCGGTCTTCTTGCCAGCTAGAGGCAATGGAATCTTGTTTGCATCTATGAGATCTTGAATGAGATTTTGATATTTGTAACATTCATCCGTGGTATGACCATTTCCCCGATGGTACTTGCAATAAGAGTTGGGATTCCATCTCGAAGATCGCTTTTCTAGCGTTGGATCTTCAGTAGGGGCGATAGGTTTGATTAATCCTCAATCATAGAGACGATCGAAAGCAACATCATAGGTCATTCCAATGGGTGTGAATTCTCTCTTAGGTTGCTTTTTAGGTCTTTGATTATCCATGACTAAAACCTCATTAAGATTAAAGGTACTAACATTATTACTAGAGTAGGTGTTTTCAGAAGAAGAAGGATTGTTATTCTTCTTTCCTTTCCAACCACTGTTGTTACTATTGTTAGTAGCTTTTTGTTTTGCAAGGTCATCTTCAATGTCAATACCTATGTAAAAAAATAGACAGCCTTGAAAGTATTCAAGTTGTGTTGGTATTTCAAATGCTTTGAATACTTCTCTTGGAGGTTCTTGATGAACATCCTTACAGACTCCTTTTCAGTAGGGACCTTAACCATCTTTGCGGAAGTTTCCCTCCACTTGTTAAAGAAAGAAGTAAATCCTTCGTTTTCTTTTTGTCTCAATATCTCGAGTTCTTGTGGTCAGTCTCAACTTGAATGTTGCACTTGTATCTATCAATGAAAGCGTTTGTGATAGAGTCCCAAGAAGAGATCATCTCCTTGTCTAAGGAGAAGAACCATTATTGACAAACGGTTTCTAAAGATAATAAGAACAATGAATGGAAAGCTTTCTTATCAATTCCCTTAATGTTCATTATTGTTTCAAAACCTCTTAAGTGGAAGTAGGGTTTGTCAGCTGGCTTGAATCTTTGGACGTCATTGGCATTGAATTTCTGTGGAAGAAATTCCTTGTCCACCTAGACCCCTTGTGAGCTAATCCCCTGAAACTTATAGTCATTGGAGAGTTTGCTCAAGGTTTCTTCCATTCACTCCATCTGTTGCTGTTTCGCAAGGTCATTGACTTGAAGAGCAATAGTCTTCATCATCTCAGTTAAACTAGCAAGGTTTTGCCTAAGTTCATTGACTTTTTCTTGAGTTGTCATTTTCTTCTTAGCTTTTCTCTTTTGCCGAATTGGTTTATCAAATAGCAGTACTTGAATGAAAGTGTTGTCCTTGATTAAATGCCCTTCCCTCCTTGACCAAGTGCTGTGGAAAGGGAAGTTATGGATGTTTATTATTAATTATTTGACTCAAACTCACTTCAACATGCATAGATGGGAAGAGATCATGGAAGAATGGGGGGAATGACATGTATGGAGAAAGCACGTAGAGAGTGGAAAGATGATGTGGATGGAGAGATATGGAAAAATTAGGAATAGAGTGGACCCCCAACTCAAATGACAGAAAGAGTGACTCATGCATGAACCTAAGACATGGTCATGGTGTGAAAAGAGTATGTACAAAGTGTGTGAATACTTGTGAGTGTAAGTGATATGTTCAAGACTCGTGTCATGACCATGTGACTAGACTCAAACAAAGACTAAGTTAAGACTTCACGTATGTGCACTAAACTGGACAGGCTGTACTATTTTAGTCATAAATTTTGATCTGTGACTCTGAATTGGACAAACCCATTACCAAATGAAATATAAAACTCAGAGCTACAGATCCACTGATTGTACTACTCGTAACTCTTCCTAGAACTCCGGCTATGACCAAAACAAGTTGACACTTGTGCAGTATACGGGAATAAAAATCCGGGTTGACTCAAAGGAATTATGACTCGATTTTAGACATATTTATAAGCTCAAATTAATTAATCAATTAATTAAGCAATGTCCTTTAGTCATTGGTTAGTTTGTTTAAGCATATTTATAATCACAAGTCAAAATAAACGGTTAGTTTAAACACATATCAATAAGCACAAACAAAAGATGCACCAATAGTCAAGTAAGCACAATATGATGCAATGAGTTTCCAATCTAACCATGGTTCTAGTTCTCTAAAGTTCAAGGATAAGGGTTAGTCAAAGAGGATCCATGGTTATGAGTCCGGATGCATCGTGCGGAAGCCCTACCTTTAGAAGGGTTGGCGCTTATGGATGAGACCCACAAGTTAAACTTGTTTCCATGGTTTGGTGAATTCACAAACTCGGATGTACCCTTCGTTGCGATGAGCGTTCTATTGGGTAGATGGAGCGTGAATTCCCAGAGGGTTATGGCCATAAGTAGAACACATATGGGTTTAGAAAAGCGAGAAAAACTCAATCAGGAAGTAAAACCGAGCAAACAGTTTTAGAACCGATCAAAGCAAGAAGGCAGGGTTCTAGTTCGGTATTGGAAGAACTTGGTGCAAGACAACAGGGACCATCGTGAGACGATAGCCCTGTCACGCCGCGATATTGCTATCGCTTCACGACAGAGCCATCGCACAGCGACGAGCACTGTTTTCTCAGCGCCTATTCCTACATGCCTAAGTAGCTCCCTGTGTTCTTAGAATTTTCCTGTTTTCGCAGCGTTTTTTCGATTCAACTTGTGAAAGATATGTCCCTAATTTCTTACGTGTAAAAAACCTATGTTTTTGACGCATTACGGATGGTCTATCCAATGAGGACCTTTTTATGCTTATGTCAATACTGTTAATCAAAATTACGCACATGAATACTTAGAACGTTTCAAGTCTCATCCACACATTCTAAATTATTGCCAAAATAAATTTTAGGATTAAAATAGAAATCCTCCCCTGTGGAGTCGCCAAAAATTGTAGGGAATAATTTCAAGCATCCCACATCTGAGCCCCACTGTGATCATACACTTAAGTTTGGTGGCGTATAAAGGGAAAGAAGCTAGAGCAAAAAAATCGCCAACAAATTTTAGGAACTTGTAAACCGTTGACAAGGTAAAGGTTACACCCTTTCACGATCCATGAGATCGCTAACTCCATAGTGGTCCGGAATCATGACTGGATATTTGGGGATGAAGGTACAAATCCAACCTAAAAGAGATTGATCCTGCCCTAAATAGGCCTCTACTTTATTCTTCTCATATTCATGTGCGCTTTCTGACTAACATACAATCATTAAATTAACCCTAAACCTGTTTAATCTATGTTGGTTGAATATTAATGCACAAACAAATCTATTATTGGCGATCACTTGAATTAAAATCATATTAGCCTAAATAAAATTATTAATTATCTTATTAAGCGTAATTTCAAGTACAAATTCCCTTTAATCATGCAAAAGAGGGCGTGATCAAGCAATAACAATAATAATATCAAGAAACATAATAATATATAGCAACAAATCATCATCATCAAAATAATATTCAACAAACAATAATATTAGCAAGATCCTAGGCATGATACTAAAAAGATTAATAATAAATCCTAGCATGTCACTAAGCAATAAATATCAAAGCTTTAGAGCCCTAACATGATACTAGCATGATTGAATAAATAAGAAGCAACCTAAACATGATACTAGAAAGCAATAAAATCATCCTAACATGATACCAGGAATTAAAATAATATAAACATGCTTTCTACAGAAATATAGTAATGAAACTACTTACTTTGTTGCCTCGTATCTCTTTCTATTAAAACAATACACATGTTAGTAACTTCAAGGAAAATAATAAATCAAACAATTAATTTAAATAATTAAAATAGGGATTTAGGACCAAACCCTCATAAATTATCAACCTTTCACATCTAGGGAGAAGACAACTTCGAGCTTGGCTAGGTGTGTCTAAGACTCGTGAATGCGATATTGTATTTGTAAAAAGGCTAGGCTAGAAAGCATGAGGGAGAAAGAATAAGCTATTGCTTAGGAGAGAGAAGAGAAAGATGATTGTTGATGATCAAGCTTGTTGATTCTTGAAAAAGGGTGATATGACCTCTATTTACAGGGAAAAAAGAGGGTCGAAGGAATAGAAAAGAATCCGAATTCGAATCGAAATAAAACCCGACGGTCAGCAATTTTTGCGGATTTTGTTTTTAATCATATCTTTTGATCCAGAAGTCGAAATAATTCATATAATATGTTTTTGGAAATATCTTGAAGTTTACTTTCCAACCCAATTAGAATAAGATTAAAATCTTTTGTAGAATAAAAGATATGGCCGAAATAATGGGACGATATCAGTTTTTGATAGAGTTTCGTATTCCCTTCATATCTTTTTCATTATAGCTCGGAATTAATATTATAATATATCATTGGAAAGATAATTTCAAGATCTATCTAAACATATAAGATGTGGATAAAAATTATGAGGCACAAAAGTAATATCTGTCATCTTTGAATATCTTTCATTTCAAATAGTATTAGGACTTAAAAAAGGAAAGTTTTATTTAATTTCAAACTCTTTAATCTTATCTTTTCAAAAAGGATAATTAAGATCTTTTAAAACTTATAGAAGATTCTAATTAATCCTAATTTGTTTAGGAATGAGATTAAATCTTTGGACCCTTCACATGATCATTGGGTCGTAAGTAAAATCCGGTTTGGGCCCAGTTTAGTATTTTGGCCATAACTTCCTCATTATTCATCGGAATTGGGCTTATAATATATCGTTGGAAAGGTCTTTTCAAGACCCATCCAAATTCACAATTATTGGACCCTGATTATGGACTATACTAAACTGGATTGGACGTTTCTTTTAAATAGGATACAAAATGAATGATTTTCGAAAACAAAAAGAAGTATTTATATTAAAACATTTTAGAAAACAGAAGAATTCATGAGATTCTTCAACATTTCACCTTACTCGATATTCATGATGTGAAAAGTACTCATGACTGGGTTTGGTGTTGGGGAGACACAATCAGGTGTCTACAGCGGGCTGGTGCGAGGCCAGCACACTACTACTGGCGCGCCAAGAAAGCAGCGCCCAGCAGCAGCCCGCTAGCAAGTGTGGCGTGCTTGCTAGACCGTGCATGCTAGTGAATAAGCCAGCTGCGCACCCAAGGGTCCAGACGCCAGCAAGGCAGCGTTAGCACCTAAGGTTGGGCCCGCCACGTGGCGTGAGCTGATTTGGGCCAAGTGAGAGGTGAGGGGCAGTTTGTGGGAAGCTTGGGGAGGAAGGAAATTTTCCCCTCCCCTTGTGGTCCTCACTTACCCTCTCCCTCCTAGTTGCCAATTGTTGATTAATTATTGCTTTGCTATTTTTCTTTTATTTTTGAATTAAAAATAAAATGAAAAATGATTTTTACCAAGTCTCCCACATTGATGGGAAAGTGGAATGTTTTGTTGGAATTCTCTATTAATACCCATGTATTAGGACTTGAGAATTACACTTGAGTTGGAACTCAAAAATGCATCTCCATAATAGTGACAAAAACCTTTAAGTTTACATAAAACTCGAGTAGTTGTTTTTGGTCCGAACTCAGCTAAACTCCTAGTTAGAGACCGTTCAGGTCGTTGTTGCGGGTGGACTATCGTTGGAGGTCTACGCGCTTGCGAGACTCGGCTCTCGAAGTAAGAGCTCGTTAGAACGAGTGAAGCACGCATCAAGGGTAAGATGGTCTTTTCACTTTATCTTGTTATTTATGTCTTTTAGTTATATTAATTGTGAGCGAGTCTTGGGGTTGGGTTTTGTTCCGTGGAAAGTCGGACTTAGATTTTTGACGGATTTCCTTAGGGTGTGGAGGTTGTCAATATTAATTGGTCACATCGAAGCAATGGTGAGATTTTGATGATAGCAACACATTGCGGTCTTCAACAATATCCTAAAGCATGGAGGAGATTGTCAATAACGGCAAAACACTACCGTGGGGAAGCACGACAAAACAATAATGAAGCGGCGAAGCACTGCCGTGGCGAAGCACGACCACAACAACAATGAAGCGGCGAAGCACGACTACAACCACAACGGTAGTGGCAAAGCACTGCACACTGCCACAAAACTGAAGATGGCGAAGCATGGTCACCTTCGACGATGTTCCCTAGGGTGTGGAAGATTGTCACCGCAAACTGAAGATGGCGAAGCACGGTCACCTTTGAGGATGTTCCCTAGGGTATGGAAAATTGCACTACAAATGAAGATAGCAAAGCACTGTTACCTTCGACAGCGTTCACCAAGCATTGTTGAAGTTGTCAAATAAAGCAAAATATGTTACTCAGAGGCATGTACTTGACAATTCAAGATACACGTGTCTAACTCCTTTATTTGTAGAACTAAATTTTTCTGCAAGTATCGGTGTTAAAAGAATTATTTAGAATCGCAGAACGTTCTAAAACATTCTCCGTCCCTATTGACTACTTTGAATTTTTTTCGAAACTTACGTTTCTCCAAACTCAGTTCAAGTGGGGACTTCTGTAGACACCTGATTGTGTCTCCCCAAAAAACAAATTAAGTGTTGAGTACCTTTCCACATCTTTGATTATCGATTAAGATAAAAAGTTGAAGAGTCTCGTGAATTTTCCTTTTATCGGAAAACTTGACAAAAATAATCCCATCTTTGCCTCATTCGCCCAAAATAATCCCAACTTTTGATTATTTTTTAATAATCCTAGCTTTGGCATGAATTTACTTTTAATGGTCCCAAGTGATCGACAACTTGTTGAAAAGGTATTTTTATTTTTATAAGAAAATATAATGTACACATGTTACCTTGTAATTGGTCAAAATAAGTTGTAATTTTAATTTTTTTTAAAATAAGATTATTAGTAATATTTTTTTAAGGATCAGATTATTAGTAATAATTTACAGTTAACTAATTATTTTAAAAATAATTAAAAGCAAACTATTTTAAAAATAAATGCAAGTAAAACCACCAGCAGCCACCGTACCCTCCCTGCCCTCCACCCTCACCGAGCCTGCCCCCATCGCAGTGACGCCTAGACTACCCAAAACCCACACAACCTTTCCGCCAAAGGCTCTCTTCCCGCCACGACCCCCTTACTGCGACCCTAACCCTTCCCTTCCCTCGCAGCCCCGGTTAATTACCCTCACTCGCAACCCTATCTATAACAACAAAACTGGAACAATTCAGGAAAGTAGTGGGGTTTAAGCGGGATTCAGCTGAATGGGCGTATGAATTACATCGCGCAGGCCGAGTGAGGGTCAGAGTTAGGGCTGTAACGGCAAGGGTAAGGGTTACAAATGGGTTCTTTAGAGAAGTGGTAGGGGAGGGGCTGTCGGGATGGAGGGAAGAGAAGGGAGGTGGTCTCGCCGACACTTGGAGGGATTCCCGACGTGGGATGGAAGCCAGCCTGCGCTTAGCGGCAGGGAGGGTGGTTGAGCTGGTGGGGTGGTGTTTGAGTTAAGTAAATAATTATTTTTTATTTTTCGTAAGAAAATTATCTAATTTTTAAAATTTATTTTTACCAATCATATGGTGACATGTGTCAGATAACTTATTGTAACAAGTTAGATGATCAATTGGGACTATTGGAAGCAAATTCATATCAAAGTTCGTATTATTAAAAAATAATCCAAAGTTGGGGTTATTTTGGGCGAATGAGGCAAAATTGGGATTATTTTTGTCAATTTTTCCTTTTCCTTTTCTAACCTTTTAAAAATGTTTTAAAATCATTCGTTTCGTGTCCTATTTATGAAAAATGTCTAAACATGTTTATTTTTGTCATATCTAGGTCCAATAATAGTGTAGTTTGATGGGGCTTGAAAAAATCTTTCCAACGATATATTATAAGCCCAAATCCGAGTTATAACGAAGAAGTGATGACCAAAATACTAAACTAGGCCCAAACTGAGCCGTATCTGCGGACTCAATGATCATGTGGATGGTCCATTTACCTTGACTCTATTTCTAAAATCATTAATATTTATTAAAATTTTCTAGAATTATCTAGAAGGTTGTTGTGAGTTCTAAATCCATTAGGATTGATTATTAGCTAGAAGGTTCTAATTTATCCCCTTTTTGAAAAAATAAAGACCAAGAAATTTATATCGAATAAAACATATGTTTTTAATAGATTTAATTCTGATAAGGATAAGTATAGATATTTGACTTACCTAATTTGATTAGAAGTCGAAATTTCTTATCTCCTGAATTGAAAAATATCACACAGCAATGCAAATATCGCGCTGCGATATAAGCATCGCGATGAGATGAATCCATCGCCACGCGACTAAAATCATTTTACTATGAGTCGGATTCTGACTCTTTTTCATCTTTTCGGTCGTTTTTTGTCTATATATAGAGGACTTTTCCTCCGTTTCATACACCAACAATCATCATGTCTTCTCCCTCTCTAACTTAAAGCTTATTCTTTTTTTCCTTCTTTTGATTTTCTAAGCTTAGCCTAAACACATATAACACACATATCCTTGATTCTTCTTTGATTAGTCATGATTCCACATTCATGAGAGTTTAATACACCTATCCAAGCTCGAAGTTACCTAAGACCTCGATGAGAAAGGTTGATAATTCTGAGGGTTTGGTCCCAAATTCGTAAATCAATTATTATTGTTTGATTTAATCATTATTGAAGTTTACTAACGTGTGTATTCTTTTGATAGAAAGGGGAACGAGGCTTTCAAGTGAGTAGTTCAATTGCTCTATTCCTTTAAAATCATGCTTAGCATCTTATTTTGATTCCTAATATCATGTTAGGATGCTTTATTGATTCCTAGTATCATGTTAGGATAAATCTTTGATTTTTATGAGTGACATTCTAGGGTTTTTTATAAATCATGTTACTATACATCATGCCTAGGATCTTGCTAATATTACTTTGAGGATTTTTTTTATGATAGTAATTATATGTTACTTGATTGTTCTTAATTTATTGTTTTTGCTTGATCACGCCCCTTTTCTTGCATGCTTAAAGGGAATTTGTACTTGAAATCACGTTTAATAAGATAATTAATAATTTAATTTTAGGTTAATATTATTTTAATTCAAGTGATCGCCAATAATAGATTTATTTGTGCCTTAATAATCAACCAACGCAGATTAATTATGCTTAAGATTAATTTATTGTATGTATGTTGATCGAAAAGCGAACATGAATATCATAAGAATTAATTAGAGGCCTATTTAAGGCGGGTTCAATCTCTTTTAGGTTGGATTTGTACCATCATCCCCGAATATCCAGTCATGGTTCTGGACCACTATGGATTAGCGATCTCTGTGATCGTGAATGGGGTGTAACCTTCACAACCATACATGATTTATAAGTTCCTAAAAACTTATTGGCGACTCTTTTGCTCTAGATTCTTTCCCTTTCAACACCACCATGCTTAAATGCATGGGGCTCAAAGTTGATGTTTGAAATATTTCCTACAACGACATATTTCATTTCTAGGGTTTTGTGCATCACCCTGTTCGTTTTCTCTATAAATACGAGGCTGATATCTTTAGTTTCAGGGCACCAAAACATTCTCTTTTTCTGTCTTATGTTCTAGCCTAAATACTTGCCTTCCCTATTGTAAACACCTAATTGTGTCTCCCCAAGAACCAAACCCAGTGATGAGTATGTTTCACATTATTGAATATCGATTAAGGTGAAATGTTGAAGAGTCTCGTTAATTTTTCCTTTTCTAAAATGTTTTAATTGAAAATGATACATTTCGTATTTAAAAATCATTTATTTCGTGTCCCACTTATGAAAAACGTCCAATCTAATTCATTTTGGTCCATAATATGGTTTCAATAATTGTGTAGTTAGATGAGGCGTGTAAGAGATTGTCAACGATATGTTATAAGCCCAATTTCGAGTTATAACGAAGAAGTTATTGTCAAAATAATAAATTGGGCCCAACCCGAGCTTTATATGCAGACCTAATGATCATGGAAAGGGTCCATTAATATTATTTATATTTCTAAAACCACTAGGATTTATCTTAAGCATCTAGAATTGACTAGAAGGTTGATTTAAGTTCTAAAGGCATTAGGATTGATTAGAATCTTCTAGAAGGTTCTAATTTATCCTATTTTTGAAAAGATAATGATTAAGAATTTTATATCGGAAAAAACGAGTATTTTTAATCGATTTAATTCTAATTTAATAAGGATAAGTATGGATATTCGACTAACCCAATTTGATTAGAAGTCGTATTCCGTACGAATCTTATCCTCTGAAAATCATCGCGCAACGATGGATCCATCGCACAGCGGTGGAAAGATCGTGATGTGATGAACCCATTGCATTCATGAAAATATCGCGATGCGTTATCCCAATCGCGACGTGTAGACATCTACTTTTGCCCTCCTTTCCCGACCAGAAGTGTTATGACGATAAATAAACCGTCTTTGTGTTGGATTAACGTGAAGGATACTTATGGACTACTGATTAAGTCATAAGAATACAAAATGACTAGCGTGACCCGAAACGAAATGAACCAAAGTCCAGTTAGCTAAGCCCGATTAATAATTAGGCCTAAACCTGAAGTTAAAATCTAATTTTGATAGATTTAGGGGCGCCTAGGATAAAAACCGAAGCTACTGCAGGAAAATCCACGCGCAACTCAACGAGTCGCGCTAGCCTGGCACGCGCAACTCACAAGGTTGCGCGTGGCACAAAGCGTAACCTACAATGATGCGCCCACAGAAGACTAAAGAATTTGTGAAAATACTGAATCGAATCTTACCATAATACCACGTGTTTTGGGTGTTTTTGTCCCTCGGGAGAGTTACAGCTTGAGGACTGATCCGACTGCGCTTGTACCTGCATAACCACGGAGACTCTGGGTGGTAGGAGCTCCGCCTCCGACGAACGAGTTAGTACTTGAATGTGGGTAGGAGAAGGTACGGAAAATGAAAAATGAGATCTTCTCGGATTCCGAGATCAGGTGCTTCTCTGATGTAAGAGAATGTAGGGTCTGTTGTAATAATTAATTCATGTCCCGAAAATGGGGGAATCTCCCTATTTATAGGGTCATGGGGAAACGTGCCCCTGATTAGGTCACTTCGACCTAGCTCTGCTAGGCTGCGCCGTATTACGGCTTTCTCGAGATTTGGGCCCTTGAAGGTTGCTTTTTTCTCCCAAGCTCTAGGAGGGGCACGTGTCAAATGGAGACTGGTCAAATTCGGACTAACCAGAGTATGACACGTGTCAGGACTTGTTTGGCGCACGTGGCATGGGTAAAATTACCCAAAACATTTACCCCCCTCATTTTGGACGTTTCTAAAACATTCTAGAGAAAGAAAATCACCAATTCTAGAGAGAGAAAATCTGCCGTCTGTCCGCGTGCACACAATCGTTGTTCATTTTTCACTTGCATCAGCCGGTTTACAACCGCCTGTGCCCCAAGCAAGCAACGTCAACTTCAGCAACATCTGAGTCGGTCATCACCGTTTACCCCCCTTTCAGAGATAAACGTAAGGTACTGCCTCTACTCCCTTCAGCTCATTTACATTAGCTTCAATTCATTCAATAAATAGACTCATCACCAACACACACGACACGGCCTAGGTCAGTAGTCAGCCGGTCTCCTAGTACGGCTGAGTCTAGGACTGGAAGTGTCGGCTCTGGGTGCATGGAGCAATTTCGTACTCCTCAACCGACCATCTATGTGTATGCGCAGGACACGATGGCTAGAACTAAACAGACAACCACCAGACGGCGTCGAAGATACGGTACTTTGGAAGCGTCGTCTGATAAGGTAACCCCGGTTGAGGGGTCAGAGAGCAATGAAAGCTTAGGGGAATATTCCCCATCTGAGATTCCTATAACCCCAAGTGACACAATCCTATACGATGAGGGTAGAGACGGGGAGGGAGCCGTCTCCCAGATGGACCTTGATGAAGCTGGCCTCGAAGATAGAGACGGGGAAGAGTCTGCATTGGGGTCAGCCGGCGACAAGGGAGACGGTGAAAGCTCCGCCTCAGGGTCTAGCTCTGAGGATGCTGGTGATGCCCCTCTTTCCTCGCTTGAGGATAGTGAGGCCGAAGAGAGGAAAAAATGGGATGCAAAGAATGATCCCTTTCAGATCCATATCCTCGCTAAAGACAGGCGGGCAATGCTAAAAGGCATTGAAAGCTTTGTACAGAAGCGGCCTCTGGAAAATGGATATACTATCCAGGTGCCGCGTGAGCTAGGCACCATCTCCTGGAAAGATGACCAAGAGAACGCCAATGCCTACTTTGGATGCTATGAGGCGGCAATCCTGGGCGTCTGGCAGCTCTCCCCAAATTCATGGGCTAACATTCTGGGGTATGTTGCCTCCTGTGAGATGTAAGACCTGAATCCCAGTTGGGAGGCTTTTGCTCACATGCACTATCTCAGCCGCAACCCAGGCGGTTGGAGGGCGTGGTACACCTTGACCACTTTCCCTAAGTACCAAATGACATTGGACAAAGTGTCCAAATATGACGGTTGGAAAACCCGTTTCTACCTGTTGTCTGCCCCAACCCGTCGAGAGAACCGGGAGCTGCGCCGGTATAATAAAAAGCCCGACCTACTAGGTCGCAAATGTGCCCTTCCCCGGATTCTAGGGGACGACTATGACGCTATCATGGAAACCATGTTTTTTGAGCTTCATACAGAGACACTCTCAACCGGGGACGTAGTAAAGGTCGCAAATAATTGGATTCCCATGTGCGCAAGGTTTAGAGATGAGGCGTTCTTGTCCGCCTGTGGGCTTAGCACGATGTTTCCAAAGCCTATGTTTGATATACATCTGGTTTAATTCCGTTTGTGCTATTATTAGCCAATTATAATTTTACATCATGTGTTCATTATTTTTGCAGAAGAAGCTTTGAACATGGTGGCTGACAAGAAGACTCCCAAGCGGTCCTCTGCACAAATCCGGAGGGACCTGGCGGAGGCTAAGGCCGCCAAGCTGAAGGCTAAGGTAATGAACTGTCTAACTCCTTGAACTATTTTTTCCAACAAACATTGTCGGTTGTATATTTAATACTTCGCTAATTGCTAGGTGGAGAGGCACCTAGGTCCTTTACTATGAACCTAGCCAAACGGGGATGGGATGAGACCGCCTCCACCAAAACCAAGCCTGCAAAATCCACCAAAGCGGCTTCGGGTAAGACTGGCCCCGAAGGCTCTTCTGAGAGGACCCGCCTCCGCGTCGGGGGGAGAAATGTCACCATTGGAGGCTTTGGAGTGGGCTTTGATATGGTCCCATCCGGCCTCTCTGCGCCTAGGGGTGGTGCAATCCCCCAAGCTCCTGAAGGTAAATACAATCCCTTCGAATCTCCGCCTGAGCTGAGATGGCCGTTGCGAGTGAAATCTCACTCTCAACAAACTTCTTCGTCCGACAGCCGGCATCAAGCTGGTGCCGCCTATATAGCTCACTCACCCCCTTTCACATATGGTGTAGATCAATCCCCCCGATGGCCGAATGTCCAGGCGCATGCCCGGTCCATGCTGGCAGCCGTTCCAAAGAAGGAGAAGGATGCCATCCTAGGCATTGAGATGTTCAATGTTGAACGTATCACTGCACTCCTGTCTGAGGTATACCTTATTCCCCTTTGCTCAAACTAAGTATAATATATCCCACATGAATGACAACGTTTCTGTCTACAGGCCATGCTCAGGGTTGATGGACTCAAACGGCCATATGCCCGGAAGAGGGAGGAGGTAAAGAGAGCCACTAGATCAGCTAGGGATTCTTAAGATGTAGCCGAATATCAATGTACAATTAATGAACTTGAAACTAAAGCCGAATTGATGCAACAGGCGGATCAGATCAAGGGTCTTCAAAAAGCCTTGGATGAGGCTAAGGAGAAGGCCAACACGGCTGAAACCAACCTCAAGAAGGCGGAGCAAGACCTCAAGGCCTTGCAGGGTGCCTCCCAGGAGAATGTAAAGCTCAAGGCAGAGGTTGAGAGGCTGAAGAAGGATGCGGAGCGAGTCCTAATGAATATCAAGGGAACAATAAAGGAGGAGCAAGACCGCCTGATTGCTGAAAATTAAGCGGACTCCGACGCCCGGATGAAGATCGCCTGGGAAGCTCTCTACCCCAACAAGGACTATGGTTTGTGGGCTCTGGCTTTTCAATATGGTGAAAATGTAGTGTATTTAAGAGAGAAGGGGGAGCCGGAGCCCGAGTCCTTCGAGGCCTCGGCAAACGCGAGCTTGAGGAACCTGCCAAGGAGCTCCCCGAAGAAGGAGAAGCCATTAAGCTTCAATCTGATGGGAAGAAACCCAAAGAGGAGAACCAGGCGGCCCAGCCTTGAATTTTCAGCGGCAGTATGCCAAATTTAAGATTTTTCGGTCTGCGTGCCGAGTATTTGTTTGTTTTTACCGGCTGAGGAGTCGGGTGACAATTTTTATTTTCTGTCCCGGATGTTATTCGGTATACACTAATATCCGGTTTTTACCAGCTTGAATGAAATTTGCCGACTGAGTCAGTTTGATGAATTTGCTATTTTATTTCAATTTTTGAATTTTTGCCCAACTTTTTAAAGCATGCGGCAATTCAGATAGTATACCGGCTACTCTTGCCCCTGGCGGCTGTGTGATTGGTTTCAATACTTCTTTGATTGATTGACTTTGGAATGCTTGATACTTTAAAGAGTATGGAATATTCCTAAGTCGATCAATCATAGTAGTGATTGCCCCAAACCAAATACACAACCGTCAACGACTGCCGTTTTAACCAACCAGGTATTCGAATATAACTTTTTTGTGAGCCAAACGGGAAATTGCCGCCTGACAGTTAGTGGAGCAAGGAACATATTGTCCGCCTGCCTGATGGACCCCAGACAGCTTAAAGGCCGTCTGGGATACCTGCAATCCATTGTACAAGGTTCGTCTGCCCCATTGGGGTGACTGGTACAATTTTGTTGAACAGCCTAACAGAGAACTTCAGTAATTAACCAGCTGATGTCACTTGACATCTGGTGTTAAGCTTAATCATTCTTTTAGACTGTTTTGGTCAGACAGCTATGAGTTGAACAATTTGGTCGTTCAATCTTTGTTGTCTGCATATGCTGGTAGAGCAAAAGATAGGATGCCCTCTGCGACGATAACACCCGGAGGGACGTCGCCGGACGCCATGCTCAAATAGGAGCAGACGAATTTATAAAATAAGTCTCTTAACTTAGCTTGGTTTTACTTATTATAGGGGCCGTCTGTGCATTGCACTGATGATGGTCCACCAATTTTAAATATTAGGTTAGCCGCTAGGTTTTTAACCTAGCTTATTTATTCAATAGACCGTCTGTGTTTTCAACAGGCGGTAGTATTATTGTTGCGCATGTATATATACAAAGCAATTAACATTGAAAACAAAAAGCAACTTCTGCATTGATAGGCATTTTATTTACATAAATTTACAAGTCTTAGAAGTAGTACTTTTTCATGCTGTCTACATTCCAAGTTTTAGGCAGCCGCCTTCCATCTGGAGTTTCCACCCGGTAGGTACCGTTTCTTACTTCTTCATAGATCCGGTAGGGGCCTTCCCAATTAGGAGTTAGCTTTCCTTGCTCATTGGCCCTACCGGTTGCCTCCATCTTTCGTAACAAAAAGTCCCCAACTTTTAAGGGTCGTTTGTGCACTCTTTTGTTGTAGGCACGAGTTATTCTCAGACGGTAAATCTCATGACGCAAGGCAGCATTGCCCCTACGCTCCGGGAGTGAGTCCAATGCTAGTCGCATGGCCTCCCAGTTTGCCTCTTCATCGTATAGCATGACTCGTAGAGTCGGCTCATAATGCTCGATGGGCAAGACGACTTCAGCACTGTAAACCATGAGAAATGGGGTTTCACCGGTTGCCCCCTTTTTAGTTGTCCGGATGGCCCATAGGACATGAATCTACTCTTCAGCCCATAAACTACCGGCTCTTTCAATTTTCTTTTTGATACCGTTTGAGATGAGTTTGTTGAAGGCTTCAACTTGGCCGTTTGCTTGGGGTCGACCGACTGATGCAAAACAATGCGAGATCCCTTGATCTCCTAACCAAGTTTTAAGCTGAAGCGTCTCGAATTGAGGTCCATTATCAAACACCATAGACAAACGGGCCTAGAATGTCCATTCCCCATTTAGCAAACGGAACCGGGCTGTGGATTGCCGTCAGGTCAGTAGCCGGCCGATGGATTAGCTTGCCAAATCTTTGACACTTGTCACATTTTCTGATAAATTCCATGGCATCTGACTCAAGAGTGGGCTTGCAGTAATGCCGCTTGGCCTTGACGGCTAAGGATCTGCCGTATGCATGAGAGGCACAATATCCCGCATGCAACTCTTCAAGAATCTCTTTCCCCTTTTCCGGGGTAACACACTTCAATAGAGGCTTCAGAAACCCCGCCTTGAAGAGTTCTCCTCCTCTCATCTCGAAGTTTGCTGCACGCTTCTTCAGCACGGCTGCCTCCTGAGGTGAATTAGGGAGCGTGCCGTCTGTCAGATACGCCCGGATGCCATCCATCCAAGTAGAACTTCGGTCCAGCACTCCAATGGGTTCATCATCAGATATGCTTCGTTTTTCCATTACTTCCCAAAAGACTGACCAAGGTATATCACTGGAGGCGGAGGATGCCAACTTAGACAGAGCATCCGCCTGGTTCTTTTCATACCAGGGCACTTGAGTTAGATGAAATTGTTCAAGTGTCCCAACTTCAGCCTTGGCCGCCTGTAAATATTTGATCATAGCTGGATGGGTGGCTTCATACTCACCATGGTATTGGCTAACGACCAACTGAGAATCAGAGCAAGCGTCAATTTTTGTTGCCCCTGCCGCGTTACACGTGCGGATGCCGGCTAGCAGGGCTTCATAATCCGCCTCGTTTGAGGCCTGAAATTTAAACCGTAATGCATACTCATATTTATCTCCTTCCGGAGATTAACAGATAATGTCTGCACCACAGCCGTTCATAGTAGAGCTCCCGTCTACATGCACCTTCAAAACCTGATCAAGGTTGTTCGGAGCAACCGGCCTTGTCATTTCGACAATGAAGTCGGCAAACGCCTGACCCTTCACTGCCTTCCTTGGTTCGTAAGTGATTTCAAGACTTTGCATTTCAATAGCCCATTTGAGCATTTTGCCAGATGAGTCTAAGGTTGTCATTGGTCGCTTGAGGGGTTGATTTGTGTAGATCACCACCGGATGTGCCAAGAAGTATGGTTTCAACTTCTTGACAGCCATGTAAAGAGCAAGGCCAAAATTTTCAACCATGGGGTACCGGAGTTCAGCATTTCTGGGCAGATAGCTAATGAAATAGACCGGGAGCTCAATGCCGTCTCTCTCAGCAAGGAGAACAGCACTAAAGGCATGATCTGAGACGGCTAGGTACATATAGACCATTTCCTTTGGCAGAGGGCTAACAAGCCTTGGCAAGGAGTGTAAGTGTTCTTTCAGCTTTTAAAAGGCCGCCTCAACATCATCCCCCCATTCAAATCTTGTCTTCTTCCTGATTGCCTGGAAGAAATAAAGGCACTTGTGAAGGAATTATGTCTTTGATAAGTGCAATTACTAGATATATCAAGGATCACTATTATGAAGATAATAAGTTCGTTCTTTTGGGTCGTCATTATCTTTTGCTAGACTATGATCATAGATTTTTGGGCTAGTCAAATAGTCCAAAGCCCGCTAGAATGGATCCTATGAGGTCACACACAGGGGTATTAGGTTAAGCAAGTTAGAGGCCCATTTCTGGGCCTCATGAGCAAGAAACTAATCATGAATTGGATTGGGATAGCATAGTTAGATTAGAGTTAGGTTTTGGGATTTGTCATGGACTCTTATTTAGAGATGAGATATATAAATAAGATCCATGCCTAGGGTTGTATGACATAAAATTGACATAACAATTAACAGTTGATTGTGAATCAAGCAACCAGGAATCCCAAAACCCTCACACACTCTCTCTAACCCACGGCTCTCTCTCTCCTTCCCATTGGACTCACGGCCGGCCACCCCTAGTGGCGCGTGTGGTGGTTCGTGGTAGTTCGTGGTTGGTTCGTTGTTCATTCTTCTCCTTAGAAGGTCAATTGAAGGGTTCAATTGCAACTAACTAGCATTAGTGGAGGTCATAATATGTGCCCGTGGGCCAAGTAGATGAATCACGTTTGAGGTTCTTTGTCTCCCCTTTTCTTGTTCAATCACACGTGGAATCACGCTACAAAGGTATTAATTCTAATTCTTTTTGTGTTATGCATGATCTTGGGATTAGGTGCTATATGAATATGATTCATGTTTTCCGCATTCGTACCTATAAACTCCTACAGTGGTAATAGTTAGCCTGCATGTACATATATTGAATATTAATTCTTTGATAGTCCACAATTTTAATTCAATTAGGAGGGGGAATAATTTAATTATGGGTCAATTATTATTTTACATGTGATTTAACAATATAGAATCATTAAAAGTTGTTTAATTTGCTCCAAATTAGCCATCAAAGATACAAATTTTGCCCCTTAATCACTCGAAAAATTCGAACCCCCACACTAATTTTTTTAAAAAAATAAAATTCAAAACCCTAAACCCTAATTTGTGAAATTTGTGTTTTGGTCTGATTTAATTCGATAGTTATGTGTTTAAAGAATTTAATCTATTTGATTTCATGCTAAATTATGAATTTTTCATGATCAAATTATTTAATTTAAGAGTTAAATTAAATTGGGGATTAATTTCATGAAGAACCCTAATTTTAAGATTGAATGTGATTTAATTTTGAAATTAATTGGACCACATTAAGATTAATTTAATTTTTACAAAATTGTTTTGTTTTTATTTAAATTAAAACTAAAAAAAAAAGGTTTTTAGCAGCGGCAACCGCAGTTGGGTGGCGCAACCTTGGCGGCTGCCGCTGCAGGTGGTCCGGAGGGAGGGTGGGGCGGGGCAGTAAGCGGGTCAGGCAGGGGCAGCAACAGCAACACCGTGCAAGGGCTGCGTGGCACTGCTGCTGCTGCTTTGCACCGCTGTAGTGCAGCGTACACCTCACAGTGTACAGCCACCGTGGCCGGCTTCGGCTGGCCACACCACGGTGGCTGGTGCACGATTTTCAAAAAAAAAATTATTTTATTTTAATAAAAATCAGATTTCAAAATTAAAATTAAAAAGATAAGTTTTGATTTTGAAAAAGATAATTAACAAAGTTAAAGTGGTTAATTTTGTTAAGTTTGGATAATTATGGAGCAAAAGATTCTATTTGGATAATAATTGATTTAATGAGATTATCCCATAATTAATTTGGATAATAATTGATTTAAAATTATGTGATTGGCTAGGCAATTAGGATAGAATCTCCTAAATTAGTTAGGATAATCATGGAAAATAAATATGATTTATCTTCCATAATTAAAATATGGTTTGATTTTATTTTATGATTGGTTAGAAATAATATTTTAATTGTAGTAATTAATTAAAAATATGAGATATTTTGTACCATGTTTCCTTAATTATGATCATTCGATGTTGTAGTTTAGGAAAGCATGATGAGTGATTTATTATGTGGCACTTTATAATATATGATATTATTTATTTCTATATATAGACTAGTATGGCCCATAGATTCTAAATATGATCTGCGCATCGTTTCGTATTTTTTGTAATCTAAATACGGTCTGCGTACCGTTAAGTATTTTTGTAATTTATTTTATTTTATTTAAGTAGTAGATAGAATAGAATAATATTACAAGTTGTAGTGGATCCAAGAAGCCAATGGAGTGGAGGCCCAAAGGAATCAGATGGATGAGATCCATGAAGATTCAAGTGGAAGCATTTTCTGCTTTATTAGTTTTCTTAGGTTTAGAACCTTGAAGCTCAGTGTAATAATTAAACATGTGATGGTTAATTATTCAACCAAGAGTTACAAAGAATTGTAATCAGTAAAGAGTTACTCACCTTGAAAATGTAATGCTTGATGGTAGGGCCTCAGTCCGGTCAGATATTACACAAATAAAGGGTTATGGAATCATTTAATTCAATAGGGATCATTTTAATATTGAATAAATGCTTTAAAGTTACCAATCTTATATCGCTTATGGTACTTTAAATTTTATTAAACATAATTGAATTTTGCGTTTACTTCTGTCGTTCTAATTTTATCATTATATATAATCTCCTCGATTGAAATAAAGTTGAGAAACATTCTTAAAAGGTTAAAAGGTAATCCATAAACCTATATTCCAATTTTGCTAAGACGGTTCTAAAAGGCAAGTTTTAAACCCATGTCAAATGTCTAAGGTTGGTTTTATTCAAAATGTTTGAGTAAAATGCCAACACATCTTCATTTTGAAAAGTGTTTCAAGGGATAAAATGAGATGGGAGGTACAAACCCTCTAAAAGACAAGTATAAAAGTCCAATAAAATCTCTTATCTTCAATATGATTGAATATATGAAAGTGATTGGAAATCTCTATGATCAAAAGTTGATCAAATGACATTATTCTTCATTCATTTCATATAGAGTTAAATAGTTGATTAAAATCTAATATGAATAATGATTGAATAGACTTAGCAAAATCATGAAAATGTGCTTAAAGTAGTTAAGCAAAGCATCATTTTGAACCTAAGAGAAGTGTTCTAAGTGGCTCAAATGGGAAAGGTTTAGGAATATATGAGGATTGCATTAAGAAGTTATAGGCCAAGAAATGCAAACAAGTTGCTACTCCTCAAACCTAGACTACTTACATGCTAAAAGTTGTTATGAACAACAAATGTTTCAAATTAAAAGGACTAATTCCAATTGATTAGAAACTACCTCATATAGTTGGAAGGTAAAAGAATGGAAATGTTCCAATTTAAGAAGTATATTATAGAAATTGATTTAGCATATTGCTACTTCTTGGACATATGATGTCTTGTTTAGTTCACTTATTGAACAATGTGGTTGAACTAAAGGAAGAAGTTATGGCTAAAGGGGAAATAAATCTACAAGTTTAGAAGCAAATGTTGCTATTTCACAAGTGAAATCTACGAGTCTGGAAGCAAAAGTTGCAACTTCACAAGTAGAACCTATATTTCACTTTACCTTGTTATTGGCTATAATTAAATAAATGTTATTCATTCTTTCCATTATCAAAACACCATTCAATGTTAGTAATGACTAAGCATCGAAGATTAAAAAACGTGTAATAAATGTTATTATATGATTCATTGAGTCATAATGTGTTTTGAATTGGTAAATAGGTTTAAAGTTCTATATGATAGAAATTATTATTAAACCAATTCTGTATATAAATTGTCTCTAATATGTCAATTAATTCGAATGAAAAATGAACATTGCATTCGGAAGATCCAAAGAGATGGACTTTCAATATCATTAGATTGTGAATCTATTGATATATGTAATTATCATTCTAATTTGACATTTTGACAAAGTCACCATTTAGAGAAATGATGATGCGAACTCGAGGTCGAATACATATCGATGTAAGGAAAACCAAAGGTTAAAAGGTTAGAGACGAACAATGAAACTTCATTTGTGATATGATCACTTGTGCTTAGTTGAAGCATAACTGTGAAAGTTTTGAAAAGTTTAAAACGTCTAGTATGATGTTCAGAATCAACTTGACAAGATAATAAATACACTACAATATGATTGTAATGAATAAAGTTTTAGTCAATACATTTACTTGGCAACATATTCAAAATATTGCGATATGATCGTAATAATGAAAATTAAGCCAAGACCTTTGATGAACATCCAAGAGTTGTGAAATTGTTTTACGACAAACTCTGAAAGAAAACCTTGTGAAGTGTTTATGAAGGGAGCTATCAATATATATGAGATATATTTTGATAATGGATGAAAATTACCTATCTTCCAACCATTGTTCAAGAAGAGTTCTTTTAAAGTCTTTCTACAAAGCAAGGAAAAAAAGTTGTATTTAATCGTTTAATGCATGATCAATTCCTGTACAGAGCACGGGGTACTACTACACAAATCATACTTAGCACAAAATGTTTGTTGCTCAAGCAGGTGCCCTTATGGAAATTGTTCCAAAAGGTCAAGTGGGAGTAGTATAAATCTCGAAAGAGTTCGAGAAAAGCAACAAACTATGCTAAATATGTCTCCTCAAAAGGCAAGTGGGAGTATAATAATCTCGAAAAGTTTGAGATCCTTGAAAGAGTTCAAGAAAAGTGATTTCGAAAATCTTGAAGAAATTTGAGAAGTAATCGAATCAAAGCCACAATATGAGCATGATTCACCTCATGCTACAAATGACAACGCGTTGTAGACACCCAAATGTGTCTCCCCAAAACCAAACCCGGTGATGAATACTTTTCATGTCGAATCATAATTGAATGAAGTGAAAGTGAAGAAAGTCTAGTGTTGCGGTTAGCTTTTATTTCTCTTCTTTCTCTCTGTTTTCGAAAACCTATTTTATGAAAATAGCCAATTCAGTTTAGTTTTGTCCATGGCAAGGGTCTAATAATAGTGTAGTTGGATTGGGATCGAAAAGAGCTTTCCAATGATATATTATAAGCCCAATTCCGATGAATAATGAGGAAGTTATGGCCAAATTACTAAACTGGGCCCGGTTTGACCTTTATATGCGGCCCAATAATCTAGAGGAGGGCCTATTATGATTCCTAATGCAATTAGGATTGATTATAGTCTTCTAGAAGGTTCTTTTGAATCCTAATGTGATTAGCATTGATAATTGAGTTTTATGATTTTTATTTAGAATAAAAGAAGTGTTTTAAATGAAATTACAGTTTTACCCCTTGTACGCTTAATTTTATCAAAAATATGAAAACGTGTGAAAAAACTGCCTGCAGCGCCGCACCACAGGCTGTCGCTTGGCGATAGGCCTATCGCTCGGTGACAGAGGCTTGTGTGGCGACAGCGTCGTGTTTTATTCTTCTTAAAACTCTTATTCTTTTTTATCATATTCCGGCTGATTTTCGTTATAAATAGCCTCCTTAAACCTCCGTTTTTAATTACCAACTCTCATCAAGAATTTCTTGATACTCTCTCTCTCTTTCTAAACTAACTTTTCACAAACAAAATTTCGCATTCACAAGATCTAGACACACCTAGCCCAATTCGAAGTTGCCTTCGCCCTAGACGTGAAAGGTTATAATTTCTGAGGGTTTGGTCCCAAATCCCTATTTCAATTAATTAATTTAATTGTTTGTTTTATTATTTTCCTTGAAGTTACTAACGTGTGTATTTTGTTATTAGAAAGAGATACGAGGCATCGAAGTAAGTAATTTAATTGTTTCATTGATATTATGATATAGAAATCATGTTTAGATTGTTTTTTTGATTCCTACTATCATGTTAGGATGTTTTATTGCTTCCTAGTATCATGTTTAGGGTAATTTCTAATATCAAGTATGATTTCTAGGATGCTTCCTATTTTCTTTCCTAATATCATGTTAGTATCATGTTAGGGCTAAAGCTTTGATTTTTTATTGCTTAGTGACATGCTAGGATTTGTTATTATTCTTGTTAGTATCATGCCTAGGATCTTGCTATTAATATTATAATTTAACATGATTATGATTATAATTATGATGATTGTTATTATGTTGCTTGATATATATTATTATTTGTTGTTGCTTGATCATGCCCTTTTATGCATGTTTAAAGGGAATTTGTACTTGTAATCACTCTTAATAAGATAATTAATAATCTTGTTTAGGCTAATTTGATTATAATTCAAGTGATCGCCAATAATAGGTTTTATTTGTGCATTAATATTCAACCAACATAGATAAACAGGTTTAGGGTTAACCTATTGATTGCATGTTAGTCAGAAAGCGCACATAAATACGAGAAGAATAAAGTAGAGGCCTATTATTAGGGCAGGTTCAATCTCTTTTAGGTTGGATTTGTACTTTATCCCCGAACTTCCAGTCTTGGTTCCAGACCTGTTGGAGTTGACGATCTCCTGGATCGTTAAGGGGTGTAACCTTCACCCTGTGAACGGTTTACAAGTTCCTAAAACTTGTTGGCGACTCTTTTGCTCTAGCTTCCTTCCCTTTGGACGCCACCATGCTTAAGTGTATGATCACAGTGGGGTTCAAGTTTGGGGTAATGCTTGAAATATTCCCTACACGCGTGATCTCATTAAGTGTAATGGGAATAATAACCATGTGTCGAAGGTAGTACATTCCAAGTGCACATCCTCTGTTGTCATTTCTCATTGAAACTAAACAAAGTTGTTGTATAAGTTTCAATTGTTTGCATAAAAGCCCACAATAATGACTAGCATATGTAAAACTTAGCCAAAGAAATATGATTTCATATTGACTAAGAGTTCTAAAATATTTATTTTGGAACATGATGATTATGCAAGTAATAAAGATGATTTGACAAGTGATAACTCCAAGTGGTTTAAATTCCAGGAAATCTGAAATAGATTCTATGTCTGTAAGCAAGTGTATGACACTTGAATAATTTTCCTAATTGGGTGAGACCCATTATAAGCAAAACAGACAAGAAAGAAAAATGTTTTCTAACAAAGCAAAGACTTGTTAAAGGATTCAACTAATTCATAGTATGACTATGACTACGATGAAAACTTTACATTAGTCATGTTGCAAAGATCTATTTAAGATAGTTTAGTGATTTCTACCTTATGAGATTTGGTAGATGGATTTCAAAGAATTTTCTTGAATTGGTTCATGAAAGAAGATTTGTATATGATACAATCAAAAGTTTTGAAAATCCAATAATCCAAAGGATGCATAAAAGATACATTAATGGATTGAAGTAAGCATCATGGATTGAAGTAATCATGAAGAAAAGGTCTTGTGTATACAAGAGGTTTAGTGGGAGCTATAAAGTCTTCTTGGTCTAGTATAAAAAGCCATTATTCATTGCTTGAAGAGTCAAGTGGTGGGTAATGCATTTTGTATGAAAACCTGGAAGAGGAAGATGAGTACAGTTGGGATTCAAGATCTATAGAGATAGGTTTTGAAGTATGTTTGAGCTTGGTTAAGAAACTTATATTGATAAGATTCTTATGAGGTTCAACATTATATTGAAAGGAGTTTCAATCCCATGTAACATGACACATTGATTAAAGATTCAATGCTTTGAGAAAGGTTGATGAAATTAATGTTTTGAGTGATGCTCCTTATGCAGTTTGCGAAGGATGCATCATGCATATCATGGACTATACTCGTCTATTTGATTCACGTGTTTTAAAGACAAGTGATGATAGATTTCAAATCAAAGTCCAATGTAACGTTGGAATACAAATTAGAAACTCCTAAGTTCCTTGCGAAAGGACGAAGGAGAATTCTTAGTGTATGGAGATGAATATTATTATAAAATTTAGAAGTTGCAAAATTCGTGTTTATGAGAATGTCTCATGAACTCTACTTAATAAACCCCTTTCATGATCAAGGTATGAGAGAAATAATAAGGATTCTTGGATTGAAGCAAGTCATGTAATTTAAGTTGTATATGTTTTGAGAAAGCATATTACATAAGTAATACATCAACTTGCAGAGCTATGTTTATCAATTGAAACAAAGTTTCAATCTTATTTAATTATGGTCTTATGATATTAAATAAAATGTCCAAAATAATTATGGATTAATGGGCTAATCAGGTTGATGACCTGGTGAATGAAACCCCACAGGTGAACAAAATCCATATATTATTCAAGTTCCTAGTTCGGAATCATTAAAGTGGACATAAATGATTTCTTTAAATGGACTAGCATGTAAGATTGATTGGATAGCGCAGTTTCATGGGCTATAGGAGCGTAGTGAAGCTCAGTCAATCACATGGATATGCATGAATGATGCATGATCAAACTATAGACCTACTTTAAAGCTCAAGTATAGAGCTTCCGGATATCTAGTGGATTCCTTTGACATGAGTGGAACATTGATTCCATTCAATGAATGATGTAACTGTGTACATTCAAACGTCTTCCCGTAACTGGAGATTATAAAGGGTGTTTCCTGGTTACTTCATGATTTGAGTGGGAGCCTTGGTTGCCACAAGATTGGATTGAGTCTACCTATTTAATTAGGAATGTGTCTTGGCCCCTTGAAGAGGGAAAACTTAGAAAATGCATGGCCGTGCTCAAATGGATTATATAGTAATCATTTGTTTTGTAATTCTAACTTAGTTTTTCAAGAAAAGATTTGTAGATTGATATGATCACGACATGAGATGCAATCATATCATCAAATCGACACACATTGACTTAAGGAATTTGAATATTAGGCACTTGTCTGAGATAAGTGGGAGATTGAAGGAATTATGTCTTCGATAAGTGCAATTACTAGACACATCAAGGATCATTATTATGGAGATAATAAGTTCCTTCTTTTGGGTCGTCATTATCTGTTGCTAGACTATGATCAATGATCTTTGGGCTAGTCAAATAGTCCAAAGCCCACTAGAATGGATCCTATAAGGTCACACACAAGGGTATTGGGTTAAGCAAGTTAGAGGCCCATTTATGGGTCTCATGAGCAAGTAACTAATCATGAATTAGATTGGGATAGCATAGTTAGATTAGAGTTAGGTTTTGGGCTTTGTCATGGACTCTTATTTAGAGATGAGATCTATAAATAAGATCCATGCCTAGGGTTGTATGACATAACAATTAACATTTGATTGTGAATCAAGAAACCAGAAATCCCAAAACCCTCACACTCTTTCTCTAACCCACGGCTCTCTCTCTCTCCTTCCCATTGGACTCACGGCCGGCCACCCCTAGTGGAGCGTGTGGTGGTTCGTGGTAGTTCGTGGTTGGTTCGTTGCTCGTTCTTCTCCTTAGAAGGTCAATTGAAGGGTTCAATTGAAACTAACTAGCATTAGTGGAGGTCATAATCCGTGCCCATGGACCAAGTAGAGGAATCACGTTTGAGGTTCTTTGTCTCCCCTGTTCTTGTTCGATCACACGTGGAATCACGCTACAAAGGTATTAATTCTAATTCTTTATGTGTTATGCATGATCTTGGGATTAGGTGCTATATGAATATGATTCATGTTTTCCGCATTCGTACTTATAAACTCCTACAACTTGTCACCTGACTGGCTGAGAAATCTCCCAAGCGCAGCCAGACAACCGGTAAGCCTCTGAGCTTCCTTGACAGAGCGAGGTGACTTCATGTCAATCACCGCCTGTATCTTCTCGGGGTTAGCCTCTATCCCCTTTTGGTCAATCAGGAATCCAAGAAACTTCCCAGACTCAACACCAAAAACACACTTTTTGGGAGTTAACATGACCTTATGCCGCCTGAGTGTGGTGAAGGTTTCTCGGAGATCAGCAAGGTGATCCGTCTGTAGCTTGGATTTGACTATCATGTCATCAATGTACGCCTCTACATTCCTTCAAATCTGATTAATGAAGACTATATTAATCATCCGTTGGAAAGTAGTCGGCGTGTTCTTCAAGCCAATGGCATCACCGTATAACAGAATAACCCCTGATCAGTGACGAAGGCTATCTTTTCTTGATCTTTTTTCCACAGGGGTATCTGATGGAAGCCAGAGTAGGAATCCATAAAACACATCAAGGCATGCCCGGCTGTAGAGTCGACAAGGCTACCGATCTTTGGAAGCGGGTAACTGTCCTATGGACATGCCTTGTTCAAGTCAGTGTAGTCAACACACATGCGCCAAGTTCCATTCGGCTTCTTAACAAGCACCATGTTCGCAACCCAATCAGGGAAGTTACATGGCCGAATGAACCCGGCCGTCTAACAGCTTCATGACCTCGGCAGCTGCCTCCTGACTCCTTTCCTCGCCGTGATTTCATTTCTTTTCCCGGATGGGCTTCTTTTTTGGATCCACGGCGAGTTCATGGACAGCGAGATCCGGGCTGATGCTTGGCATCTCTTCCACTTTAAAGGCAAAAATGTCTTTGAATTCCTTCAGCAGAAGGTGCAAGTCTGCACCAAGCCTTTCAAAGGCAGCTGTCCCCACCTTAATAGTTCGCTCTAGACGGCTGTCGTCTAGAGGAATATCAATGTGCTCACTAGCCGACTGGGGACAGAGATCATCTGACCGTTCCCCGGTCAGTGATTGCTATTTCTTCTCCTTCTTCACCTCCACCTGTTGTTCAGTTTTTCTTTTCTTTGCGACTGCTGGAGGGGGTGAATCAGGGTCATTGACATCGTCAAGGTCTATTGGCTCCTTCGGTTGGCCGGCTGCGGCATCAGTCGGCTTGACATCTGAGAGATAGCACTCCCTTACCATCTTCTGATCCCCGTTGAGGGAGCCAACAGAGCCATCAACCTTTTCATACTTGAGGAGCATGAAAGCTGGGATGATGACGGCCTTGCACTTGTTCAGAGTGGGTCGGCCAAGAATTATGTTGTAGGCGGTCAGCTCTTTAGCCACAAGGAACCAGACGACCATGTGTCGCCCCTTTCCCTTTTCCCCCAGCCGGATGGGTATGTCAATTTGTCTGACTAGGTGCACAACCCCTCCGCCAAAGCCAACTAGTGGATAGGAGACGTCGCGTAGGCTATCCCGCTTATAATTAAGCCGGGACAGACACTTGTAGCTGATGAGATCAGAGGAGCTACCCGTGTCTATGAGGATCCGGCCAACCAGCTGGTTGGCGACCTTGCATTCAATGACGACTGGGTTGTCATGCAGTAGGTGAAATTTTCCCCGGTCCTTCTCAGTGATGAGGACGTCTAGGAATGTTCCACTTGAGGACGCCTGTCCATCATCAACTGAGTGAATCATCCTTTTCAGATGATTCTTGGTGCCCTGGATGGTCGGGTCACCGCATGCAAATTCGCCTGCTATAGTGTAGATCGGATCCTTGTCGGTATCCGAGCTACTAGTAGGCTGGACAGTTTTTTACGACTGTCCCGTATTCGTCTTAGAAGTCGCTTTGGACTTCAAGACATAGGACTTCAGCAAGCCCTTGTCAGCCAGACGGTCCAATGTCCGCTTGAGGCTATAATAGTCGTTGGTGTCATGGCCCACCTCTTGATGGAAGTGATAGAATTTAATCTTTTTCCGCAACTGAACGGAACTCTTCATAGGATTCGGCTTCTCAATGGTCAGCCGGTCCTTCACCTCTGTAAAGATGGTGTAACAGTCTTTTTTGAATTCATACCGTGAGACATACGGTTTGAATTCCTTCTTCTTCTTTTTGGACGGCTGATCAGGTTCCTCAACCTCCCAGACTTCTTTTCTCTTTTTTCTCTCTGCAGCTTTCTGAGCCGGCTGAGCAGACTGACTCTCCTTTTGCCTGTCGGACTTTTTAGAGTCCGACTGGTTGCTGGACGAGCAGAGGTCGGTGGCTTGAATAAAGCTCTCCGCCTCTATCAACGCCTCTTGAAGTGTGAAGACCCTCTTTCGGACAAGGTCAAACTTAAAGGTCGACCCGTCCTTCAGACCCTTGAAGAAGTCTGTATAAGCTACCTCGTCAGACAGCCCCTGGATTTGAATCCTCACCAGGTTGAACTGCCTGACATAGGAGCGAAGCCCTTCTCTATCTCCCTGACGGATAGTACTCAAGTTATGACTTGTTTCTTGGCAGGGATGTTCATTGAGAAGTTGAAGGCATACAGGAAAGCAAGCTTCCTGAAGCTGTCGATACATCCGGCTGGCAGGTTGCCAAACCATTGTTGGGCAATGCCCTTCAATGTAGCCGGGAAGCACCGGCACCACATAGCATCCTCCAGCCCCTGCATGTGCATGAGGTTAGAGTAGGCCATGAGGTGGTCCTCCGGGTTGGTGGTATCATCATAAGCACCAACCAACACATTCTTAACCTTGGCCGGCTGTGCCACCTCGGTTATCTCCTTTGTGAACGCAGAAGTCTGTACACCAAGTTTGAGCAGACGGAGCTGCCAGTCCAAAGGCTGGACGTTATATGCCACCTGACCCCCAAAGAGGGCCGACTGCATGAAGTGAGGAGAATACGGACCATAGACCATAGGGGGTACATACGGTGCAATTCTAATCATTTGAGGGTCAAAATGGACGGTATTACCGCCTGTATGGCTCTCATGCAAGGATTGAATATTCCCTGCAGATGTGTTTTTGAAGCTGTCTGGATAGCTCGAAGTAGAGGCTGACTCAAACAGCTGCTAACTTCTCCTGCTCTCGATGATTTGCCGAGCATCGGGGATAGATTTCTTGCTACACACCGGTTGTTTCTCCCGGCGGGGAATCCTTGGACCCTTCTAAGGCAGAAGGATCTTGGACCAGTTAAGGGTTACGGCTACCTTGTCCTTTGGATGTGGAGTTGGCTGCCTGTCTTTGACTGGCTTCTTCCTCGCAGTTCGAGGAGACTTCTTGGCCGGCTGACCCTTGCTAGAGCCAGCCGTTTTCTTTTCGATCAAGTCCTTGATCTCACCCTTGAAACTCATCATGAATTTCATGAGCTCGTCTCTGGTGACTGGAGCCTGACCTCTTGTCGACTGGGTTTCCCCTTCCGGCTGACCAGGGGGCCTACTGGTACCCGCCTGGCTTTCACCGCGTTTCAGAGTCTTTCTAGGACGGATGCGCTTAGTGATGAGAGAGCCATCTTTGGCTATGTACGTTTCGACCTGAGGATCATCATCCTCATCACCTGTAAAGACCTCCTGCTGGTTAGCCTTGGGGTCAGGAGGCGGTACAGACTCTTGAACCATCCTTGAGGTACTCTACCCACACACGGCGCCAAAATGTTTTGGGTGTTTTTGTCCCTCGGGAGAGTTACAACTCGAGGACTAATCCGACTGCGCCTGTACCTGCAAAACAACGGACACTCCGGGTGATAGGAGCTCCGCCTCCGACGATCAAGTTAGTACTTGAATGCGGGTAAGAGAAGGTGCGGAAAATGAAAAGTGAGATCTTCCCGGATTCCGAGATCAGGTGCTTCTCTGATGTAAGAGAATGTAGGGTCTGCTGTAATAATTAATTCTTGTCCCAAAAATGGGGGAATCTCCCTATTTATATGGTCATGGGGAAACGTGCCCCTGATTAGGTCACTCTGACCTAGCTCTGCTGGGCTGCGCCGTATTACAACTTTCTCGGGATTTGGGCCCTTGAAGGCCTCTTTTTTCTCCCAAGCTCTAGTAGGGACACGTGTCAAATGGAGACTGGTCCAATTCGGACCAACCAGAGTATGACACGTGTTAGGACTTGATTGGCCCACGTTGCATGGGTAAAATTACCCAAAACACCACGTGCATGAAAATTACATGCGATGCCCCTAGTAGCGCATCGAAATCACTTGCGCGCGGTAGGGGCGCGCGAACTTCTGCGATTCGCGCGCCACCTGCTGTATCAAAATGCTCAAAACCCTAAACGCACTCATTCCCTATAAATAGAGGCTTAATACGAAGCTTAAACACACAAAATTAACCCAAAAATTGGCAGGAACTTTGTGAACTTGTGTACTACCAACCCTCTTGTCCTAAACACTCACCCTTCTTATTACATGTCGTTACAGTGGAGGTTCCTAAACAAGAAGGAGTCCATAAGTGTTCTAAACGAAGATCTAGCAAAGAAAAGTGGTTAGATTCCAGTGCACTTAGATAAATCACTTTCTTTTTATATTGTTTAAATAACTTTAAATCAATTAATTAGTGTTGTTTGATCACTTTAAATAAACTTTTAATTAATTGATTTTACATAGCTTCTTGCGTTAATCAAGACTAGAATTGGAATAATTAATTGTTGATTTATCACCTAAGTCAAGGCGAAGCTTGTTTATTTATCATTCTTTTTCACGGACTTGAATTAAATAAAGAATAATGACTTTGCAATATAATTCCTACGTGATTAATGCTTGTAAATAAAATCAACTAACTTAGTTTTAGGTATGCCATTTCATGTATTGTTTGGTGATGAAATTGTGAAAAGGAAGAGCTAGTAGAGGCCGCACTAGGGCTAGAATAGCAATTCCTCCCTAAAAGGAACGTTATTTTAGTACCCTTTGGAACTCATTTCTGGTACAAGTAGACCAATTTAGGCATGCGTAAACTTATGATTCATGCTAAATATCCCTTGAACTCTACTTGGGAGAAAGGCATGAACGAGGTTTATGAGTTTTCCTTAAACTCATTGGCGACTCCTTACTAGTTTATTACAAAAAATCTTAATGATATGATCAACGCTAATTCAAGGTCCCTCAAACATTCAGGAATTCAAATCCTAATACACCCTCAAAAAGGTAAAGTCCTAGGATTTTAAAGGGTCATGGGAATAAAGGAGAAGGATCCCCTACGATGCGCACACCCTTCTTCCAGTGGCAACTCAACTGAGGACTTAGAGGTTACAAGATTAGTTTTTAATTATGGTCCAAGGTTCCCAGCACTAGGTTGCTTATGGGTTGTAACGGGAACTAACTTGGATAATCTCTAGTTAGAGAGCGAGACTTGAACGCATAATATGTTCCTTTTTCATAAAAGTAAAAACCAAACAAGCAACATTGCATCATGCATAATCATAGCACACTATAACCCTTGAGGATTGACTCATTGACTAGGGGTTGCCAACATTAGGGTTCTATCCCAAAATCAATAATAATCATCCCACCCATATCGCCAACAAAATGTTGGGAGGACTATGTCATGAGTCAACACGTTGAGTGATTGATTTGTGCACCGTTTCTTAAGATATGCTACCTTTGGACCCTAAGATTCGGCCTTAGAAAGGCATTATGTGTATCATTGGCTTTATTGTATGCTTACATGATTACATGACTTTTTGCAACGTGTTTAGGATAGCTTTCTAGTTTTTATTTAGGTTCCCAATTGTGAAGTTGTCCCTTCAATCGTAAAAAACAACAAAGACACGAAAAAGAAAAAAAGAAAAACTATTTGAAAAGAAAAAATTACACGAACAGGTGGCGTGCGCTACTTAGTCACCACACCCAGGGCAAGTACTAGGGTTGCGCATGCAATCCGCGCACAACCTAGTCTCTTGCGCGGGCCTTCTTTTACGAGGCCATTTTGATTCTTCAAGGACAATTGGCTCGTGCAAACAATATCATTATTAATGAATTGTTAAAAGGTATTTTGCGTCTGTCTTCTTCTTTCCTTTCAAATGTATTTTGCGTCTGTTTTCTTCTTTCCTTTTTTTTTCTTTTTCTAAAAAATAAACAAGCGTATCGATTTTCTTAACTCTTCTTACTTCCTTTAGGGCTGGTTTCCAAGCTTGGGAACGAAGACTCCCGGGCGCTCGCATTCTACATTTGCCATCGAAAAATTTACCCCTTACAAACCATCTCCCTTTGACAAGTCATTCTAGTCCTACAACAATGTCAACCGTAGAACAATTCTAAGAAGAGATTGTTCGCATGAGAGAGGAAAAGGCTCAAGAGGCTAAAGAGAGAAGAATCAAGAAACTCGAAAAAACTGAGAGGAAAAATACCGAGGCTTTGGCTTTGTAACAAAAGATGGATGAATTATCCGTACGAGAGAAGTTGTTAGATAAGCTTGTTCTTCATTCTACGATGGGGAACAAGTACTTTGACGCAGAAAAGTTTGCTCCTCCTACAGGACTCACTTTACCCGAATAGTTTGTAACTAAAGACTTACCAATATTCAAGGTGATCAATAATCCAATAAATCATCTAATGAGTTTTACTAGCACCATGGCTTTAAAGGGAGTTGATCTTAAGCTTTATGCTTTGACATTTCCTTTATCTCTAGACCCAGCCGCGAGAGAGTGGTATTATGGGCAAGATGCCAAATTCAAAAGAACATGGGAAGATGTTGTCTCGGCTTTCATCACCCAATACAAGAGTAACGTAGAGTTCAAATCAACTTTACGTGAACTTGAAATGCTTAAGCAAGGTGACGATGAAGTTATCCTTTCTTTCTATGGTAGATGGCGAGGAAAGGCAGCCCATCTTGCTCAAAGGCCACCAGAACTCGAATTGGTACAAAAATTCATTGACAATTGTCATGAAAAGTACAACAAACATCTATGCTACCTTGGTCAAGACACTTTTCAAAAGGTCTATTCTGTGGATACTAGGATTGAAGATGATCTTTCTAAAGAAAAGGCAAACAAGCCTCATCATCATCAACCTAAGAATAACTACAAAAAGGGGAATGATAACACTTCATCTTCTATTGATGTATTTGTGACTTCCACGCAATGTAATAGCACAATACAATATAATAATAATGACCTACGGAAAAGGTGGTAAAGAGAAAGAAGATTTACGCAATTTCCCGTGAGCTATAAAGAATTACTAGAAAAACTAAGTGAAAAAGGATTGCTCACACCAACAGGGCCAACGCCAATCCCTTCCCCGGAAAAGAGAAATCCTCAATGGGACGACAATGCCTATTGTGCTTATCATAGAGGTGTTGGACATGATACTGAACGTTGCATTGTCGTAAAACATAAAATTCAAGATTTAGTAGACGATGGGAAAATTCCCAAGCCTAAACCCAATAATAACGTTTCCCCATTGGGAATATTTCACATTGATGAGGACCATATGAGAAGTGATACATTCGATCCTTTGGATTATATCACTCCCATAGGGAAACCTCTAACCACAAAACTCATAGGAGCAACTAATGAAGTGTGTGGGTTATGGGACAACGACTTCAAGAACTTATATGTCTCTAAGTATGCCGTCGTCCCATCTCCACCTTGTCTCCAAGACGAAACAAGTGGAACGCTTGATTGGGATCATTTCTTGTGGAAATCACAAGATTTATCAAATCTCTCCTTAGATGAACAATGGCATCAAGCACAACTCATGGAACATCTCGAAATGGAGGAACATTCAAAGCCTCTAGAAGAAAGTTGGTTTATGAACCCCACAACTAGTCCAAACGAAGTAGATCATTTAACTCGTTCTGGGCGAGTTTACCAAGCACAACCAAATGGATCTTCAACTAATCAAAATCAAATTCAAAATCCAATACCACCTCCACCTGAGGTAGAAGATCCATTGGTTAACAACTTCGTCAATCTAAGGCGAATGTTAGCATTTGGGAACTCCTAAGTACTTCTAAAAAACATAGGAATTCTATAATGAATGCTCTAACTGCATTGTCTGTAAGTACGGACACAAATCCACAGGATCTCGTTGGCTTGCTTACTAGCGAAAAATCCGACAAGCCAATCAACTTTACTAGTGATGATTTGCCATCAAAAGACACTACCCACAATAACGCATTATACTTAACAGTGGGGTGCAAGGGATACAACATC
This sequence comes from Chenopodium album, assembly GCF_948465745.1. Classification (NCBI taxonomy): domain Eukaryota; kingdom Viridiplantae; phylum Streptophyta; class Magnoliopsida; order Caryophyllales; family Amaranthaceae; genus Chenopodium; species Chenopodium album. The sequence continues at coordinate 34,663,060 of NC_137847.1, forward strand.
CCTCTTACTTTAATTTACAACGGGTCCGCCGTGAATGTTGCCCATTACGAACTACGAAATATTTAGGCCTAGATCAAGGAAAGTACTTTCATTCAACAACACAAAGCATTAGGGCCAACGACAATTAAAGGAGATCGGTGTGTGGAAATGTTATGCTACCAGTTACCATAGGCCCAATACAAAAGATGGTTGAATTTCATGTTATGGACATTAAACCTACATTTAATCTTGGATACATGAGCTTGGAGCAATACCATCTTCGCTCCACCAAATGAATAGGTTGAACTATCAAGGTCTTCCTATGACTTTACATGCTTGTCCTCTCAAAGTCGAAATAAAACGATCAAGCCCTTTTAGAAATAAACCATGATAATGATGAGGAGGACTTGTGAGGATTCGCCGTAGAGGCAATTTGCACACTAGAAATGGATGAAAACCTTGAAGAACCGTTAAAGCTTGATCCAAATTCCACCATAATAGTAAATAACATCTTGTTTAAGAGTAATTACTTTCCTGGGTTGCCTTTGGGAATAGGAATGAAGAAACCTCTTTTACTTCCTATCCCAAAGAAAAGCTTTTCCTTTGGATTGGGATATAAACAAACCAAAGAGGAACTCTAGTCTCACGATGCTAAGATTAAAGCACGTAGAGACAATAACAAGAAAGGGATAATCTCTTTACTCCCATCCTATAATTAAACCCTTAACGGACAATTCGTTAGAGAGGGAGAAGATTACCTATGCTATAACTTTCTAGAACCATTAGTCCTAGAGGGTATTAAGACGTCTAGATTCGAGATATTCCACAATTGCTACTTCTTGAATGACGACTTCAAAATCGTTCAATCAAAATACCCAACTCCAAGGTGACAAGCTGATGATCACCACAGGCGAAGGGGAAATGTTCGAAGAATCCGACAACGAGTCTAGTTTAGGTTTTAAGGAAGCTAAAAATTTAGGCCTAGTGACCATTACTGAATCTTTATTTTCTAGTTCTAAGGACAAGGATCCCAAAAAGGATTCTTCTCTTAATGTACTTTCTTTTGATTTCAATAAAATGAGCTCTATTTCCGAGTAAATGCCCTCTCTTGAATCTTTTGAATGCTATAATAATCAAGCCAATGAAGATGATAACATTAACAAACTAGTTGAATTAATGAATGAAAGAGAACAAAAGAATTTTTGTAATTGAAGGAAACTGAAACAGTCAATATAGGAACTAATGATAACAAGAAAGAAGTTTAAATTGGGTTAACCTTAAATCCGAAAGAGCGATCGATCCTCATATCGACGCTTAAAGAATTCATTGACGTGATTGCTTGGTCATACAAGGACATGCCTGGAATAGATATAGAAATTACGAAACATACCATTCCCTTGAACCCTACCTCCAAACCAGTAAAACAAAAACTTCGACAAATGAAACTTGACGTCTCTTTGAAAATAAAAGAAGAAGTAGTAAACAATTGGACGTAGGTTTCATTCGCGTATGTAATTACCCAAAATGGGTAGCAAACATCGTTCTTGTCCCTAAAAAGGATGGACAAGTTCGCATGTCTGTCGACTTTAGGGACCTCAACAAGGCTAGTCCTAAAGACGATTTCCCTCTACCTCATATTGATAAATTGGTAGATAACACGGCTTAACATGCGATGTTATCCTTTATGGATGGATACGTAGGTTAAAACCAAATTCTAATGGTACAAGAAGACGAAGAAAAGACATGCTTTATTACCCCTTGGGGTACGTATTGCTATGCAGTTATGCCATTTGGTCTCAAAAATGCAGGAGCTACATACCAAAGAACGGCATCGACTCTCTTGCAAGATATAATGCATAAAGAAATAGAAGTATATGTGGATAACATGATCGTAAATTCTAAAGATAGAACGGGACACATAAAAGCTTTACGCAGATTCTTCACTCGTATAAATGAATATAAAATGAGATTAAACCCACAAAAATGCGCCTTCGGAGTAACTTCCGGCAAGTTACTTGGATACGTAGTAAGCACACGTGGCATTGAGATCGATCCTTCTAAGATGAAGACAATTGTTGATATGCCTCCCCTTCAAACAGAAAAACAAATTAGGGGGTTCCTTGGCAAGTTACAATACATTAGTAGATTCATCAATAAATTGACAATGACTTGCGAGCCAATATTAAAAGACTGAAAAAGGAAGAAAAACATTAATGGGACGATCAATGCCAAGAGGCCTTTGAGAAAGTCAAAGACTATCTCAAAAGTCCGCCAGTTTTAGAACCACCAATACCCAAACTACTTCTTAGACTATACATCACTGTTACAGATACGGCCACAGGAGCCATGCTAGCACAAGAGGTAGAAAACGCAGAATGTGCAATATACTATATAAGTAAAAAAATTCATTTAATACGAAACAAAATTAGCTCCTTGAAAAAAACAAGCTTAGCATTAGTGTGGCAACTAAAAAATTGCGACATTACATGCTTGCCCACACCACTCATGTGATTTCACAACATAATCCGATAAAGTATTTGTTTGAACAACCACCCATACAAGGAAGAATATCCAAGTGGTTGGTGATGTTGGCCGAATTTGAATTGAAATATATTCCTGAAAAATCAATAATAGGAAAAGTAATATCTGATTTTCTGGCCCAACACCTTATTCAAACAAGTCAAGCAGAAACTACTCATTTTACAGATGAGGAGATCCTCTTAACACAAGATGACAAATAGGTAATGTAATTTGACGGTGCATCCGATAAAAAAGGATGTGGCGTAGGAGTGTTACTCATAAGTCTAGATGGAGCACATACTCCAATCTCTATCAAACTAGGTTTTGATGCTACTAATATAATGTCGCGGAGTGTGAAGCTTGCATTATTGGATCAGAAGCAGCAGCTAGCATAGGTGTGCAAAATTTTGAAGTATATGGAGATTCCAGTTTAATAATAAATCATATACTCTAAAAATGGAAAATCAAAAACTCCACAATGATATTATACCAAGCACACCTAGAGCGAATCATCGAGCACTTTGATTGTATTAACTTCAAATATCTCCTAAGGGATGAGAATCAATTTGCCGATGCGCTAGCAAAATTAGCCTCGATGATCAACATTCCCGATTACTTAAATATGATGCCATTATGCGTTAACAAAATAGACGAACCAGCTTATTGCAACGCAATAGAGGAAATAAAGGACATCGAAGGAGAAAATCCTTGGTATGATCATATCCTCCAATATATTACCCATGGCATATATCCTGCAAATACTTCATCAAAAGATCAGCGTACACTGAGAACGCTCGCAGCCCAATATAGGTTAGTAAATGGTCAATTATGCAATAAGGGACCTAATGGTTAAAGCCTATTATGTATAAACTAACCCGAATCCACACGCCTATGGAGGATACTCACCAAGGTTTTTGTAGACCTCACATGAATGGAAAAATGCTTGCTGAAATAATTTCACGACAAGGGTACTTTTGGTCAACAATGGAGCATGATTGCATTCAAAATGTCAAGAAATGTCCATAGTGCGTTCGCTAAGTTACAACACCTTCCACCATCCGAACTATATAATTTCACTTCCCCTTGGCCCTTTTCAATTTAAGGAATTGACATAATTGGTAAAATCTCTCCAACAGGAGCAGAAGGACACGATTACGTATTAGTAGGCATCGATTACAGTACAAAGTGGATCGAGGCCGCTTCTTATGTTAAAATCACTTCTAAACATGTCGTAAATTTTCTCAAACAAAACATATTTTGTATATGGAGTTCCACATGAACTAATTAGTGACCAAGGATCTCAATTCAAAGCGGAAGTTGAGACCCTCTTAGCTCGTTATAAAGTGAAACATCATCATTCGTCCCCATATCGACCCCAAATGAATGGAGCAGTAGAATCAGCAAATAAAAATATAACAGTCATCATTAAGAAAATGGCGGAAAATTACAAAGACTGGCCAAACAAATTACACTTCGCTCTATGGGGTTATAGAACATCAATACGAACATCAATAGGGATAACTCCATACTCCTTAGTTTTCGGCATGGACGCAGTTTTACCAGTTGGACTAGAAATACCATCCCTACGCATCGTACTTGAAAGTAAGCTACCGGAAGCCGAATGGGTGTGAGCCAGGTATAAAGAGCTTTTATTTCTCGATGAACAACGATTAAAAGCTTTGTATCATGTACAAGTCTACCAACAACGCATTGCGCGATACTTTAACAAACGGGTACGGCCCCGTAATATTAAAGAAGGTGACTTTGTATTAAAAGAGGTTAGGGGTCCACCAACGGATCCAAAACGAAAATTCAAACCTAATTGAATAGGACCATACCGTGTAATTGAAATCCTATCAGGAGGAGCCGTTCGATTAATGGAAATTGGTGGCCATGAAATCCGTCACCTAATAAACATTGATCGACTTAAAAATATTACATATAAAAATCCGGATAAACTCATTCATTCATAATTCACAATCATGTCTCTTAGCATTCAAATAAAAGATTCTAAGTGTTATGAACTTTACCAAATCACACGGTAAAATTCACAACACTTGGGGGGTGAGGTAGCGGAAAACATGCCATTCAAAGTGTTCAGATTTTTTCGAACCTCACGAAAAACTCTTCACACTTGGGGGGTGGATAATAATGATTAAAAATAAATAAATCTTTTTTTACACTCGTAGCTCACGTGCCACGCGCAACTAAAAGGTTCGCGCATGCAAGTGGAGCGCATCCAAATGAGTTGCGTGCGACAGGCACGCACAACCTTTGATGTTGCGCGCTCCACCTGATGACGAACTGCGAACCCAAAATTTTTACGCTCGAATAAAATTTCGATTTTTACTGGCGATAAAACAAGGGCGTATCCAATATTACATATACTCAGAAAACAAAAAATTAAACTTTGATTTAAATTATTAAACAAAGTTTGATCAATTTTTCATTTTAATTTCTACAAGCAGGATTAAAGAAAATAATAATAATAAAAATAAATTAAAAAAATAAATACTTTTTCGCAAATAACTACGCAAGACCTAATTTCGTAATATGAATACGTAGGCAATCCTTTTGATTCGGTCATATAAATAAAATAACTCTTTTTATTCCAAACATAATATTCGAAAGAACATTGTAGAACTAGATAATAAGTAATAAAAAACACTAGTAGTGATTACACTTTATTAAAAATAAATTATTATTATTGTGTAACACCCTAAGGTTTTACTATTTCCTCAATCGTCAACGTAAGGAGGAGTAGTTTCCATCACGGTATTTTCGGCAACCTTAAAGCTTTTTCCTTCTACCTTCTTTTTGACCCATGCATTGTTCTTCAATTTAAGAATAGGAGCGCTTTCAACCCTTTTTCCCATGCCTTTGGAGTTTGAAGGAGCCTTCTTACGGGGATTTGATGAAGGTTCCTTGATCTTTACGCCTTGTTGCGTGGATTTAAGAGCAACCTTTCTTTTGGGTTCTCTTGGTGAGCCTTAGGTGATGTGGAGAAGTCCAATTTTCTTCTCACTCCTTTGTTTTGGCCACTAGGAAGAGTAGTGGTGGCCGATTGCATCAAAGGCATGGGTGGATTGTTAGCTAAGGTGACTTGATTTTGTTGACGAGCCTTTTTTAATTCTCCATTGTCGGCCACATTCATACAAGCCTTGTAAAAGGAAATAACACTATGCTTCCCGTGGGATTTTGTACCACCCACTTGGGAAGACTAGACCAATACTCAATCCAGCGAGGAATTCTTTCGGCCCTAAAATTCACATCCTTGGGAGCATCAGAATCCTGTGGAGGAATGATTTGCATCATCCCGTATTGTCTCATAACCCTGCAAGGAAAAATATAAGTAGTATTAGAAAGGCTTAAAAGCCGGATATAGGGACAATTGAAACTATTCCCAATCATACTAATTATGTTCCACCAAGGAATCACAAAGCATATGTTAGGACCCCTGTGATAAAAATAGGACGTCCATTCTTCTTCATTCTTATGCTTGTAAAGAATGCGACGACCAAAGAATGTTTACACTTCGTTATCCTCAAGATTATGTGGTTGATCAACGATTCACAAGCGCTCCATGAGCCATATCTAAAAAAAACAAAAAAAATAGCTTGTGGCATTATAAAAGCAGGTGGCGTGCGCAAGATAAACTGTCGTGCGCGCCACCCGCGCGAATCCTGGTAGATTGCGCTGGTCATCCCAGCGCAACATTTAGAGTTGCGCTGATTAACGAGTAAAAAAAATGTACATATAAAAGGAGTGGACTTCATGTGAAACCATTCTCATTTGGATCTCCTCTAAGACGGTTCAAACAAAGTACGATTTCTGCCAAAGCCAATGGAGTGGGTGAATAACATTACTCTATTTGCTCCACTATGGACAAAATTGAATAATCTCCGTACTCTTTGCCTGTCTTAAATAAACAATTAACAACAAGAAAAAAACACAAAGCACGAAATTTAAATCGTTGTTTAGTCACACAAAGCACGAAATTTAAATCGTTGTTTAGTCAAGTTGTCACGAGGAGCATCGAAGTGTTCGATAAATGGAATCAAATTGACGCCACCCTCTGTCTCAATTTTGGCCATATCATTGTCATTCAAGCTAAAAAATCGCTGAAATGCAGGTTTTGAATCTGACAAGTGAGGGGCATAAGTCACATCGAGAGTATTTACAGGGAAGCTTAGTAGAGCCTCAAACTCACCGGGTGATGGGACAATTTCATCCCCTTTAAAAAGGAAAAGATGGCGGTTCGAGTCCCAATGTATAACTTAATAGGGGGTCAAGGTGGTTTATTTTAAAAGCCAGTTTATCTTCATTAGACAGGGAAGTGACCCATTGTTTCAAACGTTGCTTAAAATTTTTCACCATTGTTCAAACAAGAGAGAAGAAAAAAAAAAGACAGCTATAATCTTCTTTGTGAATAACACTATTAACGAATGAATGCGAGATGATCAAAAGCCTTTCGAAACCACGCTTATTTAGACCAAAACGGTACAATTTTTTGATAATTTTCGCCCAAAGGAAAGTTCACCCACAGGTGGCGCGCGTAACTCATAAGATGCGCGCACCAGCCGCGCGCAACCAATTCACATACACGCGAAAGTGATGCGCAACCCATGCAGTTGCGCGTGACCTATTATGTCGTGACATTTTTTGGGTTATTTCCGTATTTCGGACCATAAAATAACGAGAATATCAACGATATCTTATGACTAATCCATACGCTTGCCTTTTTTATTGTTGTTTCCTTTCCTTTCTTTTTTTTTCATTACTTTCCTTTCTTTATGTTTTCTTTTTTTTCCTTTTTCTAAAATCTTTTTCTTTCTTTTTCGCTTGAATTCTTTTTCTTTTTTACCTCTTCTTTTCTTTCCCTTTTTTTATTTTTATTTTTGAAAAAATTATCTCTTTGTTTATTTTTCGAGGGGGGTAAGTCGGGAACCCTTTCCCTCCCTCAGAAAATTTTTGCTTTTTTTTAACACTTATGGAAATAAAAATAAAATACGATATATACAAAAAATGTCATATGTACAACAAACGTATAAAAAAAATAAATATACACATTTTCCATAAGATATAAGAAAAATAAATAAAAAGGGAGTCAAGATGCTCGGAAACTCCTAGAAGGCTGCTTTACATCTTGCAAAATCCAAAACAAAGACTAATACACGTACAAGTAATAACTTTTATAAAAAGACAAACAAAACTTACCGTGACCATCCGATGATCACAACATGACAAAGCCACGAGGGTTCTCCGATAAGCAGCTCGGAAGGCACGTATAGTCCTCACCATGTCGTTCACGGTCTCCCGCAGAACCTGTTCCAAAACTAGGACGGTTATAAAAAATATATATGATATATGAAAAAAGAAAAAAATATACATGTACGGAATAAAACATACCGACTTAACCGTCTCTGGTACGAACGGTATGTCCTCATCCTCCTCTGCCGGAAGAATCTCGCGAATTAACGATCCAAAAGCATTGGTATACGTGACATCCGCCGTAGGAGACACCTAACCACCCAGCTCGACTTGCTAAAATTATGGAATAACAAAATATGCATAACCTATGTGTGATTAAACTAACCCGTTTTTTGTTACTTGTGTTCATAAATAAAGTCTTAACAAACTAACCAATGACTAAAAAGGAATTTGCTCAATTAATTGATTAATTAGTTTGAACTTATAAATATGTCTAAAATCGAGTCATAGTTCCATTGAGTTAACCCATATTTTTATTACCGTATCCTGCACAAACGTCAACTTGTTTTGTTCATAGCCGGAGTTTATTAAAAGTTAAGTGTCATGCAACCTATGGATCTCTAGCCCCGGATTATATCAAAAATGGAATCTATATGTGTGTTTTTTTTATTCTGACTAATGGTGGTATCACTGTTGCAGATATTTTTACCTTGTCTTTTGGGCAATCACTATTGTTTATTTGTGGTGAATTTGACTGAAGGAAAAATTCAATTTATTGATGATCTGAATTATGATGAGGATAATCGTATCTTCTTGAAAAAGTTGTCTAGTCTCTTGGTATTACTTTCTCACTCTTCCATATTCTCATTATTTTCTTGTCTAATAGGTTTTGATTTTGAGTTTTAGGAATTAGGATTTGGACAAATGTTAAACTAGTTTGAAATTTTTATGCTTCAGATTTCAATGCCATTGTTTGTGTTGGTCAAGGTCTGAAGTCTGCAATTTGTACAGCATTAGTCAAGGTCTTATATTCTTGTCAACTATGGAGATTTGCCTCTGTTTTCAAGGTTATGAGTTATAACTGATTATGGGCTGTAATTGGTCATTAATTATTGATTGTTGGATGAAGTTGGGTGTTAATCATTTGCTGTGTTAGTATTTTGTTATTAGCGCTGGATGGACTAGAAATATGGGTTTGTAGTAGTCTGTCGATGTTACTGTTTCATGGGACTGTAATGCCTGGTAAAGTTGTAAGAAAAGGGCTCTGTTATACACCTCTTGAATTCACATTTTGGACTGTAGTTAGGTGCTTGAAGCTTAAAATAGTTTCTATACTACTTTTAACTTTTATGTCAAGCAATCCCCATAGAAGTGAATTACTACTTCACATACTAAGTGGTGCATATTTTGCTGTCAATCTTTGCTTAAAACTTTATATACTAGTTAGAAATAAAATTTGGGTAGGCAAGAAAGCAAGTTTGTCTTTAGTATGAAGTATATGTTACTTTATTCTGAGAATGATCTGGTTGTAACATTGGAACCTTAGAACACTAATTTGAGAGATTTTTTGTGCATGTTATTGGAAAGTTTGTTCTTGTGAGCTATTTGCATCTGGGCCATACATTTTTGTATGGATATTATATATGCATGATGGTTATTCGTGTATATGTATTTCATTGTTTGCACTACCTTGATGGTCCCTTTTTTAGATTGTTAACATAGTTACTAAGATAATTTGTCGCATGTGATCTTTCATGATTGGTTGCAGGATGGTTGTTATAACAACTCTTAATAGATCATTTAATGCGACTGTGATCTGATTATATGCTTTTTTGCTAGTGTGATATGATCAGTACCTTCTTTGATCAAAGGCTTACTCAATCTAGAGCTATGGTTGACTACGCTTTGGAGTTTCCTACTTTGAATTGGAGATCTAGCAAAGATAATTCAGATTCTGGTGTTTATACTATAATGAGCATGCTTTTATTCAATGGAGCTGATGAGTTTAAATGTGAAATTTTAAAAACGGTTATGATTCTATCCCTTTTAAATTATTTGTTTTATTTCTTTTAATTAATATCACAATATCTTATATTGATAATTTACTTTTTTAGACTTCAAATAGGAAGATTCTCCGGATTTAAATTGTTGCATCTTTGGTGTTATCTGATATGAATGAAGTTAGATTAAATGTAATTGGTAAGGTGGCTGAATTCAAACTTGATAGGCAGCGTCTTTCAAAAGAGGTTGAAGAAAGAAGGAAGAAAGAGATTGAACAGAGGAAGAATAAGAAGAAGCCGACTATAGACAAGAAGAAGAAAGGAAAGGCTTAAGATGTCAGAACATTGTGTAACTGATTTTTTGAGTTAGTTGTGATCATAATTTTCTGATGCTAAGCAAAGTACTTTGAAGATTGTATAGCTAATTAGTATTCATTCAACTTTTGTGTAGGTTATTGAATGAAGATTGGAAAAATATTCATTTTGTGTAAACAAGCTTTTGCCAATATTTTATGAAAATGGTATATTGTTTGTTTAATTCAATTATTAAAGATCGTTGTTATCATAGGTCACTATATGTTAAAATAAAGTCACTATATTATTTATAAGGTCTTTGTTTGGTGAAAAAAGGTCACTTTGTTTTCAATATTTTATAGTGTCAAAATTAAGGACTATGTTTTAAATTAATGGTAATTATCGTAGGTCACTATATGTTAAAATAAAGTCACTATTTTATTAATAAGGTTACTATTCTAAATATAAAGGTAACTATGTCAAAATTATGGACTATGTTAATTAATGGTAATAAACCGACAATACAAGGGTATTAAATAAAGATTACTATTTAAAAATAAAGATCATTATATTCTAAAAAAAGGTTACTATTCCAAGAAATATGTATCTCAAAATTAAAGGTTACTATGTCAATCATAAAAGACACTATATCATAATAATCAGTAGTTAGTTATAAGATTTGAGCATTTCATTTTCTTGATTTCTTATCTGTTGATCACAGGAAACATTGAAACAACATAGCTTTAACAACTAAAAGGAGCCTTCGTTTAACAACTAAAAGGAGCCTTCCGTGTAGTACAACAAACTACCAATTAACAACAATTTTAGAGAAGGAGGCTTTGTGTATAAGGTATTACAGTACTCATCTGCTGTATTCATTGTTTGTTTGAAAAATATTAAGTACAATTAAGATCAAATTAAAAGACATTATATCATAATAAAAGACACTATGTCAATCATAAAAGACACTATATGATAACAAAAGACACTATGTCAATCATAAAAGACACTATATAAGTATTTAAAAGATATAAAGTTTTCAAGAATGAAATTACAAATAAAAGGTAACCATGTAACAATACAGGTTACTATGATAAAATATGGTTTTCTTAAGATAAAATTTGATGTCTTCAGACTATTAAAGCATATACTTATTATTAATATTTGGTGTTTTGGCACCAAATTCTCTATGCTTCCTCCTCTTCCCCTTTTTCATGTAGTCATAGCTTCCTGGAATCCTTTTATTTGATTGGCCTCTTTTAGTTTTTGCACGAGCTAGGTCCGGTACTTGAACCACACTAGATGAAGTTGCTTCTGAATTCTCTTCTACACCTGTAGTGTTCTCCGAATGGTTGTTAGTTGACTTCATAGCAGAAATAATCTCATCTATTGCACTTGAGTCTTTTGCAAAGCTTTCTTCTAAGACTTTCCTTGCTTGTTCAAACTTGTGGCTCTTAAGGATTAGACTATAATACTTTCTCACCATGTGTAGCCGCCAGGGTGTGAAGTTGTTTAATGTCCCCTTCATCCTTTGCTCTGCCTCCATACTTTTCCAAACTTCAACCTTAGCCATTTTAGTCCACCTGGAAGATATGTATTGCTCTGGAATTTTTTCAACATAATGCATGTGCAAGATTCTAAGGCTATGGAAGCATAACCAACCCGACTCTTCAAAATTCTTGCATGGAAATTGAATTGTTTGGTTTACTGGATCATAAGTTACTGCTTGAGTTGTGCCATCTCTGCCTTTAAGGTACACTTGGTAAACCATTTTGCCTCCATTCATCAATAGCAGTTTAGTTTAAGATCCAATGGCTAGGTTGAATTCTTCTTCAAAGTCCCTGAATAATGTATGTGTATAAACCTCAGCAGTGTGTTTAAGTAAGGCAGACATTGGATAACTGGAAGTAGGAATTGATTTTATGATATTGAACTCATAAAAATCCTCATTCCTTCTCCAAGTCTTCACTGTCTTCTGAAATATGTTGTAGAATTATGTCATACTTGTCTTCTTGTTTGCTTTGAATCCCACTGCGTGATTTGTGCTCTCACTTCTCTGAGACGACAAGGTTCCCACGGAGGAAAAGTCCTTACTTAGGCTGTTGACCACTTGTGCTTTAGTGAGTAAAACCTTTTGAACCAACTATTGTTTTTCAGTTTGTACTTTGTCGTCATTGAATCCCAACATACTTCAAACTGAGCTTCGGTAATACAACCACTCAAGCATTTCATGAAAGCAGCTTTGAATGTGTCATCACTCTTCAAAACTCCAAATCTTGTTACAGCATTTTGAATCAAGTGCCATAGACATAATCTATGTCTAGTATTTGGAAATACCTGCACATTTTTATACATTTACTATAGTTTCAAAAATGGTTACTGCATTTAAAATAGAGGTAACTAAATATAATTTCAGTACAAACATATTTAGATGTAGTGGTATTCAAAAAGTTCCTTCAAAATTAGAATTACCTTTGGTATTGCTGCTGCCATGGCTGCATCTTGGTCTGTAAACAGTGAGACTGGAAATTTACCACCCATTACCTTTTTGAAGGTCTCAAATAGCCAAAAAAATGAATTTGTGGTCTCATCACCAATAAAAGAACAAGCAAACATAGTGTTCTTCCAGTGGTTTTTTATTCCTACAAAGGGTGCATAGATGAGGTTGTAACGGTTCCATTGTGGTCTAGTGAGTGGATGATTGTGCACCAACACATGCTAAACTATCTCAAATTGCCCCTCCTCATTCAATTTGGCTATTATCAAAGCATTACAGTTCGTCCTTGTTATTGGAACTCTCCTACTTTGTCTTGTGTTTTTTTTAACCGATGAACTTTCCTCTGTCGAGAGTTCTTCTGGAATTTTTTCCTTCTTTTTACCTGAATTTCTTAGTCCCGCTGCAGAGCATACAAAGAACTTTTTGGTGATGATATCTTTGGTTCCGATTTTGCTTGTTTGTTTTGCTTTTCTAACACTAAAACCAACTGCAGCAGCATGTTGACAATACAATTCATGTATTTTCGCAAGTGTTGCTCGAGTTTCTCCTACTAACCAACCACTAATCTCATCATTATTATTTGTACCTGTTATTTATTTGCACCATCCATAATAATTATTTATACAAGTCAAATTGGAGATATCAAAATAGCTTTAACAAAAATAGATCACTATACTATCATTAAAGGTAACTATGTTACTTAAAAGTGGTATTGCATGTCTATAACTACTGTAAACCTATTTAATTTTCAATCCACAGAAATTACGCATAACTAGTTTCAATAATACGAATTAATGCCTAATTTAATTTTCCAAACAAACAATTGCAATTGCATAATCGCTTAATTCACATTATCAAATTCTAAAATCAAATTGCATAATCGTATGATACCTTGAGCTTGCATTAGAGGTTGATTTTCCTCATGAACTTCATTCTCATTCTCAACTTCAATAATAGTTTGTTCTCCATCTTTAACAACTTCGTTCAGATCGAAATTGATGACATTAATATCAAAGTTTTCTATAGTGTCCTGTATATTTTGATTTAGATCCAATTCAATTGATTGTATAGAAGAATTTTCCATGAATTTTGCAGAAATTGATTGATTAGGGATGAATTATAAACACTAGAATTGATTTGGAAAAATTCGAGCTCTGGGAAATTTGAGAAAGAAAAAAATTCAAGCTTTGGAAATTTGTTAATGGCGTCGAAATAAAGCTTGGGAAAGAAGTTAGTATTTTGGGCTGGGAAAGAAGAGATTCCAGTGGGCTTTGTTATTTGCAGCTTGGTTTGTTTCGCACGTGAGACTTAAAGGTCCACAATAACTTTATTGTGGACCAGGTCCACACAAGAATTTTTGTCCAATTTATGGTTATCTATCTCTGTATTATTCCCTCCGTCATATATAATGTCCGAATCAAATAATCAATAATCAATAATTTATTCTATTAACTATTACTAAAACAGAAAATGCTGACGTCACCCCTGTCCACGCGTCGCTCTCTTAATAAAAAAAATCCTACCTAAATGCAATGATGATGTCATACCTTTTTTTGGTAGAACTATCATATTTAACATTTTTGAAATTTAAATATTAGAAGCTTCTATCTTACAACTAAAACCTATCAATTTATCATAGAAAATTGAAACAATTTTAAATAGCATACTAATAAATGGCTACATTGAATTATGAATTACACGACGTTGAACAAATATTATATCATAATTTTGATGAAAATAAAAGATTTTAAATTACAAAATGTACATAAGTCTTATTTATATTCATGTATAGTAGCGATTTATTTTTAAAATGTCCAAATTAAAAATAGGTTCTATATAAACCGTGCATCGCACGGGTTTTAACCTAGTATATACTAAAAGACACACCAGTAATGACACGTGTCATCTTCTGGTGTGTCCTTAGTTTTATTTTTTTTTTTTAAAAAAAATCTTTTAATGAAGGAAATAAGAACGATTTGCCAATGTGGTGTTGAAAAATAAACAAATTATTAGAATAGTGTTCACCTAAAAAAAATTTCTCAATATAGTGTCCATGTAGGTTCGGAAATTACGAACCTAGGTTATTGTTAAAAAATCATTGAGAGAACTTTTTTCTAATAAAATCCTAATAAATATGTATACCATCAAATTATTATTATTATTATTATTATTATTATTATTATTACTTTTTGACCCGAAGAGGGTTTTTTTCTATTAGTTACTCAAACCTTAATCAAGGAGAACATCAGAGATTACAGTAGGTAGGATTTCTTCAAGCCAAACTTTCATTTATGCATATAAGATATATCTTTATCAAGTCAAACATCAAATTTTTTATTTTAAATAATGCTTACAATATCTTAATTTTATTTAGCATTGAGCCTCGTCATTAATGCTTTTGTATTTTATTAATTGTAAAAATGGATATAAGCACTATGGAGTATGAATATGATGTAGTAATATAAATGTTTAAAAATTTTCTAGCATTTTTTTTTCTTTGACAGCAAGTAACCAAGAATATTATTAAGCTAAGCTAGAAATATCTACCAAAATAGCAGAGCTAGTAACCAAGAATTTTATTAAGCTAAACTAGAAATATCTAGCAAAATAGCAGAGCTAATACAAGAAGGATAGTCTTCCACCCAAACTCTCAAATCCTCATAGTTTCTACTATTTTGAGCAAGTTTGTGGGCAGCCACATTCCCACATTGCTGACTTGCGAGTAATCAATAAAGGAGCACAAAGCAGCTAGCTTAAGGATGTCCCTAACAATAATATGACCAAAGCTAGACATTTCATGCTTCCCCTACTTCAAATAAGTGAATTGATTGCAGCAATCCATTTGTAGCATATTTGTTATGGACATAAATTCTCAAAAAAAAAATATTTAACATGAAACATCAATGTTTGGAACAATGGTGAATTAAAGTTTGTAAAAAAAAAATGGAGAATTAAAACCCTATTGAGACTCCAATGATTTTTTTTATTTAGACTTTAAATACAGAGCGATAAAAATTAGGTTTAGAGTTTTCCAATCCTACGTGAACACTACTTTGAGAAATATTTTAAACTGAACACTATTTTAGTAATTTCTTTATTTTTTAGCACCAATTTGGCAAATCATTCAGGTAATAAATCAAGTACAAAAATAATAATTTTTTATTATATTCCATATTAACATGTAGTAATAATTATATTTCAAATAAAAAAATATTTCACAAATCTTTCTAAATAAATTTGGTATAAACCTAAAATCAGTATTTTAAAATAATTTGTGACCTGTTTTACAATAAGAAAGAATATTGCTCAGATTGTTTGTCAACTTTTTGTGTTTATTGTTTATTAGAAGCTACAATTAAAAATTGCAAATACCAAATCAATAATTTATTATTCCTCGACTAGTTTATGATTATAATAGTTTTCAATCAATAATCTATAACTATATATAACTATAGGTCACCGTGCATGGCACGGGATCTAACCTAGTATATATATAAAGGGGAGTTTTTTCCCGAGTTTTTAGAGAGCCACGTAGGATTTAATTTTTTCAGCGCGCCATGTAGGATAATAAATTTTAGTGGTAGCCAACAAGATTATTAATTTATTTTAGAATTAAATAATTTAAATGACACTTAAGCAAAATTGGCGAATGATATTTCCCAATTTAAATTAATTAATATAAAATATTATCTTTTGATATCAGGAATTTTATCTAAATATATAACAAATTTTAGCACATAAATATATATATAAAAAAATATTTTAAAAATTCAAACAAACTGTGCATCGCACGGGCTTTATCTAGTGTGAAATTAAAATGGTATATAATCTAATATATATATATAAAGGGGAGTTTTTTCCTGAGTTTTTAGAGAGCCACGTAGGTTTTAATTTTTTCAGCACGCCATGTAGGATAATAAAACACGTAAGAGAAATTGGCGAATGAGATTTCTAAGTTTAAATTAATAAAATGCAAAATATTATCTTTTGATATTAGGAATTTTATCTAAATATATAATAAATTTTAGCGCGCGCACACACACACACACACATATATATATATATACATATATATATATATATATATATATATATATATATTTTTTAAAAAATTCAAATAAACTGTGCATCGCACGGGCTTCATCTAGTATATTCTACAACAAAATAATTAATAAGAGTGTAATAATTTTATTAATTAAACTTTTTAATTTGGTAAGGGGCGTGAGGCTACCTTCAGCAAGTCAACAACATTAATAACAACCAACAGCATTAGACCCTCTCCAATGGTGAGATTCAAGTGAGTATTTTTAGGAGAGAAAGAGTATTTTTTGCAATGAACACCAATAAGTTGGTATCTAAACTTAACAACTCCAAAAGAAAGTTGCTAAGTTTAGATACTCAACTTTGAGTCTCATTTGACAAAAAGTGTGGGTGTAATACCTCGTATTTTTATACATATTTTATTTAAAATAAGTATTTTGAGAAGTATTTAATTGAATTGAAATGTCTTATTTAAAGTATTTTAGTTATTTATCTTAATAAGTTTGGAAATATTTATAAAATGAAAGTTTATTTAATTAATTATTTTTATTAAGTTGGGGTTTAATTTAGGAAAGTTTTATTTTAGTAAAGTTTTATTAGGGATAAGATTAGGAAAATTAAAAAGGAAAGTTTAGGGAGAAGGGTCTTAGAGAAGGGGTATAAATATCCCACATATGAGGTAAATCAACTTTGCCTAGAGTGGAGAAAACCCAAGGTAAACTTCTCTCCCGTTTCTCTTTATTTTTCTTTTCTTTTTCTTACTCTTTTTCCCCTTCCCCTTTGTCGCCTCCCCCTTACCGCCGGCCATCACCACCACTGGTGGCCCGCCGGCGACAGCCAGCCAGCAGCAGCAGCCGGCGTCTGGCGGCAGCCGGCAGTGGTGGCCGGCCAGCCACCCTTTTTCCTGAAAAAAAAATTAAAACTTTATTTTTTTTAAAAAAAAAAAAAAAAAACCTATTTAATCCTAGATCTAAATATTAATTATGGGTTTTGTGATTTAATTTTGATGTTTGATTATGAGTATTATATTAATTAATTTTCAGATTATGTTTTTAATTAAAAAGCCTCAATTTTTGAAACCCTAGATTTTTTATTTATAAATTATTGAAGGATTATGATATGTAGTGCTGTAAACCTTTGATTAAAGTGTTTTAAGACTAAATTACAGCAAGTTTTAATTAAAATATAGTGCTGGAATTTTTGGTTGTGTATGAAAAAGCAAGTTTCTTTAAGGAATTTTAATTACCCATTAATTGGGATTAAAGTATGATGTTTTAAATATAATTTCAGCTTTTTTTAAATAAATTATGAGGGGTTTTATAGTAGTATATATTGCTGGAAATTTGTGTAGAGTGGATTTTAATACTCTTCTATAATTTTAAATTGTAGGAGACTTTGAAGTGAGCGACTTTTATTAGTTGTGGCGATATTAAGATCGTATACAAGGTACGTTCGCGTACTTAGCATAAATATGTTGATGTAGTAGCATTGCTAAATGTGTTTGATTGATTACAAGTAATATCATGCTAGGTTTGGAATGGAACTTATGATTTGGATGTTATTGGTGATTGGATTATGAAGCATGATTTATTTGTGATGGATTATTGAATGGAAAATAATAGCTTGGAATATTATTTATGAACCACATATTTATTTATTGCATTATAGAGAGCATGTTTAATTAAACTAAATGTTTAATTTAGTTTGGAATATTGAAAAGGAATTTTTTTATTGTTCATATAATTTTTATTGATGCATTAAGCATGAGAAAGGAGCTATATAAGTGTCTATGTACACGAGGGATAAATTGTATGTTGGTGCCTTAGTGCACTTAAGGTGTTTTTAACACCGAGGGATAGGATTTGTGGCGCTTTATGCGTTTAAGGTGTCTTTGACACTGAGGTAGAATTAAAAAGGGGTTCAACATTAAATATTATATGCTCACTAATTATTCAAGAATTAAATTGGTATATTGAATGGTTTGATTAATTATTGTTGATTGAATGATTATGGTTTGAGGGGCATCACCAAGTTTAATAATCTGTAAATAACGTAAAGTGAAAGAGATTACGCACCAAAACTCTTGGAACGTATATACCTTGAGTATGAAGATATGGGGGGAGTTATGGGGTTTTATATTTAACCATAACTTCTACTGGAGTACAGGACGTTGTACATTCCTTTTATTATTATTATGCGCAGGAATTCCGCCACTTACGAGTGGTTTTTGATGCTGGCACGGTTAGCTCCCGTGTCAGTAACCTCAATTTATTGGGGGAGGTTAGTGGGAAACCCGTTCGATGCGTAATCAACGCTAAATAAATTATTTAGTGTCTAGTGAGAATTTTTATTGAATGTTGTATGCTTGAAAAACATGTGCAACAAGGTAAGTCGTGTGTTGATAGGGAATTGTATGCTAGTGTGTTAATTACGCTTAAGTACTCAGCTTTGCTGATTGTGTGTTTTGTGTGTTTGTTGGCCTGGTCTTTATCATGGCCCTATGATGACCCATTTTTAATGGAGAGTAGTGGAAATAGGTAAAGATAAGCTTTTCAGGTGATGAAGCATTTTCATGAATGGACATGAGTGAAGAGCGAATCATGCTAGTTTCTATAAGTACATGATGTGTTTATTGCTTTATTTATTTATGACTTGATTATTATGCGTGGCTAATGAAAAGGTTTTGAGTTCGGTTTGGTTTTAATAAGGGCCTATAATGGTTCCAAGTTGTAGGTTGATTTTATTTTACTTCGTTTGACTTTGGTTTGACTTTACTTTCGTTGCTTGACTTTTTCAAGTTGACTTGTTTTGAAAGGTTTTGAAATTAGTCTTCCGCTGTGTGTCTTTGATAGTTGCCTTAGCCGTTATCACGGTGGCGGTGATGTCTTAGATATTCCTATTTAAAGTTTTATACAGGGAAAAACAGGTATTTTAAAAGAAAGGAATTTCTAGGGTGTTACAAAGTGGTATCTGGGAGCTTTGGTTGAGATTTTATTACCACTAAAGCCAAAAACGTGTTTTAAAGTGTTTTAATTTTAAACTTGGCCAAGTACTTATTTATTGGTAAAAATTTTAGAGAATTAATTTTTATTTTATTTTATTTTATTCTAATTATTTTATTTTGGGAAGATTAAACATTTATTGATTTAATTTAAAACCAAATTTTTTTTTATTTGGTTCGAATTTTTTTTTTAAAAAAAAGGGCCGAAATTTTTTTTATTTTATTCAAATGGTCCGAATTTTTTTTTAAGAGGGAAGGTCCAAATTTTTTTTAGGGAGGTCCGAAATTTTGCCTTCTTTCTTATTTAATTTCGAAAAATTGAATTAAAAAGGAGTCAAAAATATTTTTAGTTTGTTCATTTTGCAGGAAAGCAAGGATTAAGGTAAGTATTATGTGTTAATAGCTTTTAAAAAGCATGTTGGTGAGATTGGGTAGGAAAGAAATTGGGCATATAAGTTAGAAATAATCAAGTTCTTGTATGCATTAATATTTAGGTTGTGATGTTTAATCATGTTTATGGATTACTTGTGAGCATGTATTTATGTGGTTAGAAATAAGAAAATTGTTTGATTGAACATTGAACCTATTTCATGCAAGAACTGTATTATTTTGTTTTCTTTGGGAAAGGGAATTCTTTTCTAAGTTTTTTCCTTATAGGATGTCGAATCTTCCTAGCAGATACACCAAATTAGGCACTCTCACTAAGAAACCTAATGAACATCCCTATTATTACGTTCAAAAGATTCGCTTTTACTGTTCCTACAGGAGCAATGTTTTAAAGGATAGAGTTTTTGATAGCCCTGATCGTATTTCAGCTATGATTGTCCGTTGCTTGCCGGATGAACCCCCTTATTATGCCGTCAAATCCAAATTTTCTGATTTCTATTTACCAGGGACATCCCAAACTACTACAAATATAGGGACCATTATGGACAATGGTACCCAGATTACAGATTTTTAATTTCCTATCTCGTTAGGGTCGAGAAAGCCCATTGCTGATAACTTCACCTTCCATACCATGACTATTATTTCAAAAATCCAGTGGGGCAAAATCCACCTTCTCCTAGTCATCAGTCAGGAAGTTCTTCTTCTTCTTCTCCTTCTTCAGGGGAAAATCAAGCAGAAAATGAGGAACAACAACATGAAGATAGTTCACTCATGGAAATTTCTAATCCAAATCCACCTCCAACTCCAGTCATTATAGAAATTTCTTCTGATGAGGAGGAAGAGGGAGAGTTCGTGCAGGTAGAACCTGAACCAGAGTCACCTGAGCCAATGGAGGAGGAAGATGATCCAGAGTTCGACCTTGGTAGCTACAAGCAGTCGGCCGACAAGAGAGACGACGTCTGAAAGGATTAGATTTTTATAGTTTTCCTCGTCATGAATTTTCAGTTTTAATTACAGTTATTATCATTTTAGTTTTAAATTAATAAGTGGCATGACCAAATTGAGTTAGTGAGCTTATGTAGTACATAAGTTTCTAGAAAACAATTTTATTTTGGTAATTCCCGTTTATTTTAATTAATAAAATCTTATTTATTTCTTTGTTAAAATTATTTATATTATTAATAAATCATTCATTTATTTTGCAAAATCTTCCATTTCACATCACTATTCCAATAGCCAAATTTCAAGCAAATTAATTCCAATAAATTATTTCTAAGCTATGGGAATCTATGGGAATTATTTTTATTTATCTATGTGATGCTTTATTAAATGTATAGTTGGTTAGCAATCAATAATTGATTGACAAAGCTACAAATTTAGGAAATTCTTAGCTTTTGCTATCCCAATTTGTTAGCTTCAAATTTTACTGTGAATGTTTCAAGGGTGCTAAGTAATAGATGAGTGTATGTCTTGAGAGCTAACCATAGCCATCTCAAATATAGACCCTTGTCCTTAATTCAGGAGAAGCAAAATGGCAGGGGGAAGTAATTCTGGTAATGGTGGAAACGATTTGAATGAAGTTGTGAGACAATTAGCAGTTGTAGCCTAGCAGTTGGCAAGGAATTCAACCAGCAATGGGGATGCTCAGAGAGAACTTTTTAAGAAGGTCGCCCAAAGCAAACCACCCACCTATCAAGGAGAGTCTAATCCTACCATACTGGAAAATTGGTTAAGGGAGTTTGAGAAACTGTTTAGGGCAGTTAGGTGCCTAGAAAATTCTAAGGTGGGCTGTGCTACTTATTACTTGAGAGGTGAAGCTGATCTTTGGTGGCAGCAAAATGAAACAACTATTAGAGCGCTACCTGGATTCAATTGGGCTAAGTTCCAAGAAAAGGTGAGGGATAAGTTTTACCCTAGCTTCTTACGGAAGCAAAAGGCTGAGGAGTTCTCAAACCTCAAGATGGAGGGCATGTCAGTGACTGAATACTATACAAAGTTTATTGAGTTGTCCTGTTTTGGTGAAGAGTCTGTTTCTACAGAGAAGGCAAAGGCTAGGAAGTTTGAGAGTGGTTTGACTACTGATTTACAGCTAAAGTTGTGTGCACAAGTGTTTGAAACCTTGGATGAGGTGTATGGCAGAGCTGCGCACTTGTATACTTTGGAGTTGAAGAAAAAGAAGGAACTGGCTGATGTGGAAGTGAAAGAGAAGAGGAAGAAATGGGATAGAACTCTGGGAATCAACAGGGTAACCAGAATAACTTTAAAAAGCAGAAGTACCACCATAACCACAACAAATTCCACAACAACAACAACAATTCCCAGAGTAATAATCGTCAAGGAGGACGTAACTTCAATGGAGGGGTTAGAAACAATAACCAAGGGAATAACAGAAATGAGAGGCATTATTTTTGCAGGAGATGCAAGAACAACCATCCTGGAAAAGATTGTGAGGGCAACTTGGTTACTTGTCGTGCTTGTAACAAGTTGGGGCATCGAGAGTATGAGTGTTTCTCTAAAGGTTCTAATGGGAATAAACCAAATAATAATTCAGGAGGGACCCAAAGGAACTTTCAGGGGAACAACAATAACTTCAATGGGAATAAGGGAGCGCAACAGAATGGAGCAGAGAATAGCAACAACAGCAGCAATGGGAACAATCAGTAGAAAAGTGGAGCTGTAGGAAAATTGAATGTGTTGAGTAGGCATGAGGCTGATTCCACAAAAGATGTCATCACTAGTACTTTTTCTATTCACTCTATTCCTGTTAAAGTTTTATTTGATTTTGGTGCAACTTTTTCTTTCATTTCAAAAAGAATTGTTTCGAAACTTAAAGACTGTTTGAAAACAGTAGAAGTAGTAGATTTACCGATAACCATTCCGACGGGTGGGGTAGTGAACTGTACCAAAACCTTTAGGAATGTACCTTTAGAGATCGAAGGGAAAGTGTTTCAGTCTGATCTGATCGAGTTTGGGTTAAGGGATTTTGATGTCATCCTAGGAATGGATTGGTTGAGCAAGTACAATATAGAAATAAGTTGTCGATCGCAGAAGGTGAAAATGAACACAAGTGAGAATGAGTCAGTGACTTATTGGATGCATGGTGAAACCAAATACCCTAGGTTGATATCCGTGTTGAAGTTGGCAAAGTACATGAAAAAGGGACACCCAGTGTACTTCTGTAGCGTGAGGAACATGGATCATGAGGAGGCAATTAAGCCAGAAGACATTGAAGTAGTGAACGAATTTCTAGATGTATTTCCGGACGAAATCCCTAGAATGCCACCCAAGAGAGCAATCGATTTCACCATAGACTTAGTCCCAGGGACAGCACCAATATCCAAGGCACCATATCGAATGGCACCGGCAGAAATGAGTGAGTTAAAGGAGCAATTACAGGATTTGTTGGACAAAGGGTACATCAGGCCGAGTGCATCCCTTTGGGGAGCACCAGTTCTGTTTGTTAAAAAGAAAGATGGAAGCATGAGGTTGTGTATCGATTACAGGGAATTAAATAAGGTGACAATAAAGAATAAGTATCCACTTCCAAGGATTGATGATTTGTTTGATCAGTTGAAAGGCGTGACCGTGTTTTCTAAGATTGACTTGAGGTCTGGATATCACCGGTTGAGGATTGCAGATGAAGACATACCTAAAACTGCTTTTAGGACAAGATATGGACACTATGAGTTTACATTGATGCCATTTGGATTGACTAATGCTCCGGCAATCTTTATGGATTTGATGAACATGGTGTTTCATCAATTTATGGATAAGTTCGTCGTGGTGTTCATAGATGATATATTGTTGTATTCCAAGAACAAAGAGGAGCATGTGGACCACCTAAGAGCAATTCTGCAAACGCTGAGAGAAAACAATCTTTATGCAAAGTTCTCTAAGTGTGAATTTTGGTTGGAAAAGGTAGCATTCTTAGGTCATTTTGTGTCTAAGGATGGCGTGGAAGTAGACCCAACCAAGATCGAAGCTGTAAAGGGTTGGCCTACGCCCAAAACAGTGTCTGACATTCGGAGTTTCTTAGGTCTAGCAGGATATTATAGGCGATTTGTGAAAGATTTCTCGAAGATTGCTAAACCTATGACTACTCTAATGAAGAAAGACAAGAAGTTTGAGTGGGATGATAAGTGTGAAGAAGCATTCCAACTCTTGAAACAGAAGCTGGTTACAGCACCAGTGCTTACACTGCCAGACGACAGTGGTATCTATGATGTGTATAGCGATGCGTCAAAGAATGGTTTGGGGTGTGTACTTATGCAAAATGGGAAGGTAATTGCATACACATCAAGGCAGTTAAAGACTCATGAAGTGAATTACCCAACCCATGATTTAGAACTTGCTGCGATTATCTTTGCACTAAAGATCTGGCGTCATTACTTGTATGGAGTGAAATGTAGAATTTATACAGACCATAAAAGCTTAAAGTACATTTTCACTCAAAAGGATTTGAACTCTTGACAAAGGAGATGGTTAGAATATACGACGGATTATGACCTGGACATACAGTATCATGAAGGGAAAGCAAATGTGGTTGTAGATGCTCTAAGCCGTAAGACCAGTCACGGATTAAATACTTTGATAGTGGCTGATGAGTTATGTAGGGAAATGAGGAAAATGAACTTAGAAGTGGTAGAATGGGGAGTACCAGCTGGAATTCTTGCGAGTTTGACTATCCACCCAACCATATTCGACGAGATAAGGGAAAACCAAGCAGGAGATGTGAAATTGGATAGGATTCGAGGGAAAATAAAGCAAGGCAAAGCTACAGATTTCAAGATTCATGAAGATGGAAGTTTGATGTATAAAGGTCGATGGTGTGTACCTCAAAAGTGTGAGGAAGTGAAGAAAAAGCTAATTGAAGAGGGACACAATACGCCCTATTTAGTACACCCGGAGGGGATAAGCTATATAAGGACTTGAAAAGGGTATATTGGAGGCCTAGAATGAAGAATGAAGTTGCAGAATTTGTAGCAAAGTGTCTGACTTGCCAAAAAGTGAAAATAGAGCACAAGTGGGCATAGGGAACTGTGCAATCATTGGAAATTCCTGGATGGAAGTGGGGTTGCATTTCAATGGATTTTGTGACTTGTCTTCCAAAATCAAAGAGTGGAAATGACACCATTTGGGTAGTGGTGGACAGACTTACAAAATCTGCGGTGTTTATACCAATGAAGGAGACTTGGAAGATGGAACAACTTGCAAAAGCTTACATCAAGAATGTTGTGAGGTTACATGGAGTTCCAAAGGATATTGTGTCTGACAGAGATTCCAGGTTTCTTTCAAAATTCTGGAAAAGCGTACAGGAAAATTTTGGTACGACACTTAACATGAGTACAACGTTTCACCCTGCCACAAATGGGCAAACTGAGAGAACCATTCAAACCTTAGAGGACATGTTGAGAGCTTGTGTTATAGACTTCCAAGGAGGATGGGAGGATAGCTTGGATTTGATTGAATTTTCTTACAATAATAGTTATCATGCGAGCATAGGAATGGCTCCATTTGAGGCATTATATGGGAGAAAGTGTCGTAGTCCAATCTGTTAGAACGATATAAGCAAAACAATGATTCTAGGGCCTCAAATGATCGAGGATACAGTGAAGCAAGTAAAGGAAATTCAAGCCAAGATTCAAGCAGCTCAAGATCGCCAAAAGAGCTACGCAGATTTAAAGCGTAGAGAAGAGGAGTTTGATGTTGGTGATAAGGTGTTATTAAAGGTATCACCAATGAAAGGAGTAATGAGATTTGGGAAGAAAGGGAAATTGAGCCCAAAGTATATTGGTCCATATGAAATACTGCACGGAATAGGCAAAGTAGCTTATAGGTTAGCCTTACCTATGGAGCTAAGCAAAGTGCATGATGTATTTCATGTGTCTCAATTAAGAAGGTACATACCTGATAAATCCCATGTGCTACAACCTGAAACCATTGAGCTAGACCAAAGTTTAACCTATGAAGAAAGACCTGTCAAAATTCTTGATAGTAAAGTGCGTAGTACACGCAATAAGAATGTTAAGATTGTGAAAGTGTTATGGTCTAATCAAGAGTATAAGGAAGCCACTTGGGAGGCAGAAGATGAAATGAAAAAGAAATATCCTGAGTTGTTTCAGGTATGTTGAGTCATGGGGACGTAACTCGTTTTCTTTTAGGGGGGTAGAATGCGGTAGAATTTCGCGCTTTTTCCTATACTTTCAGTTATTTTTGTGCTTTTTGCACAATTTTATCGAGTATTTTGAGTTATTGTGTTCTCAATGAGACACAAAAAAGGTAAAGGTATGAAAAAAAGTACAGTAATATTATACTAATTAAGGAAAAACTTTGGATTTCGTTTCCCAAGTTTCGGGACGAAACTTCTTTTAAGGAGGGTAGACTGTAATACCTCGTATTTTTATACGTATTTTATTTAAAATAAGTATTTTAAGAAGTATTTAATTGAATTGAAATGTCTTATTTAAAGTATTTTAGTTATTTATTTAAATAAGTTTGGAAATATTTTATAAAATGAAAGTTTATTTAATTAATTATTTTTATTAAGTTGGGGTTTAATTTAGGAAAGTTTTATTTTAGTAAAGTTTTATTAGGGATGGGATTAGGAAAATTAAAAAGGAAAGTTTAGGGAGAAGGGTCTTAGAGAAGGGGTATAAATATCCCACATATGAGGCAAATCAACTTTGCCCAAAGTGGAGAAAAACCCAAGGTAAACTTCTCTCCCGTTTCTCTTTATTTTTCTTTTCTTTTTCGTTCTCTTTTTCCCCTTCCCCTTTGTCGCCTCCCCCTTACCGCCGGCCACCACCACCACCGGTGGGCCGCCGGCGACAGCCAGCCAGCCGGCGGCTGGCGGCAGTCGGCAATGGTGGCCGGCCAACCACCCTTTTTCCGAAAAAAAAAAATTAAAACTTAATTTTTTATTTTTTTTTTTTTAAAAAAAAAAAAAAAAAAAAAAAAAACCTATTTAATCCTAGATCTAAATATTAATTATGGTTTTTGTGATTTAATTTTGATGTTTGATTATGAGTATTATATTAATTAATTTTCAGATTATGTTTTTAATTAAAAAGCCCTAATTTTTGAAACCCTAGATTTTTTATTTATAAATTATTGAAGGATTATGATATGTAGGGCTGTAAACCTTTGATTAAAGTGTTTTAAGACTAAATTACAACAAGTTTTAATTAAAATATAGTGCTGAAATTTTTGGTTGTGTATGAAAAAGTAAGTTTCTTTAAGGAATTTTAATTACCCATTAATTGGGATTAAAGTATGATGTTTTAAATATATTTCAGCTTATTTTAAATAAATTATGAGGGGTTTTATAGTAGTACATATTGCTGGAAATTTGTGCAGAGTGGATTTTAATACTCTTCTATAATTTTAAATTGTAGGAGACTTTGAAGTGAGCGATTTTTATTGATTGTGGCGATATTAAGATCGTATACAAGGTACGTTCGCGTACTTAGCATAATTATGTTGATGTGGTAGCATTGCTAAATGTGTTTGATTGATTACAAGTAATATCATCCTAGGTTTGGAATGGAACTTATGATTTGGATGTTATTGGTGATTGGATTATGAAGCATGATTTATTTGTGATGGATTATTGAATGGAAAATAATAGCTTGGAATATTATTTATGAACCACATATTTATTTATTGCATTATAGAGAGCATGTTTAATTAAACTAAATGTTTAATTTAGTTTGGAATATTGAAAAGGAATTTTTTTATTGTTCATATAATTTTTATTGATGCATTAAGCATGAGAAAGGAGCTATATAAGTGTCTATGTACACGAGGGATAAATTGTATGTTGGTGCCTTAGTGCACTTAAGGTGTTTTTAACACCGAGGGATAGGATTTGTGGCGCTTTATGCGTTTAAGGTGTCTTTGACACTGAGGTAGAATTAAAAAGGGGTTCAACATTAAATATTATATGCTCACTAATTATTCAAGAATTAAATTGGTATATTGAATGGTTTGATTAATTATTATTGATTGAATGATTATGGTTTGAGGGGCATCACCAAGTTTAATAATCTGTAAATAACGTAAAGTGAAAGAGATTACGCACCAAAACTCTTGGAACGTATATACCTTGAGTATGAAGATATGGGGGGAGTTATGGGGTTTTATATTTAACCATAACTTCTACTGGAGTACAAGACGCTTTACATTCCTTTTATTATTATTATGCGCAGGAATTCCGCCACTTACGAGTGGTTTTTGATGCTTGATATATCCAATTTATATTGTGTTTTACCCCCGTCCCACGGTCATAATTAGTAGTGTGTTTGGCTCTTTAGAGCCACTTTTATTACTAATTTGTGTTTTCTAGTGTTTGCGTAGTTTTAGTTGCATTTTACAGGGAATTGCACTTTTGGAGCATTTTCCCGGGTTTTTATGGATCAACTACGGAAGCTAGAAGGACACGGCCATTCTTGAAGCCCAGGATCGGTGAGAGCCGATGATTAAGGGCTCGGTATGAGATACCGGGGCTATTGGATCGATTAATCAAGACCCGATGAGGAAATTTAGATTGGGCCGAGGAATTTAGCCCAATCGAAATCCAAGCCTCGAAGAAGAAGACCGGGCCCGATCGGGCAAGCATACACCCGATCGGGCGGCTGCGCGCATAAAGACCCTCAAGGAAGAGGCGCGCCCGATCGGGCGCGGCACACCAGCAGCGGGCAAGGCAAAAAAGGCGGGCCCGATCGGGCGCGTGTTTTTCTCAGAGCTGATTAGATTAGTTTTAATTTTTGTTTTGAGGAATGTTTAAGTACGAATTATGTACGTAATTTTGGATTACCTTCTTCTTTAGATTTTCTCTCTCTACTTAGGATATTTCTCTCTCTTAAATTCTCTCTCAACTTTTGTTCTTAATTACTTTCATTAATCCAGATTTCTTTTGGTAACAATTTCTTCTCTTTTAATTTCAGTTATTTTATTTACTTCTTTGATTATGCTTTGCTTTATTTATTTGATTAGTTTGGTTATGATGATGCTTGAGTAGTTTTATTTCTAGGGTTTATGCGGATCTAATAAATGATATGAAGGGGTAATTTTGTGATTGTTAATTATTAATGCTTGGTTAATTTCCTATTGATTGATTTAATGCTATGCAATTAGGTTTCACCAGATTTAATTGTATGAGTTTAGCAATATTAATTCGAGATTCGACAGATGAGAATTGATGTTTAGGCTTAGTTTCAATAAGCGGACTAATTTATATATGGTTAAGTCGAGATTCGACAGATGAGATTTAATACCGGTAAATGAACTCTGTGATTATAATACGTAGCGAAAGCCCTTTATAATCTGATTGATCAATGCTTGATGATTGCTTATTATGATTTGCCCTGGAATATTGTTTATTAGTGAACCTATGCCCTAGGTCTTTTAATATTTGATTTTTCCCCTACTTTATTTCTTTCGACCTTATTCTTCGTAGTATAGAATTTATTCCCAAAAATATTGGTTACTTAGATAATTTAGATTATAATAATTAATTAGGAGTAGAAAGACTTGTTTCCCTGTGGAGTTCGACCCTACTTCCCTATCTACTTTAGTTAGAGGACTTGGGTATTTACTTTTGATAATTATTTAGTGTCTAGTGAGAATTTTTATTGAATGTTGTATGCTTGAAAAACAGGTGCAACAAGGTAAGTAGTGTGTTGATAGGGAATTGTATGCTAGTGTGTTAATTACGCTTATGTACTCAGCTTTGCTGATTGTGTGTAATTGGCCTTGTCTTTATCATGGCCCTATGATGACCCATTTTTAATGGAGAGTAGTGGAAATAGGTAGAGATAAGCTTTTCAGGTGATGAAACATTTTCATGAATGGGCATGAGTGAAGAGCGAATTATGCTAGTTTCTATAAGTATATGATGTGTTTATTACTTTAATTATTTATGATAATATTGTTATGCGTGACTAACAAAAAGGTTTTGAATTTGGTTTGGTTTTAATAAGGGCCTATAATGGTTCCAAGTTGTAGGTTGATTTTATTTTACTTCGTTTGACTTTGGTTTGACTTTACTTTCGTTGCTTGACTTTTTCAAGTTGACTTGTTTTGAAAGGTTTTGAAATTAGTCTTCCACTGTGTGTCTTTGATAGTTGCCTTAGCCGTTATCACGATGGCGGTAATGTCTTAGATATTCCTATTAAAGTTTAAACAGGACAAAACAGGTATTTTAAAGGAAAGGAATTTCTAGGGTGTTACAGTGAGCCCCTTGTCAATATTGTAATATATTTTGTAATTCATTTAAGTTTTACCTTTTTTTTTAATCTTATAATATTTGATATTAAAAAAGAAATGAATTTGGTGAGCCACAAATTGAAAGTGACATTTGTATATTTTAGAGAGTCTCACCATTGGAAAATTAGGGTTCACATGAGTTGCTAAATTGAGAAGTGAGTATGTAATCATCATTGAAGGTAAAAAACAACTCATTTTATATTTCAATACTCAAATTTAAGTCTTACTACGGTTTTAGTCCAATTGAATTAATACGACTCAGTTTTAGTCCAATTGAATTAATACGACTCAAATTAATTTTCTCTCTCTAAAAAGAGAGCTTCTTTCTCTAGAAAACTAGAGCCTTCCTAGCCATCTTCATCCTCTTTCCACAGTTTACCAGTGACAATCACTAGTTATTTTTCCTTTTATCAAAGAAAACAAAAAAGAGGTATTATAAGTTTAGTTTCTTGTTCCCAGTTCCGTTTGATCGTGTTCTTGATTCAAGTTTTGTTTCATGGTGGCCGTCTTGTTTTCCGAAAACCATACCTGAGCTCGTTAATTCGTATTCATCGCGAGCTGCGGCGGTGATACTTTCTCCTTTCAGACCGACCTAAGCTACAAATAAACTCTCGATTCCAATCAATAACCCAATTTAATTTCCCATTTAAATATTACCCAAATTAGTTTCTCAATTAAATACCCAGTTCAATTTCCCAATCTAAAGGTATTTCGATCACCCAAATTCAAATTGCTTCACCGGCCGTGTAATTCCAATAGCAAAACCCAATGATGACCTCAATTCCAAATTCGCAGCCAGTAGTTTCTTCTCCTGTACCCCACCCTCATTTAGTCTTTGGGAGATTTTTGGATAAAAGACATTTCTCACAGGCTCGTATTCAGCTTTGGGTTACAAATCATTGGATCAGGTTTGGGGAAATAGCAGTCCAGAAGTTCGAAGGCGTCTTCCTATTCCTTTGTGATGATGTTCGCGATAGAGATGCTCTGCTTCAGTTGGGATCAGTGGCTTACCAAGCCGCCCTCCTAATTTTCAAGCCTTGGACTAAGGGAGATTCAATAAGGGATGCTACTTTTGATTTAGCTGCTATTTGGGTTCACCTTCATGAGGTACCTTTACACTGTTGTGAGATAAGTGTCGTTAAACCAATGCTTAATCTTGTTGGTAAATTGCTATGTACTGATGATTCCCCTCCTGGTTCACTCTGATGTTCAATAAGAGCAAAATTACAAATTCCTGTCTTTAAGCCGTTGTTGCCAGGCTTCTATGTAGACCATGGAAACTCTGAGACTAAATGGATAAATATTCGTTATGAGAATATGTTTATTTTCTGCTCTAGGTGCAACAAAGTTGGACATAAGAAGAATGTGTGTAGACTGAATCCTTGTGCTTCTGGTTCTGGTATTACTGGTGGTGTTGGACCATGTTATTAGACATTACCTCTCGAATAAGAACATAGGCTTGAAAAGAATTGAAAGATTTAGAACCAGTAGAGTGAATCTCCAGGCTGTTTCTATGAATTTGGCCACACCACTACATCCTGTTAATTGTCAACTGTCAACCCATGGCATACCTTAAAAAAAAACAAGCCTTTGAGTTTGAATCCCTTCCCCTTCTCTCCTCTAAAAAGAGGAAAACAATCCCTGAATCACTGTCAACCTCTAATAGCCTCAAATAAAACGCATCATTAGCTCTAACCCACAAAAAACCAACAATCAATAACAACAGGCACCATTCTCGCCGAAACTTCTCTATGTGGAATAACAGTAAAAGCCATGTTGACAGCCATCTTTACTCTTCCCACCCAGAACCCTTACCTCAACTCCCCTTTCTTGGCTCGAAACCTCCTCATCAACCTTCTCTACTTTTGGGGATAAAAACTCCCTTGTTTATCAATGAAGCCATTTTTCCCAATTAATTTTCCCACAAATAATCCTCTCTTGGATGCAAAATCAAATGCCCTCCCAAGGCTTAATAAATTTCACAGGTACCATGCCAAAGCCTACCATCTCAAACGGCCAAAACCTCCTTTCAAAAGGCCTTCTAAAGTTTCTTTAAGGAAGCATCGAAACAATGACAAGTTGGGCGCACTTTGTTTTCTTCTTTCAGATTTTAATGCAGGACAAGGATGTCATGACCTGGTTTCTAGCACCCTGACTTGCCTTACCCCTTATAAAAAACGTAAGGGTGTCTCAACTTCAAACTCTTCTAACGTTTCTTCAGTGGGCTCGGTGGCCTCCCCTAAAGGGCCACCCGAGTCGAGATGAAAGTAGCAGCTTGGAATTGTAGGGGCCTAGGACAAGCGGACTCCCCTAAAATTCCTTATATTATATCTCTAGTCCGCACATTTGGTTTGGATTTTGTTTTTCTTGTGGAGACTATGCTTCCTATAAAGTAAGTAGAACAACAGTTAACGTCTTTATCTTTTTCGGGTTCTTGTGGTGTAGTTGCTCTAGGCCTAAGTGGTGGGTTGTTTGTTTTTTGGTTCACTCCTCTGCAATTAGAGCCTGTATATCTCTCGGCATGTTATCCTCTGTAAATTGGTGATGGGTGTAGAAATTAAACATCTCGTGTTTGTGTATGGTGCACCTCACAGATAGATTAGCAGTTTGGAATACAATTTTAAGTATCCTGGATAGAGTGTCAAATGTTGTCAAATGTTCTGATAGGGGACTTTAATCAAGTTGAATATCTCACGGATAAGGTAGGAGGTAATTCAAGTATCCTAGGGCGGTTTGATTTCATTCAATGGCGTATGGACAGAGATTTAGTGGAGATTCCTTTCACAGGTCCTACGTTCACTTGGACTAATAACAGACTTGATTCAGACCCTATTTTCGAACGACTGGACAGAGCGTATGCTTCTCCCTCTTAGTTACATGATCATCTAGATACAATGGTTCATCATCAACCTATTTTGTTTTCAGACCATGCGGCCATTATTCTTTCAGATAATATAGGTAGGGGTCGGATGAAGAGACCATATCGGGTTGAGAATTGGTGTTTATCAGCTTTTGAAGTTTGCTCTATTATTCGATCAGTTTTGTTACAGTTCTTTGCTGGTACACCAATGTTTACCTTGTCTCGAAAATTGACCACTATCAAGGATCAACTTCTGGTTTGGTGTGTTTCTCATCAGAAAACATGGGTATAAATTGGAAGGCATTGGCTTGTGAAGTGGGACAATTAGCTTCGGATCTACAGGACAGATCGGTGTCTTTTTCTTAATATGAGGAACGAGAAACTCGCAGAAGCACAGGTAGCCTATCTTTATTGGCGTCAACATGCTAAGATCCGGTGGGATGCTTTAGGTGATCCTCATTCTCGTCTTTTGTTCTCACAGGTTCAGAGATTCATTGTTTGAAGGATTCTAATGGCACGTGGGTTTCTGATACAGTAGGTATTCGTTCTCTCATTGCCTCTTTTTATTCGGATCTTTATTGTCCTCAATCGGATTCTTCGCTTCCTGAGTCTTCATGGTGGGCACAATTGAATTTCCCCCCTCTCTTTCGCAAGATCAACAAGATCAATTACTACTTTCTTTCTCTGCAATGGAGATTAAGAGTGCAATGTTTAATATTGAAGATAATAAATTGTAATACCTGTATTTTTATACATATTTTATTTAAAATAAGTATTTTGTGAAGTATTTAAATAATTTAAAATGTTTAATTTATAGTATTTTAATTATTTATTTTAATAAGTTTGGAAATATTTTATAAAAGGAAAATTTGTTTAATTAATTATTTTATTTAAGTTGGGGTTTAATTTAAGAAAGTTTTATTTTAGTAAAGTTTTATTAGAAAAGGGATTAGGAAAGATTAAAAGGGAAAGTTTAGGAAGAAGGTTTCCAGAGAAAGGGGTATAAATATTCAACACTTGGGGCAAATCAAACTTTGTCTAGAGTGGAGAAGGTAAACTTTCTCTCTCTTCTCCTTTATTTGTCTTTTTTTTTCTTTCTTTTCCCCTTCCTCTTTTTCGGCTTTCACCACCACCGCACCACCGGTGGGCCGCCGGCCACCGCCAGTAGCGCCGGCAGCAGCAGCGGCGCCACCAGCAGCACGGCGGCAGCCGGCTGTGGTGCCGTGGCTGCTGCCCGATTTACCGAAAAAAAAAAAAGGATTTAATCTTTTGTTTTAAAAATTGATTTAATCCTAGATCTAATTATTAAATATAAGTTTTGTGATTAATATTATGATGTTTGATTGCAAGTAGTATGTAATTTAATTTTCAGATTTTAATTCTAATTAAAAAGCCCCAATTTTAAACCCCTAGATTCATAAATTATTAATTATTGAAGGATTATGATATAGGATGGTTTAAGCCTTTGATTTAAGTGTTTTAAAGCCTAATTACAGCAAGTTTTCATTAAAATATAATGCTGGAATTTTTGATAGTGCATTAAAAATCAAGTTTTTTTTAAAGAATTTTAATTACCCATTAATTGGGATTAAAGTATGATGTTTTAAATACAATTTCAGCTTATTTTAATTAAATTATGAAGGGTTTAATAATAGTATATATTGCTGGAAATTTGTGTAGAGAGGATTTTAATACTCTTCTATGATTTTAAATTGTAGGAGACTTCGAAGTGAGTGATTTCTATTAGTCGTGGCGATATTAAGATCGTATTCGAGATACGTTCGCGTACTTAGCATAATTTTTATGATGTAGTAGCATGCTAAATGTGTTTAATTGATTACAAGTAGTATCATGCTAGATTTGGAATGGAAATTATGATTTGGTTGTTATTGGTGATTGAATTATGAAGCATAATTTATTTGCGATGGATTAATGGTTAGAAAATA
This sequence comes from Chenopodium album, assembly GCF_948465745.1. Lineage (NCBI taxonomy): Eukaryota > Viridiplantae > Streptophyta > Magnoliopsida > Caryophyllales > Amaranthaceae > Chenopodium > Chenopodium album. Next base: position 34,698,062 of record NC_137847.1, read on the forward strand.
ATAGTTTGGAATGTTGAATATGAACTACACTTTTATTTATGACATGATAAAAAGCATGTTTAATTAAACTAAATGTTTAATTTGGTTTGGAATATTTAATGAGCATTTTATTATGGTTCATATAATTTTTATTGATGCTTTAAGCATGAGAAAGGAGCTAGGTAAGTGTCTATGTACACGAGTAATAAATTGTATATTGATACCTTAGTGCACTTAAGGTGTTTTTAACACTGAGGGATAGGATTTTTGGCGCATTAAGCGTTTAAGGTGTCTTTGGCACCGAGCTAGATTTATAAAGGGTTTAACATTAAATATTATGTGGTCACTAATTATTCAAGAATTAAATTAAAGTGTTTAATTGTTTGAATAATCATGATGTTTGATGTTATGATTTGAGAGTCGTCACCAAGTTTAATAAATGGTAAAGAACGTAAAGTGAAAGAGATTACGCTCCAAAACTCTTGGAACATATATACCTTGAATATGAACATATGGGGGGGAGTTATGTGACTTTATATTTGACCATAACTTCTATTGGAATACAGGACACTGTACATTCCTTTTATTAGTGATTTTTTTATACTGGTATGGTTAGCTCCCGTGTTAGTACCCCTTTATTGGAGCAGGTTTATGGAGGAAACCCGTTCGATGCGTAATCAAAACTAAATAAATTATTTAGTTACATAGTTGAGAAGTTTTGTTGAATGTTGTATGCTTGAAAGATAGGTACAACAAGGTAAGTTGTGTGTTGATAGGTAAATGCATGTTAGTGTATTTAATTACGCTTATGTACTCAGCTTTGCTGATTGTGTGTTTGTGTGTTTGTTGGCCTTGTCTTTACCTTGGCCCTATGATGACCTATTTTTAATGGAGAGTAGTGGAAACAAATAGAGAGAAGCTTTTCAGGTGATGAACATATTCATGATGGGCATGAGTGAAGAGCGAAGCATGCTAGTTTTCATAAGTAATCAATATGTTATTACTTTTTTTTGTTTTATGATATTACTATTGCGAGACTAACGTAAAGGTTTTTAATTGGATTGTTTTGTTAAGGGCCTATAATGGTTCCAAATTGTAGGTTTGACTTTATTTTACTTTGGTTTCACTTTATTTTTGCGAGTTGACTTTTAAGTTGATTTGTTTTAAAATGTTTCAAAGGAGAGTCTTCCTCTATGTGTCTTTGATAGTTGCCTTAGTCGTTTTCACGGTGGCGGTAATACCTTAGATGTTCCTATTTAAAGTTTTAAACAAGGAAAAACATGTATTTTAAAAGAAAGGAATTTCTAGGGTGTTACATAAATCCTCAGGATCGGATGGTTTTTCATCGGCTTTTTTCAAGTATCATTGGGAAGATGTGGGGCCTTTCGTTATAAATGCGGTACAATATTTCTTCGCCCATGGTTACATGTTGAAGAAGTGGAATAGTACCTTCCTTGTTTTACTTCATAAAGTTAATCGCCCTGAGTTAGTTTCTCAGTTTCGGCCTATTGGTTTGTGTAATGTTTTGTACAAGTGCATTGCTAAATGTCTTATCGGCCGTCTCCGCATAGTTTTACCGCATTTGGTTTCTTCCTTTCAGAATGTTTTTGTTCCGGACAGGCTGCGTTCGGATAATGGACTAATAGCTCATGAGATTCTTACCTATATGAATAACTCGAACGCTAGGAAAAATTTCTTCGCGGCTTTAAAGCTTGATATGAACAAGGCATATGATCGGATTAGGTGGGATTTTCAGCTAAGGGTATTGCAGACGTTTGGATTCTCCCTCTATTGGATTCATTTAATCCAGCAGTGCATTTCCACGGTCTCGTACCAAGTGCTGATTAATGGTGATCCAACTCCTTCTTTTCAACCCCAGTGCGGTCTCCGTTAAGGTGATCCTCTCTCCTTTTATCTGTTTGTCTTATGTATGGAAATTCTTTCAGCTATGCTTCGTCGAGCTGAGGATCTTCTCTTATTAAGGGCATTTGCATTTCTCGTGGAGCTCCCTCGATTTCTCATCTTTTCTTTGCTGATGATTCTCTGCTATTTTTTCAAGTTTCTCCGAAGGCTTGTGATCAGATTATGTCCTTGCTTACGGAGTTCTGTGATATGTCCGGGCAGATGATCAATTTACAAAAATCTTTTGCAAAGTTCAGTCCTAACACTCCGACCGATTACCGGGATTTCTTGGCACGTAGCATGCGACTTCGTTATCAAGACTCTTTGGGTTCCTATCTCGGTCTTCCAGTTGATATAGGTCGGAGTAAGGTGGTGGCCTTTGGACATCTTTTGGATTATGTCTCGAAGCGTCTCTCGGACTTTGCTTCCCTTTGGCTTTCCGCGGCTGCTAAATTGGTTATCATTAATTCAGTTGTAGTTGCTTTGTTCAATCATGTTCTCTCAGTCTTTAAGATTCCATCGATGATTTGTGACCGGATTGATGGAATGCTCTCGCGTTTTTGGTGGAGATCATCCTCTTCGTTGAAAGGCCTGACTATGCGTTCTGCTTCCTTGTTACGCCTTCCAAAAGGGTTAGGAGGTTTAGGCCTTCGAAGTTTGAAGGCATTCAATATGGCTCTTTTGGCTAAGCAATGCTGGCGTATCCACCATAATCCTCAGCTTCTGGTTTCAAAGGTTCTGTTCTCTAAGTACCCTTCCTTCGTTCATTTCGTACGGGTAGGATTTCCAGATCATCTTGGTGGTGATGTGGTCTTTTAGAAGGTAAGTCTGCCTTGTCTCAGGTTATAGCCTGGAAAGTTGGTTATGGTTCTCAAGTTCGGGTTCCTGAGGACGATTGGGCCCCCGGTGGTCCTGTTCGGTTTAAAGATTCTGTTGTTGAGTCACAAGTTCTGACTCATGTTTCTTCTATCATTGATCCGCGTTCAAACGCGTGGAATACTTCCTTAGTCCATTCTTTCTTCGGAGCGGCCTCATCGCCTTATGGATGATTTGGTTTACTGGAAATTTACTAGGGATAGCCAGTTTTCCCCCAAATCAGCTTATGCAATGTTGGTTCGTCGCTCGATGGCCTATGTGGTCAGCGAACCAGCACCTGCCTTATGGTGGAGACAATTTTGGGGTCTTTCTATCCTCCCATAATTGAAAGTCTTCGTTTGGAAGATGCTGCATGATGCTCTACCTTTGTTGGAGTCTCTTCTTCGCCGAGGGATGCCTGTCAATTCCACTTGTGTGTTTTGCCATCAAGCTAGGGAGACAACATCTCATGTATTTCGAGATTGTCCGTTTGTGTCTGGGTTATTGGTTACCGACCCCTTTGCCCTTTCTCGAGCATCATTACAGGATAATCCTTTTTCACGGTGGTTTACGGATAAGGTTGGGGCCTATAGAATTTTGCGGGATTAGAATGGATTGTTACATTTTATCTCCTTCATGTGGGCTATTTGGTTATCTCGCAATCACAAGGTGTTCCGTAATGCAGTCTATTCTCCGGCAACAATTTTTCACCTTACCGATGATTGGGTTTCTAAGGGTATTGTGGCTTCTACATTTACTCAGCAACAATACCTTCTTCAACGATCTCCACTCTCTTCTCCCAAATCTTTGATTGCAGGTTGCTTGAAAGGGTCTGCAACTGATACTTTGGATTTTTGTCTTTTAATGGATGGAGCTTGGAATGTTCAAGATAATACAGCGGGTACAGGTTGGGTTTTTAGGGAAATTTATTCGGATCGGATTTTAGGAGGAGGCTCGAGGGCTTGTCGGATGTCCTCTGCGCTTCAAGCTAAGCTTCAAGCTTGCTTATGGGCCTTGCGTGTCGCATATCGTAGGGGTTTTGTTCGGCTCCTTATTTATACGGATTGTGCGCAGTTACCTTCTCTTCTTTGTCATTTGTGTTCGGATGATATTTCTGTGTTTGGTTATTAACAGAGATTAGGGAAATTCTTCAAGACATGACGGTTTGCAGGATTAGCAAGGTTCCCCGCTCGTGGATATCTCCGACTCATTGGCTAGCAGTTCGGGCTCTTTATCGCCAGTTTCTTTCTTGGTCCTTTTAGGTGTTTGTGTTTTCTTAGTTTCTAGTTCTCTTTGTTAAAAAATAAAAATATATATAAAAAAAAAAAGCATTAGGCCAATAGTCCTTACGGAGTAACAATTAATAACTCCGTACTTATTTTCTAAGGAAAGAAAAAAGATAGGAAAATTATCATTGGTACACTCCAACTTCTGGCTTTTATCTTTGGTACACCTCATTAAATTTTCATTATCAGCGGTACACCCATAATTAGCACCTAATTACTACAGTAAGTACACCGTTAATCAAACGTTAAGTTAGGGTCATTATACACGTTTTACTTGGAAAAAAGAGGAAAAGACAGCAAAGCCCTTTCATTTAATTTCCGTCCAAATTTTCCTTCCAACAGTTCCCTCCTTATTTAAAAAAAAAAATAAAAAAAAAAAATAAATAAAATCAATTACCACCATATTTACACTTATAAATACAAGCTCTTCTCCATACTTTCTTTTTCTATTTTTTTTCTCTTTCGTATTTTTTTACTTTCTCACTTGTGTTTTAAATTTGCAATGGCTTCCTCTCTTCGCACAAGGTCTGTTTCAAGCAGCAGAAATGTAAGAGGTTTGTGGGTAAAAAGCATATCATGCAACTGCAATCCTCCTAGATTTGTAGACATGAGGTTCTCAAACTCAGCAGCAAATCAAGGGAGGCCCTATTACAAGTGCAGGCTCTGTGACTTCTTCTTGTGGGTTTGTGATGAATACATTGTGAGGGATGTTGGTGGAAGACCTGGTGACATGTCAAAAGCAACATATGTTCAACTATTAAGGGCAGAATTCACTAAGTTCATGAAAAAGACCGATGACTTTGCTGATTTTGTTCATATGGTTGTAAAAATTGTTGTTGTTATGTACTTGGTCTTATTGGTTGTTATAAAATAGATGTAGTTTAAGAGTGGGTGTGTGAGGTGTATTGAGAACTCTGTTATGAGATGTAATTTAAATTGATATAAATAAAATTGGTTGCTTTATGTTATTTCCCTTGTTACTTTAATTATTAACACTTAATGGATCAATACAAGGAATAAGGTAGTAAAATAAGGCATATATTAACTGTTATAGAAAAAGCATTGCAACCCATACATATTGTTTGAGAAGGTTACATCAAAAGAAAGACCTAAACATTAATGTAAATCTTGTACCAAGTTCAAAACAAGTATAATTTTTTCACCCCAAAAAACCTAGCCAATTTCTGTTCAAACAGTACTACACTTGCAATTATATACTTCAAAATAGACAAAAAAGAATATGCATATCTCTGGGATGGTGAGAGAAAAGCATCTGCATTAGAATTGCATCCTTGAATCAACTCTAGGATTGTGATAGGTTTTGTGGCTGACTTGACAATTGTGAACTTGTTAGCTCAGATGCACCAGACCCCTCACCCTTTGATTTTGCTCTTGCTTATTTTGCAGCATTTGTCTGATCTCTGACTTTTGGATTTTGCATCACAAGTACATCTGTCCTTAACTCTTTTCCTATCAGACCTCCTTTTTCAAGTAGCTTTGTTATGTCTAAAGCAGCCACAGCTTGAGCATCTCACAATCCTTTACCTTTTGCCAGGCTGCTCCTCTCCTTGTTCCCTTTTCTTGTTTCTGCTAGGTCTGCCAACCCCCCTTTTCATCTTTGGTGGGTGAACATGATGAGGGGTCTCAGCAGCAAATCAGGCCATTGACTAAGGTTTGGTATAGGAAATATGCAATGACTGTATACCTTTTTGTAGGTCTGTGCAACATACCAGGAGCTAACATACTTGTGAGGGTCAACTTTTGCATGTGTCATTGCCCTTATAGCATGTCTACAAGGTATGCTAGACAGTTGCTAAGCTCCACATGAGCAAATCTTATTATTTAGGCTTAAAGGGAACTGTGATTTACCCTCATGAATCTCATATTCCCCTGGGCTTGGTTGGAATGCTCTGCAGGTTGTAGTGGCTTTACTGATCTCTCTAACCAATCTTGCTATCTTGGGGCACAGTTCATCATCATTCAAGGCCATTGCAGCCTCATGCCTTGCAGCTATCCTTACCATGCACACTCTTCTTATACCTATTAGGCACATTACAATAAAGTTAATAATGTAATCCTTCAAAATTAGTGTCAAATGCAAGTCAGTTTTTTCATTACCTTCTAGTAATGTCAGTACTGGTCTGCATCTGTCAGCTCCAAGTGTTGAATTAAAACTCTCAACAAAATTAGAAGTGTTAGAGTCATTGGACACATTTGGATCAAATTTGTGTTTACTCCACTTAGACTACTAATTGCCTAAATCTGCAAACCATGTTATGACATCATCCCCTCCTTTCTTTTTAGTGTCTCCATTGCCTTTTTTGAATGTGAATTTGTTAGTTGCGTTGCAAGCTCTCCAGAAAAGGATGTACATAAGTGGACCTGGGAAAGCTTTCTTGCAATTTCTACTCAAATGTCTACAACAATACCTTCTCTTAGCTTCAGGCCAAATAGCTTTTAATGCCACATCAACACCCTAAAACAATTACTGTATGCCATAGAAATGCAATAAAAGTTAGGAAAACATAAATGAAACAAAGGAAATATCATATCACCTTCTGTATGTCAGAAATGATTGTCCAATCTTTCCTCTGTGAACCTTTCACTATGTTGTGAATGTGCCAGAAAAAATAACTCCAACTGTCTGTCTTCACTGCTCACAATTGCATATGCAAGAGGATATATCTCATTGTTAGGATCCAAAGGTACAACATATAGCAAAATCCCACCAAAATTACCTTTCAAATGAGCACCATCAACTCCAATCAATGGCCTACAGCCTGCTAGGAAGCCTTGTCACTGTCCAGCAAATGAGATGAATATGCTGCTGAACAAGTTAACTCTTGGAATGCTTTCACTCTTATGCCATGCCACAAAATCCTTAAAGCCTGGGTTGGGGCTCATTATAACTTCAGCATATCTTGGTAAATGGTTGTATGACTCATCATCTCCTCCAAATAACTCATACACAACATATTTCTTCAACCTATACAAGGTGGCTTGCTTCAAGTATATGCCAAACCTTTGAAATAGAAGCTCATTAAGGGCATTTCTTGGAATGTCTGGATTTGCCCTTATGTCTTCCATCACCTTTGGAGTAGCCCATCTAATTGTACAAATTGGGTTATACATTTCTAACCCCCTGCAATTATGCACATCTGGCCAAATTTTCTTTATAACCCAAGTCTTGCCATCTGGCAGCCTACTAGCAGGCATCCTCCACTCATAGCATTGTGACAGGCAGGTTACAATGTACCTCTTGTTATCTGCAGCCACCACAGAAATTGCAAAGCCCTCGTGAACTGCATAATCATTCACCACCTCTCTCAAATGGGCCTTGTCAATAAATATCATCCATGATCTAAGAACTATCTTCCCAAATTTTACTTCTTCATACATCTCCCCATGCTTATAAAGTTTATCCATATAATTGTCATCATCAAAATCATCAATGAAAGATAATCAAAAGGTAGGTTCCCAGTTGTCTTCTATGTGGGGCAGAGTGCTTAAATCATGCAACTCATCCTTTGGAACATCACCATCAGGGATTACTTCTCCATCTGAGTCAACTGGGTCATCACCAGCCTCATATTCTCCATTAGAACTATCATCACCAGTAGATTCATCACTAGGTTTATCACCAGAACCTTCAGGATCACCACCAGCACTACCCAAACCATATGTAACCTTCCTTCTAGCACTAGGTGCACTACTCTCCCCTAACTTCATGAGTTCTATACCCTGTTTAGGCACTCTCCTTTTCTGACGAGTCCATATGCCCTTCCTAAATTGAGTAGCCTTAGGAATTTTTCTACCAAATAGGTTAGGGTCAGTCACAATGTTTGAAGGTTGGCTGTTTGGGCTTGATTTAACAATGGAAGTAGTGTGGTTAGCTGTTACTTGGGTTGGTGAAAACCTAGGACTTCTTCTCACAAGTAGTGTTTTGAAGACAGTGTGTGGTGAAATTGGAGGAGGAGGTAATTTCTCACTCCCACACCCAATTAACTCCAACTGTTTGGACTTGCCCTTACCCTTCCCCCCACCAGAACCAGCCTTGCCCTTACCCTTCCCACTCCGCCCAGAATCCCTTCCCACTCCGCCCAGAACCAACCTTTCCCTTACCTTTTCCCTTACCCTTAGCATTTTCACAGTATTTCTCAAACTCTTTCCTACCCTTAGTGTACTCTTTTGTAGACTGCTTACCCTGATTCTCTTCAATTTCATCCTGTATATCAACAAAAGTAGTGTCTGGGTTATGATTAAATTCATTCCCAAAAATCTCAGTCAGGGGAGGGCTACTAGGAGTAACCACATTGGTAGAGATGGTAGAATCCTCAGAGTATTTCAATCTCAATCTCCTCTTAGGCTTTAGTTTGGTCTTCTCAATCCCTGTCTTAGAAGGAGGGGTGTTTTCTACAACAGGCTGGGTATTCACACTCACACTCACTGTTGGGGATGGTTGGTTTAAAGGTGGTGATTCTGACTCTTCATGTACACCCTGGCCACATATTTCACCACCTAATTTGTTCCTCCTAAACTCAGAGATTAAGTCATTCATATAAGTTGAATTTACAGCAGTCCCAACCACAATCTCATACATCTTAGCATAGGTAATGACTCAAACATCCTCATCAGACCCCCATCATCATCTATTGGCCAATGTTTACCCCTATATTCATAAGCAAATATAGGGTTCAAAATAACTACTCCATTCTTTTGTAAAATATCTTCAAATTCTATCATTAAGTCCATCAAATTGATCTTATCACAGTCCACATCAATATCAACATTGTGTTGCTTATATTTAAATCTCATAGTAATTGCGTCACCCATTCTGCAAAATAAATTACACTACCATGATTTAATCACAACAGTAGATCACAAACTCAAGAACACATATTTAAACCTAGAATAATCATCATACAATCAGTAACACTGTAGCATGCAACCTAAAGTCATCAATTTTAAATACAGTAAGTCAGAGAGTACAAAAATAAGCAAGCATACATATTCATATGCAAAGCAAACATAAACCAAGGCTAAATTAAGCAACATTATACCATAATTTAACCAGTCAACAATATTCAACCATTCACAAGAATTTGCAAATTTCATCAAAAACCTAGCAATTTAAACCGAAAAATTCTGAAATTACAACAAGAGATAACCACTAACCTTTTCAAATCCACAAAGCAAGCCTGAAACTCCAAAGAATTTGCTCTAGAAGCACGACAATTAGGGTTAGAGAAAAAAATGAGAGCAGGGGAGAGAAAGAAGAAGAGGAACGATTAGAAATTTGGAGTAAATGAATACAGTTGGGCTTGGAGGGAGAGTTAATGAGGGGGAGGGCATTTTAGTCAACTCAAGTCTGTGCAAAATCCCTCCCATTTACCCTAACTAAACATTTGATTAACGTTTTAGTTACTGTAGTAATTAGTTGTTAATTATGGGTGTACCGCTGATAATGGAAATTTAATGAGGTGTACCAAAGATAAAAGTAGAAGCTGGAGTGTACCAATGATAATTTTCCAAAAAGATATATGCATACAATTAGGTTCGTCTTCTCTTAAAACTACAACCTAATCTATCAAAGTTAAGAAAGTAGGAAAATTTAAATGGAAATCTGCCATTTATTAGCCCAAATAGATTTTAAAATTTTAGAATCATTTTCGTTGAATTATTCACATGTACCTTTAGCGTGATCGATCGAGAAGGTTTTCCTTTGCAAAGGAGTCGAGATTAACTTTGAATTCGCCTAATTACGAAACAACACAACTCTTAGTTTCAATAAAGTAATAAAAAAATACACCTAAAAGAAACATAGATGTGTGTATCTATGAGGTAGAGGGTAAAGTTGCATGGTAAATACGAAACTAGCCTTTATGGCAAATTTGGTCCTTTTAACACAACATACATGAAATTATCCAAGAATAAACTCGCATAATATACCACAATACTGTTAATAATATAAATGGTAAAAAGGACTTGGATCTATGACTTGTACTGTCTTGTTAGTCCAGTATTTTCAAGCCAGGCACATGAGACAATATATGAGAGTAAAGGGAAAGTAAAGAAGTCTCTACCCCTTACTTGCAAGATTCGAGCTCCAAACCTCTAGAATTTGAGGTAAGAACTTACCAAGTGAGCCGACACATTATTGCTAATTGCAAAGAAAACATACTCAATTCTATACATTAAAAGTATTCATTGGAGTACTATGATGCTTGGGTAGAAAATACCAACATTGCTGTGTATAAAGCAAAAAGAGCACATTCAAATCATTCATGATTTTCAGCTGACTGTTAAACACAAGGTTGTGAACTTTTCATTTTACTTGTATTTGCTACGAAGGCTAAAAAAGCTTTGGTTTTATTGCTTTTGCTAGTACAGTTTTACAAAGTACAAGAATGCACACTACTCATTTACATCATAAAATGAAATTTTACTTAAAGTTGCATTAAAGAATCAATGGATTTATGTCAATTTTGTGAACACAATCTATCAAAAATCTACATGCACAATCTACCAAAATTTACGCACCTTTTAGTATTCACACTATTATTCTGGAGTCAAATCTCGGAACACCTCAAGTCTGTTCTTAGTTTTCAATGAGTCTTGCTGAGTATCTACTGAGTATTGATGCATCTGCAACATCTCCTGTTCCTCTTCATCAGCCATATCAGCCCAGCTCTTCTGAGATTTAAAGCTTGAGAAATTCCACAAACCGCTGTAAGAATCCCTACCCTCATTTTCAGGACCAGAAGTTTTTGTTACTGACAAATTCTCTTTCCTGTCGACATCAGCTGTCATGTCCGAAACTTTTCTGTTTGGAGTAGAATCGATTGGCATATTTATTGTATTCTCAGTCCCCTGCTGGTCAGTTTCCGAGCATTTACTTCTCAAATCTTTGGTAGATTGAAAACCTGAATCCGCAGGGTTTTCAAATTGGAGTCTGCGAGGCAAGCAGCTTACTGGTTCATTCCTGTATGTTCCTTTTCTCCAATTCCTGCTGTCATGGCTTAAACTTTTTTTGGGCTGTGTGAAAGGACTCTTAGGGATTCCTCTTGCTGGAACCGATGGTGTGTACGCTCTCTTACAATTGAAACTAGCATCAAATGCAGCTGTGTTATAAACTGAACTTCCAATGTTGCTTGTGGCAAAAGAATCCCTGGAGTTAGCTCCATCTTTCAGATCAAGTTCATTATCTGAACCTCTTCTATTGCTGTTTCGGACAGATTCATATGGCTTTTTGTGAGGGCTAAAAGCAAAGAATCTGGCATTTCCATAACAATTTTCTTTTTCTGCTTCACATGAAGATTCATCTGGTTGATTTTCTATTTCAGCCAACAGTCCGGATGCTCGTTCAAAGGACTTGGCACAGGACTCATCCATCAGCCCTTCAGGAGCTGAAGCACGGATGACTTGAAGAAGAAACTTAGCTTCAGCTATCCTGTTCATGCACATCAAGCAGATGGCAAGATTGCACTGCTTGTTCCTGTCTGGCTCAATTGATAGAGCTTTCCTGGACAAGGTATATAAAATTATTTAGGTACACCCAAACAAAAACATACTATGCAAAAGGCAGATGCAGAAGTCCATATGCAATACTTTGCAGAAGCGCGAACCTGTAATACTCCTCAGCAGTTTCATAGTCATTTTGTTGTAAGTATGCCCAAGCCAAGTTCCCTAAAAGCCTGTATAAAAAAAGTCAAGGCATGTGGTCAGAAAATGTATTGGAGAAATTGATAAAGATATGACATGCAATTGTTATAATAATCTATTGCATCTCACCTTGCATATTCCTGCTCAACTGTAATTTGAACCTTCTTGCCCTGAGATTTTCCCACTTTAACTCTCCTTCCCACAAAACGAAAGCCTTCTTCAACTCGCTTTAGCTTTTGCTGAAGAACCTCAATCTGCTCTTCTAGCCTTCCTGAGCGCTAAACATGTGGAATTCATGCAGGCAATTTTAAAATAAAAACATTAGCTGAGCTGAGGTCTCAAACAAATTAGAATTATATCATCATCAGTGTCAAACAAAATCTATGTCCTTTGGCTCAATTATAATTCTAGGATGCTGTTATGCTAAACATTCTTACCACATCAGTATTACTATTATCATCATCTGATATGTTACACTAGACTATGGAGAATCATGTTGCACTTAAATGCAATGTTCTGATGATGTAATTCTAAGTACATTTCTATCAACAAAAGATTATGCGACGGACAAAAATACCAACAGCCTCTCATCCCAAGATACAATTAATAAAAATCTTATGGAAAGTAGCAGTTGATCTCTAGCTAATATAAGGAAAACAAGCAAGATAGGCAGTACAAGCAGTTAACCAAACTGATGAACTCCTCCTTAACCCTTCATATATAGCTACCTAGCAATATAACACTATGTTACTCTACACTTATATTACATCAAAGGCTAAAGTTGGATCATCAAGTATGTACAGTGTTTGAAATGAATTCAGTAATCGAAATAACATATGTATTACTTCAATAATGAGCACAAACATCATCCAAACAGACTAGCAACCAGAAGACACATTGATCAAAGCAAAGCAAGGTATTACCTTGTAGAGCTCCACTAGAACATTGTCTAGTGATTCTTGAGAATCTGATGAACAGAGATGGCGAAATGATTTGATCGCCTCGATGGCCTCATCCGACCTATCTAATTGCTTCATCACCACAGCCATATCCTTCAAAGCACTATCTACACGATCACCAGCATTTATGGCATTCCAAAACATGGCTACTGCTCTACTTGGATCCTTCTCAATCAACTTTGCAACAAAAAGCACAGGATACATTGATCAAATCGCTTAATTCACTCACAACCACAATTAAGAACACTGCTAATGCATTAATCAAACTTGCATCTTTATATAAAATTTTAAAAATTAATGAATAAACCCAGAATATCAATTTAACTCAAATTAATACTCTTTCAGATTATACCTTTTTAGTAAATTCAATAAAGAAGCACAAATTCAGATAATAACCCAATTTAGTAATTTCAATAAATAACCACAATTCCAGGAAATATCCCAAGAATAATTCATCAAATTTGATTAAAAATACCTGAATAGCAAAAAAACTAAAAAATAAAAACACAAGTAAAATCAAATCAATAGCATGAATTCACAAGAAAAACGCAATTCCAAAAAGCCCAGAAGCAAATTCCTAAAAAAAAACACAGAAATTAAGAGGCGGTAATTCTCAATTAACCCTGAATCATCAAGAAACAGCAAGAAAAACTGAGAAAATCAAAATTCAACACCAAAAACAAATAAATTATGATTATAATCAAATCTTTCATCTCAATTAGTTAACTAGCAGTATTACTCAAAGTAATTCCAACAATTAATCATCCCACAAATACCCGTATAGGATTCTCGACACTTCGAAGAAATACCTGAACGTGTTTGGCCTTGACATAAGGAGAATGACCAGAAGGGACTTTGTGAATGACATGAAAAATATCAGAATTCTTCTTGGTTTGTTCTGACATCCATGATTTTGAAGATATTGAACTGCGTTTTGGAGGAGGAGGAGTGTAAAATCCCTGTAATTTTTCGTCGCTATAATTTCTGTCTTTCCACATTTTTTTGTTATTTTATTGAAAGTGTCAATTTCTTTGAGGAAGAATTGTTGAATTTTGCAGAGAAACTGGGTTGTTTCTGAGAAAATGGAAGGGAATTAGGGGAAATGTAAGAGGAGAAGATGATGAGTAGCCGTTAATATTTGAAATTTTTAGTACATGGGAGCTTTACACCTTTTTTTTTTTGGGCAATGTTAGTCTTTTATCTGGGAGAGTCTATAGTACATGACAAATAGTATAAATGATATGTACTGTTATATACTGCTAAATTATATATATAGTTAAATTATAATTAAAAATAACACTTAACCCTTATTATTTTATTTTTCTCACATTCTTCGGTTTTTTCTATTGTTTCCTGCTCTCTCATTCTGCCTACCTTCTTCGCTTATTTTCATTCATCACAATCAAAGCTTGAAGCAAATTGTAAGTCGTGAACAACTTTATTCAACATCTACAATTTGAAGATTCAATTGAAATAATTTATTAGTTTTTTTCAATATTAATCTTTCCCTTCATTAATCTGAAATGTAAGCCTAATTTTGGTTTAAAAGAAAAAACGTAATTCTAATCTCGAATTCTCAATCAATACGCACTTGTCAAGGTAATCCTTTTCCCCTCCCTCGTGATTCTCCTTTTTTTTTTTATATTATTAATTGTTAATGTTAATTAAATTTCTGCAAACCTTGATTTAATTAACTGGTGTATATAAAATCTATCATAATTAATGTACATAGCCAGTTTATTATACATAGCAATGATAGCATCATATATTTTGTGTAGCAAGAGGTACAAATCTTTACTAAATGACTACTTTTTGCACAGTTACTTTCGAGCAACTAGTACTAGGTTCGAAGTGTTTTTTTGCTGTGTCAATCTTGAAATTATATGTTTACTTCTTGATCCATAAATTTAAATTATTGACTCTTTTCGGTTTTGGAAGCATGTGAATAGCTTGCCGAATTGTAAGATATTGAAATTCCTTAACTTACTCTGCAACTTGACAATTCTCATCAACCAAAGTTTTTACTTCGTATTTTTTTATTAATTTTAGTTTATGATAATTGACCTGACTTCAAAGTTAATAATTTTATGTTTTAGTTGTTGGAAAAAATACCTGTTGAAATCAAGAACAAACCGTTACAACTGATCAAGATTCGTCCTCCTTCTGTTGTGCCGTGGTTTGGTACCCACTGACTTAGAAGCGAAATACGCCACCACCGGTACAGGTTTCCAATGACGCACGCCCCCCAAGTTTTACACAACGACCTTTGCAATTCGTGTACCCGAATCAAAGGTTGGAATTGCTCAAGAACTGTTCAGATCTCAAAGGGTGGGTTTGTGTTTTTGTGTTTAGGTTTTTTTTTTTCCTTTTGAAAAGAACGTATATGAAAAATTGTAGTAGTAGTATATTTATAAGGTCTCTAAAGGAAACCTAATAAATATAAACTTCTTCTCTTATTGCCGCCGTACACGGTCGTGTAGGTGAGGGTACACGGCCGTGTAGTAAAAGCTTGTTCGCAGATGTACACGGTCGTGTAGGAAAGAACACACGGCCGTGTAGTCGGGTTAATATGCAAGAGCCATCACACGGTCGTGTAGGAGAAAACACACGGTCGTGTAGCCAGGTTCATATATATGCGAGAGTTATCACACGGTCGTGTAGGAGAAAACACATGATCGTGTATCAATCTCTTGTGGGGGTATACAACCAAACGAGAACAAATATCTCCGGTTGCATTACCAACTCCAACAATCCCCCACTAATGCAAACGGAACCTGAGATCATGAAATCTGAACAGTAAATGAAAGTCTTAGTACTTAAAAGCTAGTATCCGAAGATTTGAACTAACATATTAGTGCACAAGGTTTTCAACACTTCCCTAGTAAGTATCCTAAGATTTGAACTCCTAGGAGCGAGGAAAGGACCTTGTAAACACATACCTTGACTTTAGAGCTTAAGCATTTCCGCAAATTTGGCTACCCTTGGGATCTCATGAGTACTTCAGAAGGATCACGCCCAATCCTCCCTAGAAGAGCGCCACTCTTCGTACCCAAGTAGGTGTTCTCAACATTCCCAGCAAATCCAAGGACCATTCATGCAGACATGTGAAACTTCACTTGTACCTTGCAAATCCAAGGACCATTCATACAATGGAACTAAACATTAAGAACATTTAAGTTCAACCTCCATCATTCAGTAGTGCACCATCTAGCCGCAGCTCAACGAGCTTTCGGGCAAGATGCACTCACTAGTGCACCATCTAGCCGCAGCTCAACGGGCTTTCGGGCAAGATGCACTCATCTTCGGTGTCTCTATCGGTCCCTGCTCAAGTAGTATCTGGGCTAATAGTTCCTGATCACTTAAGATCACTATAACTCCCTACTCTTGAGCCACTGGGCTAGAGACATTAAAAGCTACGCTCAACCTGCCTCTTGAATCTACCTGGTCAACAACCACTCAAAAGGAGTCATTAGATTCAATTCAATGTAAGCATAAACACAACAATAAACCCGACTAACTTCACCAATTGAACAATAATCGATAGGTTAGGATTTATTCATATCATAACATGTCAAATGCTAAACACATACACAATTCACACTCGATCAACATATGGTTTCAAACCCATTCCTGTTGACGATTCAATTACCATTCTCTTGCATAAACCCTTTGTAAAAGGGTCAGCTAGGTTTTTCTCTGTTCGGACATAGTCCAAAGAAACAACCCCATTCAAAATAAATTGTCTTACTGACTTCTGCCTAACATGTATGTGCCGCTTCTTGCCATTATAGACACTATTCTTAGCAACACAGATAGCAGCCTGTGAATCACAATTCATAGAGACCGGTGGTGTTGGCTTCCCCAACAACGGGATATCTGCTAATAAATTTCTCAACCAGTCGGCTTCTTGAGTAGCAAGATCCAATGCTATGAACTCTGCTTCCATCGTCGACCTGGCAATACATGACTGCTTTGCAGACTTCCACGAAATAGCACTCCCACATAGAGTAAAAACAAAGCCGCTAGTGGAGTTCACTTCATCACTGGAACTCACCCAATTTGCATCACAATAACCTTCAAGAACCAATGGATGACCAACAAAGTCCAACCCCCAATTCATGGTACCTCGAAGATATCTGAGTACTCGCT
The DNA here is from genome assembly GCF_948465745.1 of Chenopodium album. Lineage (NCBI taxonomy): Eukaryota > Viridiplantae > Streptophyta > Magnoliopsida > Caryophyllales > Amaranthaceae > Chenopodium > Chenopodium album. Next base: position 34,714,854 of record NC_137847.1, read on the forward strand.
TCAAGGCTCCCCAATGTTCATTACTAGGACAATGAGTGTACCTGCTTAGCCTGCTCACAGCGAATGCAATATCTGGACGAGTGCAATTCATCAAGAACATCAGACTGCCTATTACTTTTGCATACTCTCCTTGGGAAACAGCTTCTCCCTTATTTTTCATGAGAGTTATGCTACTATCATACGGAGTCCTCAAAGGCAAAACATCAAAGCTCTCAAACTTCTTTAATATGTTCTCCACATAATGAGACTGAGTTAGGAAATAACCTTTCTTGGTCTTCAAAACTTTGACACCAAGAATGACATCTACTTCTCCCAAATCCTTCATCTCAAACTTAGAAGAAAGCATTCTTTTTGTTTCAGTTATAGCACTCATATCAGCACTAAACAACAACATATCATCCACATATAGGCATATGATCACACAATGATTACCAAACATTTTAGAGTAAACACATGCATCACTACCATTGACAACAAAACCGAAACCAAGAATAGTATTATGAAATTTTTCATACCACTGCTTTGGTGCCTGGTTCAATCCATACAAGGACTTCTTAAGTCTACAGACCTTATTCTCCATTCCAGGAACTACGAACCCTGGAGGTTGCTCCATATAAATTTCCTCTTCCAAATCACCATTCAAGAAAGCTGTCTTGACATCCATCTGATGCACAAATAAATTAAATGATGAGGCTAAGGCAAATAAAGTACGAATAGTAGCAATTTTAGTCACCGGAGAATAAGTGTAGAAATAATCAATGCCATATTTTTGAGTGAACCCTCTAATCACCAATCTGGCCTTGAACCTTTCTACAGTACCGTCTGTTCTCATTTTCTTCTTGAAAATCCACTTGCACCCTATAGGTCTGCTTCCCTTTGGCAAATCAACAAGTTCCCAAGTACCGTTTTGCATTATGGACTCAAGTTCACTGTCAACTGCTTCCTTCCAAAGGCTTGCATCAACCGAGCTCATTGCTTCTTTGAACGTTTTTGGATCTTCATCTACAACCTGAAGACATACCATGACCTCATCTAGATCATCCTCACCTTCCAGCTCAGTTAGGAATGCTGTAAGGAAATCAGGGCCAAATGTTGCTTCTGTTCTCTGTCGTTTGCTTCTCCTAGGCTGAGATAACTCTTCAGTCCCGGGATAAGTTTCAACCTGCTCTGTAGATAAAGGAATTGAAGAAAAATTGTTAGTAACATCAATTTTCTTTAAAGGAAACACTTGTTCGAAGAATTCTGCATCACGGGATTCGCTAATGACATTGTCACCCAGACTCATGAATCGGTAGGCCGCACTATTCTCAGCATATCCAATAAACACCGTATCAAACGTTCTCGAACCAATTGTCGACCGTTTGAAGGAAGGATATCCCACCTTTGCTAGACACCCCCACACTTTCAAGTAACTCAGATTCGGGGCATAACCCTTCCATAGCTCGTATGGAGCCTTGTCTAACTTCTTGTGAGTAACTCTATTTTGAACAAAATTTGCCGACAGTATAGCTTCCCCCCACATGTTGTCTGGAAACCCGGAACTCAAGAGCATTGCATTCATCATCTCCTTTAAAGTCCTATTTTTTCTCTCTGCAATCCCATTCTGCTGTGGCGTGTACGGAGCTGAGACCTCATGAATAATCCCCTCAGCTTCACACACGCCCTTAAGGAAAGTTGAGCCGTACTCTCCTCCTCTGTCAGATCGAACCCTTTTAATTTTCTGACCCAACTGATTTTCAACTTCTGCTTTATACACAAGAAACTTGGACTCAGCTTCATCCTTTGACCTCAAAAGATAAACCTTGCAGTATCTAGAGTAATCATCAACGAAAGTAACATAATATCGTTTACCACCTCTACTCTCCAAGTTCTTAAAGTCAGCTAAGTCAGAGTGAATTAGCTCTAGCAATGTAGTTTCCCTTTTTGTGACAGACTTGAAGGGCTTCTTCACAAACTTAGACTCTGCACAGACTTCACATTTTTCTAGTCCATCTAATGACATATTTGGGAGCAAATTTAAACGCTTCATACGTTTCATTTTGGTCGCACCAATATGACCCAATCTAGCATGCCATAAATCAAAGGACTCAACAATATAAGCAGAAGAAGAACTCTTATTAATAGAAGATTCAGTTACAATTTCAAGAACAAAAAGACCCCCACTAAGGTACCCTTTGCCAACATATTCCCATTGCGGGTTAATACAAGTTTATTAGCATCAAAGACTAACTTAACTCCTACTTTGTTAAGCAAAGCACCAAAAATAAGGTTCCTACGAAGAGAAGGAACATACAATACATTGTGCAGGGCCAAAGTCTTTCCTGAAGTCAGCTTTAGCGTCACCTTTCCTTTCCCTAGCACCTCAGAACTGCTAGAGTTCCCCATGTAGACTTGTTCGCCTTCCTTGACTTCCTCCATACTAACAAACAGATCCTTGTTGGCACAGAAGTGTTTGGAAGCTCCTGTGTCAACAATCCATTCAGTGTTATTCTCTACCAAGTTGACCTCAGATACTACCGCAGCAATCACATCATCATCCTCATTCTCAGCTAGATGAGCCTGATTCTTGAATTTGCCTTTCTTCCCATCGTTGGTTTTCCGATCATTCTTGCCCTTCACCTTGCATTGAGAAGCAAAGTGCCCCACTTTGTCACAGATCCAACATGTGATGTTCCTTTTATCAATCTTGCCTCTAGGCTTGAGGTTACCCTTGTTTTTCTCAGACTTCCCCTTGCCAGCTTGATTGTCACCAGATTTCCTGTCATTGTCAGAATTAAATTCTACCAGATTAGCTTTCACAGCTAGTTCATTTTTTGACTTGGAATTAGAATCCTTGAGACGATTAGCCTCTTCAATCTTCATGTGACTCACCAATTCTTCCAGAGTTAAATCTCTTTTCTTGTGCTTAAGATGATTTCGATAATCAGACCAAGATTCAGGTAATTTCTCAATTAGAACATTAGCCTGCAGGATCTCACACATCTTCATACCTTGAGCAAGAATTTCAGCAACATAATTCTCATACACATGCACTTGATCCATGATAGGTTTTGAATCAACCAACTTAAAATTCAACCAGTTTCCAGTCACATATTTCTTTTTCCCGGCATCATCAGCCCCATATTTCTTTTCCAAAGACACCCAAATCTCTTTAGCAGATTTGAATTTAATATACAAATCAAAGATGTTATTTTTCATGTGGTTTAGAAGATGTCCCCTAACAAACTTGTTATCGCGTTCAAATTTCTTGATTTCAGTCTCATTAGCAATCACAGTGGAAGTAGTCTGAATAGGATCAGATTCTTTATTCCCAGCGGTAGGGGTACTAGGAATATCAATCATAGCATTGGTTTGAGTAATAGGTTTTGGGGCATCATTAAACAAGACATAATCAACTTCTACTTGTTCAAAAGCAATTAACATTCTTTGTGACCATCTCTTGTAATTAATTCCATCAAGAGACTCAACCTTAGTCAGATCTAGGTATAGACGAGTTTGAGAATTGCTAGTCATGATATCAACAGATCTAAACAAATTATTTCGCTTCTAAATTGTTGGAAAAAATACCTGTTGAAATCAAGAACAAACCATTACAACTGATCAAGATCCGTCCTCCTTCTGTTGTGTCGTGGTTTGGTACCCACTGACTTAGAAGCGAAATACGCCACCACCGGTACAGGTTTCCAATGACGCACGCCCCCCAAGTTTTACACAACGACCTTTGCCATTCGTGTACCCGAATCAAAGGTTGGAATTGCTCAAGAACTGTTCAGATCTCAAAGGGTGGGTTTGTGTTTTTGTGTTTAGGTTTTTTTTTCCTTTTGAAAAGAACGTATATGAAAAATTGTAGTAGTAGTAGTATATTTATAAGGTCTCTAAAAGAAACCTAATAAATATAAACTTCTTCTCTTATTGCCGCCGTACACGGTCGTGTAGGTGAGGGTACACGGCCGTGTAGTAAAAGCTTGTTCGCAGATGTACACGGTCGTGTAGGAAAGAACACACGGCCGTGTAGTCGGGTTAATATGCAAGAGCCATCACACGGTCGTGTAGGAGAAAACACACGGTCGTGTAGCCAGGTTCATATATATGCGAGAGTTATCACACGGTCGTGTAGGAGAAAACACATGATCGTGTATCAATCTCTTGTGGGGGTATACAACCAAATGAGAACAAATATCTCCGGTTGCATTACCAACTCCAACATTAGTGTCTCTAGTGTTGTCCAGAAACATCTTATTTGCATCTAGCTCGGTTGGTTTTGTAGAATAGCCTAATCTTATTTGTAATGGTTCTGTAGAATAGCCTAATCTTATTTGTAAATTGCCACAAAAAAAAAAAAAAAAAAAAAAAAAAATCTCAGCTCCACCTTCACAATTTTAATTGAGAATTGATTAATTGATGTCACTAAACTAATTATAGAGTTCTTTTCTATTATACTATAATTAACCACAAGTTAGTTGGCCTGGGGTGGCATACGCTGACTTGAGAATTGAGTATTACGTTGGGTTTAGTTCTTTTCTATTATGGCTCAAAAATTTTAATTGAGAATTGATTAATTGATGTCACTAAACCCAAAAATAATGTGATTAATTGATGTCACTAAACTAATTATAAAGTTCTTTTCTATTATAGTATAGAGTAATGGAATTTCATTTAGATACCAAGAGGATGTCAAAGTTTGCAAGCACACTAAAGTTTCAGGAACGATGGATAGAAACTTTTATAACTAATGATAGTAGTAATGTTGAGCAGGTATCTTGATATTTATGTACTCCCTCCGTCTCCGGAAGAACGACCCATTTGGGTTGATTACGCGGGTATTAAGAAAGTTAAATAAAAAGAAGTAAAAGTATATTGAAAAGATAAATTTACATGGGGTTTGTAAAAAAATAGAGAGAGAAAGTAATAAAATTACGTGGAAAATCAAATTTTTATATGGGGAACCTAATTTTGCACAAATATTATTGCAAATTGGTGGGTGTTTTAATGCAAATGGGTCATTCTTTTTGGGACTAAAATTAGGTCAAATGGGTCGTTCTTTTGGGAACGGAGGAAATAATTAAGAAATGTGTTAAGAAGAGTAGAAATATGATTAATGTTATATGTATTTTTATAGTTTTATGTGCCATTAAATGATGACTATGGAAAACATTGGTTTCTATTGGTTATTGATTTTATTGAAAGGAAAAATTATATTTTGGATTCACTTGGCATTAACGATGAACGTCGTAAAATTATTTCGGAGTTGGTAAGTAAATCTTATTAATTAGAAATTAGTCTATATGTCCTTAATAAGTTAATTTTGTTGACTATAATTTTATTACGTGGTTGATGTTACAGTTTCTCAAGACTCCACATGTATATTGAGAATCATCCTCAGTTGGGGCGAATATTTGAAGAGTGTGTAAATTTTGATGTAGATATTCAAACAACACCGTTGCAACCAAAGGGGTATGGAGTATTATTGTAATGTTAAAATTTTACTTTCATTTTACGATCAATTCTTAATCAAATTTATATATGTTTCCATACTTTATGTAGAGTTGATTGTGGCATGTACATCTTAAAGTATGTTGAAGCTGAAAATAAATCAGATTGGTCAAAAATATTCTTTACGGTAAAGTTGAATTAGAATGATTTATAACTTACACATATAATAGAGTGATAGATACAAGGTTGAGTTTTTTTTTTTTTTTTTTTTTTTTTTTTTTTTTTTTTTTTGTGCAGACGGCATCCATGGGAATTGAACGACTTAAGTATTTGGCAAAACTCATCACTAGCGAATATAATGAAGCTACACTACTTAAGCGTGCTATTTTGGAGGATGCAACCATTGATCTCAAGCAGCTATCTTGATTTATCTGATGTATTGTTGTCTTATTGTTGAATGGTGTTATTCAATAATTATCACTTTCTTTTTTTTACATTAATAATAAAACTGTTTATTTAGAACTATATGAAGCCTTTGTGATTCTTCAGCAACCATTTTTTATTTTATATAAAGCTAGGATTATGTTGCTTAGATTATGTTAACATGTAAAAGAGCTATATTGCCTATATATAAAACGGAAGAAAGCAATAAGCATATACGTACATTCTTATGCTTATGTCACTCCAAAAGTCATCATATTTGTTTGCATGCTCATATTTGGATGCATACTCTACTTTAAAAATGTTTTTTTTTTATTATTATTATTATTATTATTATTATTATTTTTGACAAAGGATAAATAAATTCTTTAAATATATGGTTTAGAGTGAAGATAAAACCACGAGTTGGTGTTTTCTAACAATACTTGATAACCTTGGAAACTTACGGTCATGATGAGGTTTTTTTTTTTTTGAGTTTGCCCCACCTGGTTTATCAGAACTTAGCTCCGACTACATCTGGATCTGATCGGGTTGCATACCTTGGCTAATGGTGGGTGAGCCTCCTAACATAATATGCATAATATGAGTAAAAAGTTAAACATTCTACCAATATAACATGCACAAACATTAGAAAAGTAGTCTAATAATTCATCAAATTTGATTAAAAAAAAAAACAAACTTTATTGTTAAAGTCTACATGTAGACCCAATTGATTAATCATAAACCATCTAAATATAATTAAATTTCAAAAAATTATCATTTTAAAAAGAACAAATTATTTATTCGAAATAAATTCAAAATCCCTTGGGCTATGATTTCATTCTGCAAACGCTACCAATCCTGATTTGGCTTCCAGTCAAAAGTTGTTGGATCATCTTCCATATTTTCCAATTCATAACTATATGAGCTCTGCACCAAAAAAAAATATTTGGTGAAAATTAGCATCTAACTACATCATGATAATGTAATGACCAAAAACTGTTTTGGTTTTGATAACTTACCTCTGAAACATCACCCTCTTCATATGTATTTGGCATGTGAGTCATAGCTACATCGGATAAACTTAACATGCTACTTGAATTCATATATGTAGAAACCTTACTTGGAGATCTTTTAGGAGTTTTATTCAAATCAAATTTAGACTCATTTTGTGAATCATGTGCTTCGGATGGAGGTGATTCTGAAACCCGAGCCTTTTTCTTTTTTTGTCCTCGTCCATTTTCAACAACTATCGGATCACCAATCCCAATTTTTTGGTTAACTTTTCTCCCTACTTCTGCTTCATTATTTCCTTTAGCATCAACACTTTCATCGTTTAATTCTACACCTTTCTTCGCATAAATTGTCCATTGTTTCATGATACATCCTCTTGGTAACTCTTTTACATTTTCATATTTAAGCACAACAAACATATGTCTACAAGGATATCCAACCGACTCTAATTTCATACAACAACAATACATGGTATCAAGAGTGTTGTCTTTTATGACTAGATACCAATAGTCTTCATACTCTACATGTTGTAACCAAAAAAATTTACGATCGTGGTCATAAAAGATTTTCTTGTAAAGAATTTCAATGCATGTTTTTTTAAACTCAACAACACACCCTTGCAACACGACTGTTCATTTGTTGTTTTATACTCTTGATGACTTTTCTCCCACCTTAAAGTATCTAACTCTTGCATATAATACTCAACAAATCTATACAACATTACCTTTTTATCCAACATTCTTTTTACTATCTATGTACTCCCTCGCAACGTTGGGTACTCCTCATCCCTGCAAATCATAATGTAAAATAAAATTAATTCTATTGAAAGTACAATGCCACAAATACATAACAAGAAAAAGCAATGACTAACCTGCAAAACAATATCCTCGCAAGTATGCTTCTGCCCATTTTTCTTTATCTTCATATAATTCTGTTGCCCACTTCTTAGCTTTAAACCCGTGAAATTTAATTAACTCTTTTCAAGCTTTTTCAAAATCATCAGGCGTCCGACACTTGCAAACACACTTTAAAAACCCCTTTGCAAATTTTTTTTCCACCATTTACTTTCACATTCCTTATAAGGTGCCATAAGCATAATCTATGTCTTGCATCCGATAGTACTTGTTTAATAGCATTTGCCATAGCTTTGTCACCATCCGTAATGACAGTTAGTGGTTTATAACCATCTCCCGCTTCAATCATTTGTTCTAGAACCCAAGTAAAAGTATCTTGTTTTTCATGAACCACTAACGCACAACCAAAGGGCACTGTGTTTTGATGGTGATTAACACCAACCAAAACTACAAATGGCTTGTTGTATGCATTACACTTATAAGTGGTGTCAAATGTAAGTACATGACCAAAATTCTTGTAATCTTACTTGATATACCATCACTCCAGAATAATTTTTCTAAATTTCCATTTTCATCTTAAGTATAGTTCACATAGAAGGAAGGATCATTAGCTTTCTTTCCAAATAAAAATTTTGCCATTACTGTTTCAGCATCACCATATTCTACTTCTTGTCGTTTAATTCTCTGAATGTAGTTATACAAATCCTTTGTTAAAAATGGAACATTATCACGAGAACAAAGTTTTGCATTATTCTGTTAGGAGCAATTCCTAATTTGTGCATAGATTTAATCTTAATTTTATCTGCTTCGGGTATTCCCCTAAAGGACCTAAAAAACAATCATCACATAGATATTACCACAATATAATAATAAGCATTTATATATAGAAAAGCATTGCTCAAGTATAATATATAAACATTTACCTGATATACGGTACTTGTTTTGGGTGTACCATTGGGTGGTTATGCTCTCCATTAAATTTCCCAACTTTCCAAAACTTGTATTCTTCAATAAACTTGAATTGAATAAATGCTGAACATCCAAATCTACTCAATGGTTTAGGGGAACGTTTTCTATCCGGTAAAACTATCCACTTTTCATGCCTATGACCCTCTATACGACACACTAACTTCTTTGAGATTACATGTCCATATTTTCTACTCTTAGTTGTTGCATCTTTTCGTACTCCGAAACCTTTGACTTTTGCATATGTATAATAAAATTCAATACAATCTTCTAACGACTTCCACCTAAGCATATCCATATCATCTTCATTATACTCTTCTAAGTTTTTCCCAATCTTGTCCCATATTTGCTCATTAATAAAGTAGTCAATTGTATTTTCTTCATGTATTTCGAATTGATTTTCTATTGTATTAGTTTCACTATCAAACTTAGCATTATCAGCATTATCATCAATTTCTCCTTGTGTGTTAACGTCATTTATTTCTTGATCGTCCATTGTGAGCAATCGATACAATATTGATTGACTTTGGTGCTATATTTATGAAGGAAAAAAAATTAATAGTTAAATATCTATCTACTTTCATTAAATGTTACATCAGTCAACTACATCAATAATACATTCATATGTATTTAATTGAAAACTATATTTGGGTGCATCAAATAATGTACATATATAGAGTTTGATAGATGGAATAACAGCTTAATTGGGTTTGAGCGTACGCCTATACAAATCTCAATTAAGAATATTATACTTCTCTCCATTGATGTAATCCATGCCAAATAGTAACTAACTAGTTTTTTGCCCGGGCGATGCCACGGGGTCATTCTTTGTAAATAAAAAAAATATAACAAAATAAAGTAAAATAAATTGGTGGTTTAATAAAAAAAAAAAATATATCATTTGTTAATTTTTGTAAATATAATTGAACATCATAATTCATTATTTAATATGCAGTAGCGTAAAGGTTATATCAAATCAGTTTGTTTTATTTGTTAAAGGAAATTTTATTTCAGCTATATATCATAAAAAAATTCTTAAAAGTAACATATTTCGTGGTTAAAAGAAAAAACCTTAATTTAAAATTTGGGTTACATATTTTAAATTCTTAACTATAACCTATATGAATTAAGGTTGAGTAACTAAAAGAAATGAAATTAATATTATAATCATATTGTTGTTAAAATATACACATATAAGTGGGCAATTTTAATTTTAGAATTTTTGAACATGAATAACTCTTTTTAATACAACTTTATTGTCAAAAGATTTGTTGTTGGAGTGGTGGTTAAAGTATAGATTTAATGAAGATGAAATTATGGGTTCAAATATTAATACTAACAAATTATAATTTTTTGGGTGGAAACATTGGTGATTAGTAATAGTAGCTGACATGACAACACGTGGCGAGATTTGACAACATGTGGCAAGATAACAATGCTTGCCATTGAGTTTTAATATATATATTGATAAGCAGTACATCAAACAATTATTAATTACAAATCAAGTAGCAACTAAGCAGCCCATCAAAACAACAATAATCCATGTGATCCATACTTTAACTCATCACAATTTTGATAATTAAATTAAAATCAATAATTAGGGCACAATTAACTCACCATAAATTCATAAGCATGCAAAAGAACCGTAATTCAGTCGCTGCACGGTTCCTCTCTCGGCGTTGGCAACCTGCAGTGGTAGAGTCAGCGTCGGCTGACGGAGCTCACTCGGTGGCGAGATGGAGTTGATGCGGTGCCGAGTTGAAGTTGAGAAGAGGGAGTGTCGAGCTTTTCTTTTTTAGTTTTCTTCTCAGAATAGGTTTTTGAGTAGGAGTAAATTTTTTTTTTTTTTTTTTTTTAAAACAAAAACGTTTTTATGAAATTTTTTTCAATTGAAAGATTTAATGACAAATTATTTAAAAAGGAAATCCCTTGTTTTAAGTTGTTGGCGCCTTGGCGGCAATATTTTGAAAAAGATTCCCTTGTTTACTTGAAAAATTATTTTGGTAGCTATGTTTTCATATTTCTTGATTTATATATATATATTAAGGGCCAGTTTTCATTTATTGAACTGAGTTGAATTGAATTGAACTAAATGAAGTTGAATTGAACGGAACTAAACTGAACTGAATTGAATTGAGCTAAACTGAATTGTTTATGAGAGAAGAAAATTAGGAACTGAACTGAACTCAACTGAAGTGAGCTGAACTGACTGAACTTAACTAAAATTATGCCGAAGAGAACAACCCCTAAGTGAAATAAAATAAATAGATTCTACAAATATTTTTTTTATATTGTTTTTCACATGAAGTCACCTTTTTCGTGTTAACGATTGGATTTAACTTAACCATGATTTTATTCTTGTCTATAATCACAAAATTATGTCAAAATAGAGCTTGTGTGAATATTGTAAAAAGTCAAATATGTCATTTAATTTAAAATAGAGAAACTAGGAAAAATAGATGTAATAGATAAGACAAGTAGAAATGTGTCACATAGATGGAGTACCGATTTTACAATATAAGGAACTAAAAAACACCATCTATTCTTAAACAATTGAGTAATTAACACAATAAAACTTTACACATGTTAATGCACTATTTTGTCTTTATTTTTATATAGTTAAACATTAATATAAATTTAAAAAAAAAAAGCCATATTATGAAACTTTATATCAATATCTATGTAACAACACATCTCACAAAAAAATGTCTTAATTACGTTAATAAAAAAATAGTTACAGTTACATATATAAAAAGTGAATAAATTCAACAAGTTAGCTAGTCTAGGACGTAAGTGATAGTTTTCATCAACTTTTTATTATTTTTAGTAATTTTAAAAGTCAACATTATGCATTGGAAACCATGCTCAACGTAAATAGATAAGTATTTACGCAATTGGGGAAATGCTCAATTAAATTATGGGTAATGCTATATGTAGCCCTAAGGGCTATATATAAGGATTAAATATACGCTTGGAAATTGTATAAAATTAGAAATTCATGACAAAACACGCGTAAATCAGTGTAATTAGTGTTTATATTTTCATGATTTCTTAACTTTTTACGATTTTCAAGTGTAAATTTAATGCTTATATGTAGCCCTAAGGGCTATGTATAGCATTTTCCTTAAATTATTTACCTTGCCTCAAATTATTTTCCTTTTTAATTCATATTTTGTAAATGACATGACATAGAATTAATAAAATTGAGTTTACAAGAATGAGTAATTATAACTTGGCGGATCTAATAAATTGATAAGGATTCAAAATTGATAAGTATTTTTGTATATAAAGTAGGTCTACAAATAATCTAAATAGATTGTATGATGTAAAATAAATCAAACAAGTATTGAGAAGGATTCAAAATTGATAAGTATTTTTTTATATATAAAGTAATCCTACGAGTAATCATAAGAGGTTGTATGACGAGAAATAAATAAAAAAATTTAAAAATATGAGAAGGAAAAAAAATATGGTGAGCACAAAGATTTGATCCCTAAACTACTAATTAAAGTGATAAGACAATTCACCATCTTAGCTAAAGTCATTGTGTTTAAGAAATTCAAAAAATAAATAATATATTTAATTAAATGTATTAGTGGTACATTACGGTACGTTGCTTTAGTGGTACATAGCGGTACACGTCATTTACTATAGAATTTTCGCTTTTTATATTTTTACCCTTTTGTTTGACAAAGGACTAAACAAAATCATGCTTTTGTTTGGTGAGCCAAATCTATCTATATCTAGGATAACATATGTTAATGCTATGTGTCACATTTATTTATTACTTAGTGCCACATGTGCGCCATGTGTATCCTATGTGTATTACCCTTCTCTCACTGCATTGAATCATAGAAATTTATAGTTAATTTGAAAAACTCTTTATTGGTGTAACTTTAATTCTCTATAATAATATTTAGCTTGCTTGAAAAACTCTTCATCTTTGTCAAAAAAAAAAAAAAAAAAAAAAAAATTAAAATTTTCACTCTTCATATGTATGTATAACCTCTACATTTAAATTTGTCATATTCTATACATAAATTAATGAATGATAATATAGATTAATTATTGTATTTCTCACTCACTTATTAATATTGTTCAACATTAATCTTTTTTTGTTAATTTTGATCAAGGTTATAAATTTACGATGTATCGGGACATCGCCCGGGCCAATAACTAGTTAGTAATAAAAACAACAGCAATATTATTATTGTTTCATTTCTAGCTAGTTTTTATTGTTTGTTTTGTTGGGGCGTGCCTCTTATTAACAAAAAATAAAAAATTTGCATTGATTAGAATAGAATTTGAAAAGATTAAGGAATGTGGCAGCTAGTTTGTAATTAATGATAATTAACAACAACAAAGACAGAAAAACGAGACAAGGAGAAGTTATTGTGGAAACTCGAGAACCGGGAGAAAAATCCACCAATCCACTATGGAGTAATACTTTGATGAAGAATAATGTAAATTACAAGCTTTCAATTCACCATGAAAGCTCCTACCCCAATCTCACCATCTCAAACACTCAAACCCTAAGTGTTTGGGTTTACATTGAGACTCTCTCTCTCTCTACATCTTTCCCTTCATCATATTATTCTCTAACATTGAAAAAACATGAGTATGTATAGTGTACATGCCTAACCCTTACCCTGTGCAGCATGTGCGGCCACACAGGGCCCAAATTCGTTTGGGCCTCAAATGTAAAAATGTATAACTAATATATACTGCAATTATTATGAATGCATGCTAACTTTAGCCTAGTGGTTTAGTGAACTCAAGCTTGTTGTGGGAAAGTCAGTGGTTCAATTTCCACTACCAGGTACCAACCTTTCCCAAAAAAAAAAAAAAAAAAAAAAAAGCGTTCACACTAACAGCTTTAATGTTCACTATTTTTGGTAAAACGTAATCAACGTGTAACACCCCCAAATTACTCTCCAATAATACTTATTATAAAACATGATTTAGAGAGTAACTTCGGGATATTACCGCCACGTGATTACGTAAGGCTTAACAGAGACTTTCAGCGGAAGAAAAGTACTTGTCATTTAATAATAATATTAGTTTTGAAACACTTTCAAAGTAACTACAACACTGATACTATGTTTACTAAATTAAATTAGGTGATCACCGCTCATCGTTTCCCAATGCAGCATATAATTCACGTTGTCTGATCACCATCACCTATCTACTCATCATTAATAATAAGTAGGGCCAAGCCAAAACAAAAAGAGAAATACGTATTACCAAAATGCTAAATGTTTCGGGGTTTTTTGGAATCCCTTGGGATACTGGTCACGCTTCTACCGGCAACGAGACTCGGACACCTGCAAAGCACAAATATTCCGGTGACGGAATATTCGCCTCCGATGGTTAAGTTAGTAACCTGAAAACGGAAAGGTTAGAGAGAGAAAATAGAGAGATGTTGGAGCTATTTAATGCTCTATTTGCTGTTATGTCTTAATCCACCCCTCCCATCATAAATGATTTGATTGGCGGCGCAATCAAGTAGCGACACGTATCTAGGGGTCAATACTGTTTTGTGGCTTTCTCGGGATTTGGGCCTCCTGATGTAAGGAGGCCCTTTTCTCTTATTTCAGGTGCTCTTCTTGAGCTTGCCACGCGTCATCTTCCCATAGGGATACGTGTCACCCTTTGATTGGGCCACGTGTCACTACGGGATTGGACCACGTGTAGGGGGTATTTTTACCCTAAACATTTGCCCCTTAGAGGGGGTGACTCGTACGCTACGGGTCACCTCCTCTGATTTTCTACTCATCTTAATACGTCCGAGTATGTGGGAATAGAACCTATAGTGGAATAGGCGGACGAATCTGTCCGCCCATTGAAGGGATGGCCGCCTTGGGCTGAATGACATATCCTGTCCATCTGTAATCCTTCTAATGGACGTTTGAGTCTGGGAATTAGGCGGACGGAATATGGCGCATGAATTTTTGGAGGAGAGTTCGGACGCCCGACTTCTTAGGATGGCAGTTTTAAATCTACTGACGTGGCCGTTTATTTGGACGTGCCGTTACCCGTCCGTCTCTTTTCCCGTCCAAATTAACAGAACCACCTTTTTAACATTTTGAATTTCTAGGTTAACTTTTTCAAAAAGTAACCGTTCGAATTCTTGGGCGGGAAAGATGGATTTACCATTTTTCCCCCATAAATTTGGCCTATAAATAGAAGAGGTTTGACCTTATTTTGGCACTTTGGAACTTTAAGATTTTTAGAGAGAAGTCAGAGCTTTTAGAGAGAGAAAGTGACTTCTTCCCTGAATCTTCAAGATCTCCGCCGTACGATTGAACTTTCCGATCAAAGTTTGAGTTTTCCGGCCAACTTTCAAGACTTTAAAGTACTTCCAGAGTTTTCTACAAGTAAAGAGGTAGGCCGATTGTTCTTCTTACTTTTCTTTTTTACTTGCCTTAGTTTATCTTTTTGTTTAAACCTAGCTCAACACTCGGCTTCGTCCGTTTCTCCTCATGAGGCCGACCGTTCGCTTGGGACTGAGGAGTCTAGAGTGGACGGAGACGAGCTGTCTCCTTCATAGAGTGGGTCCATTTCTAGTGCGTACCAACTCTCATCCACCTATTCTTCTCTGTCCCTGCAGTCGAAAATGGCCCGTACGATGCAAACGTACGATAGAGATGCTGCTAGAAACCCGGACGACAGTCTGGTACATCCAAGGGTCCCTTATGACCTGAACAACACGAACACCCAGAATGAGACTACCACTAATACGGCCTCAACTAGTGGCACTGGGTGCTTGACGGTCGAAGTGACCGTTTCTTTTGAAGAACGCCAAAGAGCACAAGGCGTTTCTTCCCCTAGGGGTCCGTCCGGGCAAACTCTTGAACTAAGGTTCCCCCAATATGCCAACTCGGTCATGGACCTGGTCGAGTTTCTATCTCAGGAGAGGCCTCCTTCCTCTTCCAGGGCAGACGCGGCTGGACCGTCCGTCCTAATCCCTGATCAACCCCATCTCCAACATAGCAGGCCGGATAGGCCTAGGACAGGCATTGTCATTACTGAACCGTCCGACTTGCCACCTCGTAGTGCCCTTTCAACGGGAAATCAGGCGGCCGCTGCAAGAGATAAGGGCAAGGGTCCTTTGTCGCCTGATGGCGTGGTGATGGCTGGAGGCAGCCAGGGCTCCAGAAGCAGGAGCTCGGCCAAGGCCGCTGACTTGGACAGAGTTTTGTCCTCAGAATTTGGAGCTGCTCCTCACCCCGGTGAAGAGGAAGCGGAGAACGAATCAGAGGGTGAGGCGGTGGAAGAAGAGGCCGTCGCCAACATTGACACCTTCAAGGACCCGTACGCCTGTGCGGTGGGTAGCATGGCCTTGGGCTACCTGAATGATGAATTGGACGAATACAAGGAATTCCTCTAACTGGGTGAGGGGTTTGAGCTGGTGGCACCCAAAAAATCTCTTTCTCTGGCCGCCTGGGAAGATAAGCGGCCGCATCGTAGAACCTTCAGCGTCTATCGTGCCGTTCTGGACGTGAATCCGACGACGAAGTTGGTCTATGATGTGGACGATAGGGGCAAGTCGTCCCCGGTAAAATCGACCGGCCCTGTCTTGACTCCGCCCGTCTAGAGGGTCAAGAAATCTGATTGGCAAGCGGGTGCCAGTCAGTCGGCTGAAGAGTAACCTGGCCGAACGAATGAAGGGGAGGAAGAACCCTGCCCACCTCCTCCATTCACCTTCAACCTTCTTTCTCCTCCTAGCTTCTCAAACGGCTGGTCAAAGTTTTATATTTCCCTTTGTTTTCTTGCAAGCCTCTTTTTTGCTCAATTTAACACCACTTGTGGCCGTGCGCAGATATTGGGGAGGAGATGAATATGAAGCTGCCCAGCCAGTCACTTACTGGCGCGGACATGAAGGCCATGAGAGAAGCCATGGCCATGGCCAGGGCCGTCCCCCAGGAACCGTGGGACAAGCTGAGGGGGATCAACGAGGGCTTCCTCGGCCCCATGATAAAATGTAGCGTCGAGGTAGCCTTTTATGATTCTTTGCCAATTTAGATTTCATACTTAGAACATATTTCTTAATTTGTTTTTGCTAACTACTCTTCGTTCGGGTGCAGCTCTTCCTCAGGCTCAACACCTTCCTAGATTGGAAGGAGAAAGAGAACGAGCGGCTAAAACAGGCCTGGGATGAAGTCAGGCGGGCGGAGGACGCCGTCACGGGAACGACCGCCATCCGGAGGGTTCACTTGGAAACCCAAATCACCGCGCTGTCCGACAAAGCGGCGCGACAAGCTGATGAGTCTATTTTATATATATTTATATTCCCCGTCTCATGGTCATATTTGTACTTATTTGAGCTCTGAGGAGCTATTTTTATTACTAATATACGTTTTCTAGTGTTTTTGTAGAGTTGATATTATTTTGCAGGTTTTTGCAGAATTATGACAATCCCCGAGATTATTAACTACTACAAAGACATAAGAATCGGATTATATTTTATAACCGTATATTTAAAGCCCAAGACTGAGTTAAAGAAATTTAATTTGGTGATTAAGGGCTCGGTTTTAGGATGAGAAAGGTCCTCATTGTTGTTACAGATCGACGGATCAAGATAATGGAGAACATAAATTTTAGTCAAGACAACCCAAGTAACAAACCCAAGAATCAATGAAGTTGATCTCGCTGCCCAGCCGACCGGGCCCAATCGAAAACGCTCCACTGATGCTTAACTTCATTAGTGGGCTTCGCTGATAATTAAACATATTAGATCTTTTTGTAAAGTCGGTGGACTTTGTTTGATTAGGTGGGAATTTGTTATAAAAGGGGAATAGTAGTACGTAGGTAAGGGGGTCAGTTTTATTACTTTTGTTTAGTATTAGCTGTAGTTTAGTTTTCCGCATCTTTTATTTAATTTATTAGCTTTCATTATTCTAGTTAATGTTTTAGATTTTGTGTTAAGAGCAGCTTTTAGATTAGTTAACTTTTGGTTTATAGTTTTCCCTTACCTTCAGTTTTAGAGATTACTATTGCTTTGTTATTTCAATTATTGGTTTATTTCACAAGTTCAGATTTTCGTCACTTGATTTCGGTAGTATTTTTCGCATCTTAATTTTATGCTTAATTTTAATTGCTTTCTTATTAGTTTTATAATTATTGTTTTAATTATGCTTTATTTAATTATTTTGATTAGTTTAGTTTTAATTATGCACGAGTAGGGTTTGTGGGGATCTATAAATAATATGAAGGGGTAATTTATTATTGTTAATTGTCAATGCTTATTAATTTTCTATTGATTGATTTAGTGTTATGCAATTAGATTAGCGCTGGTTTAATTGTATTAGTTATGCAATATTGATTTGAGATTTGAAAGATGAGAATTGATGTTTAGGCTTAGTTTCAATAGGCAGGTTAATTTATAAATGGTTAAGTCAAGATTTGAGAGATGTGATTTAATACTGATAGATTAGTTCTGTGATTATAATACGTAGCGAAAGCCCTTTATAATCTGGTTAATTTTTGCATTGATAATTGATTGTTATGTTTTATCCCGGAGTATTAATTATTGGTGAACCTATACCCTAGACTTTTATTTATTGATTTCTCCCTACTTTATTTATCCTTAGTTTAATTCGTCATATCTATAATTTAGTTACTTGATAATTTAGATTATAATAATTTATTAGAAATAAAAGAACATTGTTTCCATGTGGATTCGACCCTACTTCCCTATCTATTTTAGTTAGTGGTTTTAGGAATTACTTTTGATTAGGTGATACAACTTTAGCCTGTCAAAATTTGGCGCCGTTGCCGTGGAAACGGTTTTATTTTATTTCCAATCGTTTTTGTAGTCTAAATTATTTTCTCCCGTCTCAGAGAACGCAAGTTCTTGAGACAAATTTCTCATATTTGTTTGTTCAGTTCTGTGTTTATGCCCAGGGGTTCTAGATCAGGTTACATTCCATTCGATCCTGAAATCGAACGATCTTTTCATAGACAGAAGAATCTTTACAGACAGGTACGAGCTACTTACGAGGGTAATACACCTTTAGAACCCCCATCTGATTCTAGCGATTCATAAGTTTCTTTAGAATCAGAATCAGAGATGGCGAATCCACCACCACCTCCACCTTGCAAGCTCAGCGATTATTCGTAGCCGTCCCTGACGGATTTTCCACATCTTACTCCTACTCCAGCTCTTGATGGAGTGCAATTCGAGATCAAGCCCCAGTTTATCACGATGATCTAAAGAAAGCAATTCAGTGGAGCTAAGGGTGAAGACCCTAATCTTCACATTGCAGATTTCTGTCAGTATTTCAATACTATTAGGCAAGCCGGGGTCACACAAGACCAAATCAGGGATATTCTTTTTCCTTTTTCTTTGTGTGGTAAAGCTAAACTGTGGTATAATGGATTGAATAGAACTGCACTTGGTATTACTGACTAGGAAACTCTTGCTTTGAATTTCTAAAATAAATATTACCCTGCTGAGAGGACAGCTTTGTTAAGGAGTGCAATCCAAAATTTTGCCCAAGAAGCTGATGAAAGTTTATATGAAGCTTGGGAAAGATTTAAGGATTTGCAGAGAGAATGTCCCTATCATAAACTAGCACAGTGGCAGATAATCCAAGCCTTCTACAATGGGCTTGGATATAATTCAAGAATGATTTTGGACTCTGCAGCTAACGAAAGGTTTATGAATTTGGATGAGAATATAGCGAGCAATGTTGTTGAAGAGATGGCTAATCATAATTTCAAATATGGGAATCCCAGAGGATTTTCAAATAAGGGAAAATATCAAGTCAATTCTATATCCTCTTTGCAAGCACAATTGACTTCTATTAGCCAGAAATTAGACAATTTTTTTTTTGACATCGAAGAAAGCAAATAAAAACTAAGTAACAAAGCAAGTAAAGTTGTTCCTGCACTCATTTGTTCGTAGGTGTGCCCTTTGAACTTGGTTTCTGCTAACCTTCCATACTACACAAGTTAGAAACCTATTTGCATGTTTCTAAACATCCTGAATCGTCCACAAAATCCCCATATCCGGTTCATGGCGCCTTCCGAGAGTGTTAACGAAATTGACACAATTAGTGAGAAGGAAAATCTTGAAGTAACCTTTGTTGTGAGCACACTTGATGGCCTTCAAACAAGCAAGTGCTTCTGCGTGAAGGCTTGACATTGCCCTGCAGTAGTGGCCTCCTCATTCTTCTATTTCCCCCTCCTCCCTTATGCGTATCCAGCCCATCCCTACATTACCCGTGAGCTTCTGCCATGATCCATCAATTTTAATTGTGATCCATTGGTTACTCACCTGGTAATGCTGGAGTTTGTACTCTTCCCTTCCTATAGATGCATACTCAAAACCTGGTGGTCTCGTACTTGTTGTCAAAGCATCTTTCTGGACATTTGGTTGTGTTCTGTAGACGTCTAGTTCCTTCCTTGCATTTTCAATGTGGTGCTTTAGACTACCCAAATTGCCCTCCTCCCCTTTGAAAATCTTCCTGTTCCTAGTTTTCCATAAGCTCCAAAGTTTTACTATAAACATAGTAATTCGATTGCTATGGATACCATCCTCGCTATAAAATAGCAGGATATGACTCTGGACCCATTGTCGTATATGAGTAGGTCTAGTCGTTTCTGATTGAAGAATTAAAGAGTTGTCCTCCTATAGACACCCAAATGTGTCTCCCTAAAACCAAACCCAGTGATGAATACCTTTCGCGTCATTTGATTATCGAACGAGGTGAAGGTGCGAAAATTCTAATGATGAGGATGTTTTTATTAAAATATTTCTCTTTTTGTTTTCTAAAAATATTTCTTTTCTTACTCTTATTTTGTGAAAAATAGCCAAGACAATTTGGTTTGGTCCATAATAAAGGTCCAATAATAGTGTAGTTAGATGGGCTCGAAAAGAGGTTTCCAATGATATATTGTAGGCCCAATTCCGATGACTTATGAGGAAGTTATGGATTAAATTAGATTAGGCCCAATGATTTTCAAAGGTGGCCCGATGATCTAGAGGAGGGCCTATTAACTATTAATCATTATCTTAAAAAGGATGTTTTATTTAGAATAAAATATATTAAAACTGATTTCGAAAACTACTCAGATGCTTAATTACCTACAACCGGTGTTGAAGGTAATTACGCGTGGAAAAGCGCGTGACTTTTAGACCAGTGCGAGACGACAGCGTCGTCGCCAAGCACTGACCTTCGTCGCCTGGCGTTGGCCTTCGTCGCCTGGCGACGAAACTCGTCGTTTGGCACTGGCTCCTGTCGTTTGCGACAGGAAGAGTTTTACTCCGAATATGATTTTCTTTAATCCCGTGCTATTTTTCTTATAAATAGGGGTCGTATCTCCCTGTTTTAAAATCATCTACATTCATTAATTCACAATTAACAATCATCTCTTCTCTCTCTCTTAAAGCTAGAAGCTTTCTCTCTCTCTATTCTCTCACTAAAGCTAGTAGCTTATTCCTTCTCCCTCTTTCTAAACCTTCCCTCTCACAAAATTCCTCATACATTAGATCTAGGCACACCTAGCCAAGTTCGAAGTTGCCTTCGCCCTAGACGTGAAAGGTTTATAATTTCTGAGGGTTTGGTCCCAAATCCCTATTTCAATTATTTGATTTAATTGTTTGTTTTATTATTTTCCTTGAAGTTACTAACGCGTGTATTTTGTTATTAGAAAGAGGTATGAGGCATGGAAGTAAGTACTTTAATTGTTTCATTGATCTTTTGATATAGAAATCATGCTTAGATTGTTACTTTGATTCCTAGTATCATGTTAGGATGTCTTATTGCTTCCTAGTATCATGTTTAGGGTTAATTAAGATTTCTAATATCATGTTAGGATGTCTTATGATGCTTCCTATTTCTTTCCTAATATCATGTTAGTGTCATGTTAGGGCTAACTGATCTTTAATGTTTAGTGACACGCTAGGGTTTGTTATTAATCTTGTTAGTATCATGCCTAGAATCTTGCTATTATGATTAAGCTTTATTGAGATTGAGATTATGATGATTGATGATTGTGATTATTATGTTGTTTGGTATATATTATTTTTATTGCTTGATCACAGTGGGGCTCAAGTGTGGGATGCTTGAAATATTCCCTACACCTCCCACATTCTTCTAGCTACCATGCATTCTTGAAAGATATGAGCCGTATCTTCCTACTCCCTTCCACATACTTCACAAGCCAAGTTCACTTGCATGCCTCTATGGTGTAAATTAGCCCTTACATCAAGCCCATTCATGACTAATTTCCAAATAAAAAGACTCCAATTTGGGGGAATATTGATCCTCCAAATAACTTTGCAAAATTGAGAGTCTAAACAAGTCTCTTCGTTTAGAACTTTTAGGCTTTGAAGGTAAGCATACCCTGTCTTTGTTGTATACTTCCCAGATTTATGAGAAGTCCAATATAACAAATCATCTTGACGCCCTTCTGATAACTCCATATTTAGAATTTCCTTGGTGCTATTCTAATCAAACTGCTCCCTAATACCACTTATGTCCCATCTTCTCGGGTTATATAAGATCAAACTACTAACCATGCCCGCTCCAACTTCTCTCAGAAGTTGATTTGAAGCCACCACAGGTACCTTGCCATTAACCCATTTCATATTTTCATACCTAATATTCTCACCTAATCCTACCTTCCATGCATAACCGTCGATGAAGGTATTAACAACCTTTTGAAGCCCCCTCCTACCGCAAGATGAATTGGGCTTAGATTGAATCTTTCGTCTTCCAGTAACAAGAGGGCAAGAATTTTTGTTGTAGAGAAAATGAGAAACGAGAAGTTGGGGGTTACAGTGCATCCTTTGCACTTGCCTAAAAAGCATAGCATCGTTTAAAGTTGAGATCGATCGAATTCTCAGGCCTTCCATTCCCTTTGGAAGGTGGATGGTGTCTTTCTTGACCCAATGCATACCCTTTTCTCCGTTAGAAGCCCAAAAGAATCTTGCTATTATAGAGTCTATAGCCTTTCCCGTGGAGAGAGGTAATTTGAAGCATTTCATAACATGAGGAAATGCTCACTAGAACTGTGTTAATCAGGACTAGTTTTGCCGCTTGTGAAAGTCTCAACGAGCTCCATTGCATGTCCTTTGTAGCTACCTTATCCACCAAGTATCTAAAATTGTCTGCTTTTTTATTCTTAAGATCAATTGAGGCACCTAGATGGGTTTCCAAATCTTGCCATTGCTCCATTTTTAGGATATTTTTGAAGTCTTCCTTTTCTAGCACTGTCGTTGAAGGATTGAACTTCACAAAGGATTTATTAAGATTTAACTGTTGTCCCGAAACCCTTTCAAATCTGGTTAGCAGGTTCACAATGTTCTCATATGAAATCGTAGTGGCTTTGAAGAAGATCATCACATCATCTGCAAAGAATAAGTGAGAAATGGGCGGGGATCTTCTAGTTATCTTAATTCCCTGAATCTGGCCAATATCTTCTGCAAGAAGGAGCATTCTTGAGAGAATGTCCGTGCAAAAAAGAAAAAGGTAAGGGGATAGTGGATCCCCTTGCCTTAAACCACACTCTGGTTTAAAGGAATCGGTTACCTTTCCATTCACCAAAGTTTTGTACAAAACTATAGTAATACGCTGTTCCACCTATTGAACCCACTGGCTAGGAAACCCATACTTTCTCAAAATTTTGATGACAAAGGTCCAGTTTACCCTGTCATAAGCTTTCAACATATCAATTTTTACCGCCGCCATTGGAGCTTTTATATTAGTATTATTAATGACATGGGTCAATTCATGACTCAAGAGGATATTGTCCTCCATATACCTTCCTGGCACAAAAGCATGCTGAAAATCCGTGATTAGAGTCGGCACCTTCTTCATTCTATTAACCATACACTTTGTGATGCACTTGTAAATTGTATTGCATAGACTTATTGGGCGAAAGTGTGTAGCAAATTCTGGATACTCAACTTTTGGGAGCACGATTAAAAGAGAATTGTTGAACTCTTTTAATAGGAAACCCATTCTGAAAAAATGCTGCACTGCCTCTACCACTGTGTTCCCAACTATATTCCAGTGTACGTGAAAAAAATTTGCTATAATTCCATCGGGCCCTGGTGATTTCAGGTGATGAATAGAGAACATAGCCTTTCTTAATTCTTGACTCGTGAAAGGTTCAACTAGTGCTGCCGCTTCCTCGTCTTTTAGCTTAGGTAACTCGATTTCTCGAAATAAAAGGTCTATTTGTTCATCTAGATCTTGATTATTTTGCCTTGCAGGTATGAAGACCTTTTTTAAAGAATTTTGAATCAAGGCTGCAACCTCATCTTGGCCAGTCACCCATTCCTCTTCGTCATTGCGCAAAGTAATAATCTCACGCCTTTTTTTGTTTCGATTTGGCCCTATTGAACAGCATCGATGATGAAATATCTCCTTCCTTAACCCATTTCTCTTTTAGCCTTTGTTGCCAGTAATGAAAATTAATTGCACAATTCGGAATAATTTCATTAATTCCGGACACATACGTTTCCCCTGCTGCAACTGACTCAATAGCCCCTCCCTGTCTTGCTAGCTCATTCGAAATACTTCGCCAATTCACACCCTAGAAAGTCTTGTTATCTAGGGACCATTTTTTTGCCTTTTCTCTAAACACATGCACAAGTTTTGCTAAAATAAACATGCGAGATCCCTATACCTCAATATTCCAAATTTCCGTAGCTATAACTCGAATTGCTTCGAACCTTAGGCACCATCTTTCTAATTGATTAGGACGATTAGCCCTTGGTAAAGTGGGAGTAGTATCATATAAAATCGCCGCATTATCCGACACTATGATTGGTTCATTGAATACACGTCCCTCCAGGAAATCATCAAACCAATGATCAGTACAAAGAGTTTTGTCCAATCTTTCCATTATGAGCCTCCTTCCAACCTTTTGTTTGTCCAAGTATAGCGAGGTCCCGAGCTTGGACCGTCCATTAGACTATTTTCCAATCTCCAATCAACAAAAGCATTGCGACCCCTAATGAAGGATGATCCCCCTAATTTGTCTTGTAAGTTGTCTACTTGGTTAAAATCACCAATTAGAAGGCAATTAGGAGTTAAGGAAAGTAAGGTGGTAAGCTCATCCCACACTCTTGGTCTTTCTTCAAAATTGGGCTCACCGTACAAAAACAAAATATTTCTACTACTTCCATTAGCATCTTTTAGGTTACAAAGGATATAATTTGAAGAAAGAACAACACAACTAACATCCCCTTGATACCAATTAAAAACGGCTAGCCCACCCCTAGACCCATCCGCATTTACTCCACAAGAAAAATTTGGAGTAAACGATTCAACTAAATGACTAACATCAACAAAAGGCATATTAGTTTCTAACAAAAACAAGAAAATGGGTAATTTAGTAGAAATTAACCACACTAAATAAGGAAGTGTAGGGGCTAGTGTGTCGTTGAGACCCCTATAATTCCAAGACACGGTCCTCATATATCCATCGGGGGCTGGTCCGGTGCAGCCGCCTCACCAAAACATTCCATCATCATTGTTTCCATGATTGCTTGTTGGACTTCAATGTCAATGTCATCCTCATCACCGCACGGCTTTGAGGTAACTTCCTCACTTTTCGTCTTTTTCGGAGGTCTTGACGAAGATGACGAAGAAGTGGTCGACACCCTTTTCTTTCCAGCAGCATTTTTGAAATTATCCTGACGAATCTTGACCCCCCAATGCTTAGCCATGTCTACATCGGAGATCGCTTTGGACTTGAACTCAAAACCCATCGTACCCTTTCCTTTTTTACAAAGACTGAAACCGCCCTTTTCCGACCACCTATTTAGGGTCCTTCGCCTTTTCCTAGCAACCCAATCTGGATCAGACGCACTTTCTCTCACAGACCCATCATCACAAGATCTCGCTTCATAGTGCATTTCTTCCCTTACCCTCTTTCTCGGCCATCTTTGGATGTTATCAATTAAGTCCATGTCCTGTGAAACAAGGGTATTAGGAGGGTCGAATTCCATCTCCGGCATATGCGGGTACTCTGGTTCATAAATTGGTGACCAGGTCGCAGGTGGTTCTGGGTGAACCCTGGCGGCGGAGCTGCCATTAGTTAAAGAGTGAACTAACCTTCGGCCTGCCTCTATTATATTTCTAGCATATGGCATAATTGACTAAGATGAGGGTAAGATGCGAGTTACCCTTGGTTGTGGCCTTGAGTCCAGCATCCACAGTGCCGGCGGTGGTGGTGGTAGGATTACCAGCAGGGGGCCAGACGTGCTCTGACTAGTCACATCTTGCAATAACCCTGTTAGAGCTCTTTCGCCCAGCTGATTGAAAGGCGTCGTGGCCCATTTGGATATTCCTAAAGTTTGGAATAAAGAGGGCCCAGTTTGGTGGGCCTGATCTGCTGCTTGATTCGCTGCATTCGAAGATTCCCCTACCTCGTAGGTGGAATTCATGAACCTCGATCTTGAAGGAGGGGGAATGTATGATTCCGAGAATCGATAAACCCCTCGCATATCTTGGGGGATTTTGTGATGGGCTCCACCTTTGGAGTTAACCCTGAAAAAACCTTGGCAAGCCGCCATATTGTTGACCTGGACAACCCTCACCACGTGGGCCCTCAGCATTAGGCCCACCATTTGCTTGTTCACGTTGAGAAGGGTAGAACTGAGCATATGGATCCTCAGTCAGCCCCTACCTTCTTCCCGGAGATAGTGACAGACTAGGAGCAAAATCCACCTCGCCATAGTTTTGTGAGTCGTCTTCCAGCTCCTCATCCCTTGAATAATAGACCTCTTTGTCATTTGATGGTGATGACTGATCGAACTCCGAACCTGTTATGTTGTTGTCCCTTTGGTGGCGCATCTCCGCGTATAAATCCTCTGGTTCCTCGAGCCGCCTCAAAATGACGGCGGTGTTCCTGAAAATATAGCGATTCGGCAAGCCATGAATCATATTAGTATAATAAGGCTGGTCCATCGGCCCATATAACACCCGCATCCAGCTCTGTTCTCTGGCTGTCATTCTCTGTCGAAGGCGGCGACTAGCAACCTGAGAGGTAAGATTGCACCTCCTCGTCGAGTGGCCCACCATGCCACATTGCTTGCAAAACTTGAAAATTCCTTCGTACTTGAAATAAACCCATATGACATTTTCCTCGGTCACCGGGATAAAGCAACCCGGAACTAGAGGTTGAGAGAGGTCGATTATCATCCTAGCTCGGAGTTCCGAGAACCTAGGTGCACGATCACTGACTTGATCTAAAGTATCAATATGACCAATTCGCTCAAAAATTCTTCGAGCCCACTAAAAAGTTAAAAACGAAAAAGGTAAGCCATAGACCCTTACCCAAATTTGAGCCATTGTAAACTCAATGTGTTGAGGAACATCGTCTGGTTGGTATCGTCTAAAGACCATTACTCTGCCATCAAAAACCGTTGTATGCTCCCTTATTACACCTTGTCGATCCAAGCTATCCCTGCATTCAAAGAGGAAATAGATCCCAATTTTAAGGACCCTAATATCTCCTTTTCTCACCCACCGAGAGTTAACCACGTGCTGAACATATTCCACTGGAGGTGGGTTATGTCCTACTAAACTCCCTATTACACACACCAGAGATAGTAAATCCTATCATGAGTTTGATTATTATTGGAAGAAGGGACTAAGTCCCCCATTCGAAAAACTGCATCTGGATTATTATTCTCCATATCCAGAGAATAATCAGAAGAAAACAAGAAGAGGATACGAAAAAGACAGAAGAGAAGCTTAGAGAAATTAATGAGAAGAAGGGAATGATTTGAAAGAGAATAATCCTTCAAACATTTATAGCCAGAATAAGGACTGTTTTGCTTGGAATTCTCAATGCATGTCCGACAAGTGTATTAATTGCTAAGCATGCACAGAACAAGAATGGATAGACTAGGGATCTAGGGGGGAGAAAATAAAATACCCTTCACTGATTGGTGCAGATCCTAGAAGCTAAACATACAAAAGAAAGATTTTTATGTTGGATTGAAGGTAGAATATGGAAAGGCGTTCACCTTTGCTCCCGAGCAGAAGTAATCTTCAATGAAAGGGCCGCTAAAAGCTTTGGTCAATGGAATTGCATGCATGCAATAAATCACATAGACCAAGAACACTCACAATTCTAGTGAGAGACGCTCTCAAGTTTTAGAGAGATGAGTTCTAGTCTATAATTAGACAATATTAATAATTCTAATTCATCTCCCATTGCTAATGTTTCTGCTATTGGTACTAACTCTGCAATATTTTGTGAAAATTGTGGTCTTGTAGGTCATTGGGCGCAGGAATGTAGGAGCTCACTTGAGAAGATTAATGCTTTTCAGACCTATAAGCAAATTAGCCCATACTCTAATAGCATTATGCAGGGTTGAAAAATAACCAAAATATGTCGTACAATAGTACGAATGTGCTTAACCCTCCACCACAGGTACAACAACCACAATAGAGGTATTATCAACCTCCATATCAGAGACCACAACAGGTTGTTGCTCCTCCTTTTGATTCTGGCCTATTAGAAATCAAAACAATGTTAGCCAATATGCAGAAGCAGATGCAGAGTAGAGATGCGCAAATTGACTCGATCCTAGCATATAATAAAATCATAGATAATCAAATTGTGCAACTTTCCTCTATTATACAAACTCGCCAGTAGGGAGTCCTACCATCACAACCAGTACAACCAATAGAATACACGAATACAATTTCCGTGAGGAGTGGTTTACACTATGATGGGCCTCCTATGCCCAAAGATGATGAACCTGCTACAACAAAAATTGCTAATCTTGATTCTGTTAAACCAAACAATGTTGTTACTAGTCCTGCAGGGCTCCAGGGTAAAACTAAGTCTTTTGATAATTCTTTGCAGGGTAAACCCCAGGATAAGAGTGGAGATGTGCAGGGTCCTGCTATCAAACTTCCATTCCCTAATAGACATTTAAAGAGTAAGTTCGATAAGCAATTTGGTAAGTTTCTGGAGGTTGTGAAGAATTTGCAAGTAACAGTTTCTTTCTCAGATTTAATTACTCAAGTTCCTGCATATTCTAAATTTATGAAAGAAATTTTGACTAGAAAAAGATCTATTAGTGATGTAGAGACTGTTGCTTTTACTGCAAAATGTAGTGCTATATTACAGAATAAATCTCGTCCTAAACTAAAAGATCCTAGTAGTTTTTTTATTCCATGTCATATTGGTAATTTGCTAATTGAAAAAGCTTTATGTGATTTGGGTGCTAGTGTAAGTGTTATGCCACTAGCTGTGAGCTTTAAATTAAATATGGGTAAACTAAAAACTACCAATATTACTCTACAAATGGCCGACCATTCTGTGAAATACCCTATAGGTGTTTTAGAGGATGTTCCTGTTAGAGTAGGTAAATTTTATATACCTGTTGATTTTGTTGTTCTTGATATGGTGGAAGATTTGTAAATTCCGATATTTTGGGTAGACCATTTCTTCATACTGCAGGGGCAATAATAGGTGTGAAAAGTGGTAAACTTACATTATGTGTAGGGGATGATAATATTACTTTTAATCTAAATAACCCTAAAAGTCCCGAGGAAAAGTGTTTTAGTATTGATGTGGTTGATGTAAATAATTTTTCTAATAAGCCCCAAGCTCTAGTTAGAGATCTCTTGGAGGCAGTATCTTGTGTTGCATCTTCCGTAGGAAAAACTAATAGTTGGAAAGATGAAGTGGATGCTATAAAAATAGCTCTAAATTGTTTAGGGCTTGGGTTTGAAGATGAACAAGTGGAAGAAGATAAACAAATTGCAAAAATTGAGCCCGTAGTGAACGTTCAACCCGATCGAGTGATATTTGCTCAATCAAGGGAAAAAACGAAGAAAATTGAGTGTAGGAAGAAATTTCGTGCATCAAGTGGTGAAAAACCACCTGGTCGGACTTGGGAGACGGGCCCGGTCGGGCCACGCTCGCCCGGTCGGGCACGAGAGCGCGGCAGCAAAACTGGCCAACTTTAAAACGCTATAAATTTTGTGTTTCTTAACAAAGTTTTACGTGTGACCTATCGTTGGAAAGCAATTCAAGTCTACTTTCCAATGCAATTGGAATCACTACATTATCATTTGTATATAAAACGTTATGAGAAAAATAGTGAACATGACTCGTTTTTGCCTCTTCTCTTACTAACACTTTGTTTCTTTTTTGTCCAAAATTGTACCAAGGTGATGCTTTGTAATTCTTGGGATGATGGTGGATACGAGTTTGATGATGAGGGGTAGTCACTTGGGTTACTAGCTTCCCTTTAAGCCAATGAGGACATTGTCTGATTTAGCTTGGGGGGAATTTCTTGTATATATAGGTACTCTTTCTTTCCTTTTTTTTTTATTTTTTTATTTTTTTTGGTGTGCTTAGATTAGTTTTTTTAATTCTTTCATAATATAGATTTTATCGCTTTCTTAGGTTAGATTTATTGCTTTAAAAAAATTAAAAAAATACAAAAATACGTTCCAATGAATAATGAATCATGCTTCCTTGTGCCCCTTGATGTAAATTTTTTGAAATTGTTTTGTTTCTTGGTTATTGATGATAAATATTGTGGATTAGTTGATCATGATTTGATGTTTGATTGCCTTGGAACCTTAACATGCGTCAATTTTGCCCAACTACTTGTGAATATAGCGCTTGACTAGTCGATTTGGTGAGAAATGTGTGTTAGTTCCTGGTATGTAAATAAATTTGAGTATTGGTTTGCAACTTTGAGTAATGTTTGTATGGCTCTTTATTATGCACATTGAGGAGGACGAAGGCATTTGTTATTTAGATATATTTGTTCCCTTCTTGCTACTTATGTTGTTGTCTTGACTATTTGTTGTTTATTAGCCACATTACAAGCCAATTTTTGCCCCATTGGTTACTATCCCATGCTTGGCTTGGGGGAGCTATTAGTGAGTGAGGTGAGGGAGTTTGTAGTGTGCATATTATTTGCACAATTGGGTGGTTCTGAGAAGTTGTTTTGTTCTTGATTGTGTTTCTTTTTGATGGTTTTGGAAGTTGAAATTCTTGAGAAAAAATAAAGCATGATAGTGAAAAAAAAAAAGAAAAGAAGTTCAAGGAAAAAAAAAAGACAAAAAAAAAGTGAACTTCAAAGAAAAAGAAAAAAAAAGAGCAAAAGAAAAAAAAATTATTTCAATGTTCAAGTGTTCTAATTGAAGGTTGCTCGAGAAAAAATTTCAACAGAAAGAAAAAAATCAAGTTTAAAAGGAAAAAAAAAAAAAAAAAAAAAGAGTTCAAGGTTTGTTAGTTCACTCAAGTTGTATATTATTATATTTTTATGAGTGATTTATTGTAAGAGTTGAAAAATATTGTTAGTATTGGATTGGTTGTTTGATGAATTTTGTGGAGTTGAGTTGTGTTGGAGATTTATGGTCATTATTTATTTTTGACCTTGGTTTTATTTATTAGTATTTGGCTCCCTTAAGCATGGCTTTACTCTCACTTTTTCCCAAATATTTCCT
Organism: Chenopodium album; assembly: GCF_948465745.1. Lineage (NCBI taxonomy): Eukaryota > Viridiplantae > Streptophyta > Magnoliopsida > Caryophyllales > Amaranthaceae > Chenopodium > Chenopodium album. Next base: position 34,745,992 of record NC_137847.1, read on the forward strand.
ACCCTTTACCCTAACCTTACATTACAAGCTTTGAAGATCTTCCAACCTTTGTGTATAGAGTTGTATGAATATGACATTAGTTGTTTATTAATGTAAAGAATGATTTGACATATTTCGAGTCGATTATTAGGTTAAGTGCATGTTTTCTTAAACACGCGAGTGCGTGAGTTGGGAGGGCATTGTTCACATTAAAGGGGTTGGATAGTGAACGATCGAGTACATCTTTTACTCGCCATGTAAATGAGAGTTGAGTGTGTGATCACTAGTCTTGAATTCTATATTCTGTTGTGGTTAGCTCTGTTTGACAATTGTTAGGGAAGATTGGTAATTGAATGAATTTGATTGATTGACTTTGATACATTTTTGTCAAATTTACCTTGAATCGTATTTATTGATTTAAATTATTTTTAGGGTGAAGTATTGGTTTATTTATTCATTGCTTTGCTTAGGGACAAGAAAAGGTTTAGCTTGGGAGAGTTTGATGAGTCTATTTTATATATATTTATATTCCCCGTCTCATGGTCATATTTGTGCTTATTTGAACTCTGTGGAGCTATTTTTATTACTAATATACGTATTCTAGTGTTTTTGTAGAGTTAATATTATTTTGCAGGAATTTGCAGAATTATGACAATCCCGATATTATTAACTACTACAAAGACATAAGAATCGGATTATATTTTATGACCGTATATTTAAAGCCCAAGACCGAGTTAAAGAAATTTAGTTTGGTGATTAAGGGCTCGGTTTCGGGAAGAGAAAGGTCCACATTGTTGTTACGGATTGACGGATCAAGATAATGGAGAACTTGAATTTTAGTTAAGACAGCCCAAGTAACAAACCCAAGAATCAATAAAGTTGATCTCGCTGCCCAGGTGACCGGGCCCAATCGAAAATGCTCCAATAGGTCTATTGTAGACCCTGGTCCCAAGTACAATACATAACTCATTTTACGCGGCCCAAACTCTCAATTTTCTTTCTTTCCACTCTAACAAAACTAACAGAAGATTCAATTATGAACATTTACTCTTACAATTGCTGAAAACTTCTCTCTCCTCTGCAAATTCGAGAATCGCCATGGAAGAAAAGCAAGAAACACATGCAGTTAGGTAAATAAAATTTTTGAACCTAAAATTTCTTTAAATTTCTTTGAATTTGCAATAAACCGTTCATTAAATTTCTTCATTAGTTAAATTTTTGCAATTTGTATATAATTTAAAAACATTTTTCACATTTTTTAGCACAAGTAGAGATGAAGATGAATTGTTGAAGCTAATCCGATCGATTTCAAGGCTTGCAGTGGTATATTGCGATTGTTCGGATATTTTTACTAAATGTTCAAAATTTGCGATGTTCAGATTTTTTTACTAAAAGTTCAAGTTAAAATTTGAAATTGTTCAGATTTTTTTACTAAATGTTCAAAAATAAAGGCGTGATATATTGCGATTGTTCACATATTTTTAATAAATGTTCAAAATTTTCGATGTTCAGTTCGGATTATTTTACTAAATGTTCAAAATTTGCAATCGTTTAGATTTTTTTACCAAATGTCCAAAAGTATAGGCATGGTACATTGCAATTTTTTAGATATTTTTACAACATGTTCAAACTTTCAATGTTCAGTTCGGATTTTTTCTTTTTCTTTTTTTTTTTTACCAAATATTCAAAATTTGCAATCGTTCAGATTTTTTTTTACTAAATGTTCAAAAGTATAGGTGTGGTACAATGCGATTTTTCAGATACTTTTACTAAATGTTCAAAATTTTTGATGTTCAGTTCAAAATTTTTTTACTAAATGTTCAAAATTTGCAATCGTTCAAATTTTTTTACAAAATGTTCAAAAGTATAGGCGTGGTACATTGCGATTATTCATATACTTTTACTAAATGTTCAAAATTTTTAATGTTCAGTTTGGTTTTTTTACTAAATGTTCAAAATTTGCAATCGTTCAGATTTTTTTTACTAAATGTTCAAAAGTATAGGCGTGGTACATTGCGATTGTTCAGATATTTTGCCTAAATGTTCAAAATTTTCGATGTTCAGTTCAGATTTTTTTTTTACAAAATGTTCAAAATTTGCAATCGTTCAATTTTTTTTTACTAAATGTTCAAAAGTATAGACGTGGTACATTGCGATTGTTCAGATATTTTTACTAAATGTTCAAAATTTTCGATGTTTAGTTCGGATTTTTTTTACTAAATGTTCAAAATTTGCAATGTCCAATTTTTTTTACTAAATTAATCGATCAAATTAATGACAACAATAAAAAATATCAATTGATCGATCATAATGGATTACGATTGAAATCGATCAGATTAGTTGCAACAAATTCAATTGATATTAAACAATAATTTCATCCACAAATTCATTGCAAAATCAAAAAATTAATTAGCGTTGATCATAATGAATTCATAATAACTAACCTGGATTGATCTCTTCAGGAATATTGACAATTTCCATCACGTTAAATGCTTAAAATCAATGGAAAAAATTAGTGGAAAAAAAGTCAAAGAATAGAGGAGAGAGAAAATAAGAATTTGAAAAAAAAGGAATGAATTAAAATCGAGAAAGAAATAAAAAAGAGAGAGAGATTATGTAAAGAAGGAACAAAAAATTAATAATAAAAAGGAAGAAAAAGAAGATGTAAAGATGCAAGAAGAAGAATGAGTAGAGTTGAGTTGTGTTTTATTTGTATAGAGGTGTGTTTTAGGAGGTGGTCCATCTAAAATAGATGAACTAGGGTTCACACAAGAATTTGTAAAAACGCTCCACTGATGCTTAACTTCATTAGTGGGCTTCGTTGATAATTAAGCCTATTAGATCTTTTTGTAAAGTCGGTGGACTTTGTTTGATTAGGTGGGAATTTGTTGTAAAAGGGGAATAGTAGTCATAGTTTTTTTTTTTTTTTTTTTTTTTTTTTTTTTTTTTTTGACGAATAGTAGTACGTAGTTAAGGGGGTCAGCTTTATTACTTTTGTTTAGTATTAGCTGTAGTCTAGTTTTCCGCATCTTTTATTTTATTTATTAGCTTTCATTATTTTAGTTAATGTTTTAGATTTTGTGTTAAGAGCAGCTTTTAGATTAGTTAACTTTTGGTTTATAGATTTCCCTTACCTTCAGTTTTAGAGATTACTATTGCTTTGTTATTTCAATTATTGGTTTATTTCACAAGTTCAGATTTTCGTCACTTGATTTCGGTAGTATTTTTCGTATCTTAATTTTATGCTTAATTTTAATTGCTTTCTTATTAGTTTTATAATTATTGTTTTAACTATATTTATTTAATTGTTTTGATTAGTTTAGTTTTAATTATGCATGAGTAGTTTATTTTTAGAGTTTGTGGGGATCCATAAATAATATTAAGGGGTAATTTATTATTGTTAATTGTCAATGCTTATTAATTTTCTATTGATTGATTTACTGCTATGCAATTAGATTAGCACTGGTTTAATTGTATTAGTTATGCAATATTGATTTGAGATTCGAGAGATGAGAATTGATGTTTAGGCTTAGTTTCAATAGGCAGGTTAATTTATAAATGGTTAAGTCAAGATTCGAGAGATGCGATTTAATACCGATAGATTAATTCTGTGATTATAATACGTAGCGAAAGCCCTTTATAATCTGGTTAATTTTTGCATTGATAATTGATTGTTATGTTTTATCCCGAAGTATTAATTATTGGTGAACCTATACCCTAGGATTTTATTTATTGATTTCTCCCTACTTTATTTATCCTTAGTTTAATTCGTCATATCTATAATTTAGTTACTTGATAATTTAGATTATAATAATTTATTAGAAATAAAAGAACATTGTTTCCATGTGGATTCGACCCTACTTCCTTATCTATTTTAGTTAGTGGTTTTAGGAATTACTTTTGATTAGGTGATACGACTTTAGCCTGTCACAAGCTGAGGGTCTGGTGAAGCTGGGCAAGGCTCTTGAAAAAGAGACCTTGGCGAGGGAGACCTTTTAGCAAGAAAGGGATGTGGTGATCTTGAATGCTCAGCAATGGAAGGAGGGTTTTGAAGTCTCTGAAAAGCTGAAAGGAGATCTAACCCTGGCCCAGCAAAACCTTCAAATGGCCCTCGAAGAGGCGGACACCCTCAGGGCCGAGGGGGAATCTCTGAAGAAGTCTGTTTCAGACTTAACTGAGCAACTGAAGGCACCTCGGCCTCCCAGCCCTACTGAAGTCGTTCGCATCGAGCACAACGCCGAAGAGAGGCTGAAGAGCCATTTCTTTGAGGCTTTCGAATTAGTGGTGGATGAGGGGGAGGCTGCCTATTACCAGGAGCGCTTCACCAAGCGCCTCAACTTCGTCTGCCTCAGAGAAGAGGCCAAAAAGGCGGGGCAGCCCTCTCCTGAACTGGTCATGACTCCGACCGAATCCGAGGGGGATGAGGACGATGAAGAGGAGGCGGATGAAGGTGAGGACGAGAAGGAGGTGGAGCCGATTGGGGAAGAAGTGCCAGCTGAGGATCCGTCCACCCTTGCCGCGGCCGATGAGAAAGAGTCGGCTATGGAGGAGCCTGCCAAAGATGACAACTTGGCTGAATAGAGCTCAGGTCCTCCATCAGCGGCTGCCAAGCTTTAGTCCTTTTGTTTTCACCACTTAGTTTATTTTTCTTATCACTGAACAATTTTTAATTTTAATGCCGCCTGTTTTGAGCGATTGTGTAAGATATTTTGCCGCCTTTGAGCGGTTTTATTTTATTTTAATTTTGCCGCCTTCTGAGCGGTTTTTATGTTTTTCCATACTGAGCAAATTTTGCGCATTTTGTTATGCTTTTTATTGCTTTCGTACAAGCACCAGGGGTATGCTCCTTTATTCGGCGATTGCCTAGTCCAAATTCTAAGTGGTTTGATTAACTTGGTGGATTTTATACCTTGAAGGGTATGAATACTAGCAAGTTAATCAAATCATATATCATGATTGCCCTTGGACTAGGTAAACATCAAATCAACATTGAGTATATGGCCTTTTTAATGGCTTTTGTAGGAGCCGTCCGTTGAAACTATCGCTCGGACATGCTCGGGAAATTTCAAGTAATATCTCTACCTGGAAATTTCTAGATTCTGGCTGGGATAGGATACCTAGGTATGCCCTTGCCCCCTTTTTTAGGCTTAAATTCCTTAGACAAATTTAGGCTACCTTTGTGCTTAGTCGTCTGTCTCGGTTGTGGTCAGACGCTTTCTTTGACATTGAGATGCCCTTGCTTAAACAATTGCACGGCCACTCGGTTGTACCCTTTATGGCCGAGCTGTTATGTTGTAAGTAACCCTGTTTTTATTTTTATTCGGCATTTTTGTTTATTCTTTTAAAGGCCGAGCTGCTATGTTACAAGAAGCATCGTTATTATTTTTACTCGGCATTTTTTTTATTCTTTTAAAGGCCGAGCTGTTACGTTGCAAGCAGCATCAGTTATTATTTTTACTCGGCATTTCTGCTGAATAATCAAAAGATATAAACAAACCAAATAAGATAACAATGCTTGATTTTTTTTATTAATTTGTCAAAATTACATTGTTGGGGCCATACAACCTTAATTATATTGCTCGATCATCAAGACCTAGCTGTATATACAGCTTTTGGCTAAGTAAAAGAAAACTTAAACATAGTATTTCTTCATATTGTCCGTGTTCCAAGTACGGGGAATCGGACGGCCATGCAAGGCTTCGAGATGGTAAGTGCCATCTCAAACTTCTTCTCTGATTCGTTACGGCCCTTCCTAGTTTGGGGTTATCTTTCTACCCTCATTGGCCCGGCCTACCGCTTTCATTTTTCCTAGTACTAAATCACCCATCTTCAGCGGCCGCTTAGACACTCGACGATTGTAAACTCTCGTCATTCTAAGACGATAAAATTCATGTCTGAGAGCCGCGTTGCCCCTTGCCTCCGGAAGAAAATCCAAGGCGGTTTTCATAGCTTCCCAATTGACATTTTCATCATATAGCATCACTCGAAGAGTGGGCTCGTACATTTTAATTGGGAGCACAGCTTCAGCACCATAGACTAAGAAAAATGGGGTTTCTCCCGTTGAACTCTTTGTAGTAGTATGTATGGACCACAAAACATTAACCAACTCATCTGCCCATTGGCCGCCTGCTTTCTTAAGCTTTCGCTTAATGCCATTGGAGATCAGCTTGTTATAGGCCTCAACTTGGCCGTTGGCTTGGGGACGGCGGACCGAGGCAAAACAGTGAGTGATGCCTTGGTCACTTATCCATTCCTTGAGTTGACGCGTTTCGAACTGAGGTCCATTGTCAAATACCATGGACTGAGGTACTCCATAACGAGTAATAATATTTTTTCAGATGAAGGTTGATGCGTCCGTCCATTTAATCCCTCGAACGGCCTCGGCTTCAACCCATTTTGTAAAGTAGTCGACAGCTACAAGCACATACCTCCTTTGGCCGGAAGCTGGAGTATACGGCCCCAAGATGTCCATGCCCCATTTTTCAATGGGGAGTGGACTGCTTATGGCCGACAGACTATTGGTCGGACGGTGAATCAAGGTTGTGAACCTCTGGTACTTCTCACATTTTTTCACCATTTGCATGGCGTCCGCGTTCATGCTCGGCTAGTAATACCCCAGATGGGTAGCCTTTTCTGCTAAGGCCCGTCCGCCTATATGGGATCCACAATGCCCTTGGTGAAGGTCGTCCAACACATCATGCCCTCTTTCCGGGGTAATACACTTCGAGTATGGTTTCACAAAAGCTTTCTTGAACAATTCCCCCCTCTACATTTCGAACCAGGCCGCTCTCTTTTTCATCAGCTAACTCTCTTTTGGGTCGGCCGGGAGTATCCTGTCCCTTAAGTACGAGATGATCCCATCCATCCAAGTGGAGCTTCTATCAATGATTTGTATTGACTCGGCATCGATACTCCTCTTTTCCTTTATTTCCTAGAACACTGATATGAGAGTATCACATGATGCCTAGGATGCTAATTTAGAGAGCGCGTCCGCTTGATGATTTTCTGAACGAGGGACTTGTTACAGGGTAAAATGCTCTAGGCTCTCGGCCTCCTCTTTAACCATCGCAAATACTTCTTCACCCGGGTTTTCACGAGCGTTGGCGGGTCCTGGAGTCATAGCCGGCTCTTTTGCTTCATAGTCACCATTCACTTGGTTGACTATCAACTGAGAGTCCGAACTTGCATTAACTTTTGTTGCCCCGGCCGCCTTACACATTTTAAGGCCGGCCAGAAGGGCTTCATACTCGGCCTCATTATTGGAGGCTTGGAACTGAAATCTCATTGCATATTCAAACTTATCTCCCTTAGGAGACTGACAAATAATCCCAACGTCGCATCTGGTCGCTGTTGCACTACCATCTACATAGACTTTCCAGATCTGGTCTTATGCCGGCTGCAAGTCCGGCCGAGTCATTTCAACTAAAAAACAAAGGCTTTCCCCTTGATCGCCTTCCTAGGCTCGAACGTGATGTCGAAACCTCTCAGCTCTAAGGCCCATTTAAGCATGCGACCACAGTCTTCAAAAGTTACAAACGACTTCTTAAGTTGCTGGTCCATATAGACCACAGTTGAATACGCCAGAAAATACAGCCGTAGCTTCTTTGATGCCATATACAATGCAAGGCCAAATGCTTTCAATGGGGGGATACCTAAGCTCAGCATTATGTAAAACATGGCTGATGAAATAGACTAGAATCTGGTGGCCGTCCTTTTCAATAAGCAGGACGACACTTAAGGAGTGGTCTGAGATGGTGAGATACATGTATAGCTTTTCATCTTTGAGTGGACTGACGAGCCAAGGCAATGTATGCAAATGGCTTTTAAGTTGAACGAAGGCTTCCTCGGCCTCTTCTGTCCACTCAAACATTGCTTTCTTCTTGATAGTCTTAAAAAAGTATCGGCACTTATCCATTGATCTTGACAAAAATCGGCCGAGTGCGGCTAAACAGGCGGTTAATCTTTGCACTTCTTTGATTGTTCTTGGCAACTTCATATCCAAGATGGCTTGAATTTTTTCAGGGTTGGCCTCAATCCCACGCTAATCGATCAAAAATCCGAGATATTTGCCGGACTCAACACCAAAGACACACTTCTTTGGATTTAACATCATCTTATGGCGCATGAGTTCGGTGAATGTTTCACGGAGATCCTTCAAATGGTCGGCCGGCTCCTTTGATTTGACAATCATGTCATCAATGTATGCCTCCATGTTCCGGCCGAGCTGATCCCTAAAGACCGTAATAACAAGTCTCTGAAAAGTAGCAGGGGCGTTCTTAAGGCCGAACGACATGACTTTGTAACAGTACAACCCCTGCTCGGTCACAAATGCAGGTTTTTTCTTGATATTCTTTCCATAAAGGGATTTGATGGAATCCGTAATATGCGTCCATGAAGCTCAAAAGGGCATGCTCGGCCGTAAAATTAACCAAATGGTCGATCTTGGGCAAGGGGAAACTATCCTTGGGGCATGCCTTGTTCAGATCAGTGTAATCTACGCACATTCTCCAAGTTCCGTTCGGCTTTTTCACAAGAACTACATTGGCTACCCAGTCAGGGTAGTAACATTTGCCAAATGAAACCAGCGTCCAGCAGCTTTTTCACTTCTGCTGCGGCCGCCTGATTCCGCTCTTCTCCATGATTTATTTTCTTCTGTCGGACAAGTTTAATAACTGGATTCACGGCCAGCTTATGCACGGCCAGGTCTGGGCTTGTACCTGGCATTTCACTCACTTCAAATGCAAACACATCTTTAAATTCCCTCAGAAGCTTGACTAGGTCGTCTCCTAGCAGACCCAAAGCTATTGTGCCTACCTTGATCGTCCAATCAGGTTGATCGGGGTCGAGCATTATATCTTGGTGATTGCCAGCCAGCTAGGGCCTCAATTCTTATGGTCGGCCGACGATCATTGACTTTTATGCCTGGTCGGCCATGGCCAACTTATGCTTCTGGCCGACCTGGTATGCTTGGCGTAACCCTTCTTCGGTTTTTTGCTCAGACAACTTTCCTTGTCCGCGTACTGTTGGCTTTACTGCCAGCTGATTACACTACTTAGGCATTTTTTAAGTTCCTTAGATTGAATCAATCTTCCCGTCCAACCTCTCAAACTTTAACAACATCAAATGAGGGACGATCACTGCCTTTGCTGCGTTCAGCGTAGGGCGGCCGAGTATGACATTGTAGCCAGTGAGTTCTTTGACCACTAGGAAACGGACAACCATGTCCCTTCCTTCCCCTTTTTGCCCAAATCGGACGGGCAAGTCTATCTGTTCGACTAGGTGAATGATGTTACCCCCGAACCCAACCAAAGGGTGGGTGATGTCTTTGAGAGCGTCTTCTGGGAATTTCAAATTTTTCAGGGCGGCTAAGCTGATGATATCAGACGAGCTGCCCGTATTTATTAGTATCCGACCGACTTTTAAATTGGCTATCTTCATGATGAACACCATGGGGTCGTTGTGCAGGACCTTAACCTCACCTCGGTCAGCCTCGCTGACCGTTACTTCTGGGAAGGGTTCAACCTTCACCCCTTTAACATGCATCACTTTGACAAGCTTCCAAGCGTCTTGCTTGATTCCCTTCATGGTAGGGCCGCCTGCAGCAAAGCCGCCTGATATTATGGCCACTAAACTAGAATCGGTACTATTTCCATCATCTTCCTTGTCATTTTGCTTTTTCTTTTCGGACTTGTTCTCTGTCCGGGTGTATGCGAACTTCGACTTCAAGACATACGAATTCAACATGCCCTTTTCGACCAGTTTATCCAACAACCTTTTCAAATTGATGCACTCGTTCATGTCATGTCCCACATCCTTGTGGTAATGACAATATTTTTTCTTGTTGCGATACTGGGTCGATCCTCTCATTGGTTGGGGCTTTTCAAACTCAAATTTATCCTTAATTTCCATCAGGATTGAGTAACAATCTTTGGTGAACTCGTACTGCGACTCGTAGGTCTTAACCTTCTTTGACTTTGGCTGTTGATCATCCACTACCCAAACTTCCTTTCGCTTGTTTCTGTCCTTTTTCTTTCCGGCCGAATCGTGCCGAGAAGGTTGCTTCTTCTCAGCTCCCTTGGCCGGTTGTTCTGCTTTGGTAAGCGAATAAAAATCAGCTGCTTCAATATAAGCCTCGGCTTCCCGCAGAACGCCTGCGTATGTTCGAACATTTTTTTTACCAAATCAAACTTGAAACCGTTATGCCTTAATCCCCGGAGAAATTCCGAATAGGCCATTTCATCCGGCAGATTCTGAATTTGGGCTTTTTCTTGGTTAAACCTCTGAACGTACGAACGTAAACCTTCATTCTTCCCTTGGAAGATTGTAGCCAAATTAAGGATAATCTTCCTTGGGGGAATATTGAAGAGAAGTTTACAACAAACCATAGGCTAAGAGTGGTGAAGCAGTTAATGCACCCGGCCAACAAGCTGTTAAACTAATCCTGGGCCACACCATTGAGGGTGGCCGGGAAGCACCTACACCATGTGGCATCGTCCACACTTTGCAAATACATCAGATTTCGGTATGAGGTGACTTGTTCTTCTAGGTTTCACATACCATCATAGGCGCCCACAAGTACACTTTCCACCTTCGATGATTGAGGAGAGTTGAGAATTTCTTGAGAAAACGAAGGCGGATTGTGACCAAGATTCAACAAGCGCATTTGCCAGTCAATGGGCTGAGGTTGTGTGGTCGGTCCGCCCAGATACGACATCTGGTCGAACGACTTACCATATTGCCCGTACTATCCGAAGACATTCTCGGGGGTTCGATACTAGAACGGTTGAACTGGAATGGGAGTTGGAGCACGAACGACTTGACTCCTGCTTGTCCTGGCCGAGTTGGTATGTTGGGGAAGAGAGTGGTTAGAGAATTTATCCGGCATTATGGGAGTAGAGGTCGTGTCCGAATAGGCTTCCCGTTCTCGTTGCTTGTGCCGGATGTACTCCCCTACGTCCCTCCAGCGCCGAGACTGCTCAGGATCTTCCCTTTGAGGTTGTCTGGTCTACCCCCAGCCGACTGCGTTTTCTCAAGGAGCCCGGACAGATTCGTCCACGGCACCCTGGGAGATCTTCCATGCGGTCCCCGGAATGGGGTGTTCCCAGCATCCACAGCATTGGTTGCCTTGCTCTGATTTTTCCTTGGAGCGCCACCTTCCTCCCTTCTAGACGGCTGTCTGGAGGTAGATGGCCTTTTACTCTCAAACTCCTTTCGAAGTTTATTCTAAGCGACGTTTAGGGAGGCAGCAGTAACTTGAGGATCCTCGGCCTCATGGAATGAGGCGACCAGAGGATCAGTAAAATTAATTATTGTAGCTATGTCTTCTACATGGTTGTCCTGACCAGGGCTAGGGCCAGCATTAGGTGTCTGACCATCTATTGCCATTACGGAGGAGTATCCCCACAGACGGCGCCAAATATTTCGGGGTTTTTTGGAATCCTTTGGGATACTGGTCACGCTTCTGCTGGCAACGAGACTCGGACACCTGCTAAACACAAATATTCTTGTGACGGAATATTCGCCTTCGACGGTTAAGTTAGTAGCCTGAAAATGGAAAGGCTAGAGAGAGAAAGTAGAGAGAAAGTAGAGAGAAGTTGGAGCTATTTAATGCTCTGTTTGCTGTTATGTCTCAATCCATCCCTCCCATCATAAATGATTGGGGTATTTATAGGGGTGGGGAATTGTGCCCTTTAGGGTTATTACCCTAGAATGACGTGATTTGGTTGGTGGCACAATCAAGTAGCGACACGTGTCTAGGGGTGAGTGCCGTTTTGCGGCTTTCTCGGGATTTGGGCCTCCTTATGTAAGAAGGCCCTTTTCTCTCATTTCAGGTGCTCTTCTTGAGCTTGACACGTGTCATCTTCCCATAGGGACACGTGTCGCCCTTTGATTGGGCACGTGTCACTAATGGATTAGACCACGTGTAGGGGGTATTTTTACCCTAAACACTAAATACATACAAATGCTAGACATGTAAAATCAATTTAGTAATTAAACACGCTTTCGAAAGATCCGACTTAGATAAATCATACTTTATTCAAACCACTCATAAAAAAAATTTCCACAATCGACATCTTTCAAAGATAGTTCCGGATGGAATAGAATATGGGTCCAAGCCTCATTTTTGTAAATAATTTTTCCACCTAAGTGTGCTCACCCCCCAAACTAGTAATTCCTTTATATAGTGCTATCAAGGGGAACGACTAGGTCATACATAGCCCACAGTCTTCAATTTTATCTCCACATAGTGGGAGTCATAAATCCAAATATCCAGTAAATGAATTTCATAAGTAAACCTTCCAATATCCCATACTCGGGATAATTTAAACAATAAAACTTTCTTTTTAAACATCTTGAATATCACTACAAGTTTATAATCAACCATTTAAAATATTTAAACATTTAAGATCAAACAATTAAAACATATTTCACCGAAATATATATTTCTAATAATTCAAACATGGTTCGAAATCACTTCACATGTAAATCACGTTGCATATAAAAGTTACTTTATAAAAGATCTAGCCACGTGTATGTACCTTAATCTTTGCACACAAGTACGGAATCCCTACTTACGAACTCCAAATTCTTCCTACAACAAACCAATAATCGTAATAAAATCTTTTCAACCCATAGACACAAGGACTTAGACTACTGACTTTACTAGTTGTGCAAACAACCCTTTTATAAATTTAAGAATTACTTTTATAAGTCAACCTTTAATAATCCATTAAAGGTAATAATAATAATAATAATAATAATAATAATAATAATAATAATAATAATAATAATAATAATAATAATAATAATAATTGTGGTGGCTTGGAGTATGTAGTACGAGTAGTATATAGCAGTAGTAGTAGCAGCAGCAGCAGTAGTAGTAGTAGTGATATGTAGCAGCAGTAGTAGTAGTCATAATAATACTTCGTAATAATAATAATAGTAGTAGTAGTAGTAGTAATAGTAATAGTAGTAATAATAATACTAATAATAATAATAATAATACGTAAGTAGTAGTATGTAAGTAGTAGTAGCTAGTATATAGTAATAATGATAGTTAAGAAAAATAATAAGATAACAATAAAGGAGTTTATGGAGCCACATTAGGCCATATCAGAGAAAGAGTTCAATGTACTTTTTATGATTACCAAGAACAAAGACCAACTTGATCTTTTTGATGAAGCAAGTGCACGTATGAAGAGAAAGAACAGGGGAGGAAGGAGAAGGTTGTTGTGGGTGACAGCTAGGCAACAGGCGGCGGAGGGTCGTCGTCCAAGTGATGGGTGGCTAGTGGTGCACGGCCAAGTGGTGGTGCGGAGGAGAGAGAAACTATTAGGAGAAGGAAGGTGAGAAAAGGAACTTAGAGAAGGAAATGAAGTGAAGTAGTGATATGTTCCCATGGCTATTTATAGCAATATTTTGGTACTATTTCAACCTTCATCATCAATGAAGGAGGCAAGTGGATGGGTAGTTCCCTCCTTGCCGACATAGCTTCGTCATTTTTTTTTTGTAGTACATACTAATTTTATAAAACGGGAAGATTGGAGTATAGGTTTTGTGTAGTACTAGTGTACTACAAATATGTATTTTTTTTTGGGCTTAAGGAATGAATTTGTAGTTTGACCCGAAAACAAAGTTTCTTGACTCAAGAATCAATTTAAAATCCGATTTTCGAGTAAGAACATTTTAACTCGACTCGTATAATTAAAACCTTTATAAAGTATAATTATAAAATTATCTTCGTAAAATCATATAACTATTTTTATATAATAAAATATTTCGGAAAAATCCATAGTTAGTAATTAGTAAACGGCTTAAAAAATAACGGGGTATTACACAACGCCTATTGAATTTTCACAACCATTAATCTGTTTCATTTTCTATCATAGTAAATGACTAAACCCTTCAACATTTATAAACTTGTTTTTTTTAAGGGCGGGAAAAAAACAATGATTTACTTTTTGGTATAAAAATAAACCTAGTAGAGAAATTCATGTACCAATTTTAAACTCTATTCTCGCACAGGGCCTCCAAAAAGGTTGGGACGGCCCTGATAGTGCAAAATTACAAGGAAGATCAATGGCTAAGATTACATCCCGAGGGAAATAAAAGAAATCACATCGCTGGAACATGGGCAACCAGTTCGATCGAATTCAGTCAAACCGGGGGTGGTTCGATCGAACCTCTAAGAGGTTAAGTCGATCATCCAATTAAGTAAGTGGCTGCACTCTATTTTCTTCAAGGACAAGTTCGACCGAACTTTTCAACAGTTCGATCAAACTCCTGCACAATGCGACCAACTCTTCGTAAAACGGCCATAACTCCCTCGATTCTTACCCAAATCAAGCTTATAACCAGTCGTTGGAAAGCTCTTGAGACGAGTTATCACCTCTAACTTGAATCATCTCAATATCATTTCTAGATCTTGAGATATTATCATTTGAAGTTAACTTCTACTTTTCATTGTTTCTTTGCATCAAGCAATCAATCCATAGCTTAACTCCAAAGCTATGCACCCCATTAGCCTTCTTGAACCGTTCTCCACACTTCTCAAACCCAAAATCTCCCACCTAGAGATAGGTTCAAGTGTGAAAACAAACACACTACACATATACTCTCATGGCTTCTCTATTGTGCTCCAACATCTCTACATAAGCCTTACAATCTCCCAACCTGGAAATCGACTTATCATCACGAGATCACACCAACACAATGAGCCAACCATTGTCATTGACATCTTTGCTAATCACCATAGCAAAGATCCGTTTTCTCTGCACCAAGAAAACAAACCCACTTTCTCTTAGCTAAGTAAGTGACATCAAGGTCTTCACCAACCTTGACAACAAACACATCACACAACCGAAGGACGTTGCATTATTCACCAAGCACTTTTACCGTGCTCTAAACCAAACACAACACTTTCCAAAGCAACACACAAGTCAAAGGAATTCATCTTTGCTCTCGAAACAACTCATCATGCTCCCACGCGAACAAAACATCCTTTGCTCCATTTGCATTCCACACACAATGCTCATGTGTGCAATACAAGTCCTCTTCATCAAGGAACACCACCGAAGTCTACATCAAATTCGACACAACCATTTCCTCCTCACCAAGGAAATATCATTTCCTCTTCACCAAGGATACTAATCATCAAGATTAACACCAATCTTGATAAAACAACTTTCTCTCAACCAAGAAAGCACCACTTTCTTTACACCAAGTAAGAAAAACCTAGAGTCTACTCCAACCCAAACACACAACCTTCTACACATCAAGAAGGCAATGCAAACATCGAGATCTCAACTAACCCCGACAACGCACCCATTTCCTCTACACTAAGGAAATGACACCTCCTCTCAACCAAGGAAGCAAACATCAAAGTCTACACTAACTTTGATAAACATCATGTTATCTAAGGAATTTTCCTAGTTCTCCAAGCATTCCAATCGCACTCAACAAGAACTCACCCTCCATGACAAACACAAGCCTTTAGGCCTTTTCCTTTTGTTGATGGAACACTTTTACCATGATTCTGTTATGGGTCCAGCCCAATTGAAGTAAAATGTATCTTATTTTTTTCCATTTACTTGGTCCATTTTTATTACATTTTACTAGCTTGAATTAAGTCTAATTTAAGAATTTAAGTTGCGGCTTCTTTTAGAAGCTTTTGCGATGACTTTTGTAGCTTCTCTTGGAAGTTTTAGATGAGATATCTTGTGGCTAACAACAGGTGCCCAAGTAAGCAGCAAGTAGCTGAGCATACACACACAAAAGTATAGAGAGATTTAGGGTTCTTTTACAAGAGCTTCCTCCTTCGGATCTTTTTGGATAGCTTTCAGTACATCGTCTATTTCTAGAGATTTCACCGTTAGATCGTGCTCAAATTTTGACAGCTTACTCTTGACATCAAGGGCTTCATTTTGGATAGTTGGATCGTTGTTTTGATCTCTAATTTGGTCATAACTATCTTCGGGCAGAACTACTGTCTCATGGGTGAATTCTACTCTTTTGCTCTCTAATTTTCGATCTCTTATAGTGTTGTTGTTTTTGGGTTGTTAAATCTTGTGTAGACTGATTTGGGTTTATTTTACCATCAACTATCAATAAGAGAAGCTAGGGTGGACTCCTGAAACAGTCCCGTGGTTTTTAATCCTTCACATCGAAGGAATTTTCAACGTATAATCTATGTGTGTTGATTATTGTTGTTTCTTCTAATAATTGTTGGTGTTATTATACTTTTACTACTGCTTAATTGCTGTTTTGGTTGTGCTATATTGGTTGTCCGAGAAATTGGTTTGATTTGATTGAATTTTAGTTGATTATCTTGTGTGTGACATAGTGGGTGTCGTAGTGACCCCTTTCCAATCCCTACAACTTGGTATCAAAGCCGGAATTTAATTTGTCACAGTATGGAGTCGACTAGTGGTAGTTCGATGGTTAAATTGACATCAAATAATTATTCAATTCAGAGACCTGTGATGGAAGATTTGTTGCATTGTAAAGACTTACATGAACCGATAAAAACAACCACAAAGACTAAGGCCCCGTTCTTTAGAGCTGCTCTGCTCTACTCTGTTGAACCCTGCTCTGCTCAGATCAAATCTACTCTGCTCTGCTCTGCTCTATTGTGCTCTGTTGTGCTCTATTTTCAAATAATAATTAATAATAACAATAATAATAATTAATCTTCAATAATAATAATAATTAATATTGTAGCGATGATAATAATTTATTATTTTAAATAATTATTAATGTTAAAAATAATTATAATAATTAAAACTATTAATAATAATTAATATTTATTATTCACAATAATAATTTATAATAATAATTACCAATAATAATAATAATTAATAATTCAAAGTATTAAGAATTAATATGTAACAATATTATTAGTTAATAATTTCTAATAATTATAACAATTATTTCAAAAAAAATAAATAATAATAATAATTAATAATAATTTTTTTTTTGAAAGAAAAATAATAACAATTTGCAGTATTTGCTGAGAATAATAATAACAAACAGTTAATATATTTTTTAGGGAATAGTAATACTTAATATATTTTCTTTTGAAAAGCAATACTTAATATTTAATAATAATACTAAATACATAATTTTATTTAATAAGTATAACCAATGATATGAAAAGAATAAAAAAGCTGAAAAATATGTTCTTTCCAACAACCCTATTTACTCAAAAGGATCAATAAACAACTTGGTGGTCAACTGTTTCCAAAACCTATACATTAATATCCCCAATTAGGAAATTACCCAATTAGTTTTTTTAAAAGGAATATATTTTACTAATATGTCAACCTTTTTTATTTAAAGAAAAAAGGAAATAGGATTAATTACTAATCAAATCTAAAAGCTGCATTAATATCCCCAACTGTACGGTGCATTTAATCACAAGCTTCAACCAATATCTTTGTGGTCAAATGTTGCCAAAACCAATTCATAATATTGTCCCCAATTACCCATACAATTGTCTTAAAAGTGGAAAAAAAATTAAATAAAAAATAAAGAAATTCCTCCATATAAAGCAACGACTACAAGAACTTCACTGCCATTCAAAGTCAAACAAAAAAAAAATTACCCTTCGCTAACACCAAAGCTCTGCCACCTGAAGTAGCCGCCGCTTGACGACCTGCCACCAAGTACTCTCCCGGCGCCGCTTGCCGACCAGGTGCCTTCGATACAGCCGCTCTTCTTGCCTAGAGAATTCCGTCGGCAGCCCCCTACTCAACTTCAGGTAACATATTACCAAACCTTCCAACTGTACGTTTATCGTTGTATGTTAAACTCTAGATACTTGTGGATGCGTGACTAGTTTTTAATCAAACTATATGTTTATCAAACTAATTGTGGGAGTAATCAGACTAATAATCATAAAGGGGCTACTATTATTATTATTATTATTATTATTATTATTATTATTATTATTATTATTATTATTATTATTATTATTATTATTATTATTCTGTTACTAATAATCAAACTAATGCATGACTAGATAGTTGTTTCAATCTTATTATTCTATTATTTATGTGAATTTTGTGATAATTTTATATGTAAGTGTTTAGTATCTTGAAATTCAGCTACTATAGAGTATTTCTATATATGGAGTATATGCTAATTTGCAGCCTTGTTTACACAAGAATCATTGTCCCTGGAGCATGTAAATTATTTGTCTAGTTCATTCTTGGATGATATATTGATGTAATGATGTGTTATTTGACTTCATGTATTATTGCATGTTTTTTTGTTAGGTTGGATTTGATATTAGTAGGTTTTGTTTAGATGATGTATGTTCGATAGTTGATAGGCTGACTTTTGGATCAGCAAGAAGCACACAAGTCCGTAAATTATTACTAGAGCCATTGGAATATTAGATATAAGAATGTACCACCAAAACCGTCCAAGGTACCCCCAAAATCGTGCATATGCACCTTGCCATACCAAGATTATGAAGTACTACTACTCCCATCCATTAATTGTTTCATTCATGTCCGAGCTAACAAGCTTGTTGTATTCCAAACAAACTATAAATATTATTAGTTCTTTGATGTGATTGCAATTACCTCAAGTATGTTTAATAAGGGGCCAAAGTAGGTTGTAGAAAAGTCTTTGAAGTGTGATTGAAACAGGGGAAAAAACAAGTGTCCAGTGGAATAATAGAGGAAAATCATGTTGTGGATTAGAGTCTAAGACATAGAAAGTCAGTTTTCTTAACTTAGCTGAGATTAAATAATATACCAATACTAAAACTAAGGGTTAGGTGTTGAATCTTGACTCATTATTGAGTATAATCTATTTGAAATTGTGAGTTTATTATTAGAGGTTTGCTTAAAGAATTGTTTATATGGTTGGTTGAATAATTTAAGAACTAATGTCAGTGGACAGTGTGTTAGATTGAATTAAAATAAAACACTGCTAATTTATATTATTGAACTTCTTGGAACTATTAGTTTATCTTGGAATTGGATGTAGTTGTAATTAGACAAAATTACATGCATATAATGAATCCATATAATGAACCATGCATATGACATATTTCATTTACCATATATATAAAGAACGCATATATTGAACAATACATGTAATGAATTTGATTGCCATATATATATGACATTTTATGCATGGTAATGTAACTTGTTAATTGGATAGCTAACAAGATGGGGAAAATGCATTGGGATAACCGTATCTCCACAAAGTACTTAGAAATTTTAATCCAGGAGAAAGGTACAGGTGGTAATAATAAGTGGAATTGGGAACGTGTCTCTAAACAGTTAAGTGCATGCATTAATAAGCATGTTATATCACGACAAGTTGAAAATCGGTACGATGTTCTGCGGACGCATTACAAATCTCATCATAGATTATCTAACATGATGGGGTTAGCGTGATACCCTATAACATATACAGTTGATATCGAAAAAGAGAACCACACTAAAAGATGGCACAAGTTCTTGGCAGTAAGTACCTACAACTTTTATTTCACTACTATGATGCTATGGATGAACTATAATGTCTTGTAACTTTCCTTTTCCAAGACTTTCCAAAATGTAGTTTAGTAATAGCTACGAAGGGGATGGAAAACGCAAACTTGATGGAGAAAATATTTCAAGGTACATCAGCTGTGGTATCGGCGGATGCTTTTCACCAGCAATGGCAAGGGGTACTTCGTACTTGTCAAAGAATGTAGCTGGTCTTTCTATAAATGATGGCAGCGAAGAAGTTGGAGATGGTGATGAAGAGGGAGAAGATGATGTCAGAACAAGAGAAGGTTCAGGGGATAACGAGAACATTGATAGTGATTATGTTGATATTGATGTCAATGTTTCAAGCGCCCGCCAAAGTGTATCCCCTCCAAAGACTGTGCACAAACAAGTTCAGGGTGGCACTAGTAGTAAACGAAAAAGTGAAGGTAGTATAGATAATTTTGAGGAAAAAAGACGAAAAGCTAGAATTGATAATGTTATTGAATTGTTGGAGAAAAGTATTGCTACTAAGCCTACGGAAAGATATTCGAAGGTAGTTCAAACTCTAACTAGAATGGGAGTTGTTGTGGCACGAGGTCGAGAATACTACATTTGTGCAGTAAAATACTTGGAAAATGAGGAGGTTGCCAATATGTTCTTGGCACTTGAGGATGACGAACACAAGTGGTGGTACTTAGATGGGACTCTCTCTAACAACTGAGGAAGTTAAACTACGGGTGAATTAAGTTTGGTTGAAGTATTTGTGATTTTGATTTGTGTACACTATGTGTGCTTTTATTTCAATTAAACTTTGTGCTGTCTTTTTAGTTCGGTGAACTAGTTGTGTTGTTTTATTATGGTTTAAATTTGGTTTGTCGAGACTTAAAAGTCTTGTTTATTGTTTTATTTGGGATTAATTACATGGACATCTTGTTTATCATTATCTTGTTTTGTTTAATGTAGAATGGGAGATGAAAACATTAGACACCCATGCATGATTCTTGCATTACAGGAACTTCGCGATTCACTAGAAGACAATCTTGATTCAGCGACGATCCCACCGACAAGGCAACCGTAAAGAGAACGGGGGGAAAGTGGAGCTTAATTTATACATAGGTTGTTAACAGAAACTCCGACGGAATGTCAAATTCAATTAAGACTTGATCGAAACATGTTTGTTCAGCTAGTGAACTTAATGATTGAAAGAGATCTACTACATGACGGTAAATATGTAAAAGTAACGGAACAAGTAGGTATATGTCTATATATTTTAGCAAAAGGACTTTCATATCGTGATGCTTCCGACAAATTTAAGCATTCTATTTCTTTAATATGCAAGTATTATAACGAAGTGTTGAAAGCGTTGGTTAATTTGTCCTTCGATATCATTAGACCACATCGTGACTTATCCGAGGTGCCTCTAGAGGTAGCTAATAGTACAAGATATTGGCCTTATTTCAAGGTATAACTTCATTATTTAAATTCTCTTGTTTACATTTCAATATCAAAAGTGTAGATGTTTATTATAAAATCAATTATATATAAATGTCATTATTTGTCGGATGCTATTGGAGCTTTGGATGGAACTCTTATCGATACCATTGTAAGTGATACCAATGGTGTGCCATTTTGTGATCGACATTGAAAAAAAGTTGGAATGTCTTGGCTTGTTGTTCATTTGACAGAATTTACACATTTATTAATGTCGGTCGGGAAGGAATTGTGCATAATACCACGGTGTGGAAAGACAGTTTGGGCGACCCAAAATTTAATTTTCCCCATCCACCTCCGGGTAGAATCTAATTCTTCAATTACGTATTAAGTATATATTTTAATTTATTTCGTGTAAAATATTCTAAAATCTATATATTTCAGGAAAATATTATTTGGCGGACTCGGCATGTTCAAATACTCTTGGATATATGACGTTGTACATCGGGGGAGTAAGAGTACCTTAGAAGAATGCAACCTAGAGGATTAAAAGAACATTTTAATAAGCTATATTCATCTTTAAGAATGAAGGTGGAATGTTCGTTTGGACAGTTAAAAAAAATGTGGAGGATATTACATAACATGCCACAAGAGTCATAAAAGAGTCAAATGTCAATCATTATAGGCTTTGTAGCCAGTTGCACACTACATAATTTTATTCGGATGCATAAACTTGGCATACCAATCATTCATCATGATGCGAATATAGGAGCAGCAGATTTAATAATGCGACATCATATAGCACTCCGAATTTGGAGGGCTAATCGATCGGAAAGAGACAATGAAGGTGATAACAACAAAGATAAAAACAACAATGAAGATGATGAAAATGACGATCATATGGAAGTGGATGGTTAATTCACCACGATGTTAAACTCTAATCTAATTATGTTCCTATTTTGATATGTGGTTGTAATAATTTGAAGATGTTAAACTGTTGTCTTTTATCTTTCTACTATTAACATATGTTAAATATGGTACTCATTTATTTTTGTTTTCACCTAAATCAATGATGTATGAACTTAATAATAATAATAATAATAATAATAATAATAATAACATTAATAATAGTATTAATAATAATGTCGAAATTTGCTCTGCTTTGCTCGGCTCTGCTTTGCTATCCTGAAATCTACTCTACTCTGCTCTGCTCTGCTGACCCCTGCTCTGTTATGCCTAGAAGCTAAAAAAAAAGGGCCTAATGGTAGCATTGTTAAACCAACAAAACTTGAAAAAATGGATGAAAAAGATTGGGTAAAGTTAAAAAGGAAGACTTTAGGGAATATTAGACAATGGATTGATAATAGCATATTCAACCATATGTCACAGGAGTCCGACCCATATGATTTATGGAAGAAACTTGATTGAAAGTTTTTATGAAAGGAAGACCGCACATAACAAAGCTTCATTGATTAAGAAACTTGTTAATTTGAAATTGAAGGGTTGAAAGTCAGTTTCTGAGCATGTTAATGACTTCCAAGATATTATTAACAAGTTAACTACTATGAATATTGTTCTTGATGATGAATTGCAGGTTTTGTTCTTATTGAGTTCTTTGCCAGATTGTTCGGAAACTTTGGTTGTGACTATTAGTAACATTGCTCCGAATGGTGTGATTTCATTGGATGTGATTAAGGAGAGCATGTTCAATGAAGAAATCATAAGAAGGCAAATGGGAGTTGATAATTCCCAAGCTCTTGTTGTTGAGAATAGAGGAAGATGCAAGAGTAGGCGTCCCAAAGGTCGTGATAACTCAAGGAGTAGGTCCATATCCAATGATGGAAGAAATGTGACTACAAGCAACTCCTACAAGAAGCCTGGTCATATCAAGAAGTATTGTTTCCGTTTGAAAAGGGAACAAAGAAAGAAGAATGATTCACAGAAAGAGAAAATGATAAAAATACCACAACAACAACTTTTAAGAGTGATGATGAGGTCACTTTGATTTGTGCAACTAGTGAGTGTCATCATGTTGATAATTCAAACACAAAGTGCTCGTAGATACAGGAGCTTCATACCATTGTGTTCCCAGGAGAGAGTATTTCATAAACTACAAGTCTGGTGACTTTGGTAGTGTGAAGATTAGAAATCAGAGCTCAGCAAGCATTGTTGGGTTAGGTGATATTCGTGTGAAGACAAGTGTTGGGTGCGTGCTTACATTGAAGAATGTGCGTCATATTCCTGATCTAAGCCTTAATTTGCTGTCTACTAATGTTCTTGATTTAAAGGGATGTTGGGTTTCGTGATGCCCAACACCACGTGGAAGCAAAACCCGACCCCAAGAACCGCATATAAATAAATGCAACTAAACATAAGCATATTAATTAACATAATTGATAACACAATTAACAAAGAGAGAAAAAGACGATCTTACCCTTGTAGCGTACTTCGTTCACCTGGGCTCTTACTTGAACGAAAATGGACTTAAAAACGGAAAGAGCCCCAAATGTGACCCCTGCAACAGAGTCCACCCGCACGTCCAAACTTGGTCGAAATCACCAGTTAGGGTGATTCTAACACTACTAAGCAAGAGGATCTCCTTATAAGGTTTTCTCAAATATGAGATGCCTTTTATAGAGTTCTTTCTCTTACAAGGAATTCCCAAGGTATGCCTTGGGTATTTATAAGGAGTGTTTCCTTGTGAAATCTTCTCATATTTCAATGTGGGACTTTTTCCAAAAAGATCCCACATAGAAAGAATGTTAAATGTCCAAAAAGATCCAGCTAGGTGCTCTGCCAGCTTAGCGCGCTGCCAATTTGGCTAGCTTCCCTAGCCTTCGCGTGGCTAGGCCATGCGAGGCTAGGTTTTTTACTTGTTACTTTAAGAATTTTTCCGTCTCGCCAATTCCCAAATTTTAGCTCGACTTTTGAGATTCGGTTTTGACGCTCTAAGCTCGAAATCCGACATCGAAATGCATTTCCTCTTGTTTGACGTATTAAGGTCTCCGGCTTAATTCATCACCTTAGTTTGGTTGCACGCTTGGGTGTGACTCGAAGGGTTCAGTTAGGTGAAGTTGTGAGATTAATATAATTAATCTTACTAATCGGAATAAATAACTGAGCATACACACACAAAAGTAGAGAGAGAGTTAGGTTTCTTTTACAAGAGCTTCTTCCTTCGGATAGTTTTGGACAGCTTTCAGTAAATTGTCTGTTTACGGAGATTCCACCGTTGGATTGTGCTCAAACTTTGACAGTTCATTCCTGACATAAAGTGATTTATTTTGGACAGTTAGATTGCCGTTTGGAGCTCTAGTTTAGTCAGAATTGTCTTCGGACAGAATTGCTGTCTTTTGGGTGAATTCTACTCTTTTGCTCTCTAATTTTCGATCTCTTATTGTTTGTTTTTGTTGGTGGGTTGTTAAATCTTGTGTAGACTTATTTGGCTTTATTTTAATCTCAATTATCAAGAATCTAGGGTGGACTCCTTAAATGGTCCCGTGGTTTTTATCCTTCACATCGAAGGGGTTTTCCATGTATAATCCGTGTGTGTTGATTATTGTTGTTTCTTCCGATTATTGTTAGTGTTATTAAAATCTTACTATTGCTTAATTGTTGTTTTAGTTGTGCTATACTGGTTGTGTGAGAAATTGGTTTGATTGGATTGAATTTGAGTTAATTGTCTTGTGTGTGACATAGTGGGTGTTGTAGTGACCCCTTTCCGATCCCTACAGCTTCCACCTCAACAAGCACTTATATACGTACTTGCCTTTCGCACACATAAAACCACGTGCATTCACTACTCACAAGCACCATGTGAGCTTTCATGTTACACCTTCACTTGACACGTTATTCGGTCGAAGATCTAATTAAGTATGTGGCTGCACTTGATTTTCTTCAATGACAGGTTTGATTGAACTTTTCAACAGTTCGGTCAAACTTCAGCACTATGCGAACAACTCCTCATAAAACGGTCATAACTCCCACGATACTTGACTAAATTGAGCTTATGACCAGTCGTTGGAAAGTTCTTGAGACGAGCTATCACATCCAACTTGAATCATCTTAATATATTTTCTAGATCTTGAGATATTCTCATTTGAATTCAGCTTCTACTTTTCATTGTTGCTTTACATCAAGCAATCAACCCATAGCTTAACTCCAAAGCTATGCATCCCCGTAGCCTTTTTGAACTATTCTCCACACTTCTCAAACCCAACAACTTTTACTCTGATTGTTTGATGTGCGATGTTTTTATTTATTTATTGTGATCTCAATCACTATGATTTTTTATTTTTTTTTATTTTTTTTGTAGAAAGATCAAGTATTATTTTACCTAAAAAAAATTAGTTTTGCATGATTTATTTTTACTTATCATTTTATATATTTATTGTGATTTTCAATCATTAGATTTATAGATGAAATCCTTTAAATTTCCTGACCAAAAAGGAAAAAAAAAAAGAAAGATATGCAATGATATTAAGATAATGATATTAAATTAACCAACTAAAACCGAAAAAAATAGAATTTTTAACATATCAAAAAATAACTACCTTAATTCGCGTAAAAATGACTACCTTAAGGGCCTGTTCTCTTCAACTTAATTTCATTTCAATTCAGTTCAGCTCAGCTTAGCTCCATTAAGTTCAGTTCAGTTCAGTTCAATTCAGTTCGGTTCTTATCTTAATTTCTTTCTTTCATAAAATATTCAGTTCAGTGCAGTTCAGTTCAATTCAGTTCAGTTCCAATAAGTTTAGTTCAGTTTAGTCAATCAGAACAGGCCCTAAGAGTCTCGTAAAAATGAAAAAAAAAACCATATAGCTTAAGAGGGGTAAAAAAGTATTGCATACTAGGGTTGAGCAAATCGGGTACCCGGTCAAAATTTTAGGACTCGGACCCGGAATTGGTTGGAACCAGGTCAAATTCAGAACCGGAATTGGAATTGGTTCAACCGGGTCCTAAAATTTAGGAATTGGAATTGGAACCACCGAATGCCGGTTCAGATTGCGGGTACCCACTTATGTATGTAATTGTTAAAATATAATACAAATTATAATACTTATTTAGTTAGGTTCTTTTTTAACGTTTAATACTTATATTTATATATGCATTAAGCTATTTGTATTTATGTTAGGTACTAATAATACTTTTTTAATTTACAAATTAGATGTATTCAACATATTTTTATTATTTAATTTTTTTTTAATTTAGCATATATTGAGTAACCGGGTACCCAACCGGTTCCAAATCCAAAATTTGAGAATTGGAATTGGTTATAACCGGGTTTTTAATTTATTAACCGGAATTGGAAGCACTGGGTCCAATTCTGGTTCCAGACCCGCCGGTTCCTAACCGGTTCCAATTCTAATTCCGGGTACCTAGAATTTTTTCTCACCCCTATTGCATACACACTTTCCACATTTATTAATTATTAATTGTATCAAAATCGTGCCCCTTTTTTATTTTTTATTTTTTTATTGCATACACACCTTTGGTCTTTTTTTTTTTTTTTGGACTAGTGCCTCTTTGGTTTTTTGAAGAGCAACTAAAGTTCACATTATCATAAGTATATCTCTTAAAAAAATCATGCTCATACAACAAATAAAATATTAAGTCATGTAATCTATTAAGAATTAATCAACCAAGAGATTTAACCTTATTGAACTTAAAACTTAATGTTATATTAAGTGTTTGGTTAAGATTCTTTTCAAAAATAAAATGTATGTTAGGTTAAGATTCACGTACTCATTTGTGATTGACAATATGCTCTAATCCAATCCCAATTACCATTTTTGCACTGGAATCTTTAAGTTATTCCTTGGTAAAGCAATCAGATAAATTAAACTTAGCTCTCACATAGTCAAATGTGGAAATCCCATCCTTGATAAATTTAAAAATATTTGTAAGAGAAACATATGGCGGCTCAATAAGGGATTTTTTTTATCCAAAATGATTTACAAAGAAGCCAACATTGCTTAAATGTGCAACCTACCAAAATACCCTAGGACACTTGTCCATATATCAAAGAAACAAACAACACTACACCCATAGGGAAAGCTGTGAAAAAACAGTTGTTACAGAAAAGGCAAAATTAAATAACAGTCAACCATTATAATTAGTATTATGGATTTGCACTCTGATTTTGAAACAACCATAGGTTAGTAACTTTGTCTTAAACCTAGTGTGTCTTAACTTATTATTATACACTAGATTATAAGCTCTTATTGGAGATGTTGCACTATACATCACAATGTATCGCAAACATGAGACTCCGTAATCATTCGGCCTTTTGCCCGACCGAAACTAAAGTTATTAACTATTTAACTCCAAAGCCATAGTGGACATATAATGCAAGTTTGGTTCTT
Source organism: Chenopodium album (assembly GCF_948465745.1). Lineage (NCBI taxonomy): Eukaryota > Viridiplantae > Streptophyta > Magnoliopsida > Caryophyllales > Amaranthaceae > Chenopodium > Chenopodium album. Next base: position 34,773,254 of record NC_137847.1, read on the forward strand.
AGAGGATAAAAAAATTGAACCTCCCTCAAGGAGGAAGCTCATCCACTTGTTGCTGAATTTAATGGTCTTCCTCATTTGTAATTCAAGTTGAACTGAAAATTCTTCCTATCAATACTAAAGGATAACCACTATGTGTCAATCGAACTAACAATCTAATTGTAGACATCTACTTATGGCCTCTTGTCCCGACATGAAGTGCTATGACGATAAATAAAGCCATCTTTGTGTTGGATCAACGTGAGGAATGCTTATGGACAACTAATTAAGTCACAAAAATACAAAATAACTAGCCAAACCCAAAACAAAATGAATTAAGGTCCAAGTCAACTAAGCCCGATCATAATTAGGCTTAAGCCCGAGGTTAAAACCTAATTATTACAGATTTAGATGCGCCTAGGTTAAAAGTCAATGCTGCTGCAGAGAAATCCGCGCGTGTAAACACCCAAATGTGTCTCCCTAAAACCAAACCCAGTGATGAATACCTTTCATGTCATTTGATTATCGAACGAAGTGAAAGTGTGGAAAGTCTAGTGATGAGGATGTTTTTATTAAAATATTTCTCTTTCTGCTTTCAAAAATATTTCTTTTCTTACTCTATTCTATGAAAATAGCCAGTCCAATTTGGTTTGGTCCATGATAAGGGTCCAATAATAGTGTAGTTGGATTGGGCTTGAAAAGAGCTTTCCAATGATATATTATAAGCCCCATTCCGATGAATTATGAGGAAGTTATGGATTAAATTAAATTAGCCCCGATGATTTTAAATGTGGCCCAATGATCTAGAGGAGGGCCTATTAATTATTATTCCTAAAGTAATTAGGATTGATTTTGATCTTCTAGGAATATCTAAAAGGTTCTCTTTAATTCTAATAAGATTAGGATTGATAATTATATTTTTTTTAAAAAAAAGATGTTTTATTTTGAATAAAATATATTAAATCTGATTTTAAATCTACTTGGACGCAGAATTACCTGTAACCGATTTAAAAGGTGATTCCGCGCGTAAAAGCGCGTTGTACTTTTAAACCAACGCGAGACGACAGAGTCGTCGCCTGGCACTGACCTTCGTCGCCTGGCGACGAGCTTGTAGTCTAGCGCTGACTCCTGTCGTTGGCGACATGAGGTATTTTATTCCGAATATGATTTTCTTTGATCCCGTGATATATTTCCTATAAATAGGGGTTGAATTTCCCTGTTTTTAATCATCTACGATATACAATTCACAACCATCAACTCTCTCTAAAAAAGTTAGAAGCTTTCTCTCTCTATTCTTTTTCTAAACCTTCCCTCTCTCAAAATTCCACATACATTAGTTCTAGACACACCTAGGCAAGTTCGAAGTTGCTTTCGCCCTAGACGTGAAACGTTTAATATTTCTGAGGCTTTTGGTCCCAAACCCCTATTTCAATTATTTAATTTAATTATTTTGTTTTATTATTTTCCTTGAAGTTACTAACGTGTGTATTTTCTTATTAGAAAGAGGTACGAGGCATCGAAGTAAGTGATTTAATTACTTTAATTATTCACTAGTAGAAAAATTAAAAAATACAACGCTCATTGGCCACCGGTTTTTGAAAACCCGTGGCAAAAATTAGTGGCGGGATGAGGCAAAGAGTTATTGCCACCGGTTCAACCAAACCCGTGGCAAAAATTTGAAAGGCCACCGGTTTTGAACCGGTGGCAATAACTAAGTATATTTTTTTTAAAAAAAAACCCGGCCCTTTATATACCCCAAACCCTACCATTTCACTCCCACCAGCCGTTTCACCTCTTCTCTCTCCTCTCTCCATCCTCTCTCCTCTCTCCTCACAAACTCATCATCCACCTCTCCTCCTTCTCTTTCGATCTCTCTCCTCAGCTCCGATCCCCTCTCCCCTCTTCTCCTTCATCCTCTCCTCCTTCTCTTTCTCTCTCATCTCTTCCCTCTCCTCCTTCTATTTCTCATCTCCATGAGCGAACACCAGCACCACGAGCGAACACAACCATGAGCACCAGCACCACGACGGGAATGAATCCACCACCACCACCAAGACCACCACCGCAACATTAACACCACCACCTCTACAATAACACCACGAACACATGCATGAGCAACACCGACTTTAATCGAGGTTAAGGTTTGATTTTAATCGATTTTTTATCTGATTTTAATTCCATTTTTCGATATTTATTTGATTTTAATCGATTTTATTCGATTCTTGTTGGTATTTCTGGGTTTTTAAATTGAATTTATCTGGGTTTTTAAACAGATTTTTTTTCGATTTTTACTTGATTTAAATCGATTTTAATTCGAATTTAAATCAGATTTTCGAAAGTTTTTAATTCATTGGTTTTCCAGTTTTTAAATCAGATTTTCGAAAGTTTGTGGGTACATGCATGATTTCTGGGTTTTTTTCGCATTTTTTTTAGTTTTAATAATTTGTGGGTTTTTTCGCAATTTTTTTTTAATTTTAATATTTTTCTAGGTTTGCTTGGTCTATAATCTCTAACAATTTCTGTTTTTTTTTCTGGGTTTTCTTTTTCTGGGTTCTTTTCTGGGTTCTCTTTTATGGGTTTTTGTTTATTTTCTGGGTTTGGTTTATTTTCTGGGTTTTGTTTAATTTCTGGGTTTATGGCTTTTTTTTTTTTTTTTTCCGCAGCTTATTTATTTTTTTGTTTTAATTGATGCAGGTATATCGATTTAGATCTTAGATCGAAGAATCAAGACGCAAGAATATTGATTTAGATGTTGTATGGGGTTTGTTTGATTTTATTGTTGTAATTTTTTTTTATTTATATTGTAATTTTTTTTTGATTTATATGTTGTAATTGTTAGATTAAATTGTAATTTTGATGTCCGTAATTGTGATCGAAAACTCATCATTAATAAAATTATGATGTTGCGTTTCTAATTGTTTGATTATTATTTTTTTTTTTTTTTTTTGCATTTGTTGGAGGAAAAAAGAGTACTCATTAATGGAATCAGCTCAGTATCCACCGTTTTATATTTCAAGTGAATAAAACACACACAAAAAAAAAAAAAAAAAATTACTCTAATGGCCACCGGTTCAGCCATGCAACCGGTGGCAATTACCTGCCATCCCTCCAAAAAAAAAAGGCGGCAAAGGTAAATTGCCACCGGTTAACCGGTGGCCAAATTAATTAATACCACCGGTTAACCGGTGGCAATTAATTAATTTGCCACCGGTTTTGAACCGGTGGCCTTTTGTCCTAGGTTTTGCCACCCCCCCACTGGCCACCGGTTCAAAACCGGTGGCAAAGGGGGGTTTTGAACCGGTGGCCAACCCCTTTTTTCGCCTAGTGATTGATCTTTTGATATAGAAATCATGCTTAGATTATTTTGTTGATTCTTAGTATCATGTTAGGATGTCTTTATGATTCCTAGTATCATGTTTACGATTAACTAATATTTCTGATATTACTATGATGCTTCCTATTTCTTTCTTTATATCATGTTAGTATCATGCTAGGAATAAAGATTTAATCTTTATTGTTTAGTGACATGCTAGGGTTTGTTATTAATCTTGTTAGTATCATGCCTAGGATCTTGCTAATATTTTTATTGCTTTGAGATTGAGAATATTATTATTATGATGATGATTGTTATTATGTTGCTTGATATTATATTTATTCATTGTTATTGCTTGATCACACCTTTTATGCATGTTTAAAGGGAATTTGTACTTGTAATCACGCTTAATAAGATAATAAATAATCTTGTTTAGGCTAATATGGTTATAATTCAAGTGATCGCCAATAATATTTTGGTTTGTGCATTAATATTCAACCAACATAGATTAAATATGCTTAGGGTTAATATATTGATTGTATGTTAGTCAGAAAGCGCACATGAATACGAGAAGAATAAAGTAGAGGCCTTTTTAGGGCAAGTTCAATCTCTTTTAGGTTGGATTTGTACCTTCATCCCCGAACTTGCAGTCATGGTTCTAGACCTATTGGAGTTAACGGTCTCCTGGATCGTTAATGGGTGTAACCTTCACCCTGTGAACGGTTTACAAGTTCCTAAAACTTGTTGGCGACTCTTTTTCTCTAGCTTCCTTCCCTTTGGACGCCACCATGCTTAAGTGTATGATCATAGTGGGGCTCAAGTGTGGGATGCTTGAAATATTCCCTACAGCGCTCATCTCAATGAGTCGCGCTAGTCTGGTGCGCGCAACTCACAAGGTTGTGCATACCTCTAGTGATGCGCTTGCGGAAGATTTAGAATTTCATAAAAATATAAAATCGAATCTTACCATAATACCGCGCGAAAGACATTTAGTTGCGCTGCTCGGCCTAGCAGCGCATCTAAATCACTTGCGCAAGGCTGTCGCGCACAACCCATTCAGATGCGCGGGAAACCTGCTGCGGCAGAATACGTGAAACCCTAAATGCATCTATTCCCTATAAATAGAGGTTTAATACGAGGTTGAAACAGACAGAAATTAACCTAAAACTCTGGCAGAAACTTTGTGAACTTGTGTACTCGTAACCCTCTTGTCCTAAACACTCACCCCCCCCTCAATACTTGTTACTACGGTGGAGGTTCCCGAACAAGAAGGGTCCATAAGTGTTCTAAACGAAGATCTAACATGGAGAAGTGGTAATTTCCCGAGCACTTAAATCAATCACCTTTGTTTTCTTGTTTAAATAATCTTTAATTAATTAATTAGTGTTGTTTGATCATTTTAAACGAACTTTTAATTAATTAAATCCACATAGTATCTTGTGTTAAATAAAGAATAGAATTGAATAATTAATTGTTGATTGATCACCTAAGTTAAGGCGAATCTTGTTTATTTTTTTGTTCTTTTCACGAATATTGATTAAATAAGAATAACGACCTTTGCAATGTAATTCCTACGTGATTGATGCTTGTAAATAAAATCAACTAACTTAGTTTTAGGTATCACGTTGCATGTATTGTTTGATGATGAAATTGTGGAAAAAGAAGAGATAGTAGAGGCCGTACTAGGGCTAGGACAGCGATTCCCCCTTAAAGGGAACATTATTTTAGTACCTTCGCTCCGAACTCATTTCTGGTACACGTAGACCAATTTGGGCATGGGTAAACTTACGATTTATGCTAAATATCCCTTGAACTCTACTTGGGAGAAAGGCATGAACGAGGTTTATGAGTTTTCCTAAAACAGATTGGCGACTCCTACTTGTTTCTTACAAAAAAAGCGTAATGATAGAATCAATTTTAATTCAAGGTCCCCCAAACAGTCAGGAATTCAAATCCTAATACACCCTAACAAGTGTAAATTCCTAGGATTTGAAAGGGCCATGGGCATTTAGGAAGAAGGATCCCCTACGATGGGCACACCCTCCTTATAGTGGCGACTCCACTTGGGATTTAGAGATTACAAGATTAGTTTTTAGTTATGGTCCAAGGCTTTCAACACTAGGTTGCCTATGGGTTGTAACGGGAATTAATTTGGATAATCTCTAGTTAGAGAGCGAGACATGAACGCATAATATCTTCCTTTTTCACAAAAGTGAAAATCAAACAAGCAACATTGCATCATGCATAAATCATAGCACACTATAACCTTTGGGGATTGGCTCATTGACTAGGGGTTTCCAACACTAGGCTTCTATCCCGAAATCAATAACAATCATCCCTCCCATATCACCAACAAAATGTTGGGAGGGCTATGTCATGAGTCAACACATTGAGTGATGGATTTGTGCATCGTTCCTTAAGATATGGTACCTTTGGACACCCAATCTTTTGACCTTAGAAAGGCATTATGTGAATCTAGGCTTATGGTATGCTTATGTGATTGTATGACTATATACGACGTGTTTAGGATATCTTTTTTTGTTTGTTTAGGTTCCCAATTGCAAAGTTGTCCCTTCGTAATCTTGAGTCGCATTCGAAGGGTATCATAAAAAAAACGTCAAAAAAATCGTTAAAAAAAAAGAGAAAGAAAACACTGCTCGTTAAAAAAAAAATTGTACGAGCAGGTGGCGCGCGCAACTCATGAAGTTGCACAACCACGACCAGCGCAAGAGCCAGGGATGCGCGCGCCTTCCGTGTGCAACCTGGTTACTTGAGCGCGCCTACTGTTTAGAGGTACTTTTGATTTCTCAAATAACAATTGACTCGTACAAACAATATCATTATTAATGAATTGTTTAAAGGTGATGTTATCCATTCGAATGCATCTTACATCTTTTTCTTCTTTTTGTCTTTTAAACAAGCGTATCTATTTCCTTAACCTTTCGTACTTCCTTTAGGGTCGGTTTCCAAGCTTGGGAACGAAGACTCCCGGGCACTCGCATTCTACGTTTACCATCAAATAATTCACCCCTTTCAAACCATCTTCCCTCAACAACTCAGTCTAGTCCAACAACGATGTCAACCATAGAGCAACTCCAAGAAGAGATTGTTCTCTTGAGAGAGGAAAAAGCTCAAAAGGCCGAGGAGAGAAGAATTAAGAAACTAGAAAAAGCTGAAAAGAAAAATGCCGAAGCTTTGGCTTTGCAGCAAAAGATGGATGAACTATCCATAAAAGAGAAGTCGTTAGAGAAGCTTGTTCTTCGTTCCATAATGGGGAACAAGTACTTTGATGCAGAAAAGTTTGCTCCTTTTACAGGACTCACTTTACCAAAAAAGTTCGTAGCTACGGACTTGCCAATATTCAAGGCGACCAATAATCCAAAAAAACCATTTAATGAGTTTTACTGGCACCATGGCTTTAAAGGGAGTTGATCCTAAGCTTTATGCTTCGACTTTCCTTTTATCTCTAGACCCAGCCGCGAGAGAGTGGTACTATGGGCTAGATGCTATGTTTAAAACATCATGGGAAGATGTAGGGTTTTGGCTTTCATCACCAAATATGAGAGTAACGTAGAGTTCAAGTCGACTTTACGTGAACTTGAAATGCTTAAGCAAGGCGACGATGAAGGTTTCCTTGCTTTCTATGGTAGGTGGCGAGAAAAGGTGGCCCACCTTGCCCAAAGGCCACCTGAACTCGAGCTAGTAAAAAAAGTTCATTGACAATTGTCATGAAAAGTATAACAAACATCTACGCTACCTTGGTTTAGACACTTTTCAAAAGGTCTATTTTGTGACTACTAGGATTGAAGATGATCTTGCTAAAGAAAAGGCAAGTAAATCTCATAATCATCAACCTAAGAACAATTACAAAAAGGGGAATGATAACACTTCATCCTCTATTGATATATTTTCGACTTCCACACAATGTAATAGTATTATGCATTTTCATTATAATGACCCTCAGAAAAGATGGACAAGAGAAAGAAGATTTACACAATTTCCTATGAGCTATAAAGAGTTGCTAGAAAAATTAAACGAATTAGAACTTGTAGCTATTTTGTTCTTCACCATGTTTAATGAGTAGTTAATTAGTTAGGAGTTGGGTGAAGACCTAACCAAGCCATGGGTTGATTGATGTTGTGCTTGCATGTTCATTTTGGATTGATGATTGATTGTTAAATAATTGGCTAATTGCATGTGTAATTGGATGGCCACTTATTGCTCATGTATTCATTTCTACGCTTGCATTGAAAGATGAGGTCTAGTTGTGAGTCTTTTCTTGTATGATTATGCTATATTCCTCTTGATTGCGGTTCCTCGTTTGGATGATGTAGTAGTCTTAGTTGCGGTAATTAGGTGAGAAATCCCTATTACTTGTGCCTTAATGCGATCTTGGACCGATCTAAAGATAAACCCGAGTTATTAGTCTACTTCCCATTGTTAATCCTTGGTTGGCCTATCTTGTTAGTTGAGTTTGGTTTAGGAATGCTTAGTGTTGTGGCTTTGAAAGAAGTGAAACTTTTCTTGTATGATTAGACCGAATGTCTATCTTGATTACAGTTCCTCGTTTGGATGATGTAGTAGTCTTAATTGGGATAATTAGGTGAGAAATCCCAATTATTTGTGCCTTAGTACTATTTTGAATTGATCGAAAGATAAACCCGAGTTAGTAGTCTACTTCCCATTGTTAAGACTTGGTTGGCCTATCTTGCTAGTTGAGTTTGGTTTAGGAATGCTTAGTGTGGTGGCTTCGAAAGAAGGCAATGTTGAGTGCCCTTTTTATCACCCAATTTGTGTTCATGTTTGCCTATTTTTTTGATTCATTGGTTTGGTTGGTGTCAATTCCCATTTCCTCCCTAGTGTTTGTCTCCATAGTAGTTATTTAATCAAAACCCCCAATTTGTGACCGAACTAGATTACAACCGTTTCATACTCTCGGTGTACTCATACTTATTACCTGTAGATACGATCCTTTACTTGCCCTAGACTTGTCTTAGGTTAGTTTAGGTAGAAATAATGTTTGGTTTGAGGGTGATTATCCAACGACCGATTTATTCCTCTACCAATATGTATTTTAGTAACGATACCAACAACTAGTGTTATACTAATATACGTTAATTTTCAAGTAACTATTTTATCTCTAACATTCCTCAAGGAGTTAATGCAACTTAATAATCTGATCTTAACACTTTTCTCTATTCACTTGTATTATAATGACATGTTTGACCACTTAATATCTTTCAGTTTCATTATGCACTAGTGTAAATTATAAAAATCTAATATTTGGAACAGTACACATTAAAACGATTCTAACAAGATTTTATGTTAATAATTTTTTAAAATTTTTGTTTGTTTTTTTTATGTTGATAAGCAATGTTGAATAACATCTTTTAAGTACTTTTTTTAATTTTTTTATATTTTTTTATGTTGGTAAGCAATGTTGAATAACATCTGTTATCACTATTAATATACTTGTATTAACCTTGACCATAATTTTTTAAATAACATAGTAGAAAATATATTTTATCATGAAATATGGTTTTTAAATAATGTAGTAGAAAATATATTTTATCATGAAATATGTTATTAAATATGATAAAATATATTATTTTGGGATAGATGGAGTATAGTTTTTGTTATTGTGAGATTACAAATATTGGCGGTCAAATGACATTTTGAAAACTATGCAAATGAAAATAAAAGACATATTATAGACAAACGAAGTAATAGTTTGTCTATATATATATGGGAGGGATTCGGTGAGAATTGGTCCACATATGAGAATACTACTTATATGAGAACTGATCTAAAATTTAGAACATACGAGTAAAAATTTAGAACATGTTTTTGGGAAATCCTAAGTAATTCTAAAGAACATAGGAATTCTCTAATGAATGCTCTAACGGCTTTGTCCTTAAGTACGGACACAACTCCACAGGATCTCGTTAGCTTGCTTACTAGCGAGAAATCCAACAAGTCAATCACCTTTACTAGTGATGATTTGCCCTCAAAATACACAACCCACAAAAATGCATTATACCTAACTGTGGGGTGCAACGGAAACAACATCCCTCTTACTTTAGTTGACAATGGGTCTGTCGTAAACGTATGCCCATTTGAGACTACTGATTGTGTCTCCCCAAAAACCAAACCTAGAGATGAATATCTTTCACGTCATTTGATTATCGAACAAATTGAAATGTGAAAAGTCTCGTGATGTGGTCGTTTATTTTAAATAAAAATACTTCTTTTTGTATTCAAAAATATTTCTTTTCTTACTCCATTTATGGAAAATTTCTAGCCCATTTAAGTTTTGTCCATGATGAGGGTCCAATAATATAGTATTTGGTTTGGGCTTGAAAATACCTTTCCAACGATATATTATAAGCCCAATTCCGATGAATAATGAGGAAGTTATGGCCAAATTACTGAATTAGGCTTGAAATGGTTTTATATGGGCCAATGATCAAGTGGAGGGCCCATTAATTGATATTCCTAAAATCATTAGGATTGATTTTAATCTTCTAGAATAATCTAGAAGGTTATTTTGAATTCTAGTGGGATTAGGATTAATAATTATATTTTAGAAAATAAAGAATTTTATAAAACAAGTGTTTTAAAAAGAATAAAATCTGATTTTAAAAGATAAGTACGAACATTTATTAGTCTAATTTAACTAGATTAAGGACTCTGTACGGCTTAGAGTTAACGCGTGAACCATCGCGAAACGACAGAGTTATCGCGTCGCGATGGAGTTTAATTCGATCTTTTTCTTATCATTTTGGGACCTTTTTCCTTATAAATAGGGTCGTATTTCCCCCTTTTTATTCATCAAAAATTCTAATTCTCTTCTTTCTCTTAAGCAATAGCTTGTTCTTTCTCCCTCTTTCTAGCCTAGCCTTTTTACAAACACAATACCGCATTCACGAGTTCTAGACACACCTAGCCAAGTTCGAGTTGCCTTCGCCCTAGACGTGAAAGGTTGACAATTTCTGAAGAAAGAGATACGAGGCAACAAAGTAAGTTGTTTTATTGCACTATATCTTTAGAAAGCATGTTTATATTATTTTAATTCCTAGTATCATGTTAGGATTTGTTTATTGCTTTCTGGTATCATGTTTAAGTTGCTTCCTATTTCTTCTATCATATTAGTATCATGTTAGGGCTAAAGCTTTGATCTTTAATGTTTAGTGACATGCTAGGATTTGTTATTAATCTTATTAGTATCATGCGTACGATCTTGCTAATGTTATTATTATGCTTTGAGATTATTATTATGATGATGATTTGTTAATATTCAATATGTTGCTTGATATTATTATTGTTATTTCTTGATTATGCCCTCTCTTGCAGGATTAAAGGGAATTTGTACTTGTAATCACGCTTAATAAGATAATTAATAATTTTATTTAGGCTAATGTGATTTTTAATTCAAGTGATCGCCAATAATAGATTTGTTTGTGCATTAAAATTCAACCAACTATATTAAACAGGTTTAGGATTAATATATTGATTGTATGTTAGTCAGAAAGCGCACATGAATATGAGAAGAATAAAGTAGAGACCTATTTTTAGGGCAGGTTCAATCTCTTTTAGGTTGGATTTGTACCTTCATCCCCTCATATCCAGTCATGGTTCCAGACCACCATGGACTCAGCGATCTCATGGATCGTGAAGGGGTGTAACCATCACCCTGTGAACGGTTTACAAGTTCCTAAAACTTGTTTGCGACTCTTTTGCTCAAGCTTCCTTCCCTTTGAACGCCACCATACTTAAGTGTATGATCACAGTGGGGCTCAAGTGTTGGATGCTTGAAATATTCCCTACAGTTTTTGACGACTTCATTGGGGAGGATTTCTATTTTAATTCCTAAAATTTATTTTGGCATAATTTAGAATAAGTGGACGAGACTCGAAAAGTTCTAAGTATTCATGTGTGTAATTTTGATTAACATTATTGGCATAAGCATAAAAAAAGGTCCGTATTGGAAAGACTAGCTGTAATGCATCCAAAACATAGGATTTTTAAACGTAGGGAATTTGGGAAATATCTTTCATAACTACAATTGAAATAACTCTACGAGAAATTGGAAAATTCTATGAGCAAAGATAGCTGTTGAGGCATGTAGGAACTAACGCTGAGAAAACAGTGCCCATCGCAGTGCAATGGCTCTGTCGCGACGCGATAAGGCTATCGTCTCACGATGGTCCCTGTTGTCTCGCGCCATGTTCTTCCAATACCGAGCAAGAAATCTGCGTTCTTGTTTCGACTAGTTCTAGTACTATTTGCTCGATTTTACTTCCTGATTGAGTTTTTCCCACTTTTCTGAACTCATATGTGTTCTACATATGGCCATAACCCTCTGGGAATTCACGCTCCATCTACCCAATCGAACGCTCATTGCAACGAAGGGTACATCCGAGTTTGTGAATTCACCAAACCATGGATGCAAGTTTAACTTGCGGGGTCCCATCCATACACGCCAACCCTTCCAAAGGTAAGGCTTCCGCACGATGCATCCGGACTCATAACCATGGAACCTCTTTGACTAACCCTTATCCTTGAACTTTAGAGAACTAGAGCCATGGTTAGATTGCAAACTCATTGCATCATATCGTGCTTACTTGACTACTTGTGCATCTTTGCTTGTGCATATTTACGCTAATCGTTTGTTTGAGTTGTGTATGAGTTTAAATAAACAAACTAATGACTATATAAGACTTTGCTTGATTAATTAATTAATTAATATGGATAATTAAAATCTAATAAATTGATTAATCTAACCTAGTACGACTTTAGGATTTTCCCTTTAAAGGTAAAACACTAGAAACAGGCCCAGACCGACGCATCGTAATGACGCGAACGTTTGACTTGTGGCATGACACGAAAGTGTCTGTCGCGACGCGATGTCATTGTCGCGCCGCGATGGTCACTGGCATTTAGCGACAGTTCCTTTTCTTCGGCGACGGTCCAGCTTTCTGCCTGAGTCTTCACGCTGAGTCTAATTAACCAATTTATTGACAACATAAGTTGTACTTAGTCTTTGTTTGAGTCTAGTCACATAGTCGAGTCCCATGGTCATGACACGAGTCTTGAACATATTACTAACACTCACAAGTATTCACACACTTTGTATATACTCTTTTCACACCATGACCATATCTTAGGTCCATGCATGAGTCGCTCTTTTCGTCATTTGAGTTGGGGTCCACTCTATTCCTAATTTTTCCATATCTCTCCATCTACATCATGTTTCCACGCTCCACATGCTTTCTCCATACATGTCATTCCTCCCATTCTTCCATGATCTCTTCCCATCTATGCATGTTGAATTGAGTTTGAGTCAAATATTTAATAATAAACATCCATAACTTCCCTTTCCACAGCACTTGGTTAAGGAAGGAAGGGCATTTAATCAAAGACAACACTTTCATTCAAGTATACTATTTGATAAACCGATTCGACAAAAGAGAAAAGCTAAGAAGAAAATGGCAACTCAGGAAGAAGTCAATGAACTTAGGCAAAAACTTGCTAGTTTAACTGAGATGATCAAGACTATTGCTCTTCAAGTCAATGACCCTGCAAAACAACAACAGAAGGAGCGAATGGAGGAAAGCTTGAGCAAGCTCTCCAATGACTATAAGTTCTAGGGGATTAGCTCACAAGGGGTCTTAGTTGACAAAGAACTTATTCCATAGAAATTCAATGCCAATGACATCCCTAGATTCAAGCCAACTGACAATCCTTACTTCCACTTAAGAGCTTTTGAAACAATAATGAATATTAAAGGGATTGATAGGAAGGTTTTCCATTCACTGTTTTCATTATCTTTAGAAACCGTTTGTCAACAATGGTTATTTTCCCTTGAAAAAGAGAAAACCTCTTCTTGGGATGTGTAAGGAATATTTCAAGCATCCCACACTTGAGCCCCACTGTGATCAAACACTTAAGTATGGTGGCGTCCAAAGGGAAGGAAGCTAGAGTAAAAGAGTTGCCAACAAGTTTTAGGAACTTGTAAACTGTTCATAAGGTGAAGGTTACACCTCTTCATGATCCATGAGATCGCTAACTCCATAGTGGTCTGGAACCATGAATGGATATTCGGAGATGAAGATACAAATCCAACCTAAAAGAAATTGATCCTGCCCTAAAAATAGGCCTTTACTTTATTCTTCTCATATTCATGTGCGCTTTCTGACTAACATACAATCAATCTATTAACCCTAAGCATATTTAATCTATGTTGGTTGAATATTAATGCACAAACAAAACTATTATTGGCGATCACTTGAATTATAATCATATTAACCTAAACGAGATTATTAATAATCTTATTAAGCGTGATTACAAGTACAAATTTCCTTTAAACTTGCAAGAAAGGACGTGATCAAGCAATAACAATAAATATATCAAGCAACATGATAATATTAACAATCATCATAATAATAATCTCAATAAAGCATAGAAATATATTAGCAAGATCCTAGGCATGATACTAACAAGATTAATAACAAATCCTAACATGTCACTAAACAATAAAAATCAAATCTTTAGCCCTAAAAGCATCCTAACATGATACTAGGAATTAATATAATATAAAGAACATGATTTCTAAAGATATAGAGCGATTAAAAAAACTTACTTTGTTGCCTCGTACCTCTTTCTAATAACAAAATACACACGTTAGTAACTTCAAGGAAAATATTAAATCAAACAATTAATTTAAATAATTGAAATAGGGATTTGGGACCAAACCCTCAGAAATTATCAACCTTTCACGTCTAGGGAGAAGGCAACTTCGAGCTTGGCTAAGTGTGTAGAACTCATGAATGCGGTATTTTTATTTGAAAAAGGGAGGCTTAGAAAGAGGGAGAAAGAATAAGCTTCTAACTTGAGAGAGAAGAGAAATAAGATTAATAATGATCGTTGATGAATAAAAACGGGGAAATACGACCCTACTTATAGAGAAAATAGCTCGGAAACGATCAGAAAAAGACCGAATCCTATTAGGAATAAAACTACCTCTGTGAAAATCACGCATTTTCTAAAAACCTGTACAGAATCCTTAATCTAATTAAATTCGATCAACAACGTCCGTACTTATCTTTGAAAATCAAATTTAATCTCTTTAAAAACACTTGTTTTAATCCAAATAGAATTCTTATTTTCATAAAAGATATAATTATTATTCCTAATCCTATTAGAACTCAAAACAACCTTCTAGATTATTCTAGAAGATTAAAATCAATCCTAATAATTTTAGGAATATTAATTAATGGACCCTCCACTAGATCATTGGGCTATAAAACCATTTTAGGCCCAATTTAGTATTTTGGCCATAACTTCCTCACTATTCATCGGAATTGGGTTTAGAATATATCGTTGGAAAAGTCTTTTCAAACCCCATCCAACTGCATTACTATTGGACCCTTATCATGGACCAAACTAAATTGGACTGGACATTTTCATAAATAAAGTTCATTTTCGAAAACAGAAAGAAGAGTTATTTTTAATAAAAACAACCGCATTACAAGACTTTTCACACTTTCACTTCGTTCGAATAATCAAATGACGCGAAAGGTACTCAACACTGGGTTTGGTTTTGGGGAGACACAATTAGGTGTCTACAGGATGCCATAATAAACTCTTTCATAGATAGATACAAGTGTAACGTTCAGGTTGAAACTGACCATAGAGAACTTGAAATGTTGAAGCAAAAGGAGAACGAAGGATTTACTTCTTACTTCAACAAGTGGAGGGAGACTTCCGCTAAGATGGTTGAAGTCCCTACTAAAAAGAGTTTGTAAGGATGTTCATCAAGAACCTCCAAGAGAAGTATTCGAAACATTTGAAATACCAACACAACTTGAATACTTTCAAGGCTGTCTATGACATAGGTATTGAAATCGAGGACGACCTTGCAAAACAAAAAGCTACTAACAATAGTAACAACAGTGGCTGGAAAGGAAAGAAGAACGACAATCCTTCTTCTTTCGAAAACACCTACTCTAGTAACAATGTTAGTACCTTTGACCTCAATGAAGTCTTAGCCATGGATAATCAAGGACCCAAAAAGCAACTAAGGAAAGAGTTCACCCCTACTGGGATGAGCTATGATATCGCTTTCGATCGACTCCATGCCAAGGGACTCATTACTCCCATTGGACCTATTCAAGATCCCGCACCTGAAAAGACGTTGCCTAATTGGAACCAAGACGCACACTGCAAGTACCATCAAGGTAGGGGTCATACTACTGAGAGCTGTTGGAAGCTAAAAGAGGTCATCCAATATTTGATTGATAACAACAAGCTTCCTATACCTCTAGCTGGTAAGAAGACCGAGTGATGATAAAGCACAAGACACAAGGCGGGCTTCAACGACAAAATGTCATGACCTCTTTATTCTTTTTTATTCCTCCTTTCCCCAATAAGTCTAGCATAGGCACCTTTTGTTTTCCTAAGATTTATTTTGTAGATTTTTTCTTTTTCCCTTTTAATAAAATGAGCATTTATTTCTTTGCATATGATCATTGCATTGCAGTCACAAAAAAAAAAAAAAAAAAAAAAAAAAAAAAAAAAAAATCCACGTCGGACTAAGCACAAGGTATACAAATGATTTGAGGCACCCCTTGTAGCCATATCATATCATCTTCACCCTTCACATATAAATCCTTTCTTGATAAAACACTTTGAGCCTCGTCTCACGATAAACCTTTCTTTCTTCAACCCACATCTACCTAACATTGGGACGGGATGGTGTGCAATTTATAAAGCCAAAAAGCTTGAGTGATTTTACAAAAATAAAAAAATTAAAAAAAAAAAGCAAAAAATAGCAATAAAAGTGTACAAAAGGGCAAGTGTTCCAATGTCATTGATATGAACATCTCTCTGATATGAACACGTCTCATATTGCGTCTGTTATTTAGTGCTCGGTACCGTGCCTGAGAAACATGAATGCCAAGTGAGTGATACACTGCATGATCGGGATTGCCTACACTTACCAAAATAAAAAAATGCAAAAGCAAAAAAGAGAGAGCGAAAATATAAACAAAAGAGAGTAAAAGTAAAAAAAAAATTAAAAAAAAAATAAAAAAAACCTCAAGCATACAAATGCAAAGGTTTAAATGCAAGGTTGCACACCTTGGGGGCTTATTTAGGGTCTTGAGCCTTTATCTCCTTCTTCTTCAACCTTTAGCCTAACCACGTGACAACCCTTAAAAGACCTCTTTGAAATTTATACAGACTTGTGCGAGGTTCGGCTAGAGCTACGTTCGACCTGATTCCTAACGGATATGTAGGCAACCTTACACTGAGGTGCGGCGTAATAAAAATGCATTCAGATTCATATTTATATTCACACATGATCATATCAAAGGATCTCCAATGCTCATCCCTATCCATTTAGAGCTAGACTTGGGGGCTTGATCCTTACATCATTAGCCTACCCAGCCTAAGAGTCACCATTATTTGACTCTTTTCAATATATTTCCACACCCTTAGCCTTTGCAGCTTAGACGTAGTGTCAATTTCACACACATCACAGATACATGACCAAATAAACTTTCCTTTAGGAACCCATGGTCATGAAATCTTAACACGATGTTGAAGCATGCCTTGTCATATCAAGATCACTCATTGCATTACAAAGTATGAAGAGCTTAGCCTCCGTGCCTAAGTTACCTAAATACTTTCATCATCGAGTCAACAATTGAGATAGCCTAGGATGTTACAATCCTTGCACCATGAGATATAATATCAGCACATACACTTGATTAAGCTCATTCAACATGCACCCTCAAACACTTCACTTCTTCCTTTTCACGTCTTTCTTTTTCGAGAGAAAGTCGGTACCCTCCACAAAAGTGACGGAAAATTTTTGCTTTTCTGCATTTTGGGTCAAGCACATCACAATACAATGCACACACGAGTCATGTACATTAAGTCATGTCGTGTCATATCACATCGGGTGGAGTCTTGCACCTTGAGTCATGCTGAGTTGTATGTGTCAAAACACATTAAGTCGAGTTTACACAATGGGTTGAATAGCACCAAGCCTTAGGTTAACCCTAAGAAAAACATGAGCAAAGTCCTATAGTCCAAAATATAGATGCAGGTACACTAAGTCCAAAGCTGAACGAGCAAAAGAAGCTCTGACTTGGATTCAAGCGCATTGCAAAATAAACAACGCAGCACGATGCACCTTGGCGCAGCACGATGCACCTTGGCGCAGCATGAAGCTTCCTGACGCAGCACGAAACACCCTGACGCAGCGCGATATACCTTTTGTTGCGCAATAGACCTGTCGCTGTGCGATGGCTCTGATTTTCCCATGTCAGCCTTCGACGGTCTCACAATTTGAATTGGTTAGCCTGTGACTAATCCATTTGAGCCTTTTGATGAGCATTTGAGCAACTGATAGATATTTGATTGGTAATCGGCCCGATTACAGTTTTGATTAATGATCGGCCTGATGACGATCATACTTTGATTACATATTGAATGAACACTTTGATTAGTAGTCAGCGCGATACCAACTTGATTGATGATCGGCCAGATGACGATCAAATGAAGTAGATTGAAAATTGATTAGTGATTAGGATGATCATAAAGAATTCTTAGGATGGAAGATTTCAACAAAATTAATTTGAAGACTTTAAGAAACTTAGATATGATTCTTAAGATAAACTTTCCAAAGATGGAAAGGTCAATTACTTCTAAGAGTAAAGACAAGAAAATATGAAGACTCAAAAGGAGGCTCTAAGATTAAAGGGTCTCATGCTTTGATTTGAGAAGAGCGGTTTGAGATAAAGCGGTCTTAGATAGCTTTCGCTAAGATTATGGAAGTTATCACTTGATTTGAGAAGATAGCACGAGATCGGTGATCTTCTGGGCTTTCGCTAAGATTGTGGGGGTTGTCACCTAGATTTGAGAAGATAGCACAAGATGGGCGATCTTCGATAGCTTTCGCTAAGATTGTGGAAGTTGTCACTTGATTTGAGAAGATAGCACGAGATGGGCGATCTTCGACGGCTTTCGCTAAGATTGTGGGGGTTCTCACTTGATTTGAGAGGATAGCACGAGATGGACAATCTTCGACGATGTTCGCTATGATTGTGGAAGTTGTCACCCAGATTTGAGAAGAACGGTTCATGATGAGGTGGTCTTCGACGACATTCTCTATGATTGTGAAGGTTGTCACCTTGATTCAAGAAAATAGCTCGTGATCTAGAATATTTCGACGATCTTCCCTAAGGTGTGGAAGATTGTCACAACAAAACTAAATATGGCTACAAGCAGCAGTCTTCGACGTTGTCCCAAGGTATAGAGGAGATTGTCTATAACAACGAGGTACTGCCATGGCAAGGTACTGATATGTCTATTTTATATAGTATTTTACCCCCGTCCCTTGGTCTTAATTAGTAGTGATTTTGGCTCTTTAGAGCCACTTTTATTACTAATATGTGTTTTCTAGTGTTTTCGTAATTTTGGTTGAGTTTTATAGGGAATTGCACTCTTTGAGAATTTTTCCGGGATTTTATGAAGCGACTACGAGCATTGGAGGAGCACGGCCATCTTTCGTAGCCCAAGATCGGTTAGAGTCATCGAACCGGTGATTAAGGGCTTGACTTATGAGAAGATGAGGCATTGGACCGAATGATTAAATCCCCAAGGAGGATATTTGGTTTAGGCCGAGTTACAAGCCTAAACAAGGAGTTCAAGTAGCCCGAAGTGTCACCGCCCGGTGCAAGGGTCTCTGCCCGAAGGCGCGCCCGATCAGGCGGTGCCTCGCCCGATCGGCCGCGTGTTTCTGAGGAGAAGTTTAAGCGTTGTTTAAGTTGTTTTAACTTAGGATTTTTGAGCTTAGTAAAGATACGCTTTTGTTAAGCGAGTTTAGTATTCTTTTCTCCCTTCCCTTACTCTCTCTCTCTTTTCTCTCTCTAACTTTTCTCTCTCTCTCCTCTTAAACTCTAGTATTATTTTCTCTCTCTACAACTCTTTGTTTAATTCCATCTCTTGTTTCCTTCAACTTTGGTAACGATTTCTTCTCCTTTAATCTCAGTTATTTATTCTCTCTCTTTCATCATGACTTATTTAATTGCTTTGTTTAGTTTATATTTAATTATGTGTGAGTAGTTTTCTTTCTAGGGTTATGGGGATCCATAAATAATATGAAGGGGTAATTTATTATTGTTAATTGTCAATGCTTGATTAATTTCCTATTGATTGATTTAATGTTATGCGGTTAGATTTGGCCAGATTTAATTCGTATGAGTTTAGCAATATTGAGTCGAGATTCGAGAGATGAGAATTGATGTTTGGGCTTAGTTTCAATAGGCAGACTAATTTATAAATGGTTAGGTCGAGATTCGAGAGATGAGATTTAATACCGGTAAATTAACTCTGTGATTGTAATACGTAGTGAAAGCCTGTTATGATCTGATTAATTGATGTATTGATGATTGATTGTTATGTTTTACCCTGGAATATTATTTATTGGTGAACCTATGCCCTAGGTCTTTTATCCTTTGATTTCTCCCTACTCATATTCTTCATAGTATAGTTCCTTTAATTAACAACTTTTGGTTACTTAATAATTTAGATTATAATAATTAATTAGGAATAGAAAGACTCATTTCCCTGTGGATTCGACCCTACTTCCCTATCTATTATTAGTTAGTGGTTTTGGGAATTACTTTTAATTAGGTGATACGACTTTAGCCTGTCAGGTACTGCCACAACCCTGAAGATAGCTACAAGCAGCGGCCTTCGACGGTGTTCCCGAGGTAATGTGGAAGATTGTCACGAACAGATGAAGATAGTGAGGCAACTTTTACCTTCAGATGACGTTCACGAGGCACTGTGGAATTCGTCACAATAAATACAACAAAATGCGGTTACTCTAGTGACGTGTGCTCGCGGTGCAAGATACGCGTTTCTAACTCTTTTATCTGTTTAAACTAACGCTAGTTTGCACGTATCAACATTACAAGAATGATTTAGGATCACAGATAGTTCTGAATCATTCTCCATCCCTATCGCTACTTTGACTTTTGTTTTCGAAACTTACGTTTCTCCAAACTCAGTCAAAGTAGGGGCTTCTGTAGACACCTGATTGTGTCTCCCTAAAAATCAAACCCATTGATGAATAACTTTCACGTCATTTAATTATCGAACAAAGTGAAATGTGAAAAGTCTTGTGATGTGGTAGTTTTAAATAAAAATACTTCTTTCTGTATTCAAAAATATTTCTTTTCTTACTCTATTTATGGAAAATGTCCAGCCAATTTTAGTTTGATCCATGATAAGGGTCCAATAATAGTGTAGTTGGGTTGGGCTCGAAAATACCTTTCCAACGATATATTATAAGCCCAATTCCGATGAATAATGAGGAAGTTATGGCCAAAATACTAAATTGGGATTGAAATGGTTTTATATGGCCCAATGATTAAGTGGAGGGCCCATTAATTAATATTCCTAAAATCATTAGGATTGATTTTAATCCTCTAGAATAATCTAGAAGGTTATTTTGAATTCTAGTGGGATTAGGATTAATAATTATATCTTTTAGAAAATAAAGAATTTAATAAAACAAGTGTTTTTAAAAGAATTAAATCTGATTTTAAAAGATAAGTACGGACGTTAATTAGTCTAATTTAATTAGATTAAGGACTCTGTACGGCTTTGAGTTAACACGTGAACCATCACGAAACGATAGAGCCATCCCATCGCGATGGAGCTGTCGCGCCGCGATGGGAGCAGTTTTACTTCGAATCAAATTCGATCTTTTTTTATCGTTTCGGGACCTTTTTCCTTATAAATAGGGTCGTATTTCCCCGTTTCTATTCATCAACAATCATCAACAATTCTAATTCTCTTATCTCTCTTAAGCATAGCTTGTTCTTTCTCCCTCTTTCTAGCCTAGCCTTTTTACAAACGCAATACCGCATTCACGAGTTCTAGACACACCTAGCCAAGTTTGAAGTTGCCTTCGCCCTAGACGTGAAAGGTTGACAATTTCTGAGGAAAGAGATACGAGACAACAAAGTAAGCTGTTTTATTACTCTATATCTTTAGAAAGTATGTTTATATTATTTTAATTCCTAGTATCAGGTTAGGATGTTTTTTATTGCTTTCTAGTATCATGTTTAAGTTGCTTCCTATTTCTTCTATCATGTTAGTATCATGTTAGGACTAAATATTTGATCTTTAATGTTTAGTGACATGCTTGGATTTGTTATTAATCTTATTAGTATCATGCGTAGGATATTGCTAATGTTATTATTATGCTTTGAGATTATTATTATGATTATGATTTGTTAATATTCGATATGTTGCTTGATATTATTATTGTTATTGCTCGATCACGCCCTCTCTTGCAAGATTAAAGGGAATTTGTACTTGTAATCACGCTTAATAAGATAATTAATAATTTTATTTAGGCTAATGTGATTTTTATTTCAAGTGATCGCCAACAATAGATTTGTTTGTGCATTAAAATTCAACCAACTAGATTAAACAGGTTTAGGATTAATATATTGATTGTATGTTAATCAAAAAGCGCACATGAATATGAGAAGAATAAAGTAAAGGCCTATTTTTAGGGCAGGTTCAATCTCTTTTAGGTTGGATTTGTACCTTCATCCCCGAATATCCAGTCATGGTTCCAGACCACCATGGAATTAGCGATCTCATGGATCGTGAAGGGGTGTAACCTTCACCCTGTGAACGGTTTACAAGTTCCTAAAACTTGTTGGCGACTCTTTTGTTCTACCTTCCTTCCCTTTTGACGCCACCATACTTAAGTGTATGATCACAGTGGGGCTCAAGTGTGGGATGCTTGAAATATTCCCTACACCATTACGACCTGCGAAATACTTAGGCCTTAATCCAGAAAAGACTTTCAATTAACAACACAAAGCATTAGGGCCTATGACAATTCAAGGAGATCGGTGTGTGGAACTGTCAAGCTACCATTTACCGCAGGCCCAATACAAAAGATGGTTGAATTTCATGTTATGGACATTAAACCTACATTCAACCTTCTTCTTGGACGTCCTTGGATAAATGAGCTTGGAGCAATACCATCCTCGCTCCATCAAATGATTAGGTTAAACTATCAAGGTCTTCCTATGTCTATACATGCTTCTCCTCTTAAAATAGCAATAAACGATCAATTACTTCTTGAAATAAACCACGATAATGATGAAGAGGACATGTGGGGATTCGCCGCGGAGACAATTTGCACACTGGAAATTGAGGAAAGCCTGGATGAACCATTCAAGCTTGATCGATATTCCACCCCAATAGTAAACAACACCTTGTTCAAGAGTAGTTACTTTCCTGGGATGCCTTTGGGAATAGGAATAAAGAAATCTCTTTTACTTCCTATCCCAAAGAAAAGCTTTTCTTTTGGATTGGGAAATAAGCCAACCAAAGAAGAACTCGAGTCTCACGATGCTAAGATCAAATCATGTAGAGACAATATTAAGAAAGGGATAATCTCTTTACTCCCATCCTACAATTAAACCCTCAACAGTCAATTAATTAGGGAAGGAGAATATTACCCATGCTATGACTTTCCAGAATCATTAGTTCTAAAAGGTACCAAGAAGCCTGGATTCGAAATATTCCACGATTGCTACTTCTTGAATGACGATTTCAGAATCGTTCAATCAAAACGCCCAATTCCAGGGTGCTATGATAGGCAAGCATTTAACTTGCTGTTTGGACTAGAGCAAAACCATGTTGCTACAATGACTAATCAAAATGCCATCCAAGTTGAATCTTTTGACCCATCCTTGTTGATCACCCCTTTCAATGAAACTTTCTAGCATGGGTGGAGGAAGACTTTCAAGTGGATTAGCCATAAAGGTGACAAGCTGGAGAACACCATAGGCAAAGGGGAGATGTTTGAAGAATCTGATGATGAGTCCAGTCTAGATTTTAAGGAAGCTGAAAATTTAGGCCTTGTGGCCATTAGTGAGTCTTTATTTTCTAGTTTTAAGGATGAGGATCCCAAAAAGGATTCTCCTCTTGATGTACTTTCTTTTTATTTCAATAATATGAGCTCTATTTCCGAGTATATGCCTTCTCTTGAATCTTTTGAATGCTATAATAATCAATCTAATGAAGATGATAACATTAACAAACTGGTTGAATTAATGAATGAACGAGAACAAAAGAATCTTGTAATTGAAGAAACTAAAACAATTAATATAGGAACTAATGAAAACAAAAAGGAAGTCAAAATTGGCTTAACCTTGAATCCGGAAGAGTTATCGATCCTCATATCGACGCTCAATCACTTGGTCATACAAGGACATGCCTGGAATAGATAGGGAAATTGCGGAACATACCATTCCCTTGAACCCTACCTCTAAACCAGTAAAACAAAAACTTCGACGAATGAAACTTAACGTCGCTTTGAAAATAAAAGAAGAAGTACAAAAGCAATTAGACGCAGGTTTTATTCGCATATGTAATTACCCAGAATGGGTAGCAAACACTGTCCTAGTCCCTAAAAAGGATGGACGAGTTCGCATGTGTGTCAACTTTAGGAACCTCAACAAGGCTAGCCCTAAAGACGATTTTCCTCTACCACAAATCGACATATTGGTAGATAACATGGCTGAACATGCAATGTTATCCTTTATGGATGGATACCCAGGTTACAACCAAATCCTAATGGCAAAAGAAGACGAAGAAAAGACATGCTTTATTACTCAAGTATATGTGGATGACAGGATTGTGAAGTCCAAACATAGAATGGGACACATAAAAGCATATAAAATGTGATTGAATCCACAAAAATGCGCCTTCGGAGTGACTTCTGGCATGTTACTCGGATACGTAGTTAGCACACATGGCATTGAGATCAATCCCTCTAAAATAAAGGCAATTGTTAATATGCCTCCCCTCAAACAGAAAAAGAAATTAGGGGATTCCTTGGCAAACTACAATACATTAGTCGATTTATTAATAACTTGACGATGACTTGTGAGCCAATATTTAAAAAATTGAAAAAAGAGGAAAAACATGAATGGGACGATCAATGCCAAGAGGCCTTTGGAAAATCAAAGATTATCTCAAAAGTCCACCAGTTTTAGCACCACCAGTACCCAAACTACCTCTTAGCCTATACATCACCGTCACAGAAACAGCCACATGAGCCATGTTAGCACAAGAGGTAGAAAAAGTCGAGCGTGCAATATATTATATACGCAAAAAATTCATCCAATATGAAACCAAATATAGCACCTTGGAAAATACAAGTTTAGCATTAGTGTGGGAAACTAAAAAACTACGACATTATATGCTACCCCACACCACTCATGTGATTTCACAACAAAATCCGATAGAGTATTTGTTTGATCAACCACCCATACAAGGAAGAATATCCAAATGGTTGGTAATGTTAGCCGAATTAGAACTAAAATATATTCCTGAAAAATCAATAAAAGGAAAAGTAATATCGAATTTTTTGGCTCAACATCCTATTCAAACAAGTCATGCAGAAACTACTCATCTTTTGGATGAAGAGATTCTCATGACACAAAATGACGATTGGGTAATGTAGTTCGACGGTGCATCCAATCAAAAAGGATGTGGTGTGGGAGTGTTACTCATAAATCCAAAGGGAGCACATACTCCAATCTCTGTCAAACTAGACTTTGAGGTTACTAATGATGCCGCGGAATGTGAAGTGTGCATTATTGGACTAGAAGCAGCAGCTAGCATAGGTGTGAAAAAATTAGAGGTATATGGAGATTCCAGGTTGATAATATATCATATACTGAAAAAATAGAAAATTAAGAACTCCACAATGATATTATACCAAGCACACCTAGAGCAACTCATCGAGCATTTTGATTATATTGATTTCAAATACCTCCCAAGGGATGAGAATCAATTTGCCGATGCACTATCAAAATTAGCCTCAATGATCAACATTCCAGATCACTTAAATATGATGCCATTGTGCGTTGATAAAAGAGACGAACCAGCTTATTGCAACGCAATAGAGGAAATAAATGACATCGAAGGAGAAAGTCCTTGGTATGATCATATCCTCCAATACATTACTCATGCCACATATTCTGCAAATACTTCATCGAAAGACCAACGAGCTTTAAGAACACTCATAGCCCAATATGGTTTATTAAATGGTCAATT
This sequence comes from Chenopodium album, assembly GCF_948465745.1. Lineage (NCBI taxonomy): Eukaryota > Viridiplantae > Streptophyta > Magnoliopsida > Caryophyllales > Amaranthaceae > Chenopodium > Chenopodium album. Next base: position 34,798,716 of record NC_137847.1, read on the forward strand.
ATTCAAAAAAGGACCCAATGGTCAAAGCTTATTATGTATAGACCACCCGGAATCCACACGCCTTATGGAGAATACTCACAAAGGTGTTTGTGGACCTCACATGAATGGAAAAATTCTTGCTAAAATGATCTCTCGACAAGGGTGCTTTTGGTCCACAATGGAACATGATTGCATACAATACGTCAACGTTAAGAAATGTCCAGAGTGCCAAATGTTTGCTAATCTACAACATCTTTCACCATCCGAACTATATAACCTCACTTCTCCTTGGCCTTTCTCGACTTGGGGAATTGACATAATTGGAAAAGTTTCTCCAACATGAGCAGGAGGACACGAGTACGTACTAGTAGCCATCGATTACTTTACTAAGTGGATCGAGGCCGCTTCTTACGTTAATATCACTTCTAAACATGTCGTAAAGTTTCTCGAACGAAACATATTTTTTAGATATGGAGTTCCACATGAACTAATTAGTGACCAGGGATCTCAATTCAAAGCAGAAGTTGAGACCCTCTTGGCTCGTTATAAAGTAAAACATCATCACTCGTCTCCATATAGGCCCCAAATGAACGGAGCAGTAGAATCGGCAAATAAAAACATAACAGTCATTATTAAGAAAATGACAGAAAACTATAAGGACTAGCCGAACAAACTACACTTCGCCCTATGAGGTTATAGAACATCCATACGAACATCAATAGGAGTAACTCTATACTCCTTAGTTTTCAGCGTGGACGTAGTTCAACCAGTTGAACTGAACTAGAAATACCATCCCTACGCATCGTACTCGAAAGTAAGCTACCGGAAGCTGAATGGGTACAAGCAAGGTATGAAGAGCTTTCATTCCTCGATGAGCGACGATTAAAAGCTTTGCATCATGTACAAGTCTACCAACGACGCATCGCGCGACACTTTAACAAAAGGGTACGACCTCGTAATATTAAAGAAGGTGACTTTGTATTAAAATAGGTTAGGGGTCCACCAACCGAACCAAGAGGGAAATTCAAACCTAATTGGATAGGACCGTACCGCGTAATTGAAATTCTATCAGGAGGAGCCGTTCGATTAATAGATATTGGTGGCGATGAAATCCGTCAATTAATAAGCATTGATAAACTTAAAAATTATTATATATAAAAATCCGGATAAACTCGTTCATTCATAATTAATAATCATGTCTATTAACATTTAATTAAAGATTCTAAGTGTTATGCACTTTACCGAATCACACGGTAAAGCTCATAACACTTGAGGGGGAGAATTAAAAAAATAATAGTATACCGTTCAAAGTGTTCAAATTTTTTCGAACATCACGAAAAAAACTCTTCACACTTGGGGGGGTAATAATGATTTTTAAAAAGAAAGATTTAAACACTCGTAGCACAGGTGTCGCGCGCAACTAGATCAGTTGCGCGCGGATGTCACGCGCAACAAAATCAGTTGTGCGCGATAGGCACGCACAACCTTGAACGTTGCGCGCGCCACCTGATGACGAACTATGAACCTAGAATTTTACACTTGAATAAAATTTTGATTTTTACAAGCGATAAAATAAGGGCGGTTTTTTTTTTAAAACATTATGAAACAACAAAATTAAACCTTGATTTAAGTTATTAAACAAAGTTTAATTAATTTTTCTTTTAATTTCTACAAGTAGGATTAAAGAAAAATTACAATATATATATATCTTTTTTGCAAAGAACTACGCGAAAACCTGATTTCGTAATACGAATAAGTAGGCAATCTTTATGATTTGGTCATATAAAAAAAAATAATAAGAAGAGTTCATTTTTATTCCAATCAAAATTCAAAAGACATTATAGAACTAGATAATAAGTAATTAAAAAAAACAAAAATCATAGTAGTAATTACACTTTATTCAAAAAAAATTATTTAAACTACTAATATTGTGTAACACTCTAAGGTTTTACTATGTCTTCAATCGTCACAGTTGACAGAGGAGTAGTTTCCGTACTTTCGACAACCTTAGAGCTTTCCCCTTGGCCTTCTTTTTGACCCAAACATTATTCTTCAACTTAGGAATAGGGGCCTTTTCAATTCTCTTTCCCTTGTCGTATTTGTTGGAGCCTTCTTGTGAGGATTTGGTGAAGGTTCCTTAATCTTCACGCCTTGTTGCGCGGGTTTAGGAGGAGGCTTTCTTTTGGGTTCCCTTGAACGAGCCTTAGGTGATGAGGACAAGTCTAACTTTCTTCTCACTCCTTTGTTTTTGCCATTAGGAGGAGTAGTAGTGGCCGAATGCATTGAAGGCTTGGGTGAATTGCGAGCCGAAGCGGCTTGATTTTGCGATCGAGCCTTATTTAACTCTCCTTTGTCCATCACGTTCATCCAAGCCTTGTAAAAGGAAGATAGTACTATGCTCGCCGTGGGATTTTGCATCACCCACTTCAAAAGACTAGACCAATATTCCATCCAACGGGGAATTCGTTCAAATTTAAATTTCACATCCTTAGGGGCATCACAATCCTGTGGGGGAATAATTTGTTTCATCCCATACTGTCTCATCACCCTGCAAGGAAAGATATAAGTAGTGCTAGAGAGGCCTAAAAGCCTAATGTAGGGACAATTAAAACTATTCCCAACCATACTATTTATGTTCCACCAAGGAATCACAAAGCGTATGTTAGGAACCCCAAGACAGAAAAAAGACGTCCATTCTTCCTCATTCTTATGTTTGTAGAGAATGCGACAACCAGGGAATGTTCTCACTCCGTTGGCCTCAAGATTTTGTGGTTGATCAACGATTCGCAAACGCTACATGAGCCAAATCTGAAGAAAAAAAAAGAAAAGGAAAATTAATTTGCGACATTACACCAGCAGGTGGTGCGCGCATGACAATCAGTCACGCGCACCACCCGAGCGCATCTCAGAAGATTGCGGTAGTTAGACCAGCACAACTTTTAAGATTGCGTTGATGTATGACAAAAGAAAAATCGTACGTGTAATAGGAGTGGACTTCCCGTGATACCGTTCTCGTTAGTTTCCTCTAAGGCGATTCAAGCACATAACAGTTTCCGCCAGAGCTAAGAGAGCGGGTGAATGACACCCCTCTATTTGCTCCACTATGAACACTATAAAATAATCTCCGTATTCTTTAACTGTCCTAAGTAAACAATTGACAACAAGACAAAAACATATTAGTCAAGTTGTCACGAGGAGCAACGAAGTGTTCAATAAATTGAATTAAATTTATGCCTTCTTCTGTCCCAATTTTGGCCATATCATTGTCATTCAAGCCAAAAAAATCGTTGAAAAACAGGTTTGGAATCTGACAAGGTAAAGGCATATGTCACGGGGAGAGTATTTTCAGGGAAGCCTAGTAGAGCTTCAAACTCCCCAAGTAATGGGACAATTTCATCCCCTTTAAAGAGGAAAAGATGGTGGTTCGAGTCCCAATGATTAACTGCAGCATGGATAAAATCAAAATTTATATTAAGTTGCATATAGCTTAATAGGGGGTCAAGGTGGTATATTTTAAAAGCTAATTTATCCTCGGTTGAAAGGGAAGTGACCCATTGTTCCAAACGTTGCTCAAAGGTTTTTACCATTGTTCAAAAAGAAAAAAGAGAACGAGTAGAAAAGAGAGAAATAATTTTCTTGATAATATTACTAGCGAATGAATGTGAGATGATCAAAAGCCTACACGAAACCACGTTTAAATAGACCCAAACGGGGTAATTTTTTTGACAATTTTCGCCCAAAGGGAAGTTCACCCACAGGTGGCGCGCGCATCTCACTAGTTGCGCGCGCCAACCGCGTGTAACCAATTTACATGCGCACGGCAGCCGTGCGCAACCCATCCAGTTGCGCACCCCCTGTTTTGTCGCGACATGTTGGTTGGTTTATTTCCGTATTTCGGACTATCAAATAACGGAATGTCAACGAAATCTTATGACTAATCCATACGCTTGCCTTTGTTAGTTTTGTTTCCCTTCTTCATCCTTTTTATTTTATTTTTTTCTTTTTCTTTTCTTTTTTTTCCTAACTTCCTTTTTTCTTTTTTCTTATAAGTTCTTTTTTTTATTATTTTATTTTTCCTTTTACCTTTTTTCTTTCCCCTTTGGTTTTCTTTTCCTTTTTTTCCTTTCCTTTTCTTTTTTGGTTCTTTTTTCGAGGCTGAGTAAGTCGGGAACCCTTTCCCTCCCTTGGAAATTTTTTCTTTTTCACTTATTAACACTTATGGAAAAAATATGACAGATACAAAATATGTGTCATATGTACAACAATAAAAATAAAAAAAATGTGTATATGTACATTTTCCATAAGCAAAAAATATATATATATATATATAAAAGAGGAAGTCAGGATGCTCGGCGACTCTCGGAAGGCTGTTGTACATCCTGCAAAATCCAAAACAAAGATTAATACACGAAATGTGTAATAACTTTGAACAAAAAAAAAGATGGCAAACAAACTTACCTGATCATCCGATGATCATGGCATGACAAAGCCACGAGGACTCTCCGATAAGCAGCTTGGAAAGCACGCATATTCCTCACCATGCCTTTCACGGTCTCCCGCGGAACCTGTTCCAAAAAGTAAATATAAAGGACAGTTATAAAACAAATGTATATGATATATATAAAAAAAAAAAAGAAATATACATGTACAGAATAAACATACCGACTCAACTGTCTCCGGTACGAACGATATGTCCTCATCCTCCACCGCTAGAAGAATCTCACAAATTACCGATCCAAAAGCATCGGTATACGTGATCTCCGCCGTGGGAGGCACCCAACCACCCAGCTCGACTCGCTGAAAATATGATAACAGGAGTCAAGGTTCCGAAAAATAAACAAAGAAAAAATATTAACCGGAACAAAAGCTGGAAAAGAAGCTAGCCTGGATGTGACGAACGTCAGGTAAGATGCACCGGCATCACCAGCTGCTCTGCTGGATAACCAAGGATCGCCTGAGCTCGATCCTCGGTAAACAGAGGTCCAGACGCAGCATCCGGATCAGAGGATCCGCAGGAACCAAAGGCTCCTCAGACGAAGACTGCCAGAAACGCGCTCACCTAAGAACCAAGCGTCCATCCTCTGGAGCACAGGAAGTCCTTGATAAAGGGCCTAGAAACGGTAGCGAACCATACCTGCCCGGATAGCCTCAGGGACCCTAACGATCAAACTCCAAGGACGGAGGTCGATCTACAAAACACAACCACATAAGAAAATCATTCAAAAAATATGCGTACATATGAACATGTGTGTTGTCAAAATACTCACCGACCCACGAGTCGCCGAAAGAATCCTCCAGCGAAAGTCGCCGGCTGAAGTCGCTCGTTTCTTCCTAATCATGACCAGACGATGGCCAATAGGAAAACGAGCCTCCCCAAGTATCCTGTGGGCTAGAAAAGGCAGGTACGAGTACCCCCAAGCCTAAAGAAAAAGAATACGATTAATCAAAAGCCGAAATGATGATGAAAAAATACAAAAAATTAAGATACGCACCTCGAGGATACGACCATGCCACGAAATGGAGATCCGAGGCACATCAGCAGCTGTCGCGGAATCCATCACCCGGGTCTCCTTGCCCATAGCTATAAGCACACGGGCATACGACACCTCCGCCCAGCTCAAGTTACCCACTTACCCCAAATCACTAAGGAAATGAGTAATCCGATAGCGAAACGTTCTCCCCGATCACTTAGAATAGTGACGGAAAGAACATGGGCAATGTAAATCCGAGCCAGCTGCTCAGGTGTACACTGCCGATCAACCTCATTAACCGACAGCTCGTCGGCAAGAACCGAGTACGGACAAGACTGCGCATACACATGAAGGGCCGCCGCAAGACGGTCCCCCACAAGATCATGCAGCCTCTCGTCTGACCCCTTCACGACCTCCATAACCACAGGCTCACCTCCAAAAGAAAAACCTGTGATCATAGAAAAGTCGAAAGGGGTAACCGTCATCTCTCCCCATGGGAAATGAAAAGTGTTGGTGGAATCCCACCAAAACTCCAACAACCCACGAAGGAAAGCCGACGATGCAGGCTGACTTGATAGGTCCCGAAGTGCCGCCAGCTAGAGGCTGATCCCCGAAAGCTCCACCACCTCATTTACCACGTCGTGTAAACTCTCGAAGCGGCCTCTCAAGTCACTCAAGCCGTACAAACGCATGCTAGGCTCGCTCTAAAAAGAAACATGAGAAAAAATACGGTTATGGCTTTTCAAAAAGAAAGAAATGATGATATAAAACAAAACGGAGACGCAAAAGAACTCACTATGCTGCACCAACTCCGAATCGAAACGTGATGGTCTAGGTCCCACTTAAGGACCTGAGGGTCCTAGTTGGGAGGAGCTTCCCAGACCACATCCTCATGGCGACGTCGATCAGCTCCGACGCGTCGCTGCTAAACCTCCTTACGAGGACGTGTCACCCTTTTTCGAGGGCGAACTGCCTCGTCAGGTCCGGGTCCTCCTAAGTCCTCCTCAGCGTCGACGAATGAAGGGGAATCCATGCTATAACGGATAAAAGTCCTTATTAGTTTTTTTTTCCCTAAAAAGACTAGTATACGTGTTCTAGACTCATTTTGGCAGCATAACGGCTGCCAAAAGGGAAAAACGCGAAAATCGAATGCCACCCATGCTTGGGGGCTACGATACCTGTAGTGAAACTCAGTAAATGGGGGCTTTTAACACCCACGAAAGCCATCCTATACCAGTTTTAACTAAAGTATTCTAGAGATTATATTTCTAAATCTCAAAGAACCAACTATCTTTAGACGAATAATAATAACATAAGCATAATTATCGTCTACCAAACAATCTTAAGGTTCGAACATGGCAAAAACAAGCTAAACTATATACTTCGCGCCATTTTTCGGATTCAAAATTTTTGAAACATGATTCATGAAAGTTATTGTAGTTCTAATGCTATAATTCACTTCATAATCAACAAGTTACAAAATGAGCAAGCAAAACAACAAAATTCGAGCCAAAATTCGAAGAAATATGCCAATAACGAACTTAAACAAAGAAATGCTCATACAAGGTTCAATACTCAATCATTTTTCATGAAATTTGTTGCAAATCACTCCTTAAACATAGCATGACAACATGGAACAAACAATTTCAAGAATTATGGAGTAAATCGAAAACCCCCAAATTCAAAATTGGGGTTTTGCGGTTCGAAAATTCCCCAATTCAGCCAAAAAATAGAACAAAACTAGTAAAAACTTATATTGGATTATGGAAAATATGAATAGGGGCGAGATCGACTTCCTTTAGCTTCAAAAAACAAAAAATTTCGAGCTTTTTAGAGAGAAAGAAACGAAAATGGCGAAGGAAGGAGAGAGAGAGAGCGAAACGAAAAATCGCGCTCAGCGACTTTCTTTTTGCTGATTTAAATGTCGTGCGCAACTCAATCAGTTGCGCGTGACAGCCCAACGCAACTCAGAACGATGTGCGCTCCTGGCCAGCGCGACCCACTGAGTTGCGCGCGGATACTGTTCACTAATAGACCGGTACTCTGATTTTGATCCGTTTGATTTATTTATAACTATTTTTGCTCGTTATTAGACGTAATGGCGCGCAAATTATTGAAATCTTTTATTTGCATTGCATCTTGTAGTTTATTTTCTTCTTTGATAGTTTTTTTACATCATCCTACATGCACGCCGTGTTTTGTGCCTGCCCTAAGCATACATTTTGGACGTTTTCGTGAGCGTGTCTTAAGACATTCTGTAGTGGTGCTTTATGTAAAAGCTCTCATAGACAGGTTTGTCATTTTACTGTACTGACTTTAGAAATGTCACGTTCTTTTCTTTCTTTTTGGCGTTGTAGGCGCCGTTTGAAGTGCGCCTACGTTAAGCATGTGTGAATATGCTTGACACTTATAGGAAGTGGAATATTGACGTATACGATTAGGGACAAATAAAGTAGGGAGCCGCCAACAAGTTTTTAAGGAACTTGTAAACCGTTCACGGATCATAAATGGCAACCACGAATAAAGGGACAACGATAGGCAACAACGATTGACCCGTGAAGGTTACACCCCATTCATAATCCATGAGATTACTAACTCCATATGATTCGAAACCATGAAAGGAGGATCGGGGATGATGGTACGAAGTGAGTCATGGAGTCACATTCGCCCGTATTGGCCTCTACTCGATTCTTATAGTGAAAAGTGATCCCTGCGATCTCAAAGGCATACAAACAAAAATTCAATTCACTCCAAACTATTATTATGCTAAATTGGTTTAATATTAATGCAACATATAATTCTAAAATATTCGTGATCACTTGATTAAACAACAAGATTAAAAAGGAAACTAAACCCGGTTGTCCAAATTATCTTATTAGGCATGATTTTCAATTACATATTCCCTTTAAACATGCAATATAGTGATCAGAAAATATAATAGAATAAACATTAATATTGGAAGCAATTCAACAATAATCCAACAATTAATATATGACAAACATGATAAAAATCGTTAGAAAAATAATAGAAATAAAAGGAACATGATTCCTTACTTTGTTTTTGTTTGCTTGCAACTATAAAACAATAAACGAAGTAGTAACTTCAAGAAAAATCAATAAAACAATAATTAAAATTAAATTAAATAGAGTTGATTTGGGGCTAAACCCTCAAACAGTTCTACCTTTCACGCCTTGGTTTAAGGATGGAACCTCGGGTAAAGTACGGACACCTTGCAGTGCTTAAAGGAAGTATTTTGGAAGAATAGGGTAAGCTAGTGTTTAGGCTAGAGCATAGAAGAGAGAAAAGAGAATTAATTGATGCCCCGAACTGCAGAAATGAGGGGGGCATTTATAGGGAAAATGAGTAGAGGGAAAACACGGAACCCTAAAATGATAAAACCCTAAATTTGGGTGCCATGACACGTCAGCGGTTTTCCGCGACACGACAAAATCTTTCGTGACACGGGATAATGTACCGTGACGCAGGAAATATCTGCCTAAAATGATAAAACGCGTGTAGGTACGAACGCGGAGAAAACGCGGAAGATTCTCATGTCACAGCATGTGTACCGGGACACGGCAAAATATGCCATGACGTGGCAAATTCCACCGTGGCACGGAACGTGATGCCGTGACACAGTAGACTTTTTTCCATTTTTGCGTCTAAATTCATTTTAACCTAATTACGCTCAGCATTTTTAAGTGTCGTTTCACAATTTCGGGCTATTTAGCTATAGGTTTATTATTCATTAATTGGGCTAGATTAATAAATAATATGAAATGAATAAAAAAAAGTTCGGGCCAAAATATAAATTGGATTATGCTTTAACTAAACATTAGGACTGATCCATTGACTATTTTGTGAACTGAGTTTGATTTAACATGGATTTTAAGCACTCCTGGGATTAAATACTCAACCCGACCAATAATGGTGGTGAAAGATTGTTCATCATCGGTTTGGTTTCGGGGAGACATTTTTAGGTGTCTCCAGGCGTCCACAGCAAAAAGGATAGCGTTAACATACAGCGAACATTGTATGCCATAGGTGTTGCGTAAAATTTCACCTCTTCCCAGCAACGTGATCTACCTCTCGTAACTAAAACGGTAGAGTTTCTGTCTTTCTGTAGGCGTTAGCTAAAACGAGTCGACTGGCGCGCCGAACCAATCGAGAACAGACACTTCTCGACTGGAAGCAAATACGGTAGTTAGTGAGCTTACTGGCTTACCGGACAGTTAGGGTGTCCATCCACCCCCTGTATAAAGAGCGACGTGCGATGTCGCATCTATTTAGGCACGTGCCCTCGGTCCTTAGACACGTGTTTTCATCTTGTGGACAAAACTGCTGAGAGAGTTGTCGATTTTTTTCTCTCTCACTGGATTTGGATATATGCCTCTAGTCCTGAGACATGTATTTCTATCTTGTGGACACCGAATACTGCATTTTGACAAGCGAGTGTCAAGAACTTTATTCACGTGTTAGGCTACGAATGTCGAAACACCTTTCTTTTTATCATCTTTTTAACTTGTTAAAATCAAACTAAAGTTTCAATGACATATCGAGGGACTTTAGATCAAAGATGCCATAATTGAGAGGATATCATCCTCTTTACTCTTTTTAAATCGATATCTTCTCATGATAGACATCACCCAGGACAGCCTTTACTTATAAAAGCGGTCTACATTTGCAAAGGATCAATCTAGATTCTTAAGCGCGTAACGACTAGAAAATACTTTTTTCTAGCCTTAATAGCTACTTGTCTTAAAACACTTAGCGAATCAAGGATCGTTTCGACATCCTTAACATTACTGAAAGATTCTCTGTTCTTAGGGAACTTCGCAGAATGAGTCTCGGATTTATTTCCTTGTCTACTTTGATCCTCGTCTATTCTAGACTCGATAAAAGTAGGGGCTAACTATAGACATCTACTTTTGGCCTCCTGTCCAAACAGGAAGTGCTATGACGATAAATAAAGCCATCTTTGTGTTGGATCAACATGAGAAATGCTTATGGACAACTAATTAAGTCACAAAAATGCAAAATAACTAGCTAAACCCAAAACAAAATGAATTAAGGTCCAAGTCAACTAAGCCCGATCATAATTAGGCTTAAGCCCGTGGTTAAAACCTAATTATGCCGGATTTAGAGGCGCCTAGGTTAAAAATCAATGCTGCCGCAGAGAAATCCGTGTGCAACTCAATGAGTCGCGCTGGTCTGGCGCGCACAACTCACAAGGTTGCGAGTGACACCCAGCGCAACCTCTAGTGATGCGCTTGCGGAAGATTCAGAATTTCATAAAAATATAAAATCGAATCTTACCATAATACCGCGCGCAAGACATTCAGTTGCGCTGCTCCTAGCAGCCATCTAAACCACTTGCGCTGGGTTGTCGCTCGCAACCCATTTAGGTGCGCGCGACACCTGTTGCGGCAGAATACGTGAAACCCTAAATACATCCATTCCTATAAATAGAGGTTTAATACAAGGCTGAAACAGACAAAAATTAACCTAAAACTCTGGCAGAAACTTTGTGAACTTGTGTACTCTTAACCCTCTTGTCCTAAACACTCACCCCCCCTTAATACTTGTTACTACGGTGGAGGTTCCTGAACAAGAAGGGGTCCATAAGTGTTCTAAATGAAGATCTAACAAGGAGAAGTGGTAAATTCCCGAGCACTTAAATCAATCACCTTTGTTTTCTTGTTTAAATAATCTTTAATTAATTAATTAGTGTTGTTTGATCATTTTAAACGAACTTTTAATTAATTAAATACACATAGTATCTTGTGTTAAATAAAGAATAGAATTGAATAATTAATTGTTGATTGATCACCTAAGTTAAGGCGAATCTTGTTTATTTTTTCGTTCTTTTCACGAATATTGATTAAATAAGAATAACAACCTTTGCAATGTAATTCCTACGTGATTGATGCTTGTAAATAAAATCAACTAACTTAGTTTTAGGTATCACGTTGCATGTATTGTTTGGTAATGAAATTGTGAAAAAAGAAGAGCTAGTAGAGGTCGTACTAGGGCTAGGATAGCGATTCCCCCCTAAAGGAAACGTTATTTTAGTACCCTTGCTCCCGAACTCATTTCTGGTACACGTAGACCAATTTGGGCATAGGTAAACTTACGATTTGTGCTAAATATCCCTTGAACTCTACTTGGGAGAAAGGCATGAACGAGGTTTATAAGTTTTTCTAAAACTCATTGGTGATTCCTACTTGTTTCTTACAAAAAAAGCGTAATGATAGAATCAATTCTAATTCAAGGTCCTCTAAACAGTCAGAAATTCAAATTCTAATACACCCTAACAAGTGTAAAGTTTTAGGCTTTTGAAGGGACATGGGCATTTAAGAAGAAGGATCTCCTACGATGGGCACACAATCCTTACACTAATATATGGTTTTCTTTATATTAAATACGTCAAGTACATGACATATAACTTGTCAAATGTGACAAACTAAGATTACTACTGTGTCAACTCAACTTGCCTATTGCAAAAGCGATATCAGATTTTGTACTAGTACTTGTTACCGCACACATCAAACAACCTAGCTATTACCCTTACATACTCAAGTTGTGAAATAGTATTTCCACCATTTGGTAGTAACTTTATATTTTGTACTTGTATTGAATCATCAAACTTTTGATGTCATTGTTTTGGGACTTGTTTCGTGCAAACCATACAAAAATATAAACAATTTGCAAACCTTGTGTTTTTAATCTCTTAATACTTTAATGTAGTTAGTCACATTGGCGGATCCAGCTATGGTCACGGTGAGTCACGTGACCTAGGGAAAAAATTATATATATATATATATATATATATATATATATATATATATATATATATATATATATATATATATATATATATATAAAAGCGCTAAGGTATATAGCAAAATGAAAGCATTTAATTACACACGTACATTGGTGGTTCATTGGTTTGTCGCTACTTCCAATAGATTCAGAAAGTGAAATTTATTACCAAAAACCCCCTTTCACTTTATATATAGGATTATTAGTATTTTCTATTTTTACTCTAGTTAGGGATCAGTGTGTGATTAGTTTTACCTTTTTTTCCTTAATCTATACTACGTCTAATTTTTAACACAATTATACTTTAATTAACCTAATCCTAACTATTTAGTGCGATCCATAACGGTAACATATATTCATTATATGAGCGATATTAATTAATTAATATCAGTAATTATTATTGAAATTGTGACTTAATTTTCAAAATGAAAGAAAAAAAAAGTGTGATATAACGACAAGTTTTTTAGTCCAAAATTCATCCTCCTCCATAAAATCACCCTCCTCCATCACAAAATCATCCTCCACAAATTAAAATTCACCTCTTACATCGATAGGTATGTAGTTAATGGATGACGGTGACGGTGATCCAGCACCCAATAAAATCCTGTATCTGCCACTGGCTAGCCATTGGTTCATCACTATTGGGCGGGGCCTCACCCAATACTTGGTCAATCTGAACTACCACTGCTACGACAATAGTGCTGAAATCATAAGCTATGCAAAGGTGGATGAAATCCCAAAATTTCGAGACTTAATATCCGAACCCCAATTCTATGGAATTGAGCCAATGTAATCAATTCTCTCTCCAACCAATTTTAATTCAACCCATTAAATGGCTGAGATTCAATTTCTACTATCTCAATGACGTCGTTTGGATCTATCCATGTTGTTCATGGTAGCAATCTCTTCGTTTGAGTGGTCTTTGAGTATAATTCAACCATTTTGACCGAATTTGTTGCTGTTGATTCTTTATTAGCAGTTGCCTCTCTGATGTTCAGACCTAATAAAGATTTTTTAATTATATTTGTCCATGATTTATGCTTGAATTAGTTAGATAATTGTTTGAGATTCTCGAATTTTTCAAAAAAAAAAAAAAAGTGCCCAAAAAAATCGATTTAGGGCTTTCTTGTATGATGTATAATTGTTGAAATTAATTGTCCCATGTGAATGTATGTTGAATTGTGAGCTTTTTGATAACAAATGCATGTATTTTAGTTGAGAATTGAGCATGTTATGTTATACCCATGAGCTTTGTACGAGACTTTCAATGGTGGTTCAACCATTATTGACCTTTTAATTATTTTATAAAATAAATTTTATTGTCTAACTTATATCATCTATAATGAGTTGAATGATATCATCTATAAGTTGGATGATATCCTTCATAAGTTGGATGATATCATCCATTGTCTAAATGATATCATGTATTATTTTCATTATATCCTCGAAATGATTGATGATTCATTGCCTAGATGATATCATTTATAGATTGGATGATATATATCCTCTAAAGGTTATATGATATCATTTGTAGGCTGGATGATATCTTCTATTAGTTTGTTGGATGATATCCTCTATTGGTTATATGATATTATCTATTGTATCTAGGATAATTCTCTATTGATTCTATTATACAAAGTATATGATATCATCTCATTTATAGATGATATCATTTGTTTGTTCAATGATATCCTCTATTGAAACTATAATATATTAATATTCTCTATTGGTTATATAATACTCTGTATCATTTACAAACTGAGATTGTTGTTTTAAGGCTTGACTCACCAAACTATTGGTGAGACTTCAATACCTTCTCTTGGTTCATATACATCACAAGTTTATGAAAACAAATAGTATGGTCAACATTTGTCCATAAGTTTTTTAGAAATTTTTGATTTTTAATTAAATTAAGTGTTAAGTTTAGAATTCTATTTGGATAGAATTTTAGGGTTTTTTTTTTTTTTTTTTGAAACCAGGATAAAATTGTTAGTTTAGAGTTTTATTTTCAATAAAATACCAATATTTCAGATGTACAAATTAAATTATAATTTTTTTAAAAAAAAATTATTAGATTATAATTCACAAAAATTATCATTTAAATTTATATTTATATCATAATTATTTTGGGAGCAAAGAAAGAAGTTAAAAAAAGTACAACATTCATTTATAATATATCCTAATCAATTTAAATACAAAACTTCACAATCTAATATTACTAGATGAAGCCCGTGCAATGTACGGTTTGTTTGAATTTTTTAAAATAATTTATATATATATATATATATATATATATATATATATATATATATATATATATATATATATATATATATATATATATATATATATATATATATATATATATATATATATATATATATATATATATATATATATATATATTTATGTGCTAAAATTTGTTATATATTTAAATAAAATTCTTAATATCAAAAGATAATATTTTACATTTAATTAATTTAAACTGGGAAATCTCATTAGCCAATTTTACTTAAATGTCATTTAAATTATTTAATTCTAAAAGAAATTAATAATCTCGTATTTAATTGGCTACCACTAAAATTTATTATCCTACATGGCTCGCTGAAAAAATTAAATCCTACGTGGCTCTCTAAAAACTCGGGAAAAAACTCCCCTATATATATATATATATATATATATATATATATATTAGATTTTATTACTTTATGTAGAACTATCAATCGGGTCGTCACTGGTCATTTTGGGTCGAGTCACTTCAGGCCACGGATCAAAATATGTTCATACTAGCACAAAGTTTCAAGTTCGGGTCAACTGAACTAGCTTAGAAATTTTTTTGATTTGCTTTATTTTTGGTTATTTTAAAAAAATTCTAATATTTCAAACTTACTTTGCTATTTTTTTTTTTTATTTTTTTTTTTTAAATCAAGCATTTTTACCAATATTATTATTAGTCATTATGCCTATTGCATAATTTAAAATCGTCACAAAATCACATCAATTCCTAACTAATTTTGTATCAATGATAAATTTTAAAACTTGGTATATAGATAAAAATTTTATGTTATAGAATTATTAACAACCCAACGGTTGTACGGGGCACCAAACTAGAAAAGGTCCCTATTTAAATCCCCATATAAAGGATAAAAGTCAAACTCCCGAAAAAATAAATGTCAAAAGTGTCAATAAAAAGTCATACGACATTAGATATTTAAAGCGGATTAAGTGAGATGTTTCTTTTTAAAAAAAAAAAAAAAATAAGAATGAAAAGAAAAAAGGTATAGGTCGTTGTTGGCTCCCCACAAGCATCTTATGATACTTTATGATCGATTTATGTTTACGTATCCAACTAATTCATCAATAAAAACATTAAAGCCATTACTAAAAATCAATAAAGACTTTCAGATACGCCAACAAAATTTAAAGTATGGTAACAAAAGACAATGAGGGTTGGATCTTGGATGGACAAGCAACATTGAGAGTTTCCTTGAGATGTTGGGGAAGAGCAGTCTTTTAGACCATAAGCTACATACAGAGGTACGCTGTAACCAGGGTTGCGAGAGGGACTGATATATTATCATCAATTTGCTCTGTTGTTGGAAGCGATTCAACAACTGTTGCTACGAAAGAAACTACTGCAACCCTTTGGGCTGTGAGATTCCAATCAAACTGGAAGTAACCCAGAACTGAAAAGTAGTAAAGCATCCTGAGGCATCAACAACAGATAGCTATGCATCAAAGCACTGGGGTCAAATACAAACTCACTCTGGCACATTAAAGTTTAATTTCAATTAATTTGAATCGTCAAGAAAGAAAGAGCAATTTTACCCCATAGATATCAAGAAACCACAGGTAAACATTGAAATGCTACCAGCCCAACTTTTTTTCTGGTTATAAGGTAACTTCAAATAACCGAATTTTCTTCCCATGATATCAGCAATTCCTGTGGCTCCCATAGTTAATAGAGAAAATTTTGCAGGGAATAAAAAAAGAAGCTGGAAGGTAAACTAAATAAAACAAATTATCAGCTCATCTGTAAGGAAATTTGAGGACTTTACCATCACCACCAGACATCATTGCCAACAACAACAGGCCAACTGGAGAATCACGCCAGAAGAAAATGGCAGATAAAGCTAGAATCAGAACATAGTATAATGGACCTCGTAGTAATTCCCTGCAATTTCGAGAAATAGCAAAATGTCACAGACACGCAATAGAGTCATCAAAAAAAATTTCTAAAGGATTTGAGAAACTTACTCAGCTTTGCCTTCTCGAGTAACAGATTTGATGAGACCTTCATCTGTTGCAAGTGAGAGTCCATTGACCACAAGTCTCAAACCATTTATAAATGGAGCAAGAGACGCAAAATACCGAGCTTCTGCTGAGGCACTATTCTAGAGTCACATTGATGAGTTTAAAGTTTTTTTTTTTTAAAAAAAAAAAAAAAAAAAAAGAAACCTCAATTTTCTAGATAAAGATGAAGAAGAAGTACCTGAAAATAGGCCAGGCAGCCACAAAAAGCAACCCAGAAATTATATGGACAAGCTTTCTGCTCAAATTCTGCTCCATAGACAAGGAACTAATTTAAGAATCAAATTGCCTTTGTGTTTTCCTATTAAAATTAGCAAATAAATGTACCACCTACTTTTTGTATGCACAGGACAAGTTCGCCATCAAATACCTAACTAAAGATCCTAGGCAGGTACAAGAGGCATGCTTCCCACAAACAAAACACAATTAAAGCTCAGCTTTAGGTTAAAAAGACTTACAAGGTAACACACAAGGCTTCCAATTAATTGCACATTAATAGATAACTTGGCCATACCATGTTCTAGAAAGACAAGACTACCAACAGCCAAAGGGATGTCAAAGCTATTAAGTTAACACATTGATAACTTCAAGCTTGTTTGCAGTTTACATCAACAAATTGACCAAATTATCATCAATCTTGTCTTGTGGGGCTATGAGAATGACAGACACAAAGGGAGAAAGATGAAATAATAGAGGCCAGGGTGAGATGGAATTGAATACCTTGTAATTCTAGAGGAAAATTAATGACACTTGAATCATCTGAACCATACAAAAAGTCTATAACACATCCATGATCTACATTGACAAGTATCTTTGATATAGGTACTAGAAATTAAGAACCACCAATCTTTCTCGGACCTACAGAATTTCGCCTCTCCTACACAGTTTCTGTACCATACAGTAGGAAGCTTGAGACGAACAACAAAATAAAGGTATCAATAGAATAGGATTTTGTATAACTTGTAGCGAGACTATAGTTAATAAGACACAAATGTTGTTATTTTTGTAAACGTCGGTTATTATCACATTCATCCAAGACACATCAGTTTGCTGTTTTCTTTTCCCCATATCTTTCGAATCCATCAAGCTGCAAAACCATCCTAAATTAAGAAAGAACTAACCACTTATTCCTGGAGTATCCACAATCACAAAGTTAAATTGTAATAGCCGCAGTGCCTTATATTATGCACAAGGGCAAAGAACCAAAATTGTTTTATCAGAACATTTTCCTTTAATGGAACTTCTGAAAAGTAAAAAAATCTAGTATACTAGTATCTTTGAAAGGACTGCAATACTGCAAGAACAATCAATGGAACTTTACCCTTTAGTAAATCGATATTCCAAAAGATTTTAACAAAAAGTTTCAGCATGAATTTATAAGGATGCTTGTCAAGGAAATTTTCTCCAATACATTACAATTATGCCAACATACACATTCTTTGGGCGCCTTATATTTGAAGAAGGCGTGCCTAATATAGGCTAGGAAGTCATAGTTGTATGATTACAGGCAGTTGTTTCCATTAGACCTTGATCCAAAATGTAATATTATTACCCAAAGATAACCTAACATTAATGAAAAAACTATACGAATTACCATTTTTTTTTTTCTTGTATGTAACCAAAGCAAAATGGAAAACTACTACTCCTTTGTAAAATTTATCACTCAAGAGCTTTGCTCTGCTCATTAATCAACCAAAGAGAATCACATAATTAACACCCACTAAATATAAAATCATAATTATTCAAAAAAAAAAAAAAAAAAAGTTCCTAAGTTTGAATGTTCTGCACGTCTCTGATTTCTGAGCCAATATAACATACAACCCTCATTACAGAAGAATCCAAACCAAACCAAAACCCCAGTTTAAAATTGTAAATTAAAGAGCAATTAACTTGAAATTAAGAAAAAAAAAAGCATCTAAATAAACCTGAGAGATGATGTTGCGGTGAGTGAGATTATCAAAGACAGAAACAAGAGAGTAACCACCAGTGATTACAAAAACAGTAGCGTCAACATCCTGGAAAAGCGCAGCATCAGAAGAGAGTAACGCGCGCCTGGAAACTACTGTGGATGCTGCTGAATTATGCTTGAGTGTTGTTTTAGAGAAGGGGTAATGATGACGACGGAAATGGAAGAATGTGAGGTTAGAGTAGGAAGGACACGGTTGAGCCGTGCCGAAAGACCGTGAACAATGGTGGAGGGTGTTTAGTTTCAGATGTATCGCCATTGTTGCGCCTGGAGGCTGGAGTAGTAATGGAGGTCTTTGCTGTTCTTCCCAATAATTGAATTGCGTCTTATGTTTGATTAATTATGTTGCAATAAGGGGGTAAATGGGTAATGAACTAATGACCACATAATTTTAATTTGGTTAATGGCACTACGTAAGTTGTAACGGTCATTTGTACGAACTACGGAGTAAGGTCCCGTTCTCTTCGCCTTATTTTTGCTAAATTGAAATTATTTTTATTGAAACAAAATTATATTTGTTGAACTTAAATTATTTTTACTGAACTTAAATTAATTTTACTGAAATGAAATTATTTTTGCTGAACTGAAATTATTTTTACTGATTTTCTATTATAATTCTTCTCTAAGAAAACTGAATTTTACTGAACTGAACTTATTTTTACTGAACTGAAATTATTTTTACTGAACTGCAATTAGTTTTATAGAACTGAACTTATTTTTACTAAACTGAACTTATTTTTACTTAATATTATTTTTTTAAGGTGAAGAGAACATGGCCTAATTTATATGGAGTACTCCTTTAGTCTCTCTGTCCCTTTATTATAAGTCTATATTTTTTCATTATGTGAATAATAAATATTATAAATATGCTTTTAATAAAGAGACGAAACAATTGTACAAATCTTGATAGGTATTACCCAAAATTGGTGAGCAAGATCAAATTCAGGTTGAATTTGTTAAAAGTAGTTCATTAAGGAGTAGTGGAGTATTGTGTTTAAAGTCAGATTCCGAGGGGTTTTTTTTGTAAAAAAAGAAAATTATTTTTTAAAGGAAAATTAGAGGAATTATAGACAGTACTCTCTTCGTGTTTTATTAAGTGTTACACCTTGACCGACACATAATTTTAGGCAATTTAATTGACATAAATAAAACATGAGGTAAGTGGGATAGTTGGATTATTAAAAAATCAATAACTATATACTAAAAGATACAGCAGCAATGACACGTGTCATCTCTGGTATGTCCTTAGTATTTTTTTTTTTTTTTACAAATCGTTTTACATACTATCTCCGTTAATTATTATGTGCAACAAATTAATATTTTATGTCTCACAAATAATACCCCTTTGTTGCACATAATAATAAACGGAGGTAGTATATAAATTAATAATTGCGTACAAATTATAGTAGAAGTTTTTATGTACTCCATCCGTTTTTTTTATTTGCATCACTTGAGCATGCACAAAGTTTAAGGAAAGTAATAAAATATTGTGAGTGGGTGAATAAATCATATAAATAATATATAAAACTAAACTTTTAGTCAGGTCACGAGACAGCGACACTTGGCGTTTTAACTTTTCGCCAAGTGTCGCGCCACGTAAGCGGCAATTTATTTTTAGTATAACACATGTGATTTATTTGAATATATTTTTTTATAGAATAGGATTAAAAAGTTATTTTAGAGTTTTATCTTCAATAAAATTTGAATAGATTTAGGCCTTGTTTAGTTCACCTTATTTTTACTTATTTCAGAAAAAAGTTTGGTTAAATCTAACATTCAGATTAAATAAGTTTGGTCAGAATTTGGTCAAATCTAACATTCAGATCAGATCAGACCTGACCAGATTAGATAAGATAAGTTCAGATAAGCAAATATAGGGCGAACTAAACAAGGCCTTAGTAGGATAAAAAAAAAAAAGTTGTTTTAGAGTTTTATTTTCAATAAAACATTGATTTAGAATTTATTTTCAATAAAAAAAAAAAAAAAACCAATATTTTTACAAAAATGGCGGATCCAAAGAGGTACTTTCAACAGGAAAAAAATACAAAAATCAAAGAGACCTGTTATTATATATAACCATTCTCTTAAGTCTTAAGATGCAAACAGTCTTCCCTAGACGTTTAGAGAAAATAAAAGAAATCACAACTTTAGACAACCGTTCTTTTTAGTTGTATATTATTACTTTAAATTTTTAAAATTGTTTAGTGATTATTAATCTATAAAATATTCATAAACGGACAAATATGATTGTCAAGTGATAACCATGAGTAGAAAATTCAAATAACAAATACTACCTCCGTTTCATATTATTTGCAACTATTTGACATAAAGTAGAGAGGAAAAATGTCTAATTGTTGCAAATAATATGAAACGGAGGTAATATATTTTAGATAAAATAGTTTAATTATAAAATTCAATAAATGACCCGGGCATCGCACGGGACACAAAACTAGTTATTATAGGAAAAGTAAGATGGTGACCATGAAAGAGAAGGTATGTGAGAGAAGATAGATAATTTTATTATTTAAGTGGGGACCATAAAAGAGAGAGACATAATAAAATAATTTGAGTGGGGTTTTAAGTAAAAAAGAGAAATGATAAAATATAGTATAAAGTACCAAATATAGAAGTAATGCGTTTTAAAAAAAACACCCATAAAAGAAAAGTGATGCAAATAAAAAATAAAAAAATAAAAAAAAAACGGAGGGAGTATCTTTCTAAATTAAAACATATTGACAACTATATATTTAAGCAAAAAAAATTATAAAAATAATATTTTTAACATAATTTGATATGGACGTTTTTTTAGGAAAGACATAATAAGTACTCTGTACTACATATGTTTATTACAACAAGATTAAATGATTTTTTTTTCTGAATTTATTTTAATTATATAATAGAAGCTACTACAAGAATGAAATGCGAATATCAAATCAACAAATGATACTATTAATTGTTATTTTCATTCTTGAACAATTTATGATTAGAATTTCAATCAATAATTAATACTCTATGAATACTTCACAAATACTTGCCATGTTGATTATTCTTATTGTGATTTTTTTCTATCATTTTTGTTGTTTTTCAGCATTCAATTGGTATGAATATAACATACTAAAGTCAAAAAAATTTAATATAGGTTAAATTTAAAATTAGTTATTGAAATTTACCGTGCATAGCACAGGACCTAACCTAGTTATAAAAGAAAGATAATGGGGTTAATAGTTTATTAAAAAATAATGAATGTGAGAGGAAAGATATAATAAAAAAAAAGTAGTAGTTGATTTAGGTGGGGACCATGAGAGGAGAGACATATAATATTTAAATGTAGTTTTTTTGCCAAAAAAAGAAAATATAACACTTATTAAAATATGGAGGGAGTCATGGATTTAACAAGTGGGTTTTAATTTGATTTCAGTATTAGGACTAGATATTGATATTGGGGTGCTCATCGAATGAGTCCATCATTTAAGAGTTAGTACTTTACTCGACTTGAAAACTTTTTACACATGCTCAACTTGTGCTCGTGACTCACTAAAAGTTAATAATAGCTTGCTCGACTCGTGCTCATTAAAGTTTCGAGTGGAATCGATTAGCTCGATCTTCTCATTAAAATTTAGGTTCTTCTAGGTATCATGGACATTATTATTAGAAAATCACTCAACAATTTTTTTTATAAGAAAAATAACTCTTACTAAGTGTATTTTAACAACGCTGTTTTGAAAAAAAAAAAAAAATTCCTCCGGTTCAATTTACTCGCAACTTTGGGAGGGTTTGCGGAGGCCGAGGCAAAATTTCCTAAGCATGTTTATTGAAAGATAAGGGTATACACTTAAGTATTATCCAAGTACTAAAAAAAAAAAAAAAAAATTCAACCAAATTTTAAAAAAGAAACCCACCACCACCGGCATCACTTAGCTGTACAGAAACCACCCACCAGGCCACCACCACCACCACCTACCACCTACCACCGAACCCAGCCACCCAAGCATCGACGAACGCAACAACCACCAAACCTAGCACCGCCGAACCCACTAACCTACGAACCCAACAACCACCAAACCACCGACCTTAGCTAACCCATCAAACCCAGCGATTTGAAACCATGAGTCGACCAACACTGAAACCACCAACCCAGCACACCGACACAACCAACCCACCAAACCCCCTGGTCAGAAACCCACTGATTTGAAATAACCCAGTAGGCCGCCGATATGAAACCACGCGGTCGCCGATCTGAAACCCACCGATTTGAAACCCACGAGGCCACCAATCTTAAACCACGAGGTCGCCGATCGCCGCTGATCTTAAACCACGAGGAAGGAGGAGAGAGAAAACTCATTCTCTTCATTATTTACCGACGAACCCCGTCGCTCTTAACACCTCAAAGCCACCATGAAAATGGGGTTGGAGGAGGAGAGAGAAAATTAAAGGGGATGAGGGTTTAATTAATTATGCTTGGGGTTTAATCTAATGAAATCAGATTTGTAATTTAATAAGGTTGTTTTAATAAAAAAAGTAAGGGTATATTGGTCAATTACCACCCAAAAATTTACTAAAAAAGGAAAGAAATTGGAAAGTTGCGAGTAATGTGAACCAACCCAAAATGGCAAAAGTTGCGAGTAAATTGAACCGGAGGTAGTAAAATAAAAGAAGTATTAATAAAATGTGTTATCAAATTGCTCACGAGCATATCAATTTGAGCTAAAGCTTGTTCAACTCGTGATTATCAATGTTTCAAATCTAGCTGAGTTGAGTCAAGTAATCGAATGGGTTTTGACCAAGTCAAGTTTGAGTTGCTCGCGACTACTTAACTGAGTTAACTCGATAAGATTATTAAACCCAACAGCTTCTAGATGCAAAACAATTATGAACAAGTCCTCAACTATTATCAAGCGTTTCCTAAAATTTAGGCCAACGTATATGCCCTGCGTCCCTGCCCCTACCTACAACATACAAAATAAATGTACGTGAGCAGCTGAGCTGCAGAGCACAATATTGTATCGCTCCCAAACATACTAAACTCAGCATTGATAGCTGTAGATATAGTCAAAGCAGGTAATGTGTCGGATTTTGTTTAATTAGCAAAAATTGATACAAGTAGGGTAAAAACATATATAGTCACACCAATTACACAAAGCAAAGAAAAGGTCAGGGGCATTCATATGGATATGCTCCCATTCAACTAAACGACTATCCTTAACTTATCAGAACAGACAAACGATATACTCTATACACCATTCTCTGCTGCTCTTTTCGGGATAAGTTTTTCTATGATGCTCTTTAGTGCAGGAGCACTTGCAGTGCATTTCTGATCTTCAAAACAGGATTTGCCTTCTTCAGCTGCCTTGCATAATTGGGGATCCAATGGCACTTTACCTAGAAAAGGGACCCCCATTTCTTGACACATCTTCATGGCACCACCACCACTACTGTCAAAAACTTCGCTATATGCCATAAAATTCAGTAACTCGGGTGCTCTCTCTTTCATGTATTGCAAAGCCCATTCGGTGACATCACTCTGTTCAGTAGTCCCTGACTGTTTCAAAAATTTAATATCTCTCAATGGTTGGCATAAGCCACTCATGTTCTCTACCACCCCAAGGACCTTAATACCGACTTTTTTGCAGAAGCTTACTTCTTTCCGTACATCAATCAAAGATACTTGCTGTGGAGTTGTGACAATAATTGCACCATCTATGCCAGTCTCCAGAAGGCATTGAACAATTGAAATGTGTTCATCAGAGGTGCCCGGTGGAGCATCGACCACAAGATAATCAAGTTCTCCCCAATACACATCCTTGAGAAACTGCTTGATAAGACCATTCTTGCGAGGGCCCCTCCAGATGACAGCTTCATCTGGATTAGGAAGCATGAACCCAATGGACATGACACCAAGGTTGGACTCAACGTAACAAGGAGACCATCCAAGATTGCTCTGATGGATGTCTTGCCCTTCTAGGCCAAGCATTTTTGGTATACTCGGTCCACAGATGTCTATGTCAAGTAAACCGACCTGGTAATCCATGGCTGCTAAGGCAAATGAAAGCTGAGCAGAGAATGTGCTCTTGCCAACCCCTCCCTTGCCCGACAAAACCAGTATTTTGTGCTTCACTGTTGCCATTCTCTCTGCTATTGGAAGCAAGTCTGCAAAAGGATGGAAAAACATAACCATAGAGGTCTTGGAATGATAACATTTGGACATACCATATTTCACAGTGATTAAACAAAAAAAAAAAAAAAACAGGCCACAAAGAACCAACATTTCTAATATAACATTACCTAGTCCAACAACAAGAGAGCAAGGGTATCATTAATAAAACAACAACAAAGCCTTAATACCAAAATGATTTGGGATCGGCTAACATGAATTGTCATAAGGATTCGTCAGACAAAGAAAAAAGGACATGGCAAGATAACCAATTGAAAAAGTTTGAAAAATGGTGTAAAGTGAGCAAGAATATCATCGATAGTAAATAAAACCTCATTTATACAATCAGTTAAACAAGTCTGGGGGGAATTTTTTTTTTTCCTTTATTTAGTCCTCATATGTGCCACCACTATGTTCTCTGCCTCTCTGGAACCCAATCTGGATGACAATAGCCCCACTAAAGCCTAGATGGTGGCCAACTGCTAGGAGAAACAGACAAATCCAGTCAAACAAAATTCTTATCCTCTATCAGAGACTCAGAGTCATGGAAGAAATGCCTATGGAGAGATCACCTGACAATTAAGGTGTATGTCACAAGCATTTGGGTGGGAAGTGAACAAGATCAGTACCCAAAGCTCATAAATTATAGGCAAAGTGACTAAAAAGTCTGTTGTAAATCTTGTAATGCAAGAGGCTGCAAATTTAAGCATTCACCAAGGTAGATAGCAAGTTCAAAGCCTAAACTCCTCTGTAAATAAAATTGTGCTAGATGGCATTTGTCTCATAATAGTGTAGTATGCATAAAGATCTAGCAAACAAGTCAATGGCATGTTCAAATTTCAATTCAATGTAAAGTTAAAGCAGTAATGAAAGAAGCCTAAGGTGAAGGGACATGAGCACAAACAAGGAGGTAGTGCATCAATGGAGCAAAAACAATAGTAGCATGGCAAGGGTCAAACAAAGGAGCACGTCATGGAATATTAGGAAGCTTGCAGACAAAAGGTTGTTGTAGCCTAAAGCATATGACAAGTTGACAACTAACAAGATTAACAAATTAGTACATTGTTTGATATTCTACCACCCACTCAGTGCACCAACCAAAATACTATACTTATCTGTAGACCATCAATACAAAATTCAGCCAATATTAACAACACAGATATACAATGGCTTATGTAGAGGAGCTATAATATTGAGTGTACAGTGTCAATGTTATTGGATGTATCTATAAGGCATCATAAGATGATGAACAGACTATAAAATTAGTAAAAACACACCAAGCAATATGCAGTTTCAATCCAAAAAACCATGTCCACACCAGTGACCCAAACAACTACATAGCATTCTGACAAAAATAAACACAAAACAAATCAGTCACATTCAAAAGATGTTAAAGAGACTAAACTAGCCAAGCATGGTATTTATTCATCTCTTTCCCAGCGAGAAGCTCATGCCAAATCAAATGTCTCAAATATGCAGTCACCCAAGCTCCTACAGGTGCAGGGCGCACAACATAAAAACAAAATGTACACCAGTGGACTGTAGTTCCAAGAAAACCAATGCCCAAAATGTGCCATTTCATGGAATAATATAGGTTAATGCGAAGTTTCAAATTACAAAATATACTCATTTTTTTTGTAACATTAACATCATAATTTAATAAAGATCTAAAATATTGAAAATGTTCCATTTGACATCTGCATGTCTCTTTAAAATTTGAGCAAAAAAGCTATACCTCACTCCAATATCAAGTGGCAGGTGTTTGAATTTCAAAGCACAAAATATTTCAAGATTGTTTAACACTCTAATCAATCTCGATAACAATCCGCTTATCCAGCATCTAAGTATCTAACAGCATATGTTTACCTGGATCAGGGCCTTTGGGTGCAGTGGCACAAATTTGTTGATTTGGGCAACCTTGGCAGCCATCTGACTTTCCAGCTTCTTCAGATTGAGTACCTGGGCAGTCTGATAGCAAAAAAGACACTACAAATATTAACAGGTAGACTAAGATATAAACCTCAATAACTATTGTAGCTTCAGGACAGTTTAATACAGGACTTGTATGGTAAATGGAACCAGGCTACAGCCTTTTTTGATCACTGTTACTTTCTTATAAAGTCTAACAGCCAAAAGTATATATTTTGTCAAAGGCAATTGTAGCTAAATGTATAAACTAACTGCAGAAACTTATTTACCTGCTTTTTTAGCCAAAATTGAAATGCTTGGTTAGTAACTTAGTATAAACATTAACACTGATCAAATGGACCAGCCAACCCCAAACAGATCATTGCTAAATTAAACAAGGCCAATATATAGAAACAATGGATAAGAAAATGAGGAAACTTACGTTCATTTGCATCTTCAGGAATTTCACCGTTCCCACTATTCTCCATTACTTACAGCTGTAAAACTTCTGTAGTTACAATACAAATAAATTTCATCAGAAACAACAAAAGACATAGTCCCAAAATGATATGTGCTTGGCCAACATGTATGGCCATAACTCATTAAGGAACCATCCTCGAAATATGAAGCAAGAAAAATAGAAAGTGAGAGAGTGAAAATTGGAGAAGCCGAGAGAATACACAAGGAGCAAGAAAACGAGGGTGGTGTAAAGTGGAAACCCAACAAAGAACTCCTCTTGGTCTTCTCTAACTCTTTGTCTACTCCTCACAATCTGATAACTTTGCCACTCTTTTAAACCTTCTATCTAGTTTGTCTTATTCTAAACTATGAGTCTAAGACATAAAAAGGGCTATGAGTAAAACTATGATGTATCCCAATTGCAATAAATAACCACTTGTCTTTCCAATACTCTACTACTCTAGTCCAAACAACTGCATAAAAGTCCTAATTATATCAATATATATCCACATGATATCTTTCTTTGTTAAAGCCCACCAAAGCACTTCCAAAGGTACTCTATAAGACTATAATACCTTTCTGAATCATGAAAACCATAAGTATATCATTCTTATCTTAATAGATTCCCTTATACATTTCCTCTAAAATAATACAATAAAGATTTTGAAATAGAAACAAACAAAAAATAAAAAGGAAATCGGAAAAAGTTAACATTTCAAGCAATACCATTGAACTTTTTGCTGGCAAATTCTAAAGAAATTTTATAAAATAAAATATAATTTCATAGATACCGCGACAAGACTATGACTAAGGAATCTCCTAAACTGACTAAATTTGGACCTTAATTGTACATTCCCTTAAGGAAAAAATATATTATCAAATAAAATGTCATTAGACTTATATTAGTATTAATATTTACTTTTCAAATGTGATTTTCACAATTATAAATACAAAATTAAAGATATTTAGCGATATGCAAACAAAAATAAAAAGTTATTTGCTTACATAAGTTGAACTAAACATCACCTAATTGATAAAACAAGTTCCGAGCTTGCCTACAATAAAAAGTGATACTATCTTTTTATTTATGATTGTTTGCTCATCACCCATTCCATTGAAACTTTGATGCAAGAGAACCCAAAGGCTACAATAAGCATGACATATCCCTTAGACCAATATCAGAAATATCTTTATACATATCTAATATGAGCACACACCTACTGTAATACACCTGTTACCAACCAATAAGTATTTAGACAAAATGATGGTATTCAACCATAAACCGACAAAGTTCTCCACATTTTGGACAACTGAAAAACAGGACAGATTTCCTACTTTAAAATCAACAAGGCAACAACACATTGCCAAATTCAAAACCTGTCAACTTTAAGCAGAAGCGTCCCTAGATTAGAAAGTGTTACATCCACAATTAACTTGAAGGTAGGCCTAACCAGTCACAAGATTTTAGTCCAACCAAAAGGCTACAAACCCTTATATAGTCTAATTTGATAAATTTAAAATAAATTAACAAAAAACTTATTTATTAAACAAACAGAAAACACCTGCTTCTAAGTATAGTGGATTTTTAATTCGCTGTACTCAATCCCACCAATCCAATATTAACTGCTTCCCATATGATTATCCCAAGCTTGCTGTAGAATTTGGGATGGACGCAAAGCAAAACATAAAACACCAACATCAACAAAAATTGGGTATCACCACTTTATTTTATTCAAAATAATTACCTCAAAAATATCCGGCGAATAACGGAAATACAATAAGCAATAACCCACTTCAACATCAGATTCTATCTTTCAGTCACCATTACGGTTCATATTAGAAATGAATAAAGAAACAAGAGCACATCAATGACTTTCGCATATAATTACAAAATTCAAACCTTTTCACAATTTCCAAAAGACAACCACTAGTAAAAAGTTATAAACATAACATTAAAATCAAAATTTCCTTTTCTCAATCAAAATATTCGATTTATTCGCAAGTATAAGAGTAAGAAGACCCAACCAATCCTATATCAAGTCGACCTTTACATCAATTATTTCTAATTCAATATCTCACCAATCAATCAAACTCAATCTATATTGTTTTAATTAAAGGAATGAACGTCAATACGTAATTTCATAGTTAAATTCTAACATAAAAGGGTTCTGCAATACATCAGCAACAAAATTTAATTTTTATCAAATTGATATTTGATTAAATTATCAAATTTGTCACATAATTTAGTTTTCTAGCAACATAATAGCTGGTTATGAGATTTTCGAACCCTAAACTTACTGCACTACAATTAAATTAAATAAAATAAATCAAAGATAAACCCTAGGTTGTGGAATAGGTATGATGATTACAAAAAGCAACAACAACTTACCTCAGAAGCTGCTTCAATGGAGGATACAAGTACAAAGTATTAGAGGGCGCCTCAATGGAGAACGTCAAGTGCGCTTCAATTGAAAACTGAGAGACAGATACGTTTATCGGGTATATTTTTATTCTTATTGATTGACATAGTATATCACAATTACGGAGTAGAGCAAACCAATGGGTCGGAGCCCCATTAAAAGTCCCGACCCACCCCAGTTATAAACTGGTCAGATCCGTCTAGTAAAGGAATGGAGCGGGTCATAGTACGGTGGTGAGGTCGTCCAATTATGGGTCCTTGACAAGATGGGTCATATAATTTGAAATTACCATCTTTAATGGTGAGATTTGAAAGAGTTTTTTTTAGGAGAGAGAGTATTTTTTTGCAAAGGATACTAATAAGACCTTGTTCTTTTGAGCTTCTAGGCAAAGCAAATTTCAGTAGATCAGAGCAGAGCAGATTGAAGCGGAACAGAGCCGTGCCGAGCAGAGTAGATTTCATTATTATTATTATTATTATTATTATTATTATTAAATAATAATTATAATAATAATAATTATTATATCTCAAAAACATACAAAATTATACAACCCATAGAAAAGTACTAGGAAGCCGAGATACAATATGAGCCCCTACTCCTCTACTTATAGAAAAGCCGATCCTAGTAAAGATATGAGCTGCAACACGCGCCACAATGTCCAGAGTCTTCGAGAACTTTTGGATCCGCTTCAACAATGCAACAACCTCCTATTCTAACTCCCCAAGAGAAGAGAAAGAGATCAACAACTGGATTCGTACTTGACCCGCTTTCGATTGGCCGTATCAATCGCAACCCGTCCAGGAACAAAGTCAGAAAGCCCAAACTGTGGCAATGGAGAAAACCATTTCAAGTCAACACAGACATCGCGACCACGATCCCAAGAATAAAGTAACACATCTGCAGGTCTGAGAGCCCCGTCGTTCCCTCCGCATAACCCAATGTCCACCTCCTTTCTAGCTGGAATCCCTAACCGATAGCAAACATCAACAAGGGTATCCCGAACAACATTATGGCGATATTTAATGCCCACAATACTAGCACAAGACATTGCGTGATCACCGAAAATATCCCCAGCACAACATTATTATTATTATTATTATTATTATTATTATTATTATTATTATCGCATTATTATTATCGCATTATTATTATAATCATTAAATATTATTATTAAATGTTAATTATTATTATAATTATTTTATTATTATTAAATATTAATATTATTATTATTATAATTATTATCAAAAAATAATAATTATTATTATCTTTAAATATTAATTTTTATTATAAAAAATCAATTTATATTATTATTAATAATAATTATTATTATACTATTATAATCATTATTATTATTACTATTATTATTATTATTAAATATTAATTATTGTTATTATTATTATTATATTTACTAAATATTAATTATTTATTATTATTATTATTAAATTATTATTATTATTATATAATTCAATATTAACTATTATTATTATCATTATTAAATATTAATTATTTATTATTATTATTAAATATTAAATATTAATTATTATTATTATTATTAAATATTAATTAATTATTATTATTATTATTATTATTATTATTATTATTATTATTATTATTATTATTATTATTATTATTATTATTATTATTATTAAGTATTTTTTAAGCAGAGTAGATTGAAGCAGAGAAGAGCAGATTTCAATATAGCAGAGTAGAGCAGGACTTAGCAAAGCAGCACTAAAGAACAAGGGCTAAGTTGGTATCTAAATTTAGCCACTCCAAAAGAAAGTTGCTAAGTTTAGATACTCAACTTTGAGTCTCATTTGACAAAAAGTGTAGGCCCTTCATCAATATTATAATATATTTTGTAATTTATTTAAGCTTTATATTTTTATTTTTTTTTTTAAAAAAACTTACAATATGGATTTGGTGGACCTTAAATTGAAAGTGACATTAGTATACTTTAAAGAGTCTCACCATTGGAAAATTAGAATTCACATGAGTTGTTAAATTGAGAAGTGGTTGGGTATCACCTTTTGAGTAAAAAAAAGAACTCATTTTGTATTTCAATACTCAAAGTTTAGTCTTACTGTAATAAATCTCTTTTACAACGTACTCCCTCTGTAACATTAAAAGTCTTGACCCGCCCCAGCTATAAACGAGTCAGTTCCGTCTAGTAAAGAAATGGGGTGGGTCATAGTACGGTCGTAAGGTCATCCAATTATGGGCCCTTGACAAGATTGGGTCCTATAATTGGAAATTAATAATAAATCACTTTTACAACATACTCCCTCTGTCCCACATTATAGTTCTTGTTTTCTTATTTTTGAGACCCAAAATAATATTCCTCTTTTTATTTTTGGATAGTATGTAAATTGTTATAAAATAAGGGGAAAGAGAATATTAGAGAGAGATGTAGATAGGTGATTGTGTTGTCTATATACATCCATTTCATGGGCCATCTATATATATACATGATGTGAACAATGTAACCTATATGGACGATGAAGAGTCCATTCATGAAGAGTTACAATGTGAACTAATGGCATATGGAGGTTACAAAGGAAGTTAAAAAGACACTTAAGATAGTCATATTAAAGAGAGAGTTACAAGCTATAATGGGCACACATTATTATTTGTAACACTCCCCCTTGGATGCCCATTATCTAAGAGAGATTTAATGCGCTTATATGCTGCCTCATTAAAAACCTTTCCAGGAAAAAACTTGTGGGAAAAAACCATAGATAAGGGAAAAAGAATGCAGCGCGCAATTACTCCCCCTCATTATTATATCACTGAAGATCTTTGAGACGACGCAATCCAATACGATAAACTAACTTTTTAATTGTTGCGGTCGGAAGAGCCTTAGTGAATAAGTTTGCTAAATTCTCACTTGAACGAATCTGAAATACATTTATATCTCCATTCTTCTAAAGATCACGAGTGAAGAAAAATTTAGGTAAGATTTGCTTTGTTCTGTCACCTTTGATGTATCCTTCCTTAAATTGAGCCATACAAGCTGCATTATCCTCATATAGAGTTGTCGGTGCCTCTTTCCCAGATGATAAACCACAATCTTCTTTTATATGTTCAATTACCAACCTTAACCATACACATTCACGACTAGCCTTGTGAATTGCTAAAATCTCAGAATGATTGGAAGAGGTAGCTGCAATAGTTTGTTTCATGGAACGCCAAGAAATGGCAGTACCCCCATATGTGAACACATATATATCTAGTTTGTGATCGATCATTATGAGGATCAGATAAATAATCTGCATCTGCAAAACCAATCAAATTTTCTTTGGACAACTTTGGGAAAAATAAACCCATATCCTTAGTACCTTGAAGATAACGAAGTATATGTTTAATCCCATTCCAATGCCTTTGGGTTGGACATGAACTAAACCTTGCTAATAAATTAACTAAAAATGATATGTCGGGTCGTGTATGACTTGCAAGGTACATTAGCTCTCCAATTACACTAAGGTATGGTACTTCAGGACCAAGAATTTCTTCATCATTTCCCCGAGGTCGGAACATATCCTTCTCTACATCGAGGGATCTTACAACCATAGGGCTGCTCAATGGATGTGCTGTATCCATAGAAAATCTTTTAAAAACTTTTCCTATGTATGTTGATTGATGCACAAGGATTCCATTCTCTAGGTGCACTATTTGTAACCCCAAGCAAAATTTTGTCTTTCCAAGATCTTTCATTTCGAACTCTTTCAATAAATAATTGACAGTCACTGAAATCTCTTTAGGAGTTCCAATGATATTCAAATCATCAACATACACCGCAATTATAACAAATCCTGATCCAAATTTCTTTATAAAAATACATGGGCTAATAGGATCATTCTTATAACCTTCTTTTAACAAATACTCACTTAGACGGTTATACCACATATGCCCAGATTGTTTCAATCTATAAAGAGATTTGTTCAATTTAATACAAAAATGTTCTTGAGAACTAGACTTTGCTGCTTCTGGCAGCTTAAAACCTTCTGGGAGCTTCATATAAATGTCATTATCCAGTGGGCCATATAAATAAGCTGTGACTACATCCATCAAGCGTAAGTTAAGTCCTTCTCTTATTGCCAGACTAATCAAAAATCTAAAAGTAGTTGCATCCACCACAGGAGAATATGTCTCCTCATAATCAATACCGGGTCTTTGTGAGAATCCTTGTGCAACTAGTCGTGCCTTATATCTTACAACTTCACTGTAACCTTTTCATTTCTCTTTCGCATAAAGACCCATTTATATCCCACTAGCTTTACACTTTCAGGTGTACGGACTACAGTTCCGAATACTTCTCTTTTTCAAAGAGATTTTAATTCTGCTTCAATTGCTTCTTTTCATTTTGGCCAATCATTTATTTGTCTACATTCTTCAATGGATTTTGGTTCCTGATCCTCATTATTATCCATAACATCTAATGCTACATTGCATGCAAAAACATTATCGACGTCGATTTGATTTCGGTTCCATGTAATTCCAGACATGATATAATTTGTTGAAATTTCTTCATTATCAGGTACTTGAATTTCTTCTTGTATCATGTCTAAATTCTCTTCTGGAAATTCTTCGGAAATTGTTTCTTC
Organism: Chenopodium album; assembly: GCF_948465745.1. Classification (NCBI taxonomy): domain Eukaryota; kingdom Viridiplantae; phylum Streptophyta; class Magnoliopsida; order Caryophyllales; family Amaranthaceae; genus Chenopodium; species Chenopodium album. The sequence goes on from NC_137847.1 coordinate 34,832,807, forward strand.
AATTTGACCATCATCAATCAATGCTCCTTTTCTTTTCCAAGGATTCTTATCTTTAGAACCTATTGGTCTTCCACGTTTTTGACGTGGTTTAGACTCATTAGCATATTTATTTTGTCCTTCCGGGACATCTATTTTAAATGGAGCATTTACAGCTGAAATATGTGACTTGGTCACTCTTTTTGAGTCAGCAAACGAGTCTGGCAATTGATTTGCTAAACTTTGTAAATGAATTATCTTTTGAACTTCCAGTTCACATTGTTTAGTTCGAGGATCAAGATAGGATAATGATAATTCATTCCATTTAATTTCTTTTTCCAGCTCTCTCTTTTCTCCCCCTAATGTTGGGAAAAGTGATTCATTAAAATGACAATCTGCAAAATGAGCCGTAAATAAATCCCCTGTTGTAGGCTCAAGATATTTAATTATTGACGGGGATTCAAATCCAACATACATTCCCAACCTCCTTTGAGGACCCATCTTAGAGCGTTGTGGTGGAGCTATTGGAACATAAGCCGCACATCCAAAAATTCTTAGATGGGAAATATTTGGTTCCTAACCATAAACCAATTGTAATGGGGAGAACTTGTGATAACTTGTTGGCCTAATGCGAATTAGTGCTGCTGCATGTAATATAGCATGTCCCCAAGAAGAAATTGGGAGATTGGATTTCATAAGCAATGGTCTAGCGATTAACTGAAGACGTTTAATTAATGACTCTGCCAGGCCGTTTAGTGTATGAACATGTGCTATAGGATGTTCAACATTTATCCTAATGGACATGCAATATTGAAAGCTTGAGATGTAAATTCACCAGCATTATCAAGTCGAATAGTCTTAATAGAAGTATTTGAAAAATGTGCCCGTAACTTAATCAATTGGGCAAGTAATCTCGCAAACGCCAGGTTACGAGTTGATAACAAGGACACGTGTGACCATCTAGTTGATGCATCAATTAAAACCATAAAATATCTAAATGGTCCACATGGAGGATGTATGGGCCCACAAATAGCTCCTTGTATTCGTTCCAAAAAACTAATTGATTCAAAATTAATTTTAGCTAGTGATGGGCGAATTATCAACTTGTCTTCTGCGCAAGCAGCACATGAAAAATTATTATGAAGAATCTGCTGGATCTTCAAAGAATGTCCACATGAATTTGTAATTATTTTTCGCATCATTATTGAACCAGGATGGCCTATCCGGTCATGCCAAACAACAAAATTATCAGTAAACTTCTGGTTTTACTATAGCATGAGTTTCAATAGTATTGATTTTTGTGTAGTACAAACCAGTGGAGAATGTGGGGAGTTTCTCCAAAACATGTTTTGTGCCATGAGTTATATTCGTGATTTGAAGGAATTCGTTATTTTCTTCATTGATTATCTCAATATGATAACCATTGTTGCGAATATCCTTAAAACTTAATAAATTTCTTCGAGACAATGGGGAGTATAAAGCATCAATTATTTTAATTTTAGTTCCCCAAGGCAATTTTATGTTGGCTCTTGCGGAGCCTTCAATGATATTTGTACTACCCGATATGGTACTCACATTAATCCTTTTCATCATCAAATAAGAGAAATATTTTTTATTTTTAAGTATTGTATGAGTAGTTGCATTGTCAGCAAGACATAATTCTTCACCATTCATAGCAAACCGAACTTGAGTGATATACATATTCTTCACGAAATAAAATACATGTCAAAATATTAAGCACAAAAATAAAAATGATAAATAAATAAATCAATAAAAACTCCCAAATAGTTCATAAATTCATAAAGCAAAAGTCCTTATTACAACCATAGAAATTAACATAAGTAAATAACTAGATAAGTCTAATACTTAAAGCTGACACAAAACAATATAAATTTAATTATTCCCTTCCGGGGCATTGAAGAAATCAGCAACTTCTAAATGAGTTGTATTGCCAAAATCAAAATTATTCCCTTCCGGGGAAATAAGAAAATCACCAACTTCGAAATGTTTGCATTGCCAAAGTCAAAATCACCTTCACCATCTTCAAGAAAAAGGTTTGCCTCAATTTTCTTTCCTTTCTTCAATGATTTTTGGTAAAGTTCAACAAGATGCTTTGGAGTTCTACAAACCCGAGACCAATGGTCTTTTCCTTCACAACGGTAACATACATTGGTCTTACTTTTCTCTTTATCATCTCTACGTTCCCACTTCTGGTGGGAATGTGAATTTGTAAAATGACCTCCACGACCTCTACCGTATCCACTAAAACCACGCCCACGACCGTGACCGCGCCATTGGCCACGACCGCAACCTCTACCTCAACCACTACTGCTGGAATGGTCTCTGTTTTTAGTTTCTTTCCCGTTATGGGTTGTCACATTCGTCAGGGAATGGAGTAGAGCCAATAAGACGTGATTCATGATTTTTCATTAACAGCTCGTTATTTTACTCAGCCACAAGAAGACAAGATATTAATTCAGAATATTTTTGAAAACCCTTTTCTCTATATTGCGTCTGCAGAACAATATTATTACCATGGAAAGTGGAGTATGTCTTTTCAAGCATTTCTGCAGCAGTAATATTTTCTCCACATAATTTCAATTGAGAAGTTATTTTAAACATAGCTGAGTTATATTCATTAACAGGTTTAAAATCTTGCAATCTCAAATTTAGCCCTTTATAACGAGCTCTAGGGAGTATCACTGTTTTTTGGTGGTCATACCTTTCCTTTAGATTACTCCAAAGGATTTGTGGGTCTTTTACAGTTAAATATTCATTTTTAAGTCCTTCATGGAGGTGATGGCGAAGGAATATCATGGCCTTTGCCTTATCTTGAGGTGTTGCTTTATTACCCTCCTTAATAGTTTCACCAATCCCTTTAGCATCTAGGTGTATTTCAGCATCTAACACCCATGATAAATAATTCTTTCCGGTAATATCAAGGGCCACAAATTTAAGCTTGGCAAAGTTCGACATTTTCACTATACAAAATAACAAAATAACAAGACAAGATTAAATAGCATACAATAAACATATACTATATGAAAACAATAATACTACTGTTAATGATTTAATCACATATGAAGGGGCTATCATGAGTTATACAATTCTTAACAAATTTACGAGACATTTTAGTAGTCTAAGCAGAATAGTCATCAAACTAAAATAATATAATCCGAATTATTAATGAAAAGTAATCATGAAACGAAAATTAAATGCTTAAACACCCAAAGTCATGAAAAATACTCCCTCCGTCCCAAATTACTCGCAACGGTTTGACTTTTTACACTATTCACACATCTCACTTTTACCATCTTTTTTAGCTATTATATGAAAGTCAATGTAATCATGTAAGATGTTCTTGGGTCTATTTTAATGTATAATTTCTTAATATAAACTTTTTATAACTTATTTAAATATATAATAAAATATATCAACGGTCAAACATGTGCATCGTTAAGCGTGTCCAGTCAAAATGTTACAAGTAAACTAGGATAGAGGGAGTAGTCGTCAATTCCTACGTGGTATTTATATATATCCATTTTATAGGTAATATATCTTACGTGCATCGTCAAGCGTGTCCAGTCAAAATGTTACAACACATCCATTTTGTGGGCCATCTATATATATATATATATGATGTGAACAATATAACCTATATGGACAATGAAGAGTCCATTCATGAAGAGTTACAATGTGAACTAATGGCATATGAAGGTTATAAAGGAAGTTACAAAGACACTTAAGATAGTCATATTAAAGAGAGAGTTACAAGCTATAATGGGCATACATTATTATTTGTAACATAAATACCATTTTACCTTCATTTTTTAACTTTATTATTGTAATTCCTAAATTACCCTTGCATTTTCCACTTGTATTGTACTTTTTTCGCCTTCACTCTCTAACTTTTGTTTATAATCGTACTTTTCACTTTTTTTAACGTATTTCATCTACTTTCTCCTCTCACTTCTTAAATATCGTGAAAAAACACAAACATGAACTATAAACTGGGACTGAGAGAGTACAAAGTATCAATTTTCCTTTCCTTTCAGAAAAAAAGTATCAATTTTCCTTCTATCTTTCCATTTTCTCAAGTACCATTTTGGCATTTTCACACATTAAAGCTTGAATCAATTACATTTAAGGTCTTTTTTTTTTTTTTTTTTTTTTTTTTTTTTCTCTTTTGAGGTGTTTAATTGTAGAAAAGAGAAATAAAAATAAGCCAATGTTAAGAGTCAAACAACTTCATTTTCATCTTCCAATCAAACTTCAATCGACTTGTTTCACTTTTCGGTCGATTATATCAGGTGGTTTTAGAATCTGGGATTTTTTTAGGTGATGAAATATGAGAATTGACGATAGTTGATTTAGGGGATTTTAATACATTTTTTTTTAATTTTAAACAGTAAACTACGGGGTGGGCCCTCCACCCTATCACAGGAATGGGAGGCTCTGAGGAATCGAACCCAGTCACATGGGGGGTGGGATGGAAGGATTAATCATCCCTCCATCTCCTGATTTCTCATGGGGCTTTTTTCTATGATTCATATCTAAATTTTTTTACTTCCTTCATGTTTGGCAATGAAGGACATAAACACTCAAAGAGTCAAATACCAATTTATTTGCGAGAAGAAAAAAAATGAATGAAATTTTTTCCAAGAATAAAAGAGTCGGGGCAAAAATTGATAGGTCTCAACTTGACCCCTCCAAGCTTCGTTTATTAAAACCCAATCGCCCCCACTTAAACTTTAATGTCACCCGCCTCGCCCTTCACTTGACTCGTAAAACATGTTTATTGGCAATATCCATTAAAGAAGCATGTACTTTGTAATACTTGTCTTATTTGTCGCGCCTGGGAGCAGGGGAGAAAGGCTTCGTGCGCTCGATGATGCTCCCGTGCGTTCCAAAAGATGCATGTTGGGGAGGCAGTCACTTGAGGCCTTTACGGTAGGTTCAACACCGACTTTAATGTTCACGCGGCATGAGAGCGTGGCCTTGAGGATTTGGCTCTTGCACTCCAACACCTTTGAGCTTTAAAAGGAAGAACCAGGTTGCATCCTTGGCTTTGTATGCCCCGAGAGAACGCCAATGAGCTTCTCGAACATCACCATTCTCTTAAAATCAAAGAAAAGCAAACAAGTAAATGAGAAAACGCAAAATAAACTAAGAAAAACAAGAAAATAAGGAAACAACTAAAGAAAATTAAAAATAGAGAAATTACAAGTAAAACTAGAGAAAAGGAGATAAAAGAGATACAAAAGCAATAAAAAATCATCCTAAAAGAAGCTAAATGAGTGCCATAAATGACACCCATCAAACTCCCCCAAGCTAGACTTTTGCTTGTCCTCGAGCAAAACAAAAGCAAGAATAATTAGAATGAAAGACTTATTCAAACCAAGAAAAGGGAAGAAAGAGATAAGAATATACTCTAAGACTCACTTTCGTAGGAATCACGGTTGTTTTTAGCTACAACAAGCCCTTTAAACCCCAAAGTCGCCAATGAGGACGAGTGAGGTCTCATAAGGGTATCCAAAGAGTTTGACCCATAACTCTTGAAGGTAAAATGAGGCAAATCAATAAAAGAAAGTAAAATCAAAAATTCAAACAAGTAGCTTTTGACATGGACTTTTGCAAATGATCAAATGCAAGTGAATAAAAAACTTTCTATACAATAAGGGTATGCATGTTCCAAGATATCCAAGGTTGATTGAAACATAAGATATGCTAAGCATAGAGAATTAATGAAGCACAATTTACCTTCATCCCAACAAATCTTACCGCATTCTCCCAACTAGCTTCAAATCTACCTTTAGTGAGCATCTCAATGGTTCCTCGAAGGAACCGGAAAAGAAAGAAGTTTAAGGCTACTCAACATATCGACTATTGCATACCGCTCTATAGGCTTGACCTACATCTCCCTCCACCGACTTGTGACTCAAGCACAAAGGTCAAAAGGTCTTGAAAAGGGTTGTAATGTAAGGGCGAAAAGGGTGAAGGTAGGCTAAAATTTGAAATTTGGTAGTATACCTAAATTGTGAAGCAAAGATTGGCCAAAATCTCAACACCAAAACCAAGTAATCACCAACAAAAAACACCAACACCCCCAAGCCTATTCAAAGCCAAAATCACAATCATATATACAAAAAGCGTAAGAACTTTTCCCCCCAAGCCAAAATAAAGCATTGTCCTCAATGCTTAGGGAGAAAACACTCACATCAAAACATTTTTGAACTTTTTCATTTTTCACATTTTTTCACTTTTGTCAATGCTTTTGAAAATGCTTTGGTTTTTCTCATTTTTTCAATTTTTCACATTATTTCATTGTCCTCGCCTCTTTTAAATATGGACGGCTTTTTCAACTTTGCATTTTCTTTTTATTCACAAATTATTTACAACTTAAACTTGCTTATATTAAAAGAACCAAATAATCATACTCATCCACCAAAACTCCAACAATAGAGACCAAATGCTTCACAAAAACCAATGATGGGAACAAGAATGAAACAAAAGGCTCAAAAGTTAAAGATGTGGCTTGAAAAGAAGGGTATAACGCTCAAATGGTTAGCAAGAAAGCAAATGTAAACCCAAAATAAGGAAAAGAAAACTATCCTAGAAAAGTAAAAATTACCACCCCGAAAAGATGCCTTTGTCCTTCCTAAATGGCTTGGCTGCGATCTCGGGAGATGAAAGTCAAATCTAGATAAAGCATACAATAATCAAAGATCCATGCGCCGCTCAATCAAGAAATATTGAAGGCAAGAAGAAATAAAACCTCACATGGTTGTAGCAAAAACTTACTATAAGCTTCAAATCCACTAAAGGGAGCAACTCCTTCTTACCACAAACCAATGGAATCCGGCTTCAAGGCCCCAAAAGGTCTAAACCGCTACCTTAGCATACCCTATCCTAGAATCAACCAAAGATACTCTCAAAACATGCACACCGATACGACATAGGAAATTATTCATTCAAATGCAAAGACTCGGATGGTATTATGTCTAAATACAAAAGCTAAACAACTAAAAAAAAATGAAAACAAAGCCTCAAAATCTTTTTGACTTTTTCATGTTTGGTTTAAAAATAGAAAACAAGAGGGAAAATGAAAAGAAATAAAAAGGAAAGGAAAAGAAAAAGAAAAAGAAATGCGCAAGAATGCATGCAAGACATGTAAAACCCAATCGACATACAAGTGGTCATTCGGCAACATCGCCAATGACCCCAAACACTCTAAGGTGTTACAAGGCAAGCATCCTCGAACAATCATCTCTTCCTATACTAAACCTATTCTAAGCAAACAAGAAAGAAAAAGGAAAAGAAGAAATAGAAAGATCTCACTGGGTACTCCAAGCAATGCTAATGAAGAGAAATAAGAAGAAGCATAAACCTTCATGATGCTCCAAAATCAAAGGCAAGGATAATACACCAAATAAGAAATAAAAAGAAATATATACAAAGAAAAATTGTTAGTTACTTCCAAACAAAAACTCAAAACATCGAAACTGAGGCAAAAATGATCATAGAATTAGAGCAGTAGAATGAATTAGCAGAGAGAAAACTCATCCATCCAGAAAACAATCAATCAGCAAGAAAACAACGATAAACCAACAGACTAACTTCATATCATCATCATCATAAAATAACCTCATCAGACAAAAATCATCATCATAAATCATCAGCAGAAATGAGACAGAAACTCAAAGACAGAACCGCAATGAACCATAGAAGCAAAGGGTAGACCAAAGTAGTACAACAAATCATAAGAATACTCCCCCAAGCCTAAAGTGAGCTACCCCCCGCCCCCCAAGCTAAAACCTAGCAACAAGCAGGCAAAAGAACATCATCAATGCAAAACAAGCATAAAAGGGAGGGTAGTCAATATGGTATCACTCGATACTATGGTAAAGGGTAGAATGGGTACTCCCCTCACCGACCTCAGAAAAGACATGGCTAACAACATCATCGACCACCATCGGCCTTTTACCTCTTAACTTACCTCCTTCTGAGCCTTATCCCTAGCAAAATAGAGAGACCAATCATCAAGAACTGGCTCACTAGAGAGCCCCTATCGACCAAAGGTTTCGGGATTAGGGAAGGGGTTTGGGTTAGCCGGATCATAGGTAAAATCACAACCTCCGGGCCTCTTATAATCGTAGGAGGCCGGAGTAGTCCCTCTAATTGCATTGGGGGGCACAAGGGGCCCCTCCCAATAAGGATAACACAAAGAAGACCCTTGGTCCGAGTCATGTGGGACCCATTAAGGTACGGGTCCTTGTTGTACCGGGACGTATGGGTAATTCACATAAGGCTCAATTTCCCCTCTCATCACATACAAGTCATAGATTTGTCTAGCATGATAGTCATATATCCTAGCACAAAGTCATTTCCTAAAGGTGAAAAAGTCAACACATTGGCAATGGAATCAATCTTTGCATGCATAATAGACAAATCAAAATTAGAAAAAGAAGATGAAGAGGAAGAGATCATAGGAGTACCTCCCCAAGACACTGGGGGCAAATCTTGAGGGAGAGTATGAACGGGAACACAAGGGTTGATGCGAAGGTTGGGCGGAGGAGCTCGCTTGAGAGAAGGATCAATAGGCCATTTGTTGGGCCTCTAAGGAAGAGGAGTGCCTAAGCACCGAGTGGTGGCCTCCGGATGAGGGATAGGGCACCAATCGGTAGTCCGAGAACCTTCTAAATGAACTAATCCTCTTTAGTAGTCCGCTCCAAACACTTTTGGTTGATCAAAGCATATGTGTTGAGGAGATAAGAGGGGGACTTCTCCCGACGATCCCGAATGGGCTCAAGAGACAAGATCATCTTCTCATACTTCTTGTTGAGAGAAAGGGCAATGATGGTGATCAAACCACCCAATTGGATGCTACCGGAGAGGAATACACCATCTCGAATGTCGACGAACCGATCAATCAACTGGGTCCCATAATCAATGACCCTTATCTCATCAGAAGGATGATCTGCTAGCCACAACCAACTGAGTTCTTCCCTCGAGATAGCACCAAGAGACTCCTTTGAGAAAAAGGCATAGGTGAGCAACTGATTAAAGTATCTCAAGGCCGGGTGAATTATCGAGGCTGCCTTGGAGTATTGAGGCTGATAAGATCTCTCAACTGAGATGTGCCGCCACCATCAGCTCTCATTGTAATCATGATTGTTTTGCAACACCTCAAAAGCCGGGTAGATATACTCGGAATCTTCCGAAGGGGCGGGAAGCTTGAAAATCTCGCTAAGGAATGAGAGAGGGATGGAATGGTCGTTGTTAAACATCTGGAATTTCAATGTACAAACAGGCTCACCATCCACTTTTTCTTCATGTACTTCAAGATAGGAGAGGAACTCAAAAGTGAGACGGGCGTAAGTCGGAGCATTTAAGCCAATGAAATCCTCCAAACCAAGATTCCGGGCCAAACGCCTCACATCCTCATTAATACCAAGCTTTGTAGTCGTTGATCGATCATAAAACCTTGTTGATAGAAGCTTCCGTGAAGAAAGCCGGACAAATTTCTCCCAATGGCCGCTCTTTGCAAATTCAATACCGTAAGTCTCACTCACATTTGGCGGGGGTGGCACCACCTCACATGAACTAGAGCCACGGGCTCGTTTAAGACGTCGGAGGGGAGCCATCTACACAAACAAGCCAAGACAATATTACAAAGACAAGAAAGATATGGTGCTCACCACAAGTTGCATAACCAAAATGGATGAATCCACAACAATCATTGAGCTAGAATGAATAATTTGGCACATAAAAAATATGTAAGCACATTCAAACCACAATGTAAGCAAGGATTCATAAGCCATTTGAGAATAAAGAGTGAGCAAAAACATTCATACAAAGAGGGTGAACAACATTCATAAGCACTATGACCATTTCAAATAAGGTGAAGACCAACAATGTTGGTAGCAAGATAGTAGCACAATCAAGCAAAACCATAGCATCACAAGTTCATATATTCACCAATAATCATTATGAATGCAAAATTTGGGGACATGAAATAGGCAAAGTAGAAACACCATTAAAGCATACATCATAACATTCAAATCTAACAACACAATACAAGGTGTGAAATTTATCATGAAAATCAATTGATATAGAGAATTCATACCTTAAATGATGGTTTAATTCAAATGAAATGGAGTATAAAGCACAACTACTAGCAAACAATCCCAAACTTGCAAGTTCCAAAAACCCCAATCAACAATACCCAAATTCTGAACTTTGGAGAGAGAAAATCAATTTCAAAGCATAAAATTGAGTATTTGAAGTGATTATCAACCAAGAAAATTGAAAAATGATGATTTTATGATGAAATATAGCAGCAAAAATTGAGAAAATTCTTGAACTCTATAATGAAAAATGAAGCAAACTGAAATAGGAGAGAGAGAGAGAAAATAGAGGGGTGCGTTTAGGGGGGAATGTAGCAGAGGTGCGCGCTCGGCCCACTCGCGTTAGCCCACTGCGCGCCCGCACAGGCCACGCGCGCAACTGCGCCTTTCTGGGTTACACATGCCCTCAAGCAAATTTGGTGCGCACACCAATGCGCACAACACCCATGATAATGATAAACACGAACATAGGCAGTTTTTAAACCCCTTTTCAATGGGTTCAATAACCATAATTCTAGAACCCACCAAAGCTCAATTCTTACTCAAACCTTCCAATAAGCACAAGGACACTTCATCTTCAAAATTTGCTACCAAGATTGTTGGCAAACTAACCTCCATAATCTCAAAACTACCTAAAGTCACAACAAACATAGAAAATTGGTTAGTCCATAATCATCAAGAAGAAAGATAAAATCAAAAGAAAAATAGAAAGAAAGTTAGATTGTCGGGTTGCCTCCCGAGAAGCACTTGTTTAACGTCTTTAGCTTGACGTTCTCCACCCCTTCTTAAGGGGGATCATAAAGAGTCATTCTATGAACAAGGCCAACAAAAATACCATCGTAATACTTCTTGAGCAGGTGACCATTGAATTTGAAAGGAGATGATGAATCCATTGAAGAAATTTCCACAACTCCATTAGGAAAAACTTCTAGCACCATGAAAGGACCACTCCATCTAGACATGAGTTTTCCGGGGAACAACTTCATCTTGGAATTGCAGAGGAGGACCTTGTCACCAACACAAAACTCCTTTTTCTCGATAATCTTGTCATGAGCTTCCTTAAAACGCGCTTTGTAGATGCTAGCACAATCATATGCATCAAGTCGAAGCTCCTCTAACTCATTGAGATCTAGCCACCGTTGCTCTCCTATACTTGCTAAATCAAGGTTGATTTTCTTGATCGTCTAAAGAGCACGGTGTTCAAGTTCCACCAGAAGATGACAAGATTTTCCATAGACAAGACGATATAGAGTGGTGCCAATGGGAGTCTTAAATGCGGTTCGATATGTCCACAAGGCATCATCAAGTTTGTCCTCCCAATCTTTTCTATTTCTAGCAACCATCTTCCTAAGAATTAACTTGATTTGACGATTTGACACCTCAACTTGACCACTTGTTTGAGGATGATAAGGAAGGCCAAAACGTTGATGAACCCCATGCTTTTTCAACATCTTCCAAAAAGCATTGTGCACAAATGTGAGCCATTGTCACTAATCACCGTCTTGGGAACACCGAACCTTTAGGAAAATGATCTTCTTAAACAATTTCATCACCACCTTGTGGTCATTTATTGGTAAGGCATTGGCCTCACCCATTTGGACACATAATCCACCGCCACAAGAATGTATTGGTTCCCATAAGAAGAAGGAAACGGTCCCATGAAATCAATTCTCCAAACATTAAATACTTCCAACTCAAGGATTGGTTGTTGAGGCATCTCATTGCGCTTAGAGATGTTTCCGGTACGTTGACATTAATCATATGACTTGACAAAACCCCATGTATCCTTGAAGAGATGAGGCCACCACAAACCACTTTGAAAAATCTTAGTGGCGGTTTTAGAAACACCCATATGACCACCACTAGGATCCGAATGACACATCTTCAAAACGCTTGGCACCTCCTCATTTTGAACACAACGCCTTAGTAAGCCATCAACTCCTCTTTTGTACCAGATGAGATCATCCCACAAATAGTGGCTAGCCTCTCTCTTGAACTTATTCTTCTCATTTTTGGAGAATGAAGGCGGAAACTTCCCACATGCAAGGTAGTTTACCAAATCGGCAAACCATGGAAGCTCCTTCATATTAAGGCATACAAGGAGTCATCAAGCATCTTATCTTCAATTGGAGAACCATCATCTTGGATTTGGGAATCTTCAAGGCGAGAAAGATGGTCCGCCACAACATTTTCCGCTCCTTTTTTTTATCTTTAATCTCCATGTCAAAAGTTTGAAGCTCGAGCACCCAACGGATCAACCTTGGCTTGGATTCCTTTTTGGAAAAGAGATATTTGAGAGCCGCATGATCCGTAAAGACAATAGTCTTAGAACCCAACAAGTAACAACGGAACTTTTCAAAAGCATGCACAATTGCCAAGAACTCCTTCCCCGTTGTTGTGTATTTCCTTTGAGCTCCATTAAGGGTCTTTGACATGTAATAGATGACATGGAGCTTTTTATCCACCCATTGACCTAGAACTCCTCCAATGGCCGTGTCACTAGCGTCGCACATCAATTCAAAAGGTAAATCCCACCTTGGGGCTTGGACAATGGGAGTAGAGATCAAAGCTTTTTTCAACTTGTTAAAAGCCTCCAAGCATCTATCATCAAACACAAATACGACATCTTTTTGAAGAAGATCATCGAGAGGTTTTGCAATACGAGAGATATCCTTGATGAATCTTCTATAGAACCCGGCATGCCCCAAGAAAGATCTCACTCCTTTCACATTAACCGGAGGTGGAAGCTTCTCAATTACTTCAATCTTTGCCTTGTCCACCTCTATGCCCTTGTGAGAGATCTTGTGAACAAGGACAATGCCTTCCTCAACCATGAAATGAAATTTCTCCCAATTTAAAATCAAATTCACCTTCTCGCATCGAGCCAAACATTTCTCAAAATTCTCAAGGCACACCTCAAATGAAACACCACCTACCGAAAAATCATCCATGAACACCTCCATTTCTTTTTCCAACATATCTCTAAATATGCTCATCATACATCATTGGAAAGTGGCCGGGGCATTGCAAATCCCAAATGGCATTCTCCTATAGGCAAAAGTTCCATATGGACAAGTAAAAATTGTTTTCTCTTAGTCATCCGGGTGAATAGGAATTTGGAAAAATCCGGAATATCCATTAAGAAAGCAATAATACTTGTGCCTTGTTAGTCTTTCAAGAATTTGATCAATGAAGGAAAGGGGAAAATGATCCTTTTTGGTGGATGTGTTTAGATGTCGATAGTCTATACGCATTCGCCATCCCGTGACCGTCCTTGTAGGAATGAGCTAACCTATCTCATTCTCTACAACGGTCATTCCTCCTTTCTTTGGGATAACGTGGACCGGGGAAACCCATCTAGAGCTAGAGATGGGGAATATGATTCTCGCATCATATAGCTTAGTGATTTCCTTTTTAACTACCTCCCTCATTTGAGGGTGTAGTTTCCGTTTCCTTTCAATGCTAGGTGAGCCGCCCTCCTCAAGAATGATATGATGTGAACATAAAGCCAGGCTTATATAGCCCAAGTCACCTTGGTGCCTTCTCAAAACATCACATAACTTTTGAGCTTGACTCTCACTCAAGGAGGAACTAACAATGACGGGATAAGTAGAATTGGGGCCTAAGAATTCATACCTAAGGTATGATGGTAGAGGTTTGAGCTCTACAATTGGAACACCTTTACCTTCCCTGGTTAAGGCCACTTGCAATGCATCTTGGCTTGAAATTCCCATAAAAATGTGATCATCTCTCTCTTCCATGCTCTCATAAATGACTCTTTAAAAGAAAGCCATTTCCTTGCCATGCTTACCTATCTTTTCCTTGTTCAACAAAACACACTCAAGTGGATCATTAGAGGTGAGCAAGTGCTCATGCATAGAATTCACAATATCATCCAAGATTTCAACTCTCATGCAATTTTCAAGTGAAGAAGAAGGATATTTCATGCTTTCATTCAAATCACATTCAATAACTTCTTCTCCAACCTTGAGAGAAATCTTAGCACTTTTAACATCAATCATGGCACCCGATGTAGCAAGAAAAGGTCTACCAAGTATGATAGGAATATTAGAATCCTCATCCATTTCAAGAACAACAAATCAATCGAAATTCCAAACTTTCCTACCCTCAAAGGAACATCTTCTACCTTACATTTTGGAATCTTAAATGATCTATTGGCTAGTTGTAAGGTAATGTTGATAGGTGAAAGTTCTCCTAACTCAAGTCTTTGATAAACCGAATATGGAATAAGGCTAAAACTAGCTCCTAAGTCACACAAGGCATTATCAATTTGCATCTTATAGATAGCACAAGGGATAGAAAAGTTTCCGGGATCCTCAACTTCGGCGGCATCTTGTTCATAATGATTGCACTACAATTCTCGGTCAAGCTAACTGTTTTCGCCATATCACAAGTTCTTCTTCCACTCAAGATGTCCTTAAGGAATTTGCATAATTCGGCATTTGGTCAATGACATCGGTGAATGGGAGGGTAAGATGAAGCTGCTTAAGCATCACTATGAATTTGCCAAATTGTTCATCTAGTTTGTGCTTGTTAGGAATGGTGTCCTTCGAACAAGTGTATTATTCCAATAGAGGGTTTGGAATTATTAGAAAGCTAATTATTCAGTGAGGTCAAGTGATCAGAATGCCTAGTTGGAGGCCGCTTTCGATTAGTAATATTAATATATAATTAATATTACAGCTTAATCTTGATTGAACCCTTCGGGTCACACCCAAGCAACTAACGATCCAACACGACGAATTAATCCAAAAGGAATTAATAAGTCACTCGAGTACTATGAATAAAGACGTCGGATTCTGAGCTTAGAGCGTCAGAACCAAATCTCAAAAGTCAAGCCAAAATTTAGGAATTGGCGAGACGGGAAAATGCTTCAAGTAACAAGTAAAAACCCTAACCACGCGAAAGGCTAGAGAAGCGCGCCAAATAGAAGCGAGCCACGTGGCAGCGCACATGGCATCACGCCATGTGGCAGCGTGCCACATTTGCAGTGCGCTAAGTGGCAGCGTGCCACGTGGAAATGGGCCGCGGACTCGGGTGACGGGTCATGGACGCGGGCCAAAGGGTAAAGGCCCAACCGAACCCATCTTGGGGCTCAAGGTTGGGTGCCACATGGTTAGCTGACAATGGATGTGAGTTGCCTTGGGGAGCAAGTGAGGAAGTGGTCCTCACCTAACCATGTGACACTTGTTACATAGTGATTCCTTGGTTTATTTAACTAGGAATTGAATTCAACATTCTTTCCATGTGGGATCTTTTTGAGAAAAAGTCCCACATTGAAAGATGAGAGGAGTTCACAAGGAAGCACTCCTTATAAATAGCCAAGGCATACCTTGGGATTGTCCACTTGAGTAAGAACTCAAAAAGGCATCTCCACTTGAGAGAAAACCTTTAAGTTCATATAATACTCGAGTAGTGTATTGGTCCGACTCGTCAAAACTCCGAGTAAGAGACCGATCGGGTCGAGTTGCGGGTGGATACCGTAGGAGGTCGCCGCACTTGCAAGACTTGGCTTTGAAGTAAGAGCTCCGAGTGTAAGCGAAGCACGCGACAAGGGTAAGATTGCTTTTCTATCTTTCTTGTTATTTATGTCATTTAGTTATATTAATTGTGAGCGGGTCTTAGGGTCGGGTTTTCTTCCGCGGTGAGTTAGACTTACCGAAACCCAACAGCAGTATCGGAGCCTTGCTCATTTATTTTTGTAACTAAAATTTTCAAGGTGTTTAAAATGGACTTAATTTTTGGTTGTTGTTGCTAATTAGATTAGTAGCTCGATTTTATTAATTTTAATCTCGTTTTATTTAGAATTTTGGCTACAGAACCCAGATTTTTCGCCTAATACTAGTGAATTTTAGGTGGAATCGATATTCTAGAAACATTCTGATCCTTGTAGGGTTGCGAAAAAGCCAAATTCTTCCCAGAAATGCCTATTTCAAGGGATTTTTTTTTGTTTTGACGAAATTTTTTAAATCTTTTAAACCTTGAATCTTAATGGCATATTAATTGTGATTATGCATTTTGTTCTTTCCTTTATGCTTCTGCAATTTTATACTACTTTTGAGCATAATTACTTGGTTGTAATTGGTGCTTAATAGTTGGCTTAAAATTTCACATAATTGCAAATATATTTCTTTAAGTGTGAAAAGTTTGTATCTTGAGGCTCTTAAGTACTAAAGATTCAATCTTTAATTATTTTAAGTGATTGGAACTTTATGTTACTAAATTCCACGTATGTTTATTGAAATTTTTTGATTTAATCATTTATTAAGTTGATTGGAATCATAAAGTTTCAAACTTGTGATAGAATTTTCATTAATTAATCTTCATATTGGAAGATGTAATTTTTCAAGGATTCACAAGTTAAAGTTGGAATCTTTATTTGAATATTTATGTTCATAATTCCAAATCCCTTTTAATTTTGTCAAATCTCATGATTAATTTATGTTGGTTAAATTAATAGTGAGAAATAGCCCTTTCATTTTGTTGCATCATGTTAAACCAAATTTTATTAAAGACTAGTTCTTGGAATTAATTTGGTTTTGTGCACTTAAATGAATTTAATTAAGTTAGACTTGTTTTATTTTCATTTTTTCTCATTATATTAGTTCTAAAATTAATTCAGAATTAATTATATACGCCACACAAGATCGGGATAAAATCCAGAGGCAAGAGCACCCAAACCGAAGCACACAACCCACGCAAACCCCTCGGCCAGCTAGGCTGCTCGTGCAGCCCGCATGTGGCTGCCAAGGGCTGCGGGGTGGTGCCTCGGGGCATGCGGTTCTCGCGCAATAGTGTGTGCGTGGCTGGTGCAGTTTGGTGCAGAAAGGGGATGTGCGAGAGAGTATCATGGTGCGGCAGCAGCATATTAGTTGCAGAATTGGTGCGCCGTGGTGTGCGGGCTGATAGGCACCACCCAACAGCTCCTCGGCACACATGACTGGAGCTGCTAAACAGTGCCCAGCACACGCGTGCGTACGAGGGCCGAGGTTGCTAGCCTTGGCCAACCCGACACACTTTAGTTCTCTCAATTTTAATTTTGCGTTTTGCCAATTTTATTTAATTTAATTATGTTTATTTATTTTAATTAAATTTTGGAGGCTAGGCCTTGGGTTTTGAGCGGCACTTGGAAATTTTAAATTTGGCAAAATTTTGTGTTAACCGGCTTAATTAATTGGATTAATTAAGTTGGATGCGAAATTTAGTGGGAGCTTCAATTTTTAATTGCGCTTAATCACATAATCGGTTAAACAACTTTGATTAGTTTTAATTAGGCGTTTTAATCAGATTAACCACCTAAGTTAGTTACTAGTTTACGCGTGTTTGTGCATTGTTACTTGTTTATCGTTGTAAAATGCATGGGGCCATTCACATATAGTGAATCGATGAATGGAATGTATATTCTCTCACGGGTTTTATAAAATGGCAACTAGTGGGGCTCGATTAGGATAGAAATACGGATTGCGTTCCGTTATGTATTTTTGTAAATCTAAATACGGTCTGCGAACCGTTGAGTATTTTTGTACCTTAATATTTAGATAAAGTCCTAATCATAGATATTAGTATTTGCAATTTTTGGTTATGTCTTGAAGACGGAGTTTCTTGGAAGACGAAGCCATGAAGTTGCAATTCAAGACCCTTGAAGACTCAAGGGGTCATGCTAGTTGCCAAATGCATCATTTACTTATGTTTTCGATATATATTTATGCTTATATATATGAATAAATATGTTAGATGCATGTCTAGGATTTTGAATGTTGTGATGATTAATTAAGTTCACTTAAATAAACCAACATAGAAACCCTAGGTCTATAAGGACGGTTGGACATCATGTATTCAAAATACTAGGTATATCATCAAATTATATTGTTTTCAATGATTGGTAAAGGAAATCTTGGAGAATAGTTCTCAAAGAAAGGAAAGACATTTCTAAAATACAATTCTCATAAATGACTTTTATAACTAAGTCTATAAGGACGGTTGGACATCATGTATTCAAAATACTAGGTAGTTTTGATAAACATGAAGCATTGAGTTGGAAACTCAAAATTGTCAATGCTCGACAACCAACATATCTTTTCTCTTTATACACTAGTGAGTACAACTCATTGATATATTAATTCAAGTATGAATTAAAGGAAAAGATGGAACTTTGTTATACGGCGGACTAGATGCTTAATTATGCCTAACAAAGTATAAAAGTCAAAACAATTAAAGAAACAGTTCTTAAAGATTATGAGATGAAGTATGACAAGAAATATAGAAAACAAGGAACAAAGGAAAGGAATAAGATTCCATTTCTACTAAAGAGTTCATGTTATAATAGTTAATTTAGCAACTTATTATCTTCACAAGTATCGGATAATGCTTGAGGGTTCCACTTTTAAAGTGACCTCAAACCGTTGAAGATAAACTAAGTTATTGACTTACAAGCTTAGAATGAAGCGAAGAGAGCTACATCAGTTGTAAGGTCACATGCTTTGTTTAAAGACCTTTTAAGATAAGGCTGGAACAAATAAATGGTTACTATGTTCCATAATTAGCAAACAATACGTTAACACACGGAAAGACTCACATTCAAAGTAAAAATCAATAGTTGCGAATTTATTTGAATGACATGGTTATCCAAGCCATGAGTCAAGAATGCTTGATTATAAACAAACATTTCTCTAACATGATAAACTAACATGATAAACTCACAAAGTTCAAGTCATGGGAATGATTTGTGTTTCGAACATCTTTAGCAATGTCACATTAACAAGAACGTACTCAAGGCTATATAGGCTCTTGACAGTTGATCGATTCAGAATCGTTCTAAGACAAGCAAGTCATACTTGTTGAAACCGACAAAGCAAAGAGCTATTATTCTTGGTATAGACAATTGACTTCGAAAGCTAAAGAGGATTCAGTTACTTCAACGTCTCACAAAGAATTTGAAAGAATATGGCTATATTCATCAAATGTGAACAAACTTGACTTAAGTAGCTCAAGAGTTTAGTGAAGTACAGAATCGACTTGTCAATATATCAAAACGTCTAGATTAGATCGAGCGATGTTTGCTTGAGCCAAGTGTGACCATCTCAAAGTTATGAATGGAAATTTTCATAAATAACTCCGCAGAGATCATAATATGTCCTCACGAAGACCTCGATGTCATTTGAAAATGACTTGAACGATGATGGATCACATCCCTTCCTATAAAGTTCGTAAAGATTTGCACAAATGACTAATGTTACATTAAATAAAATGTCGAAGCTAAGAAAGGACGCCATATTCAGCTATGGATAGAAAAAAAAAACTTCTAAACATTTTTTCAAGTATATGTCTAAAACTTTTAGCCTCAGTGGGAGCTCACTGGCTCAGTGGGAGCCAAGTGACTCAGTGGGAGCTCAACGGCTTAGCAAGAGCTAGGTGGCTCAGTGGGAGCTTAATGGCTCATTAAAGGCTAAGATAGCTCAAATGGGAGCTAACTGTTTGTTTCACAACGAACTTTTACCCAAAGATAATATACATGTCTCTTTGTAAGCATTCAAGTGAGACTACATGCATTACCTTCACAACCTAATTGAGAACATAATGTTTTGTTGCTCTAAGTGGTGTCTTTCTGGAAAGTAACACATTTCCAAAACGACAAGTGGGAGGAAAATGAAATCGATGACCATCGAGATTAGCAACAAACTAGAAGTGAGAATCTCGGAAGACCTTAAAAGAGCTTCATAAGAATGATTGATCAAGAATACTCAAAAGGACTTTACAAGTGCCTTAAAAGAGAATTCATTACTCACAAAACTTCTGAAAAGTTAGAGTAAGATCAACATAATCAAAGGGCTTTGAAAGTGCCTTGAAACTCAGTGCTTGATGCAATTACCCCGTATAGGTATAGAATTCACCAAAGGCTTGGATTGAATCCTATAAGTTTCTATTAAGTTAGAAATAAACCTAAGACTTACAAGCATACTATTTACTATTAGTTAGTAAGGGAATAAATGTCTTGTAAGATAGCTACGACAAATCCAAATTTTGAATAGTGTTTAGAGGCCATAAAATCCGAAATAGATTCCATGTTTGAGAATCATGTTTAAAACTTGTTTAATTTGCATGAAGGGTGAAAGACCCATCGATCACAAATAAATTTCAAAGAGAAAACTAACAAATGTGGAAATGTATATGCATACATAGCGCTAGATTGGTTGAAAAGGATATAATTAAATTCACGGAGTTGATTTTAATAAAAAACTATTCACCAATCGGAATACTCAAGTCTTTTCGTGATTATTCTAGCAAAATTGCACATATGAAATATGGCAAAATAGATACCAAAACCACCTTCCTAAAATAGGATTTTGGAAGTGACTATGAAAATAGTCTAAGGGTTTTGAAAATCTAAATAATGCTAAATTTGAAAGCAAGCTCAAGAAATCCATTATGGGATTGAAGGAAGCATTGCATAAAGGAATCAGAACGTGTTTTCTCATAAAGTTAATAAAAAGGATTGTCTTATGAAGAAACATAGAAATTCTGATGGATAAGAAGTTTATTGGGAGCAAGAGTCAATCTTGTAAGGTCCAACAAGAAGTTTACGAACTCTGTTGTGAATTAACTATCAAATGCTAAATGCTTAGATTTGAAAGTATTTTCGACAATGGACCAAGCTAAAGACGATAATTAGTACATATTGGGAATTAAGATATATTGTATAAACTTAATAAAATGTTTGAACGAGTAAAGGAATTAACCGTGTTAAACATGAATTGAAGGACTTTGAAAGGCTTTCGACCCATATGTATAAAACTAAGTAACTGTTTGAACGAAGTATGGGCTAAGCTAGGCTAAATACGAAGTCAAACAAGAAAGACTCTAGTAGAGACTTTCAACTGTATCACATAGCAACAGTTTAGCAAGACTTGGTGAAATTGGATGAGCTAAAAGGTCACATGAATGGAATAAAATTGAGAATAATTTTGCAATTGATACCATCATGTATGCTATGGAGTCGTCACACAATTTACATGTTTAAAGCATGAGAAGAATAAAGTACCAATCAAAATAAATCTAAGTCATGGATCGTTAGATTATGATCAAGAATATCCAAAGCACTTGGTTAAGTAATAGGATGAGTTCTTGACGCATGGAAACAAATATAATCTGAGCATTGATGTTGCAAGCACAAACCTTAACAAGGATCAGATCCTTAACAAGGAAGCCATTTATAAGGACGAGCTAAGAAGCGTCGTGGCTTGAGAATGGTAACGTGGATGTGCATCCATGTGTAATGTGCGGAAATTTAAGGTAAATTTCCACGATACCCAAGCGTCGTGGATTGGGTATCCCAAATCATTGTGAGTCGTTTGGTGTGAAACCCAAGCAAAGCATCATCAGGAAGTCTACTAAAATATATATTGAGAATATTGTTGCCTTAAAGGCAATAATAAGGAAGATATTAATTGGAAAGTTCGTTGTTGAACGTTGATGATTTTAGGTTATCAAGTTGAAGATCTCAATCATGAAAATGAGTGGAAGCCATCACTTGGACAATAAATCCTAAATCACAGATAATCCATAACACTCTCAAATTTTATCGTCTTATTATGAAAGTGATCAATAATGAAGATGCTAAGATTTGCAAAGTAATAACTAAACCTATGCAATAAGTGAACGACATCATTCACAATTGCACGAAAGAGATCAAGCATATTAAATATGGGTGTGATTTCTATAAATGTTTTATAAAGAGTGTTACTCTTAAAACATTTGGAAAAATCATTTATCATAAGATAAAACGTTGAAAGGTTTCATAGTGGAATAAAAAATTATTACTAATTATTCCACAAAACTATTTAATTGTGGTTTAGAATTAAATTATGAGTCCATTCGATTATGAGAATATATCAAGACCAGTCTTGGATAAAGAAACACCTATTAAGTGAACATTGAATATTATAAACAAAAATTATCCCTAATCGGGGACATTTAAATGATGGACGATTAATAACCACTTGAGATTAGTGTGTAATTTGATTAATAGCACCGTTTCTTGTGCTAAAAGGACATGATTGTCATAAATCATTTGCACAAGTATTGGTATAGAACCATACTAGATCGACCTATGAGAATATTTTAAGAGATTTAAAAATCGTTATAAGTATACTTCTCATTATGGCTATCGGAACCTCTTTCCTCGACCATGAGTATAGGGAATATTTCAAGCATCCCACACTTGAGCCCCACCGTGATCATACACTTAAGAATGGTGGCGTCTAAAGGGAAGTAAGCTAGAGAAAAAGAGTCGTCAACAAGTTTTAGGAACTTGTAAACCGTTCACAGGGTGAAGGTTACACCCCTTCACGATCCATGAGATCGCTAACTCCATAGTGGTCTGGAACCATAACTGGATATTCGGGGATGAAGGTACAAATCCAA
This sequence comes from Chenopodium album, assembly GCF_948465745.1. Lineage (NCBI taxonomy): Eukaryota > Viridiplantae > Streptophyta > Magnoliopsida > Caryophyllales > Amaranthaceae > Chenopodium > Chenopodium album. The sequence goes on from NC_137847.1 coordinate 34,855,351, forward strand.
CCTAAAAGAGATTGAACCTGCCTTAAAAATAGGCCTCTACTTTATTCTTCTCATATTCATGTGCGCTCTCTGACTAACATATAATTAGATTAACCCTAAAACTGTTTAATCTATGTTGGTTGAATATTAATGCACAAACAAATCTATTATTGGTGATCACTTGAATTAAAATCACATTAGCCTAAACAAGATTATTAATTATCTTATTAAGCGTGATTACAAGTACAAATTCCCTTTAATCTTGCAAGAGAGGGCGTGATCAAGCAATAACAATAATATATCAAGCAACATAATAACAACAATCATCATCATAATAATCTCAATAAAGCATAACAATATTAGCAAGATCCCAGGCATGATACTAACAAGATTAATAATAAATCCTAGCATGTCACTAAACAATAAAGATCAAAACTTCATCCCTAACATGATACTAACATGATAGAAGAAAATAGGAAGCATCCTAAATATGATACTAGGAATTAATATAAAATTATAAACATGATTTATATATCAAAATAATAGCAAATAATCGAATTACTTACTTCAATGCTTCGTATCTCTTTCTATCAAAACAATACACACGTTAGTAACTTCAAGGAAAATATTAAATATTAAATCTAACCAAAGAATTGAAATAAGATTTGGGACCAAACCCTCAGAAATTATCAACCTTTCACGTCAAGGGCGAAGGCAAATTCGACATTGGCTAGGTGTGTCTAGAACTTGTGAATGAGGTATGATGTATTTTGAAAAGGTCTAGGCTTAGAAAAAGAATAGAGAGAGAGAAGAGAGATGATTGGTGATGATCAAGCTTGTTGATGATTGTAAACGGGGAAATACAACCCTATATATAGAGAAAATAGTCCGAAAACGATAGAAAAGAGTTAGAATTTGAATCGGAATAAAACTGGTTCTGTCGCAGAGCTGTCGCGCGCGACAGAGTCTGTCGCGAAATGACAGAAATTACGCGGCGCGACATAGTTGTCGTTTCGCGCTGAGACAGTTTTTTGCGGATTTTGTTTTTTTCATATCTTTTGATCCATAAGTCCAAATAAGGCATATAATATGTCGTTGGAAAGATCTTGAAGTCTAATTTCCAATTCTATTAGAATTAGATTAAAATTTTTTGTAGAATAAAAGATATGGCCGAAATAGTGGAAGGGTGTCAATTTTGGATAGAGTTTCGTATTTCTTTCATATCTTTTTCGTTATAGTTCGGAATTAATATTATAATATTTCATTGGAAAGATAATTTCAAGATTATGAGGCACGAAAATAATATCTGATCATCTCTGATTTCGCACAGGACAAGGAATCTCAAAAAGAGGAGTTTTATTCAATTTCAAATTCTTTGATCTTATCATTTCAAAAAGGATAATTAAGATCTTTTAGAAACTTATAGAAGCTTCCAATTAATCCTAATTAGTTTAGGAATGGGATTAAACCTTTGGACCCTCCTCATGATCATTGGGTCGTAGGTAAAATCCGGTTTGGGCCTAATTTAATATTTTGGCCATAACTTCCTCATTATTCATTGGAATTGGGCTTATAATATATCGTTGGAAAGGTCTTTTCAAGCCCCATCTAACTACACAATTATTGGACCCATATCATGGACCAAAATAAATTGGATTGTTCATTTTTCTTAAATAGGGTACGAAAAGGAATATTTTCGAAAACAGAAAGAAGTATTTTTGTTAAAACAGAAGCATTCACAAGAATTTTCACACTTTCACTTCGTTCGATAATTAATGAAATGAAAGATATTCATTACTGGGTTTGGTTTTTGGGGAGACACAATTAGGTGTCTACACTGTGCGACAGCTCTGTCGTGGCGTGCTAGTTTTTTCGTTTTGCCATGGTTCACGCGTTTTCTAAAAACCTATACAAAATGTTTAATCTAATTAAATTCGATTAATAACGTCCGTACTTATCTTTGAAAATCAGATTTAATCTCTTTGAAACATTTTTTTTAATCAGAATAAAATTCTTTATTTTCATAAAAGATATAATTATTATTCCTAATCCCATTAGAACTCAAAATAACCTTCTAGATTATTCTAGAAGATTAAAATCAATCCTAATAACTTTAGGAATATTAATTAATGGGCCCTCCACTAGATCATTGGGCCATATAAAACTATTTCAGGCCCAATTTAGTACTTTGGCCATAACTTCCTCATATTCATCGAAATTGGGCTTATAATATATCGTTGAAAAGCTCTTTTCGAGCCCAATCCAACTACATTATTATTGGACCCTTATCATGGACCAAACTAAGTTGGACTAGACATTTTCATAAATAGAGTACATTTTAAAAACAGAAAGAAAGATATTTTATTAAAACAACCGCATCACAAGAATTTTCACACTTTCACTTCGTTCGATTATCAAATGACGCGAAAGGTATTCATCACTGGGTTTGGTTTTGGGGAGACACAATTAGGTGTCTACAGAAGCCCCCACTTTGACTGAGTTTGGAGAAACGCGTGTTTTGAAAACAAAAGTCAAAGTATCGATAGGGATGGAGAATGATTTAGAACGTTTTGCGATCCTAAATCATACTTGTAACGCCGATACCTGCAAACTAGCGTTAGTTAAACAAATAAAAGAGTTAAGAAATGCGTATCTTACACCATCGAGTACACGCCTCTAGGGTAACCGCTTTTGTTGCTACATTTGTGTTGTGATGACCTTCCTCAAGCTAGGGGACATAGTCGAAGGTGACTCTGCTTGTAGTCATCTTTAGTTTTGCTATGACGTCCTTCTACGTCTTGGGAATTCTATCGCGAACCACCACGCTTCGAGCGATCCACTGGACGACAATCTTCCACTCCTTAGGAATTCTATTGCGAACCACCACATCTTGAGTGATTCATTGAATGACGGTCTTCCGCTCCTTGGGAATTCTTATTGGGAACCACTACGTCTCGAGCGATCCATTAGATGATGGTCTTCCGCGCCTTGGGAATTCTTATCATGAGCTTCTGCGCCTTGAGCAACTCACAAATGAATGATGACAAATTTCCTCGCCTCGGGCAACATGTCGTAGACTCCTTCGTCTTGAGTAGTGTTCTGAATGATGATTTTCCACGCCTTGGGAAGTCTAATAGTTTAACAGTTTCCACGCCTTGAGAGTCTTGTCGTGAGCTTCTACGCCTTGAGTAGCTCTAAGGTGAAATTCCACTTAATTCCCACGCCTTGGGATGCAATCGCCAACTTCTAAGCTTTGGGAAGTGTGCATCAATCGACAATTTTTCTTTGTCTTGGGAAAACTTGTCCGATAATTATGAATCTCTTCGCCTTTGAGAAACTTGCTGTGTGAGCCGTCCATGCCTTAGGACACAATCAATTTTTGTTGAATCAAAGTTGTTTTGTTCGACAACTTCCACATCTTAGGGAACGCTATCCAAGATTGCTTCGCCTTGAGCTATCTTCTCAATTTGGGTGACAACTTTCTCATCCTAGGGAATGTTGTCAAAGACCACCATGCCTTGAGCCGTCTTGTCAAATTTTCTCATTCCCTTGCCTTGGAGTGATAGCTTTGCATGTCTTTGAAAACTTGCGTCTTTTGCCTTAGATCTTTGTAAAGATCACTTGTCCGTCTGGGACTTAGTGCACCTGCATCTATGTTTTTTACTACAAGACTTTGCTTATGTTTCTCTTTGGGTTGACCTAAGGTTTGTTGTGTTTGACACTTGTGATTGTTTTGACTTGAGGTTGATCCAAGGTGTTTTGACACGTGTGTGTAGACTCAACTCGATGTGATGTGACACAACATGACTGAATGTGCATAACTCATGTGTGCATTGTATTGTGATGTGCTTGCCTCAAAATGCAGAAAAGCAAAAATTTTCCGTTTGTGGAGGGTATCGACTTTCTCCTGAAAAAGGAAGACGCGAAAAAGAAACAAAATGAGTGTTTGAGTGCATGTTGAATGAGCGTAGTCAATGTATGCGTTTGATGTTGTATCTCATGGTGCAAGGATTGTAACATCCTAGACTATCTCAATTGTTGACTCGATGATGAAAGTATTTGGGTAACTTAGGCGCAGAGGCTAAGCACTTCATACTTTATGATGCAAGGATGAGTGATTTTGTTATGACAAGGCATGCTTCAACGCTGTGCTAAGATTTCATGACAAAAGGTTCCTAAGGGAAGGATTATTTGGTCATGTATCCATGACGTGTGTGAAAGTGATACTAAAGTTAGGCCGCAAGGGCTAAGTGTATGGAAAATATTTTAGAAGAGTCAAATCATGGTGACTCTTAAGCTGGGTTGGCTAATGATGTTGGGATTAAGCGCCCAAGTCTAGCTCTAAATGGATAGGAATGAGCATTGGAGATCCCTTGAAATGATCATGATGTGAGTATGAATGTATGAATGCATTTTTATTACGACCGCACCTCAATGTGAGGTTGCCTACGTATCCGTTAGGAATCAGGCCGAACGTTGCTCTAGCCGAACCTCGCAAAAGTGTGTGTATACCTCAAAGAGGTCTTTTAAGGGTTGTAATGTGGTTAGGCTAAAGGTTGAAGAAGAAGGGGGATAAAGGCTCAAGACCCGAAATAAGCCCCCAAGGTGTGTAATCTTGCTTTTGAATCTTTGTATTTGTATGCTTGAGGCTTCCTCACTTTTAAACTCTCTTTTTTTGTTTATGTTTTGCTCTCTTCTTTCTTTTTTGCTTTTGTATTTATTTTTTATTTTGATAAGTGTGGGCAATCCCGATCATGCGGTCTATCACTCACTTGGCATTCACGTTTCTCCGGTACGGTTCCGAGCACTCGATAAGAGACGCAATCTGAGACGTGTTCATATCAAAGACATTAGAGCACTTGCCTTTTTGCACAGTTTTATATTGTTATTGCTTTTTTGAATTTTAATCTTTTGAAATCACTCAGGCATTTTAAATTGCATAAGTTGCACACCATCCCATCCTAAGGTTAGGTAGATGTGGGTTTGAAAAAAGAAAGGTCTATCTTTAGACGAGGCTCAAAGTGATTTATCAAGAAAGGATTTATATATTCGAAAGGGATAAAGGTGATATGATATGGCTACAAGGGGTGCCTCAAATCATTAGTATACCTTGTGCTTAGTCTAGCGTGGATTATTATTATTTTTTTAATTATTTTTTTATTTTTTTTTAAATGCAATACAATGCAATGATCATATGTAAGAAATAAATGCTTATTTTATTAAAAGGAAAAAAAAGAAAAATCCTACAAAATAAATCTAAGGAAAACTGTGAAGGTGCCTATGCTAGACTTATTGGGGAAAGGAGGAAAAAAAAAGGAGGTCACGAAATCTTGTCATTGAAGCCCGCCTCGTGTCTTATGCTTTATCATCATTCGGCCTTCTTTCCAGTTAGAGGTATGGGAAGCTTGTTATTATCGATCAAATATTGGATGGCCTCCTTCAGCTTCCAACAACTCTCGGTAGTATGCCCTCTACCTTGATGGTACTTGCAATGAGCATTAGAATCCCATTTGGGTGACCTGTTTTCGAGTGCTGGATCTTCAAGAGGTTCAATAGGAGTGATGAGTCCTTTGGCATGGAGTCGATCGAAAGCGGTGTCGTAGGTCATCCCAATAGGGGTGAATTCTTTCCTTAGTTGCTTCTTAGGTCTTTGGTTATCCATGGCTAAGACTTCTTTAAGGTCAAAGGTACTAACATTGTTGCTAGAGTAGGTGTTTTCGGAAGAAGAAGGATTGTCATTCTTCTTTCCTTTCCAGGCACTGTTGTTACTATGGTTAGTAGCTTTCTGTTTTGCAAGATCAGCTTTAATGTCAATGCTTATGTCACAGATAGCTTTAAAAGTGTTTAAATTGCATTGATATTTTAAGTGCCTTTGGTACTTGTCCTGGAGGTTTTTGATGAACATCCTCACAGATTCCTTTTCAGTGGGGACTTCAACCATCTTAGCGGAAGTCTCCCTCCACTTGTTGAAGAAAGAAGTAAATCCTTCATTCTCCTTTTGCTTCAACATTTCAAGTTCTTTATGATCAGTTTCAACCTGAACGTTGCACTTGTATCTATCTATGAAAGTGTTTATTATGCCATCCCAAGAAGAGGTCTTCTCGTTTTTAAGGGAAAAGAACCATTGTTGACAAATGGTTTCTAGAGATAGTGAGAACAAAGTGTGGAAAACCTTTCTATCAATCCCTTTAATGTTCATTATAGTTTCAAAGGTTCTTAAGTGGAAGTAGGGGTTGTCAGTTGGCTTGAACTTAGGGATGTCATCGGCATTGAACTTCTACGGAAGAAGTTCCTTGTCCACTGAGACTCCTTGTGAGCTAATCTCTTGAAACTTATAGTCATAGGAAACTTGCTTAAGGCTTTCTTCCATGCACTTAAGCTGTCGTTGCTCGCTAGGATCGTTAACTTGAAGAACGAGAGTCTTCACCATCTTAGTCAGATTGTTCATGTTTTGCCTCAACTCATCAACTTCTTGTTGGGAAGCCATTAGTACGAACTTTTTCCTGTGTCTGATGGGCTTATCGAAGAGTAGGACTTCAACGAAGGTGTTATCCTTGATTAAGCGCCCTTCTCTTCTTGACCAAGTACTCCGGAGAAGTTATGGATACTTTTTGTTAATTATTTTACTCAAACTCTATTCAACATGCATGGATGGGAAAAGAGTGTAGTGACTAGTGTGGTGAATGATGTATGAAGGAAGCATGCAAGATGAAGGAATGTGAATGTAGAAAGTGTTTAAGAAGGAAAGTGTGAGATATGGAAAAATTAGGAATAGAGTGGACCCCTAACTCAAATGACGGAAAGAATGACTCATGCATGAACCTAATACATGGTCATGGTGTGAAAAAGAGTATGTACAAGGTGTGTGATTATTTCAAGCATCAATAAAAGGGCGCATCACGAAAGTCCCATTGTTTGCGCTTTGGTCCAGTTTCCTGCTTAAGTCTTCAACGCTGAGTCTAATTAATCAGTTTATTAATGGCAGAAACCATATTTAGCCCTTAATTGAGTCTAAGCACATAGCCCTATGGTCTTACTTAAGTCTTAACTTAGCCTTTGTTTGAGTCTAGTCACATGGTCATGACACGAGTCTTAAACATACCACTTTCACTCACTAGTCAAAAGCACACACTTTGTATATGTGTCACCTTGACTATGTCTTAGGTTCATGCATGAGTCGTCCTTTTCTTCATTCAAGTCGAGGGTCCATCCTATTCCGGAAATTTCCATATCTCTCCATCTACATCACCTTCCATACATTACATATCTCACACTTTCCTTCTTAAACACTTTCTACATTCACATTCCTTCATCTTACATGCTTCCTCCATACATCATTCACCTCACTACACTCTTTTCCCATCTATGCATATTGAATAGAGTTGAGTCAAACAATTAAAAATAAATATCCATGACTTCCTTTTCCGCAGTACTTGGTCAAGAAGAGAAGGGCGCTTAATTAAGGACAACACCTTCGTTCAAGTTCTACTCTTCGATAAGCCCATCAGACACAGGAAAAGTTCGTACTAATGGATTCCCAACAAGAAGTTGATGAGTTGAGGCAAAACATGAACAATCTGACTGAGATGGTGAAGACTCTCGTTCTTCAAGTTAACGCTCCTAGCAAGTAACGACAGCTTGAGCGCATGGAAGAAAGCCTTAAGCAAGGTTCCAATGACTATAAGTTTCAAGAGATTAGCTCATGAGGGGTCTTAGTGGACAAGGAACTTCTTCCGCAGAAGTTCAATGCCAATGACATCCCTAAGTTCAAGCCGACTGACAACCCCTATTTCCATTTAAGAGCTTTTGAAACAATAATGAATATTAAAGGGATTTATAGGAAGGTTTTCCATTCACTGTTTTCATCATCTTTAGAAAACGTTTTCCAACAATGGTTCTTTTCCCTTCAAAAAGAGAAGACCTGTTCTTGGGATACCATAATAAACGCTTTCATAGATAGATACAAGTGCAACATTCAGGTTGAAACTGATCATAGAGAACTTGAGATGTTGAAGAAAAAGGAGAATGAAGGATTCACTTCTTTCTTCAACAAGTGGAGGGAGACTTCCGCTAAGATGGTTGAAGTCCCTACTGAAAAGGAATCTGTGAGGATGTTCATCAAGAACCTCCAGGACAAGTACCAAAGGAACCTAAAATATCAATGCAATTTAAACACTTTCAAAGCTGTCTATGACATAGGTATTGATATTGAAGATGACCTTGCAAAACAAAAAGCTACTAACTATAGTAACAACAGTGGCTGGAAAGGAAAGAAGAACGACAATCCTTCTTCTTCCGAAAACACCTACTCTGGCAATAATGTTGGTACCTTTGACCTTAACGAAATCTTAGCCATGGATAACCAAAGACCTAAGAAGTAACTAAGGAAAGAATTCACCCCTATTGGGATGAACTACGATACCGCTTTCGATCGACTCCATGCCAAAGGACTCATCACTCCATTGGGCCTCTTCAAGATTCAGCACCTGAAAATAGGTCACCTAACTGGGATTATAACGCTTATTGCAAGTACCATCAAGGTAGAGGGCATACTACCGAGAGTTGTTGGAAGCTAAAGGAGGCCATCCAATGTTTGATCGTTAATAACAAGCTTCCCATACCTCCGGCTGGAAAGAAGGCCGAATGATGATAAAGCACAAGACACGAGGCGGGCTTCAACAACAACATTTCGTGACCTCTTTTTTCTATTTTTTTCCTCCTTTCTCCAATAAGTCTAGCATATGCACATTTTATTTTCCTTCGATTTTATTCTGTAGGTTTTTTCTTTTTTCCTCTTAATAAAATGAGTATTTCTTTCCTTGCATATGATTATCGCATTGCATTTCATAAAAGAAAAAAAAAATTATGTCGGATTAAGCACAAGGTATACTAGTGATTTGAGGCACCCTTGTAGCCATATCATATCACCTTCACCTTTTCACATATATAATCTTTTCTTGAGAAGCCACTTTGAGCCTTGTCTAACGATAGACCTTTCTTTCTTCAACCCACATCTAACTAACCTTGGGATGTGATGGTGTGCAATTTATGCAATTTTAAAATCTTGAGTGATTTCAAAAGATTAAAATAGCAAAAAGCAATAAAAATATAAAACTGTGTAAAATGGCAAGTGTTCTAATGTCTTTAATATGAACACGTCTCAGATTGCGTCTCTTATCGAGTGCTCGGTACCGTGCCTGAAAAACATGAATTCCAAGTGAGTGATAGACCACATGATCGGGATTGCCACCCTTATCAAAAAAGATTCAAATAAAAAAATGACGAAGCAAAAAAGAAAGAGCAAAAATATAAACAAAAGAGAGTTCAAAAGTGAGAAACCTCAAGCATACACAAATACAAAGATTCAAAAGCAGGGTTGCACACCTTGGGAGCCTATTTAGGGTCTTGAGCCTTTATCTCCTTCTTCTTTAACCTTTAGCCTAACCACGTTACAACCCTTCAAAGACTTCTTTGAGATATACACACACTTGTGTGAGGTTCGGCTAGAGCTACGTTTGGCCTGATTCCTAACGGATACGTAGGCAACCTCACATTGGGGTGCGGCCGTAATAAAAATGCATTCATTCACATACACATTCATGCACGACCATATCAAGGGATCTCCTATGCTCATCATATTCATTTAGAGCTAGACTTGGGGGCTTGATCCTTACATCATTAGCCTACCCAGCCTAAGAGTCACCATTATTTGACTCTTTTCAATATATTTCCATACCCCTTAGGCTTTGCAGCCTAACTTTAGTGTCACTTTCACACACATCACAGTGGGGCTCAAGTGTGGGATGCTTGAAATATTCCCTACAGTTTTTTTAACTTAGTCTTTGTTTGAGTCTAGTCACAAAGTCTAGTCCCATGGTCATGAAACGAGTCTTGAACATATCACTTACACGCACAAGTATTCACACACTTTGTACATACTCTTTTCACACCATGACCATGTCTTTGGTTCATGCATGAGTCGCTCTTTCCGTCATTTGAGTTGGGGGTCCACTGTGTTCCTAATTTTTCCATATCTCTCCATCTACATCACCTTTCCATACATTACATATCTCACACTTTCCTTCTTAAACACTTTCTACATTCACATTCCTTCATCTTACATGCTTCCTCCATACATCATTCACCTCACTACACTCTTTTCCCATCCATGCATGTTGAATCGAGTTTGAGTCACGTGATTGACAAAAAAAAAAAAAAAAAAAAAAAAAAAGAGGGTAATGATGAAACAAATGCACAAGGCAAGCTTCTCACCCAGATTTCATGCTTTCTTCTTCTTTTTTCAAACCCTTCCCCAATAAGTCTAGCATAGGCACCCTTCATCCTCCTTAGATTTATTTCTTAGAGTTTGATTTTTACCCTTCACTTTTTAAATAAAGTGAGCATTTATACGATCATTGCATTGCACCTAAAAAAAAAATCCACGTCGGACTAAGCACAAGGTATACTGATGATTGAGGCACCCCTTATAGCCATAACATATCACCTTTACCCCTTTCGAATATACAATCCTTTCTTGATAAACCACTTTGAGCCTCGTCTAACGATAAACCTTTCTTTTTTCAACCCACATCTACCTAACCTTGGGATGGGATGGTGTACAACTTATGCAATATCCAAATACAAAAGCTTGAGTAATTTCATAAAAATAAAAAAAGCAAAAAATAGTAATAAAAGTGTGCAAAAGGGAAAGTGTTCCAATGTCATTGATATGAACATATCTTTGATACGAACACGTCTTAGATTGCGTTTCTTATCAAGTGCTCGGCAGCGTGCCTGAGAAATATGTATGCCAAGCGAGTGATAGACCGCATGATCGGGATTTCCCACACTTATCAAAAAATAAAATAAAAAATGTAAAAGCAAAAAAGAAAGAGCAAAAATATAAAAGAAAAAGAGTTCAAAAGTGAGAAACCTCAAGCATACAAATATAAAGATTCAAAATCAAGGTTGTACACCTTGGGGGCTTATCTAGGGACTTGAGCCTTTATCCCCTTTTTCTTCAAACCTTAGCCTAACCACGTTACAACCCTTCAAAGACCTCTTTGAGGTATACACACAGTTGTGCGAGGTTCGGCTAGAGCTACGTTTAGCCTGATTCCTAACGGATACGTAGGCAACCTCACATTGGAGTGCGGCCGTAATAAAAATGCATTAATTCACATACACATTCATGCACGACCATATCAAGGGATCTCCTATGCTCATCATATCCATTTAGAGCTAGACTTGGGGGCTTGATCCTTACATCATTAGCCTATCCAGCCTAAGAGTCACCATTATTTGACTCTTTTCAATATATTTCTATACCCCTTAGGCTTTGCAGTTAACTTTAGTGTCACTTTCACACACATCACAGATACATGACCAAATAAACCTTCCCATAGGAACCCTTTGTCATGAAATCTTAACATAACGTTGAAGCACGCCTTGTCATATCATAATCATCATTGCATAACAAAGTATGAAGTACTTAGCCTTTGCGCCTAAGTTACCCAAATACTTTAGTCATTGAGTCAACAATTGAGATAGCCTAGGATGAATTAATCCTTACACTATGAGATACAACGTCGACGCATACATTTGATTAACATCATTCAACATGCACTGCAAACACTCAAACACTCACTTCGATTCTTTTTCGTGTCTTTCTTTTTCGGGAGAAAGTCGGTACCCTCCACAAAAATGACGAAATTTTTTTAAATTTTTGCATTTTCGAGTCGCACAATCACAATACAATGCACACACAAGTCATGCACATTCATGACATGTCACATCGAGTTGAGTCTAACACATGTGTCAAAACACATTGAGTCACACAAGAGTTAAACGCACTAAACCTTGAGTCAACCTCAAGTCAAAGCAATCATAATGTCAAGCACAACAAACCTTAGGTCAACCCTAATAAAAACATAAGCAAAGTTCTGTAGTCCAAAACATAGATGCAGGTGCACTAAGTCCCAGACAAACAAGTGATCTTTACAAAGATCTAAGGCAAAAGAAGCAAGGTTTCAAAGACATGAAAAGCTATCATTTCCAAGGCAAGGAAATGAGAAAATTTTACAAGACGACTCAAGGCGTGGTGGTCTTTGACAACATTCCCTAGGATGTGAAAGTTGTCACCCAATTTGAGAAGATATCTCAAGGCGAAGCAATCTTGGACAGTGTTCCCTAAGATGTGGAAGTTGTGGAACAAAACAACTTTGATTCAACAAAAATTGATTGTGTCCTAAGGCATGGACGACTCGCATAGCAAGTTTCTCAAGGCGAAGAGACCCATAATTATCGGACAAGTTTTCCCAAGGCGAAGAAAAATTGTCGATTGATGAACACTTCCCAAAGCGTAGAAGTTGGCGATTGCATCCCAACGTGTGGGTATTGAGTGGAATATCACTTATGAGTTACTCAAGGCGTAGGAGCTCACGACAGGACTCTCAAGGCCTGAAAAATGTTAAACTATTAGACTTCCCAAGGTGTGGAAAATCATCATTCAGAAGACTGCTCAAGACGAAGGAGTCTACGACATTGTTGCCCGAGGCGAGGAAATTTGTCATCATTCATTTCTGAGTTGCTCGAGGCGCAAAAGCTCATGATAAGAATTCCTAAGGCGTGAAAAACCATCATGCAATGGATCGCTCGAGACGTAGTGGTTCACAATAAGAATTCACAAGGCATGGAAGACTGCCATTCAATGAATTGCTCAAGACGTGGTGGTTCACGGTAGAATTCCCAAAGCGTGGAAGATTGTCGTCCAGTGGATCGCTCGAGGCGTGGTGTTTTGCGATATAATTCCTGAGACGTGGAAGGACGTCACAACAAAACTGAAGATGACTACAAGCAGAGTCACCTTCGACTATGTTCCCTAGCTTACAGAAGATGGTCACAAGGCAGTAGAAGGTTGTTATAAGCAGAGCAATCTTTGATGGTGTTCCCTAAGATGAGGAAGACTGTCACAGCGGAAATTAAAGTCAGCTACAAATGGAGCAGTCTTCAGGTGATGTCCCCTAGCTTGTGGAGGTTGTCAAACAAAAGTAGTTACTCTAGAGACGTGTACTCGACGGTGCAAGATACACGTTTCTAACTCTTTTATCTATTCAACTAACGCTAGTTTGCAGGTATCGGCATTACAAGAATGATTTAGGATCATAGAACGTTCTGAATCAGTCTCCGTCCCTATCGCTACTTTGACTTTTGTTTTCGAAACATGCGTTTCTCCAAACTCAGTCAAAGTGGGGGCTTCTGTAGATACCAAATTGTGTCTCCCCAAAAAACCAACCCAGTGATGAGTACCTTTCACGTCATTTGATTATCGAACGAAGTGAAAGTGTGAAAAGTCTTGTGATGCGGTTGTTTTAATAAAAATATCTTTCTTTTTGTTTTCAAAAATGTACTCTATTTATGAAAATGTCCAGTCCAATTTAGTTTGGTCTATGATAAGGGTCCAATAATAGTGTAGTAGTATTGGGCTCGAAAAGAGCTTTCCAACGATATATTATAAGCCCAATTCCAATGAATAATGAGGAAGTTATGGCCAAAATACTAAATTGGGCCTGAAATGGTTTTATATGGCTCAATGATCTAGTGGAGGGCCTATTAATTAATATTTCTAAAGTTATTAGGATTGATTTTAATCTTCTAGAATAACCTAGAAGGTTATTTTGAGTTCTAATGGGATTAGGAATAATAATTATATCTTTTAGAAAATAAAGAATTCTATTTGGATTAAAACAAGTGTTTTAAAGAGATTAAATTTGATTTTCAAAGATAAGTACAGACGTTAATTAATCGAACTTAATTAGATTAAGGATTCCGTATATGTTTTTAGAAAACGCGTGAACCATCGCGAAACGACAGAACTAGCGCGCCACGACAAGCTTGTCGCACAACGACAGGGTAGTCTCGTCACGTTGGACCCTGTCGCGCTGCGACAGAGGCAGTTTTATTCCGGATAGGATCCCGGTCTTTTTGTGTGATCATTTCCGGGCTATTTTTCTTATAAATAAGGTCGTATTTCCCCATTGTTAAGGATGGACAATAATTCACAATCATCAATAATCTTCTATTCTCTTCTCTCTCAAAGCTAATAGCTTATTCTTTCTCCTTCTTTCTAAGCCTTCCCTTTTAATAAAAATATCGCATTCACGATTTCTAGACACACCTAGCCAAGCTCAAAATTGCCTTCGCCCTAGGCGTGAAAGGTTGATAATTTCCGAGGGTTTGGTCCCAAATCCCTATTTCAATTATTTAAATTAATTGTTTGATTTAATGTCTTCATTGAAGTTACTAACATGTGTATTGTTTTGATAGAAAGTGATACGAGGCAACAAAGTGAGTAATTTTAATTTCTCTATATCTTTACAAAGCATGCTTATATTATTTTAATTCTTAGTATCATGTTAGGATGTCTTTTATTGCTTTCTAGTATCAAGATTAGGTTGTTTCCTATTTTTTTCTATCATGTTAGTATCATGTTAGGGATAAAGCTTTGATCTTTAATTTTTAGTGATATGCTAGGATTTGTTATTAATCTTGTTAGTATCATGCCTAGGATCTTGCTAATAATATTATTATGCTATCTTGAGATTGAGAATATTGTGATGATGATGATTGTTGTTCTTATGTTGCTTGATATTATTATTATTGTTGCTTGATCACGCCCTCTCTTGCAGGTTTAAAGGGAATTTATATTTGTAATCACGCTTAATAAGATAATTAATAATTTTATTTAGGCTAATGTGATTTTAATTCAAGTGATCGCCAATAATAGATTTGTTTGTGCATTAATATTCAACTAACATAGATTAAACAGGTTTAGGGTTAACCTATTGATTGTATGTTAGTCAGAAAGCGTACATGAATATGAGAAGGATAAAGTAGATGCTTATTTTTAGGGCAGGTTCAATCTCTTTTAGCTTGAATTTGTACATTCATCCCCGAATATCCAGTTATGGTTCCAGACCGCTATGGAGTTAGCGATCTCATGGATCGTGAAGGGGTGTAACCTTCACCCTGTGAATGGTTTACAAGTTCCTAAAACTTGTTGACGACTCTTTTGCTCTAACTTCCTTCCCTTTGGACGCCACCATGCTTAAGTGTATGATCACAGTGGGGCTCAAGTGTGGGATGCTTGAAATATTCCCTACAGTTTTTTAACTTAGTCTTTGTTTGAGTCTAATCACAAAGTCTAGTCCCATGGTCATGAAACGAGTCTTGAACATATCACTTACACGCACAAGTATTCACACACTTTGTACATACTCTTTTCACACCATGACCATGTCTTTGGTTCATGCATGAGTCGCTCTTTCCGTCATTTGAGTTGGGGGTCCACTCTATTCCTAATTTTTCCATATCTCTCCATCTACATCACCTTTCCATACATTACATATCTCACACTTTCCTTCTTAAACACTTTCTACATTCACATTCCTTCATCTTACATGCTTCCTCCATACATCATTCACCTCACTACACTCTTTTCCCATCCATGCATGTTGAATCGAGTTTGAGTCACGTGATTGACAAAAAAAAAAAAAAAAAAAAAAAAAAATGAACATTTATACAACCATTTTATTGCACCTAAAAAAAAAAATCCACGTCGGACTAAGCACAAGGTATACTGATGATTTGAGGCACCCTTTGTAGCTATATCATAGCACCTTTACCCCTTTCGAATATACAATCCTTTCTTGATAAACCACTTTGAGCCTCGTCTAACAATAAACCTTTCTTTTTTCAACCCACATCTACCTAACCTTGGGATGGGATGGTGTATAACTTATGCAATTTCCAAATACAAAAGCTTGAGTGATTTCATAAAAATTAAAAAAAGCAAAAAGTAGTAATAAAAGTGTGCAAAAGGGCAAGTATTCCAATGTCATTGATATGAACATATCTTTGATACGAGCACGTCTCAGATTGCGTTTCTTATCGAGTGCTCGACACCGTTCCTGAGAAATATGAATGCCAAGTGAGTGATAGACCGCATGATCGGGATTGCCCACACTTATCAAAAAATAAAAAAAAAATGCAAAAGCAAAAAAGAAAGAGCAAAAATATATAAGAAAAAGAGTTCAAAAGTGAGAAACCTCAAGCATACAAATATAAAGATTCAAAAGCAAGGTTACACACCTTGGGGGCTTATTTAGGGACTTGAGCCTTTATCCCCTTTTTCTTCAAACCTTTAGCCTAACCACATTACAACCCTTCAAAGACCTCTTTGAGGTATACACACAGTGGTGCGAGGTTCGGCTAGAGCTACGTTCAGCTTGATTCCTAACGGATACGTAGGCAACCTCACATTGGGGTGCGTCCGTAATAAAAATGAATTCACATTCATATTCACATTCATTCATGATTATATCAAGGGATCTCCAATACTCATCCCTATCCACTTAGAGCTAGACTTGGGGGCTTGATCCTTACTTCATTAGCCTACCCAGCCTAAGAGTCACCATTATTTGACTCTTCTAAAAATAATCTTTCCATACTCTTAGCCTTTACGGCCAAACTGTAGTGTCACTTTCACACACTGCACAGATACATGACCAAATAATCCTTCCCTTAGGAACCCTTTGTCATGAAATCTTAACACAACGTTGAAGCATGCCTTGTCATATCAAAATCACTCATAAACATCATTACATCACAAAGTATGAAGTGCTTAGCCTCCGCGCCTAAGTTACCCAAATACTTTCACCATCGAGACATCAACTAGGATAGTCTAGGATGTAACAATCCTTGCACCATGAGATATAACATCAGCGCATACATTTGACTAAGCTCATTCAACATGCACAGCAAACATTTAAACACTCACTTTGATTCTTTTCCGGGAGAAAGTCAGTACCCTCCACAAAAATGACGGAAAATTTTTGCTTTTCTGCATTTTGAGTCGCACAAACACATTACAATACAATGCACACACGAGTCATGTACGTTAAGTTATGTCGTGTCATATCACATCGAGTTGAGTCTACACACACGTGTCAAAACACATTGAGTCAACCTCAAGTCAATCAATCACATTGAGTCAACCTCAAGTCAAAGCAATAAGTCAAGCCTTAGGTCAAACCTAAGAAAAATACCAGCAAAGTCTTTTGGTAATCTTTTGATTTTACAAGATACAACCATTCAACAAAGCTCTTGTTTGCAGCCAACCGAACGATCTCAACAAACATTCAAGCATTCAAAGCTCTTTTGTTCAGAGACGCGTTGACATTTCTTTCAAAGCTCTTTTGCTCAGAGACGCGTGGGCATGTCATTCAAAGCTCTTTGTTCAGAGACGCGTAGACATTCCTTTCAAGCTCATTTGCTCGAAGACGCGTGGACATCTTATCAACAACTCCATTGTTGAGAGACACGTGGATATCTCATCAACAACTCCATTATTCAGAGACGCGTGTACATCTCATCAACAGCTCCATTGTTCTGAGACGCGTGGACATCTCATCAACAACTCCATTGTTGAGAGACACGTGGATATCTCATCAACAACTCCATTATTCAAAGACGCGTGTACATCTCATCAACAGCTCCATTGTTCTGAGACGCGTGGAAATCTCATCAACAGCTCTTTTGTTCAGAGATGCGTGGACATCTCATCAACAGCTCTTTTGTTCAGAGACGAGTGAACATTCCTCAAAAAGAAGCTCTTTTGTTTAGAGACGAGTGAACATCAACAGCGGCAAAGCGCGACCACAATATCAACAACAGCGAGATGGCGTTCCCTAGCTTATGGAGGTCGTCAAAAATACAACAACAAATGCGGTTACTCCAGAGACGTGTGCTCGACGGTGCAAGATACGCGTTCTTAACTCTTTTATCTATTTAACTAACGCTAGTTTGCAGGTATCGGCGTTACAAGAATGATTTAGGATCGCAGAACGTTTGAATCATTCTCCGTCCTATCGCTACTTTGACTTTTATTTTCGAAACGTGCGTCTCTCCAAACTCAGTCAAAGTGGGGGCTTCTGTAGATACCTGATTGTGTCTCCCCAAATCCAAACCCAGTGATAAGTACCTTTCACGTCATTGATTATAGAACAAGGTGAAATGTGAAAGAGTCGTATGAATGCTTCTATTTTAACAAAAATATTTCTTTCT
Organism: Chenopodium album; assembly: GCF_948465745.1. Classification (NCBI taxonomy): domain Eukaryota; kingdom Viridiplantae; phylum Streptophyta; class Magnoliopsida; order Caryophyllales; family Amaranthaceae; genus Chenopodium; species Chenopodium album. Next base: position 34,873,453 of record NC_137847.1, read on the forward strand.
GTTTTTGAAAATATTCCTTTTCGTACCCTATTTATGAAAAACGTCCATTCCAGTTTAGTTTGGTCCATGATATGGGTCTAATAATTATGTATTTGGATGGGGTTTGAAAAGAGATTTCCAACGATATATTATAAGCCCAATTCCGATGAATAATGAGGAAGTTATGGCCAAAATACTTTCTATTGGCCATAACTTCCTCATTATTCATTGGAATTGGGCATATAATATATCGTTGGAAAGCTTTTTTCAAGCCCAATCCAACTACACTATTATTGGACCCTTATCATGGACCAAACTAAATTGGACTGGACATTTTCATAAATAGAGTATATTTTAAAAAGAGAAAGAAAGATATTTTATTAAAACAACCGCATCACAAGACTTTTCACACTTTCACTTCGTTCGATAATCAAATTACGCGAAAGGTATTCATCACTGGGTTTGGTTTTGGGGAGACACAATTAGGTGTCTACAATGAGTATTGTGAGTTCTCTTGTTTGAGTACTAGTCCGCTTTGATGTTTGTCAAATGTCTGCCATACATGGGGATTATAACGGCAAAACTCGGGCGGCTAGGTCCTCTTAGTAAGAGAAGTTGACAGTACAAGACTTGGAATGTCCCCCTACTAACCATAGGGAACATGTATTTGTTGTTTACAAGGCCTCTCGAAGAGCGAGACTGTAAAAATGCATGGCCGTGCTCAGATAGATTTTAGAAATCATCTGCTTATTGACAGTCAAAATCGGATTTCGAGAAACACTTCTGGACGTAATAAGAATGACGAATAATCTTACCTTATAGTTCATGAAGAGACATTAAGTGACATAGGAAAACAGGCTATACACTAAAAGTTCACTTGTCCGGAAGGACAAGTGGGAGATTGATAGGAATGGTGTCCTTCGAACAAGTGTATTATTCCGATATAGGGTTCGAAATTATTAGAAAGCTAATTATTCAGTGAGGTCAAGTGACCAGAATACCTAGTTGGAGGCCGCTTCCAATCAGTAATATTAATGTATAATTAATATTACAGTTTAATCTTGACAGAACCCTTCGGGTCACACCCAAGCAACTACGATCCGACACGACGAACTAATCCGAATGGAATTAATGAGTTACTCGAGTATTATGAACAAAGACGTCGGATTTCGAGCTTAAAGCGTCGGAACCGAATCTCAAAAGTTGATGCAAAATTTAGGAATTGGCGAGACGGGAAAATGCTTCAAGTAACAAGTAAAAAACCCTATCCACGCGAAAGGCTAGAGAAGCGCGCCAAACAGAAGCGCGCCATGTGGCAGCGCACCTGGCAGCACGCCATGTGGCAGCACACGTGGCAGCACGCCAAGTGGCAGCGTGCCACATGGCAGTGGGCCGTAGACCGGGTGATGGGTCATGGATGCTGGCCGAAGGGTGGCGGCCCAATCGAACCCATCTTGGGGCTCAAGGTTGGGTGCCACACGGTTAGCTCACAATGGATGTGAGTTACCTTGGGGAGCAAGTGAGGAAGTGGTCCTCACCTAACCATGTGACACTTGTTACATAGAGGTTGGTGCCAGTCATGCACACTGCTGCGTTCACGCACCATAGTGATGGTCGTGCACTCGGCCTCTTGCTTTAGTTCTAGCGCTCACAAGCATGCTCCTCATCGACGCTCTTGAGGTGATGCCCGCGAGGAGGGCAGCCTTTTAATCTTCAAATATTTGCACACTCCGGACCTTAAATTAATGAGATCTTCATAATCAAGCAATGAGCATTTCTCACTCTCTCTCCTCTTTATTGCTTTGTTTAATTTCATATTGTTTGGTTGATTTTGATGATTGATTTTGATATTGGTTTGATGATTAATTTTGATGTTTGGTTTAGTTTTGTTTTTCATCTCTACTATGATTCTTGAATAGTTTCCTTGCTAGGGATTGGGTAAACATGTATGATTGATGGATTGAGACTGATTTGGGAATTTGAGTAGTTCTTGTGTTGTAATTAAATTGATTCATAGAGGTTTGCATGTTGTCTAGTTTGATTGGAGTAGCTAACCATGATGCTAACATTGATTGCATGATTGGATTGATTGACATGACCACTTGATATCAATTTGATCATAATTGGTTGAGTATTTGATTATGTTTCTTCTTGTTGTTTAGCACTAGAGAAATCTAGGTTAGAGAGTATGAGGATGATTAGTAGAATGCTCCTAATTGCTCCTACTATTTGTCTTTGCATTGCTTGGATTGCTTGTTTCCCTAATTAGCTTGATTATCATGAATGCATGTTGATCCCCATTCCCTAGTGTGTCATTTGTTTGTTTGGTTCTTGGTTTAGGTAGTTGATTAGTGTTACATTTCACCTTGACTTCGACCTAGCTTAGGCATTAATCAGAAATACTTGAACATAACCGTTCCTAGTGGTTCGACCCTTGACTTACCTCTTTACTTGTATTTAGGTTTTTTAAGTGATTATAAATTTGTTTGACACTAGGGAGGATTAGTCAACGACATAGAAATGCACTGCATGGTGTAGAGGGGAATAGAATTCAAGGTTAATTTGATTAAAACAAGTCTACCAGCCTTAGAGTGATACCTTGTCTTCCATTAAGCACGCTATTCTGAACTTTCTAAAGACTGTCAGAAGGGCAGATTTAGCAGGTCTCTTATCACAAAGAGGGAAACCCAGGTAGGTACCTAGGTCCGAAGTAGGGGAGACATTTAAGAGGATAGAGATTTGGTCTCCTAGCTCAGGAGAAGTGTTCTTAGAGAAATAAACTTACTTTTTACTGGGGTTCATCTTTAGTCCAGACAAATGGTGCAAAGAGTCCAAGACATGCATAGCAGTAGAAGCTATTTGGATAGATGCTTCCCCAAACAAGAGAATATCATCAGCAAATATTAACTGAGAGATAGAGAGGGAAGATCTGGGCAGCTTGAAGGGGGACCAAGAGGCTTCAGAACAAGCCTCAGATATCATTTCAGAAAGCAATTCCATGCACATGATAAATATATAAGGGGAGATAGGGTCCCCTTACCCTACTCCCCTAAAAGAAGGAAAGAAAGGGGTGATGAGTGTCATTTATCGCACTCATATGGTAGCATTTTAGAACGTTTTTATTATATTTTATAACTTTTCTCTTCAAATAATGCTTTAGTTTTGATCTTTTTTTTATTTAGTTTCTTCATTCCCTTTATTTTGCGATTTCTTGCATTTTAAGGGTATTTTCGTCTTTTCCTTTTTACTTGCTCTACTTTCTTTCTTCACAGGGCTTGCTCGGGCCTTAGGATTCATTTGGAAGGCTTTCCAAGTCTTTTGGATGCTTAGGACAAGCTTTCTCATCATTCGGTTGGCATATGTGCAAGATAAGAGGCAAGCTCCCACTTTGGCTTTAGCGCTCTCGTGCATCACCATCATCGCATGTCTTAGTCATGAACACGCAAAAATGGAGTTTTCAAGGCTGTCCTCCTCGCGGGCATCACACGAGAGCGTCGACTATAAGGATGCATGAGAGCGCTAGGATCAAAGCATCACGTAAAGGGGCCACGAGCTAGCAACAAGAGAAGCCGCACTCCAAGCATGCACCAGGGGTGTGCGCGTGCAGACCTTCCTGTGCGTGCGCGTAGTCCCCTCTTTGTGTGCGCACAGGGGTGCTATGCGTGCGCACCACGACCTCAGTTCCCCTTGTTTTCTTTTGATGTAATAACTTTGACCTTTCCTTTTTAGGGGGGATGACTTTTTTCTAGTACTTGATATATTTTTCCAAATTTAGTAGAGAGAAAGTAGAGAGAGAAACACTTGAATACTTGATTTGTACTTAAAATTACTTCATTAAGCTTGGATTTCTTCCTTAATCAATGATAATTAGTGAGATTTTCTTCCCTTGAATTTACTTTTTGCTTGATTCTACCTTTAATTCTTGTGTGATTGATTTGATTGATGATCTTTGGTTTGAAAGTTTGTTTGATTTGATTTTCTTCTTGATTAAGCTTGAAATGATGATGTTTTTGATTCAATTTTTTTTTGTTTTTCAATTTTATTATGTCTAGTAAGTAGATTAGTAGCTAGAGAAAAGGGGAAGCATGCTTGATTGATGATCTTTGCTAGTTGATGATTCTTCATTGATTGAATTGTTGCAATTAAATTAGTTAACATAGTTTTACATGTGATTGATTTGAATAGGAGTGATCAACCTTGATGATTAATCTAGATTGCATTGTAATCTTCAATGACATGAACCCTTGATTTGAGAATTGCTTTAATTGATTGAATTTGGTTGTGATTTTCCTTGTTAGTCATTCATAGTGAACCTTAGCTTGACTTATAGGAGATAGCTCTTGAATTCTATTGATTGCAATTATTGTTTTCCCTTACAACGTTTAAATCGATTGAGTTCTTTGTCAGTTGGCATGATCATTGACCTCGCATGTGGAACCTTAATCCCTAGTGTTTGCCATATTGATCTTTGTCTTTGATTAGTTGATTGAACCTTTAGATACGCCTCAAATTACCTCTAATTCTTCGAAGTAGCTTAACTATAGGCTATAGAATTCTCTCCCTAATTCCTCGTGGTACGACTCAAACTTGCCCTATATTAGGAGTAAGTTTGATTTTCTCATTTTTTTTTATTGGTGGTGCTTTAGATTTTAACAACCTAGATTACCCCACATCAAAATGGCGCCGTTGCTGAGGAATGGCGTTGATGCTTTGCTATAGTTATTGAGTCTACTTCATTTTATTTGAAAAACACAAAAAGATTTTTCTCTTTTTGGCTACATTTGTAGCCGTGCTACTAATTGTTTCTTTTGAGATTGTATGCATAGAGCACGTGGTCGTTCTCTAGTGCCATTTGATCTGGAAATTGAGAGGACAATTACAAGGATAAGAGTTGCTAGACGTTCATTGAGTTCTAGCCCTCAAAGTGAAGAAAAAGAGCAAGCAAGCATGGGAGAAAATCCGAGAGTCGCATTGAAGGAATTGGGGATTCCAGGTGCATATAGGTTTGAAAGTGGGATTGTTCCTCCTATAACACCGGCGAATGACTTTGAAATAAGACCGGCGATGATCACTTTGATAGAAAGGCGACAATTTAGTGGAGCCAAGCATGAGAGTCCGCTAAACCATCTCAAGGAGTTCGAAAAATATTGCAACACTATCAAAGTGAATGGAATTTCCCAAGAATTCATCTGCCTCAAGATTTTTCCCTTTTATCTCACAGGGCATGCTTTAGAATGATTGGAAAAGGAAGTCAAACAAAATTCTCTATGGATATGGGATGAGGTGACCAAAGAATTTCTATCTCGTTTCTATCCACAAAAGAAAACGGCGGATGCTAGAGCTTTGATTCAAGGTTTCAAGCAAAAGCCTAATGAAAGCCTCTATGAAGCATGGGAGAGGAACAAAGAGTATCAAAGAGAGTTTCCTTACCACGGAATTCTTACCTACCAAATCATTCAAATCTTTAATGGTGGCCTAAGTCCTCAAGGGAAATCGTGTCTTGATGGAGGAGCCGAAGGTCCCATTATGAATAGAACGGAGGAGGAAGTGGTAGACATCATTGAAGACGTAGTGAGGTATTATAGAGATTGGAAAGATGGTGAAAGGGAACCAACTAGCAAGAGTAGCTCTTCGGTGTATGCAATTGATCATCTTAATGCCATCAACAACTTGTCCTCACAAACGACAAACGTAGGGAAGAAAGTGTCCACTATCGAGGCAAATTTAGAAGGTTCTTCTCTTCCAATTTAAGGGAAGAGGTATGTCTTCTAACTCTCAACCTCCTACCTCTTCTAATAATGTGCCTAGTGGTTGCTTGTTTTGTCAAATAATAACGAGTCAAGATTTGATAATCAAAGGGGTTGATGGAATAGGAATTATCACAACCAAGGCAATTTTAACAACTTTAACCAAGGTGGTGGTTATTGTTGGGGTTTGGTGAGTCCGACTCACCGCGGAAACAACCCCTCCCGAGGAACCACTCGCAATAATTAAAATCACAAAGCATAAATAAATATTCACAAAGAAAAGATAACGAATCTTACCCTCGAAGCGAGCTTCGCCCAAAACCCGGGGCTCTTACTTGAAAGCTACTAGCACGTCAAGCACCGCGCCTCCGACGGTATCCACCCACAAATGGGCGAACACAACTTTAAGGTCTACTACCTTGGGGTTAGCAAGGTCCGACCTAAACCCGAGTGTTATGTGAGTTTAAGAGTTTTCCCAAAAATTATGGAATGCTCTTTTTAACTCCCACTCAAGCACTTTACTCCAAAACCCAAAGTTGGTATTTATAGAGGAAAGTATGAGTGGGAATTTCTATCCCATCAATGTGGGATCATGAAATTCCACAAATTAATTTAAAGCTAAATTAAATTAAAATTGCAAACTAATAATAAATCTACAAGTGACATTACCATGTGAGATGGGTTGGTGAGGACCACATGAAGAGTAGGGGACCATACTTGCTCCCCACTCAATACTCTCCTTGTGCCACATGTCCTCTCCCACTTACTCCCATATTCCAAGCTTCCCCTTATTCATGGCCCTATGACCCGAGCCAAGCCACGAGCCAAGCCCGAGCCCGGCCCGCACCAGCCCGCACCTGGACCGCAGCCAGCCCGCACCTGGCCCGAGCCCAGCCCGCACCTGACCCGAGCCCAGCCCGCACCAGCTGCTGCTGTGCGACTGCTGCTGCGGTTTGGTGCGGCTGCAGCTGCTGCTGTGCCTAGCCGCGGCTGGCCGGGGCTGCTAGCACGGTGTGCTAGCTCATCTTGCCCCTAGCATTCGGATGCTCGGGGCACTCCGATGCTAGGCGTATTTTCGGGAATATGGTCGATTTATTATTATTTTGCGCGTCTCGTCTTTTATCATTTTAGACTCGACTTCCGACGATCGGTTTCGACGCTCTAAGCTCGAATTACCGACGTCTAAATATTTAACACTCAGGCGACGAATTAATTTCTTCCGAATTAATTCGTCGAGTTGGTTCGCATATATTTGCTTGGGTGTGACCCGAAGGGTTCAGTCAAGATTAAGCTGTAATACTAATTATATTAATATTACTGATCGGAAGCGGCCTTCACCCAGGCATTCCGATCACTTGACCTTACTGAATATATTAGCTTTCTAATAATTCTGAACCCGCTATCAGAATAATACACTTGTTCGAAGGACACCATTCCTTTCAATCTCCCACTTGTCCTTCCGGACAAGTGTGCATTTAGTGTATAGCCCTTATCCTATGTCTCTTCATGTCTCTTCATGAACTACAGAGTAAGATTATTAGTCATCTCTGTTACATCCAGAAGTGTTTCTCGAAATCCGAGTTTGACTGTTAATAAGCAGATGATTTCTAAAATCCATCTGAGCACGGCCATGCATTTTTCACAGTCTCGCTCTTCGAGAGGCCTTGTAAACAACAAGACATGTTCCCTATTGTTAGTAGGGGGACATTTCCAGTCTTGTAATGTAGCTTCTCTTACTAAGAGGACTCACCCGCCCGATATCCGTCTTTATAATCCCCAATTACGGCAGACGTTTGGCGGATACCAAAACGGACCAGTACTCAAACAAGAGATCTCCCACTACTCATGGTCAAAGGAAAAGAGTTCCGATAGTAATAATGAGAAAATACTTATGACGATTTTTAATCTCTTAAAGCATCCTCATAGGTCTGTCCAGTATGGTTCTAAACCAATACCTGTGCAAATGATTTGTATCCTCATAGCACAAGAAACGGTGCTACAAATCATACTACACACTAATCTCTGACGGTCATTATTCGTCCACAAAATACGACCTTGATTAGGGATAATTTTCGATTAAAATATTCAACGTTCACTTAATAGGTGTTTCTTTATCCAAGTCATTGAGTTGATACCCTATTTTGAATATTTATTAAAATCGAATGGACTCATTATTTAATTCTAAACCACAATTAAATAGTTTTGTGGAATATTTAGAAATATTTTATTCCACTATGAAACTTCACAATGTTTCATCTTATGATAAATGGTTTTTCCCAAATGTTTTAAGAGTAGTACTCTTCATAAAACATTCATAGAAATCACACTCATATTTGATATGCTTGATTTCTTTCATGCAATTATGAATGTTGTCGTTCACTTATTGCATAGGTTTAGTTATAATTACTTTGCAAACCTTAGCATCTTCATTATCCACCATTTCCATAATAAGATGATAAAATTTAGAGAGTGTTAATGGATTACATGTGATTCAGGATTTATTGTCCAAGCAATGGCTCCCACTCATTTTCATGATTTGAGACCTTCTACTTGACAACCTACAATCATTAATGTTCAACAACGAACCTTTCCATTTAACATCTATCTTATTATTGCCTTTAAGGCAACAACATATATTTTGGTAGACTCCCCGATTATGCCTTGCTTGGGTTTTACTCCAAGCGACTCACAACGATTTGGGATACCCTAATCACTTGTGATCATGGAAATTTTCCTTAGATTCCCGCACATCATACATGGACGCACATCCATGTTACCATTCTCAAGCCACAACGCTTCTTGCCTCGTGCTTATAAATGGTTTCCTTGCTAAGGATCTAATCCTTGTTAAGGTTTGTGCTTGCAACATCAAAACTCAAATTATATTTGTTTCCATGCGTCAAGAACTCATCCAACTACTTATCTAAGTTCTTTGGATGTTCTTGACTATACTCAAATTAATGTCGATTGGTATTATATACGTACTTCACATGCTCTAAGCATGTAAGTCATCTGACGATTCCATATCATAGCTTTACATGATGGATTTAATTCTAGAATTATTCTCAACTTTATTCCATCCATGTGACATTTAGCTCATACAGTCACACTGAGTCTTGCCAAATTGTTCGATGTATGATATGGTTGAAAATCTCTTACTAGAGTCTTTCTTGTTTGATTTAGTACTTAGCCTAGCTTATACTTAGTTCAAACATTTACTTAGCTTCATACATATGGGTCGAAAGCCTTTCAAAGTCCTTCATGCTTAACATGGTAATTTCCTTTACTCATTTAAACATTTTAATTAAGTCTATACCATAAAACTTAATTCCCAACATGTACTAAGTATCGTCTTTAGCTCGGTCCATTTTCGAAAATACTTTCAAATCTAAGCATTTAGCATTTGATAGTTGTTTCACAATAGAGTTCGTAAACATCTTGTTGGACCATTACTTTTGCTCCCACTAAACTTCTTGTTCATCAGAATTTCTATGTTTCTCCATAAGTCAATCCTCTTATTAACTTTATGAGAAAACACGTTCCAATTCCTTCATGCAATGCTTCCTTTAATCCCATGACGGATTCCATGTGCTTGCTTTCAAATCTAGCATTATTTAGATTTTCAAAACCCTTAGACTATTCCATAGTCACTTCCAAAATTCTATTTTGGGAAGCCGGTTTTGGTATCTATTTTGCCATATTTCATATGCGCAATTTTGCTAGATCAATCACGAAAAGACTTGAGCATTCCGATTGGTGAATGGGATTTTATTAAAATCAACTCCTTGAAATTTATTATATCCTTTACAACCAATCTAGCTTAGTATGCATATACATTTCCACATTTGTTAGTTTTCTCCTTGAAAACTTATTTGCAATCGATGGGTCTTTCACCTTTCATACAGATTAATCAAGTTTCAAACATGATTTTCAAACATGGAGTCTATTTCGGATTTTCATGGCTTTTAACCATTATTCGGAATTTGGATTTGTCGTAGCTATCCTACAAGACATTATTCCTTTACTATCTAATAGTAAATAGTATGCTTGTAAGTCTTAGGTTTGTTTCTAACTTAATAGAAAATTTATAGGATTCAATCCAAGCCTTTGGTGAATTCTATACCTATACGGGGCAATTGCATCAAACACTGAGTTTTAAGGCGCTTTCAAAGCCCTTTTATTATGTTGATCTTACTCCAACATCTTTAAAGTTTTGTGAGTAATGAATTCTCTTTTAAGGCACTTTTAAAGTCCTTTTGAGTATTCTTGATCAAAAATTCTCATTAAATCCTTTAAGGTCTTCCGAGATTCTCAGTTCTAGTTTGTTGCTAAGCTCGATGGTCATCGAGTTCATTTTCCTCCCACTTGTCGTTTTAGAAACGTGTTACTTTCCAGAAAGACACTACTTAGAGCAACAAACAATTTTTGTTCTCAATTAGGATGTGGAGGTAATACCCGTAGTCTCACTTGAATGCTTACAAAGAGACATGAATATTGTCTTTGGGTAAAAGTTCGTTGTGAAACAAACAGTTAGCTCCTACTTGAGCTATCTTAGTCTTTATTGAGCCATTCAGCTCCCACTGAGTCACCTAGCTCCCACTGAGCCACTTTGCTCCCACTGAGCTAGTGAACTCCCACAGAGACTAAGAGCCTTAGACATATACTTGAAAAGACTTTTAGAAGTTATTTATATCCATAACTAAATATGGCGTCCTTTCTTAGCTTCGACATTTTGTTTAGTGTAACATTAGTCATTTGTGCAAATCTTTAAGAACTTTATAGGAAGGGTTGTGAACCATCATCGTTCGAGTCATTTTCAAATGACACCGAGGTCTCCGTGAAGACACACCATGTTCTTTGTGGAGTTATTTATGAAATTTTGAGATAGTCACGCTTGGCTCAAGCAAACATCGCTCGATCTAATCTAGATGTTTTGATATCTTGCCAAGTCGATTATGTACTTCACTGAACTCTTGAGCTACTCAAGTCAAGTTTGATCATATTTGATGAATATAGCCATATCCTTTCAAATTCTTTGTGAAACGTTGAAGTAATTGAATCCTCTTTAGCCTTCGGAGTCAATTGTCTATACCAAGAACAATAGCTTTGTGATTTGTCTGTTTCAACAAGTAAGACTTGCTTGTCTTAGAACGATTCCAATTCGAGCAACTATCAAGAGCCTATCTAATATAGCCTTAAGTACGTTCTTGTCGACGTGACATTGCTAAAGATGTTTGGAACGCAAATCAAGCCTATGACTTGAACTTAGTGAGTTTATCATGTTAGAGAAATGTTGTTTATAATCAAGCATTCTTAACTCAACGCTTGGATAACCATCCCATTCAAATAAATCTTGCAACTATTGCTCATTACTTTGAATGTGAGTCTTTCGGTGTGTAAACGGATCAATTTTTGATTATGGAACATAATAACCATTACTTGTTCCAGCCTTTGGCTTAAAAAGGTCTTTAAACAAAACATACGACCTTACAACTGATGTAGCTCTTCTTGCTTCATTCTAAGATTGTAAGTCGATAACTTAGCTTAACTTCAATAGTTTGAGGTCACTATCATAGTGGAACACTCAAGCAGTATCCGATACTTGTGAAGATAATGAATTGCTAAGTTAACTACAATAACATGAACTCATGAGTTGAAATGAAATCTAATTCCTTTTCTTCGTTCCTCCTTTCCTATATTTCTTATCATACAATATCTCATAATCTTACTTTAAGAATCATTTCTTTAAGTACCTTGACTCTTATACTTTGTTAGGCATAATCAAGCACCTAGTGCGCGGTAAAACAAAGTTCCATCTTTTCCATTAATTCTTACTCGAATACTACATCAATGAGTCCTACTCAATTATGTATGATGCGAAAAGATATGTTGGTTGTCAAACATTGACAATCTTGAGTTTGCAACTCAATACCTCATGTTTTATCAAAACTACCTAGTATTTTGAATACATGATGTCCAACCGTCCTTTCGGACTTATTTATAAAAGTCATTTATGAGAATTGTATTTTAGAAATGCTTTTCCTGTCTTTGAGAACTATTCTCAAGGATTTCCTTTACCAATCATGGAAACAATATTATTTTATTTAGAGTACTATGAATATAAGTGCAAAGTATAACTATTTATCAAGAACATAATAAGTTTGAAATTTAATAGCATTCATGCAAACTTCAATCTTATTAAACGTCTTATTTACGCATAAAAATTGTCCCTATTTGGCGAAAATAAGGCGATTCCAAGATCCAAAGAAACAAAGAGTGGTTAAGCATGCTTTGGCTTGTCTTAAACACTCAATCTTCTCGGTAAGCATTGCCTTGCTAATGGCTCTAAGCCACTCTTGGTTAGAAAATTGTCGCATCTAATGCATCTTTGACGATGTATCTCTTTTGCCACGGTATGTGAGGACTCCTCACTCATACCGATGAGTTAAACCAAAACCAACGTGCACACCCGGTGTGCCTTATGCCCCTTAGAGGAGTGATGGCACCTCGCTTTGGCGTAGCCTACCATCACCATCGTCCGGTTAGTAAGTGTTGTTTTGGAAAGGCAAGTTTTACTCAATATTATTAGGGACCTAGGATTTCTATGTTGGTTGATTTAAGTGAACTTAACTAATCATCGCAACATCAAGAAAACCTAAACATGCATCTAACGAATATTTCACACACATATATATAACCATAAAATATAAAGCGAAATAATAGATGCATATTGGCAACTAGCATGACCCCTTGAAATCTTCATATCTTCAAAAGGTCTTCATTTGCATTTCAAGGCTTTGTCTTCCAAGATACGCCGTCTTCAAGACTTAACCAAACTATGCAAAAACTAGTGTCTATAACTAGGAATAATCTAAATATTAAAGTACAAAAATACTTAACGGTGCGTAGACCGTATTTAGATTTACAAAAATACATAACGGCACGTAGTCCGTATTTACTATCCTAGTCGGGTCCCACTAGTTGCCATTTCATAAAACTTGTGAGAGAGAGAGAAAATATATATTCCATTCATCCATTCACTATTTGTGAATGGCCCATGCAATTTACAAAATTAACAATAAGTAAAATGCATTCAAACAACGCGCGCACTAGTAACTAATCTAGGTGGTTAATCCGATTAACACGCCTAATTAAAACTAGTCAAAGTTGTTTAACCGATTATATAAATTACGTCATTAATAATTGAAGCTCCCACTAAATTCCGCATTTCCTTAATTAATCCAATTAATTAAGTTGGTAGCACCCAAATTTGTCAAAATGAAATTTTGCCAATGCCGCTCAAAAACCCGAGGCCTAGCCTCCCAAAATTTTAATTAAACAAAATTAATTAAAATAAATAAACGGCAAAATAATTAACATCAAGCCTACTAAGGCTAATCACCTCACCGCACCAAGCATACGCACACGCCAAGACCACGAACACACGGCCCACGGCTCACGGCCGCGAGCCGCTGCCACAGAATAGCCGCACGTGGCTGCTGCTGCCGCGCGTGAGCTGCTGCTGTGCGTGGCTGCTGCTGCCGCGCGTGAGCTGCTGCTGTGCGTGGCTGCTGCTGCCGCGCGTGAGCTGCTGCTGTGCGTGGCTGCTGCCGCGCGTGTGGCCCACAATCGAGGCGGCACAACCACCGTGGCTCGCCATGGTGGTGCATTACCTCGTTTTGCGTGCCACTACCTTGGGATTTGATCCCTTTTCCGCGAGACAAAAATAATTAATTCTAAATTAATTTTAGAACTAATTTAGTGAGCAAAGTAAAATTTTAAACAAGTCTAACTTAATAAAATTTTCAAAGTGCAATAACCAAAATAATTCCAAGAACCATCTTTAATTAAATTGGTTTAGCTTGGTGCAAAATAAAATTGAGGCAATTTCTCACTTTCAATTTAATCAATTTAAATTAAACTTGAGAATTTGACAAGGGAAGTTGGAAAAATATGAACTTTAATGTTCAAATGAAAATTCCAACATCTAAAATTTGTGAATCCTTGAAAATTATATCTTCCAACATGAAGATAACCAAATTTCTATCATAAAAATCAAAACTTTATGTTTCTAATCAACTCAAAATGATTAAAACAACAAAGTTCAATACATAATAACATAGGAATTTAGTGGTTTTCAAAGTTTCAATCACTTATCACAAATAAAGATTGAATCTTTAACACTTAGGAAGCTTCAAAAATAAAATTTTCACACTAAAAAGCAATTAGTTTGCAATTATGTGAAAATAAATCAACCTTTAAGCATCAAATACTACCAAGTAAGTGTGCTTTAAGGGGACATAAAAGTGCAGAAAAATATGCAAATAATCAACCATATAATCAACAATTTATGCCATTAATTTCAAGGTTAGAAACGACTTAAAATTTTTCGTCAAAAACGAAAAACCCCTCGAAAAAGGCATTTCTGGTCAGAATTTGGCTAAAATCACAATTCCAACGGGGTAAAAACCTTTCCAGAACACGTTTTCCACCCAAAATTCACTAGTCTTGGGCGAAAATCTGGGTTCTGGGCCAAATTCGACATTAAAAACGGGATTAAATAAATAAAACCGAGCTACTAATCTAATTAGCAACATAAACCAGAAAATTAAGCAAAAAATAAACCTTGAAAAACATGATTATAAAAATAAACGAGCGGGGCTTCGATACCGCTGTTGGGGTTTGGTGAGTCCGACTCACCGCGGAAACAACCCCTCCCGAGGAACCACTCGCAATAATTAAAATCACAAAGCATAAATAAATATTCACAAAGAAAAGATAACGAATCTTACCCTCGAAGCGAGCTTCGCCCAAAACCCGGGGCTCTTACTTGAAAGCTACTAGCACGTCAAGCACCGCGCCTCCGACGGTATCCACCCACAAATGGGCGAACACAACTTTAAGGTCTACTGCCTTGGGGTTAGCAAGGTCCGACCTAAACCCGAGTGTTATGTGAGTTTAAGAGTTTTCCCAAAAATTATGGAATGCTCTTTTTAACTCCCACTCAAGCACTTTACTCCAAAACCCAAAGTTGGTATTTATAGAGGAAAGTATGAGTGGGAATTTTTATCCCATCAATGTGGAATCATGAAATTCCACAAATTAATTTAAAGCTAAATTAAATTAAAATTGCAAACTAATAATAAATCTACAAGTGGCATTACCATGTGAGATGGGTTGGTGAGGACCACATGAAGAGTAGGGGACCATACTTGCTCCCCACTCAATACTCTCCTTGTGCCACATGTCCTCTCCCACTTACTCCCATATTCCAAGCTTCCCAGCCCGCACCAGCTACTGTTGTGCGGCTGCTGCTGCGGTTTGGTGCGGCTGCTGCTGCTGCCGTGGCACGGTGCGGCTGCTGCTGTGCCTAGCCGCGGCTGGCCGGGGCTGCTAGCACGGTGTGCTAGCTCGTATTGCCCCTAGCATTCGGATGCTCGGGGCACTCCGATGCTAGGGGTATTTTCGGGAATATGGTCGATTTATTATTATTTTGCGCGTCTCGTCTTTTATCATTTTAGACTCGACTTCCGACGATCGGTTTCGACGCTCTAAGCTCGAATTACCGACGTCTAAATATTTAACACTCAGGCGACGAATTAATTTTTTCCGAATTAATTCGTCGAGTTGGTTCGCATATATTTGCTTGGGTGTGACCCGAAGGGTTCAGTCAAGATTAAGCTGTAATACTAATTATATTAATATTACTGATCGGAAGCGGCCTCCACCCAAGCATTCCGATCACTTGACCTTACTGAATATATTAGCTTTCTAATAATTCTTAACCCGCTATCAGAATAATACACTTGTTCGAAGGACACCATTCCTTTCAGTTATATGAACCAAGGGAACCAAAACTCCCGAGGTAACGATAACAACCATGTTATAATAGTCAAAATCAAAACCAAAATTATGGTAATCATAACGAAGGTAATGGGAACCATAATCAAGGTTATGGTCAAAATCAAAATAGGGGTAATTGGAACAATCAAAATAGGGGAAATTTTCAAAACAATGCTCAAAGGGGTCCTCCACCCGATTTTGCTCCAAAGACCTAAAGTGATAATTCCTATGCACAACCCTCTTCTTCTAGGACTAACTTGGAAGAAATCATTGAGAACCAAACCAAGTTTTTGAACACTTACATGGCGGTGAGTGATAATAAATTTAATGAGATGATGACTCATAATAAGATGCTTGAAAACCAAATTTCTCAACTCGCCAATGCTTTGAAAGACCAAGCAAGCCCTTCTTCTTTACCCTCTCAAGTCCTAGACCCTAAGAGACTCGTTAATGCCATTGTTACAAGGAGTGGTAAGGTACTTGAGGAGAGTTTGCCTAGCAAGAGTAAGGCTAAAGAGGTTGCCAAGGAGGTTTTGGTTGAGGGAGATTGTGCATCTTTGAGTAAAGTAGTGGTAGAATCACCTAGGGAGGTGAAAGAAGTTGTGAAACCCAAGCTTCCCTATCCGCAAAGATTCATGAGACACAAGTTGGATGAACAATTTGGAAGATTTATTGAGATACTCAAACAACATCATCTTTCTCTACCATTTACCGATGTCATCACCCAAATGCCAAATTATGAAAAATTCCTTAAAGATATTTTGAGTGGAAGGAGAACTTGTGATGTTGTGGAGACGGTAAACTTGACCGAGAATTGTAGTGCAGTCATAATGAACAAGATTCCACCTAAGTTAAAAGACCTCGGAAACTTTTCTATCCTTTGTGCTATCTATAAGATGCAAATTGATAATGCCTTATGTGACTTAGGAGCTAGTGTTAGCATTATTCCATATTTGGTCTATCAAAGACTTGAACTAGGGGAGCTTTTGCCTACCAACATTACCTTGTAATTAGTCGATAGATCAATCAAGTTTCCAAAGGGTAAGGTAGTAGATGTTCCTTTGAGGGTAGGAAAATTTGTGATTTCTGTGGATTTTGTTGTTCTTGAAATAGATGAAGATGCTAGCATTCCTATCATACTTGGTAGACCTTTTCTTGCTACCTCGGGCACCATGATTGATGTCAAGAGTGCTAAAATTTCACTTAAGGTAGGAGATGAGGTAATTGAATTTGACTTGAATGAAAGCATGAAATATCCAAGTTCTTCTTTGGAAAATCGTATGATGATTGACTCTCTTGATCAAGTTATGTCTTCTATGCATGAGCAATTGCTCACCTCTAATGATGCTCTTGAGAATGTCTTGTTGAATAAGGAAAAGATAGGTATTCCTAGCAAAGAGATGGCTTTGTATGAAAGTTTTATAAATGGAAGCATTAAAGACGTGGAAAGGCAAATGTGCATGAATATCACTAGCCAAGAAGCATTTCAAGTTGCTACAATGAAGGAAGGTAAAGGTGTTCCTATGGTTGAGCTCAAACCTCTTCCATCACACCTTAGGTATGAATACATAAGCTCTAACTCAACTTTTCCCGTGATTGTTAGTTCCTCCTTAAGTGAGAGCCAAGCTCAAGAGTTGTGTGGTGTATTGAGAAAGCACCAAGGTGCTTTAGGCTATACCATTGATGACCTCAAGGGTATAAGCCCCGCTTTATGTATGCACCATACCACTCTTGAGGATGGCGCCTCACCCAGCATTGAAAGACAATGAAAGCTTCACCATCAAATGGGGAAAGTAGTCAAGAAGGAAATCACTAAGCTATTGGATGTGGGAATCATATTCCCCATATCTAGCTCAAGGTGGGTTTCCCCGGTCCACGTTGTTCCAAAGAAAGGAGGCATGACCATTGTAGACAATGAGAAAGGGGAGCTCATTCCTACAAGAACGGTCACGGGATGGAGAATGTGTATAGACTATCGACGTCTAAACACATCCACCAAAAAGGATCATTTCCCCCTTCCCTTTATTGATCAAATGCTTGAAAGACTAACAAGAAATAAGTATTATTGTTTTCTTGATGGGTATTCTAGTTTCTTCCAAATTCCTATTCACCCAGATGACCAAGAGAAAACAACTTTACTTACCCATATGGAATCTTTGCTTATAGGAGAATGCCATTTGGTCTTTGTAACGCCTCCGCCACCTTACAACAGTGTATGATGAGCATATTCGAAGATGTGTTGGAAGAGGAAATGGAAGTGTTCATGGATGATTTTTCGGTGGGTGGTGTTTCATTTGAAGCTTGCCTTGAGAATATTAAAAAGTGTTTGGCTCGATGTAAAAAAGTGAATCTAGTCTTGAATTGGGAGAAGTGTCACTTTATGGTTGAGGAAGGCATTTTCCTTGGTCACAAGATCTCCCATAAAGGAATAGAGGTGGACCAAGCGAAAATTGGAGTTATTGAAAAGCTACCACCTCCAATTAACGTGAAAGGTATGAGATCTTTCTTGGGGAATGCCAGATTCTATAGGAGATTCATCAAAGACTTCTCTCTAATTTCTAAGCCTCTCAATGATCTTCTTCAAAAGGATGTTGAGTTTGTATTTGATGATGGATGCTTGGAAGCTTTCAACAAGTTGAAGAAAGCTTTGACTTCCACCCCCATAGTCCAAGCCCCGAGGTAAGATTTACCTTTTGAGTTGATGTGCGATGCTAGCGACACTGCCATTGGAGATGTGTTAGGTCAAAGGGTTGATAAGAAGCTCCATGTCATTTATTACATGTCAAAAACCCTCAATGGAGCTCAAAGAAATTACATAACAACGGAAAAGGAATTTTTAGCAATTGTGCATGCTTTTGAAAAGTTTCGTTGTTATTTGTTGGGTTCTAAGACCATTGTCTTCACGGATCATGCAGCTCTCAAATATCACTTTGCCAAGAAGGAATCAAAACCTAGATTGCTTCGTTGGGTGCTCGAACTTCAAACCTTTAATATAGAGGTTAGAGACAAGAAAGGAGCGGAAAAATGTTGTGGCAGATCATCTTTCTCGCCTAGAGGACTTCCAAGTCCAAGATGATGGTTCTCCTATTGAAGATAGAATGCTTGATGACTTCTTATATGCCATTAATGTGAAGGAGCTCCCTTGGTTCGCCGATTTGGTAAATTTCCTTGCATGTGGGGAGTTTCCACCATCATTCTCTAAGAATCAAAGAAAGAAGATTAAGAGAGAGGCTCGACACTATTTGTGGGACGATCTAATCTTGTACAAGCGAGGAGTTGATGGTTTTCTAAGGCGTTGTAACCCAAATGATGAGGTTCCAAATGTCTTGAAGATGTGCCACTCGGATCCTAGTGGTGGTCACATGGGAGTTTCCAAAACCGCTTTGAAGATTCTCCAATGTGGTTTATGGTGGCCACATCTCATCAAGGATACTTGGGGTTTCATCAAGTCTTGTGACCAATGTCAAAGGACCGGAAACATTTCAAAGGGGAACGAGATGCCTCAACAACCTATCCTCGAGTTGGAAGTTTTCGATGTGTGGGCTATTGATTTCATATGACCATTTTCTTCTTCTTTTGGGAACTAATACATTCTTGTAGCGGTTGATTATGTGTCGAAATGGGTTGAGGCCATTGCCTCCCCAACAAATGACCACAAGGTGGTGATGAAATTATTCAAAATGATCATTTTCCCAAGATTCGAGGTGCCCAAGGCGGTGATAAGTGACAATGGTTCGCATTTTGTGCACAATTCCTTTCAAAAGATGTTGAAAAATCATAACGTTCATCAAAGTTTTGGCCTTCCTTATCATCCTCAAACTAGTGGACAAGTTGAGGTGTCCAATCTTTAAATTAAGTTTATTCTTGAGAAGACGGTTGCTAGGAATAGGAAAGATTGGGCAGACAAGCTTGATGATGCCTTATGGGCATATCGAACGGCTTTTAAGACTCCTATCGGCACCACTCCATACCGTCTTGTCTATGGAAAATCATGTCATCTTTCGGTGGAGCTTGAGCACCGTGCTCTTTGGGCGATCAAGAAAATAAACTTTGATTTAGTTAGTGCGGGAAGGCAAAGGTGGTTAGATCTTCATGAGCTAGAGGAACTTCGGCTTGATGCTTATGATTGTGCTAGCACCTACAAAGCTCGTTCTAAGAAAGCTCATGACAAGCTTATCGAGAAAAAGGAGTTTTATGTGGGTGACAAAGTTCTTCTCTATGATTCCAAGATGAAGTTGTTCCCAGGAAAACTCATGTCTAGATGGAGTGGTCCTTTCTTGGTTCAAGGTGTTTTTCCAAATGGTGTCGTTGAAGTTTTTATGTTGGATTCATCATCTTCTTTCAAGGTCAATGGCCATAGGCTTAAGAAGTATTTTGATGGTGCTTTTGTTGGCCTAGTTCATAAAATGATTCTTCGCAAACCATCGTGATAGGTGGAGAACGTCGAGCTATGACGTTAAACAAGCGCTTCCCGGGAGGCAACCTGATTTTCTAAACCTTTCTCTTATTTTTCTTCCTTTTATTTCTTTTATTTTTTTGGATTATTTTCTTATTTTTCTTTGTTTTCTTGATTTTAGGTACATTGGGATTAATTGGATTATGATTTCCAACAATTTTGGTGTCATTTGAAGGTTTGGAGAGGTTGGAATTGTGTTAGAAGTGGAGATGTGGTTGATGAACAGGGACGCTCTCATGGCTGCACTCTCGTGGATTTTAATCATGAAGAAGTACTTTTTGATGAATTTTGTGATTTTTGGTCTGTCCTCCTCGTGGGCATCACTCGAGCTTGACGCTCGAGAGCATCGATGAGAGCACAGCACACACCATGCACCTTCCGCACACACTCACACTCACAGCCCGCACTGCTGCACTACCCTCCGCACCCACGCACCCCCAACCCAGCCACCCCTTCTGTGCGCTCGCACGCAAGGGTCTGCGCGCACGCACAACAGGGGCAGCTCCTCTTCCCTTTTGTTCATGCACGCACAGTCCACCTTCCACCTTTTCATTCTCTTTTCTCTCTCCCTGACTTCTCACCCTATCTCTCCCACTTATTTCTTTCTTTTCTCTTTTGAATTAACTTCACACTAGCATCAAATTAATTATTTCAATCATTTACACAAATTACAACAACAAATTTCAAGACCTTACTTTCGAATTTTCCAGATTTTCTCTTTTGTGTGTAATTTTCGAATTTTGGGTCTTTGTATTTGGCTTTGGAGCTTGCAATTGGGTTTTTAATTGGCCTATTATCTTTAATTCTTCCATTTTCAAAGGTTTTTAGACTCCATTGAGGTATAGTTTCTTCATTTTTGTTCATCTTCTTCCTCATTTTGAAGCTTGAAACCCTAAGTTGGGCTTTAATGGTAGAACTCCATTGTTAGTTCTTTTTGCTTTTATTTTTTGTTATATGATGATATTTGATGTTACTTTGAAGCTTTTTCATGATGAAATTTTTTAGTTTGCTTGAAATCTTGACACCACCATTGTTAGTCATCTTTCTCTTTCATGGGTATTGTTCATTGTAGCATTGTTTCTTTACATATTCAATATCTTGGTCAATTTTTCGTATGATGTTCATGAATTTGTGCTTCCATGATTAACTTTTGCCATTAAAATTTGTGTTGGTTGCTTCTTAGTTCTTATTGAATATTTCCATGTTGCTACTATACTAGTCATGGCATTAGTTCTTTGTCATAATTCTTGATTCATCTATTTTGTGGTCATTTTTGTGCTTCAAATTAGCAAGATTCGGGTACCCACTAAGCGGGTACCCGAAATTCCCGGGTCGGGTCAGAGAGCACCCGAAACAAAAAATCATAAAAATTGTAAATAAATAATTAAAATGCTTCTCATATGCAAATGGAAGATGATTAATAATCAACCAAGAAATTGAGAAAATTAAAATCAGTTGCAAGCTTGCAACCACGAGTATTATTCTTCATAGCATAGATAAACTAGAAAACATAAACAAAACACCATAAACATACAAAAATAAATGAATTGTTGAGAATTTCTGCAAAAAGAAGATTTCATCAAAAGTAGAATGGCCGATTTAGAAGTAGTATTGCTAGGATTGTTAGGACCCCAATTGAAGCTCAGTTGAGAAGGGAGGCTATAGCGATTTCTGGCGGTGTTGAGCTAATTTTCGGCGATTTGTTCTTGGGACCGAACACCTCTTCCGTGGTTCAATTTTCTGGGTTGATGTTTGCTATGAAATTGCTTACTTCATATTTAATTTGCAATAGTGGGTTTGTGTCTTCGAATGAAGGAGAGAGAGGGGCATGAAGGAGAGAGAGAGGGGAGAGTAGTGAAAGTGAATTACGGCTGTGCATTAAAACCCTAATTGTTTGTCTACTTAGCAATAAAATTATATGTTTAAAATATTTTTTTAAAAAAAAAAAAAAAAAAAAGCTTAGCGGGTCAGCGGGTACCTGCCTAAGATAAAGGGCAGCCCATGATCCGACCCGCTAAACTCCTTTTTTACCGGGTTGGGTCGGGTCAACCGGGTCGGGTATTTTTTAACACCCCTAACTACCAACACAAAGAATTAAATATAAAGATCGAAAAACTAGGGAATAGGGATCCACATGCTTGGATGAAAGTCAAGCTAATTGAGGAATCAACCCGTTAAAGCAATGTAAGGACTAGTAGTAAGAGCCATAGTTATTAGAATCAAAATTCTACCTTGAATCGATGAATAGGGTAGAATCAAATCTCTAAAATCAAATTGTAGAATCGTACATGAAAAGTTGGGCTTCAAAACATTATTAAATGACTAAATTATATAATTTCAAGAATCGAGAATGATAATAATACTACCTCCGTTAAATATTATGTGCAACAAATGGGTTGCACACGGAAACCTAGGCAAAACTTTTAAGGAGAGTTAACGTAGTCAGACTTGTCGTAGAATTTCATTTTTACGACAGTTTGGCTGTCGTAAAGAATTATTACGACGGTTTTACTAATTTCAGCAACAGTTTTATATTTTGTCGCTAAATTTAATCTATGACAGTTTAAAACCGTCATAAGTTACGATAGAAAGCAAAATTGTCATAAGAAATGTTTTTAGCAACGGTTGGCCGTCGCAAAAAATTAAAAAAAACTTAAAAAAAAAAATCAACGCACCACCACCCTTCTCAGGCCTCCTTGCCCCCTTCCCACCCCCAGTGCAACCTTTCCCACCCCTACCCACTAACACCAACTCACCCTTCCCACAAAATTATAAAAAAAAACATTAAGATCAAACAAAAAAATAACCAAACATAAATGTAAATATATTTTTAAAAAAATACATAAAAATAATAAAACAGTAAAAAAGAAATACAAATATACGTCAAATAATAAAAACCCACAACAAAATCGAACAAAAATAAATAAAAAAATAGAAATTATTGAAAAATGTACAAATTTTGAACAAAATAGCCCTAAAAAAATAAATGAAAAAGAAAACCACAACAAAAATAAGAAATTAAACGGCAAAACAGGCACAAACTACTGAATTTTAACCAAAAGAAATCATAAATTAAACCAAAACCACAATAATAAATACGAAAATAAAAAAAAAACAAACATACGAAAATAAAAAAAAAACAAACATACTTACGAACAAAATAGCCACAAAAATGAAACGAAAACAAAAAATAAAACAACTAAACAAGGACGAAATACTGAATTTGAACCAAAAAATCAAAAAATAAACAAACACCACAACAATGACGAAAATTAAAATATACAAACATACCTTCAAAAATTTCCTCTTCTTCGAGTTTTCATGGTCAAAATTGACCATAAAAACTCCAGATCTGGAATTTTTATGGTCAAAATTTGACCAGCTAAATTGCAACTTCACGAGATTGGACATCAAAACACCTCAACACATGAAGTTTCGTGCTCCACCATTGCGACCACGAATGAAATAAATCCAAAGAAATTTCCTCCTTTTTCATTACTTTTTACATGAGAACAAAAGAAAGAGGAGAGAGCAACATAGAGAGGAGAGAGTAACGTAGAGAAGGTGGAGAAGAGGAGAGAGAAAATGAGAAACAGAGAGAGTAGGAGGAGAGGAGCGAGAAACTTAAAGAAGAAATGAAGAGAAGAAGAAAGAGGAGAGAGAAACTGAATCAGAGGTGAGAAACGGCAGAATAAGATTAGGGTTTGGTGCGGGCTTGTTGAATTGGGTATATCAATACACTTATAATTTATTAAAAAAAAAAAAGACCAAGTCTACAACAGCCATAAACTGTCACAAATTGCGATAGTTTTTACAAATCGTTGTAATTTGCGACAGTTCATCGCTATCGTAAATATTTAATTTATTTATAATAATTTTTAATGTCTATTGCGACAGTTTTATTGGCCAAAAGCTGTCGCAACTTAACAACGGTTTAAAAAATAGTCGTAGTATTACGAAAGCTTTTAAAACCGTTGTAAAATTAAAATATTACGATAGTTTTGCTAGCTGTCGTAGAAAAACTGTCATTATTTGCCCAGATTCTAGTAGTGAGCGGCCGCTTTAGACAAACGCTAAAAGTTTGTAAAAATAAACAAACAAAAAATGCACCTATTAATGCCTGTAGTTCACAACTAGCCACACCACGGCACCACCAATTCCCACCCGAAACAACTCCACCCACCGCCAATTCCCACCACCACCGCCACTTACCACAAAAATTCACCAAAAAAAACACAAAAAATGAACCCTAAAAAAACCACAAATTTAACCAAAAAACCCATAAAATACAAATCTAAAAAAAACCCATAGGGTTCTCAAAAATTCGAACAAAACGAGAACTCAAAATCAAACTCAAAACAAAGAAATTCGAAAAGAATATGTACAAAGTTCATGAAAACTCATGCAAAACCAATGAAAACTCAAAATCAAACCCAAAATCAACGATTGTGAACCAAAAATCAAACAAAAATAAAAAAAAAAAAATCAAACAAAACCAAGCAAACATGGAAATTTGATTCAATAAAAAAATAAATATATAAAAATCGAAAATAAACAAAAACTATAATACCCCGTATTTTGATACGTATTTTTCTAATTAATTAATTAATTATTAATTTCAAAAAAGGGTATTTTTGTAATTTAACTTACTATTTGAATTTGGAGCCAAAATGATATTCGAATTTTGGCGCCAAAAGTATTTCGAAACCTAATTATTATGTTTAGATTTTGGATACGATTTATTATCCATTTAACTTATTTTAAAAACCGGATTATTTATATATTTCGGATATTTTAAATAAAGCAAAAACAATATTTTATTATTTATTTAATAAGGTCCGAAAATTCCTAATTATTGACTAAGAATTTTGAATTTTCCTAGTGTGGAAAATTTGATTTTTCTAGGTTAATTTAATTGTTGAATAATTGGTATTTTATTAATTAATTGTTTTATACAATAAACATTATTTACACAATTATTTGTAATTCCTTAAATCTAGCAAAACATTACCTAAATACTACTATATGGTCCGAAATTTTGGAGCTAATTAAGGAAGCTCAAAAATTTCAGCCACTTGATTAGATTTTTGGGTGATTTATTTTAGAAAATTGTATTTTTAATTATCTCCTTAAAATCTCTTATTTTCCTTAATTCTATTTTTCCATCTCCTAAATATTTGATCATCTTATATTCTTACCTTATATCTCCCTTAATTATTCCCCAAGTAATCTCTTCTACCATATTATTTTTCATGACAACACGCTTTCCTTAATTTTATTATTCTCAATCACCTTATTATCAAAACTTTCCATATTTCTTTATTCACTTCTCCAACTAATTCCTTAATTTTTCTTGGCATAATTATTCCAACATTTTCCTACCATAATTCATGCATGAGCTGGCCTATAAATACCCCTTTAATTAATGAGCAAACACTCACCCTAATTCTCTTAATTCTCTCTTAATTCTTGTAGACACCAAATTGTGTCTCCCCAAAGCCAAACCCAGTGATGAGTACTTTTCACGTCATTTGATTATCGAACGAAGTGAAATGTGAAATAGCCTCGTGATCCCCTTGTTTTTTTAATAAAAATATTTCTTTCTGTTTTCGAAAACATTTCTTTTCGTACCTTATTTATGAAAAATGTTCAATCCAATTTATTTTGGTCCACGGTATGGGTCCAATAATTGTGTAGTTGGATGGGGCTCGAAAAGAGCTTTCCAACGATATATTATAAGCCCAATTCCGTTGAATAATGAGGAAGTTATGGCCCAAATATTAAATGGGATATTAAATGAGTTTTTTGGGTAACCCAATGATCAAGTGGAGGGTCCATTAATCATCATTCCTAAAGTCATTAGGAATTAGTTTAATTTTCTAGAATAATCTAGAAGGTTATTTTAAGTTCTAAAGAGATTAGGATTAATAATTATATGTTTAGAAAAGATAAAGAATTTTAGTTAAAATAAAACAAGTGTTTTAAAGAGATTCAATCTGATTTTAAATGATAAAGTACGGACTCTAATTATTCAATTATATTGGAAAAAGGACTCCGTACAGCAAATGTTATCCCGCAGCACCATTGCGTCGCGATAGGCCTGTCACGCCGCGACAGCTCCAGCGCGTCGCGATGGCCTTGTCGCGTCGCGATGGGAGCAGTTTTACTTCGATTGCAATTCGATCTTCTCTGATCATTTTCGGATGTTTTTCTTTATAAATAGGGTCGTATTTCCCCGTTTTCAAATCATCAACAATCATCTAGTCATTCTCTCTCTCAAAACTAGAAGCTTGTTCTTTCTCCCTCTTTCTAAGCCTTCCCTTTTCAAAATACAACATTCGTACATCACGAGACTTAGACACACATAACAAAGCTCGAAGTTGCCTTAGACCTCGACGTGAAAGGTTGATAGTTTTGAGGGTTTGATCCCAAATCTTATTTCAATTCTTTGATTAGATTTACTGTTTAATATTTTCCTTGAAGTTACAAACGTGTGTATTGTTTTGAAAGAAAGAGATACGAGGCTTCAAAGTAAGTAATTTGATTACTTAATTATTCTTTTGATGTAGAAATCATGCTTAGATTATTTTATCAATTCCTAGTATCATGTTAGGATGCTTGTTGCTTTCTAGTATCATGTTTCGGGAGTTAACTAATATTTCTAATATCATGTATCTTTCTAGTATCATGTGTAGACACCTACTTTTGGCCTCTTGTCCCGACAGAAAGTGCGATGATGTTACCAAAATCCGTTCTTCATGCTAGATCAAAGTTGAAGTGTTTATGGACTATGAAATGCATTATGAAGTAAGTTAAAACCCATATTTGAGACCAAGTTATCTTAGAGCCTTTTCCGATTACTAATTAGGCCTAAAACGTGCTCATACATGTTTAAACTTGATTAATAACGGACCCAAATGCGTCAAATGTAATGATTGGATCCAATGGATCTTACATTGTTAAAAACCGAGCCAATTAGATAAACCAACCATCAAATTTATATGCAAATCTAATACAAATGGATAGCCCTTTCAAAGATCTTTCCAACGATATATTATAAGCCCAATTCTGAGTTAAAACGAAGAAGTTATGATCAAAACACTAAACCGAGTTTCATCCATTTATGGACAAATTTGTGGTAGTGTTGTCATGGTTGAATTTAACATGAAAAACCTTTAGTTGATGATGTTCGAAATCAAACCCTCAAAAATGGCATTCGTTAATGTTGAAGCGTGCTAGTGGCGAGGAGAAAGAAAAGAAAGAGGAAAAGAGAAGAGGAGGTGGAACGAAGAAGAGATCGACGAGGAGAGAGAAAGGGCAAAGAAGAGAAGAAAAAAGGAGAGAAAGGGCGGAAAGAGAAGAGGAGAGAGAAAGAGACTAAGAGGTGATCATGGTTTTTTTTGCTTTATATACTATGTAGAGTTGGGCTAGGGTTTATTTGGGTTGGGCTTAAAATTCGGTTCGGTTTCGGTTTTTCGATTTTTCATTTTTCGAAATCAGAACTGAACCATATAATTTCGGTTTCTCGATTTTGCAAACCGAAACCAAACCACTTAAGAAAAAAACTAAACCATATTCCTAATTCAGTTTGGTTTTCGGTTTGGTTCGGTTTTAAACCAAATTTGTTTCACCCCTAATTGATGGAAATTGTTTATGGGTGATTTAAATTATTGAAATAAATGTTTTAAAACACAGTTACAGCAATTTAAGATGATTTAATAAAGCTGGATTTTTTGTATATAAGCTGCAATTAAGTTTCTTGAAAGGATTTTTAATTACCCATTAATTGGGAATAAAAGTGAGGGTTTTAAATTAAATTTCAGCTTGTTTTTAAGGATTTATGAGTGATTTAAGGAGTGTATATATTGCTGGAAATTTGTATGGAATAAGTATTTATGCCTCTTTGTAATTTTGGATTGTAGGAGATTTCTAAATGAGTGATTTCTTGTAGTCGTAGCAATTTTGAGATCGTATTCAAGGTATGTTCGCGTAATTGGTAATTATTTGAGTATGTAGAAGCATACTAGGCTTTGATTAATTAATTCTAAGTAGTATCATTTGGAATTTGTGGTACAGTTGACGTCGGAGAATGATTTGTGATGTATGAATTATTTGTGATGGATTGGTGATTGGAATTAAATATTACGACATTTGGATACAAACCACACTTTTATTATTAGCATGATTGAAGTCATGTTTGATTAAACTAAATGTTTAATTATTTGGTTTGGAATATGGAAAGGAAATTTTATTATGATTCATATATTTTTTATTGATGCTTTAACCATGGCAATTAAGCTATTAAGTGTCTTAGTACACAGGAATGAGTTATATTGCGGTGCCTATGTGCACTTAAGGTGTTTCTAGCACCGAGGGATAGGATTTGCGGCGCATTATGCGTTTAAGGTGTCTTTGACACCGAGATAGATTAAAAAGGATTTAACATTAAAAGTTATGTGGTCACTAATTATTCAAGAATTAATTTGGTATGATTGATTGCTTGTATAATTCTAATGTTCGATTTTGTCATGGTTTGAGAGTCATCACCAAGTTGAATTATATGTAAAACAATGTAAAGTGAAAGAGATTATGCACCAAAACTTTTGGAACGTATATACCTCGATTATGAACATATGGGGGGAGTTATGGGGTTTTATATTTAACCATAACTTCTACTGGGAGTACAAGATGCTGTATTTTCCTTTTATTATTATGCGCAGGACGTCCATCACTTCATGTAACATTTGCCTATCCAGTTAGCTCCTGGTGAAGTTTACCTCAAATTATTTAAGGCAGGGATTTGGTTAGAAACCCGTTCGATGCGTAATCAAATTAAATGGACATTAGTATTTGTCTAGTTAATGTTGAATGTCTTGTATGCTTGTTTACAGGTGCAACTAGGTAAGTTGTGTGATGATAGGATGAACGCATGTTAGTGTGTTTTATTACGCTTATGTACTCAGCATTGCTGATTGTGTGTTGTATGTTTATTTGGCCTTGTCTTTACCTTGGCCTTACGAAACGTTTCTAATGGCGGCTAGTGGGGACAGGTAAACAGAAGCTTTTTAGGTGAAGAAGCATTTTCATGATGGGCATGAGTGACAAGCGAATCATGATTAGTTTCCATAGGAATATGATGTGTTTTAATTGCTTGAATGTCATTTATTTTATCATGCTCACGAGACTAACACAAAGGTTTTTGGTATTGCTTGGTTTTAATAAGGACCTACATTGGATCCAAGTTGTAGGTTGACTTTGTTTGTCTTTGATTTGACTTTACTTCCGTTTAAGTTGACTTGTTTGAATGGTTTTTAAGAAAGTCTTCCGCTGTGTGTCTTTGATATTTGCCTTAGTCGTTTTCATGGTAGCGGTAATGTCTTAGATTTTCCTATTTTGTATTTTAAAAAGGGCAAAACAGGTGTTTTAAAGGAAAGAAATTTCTAGGGTGTTACACCATAATTTGTTTGATGACGAAAATCTTAAGGAAAAGAAAGAATGAAGAAGAAAATGAGAGCGAAAATGGAGAAGACACGAAGAAAGAGAAAGAAAGAGAAGGGGATGGAAGGGCGTGAGAAAGGAAAGAGAAGAGAGAGAAAGAAAATAGAGAGAAAAAGAAAGAGAGAGTTGCGGCGTGTGAGTGAAAATAGATTAGGGTTAGGGTGAATTGGTTATCTTTTATACCCTATTTTTTTAAAAAAAAAAATTGCGACGTTAACGATCACTATGTACGCGTAAAGGTTATATTTTAGTTTAGACTTTTTTTAAAAAAAAAATTGTTCAAGCATCCTTGCGACCGTTTACAAGGCTAAAAACGGTCATAAATTTGTGACCGCTTTCAAACGGTCGTAAAATTGCGACCGTATAAAAAATCGGTCACAGATTTAATAATTTGCGACCGTTTTCTTGACGGTCGTAGAAAAACAGTCGCATTTTACCAAATTATAGTAGTGGGAAAAGGGAAGGGACCCACGTGGGGTTTTAAAATCTAAAAATAGCATAATTTTTAGTGGGAGTACTTTTCCCTCCCAAATTTTCATGAAAATTAAATTTTTTGGTGTTTTCACCCAATTTTTTTCCCTCCTTTCAAATTTCATCCACTATTTACAAATTCAAACAGTTTCACACCCTATATAAGGGCAGACAAATCATTTATTAGTTCAAAAGACCACAAAGAGAGCACTTAGCACTATTACATACCCATATTAGCTTTAATTTTTTTTCCTTGACAAAATATTAGCTTTAATTACAGAAAATATTTTAATCAAAAGAGAGGCCTATTTCTACCATCAGTTAATCCAACTTAAGCCTAAAATATCTCCCTATTTAGTAGTTAGTGGTTGGTCATTTGCAGCATCAGGTTTAGCTTCACCACTTCAAAAAAATAGCAGCCAAAAACTTCATCACATTCCTTCAAATAAATTTGCAAAAAAGGGACCCATACGTAAAGAAAATGGAAGATTTCTTTGATCAAGATTTTGTTTGGCATATAGCAGCTCTTAATGGAAGAGGTAATGATGTCAGATACTGATGATGGAATCATGGAATCAGATTTTGATGATGACAGCATGGAATAAGACTAGAAAGCATATAATTAGAGGTGTCATAAACTGACCTGACCCAAAAAATTTACCCGAATCCGATTATGAACCGAACTATTTGAACCCAGAAAAATGGTAACTCGAACCTGATATGACAACCTGAAACCAACCCTAGACTTGAGTTAACCCCGCAAATAATTGACTTGAACCGAACCCAAGAATGACCTTAACTCGTTTTAACCCATTAAAACACGAATTAAACCCGACCTGTTATTTACCCGACCCGAATGTAACCCGATCTTTACCCAACCCAAACCTGATAAGATGTATGACCTGTTGTGACCCGACTCAAGCATGACCCAACTCGAACCTGACCCACATAGGTTACGACATTATCCCGAATTGACCCAACCCAAGTTAACCTGACCTACACTAACCCGACCCAAATCGACTCGTTTACCCGAATTGACAGCTCTACAGATACCTGACCCAAACATGAATGAGCAATGAATTCGGTAGTTGGGGATGTGAGTGAATATGATAAATGGCAATTGATTTTGGTGGGAATCATTAGTTTTTATCAGTTAAGTTAGGGTTATAATGGAGTATGGTTACTGAAATGATCAATGGGGTAAGTTGGTTAAGTACGTGAGGGCAGTTTGGTCATTTCATACAAAAAAACTTACTAAAAGAAAAAAAAATTGTTGCACATAGTAAGTAGCTTCCGTTTTTGGCATTTATTGCACATAATAGTTAACGGAGGTAGTATATAAGGTTGCTAATATAATATCAACAATATAACTTAGAATAGTTTTAGAAGTATTTTCACCTCCATGATAGCTAAAATAGCATAGTAATAAATTCATAGGATATATATTGGTACACATTATTCTAATCCACAAGGTTAATGACGATTGTAATAGGCAATCAATTTTAAATTATGAACAAAGTCATGTTGTTGACACCTAAATTACTTCCCCTAATACAAAATCTATTGATAATGGAATACTAATTGTCAAGTTAGTTTGTTTCAAAGAGATAGATAAAAATTGACATCCAGAACAAACTCATTTTATTAAAGTTTTATATATGCCTACAATTAAGCTGAAATTACTCGTAATTCTATGATTTTGTTAATTAAATTAAAAGCAAATTTAAAAGAATAATCCAACCTTTGCCCTATTCTCCCAAAATAACTCAACCTTTCGATTAACCCTGAATAATCCTATATTTACTATTTATTTTCTCTCAACAACCTTAGCAGGTCACCCTACCCTTTACAACCGGTTACCATCCACGTAGCACTTCCTAATTGGTCAATTTTTTTATTTTTTGATTCAAAAACATTATTTTTAATTCTGCAAAAATAAAAAAATTCTCTTCTTCCTCCTTCCTGCTTGTTTCTCTCTCCTCTCCCTTCCTCCATTATCACCCACCAACACCACTCAACACACTTATTTTTTCTTCAATTCGAATTGGCTGCTGCAACTTGGGTTTTGATCCCCTACTTCAAACACCATCAAAACCATCATCATTGAATCACCACTAATCATCATCATCAAAAATCGGCATCGTCAAATCACCACCGTTCGATCAAACTTTGAGACAGGTTCTTTGGTGGAAATTGAATTTGCTTGGTTTAATCGAACAAATCCTCAATTCGCCCAAACGTCATTAATTTTTTGCTTTGCTTTGTTTTTTGCCTATTTTTGGCGACAATGGTGGTGTTGTGATAAGGGTAAGGGAATGCTTGGTGCCGTTGATTGGTGTGGCTGGTGGTTGCGTTGTTGTTGCGGCTGTCAGGTGGTTGGCGTGGACTGTGTGTGAGCTGATCCGTGTTGTGGTGGCGAGTGGTGGCAATGTGGAGTTCGTTGAAGATTATGCACTGCGGTGTTAGGTGATTATGGGGATGCGACTATTTGTGATGTAATATCCCGGAAATTCCCTTTCTTTAAAATACCTTCTAACTCCAAATAAAACTCATTTTTAGGAAATATCCAAAGTATTACGGCCACCGTGATAACGGCTAAGGCTATTTTCAAAGTCACACAACGGAAGACTAACTTTTAAAACACAAGTAAAATAAAGTTTAATAAAATAAATTTAAACTTCAAAACCAACTTACATAAAACCAATAAATTGGAACCATTAAAGACCCTTAAAAACCAAACTAAAATGTTAAAACAATATTAATATGTTAGTGTCAACAATTACATAAAACATTCAATACAATAAATAATAACAAATAAACATATAACCCTCTTCACTCAATCCCATCATGCTTGATATTCTCCTTCTACCTGTACTTCTCTTTATTTCAACCTCACTACTTGCCATAGAAA
Organism: Chenopodium album; assembly: GCF_948465745.1. NCBI lineage: Eukaryota > Viridiplantae > Streptophyta > Magnoliopsida > Caryophyllales > Amaranthaceae > Chenopodium > Chenopodium album. The sequence continues at coordinate 34,906,357 of NC_137847.1, forward strand.
ATGAGTCATAGTAGGGCCAATCCAAAGAAAAACCAAACAAAAACACAAACACAAAAGTACAAATCAGCAAAAGCTGAGTACATATGCAATAATAGGAATAATCACACTAATATGAATATCCTAGTAATAGACAATAAATAAATAAATAAATAGAAAATGCTTGCAATACAACACAAGTCAACTTACCATTAACTCATAATTAACAATATTAATTATTAAATAATAGATTTGCATTACGCATCGAATGGGTTTCCTTCCTTAAAAATAGCCCATTAAAAATGGAGCTTCCAATCAGGAAGCCACCCCCCATTGGCACCTACTATTTCACACTTGGTGACAGAATTCCAGTGGATTCATAATAAAAGAAAGTACATTTTCCTGTACCTTTTTAGAAGCCATGCTCAAATATAAAGTCACATAACTCCCCCCATGTGTTCATACTCAAGGTGTATACGTTCCAAGAGTTTTGGTGCGTATCCTCTTACACTTTATGTGATTTATCAATTTAACTTGTGATGACTCCAACCAATCAATCAAGAATAAAAATAACAACATTCAACACATACTTCCATTTAATTCTTGAATTAATTAGTGAGCACATACTCTTTATTTAATTAAGGCTCCTTGCCTAGTTTTATGCACAAAATTGCACGATTACTACCTTGGTACATAAAATGCACTAATAACTTCATTGACTCGATCTCAACTATGTGAGTGAGTAATAAACTAACTTCTTGACTCGACCACAACTTATGTGGGTGTGTAAATAAATAAACTAACTTTCTTGACTCAACTCCAATAATAAATGGGTAAGAATTAAAATCCTGAGTCATGCTCAATAAATACAATTTTAGCTCTTTTCAATAAACATAAGTCTTGCTTATTAATTACATGGCTTCTTGATGATGAATAATAAATAATATAACATGATTCAATTACTTTCAACTTGTATCAAACACATAATAATTACTCTAATATATTCACATGCTTACATATAAGACATGGATAACTAATCAATCAATTCAAGTATCACAACACAACTTAACATGATACTAATCTTATACTTGATACCAATTTAACTTCCTAACATGGTACTACACATAATTAATACATCCTACGTGCATACATACCTCAAATTGTCTTTCCAACTAGCCACAATGCTAAAAACTACTCAACTTAAAGCCTCCTACAATACCAAATACATAAACTCAATTAATTCCTTGATTACACAAATTTCCAACAACTTTTAAACATTTTAAAACATCACTAATAAGATGAAATTTTGGTTTAAAACCTTTAAGACTCTTTCTTTAAGTGGGTAATTAAAACCACAAAGTAAAATCCCTATTATGGTGTTTATATAAAAATTCCAGCATACTTTTTAAGGTTTAAACCCCTCAAATAAATCTGAAAATTATATTAACCAATTAAAACATTTTCTACTTATGGGTAATCAACCATTTTTATTAAAACACAAAAGTAGTACATAAATAAAAATTCCAGCAATATAATATTAACAAAAACTCATTAAAATTTCATAAAGACGCAATCTTTAAGCTTTATTATCATTTACAATCAAGGGGTATATACTACCCTCAAATCAATTGTAAGTTAGAATCCTAAAAATCAACTCTTTTATAATTAAAACCCTAACTTTTAATTCTTTATAAAATCTAAAAATAAAACACTTTATAATCTAAAATTTACAATCTTTAATCATCAAAACACAATTATAAAACATATTAATCATGTTTAGACAATTAAAATCAATTCCCAAAATATATAATTATAGGAATAATAATTAAAACAATGTGGAGAGAGAAGAGTGGGATCACGGTGGAGCACGAGGTGGCTGGCCAAACTGGTCGCTGACGGAAGGTGGTTGACGGCAGGTGGTAGTAGCCAGTTCAACACGTGCAAGCAAGATGGTGGGTCGCAGCTTGGTTTGCGTGAATGGAGTTCAAGCATGAACACCATTAGGAAAAATTCACAATTTCAAACTCCAATTGATTCGAATTGGGTATCCTTTAGTTCATGTAATAACTTTTCTCTATACAATTCCTATGATCATCTCTCATGGGCTCTTGCTCAAGCTTGTCCTCAAGACAACTTGTCCTGATAAATAGAATGTATGGCTAAAAATGGTTAATATCCCAAATGCTCTCATTTACAAGCTCTTTAACTATACGCATTAACATCAATCTCTTTACTCCCATACCTTTGTGTCTCAATACATAAGTGCACAAAACTCAAGTGCTCATTCTTAATAACGGGACAAGGTGTCACAACAACAAACTATCCCAAAACACAATACTCACACCCATGTGATGATGTGCATCCCAACATTTCTCATAAAATACATCTCAAATAAGAGCAATAAAGCCAACAATTCTAACATAAGCAATTGAACCTCTCAAAATCCTTAACATTCCTCAAAATTCTCATCATGGAAACTCACAAGGTATAGCTTTAAGAATCCTGCAAGAAAACGGGCTTAACTACCAATAGAAAACACTTTCCAAAACAATATAATGCAGTTCTTGCAGAAAATTAAGTTCGGTGTTCAATCATACAATCTTGATAGCTCACATATAATATTTTACATATTGCATGATTTCATCAATAAACACTTATTCATACAACATGTTTGAATTAACACCTCATAAAAAAAAATATGCACATAGGAAAGAATTTAAATTCTAGCCTATATGCCCTTTCTTCTCCTACCCAATCTCACCACATGCTTGGAAAGCAATTAACACGTGATTACATACCTTAATACCTTCGCATACCTTCACACATAATTTTTTTTAAATAAAAAAGTTAATTTTGACTTTCGAAAATTCATTGCTCGGACTAAAAATAATTTCGGACCCCTAAAAAATTAAATAAAATTCGGCCCTATATTTTTTAAAAAAAAAAAATTTTGACCCACTTTATATAAAATAAAAATAAAATTTCTGGCCCTTATTTAAAAAAAAAAAAAAAAATCAAACCTATGTAAAATTAAAAAAAAAATTGGTCTTAAAAAAATATTTTCAGACCTCCTTCTCTTTTAAAAAAAATTCGTTCACTAAAATAAACGAAATTAAAATAAAATAAGTACTCTTAAAATATTTTTGAAACCTTTTAAATAAGCACTTGGCCAAACTTTTAAAATATAGGTACCTTAACACAATTTTAGCCTTAGTGGTAATTAAAATCCAACCAAAGCTCCCAGATACCACTTTGTAATAACCCACAAATTCCCTTTCTTTAAAATACCTTCTAACTTCAAATAAAACTCATTTTTAGGAAATATCCAAAGTGTTACCGCCACCGTAATAACGGCTAAGGCTATTTTCAAAGTCACACAGCGGAAGACTAACTTTTAAAAGTCAAATAAAATAAAGTTTAATAAAACAAATTTAAACTTCAAAACCAACTAACATAAAAACCAATAAATTGAAACCATTAAAGGCCCTTAAAAACAAAATTAAAATGTTAAATCAATATTTATATGTTAGTGTCAACAATCATAAAACATTCAATAGAATAAATAATAACAAATAAACATATAACCCTCTTCACTCAATCCCATCATGCTTGATATGCTCCTTCTACCTGTACTTCTCTTTATTTCAACCTCACTACTCGTCATATAAAATGGGTCATAGTAGGGCCAATCCAAAGAGAAGCCAAACACAAACACAAAAGTACGAATCAGCAAAAACTGAGTACATATGCACCAATAGGAATAATGACACTAATATGAATATCGTAATAATAGACAATAAATAAATAGAACATACTTGCAATACAACACAAGTCACTTTATCTTTGACTCATAATTAACAATATTAATTATTACATAATAGTTTAGCATTATGCATCGAACGGGTTTCCTTCCTTAAAATAGCCCATTAAAAATGGAGCTTCCAATCAGGGAGCCACCCCTAATTGGCACCTACTATGTCACACTTGGTGACAGAATTCCAGCGCATTAATAATAAAAGAAAGTACAGCGTCCTGTACCCCTATAGAAGCTATGCTCGAATATAAAGTCACATAATTCCTCCCATGTGTTCATACTCAAGGTGTATACATTCCAAGAGTTTTGGTGTGTATCCTCTTAAACTTTATGTGATTTACCGATTTAACTTGTGATGACTCCAACCAATCAATCAAGAATAAACATAACAACATTCAACACATGAAGGAATTAGGTCTTTGATAAGTGCAATTACTAGATATATCAAGGATCACTATTATGGAGATAATAAGTTCATTCTTTTGGGTCGTCGTTGTCTATTGCTAGATTATGGTAAATAATCTTTGGGCTAATCAAATATTCCAAAGCCCTCTAGAATGGATCCTATAAGATCACACAACAAGAGTATTGGGTTAAACAAGTTAGAGGCCCATTAATGGGCCTCATGAGGATATGACTAACCATGAATAGAATTGGGCTAGAGTAGTTATGTTAGAGTTAGGATTTTGGGCTTGACATGGACTCTTATTTAGAGATGTGATCTATAAATAAGATCCATGCCTAGGGTTGCATTTAAGTCACAATTAATTAATAGTGAATTGGACATCAAGGAAACCAATCCCAAAAACCCTAAGCTCTCTCTCTTTCCTCACGCACGCCCTCTCCCCCCCCCCACCTCGCCGTCCGTACACACGGCCACCAGCCCTTGGTGGCGCGTGGTGCTTCGTGGTAGTGGTTCTTGGCTAGTTCGTTCCTCTCCTCTCCGTAGAAGGTTGATTGAAGCTATTAGTCACGACTAACTAGCATTAGTGGAGGTTTAATTCGTGCTCGTGGACCAAGTAGAGGAATCACGCTTGAGGTTCTTTGTCTCCCTTGTTCTTGTTTGATCATACGTGGAATCACGCTTCAAAGGTATAATTACTTATTCTTTATGTGTTATGCAATGATCTTAGTTATTAGATGCTTATGAATACGATTTGTGAAATTCTGCTTAGAGTATCTAAATTCCTACAGTGGTATCAGTTAGCCTACGCATGTACATATATTGAATAATAAGTCTTTGATTTTCCACAATTTTAATTCAATTAGGAGGGAGAATAATTTAATTAAGGGTCAATTATTATTTTAAATGAGATTAAACATACGGAATTATTAAAGGTTGTTTAATTTGTTCAACAATTAGCCATTAAAGGTCCGAAATTTTGCCCTAATTAGTTCGAAAATTCGAACCCCCCCAAACCCTAATTCAAAAATTTCGATACCCTAAACCCCTAAATTATGATTTTTGTGTTTTAATTTTGATTTAATTCGATTACCCTATATTTCATGAATTTAATCTAATTGATTTCATGTTAAATTATGAATTTTCATGATCAAATTTTTTAATTTAAAGAGTTAAATTGAATTGGGATTAATTTCATGAAGAACCTAATTTTAAGATTGAATATGATTGAATTTTAAAATTAGAAGGACCATATTAAGTTAATTTAAATTTAACAAAAATGTTTTGTTAGATTTAAATTAACAACAAAAAAAAATTATTATGTGCGGCAACCGCAGCTAGGTGGCACAGCCACGGCGGCTGCCGCTCATGGTGGTCCAGGAGGGAGGAGCGGGGTGGGCAGCAGTCACGGATAGAAGGAACAACAACTGTAGCACCGTGCAAGGGTTGTGCGGCACTGCTGCTGTTGCCCTGCGCCGCTGCACAGCAACGTAAACCAGCCTGGTGTACGGCCACCGTGGCTGGCTTCGGATGGCCACACCATGATGGCTGGCACTTTTCCCAAAAAAAAATTAATTAATTTAATTTTAATAAAAAACAGATTTTAAAATTAAAAGATAAGTTTTGATTTTGAAAGATAATTATCAAAATTAAGGTGGTTAATTTTGTTAAGTTTGGATAATTATTGAGCAAAAGATTCCATATCGATAATAATTGATTAAATAATGTGATTATCCCATAATTATTTTAGGATAATAATTAATTAAAAATTTTGTGATTGGCTAGGCAATTAGGATAGAATCTCCTAAATTAGTTAGGATAATCATGGAAAATAAATATGATTTATCTTCTATAATTAAAATAAGATTTGATTCTATCTCATACCTAAGATAGAATATATGATATTTTATGATTGGTAATGAATAATATATTATATTATCTAATTGCAGTAATTTAATTAAAATATGAGATATTTAGGAGCCATGTTTCCTTAATTGTGAACATTTGATGTTGTAGTTTAGGAAAGCATGATGAGTGATTTATTATATGGAATTTTATAATATATGATGTTATTTATTGCTATATATAGACTAGTATGGCGCATAGATTCTAAATACGATCTGCGCATAGTGACGTATTTTTGTAATCTAAATACAGTCTATGTACCGTTAAGTATTTTTGTCATTTATTTTATTTAAGTAGTAGATAGAATAGAATAGTATTACAGGTTGCAGTTGATCCAAGAAGTCAATGGAGTGAAGGCCCAAAGGAGCATAATGGATGAGATCCATGAAAGTTCAAGTGGGAGTTTTTGCTTTTTTAGTTTTCTTAGGATTAAGGGATCATACTATGTCATGTTTTATTTATGCATTAGTAGAATATGCATGTTAGATTTTATTGATGCTTGTGATGATGCGCTAGAGTTCACTAAATAATCACAACATAATAAATCTAGGTCCCGGTACAATAAACCTTTGATAATTATGATAGGTCATGCCAAAGTTGGGTGTCATTTTATATCTTGGGAGAGTTGGGGTGAATCAAGTTTTACAATTTTAATTGGTTATGCTCAACAAGGTTACCTAAAGAGTTTAGAACCTTGAAGCAAAGGGTAATAATTAAACATGTGATGATTAATTATTCAACCAAGAGTTACAAGAGTTGTAATCAGTAAAGAACTCACCTTGAAAATGTAATGGTTGATGGTAGGGCCAAAGTCCGGTCAATTGTTGCACAAATAAAGGGTCTTGGAATCATTTAATTTAATTGGGATCAATAAATATTGAATAAAATTTTTTAAAGTTCCCTATATTAATACGCTTAAGGTTCTTTAAATTTTATTAAACATAATTATTGAATTTTGCCTCGTTTTGATTTTGTAGATGAATAGCTTTAACGACAACACTATTTTGCCAACCAAACTAAAATTAAGGTGTAACCTCATAAACTTCAGGGAACGGGAAAATGAGCTAAGAAATGTTCTCAAGAGCCACAAGCTCGAAGCTCGATTGTACATACCCATTGAGAGCAGGTTTACAGTAGGTCTCACTCATGATAGGCATTCGAAAGATGTTTCGGATGCAGAGAAAATCAAGGAACTCATATTGGCATCTATTCCAACTTGTTGGAAAAGAAGGTTCAAGGACTATGAGTTAACCAAACTGCATGAATGTCTTTGTGCCATCTGTCGAGGTGGCATTGGGGCATTAGGAAGTGTAGACATCAACGACCAAAATGTAAGAGAGGTCGTTAATTCGATCCCTCAGGTTTACTACTCCTGGACTGACAGCATAAGGTTTGAGACTTATAATATTCATTGTAAGATAATAACTAAGAAACTCATCCCTGGTCAGTCAGCTAAGACCCATATTCAGGAACTGATTGGATTACTCAATCAGATGGACATCTTAGGGAATTCGTTCAATGATGACTCTGCACATGATACTATTCTGTTCTCACTCCATGCTGGATTTGATCTCGTCAAGCTTATTCATAATGATGAAGGCTCGACAGTGACACTAGTCAACCTGTTGATCAACCACATAAAGGAGTACTTGAAGAAGGAGGGAAGACAATGCTTCTATTTCGGTAGGTGGTCTTGCCACTTACTAAATTGTCCCCACAACACACCAGTGAAGACAGAAGGTAAGGAGTTATCTAATATTTTTGTTGTTGAAATCAATCTTACCTCTTCAAGCAATTGGGTATTCGATACCGGTTGTGGTGCTCACATTGTTAATAATATGCAGGGCTTAAGAGAGATAGGAAGTTAGCTAAAGGGGAAGTCACACTTCGAGTAGGAAATGGAGCAAAAGTTGCTACACTTGCTATTGGAAACTATCGTTTGAGACTTCCGTCTGGTCTTATTTTGGTGCTTAATAACTGTTATTATGTCCCAACTATTACCAAGAACATTATTTCAGTTCCTGTTTTAGATACTGAAGGTTTTTCTTTTAAAATAAGAGACAAGAGTTGTTTTATCTCCAGAGAAAATATGTTATATGCTAACACAAAATTGATTAATGGTGTGTATGTCTTAGATTATACAACTCATGTTTACAACATTGATCAGAAAAAGCACAAAACAGATAAATCAAACCAAACCTATTTATGGCTTTGTAGGTTAGTTCATATAAACCAATCGTGCATCCAGAAATTACAAAAGGATGGACTCCTAAATTCATTTAATTATGAATCATTTGAAAACTGTGAGTCATGCTTGTTAGGTAAAATGACCAGGTCACCTTTTACTGGAAAGGGTGAAAGAGCTAGTGACCTTTTGGGCCTCATACATACGGATGTGTGTGGGCCAATGAGTTCAAAAGCTAGAGGTGGTTTTAACTACTTCATTACTTTTACTGATGATTTAAGTAGGTATGGATATATCTATTTAATGAAGCATAAATCGAAATCCTTTGAAAAGTTCAAGGAATTCCAGAATGAGGTACAAAACCAGCTTGGGAAGACAATTAAAGCACTGCGATCAGATCGTGGTGGTGAATATTTGACCCAAGAATTTGATGAACATCTGATTAATTGTGGAATAATTTCACAGTTAACTCCTCTAGGAACACCGCAGTTAAATGGTGTTTCAGAAAGAATGAATTGAACTTTGCTAGACATGGTTTGATCCATGATGAGCTTTACTGATTTACATATATCGTTTTGGGGATATGCATTAGAAATAGCTGCGAACATACTGAACAGAAGCCCATCAAAAGCAATTGGTAAGACTCTATATGAGTTATGGACTGGAAAAGTTCCAAAGTTGTCTTATCTCAAGATTTGGGGATGTGAAGTGTATGTAAAACGTTTACAAGGCGATAAACTAAGCCCTAAATCAGACAAATTTTTTTTCGTGGGTTATCCCAAAGAGACAAAAGGGTATTACTTCTACAATCGCGAAGATAACAAAGTGTTTGTTGCTCGCAATGATGTCTTTCTAGAAAGAGAATTTCTTTCTACAAAGTCAAGTGGGAGTAAAGTGGTTCCCGAAGAAATTCGAGACGAGCAACAAATGGATGTGGATAACACCACATCAGAGGCGAGGGCGCATAAGTCGACTAATATGACAAATCATGGGTTGAAGCAAGCTAATTCAACTAGCAAAACTCCTATCGTCCCACTTGAATTTAATTCTTGCGAAAATCTTCAAAGAGTTGAAGAGAACATTTCTATTGTTGCTCCTACCCCACGTAGGTTTGCCAAAATAAAAAACAAACAGTTTTTTGAGGTTCTGTTAACTGAGGATTCTGAAATCTTCTTATTGGAGAATAAAGAACCTACAACCTACAAATAAGCTTTGGTGAGCCCCAACTTAGAAAAATGGCTTGAGGCTATGAAGTCTAAAAGGGAATCAATGTCTGAAAATGATGTGTGGACCCTTGTAGACTTGCCTGAAGGGGTAAAACCCATTGGCTGCAAGTGGGTCTTCAAGATTAAGACAGACAAAGATGGAAATGCCTACATCTATAAAGCAAGACTGGTTGTAAAAGGGTACAGACAAATTCATGGTATTGAACATGATGAGACCTTTTCCCTAATAGCTATGCTTAAGTCCATTCGGATTCTTCTAGCGATTGTTGCATTTTTCGATTACGAAATTTGGCAGATGGATGTCAAAACCGCCTCCTTGAATGGGTTCTTGATGGAGGCAGTGTACATGACATAACCTGAGGGTTTTGAAGATCTAGAAAATCCTGAAAAGGTATGCAAACTTCAGAAATCCATTTATGGATTGAAGCAAGCATCAAGGAGTTGGAATCTTCGTTTTGATGAGGCGATCAAGCAGTTTTGTTTTCTCAAAATCGAAGAGGAACCTTGTGTATACAAGAAGTCCAGTGGGAGCAGCGTGGTTTTCTTAGTCTTGTATATAGATGACATACTATTCATGGGGAATGACATACCGATACTTGAGTTAGTCAAGGAATGGTTAAAGAGTTGTTTCTCCATGAAGGACTTAGGTGACGCCGAGTACACTTTGGGAATCAAAATCCATCGAGACAGGTCTCAAAGGATGATTGGAATAAGTCAAGAGACTTATGTTGATAAGGTTCTTGACAGGTTTGAGATGACAAACTCTAAGAGAGGATTTCTCCCCATGTCCCATGGCATTACGCTCAGTAAATCTCAGTGTCCTGTTATGCCAGACAAGATGAGACGTATGGCTATTGTACCTTATGCTTCGGAAGTAGGGTCGATAATGTATGCCACGATTTGTACACGGACGGATGTTGTATATGCTTTACGCATGTGTAGCAGATTTCAGGCAAATCCAGGTGAAGCGCACTGGACAGCTGCCAAGAACATCCTTAAGTATTTGAGAAGGACGAAAGGAATATTTCTAGTATATGGCGGCGAAGATGAATTAGTTGTCAAAGGCTATACGGATGCGAGTTTCCAAACAGATAGAGATGATTTCAGATCCCAGTCTGGGTACATTTTCTGTCTAAATGGAGGAGCAGTGAGCTGGAAGAGTTCGAAGCAAAGCACTGTTGCAGACTCTACGACAGAATCAGATTATTTGGTTGCTGTTGAAGCAGTTAAGGAAGCAGTTTGGATTAAGAAGTTCCTAATAGAGTTGGACATCGTACCAAGTGCTCAAAAGGGAATTGAGTTTCATTGTGACAACAATGGCACCATTGCTCAATCAAAGGAGCCAAGGTCACACTTCAAATCCAAACATGTTGAGAGGAAGTATCACCTCATTCGAGAGATCATTGGCAGAGGAGATGTCAAGATGTGCAAAGTTCATACGGATGAGAATATCGCTGATCCGCTTACTAAACCTCTTCCATTGCCTAAGCATGAGAAACATGCTAGTGCAACTGGATTGAGGCTAATAATGTAATTTAAGTTGTATTTGTTTTTGAGAAAAACTTATTACATATGTAATACATTCATTTGCAGAATTATGTTTAATCAGAAATTCATTATTTCTCTTATTTAATTATGGTTTTAATGTTAAATAAAATGTCCAAAATAATTATGGATTGATGGGCTCATCAGGTGGATGAAACCCCACAGGTGAACAAAATCCATATATTATTTAAGTTCCTAGTTTGAAATCATTAAAGTGGACATAAATTATTTCAATACAAGGACTAGCATGTAAGATTGATTGGATAGCGCAGTTTCATGGGCTATAGGAGCGTAGTGAAGCTCGGTTAATCACATGGATATGCATGTATGATGCATGATCGAACTATAGACCTACTTTGAAGTTCAAGTATAGAGCTTCCGGATATATTAGTGGATTCCTTTTACATGAGTGGAACATTGATTCCATTCAATAATTGATTTGATTGTGGTACATTCAAACGTCTTCCTATAACTGGAGATTATAAAGGATGTTTCCCAATTATTTCAGGAGTTAAGTGGGAGCTTTGGTTGCCACAAGATTGGATTGAGTCTACCTATTTAATTAGGAATGTGTCTTGGCCCCTTGAAGAGAGAGAATTCAGAAAATGCTTGGTCGTGCTCAAATGGATTACATTGTAATTATTTGTTTTGTAATTCTAACTCAGATTTCAAGAAAAGATTTGTAGATTAATATGATCACGACATGAGATGCAATCGTATTATCAAATCGACACACATTGACTTAAGGAATTTGAATATTGTGCACTTGTCTCAGACAAGTGGGAGATTGAAGGAATTATGTCTTCGATAAATGCAATTACTAGATATATCAAGGATCATTATTATGGAGATAATAAGTTCATTCTTTTGGGTCGTCGTTGTCAATTGCTAGATTATGATAAATGATCTTTGGGCTAATCAAATAGTCCAAAGCCCTCTAGAATTCATCCTATAAGGTCACACAACAAGAGTATTGGGTTAAACAAGTTAGAGGCCCATTGATGGGCCTCATGAGGATATAACTAACCATGAATATGATTGGGCTAGAGTAGTTATGTTAGAGTTAGGATTTTGGGCTAGATATGGACTCTTATTTAGAGATGTGATCTATAAATAAGATCCATGCCTAGGGTTGCATTTAAGTCACAATTAATTAATAGTGAATTGGACATCAAGGCAACCAATCCCAAAAACCCTAAGCTCTCTCTCTCTCTCCTCACGCACGGCCTCCCCCTCCCCCTCGCCGTCCATACACATGGCCACACCACTTGGTGGCGCTTGGTGCTTCATGGTGGTGGTTCTTGGCTAGTTCGTTCCTCTCCTCTCTGTAGAAGGTTGATTGAAGCTATCAGTCACGACTAACTAGCTTAGTGGAGGTTTAATCCGTGCTCGTGGACCAAGTAGAGGAATCACGCTTGAGGTTCTTTGTCTCCCTTGTTCTTGTTTGATCATATGTGGAATCATGCTTCAAAGGTATAAATACCTATTCTTTATGTGTTATGCAATGATCTTGGTTATTAGATGCTTATGAATACGATTCATGAAATTCCGCTTAGAGTATCTAAATTCGTACAACACATACTTCCATTTAATTCTTAAATTAATTAGTGAGCACATACTATTTTTTTTAATTAAGGTTCCTTGCCTAATTTGGTGCACAAAATTGCACGATTACACCTTGGTGCATAAAATGCACTAATAATTTCCTTGACTCAATCTCACCTATGTGAGTGAGTAATAAACTAACTTCTTGACTCGACCTCAACTTATGTGGGTGTGTAAATAAATAAACTAACTTTATTGACTCAACTCTAATAATAAATAGGTGAGAAGTAAAATCATGAGTCATGCTCAATAAATATAACTTTAGCTTTTTGCAATAAACATAAGTCTTGCTTATTAATTACATGACTTCTTGATAATGAATAATAAATAATATAACATGATTCAATTACTTTCAATTTGTATCAAGCTCATAATAATTACTCTAATATATTCACATGCTTACATATAAGACATGGATAACCAATCAATCAATTCAAGTATCACAAAACAACTTAACATGATACCAATCTCATACTTGATACCAATTTAACTTCCTAACATGGTAATACGCGTAATTAATACATCTTACTTGCATGCGTGCTTCAAATTGTCTTTCCAACTAGCCACAATGCTAGAAATTACTCAACTTAAAGCCTCCTACAATACCAAATACATAAATTCAATTTATCCCTTGATTACACAAATTTCCAGCAACTTTTAAACACTATAAAACCTCACTAATAAGATGAAATTTTGGATTAAAACCTTTAAAAATCTTTCTTTAAGTGGGTAATTAAAACCACAAAGTAAAAACACTATTGTAGTGTTTATATAAAAATTTCAATTTTTAAGGTTTAAATCGCTCAAATAAATCTGAAAATTATATTAAAACTAATTAAAACCTTCTCTACTTATGGGTAATCAACCCTTTTTATTAAAACACAAAAGTAGTATATAAATAAAAATTCCAGCAACATAATATTAACAAAAACTCATTAAAACTCCATAAATATACAATCTTTAAGCTTTATTATCACTTACAATCAATGGGTATATAAGACCCCCAAATCAATTGTAAGTTAGAACTCTAAAAATTAACTCTTTTATGATTAAAACCCTAATTAACTTTTAATGCTTTATAAAATGTGAAAATAAAACACTTTATAATCTAAAATTTACAATCTTTAATCATCATAACATAATTATAAAACATACTAATCATGTTTAGACAATTAAAAGCAATACCCAAAATATATAATTATAGGAATAATAATTAAAACAAGGAGGAGAGAGAAGAGTGCGCTCACGGTGGAGGACGTGGTGGCTGGCCGGTCTGGTTTTCGGCGGAAGGTGGTTGACGGCAGGTGGCGGTAGCCGGTTAGACACGTGGCAGCAAGATGGTGGGGTTACAGCTTGGTTTACGTGAAATGAGTTCACGCATGAACACCATCAGGAGAAAAAAAATTAAGGAAGAAAATAAGAAAAGGAGAAACGAAAAGAAAAAGAGAAAAAAAAAAGAAAAAAAATAAGGAAATGATAGAAAATAATACTTACTCCATTATGATTCTTGAGCCTCTTTGTGTGGGAAAATTTTGGGGTTTTGAGAGGTATTTATAGAGTAGAGAATAAGGTTTAAGTTTGGGCCCAATAAATAAATGGGCTTGAGTTATGGAATATTTGATCCACAAGGGTTCAAATAAAGAATTAGGCTTAGTCAAATAAAATGGGTAAATTCAATAAGAGTATGTAGGAAGAGTTTACATACGATTATTTAAATGGGTACATATAATTAAAAAACGTTTGGCCCAAAATATAATTTACTTTTATAAAACTTTATAATTAAAAAATTTAGCCCTTAAAAATACATTTTATAAATACTTAAATACTTTATGAAAATACATTAAAGTGCGGAGTATTACATGAGCGGATCGAAGATGTTGTGGCTATTAAAGCTAATTGGTAGCTCGCAGAGTAGGGGTTGTGTGTTTGGTGGTCCAGCAAGGGGGGGAAGTGGGAAAGGGTTATTTATTTATTTATTTATTTAAATTATCCTTTTTTAAAAGGAAATATTAAAAAAAAAAGTAAAAGAAAACCAATAAGAAGGTGATCGACACGTGTCAAGTCACCTTGTTAAACAAGTTACTAATTTGGCAAATTAATAAGGCTCGTTTTGAGCAGATGGAGGTCAAAGGTGATACTGTTTTCTGATTTCAAAAAGCTAAGATTGTTTTGAGTAGAAAACGTAAAAGTGGGATTATTAGTTTTCATTTTTCCTTTATATAATAGTGTACTTTTTGTAGTTTTGTTTGTAAATAGATATTTATGTTAAATTGTTTTGAAATTATTTTCACGAAATTAATTTTTTTGGTTTTTTACTAATTCTCTATTATTATTTTTTAAAAAAAAATAGATTATATATATTATAAAGGAATCTTATTTTTTTAAAAAAAAAAAAATTAAATGAATTTTATGATGGAATAAAACCGAGTTATAGGATATTTATTAAAAGTTATGATTAATTTTGGATATATGAAATATTAGAAGTATATCGATAATAAAAATTTTATACAACACTTTTATCTTAAAAAAAATTATCCAAAATTCATTTACCTAGTATCATATGTGTCAAAATAATACCAATTTATCTCCTACATGGCTCGACATTTGGCGAAAACTAAAATAAAAAGTATTGTTGTTTCATGACCTGGTTGCAAGATCCGACTTTATTTATTAGTGATATCAGGGGCGGAACCAGGGGGGCTAGGGTGGGCCTTGGCCTCCCCCTTGGTTTTAGTTATAAATTAAATATATCACATAACTACATTAGTTATACTTTAGCTGAATTGGTTTCGCATGCAAGAAGGTTGAATTTTTTTTCAACCTTCCCAAGTTCGAACCTTTTCCCAGACAATCCTTTTTTTTGTCACACTCTTTTTCGACATTGTAATACACTACGTATTATTTTTTGTGCTTTTGTGCGTGAATTATTACTACATATATTACATTTGGCTCACTCTAACATTTTTTTGTATCACTCTTTTTTAACATTTCAATAAACTCCCAAATTATTTACGCGTGAGATATTACTACGTATATTAGTTTGGCCCCCTTAATAAAAACTTTCTGGTTTCGCCATAGAGTGATATGTTATGTTAGGGGTGTTCGGTATTTGGTTGGATTTTAAACCAAACCGAATCCAAATCGAATTAATTCGATTTTGGATTTTTGAAACCGAATCCAAACCGAATTTGGATTCAATCCAATCCAATCCAATCCAAATCGAAATAATTCGGTTTTGGATATTGAATCCAAATCAAATCGAAATTTAACCAAAATCAAAACCAAACAAGCAAATCCATACATCATTGTTCGAAATTCAAGCAAAATCAAATCCAAATAAGCAAATCCATACACCATTGTTCAAACTTTAGGCAAAATCAAATCCAAACAAGCAAAGAAACTTCTATATTCACAGCAAACCCTAAAAAAATGAAAAATCTAAAAAGTTTAGATAATTAACATCAAACATAATTAAATTTCGACAAAAATTATAAAACATAAATACATACTAAACTTAAATAATTCCTCAAATAACTAACACTAAATTTGAAACTAATTCAAATCTAAGAGTAAATAGTGCATCTGTGCATATCTTACTAGTGGAAAAAACGCTATCCGTAATGGGCAAAAAGGGCTCATCCGTAACGGGCAGTATCCGTTACGTATGCGGCCATTACGGATGGCCATTATTATTCGTAACGGGCGTTTCAGGTGCCCGTTACGAATAAGTCCTTTTTTGAACTAAAATAAGTCCTTATTCGTAACGGGCACTAAAAACGCCCGTTACAAATAACCCATTATTCGTAACGGACACTTTATCTGCCCGTTACGAATAAGGTTTTATGGTGTATAATAAAGTACTTATTTGTAACGGGCAACAAAAACGCCCGTTACGAATAAGTGCTTATTTGTAACTGACAAATCCCCTGCCCGTTACAAATAGTCATTAAATTAAATTTTTTTTTGATTAAATTTCGGCAGCATGTATTTATATATAATTAATATATTTTAATTAAACCTATTATAATAAACCTGTTCCTGTAGATAAACAATTATACCGACTTTCGTAAAAATTAATACGGCATAATATAAAAATTCTAGTATAATATTACAAATAAGAACTTGTATAAATTTATCCAACACATACAACGAACAACACTAATAATATTACTAATGTTCTACCTAAGCAAATAGTTATGCATTCAATAAATACTTTGTCCTAAAGTAGTGCGCCCATTGTTTTCGAACCACATTCAACTCGTCAACATCATACGGGGCTTTCCTTGGACAATAATCCTAAAAAATAAAAAATAAAAAAAAAATAAAAAAAACAATATAAATGAGGTTACAAAATAAAAACAATCCATAATAAAAACAATCATTTGAATAAATGTGATGGTCCAAATTATAGAATTAAAACTCAAAATATAGAAATAAAACACATAACATCCACTTATATTTTGGTTTCTATGAATTGAAATCAATGAAATAGGACCATTTACTCACTTTTGGGAGCATATAAAGCCAAAAAGGCTTCAAAATTGCCTAAGGGGCTTCTATCTTTCCCATCTTTCATGTATTTGATCAAATTATAGAAATAAAACACACAACATCCATAATTAACTTATATTTTGGTTTCTATAAATTGAAATCAATGAAATAGGACCATTTACCTACTTTTGGGAGCATATAAAGCCAAAAAGGCTTCAAAATTGCCTAAGGGGCTTCTATCTTTCCCATCTTTCATGTAATGGTCCAAATTATAGAAATAAAACACATAACATCCATTATTAACTTATATTTTGGTTTCTATGAATTGAAATCAATGAAATAGGACCATTTACTCACTTTTGGGAGTATATAAAGCCAAAAAGGCTTCAAAATTGCCTAAGAGGCTTCTATCTTTCCCATCTTTCATGTATTGGTCCAAATTATAAAAATAAAACACATAACATTGATCAGGATGAAAGTAGGTCGTTGGGACTACCAACCCAAATCAAATTAACTGCTTATAACCTAAACTACCCTAATACAAATATAGGGGTAAGTATAGGGTCGAACCCAAAGGAAGCATGCAAGCTAAATATCAAATTCACTAAGCAAGAGTCAAGGAAAGGATAATTTTGTTGGTTTTTGGATAAAAAGCACTAAGACTACAAACAAGCAAATATAAAGAAGATTAAAAATCAAGAGAGAACGACGCTAGGGGTACGAGGGTATCAAACATGATTAGAAAGAGGTGAATAATGATAGTTATCATGAATAACATGCCAAAGAACACAAGATCCTACCTAAACAATTCATTCTCATGCAATAGTCTAGGCAAATCAATGAAAAAGCCCTATGCTAATAGAATCATTCTCATGCATCCTATTACACACTAGCAAAATTAAGAGAATAAAGAGGCACAAATCATAAAACTCTATTTTAACAACTCATTTTCATGCAATCATCAAAATAGAGGTGATCTTAATCTAGTTCAAATCATTTTCATGCATATAAACTAGAAGGCAATCAAATAAAGTGCAACAATAATCTCAAGACATTAAAAATCAAATCTTTCATCAATTTAAGGCATGTATTCAATCCAACCATCATCAATCATCCAACATTCAACACATATTTTCCACCCCCTTCCCCTAGCTAAGAAATTAGCCTAGAGAAGGGAGATTAAACATGATGATAAAACTAATTGAAAACAAAATAGACATGGAAGCAAACATGATCAAAAACAATGAAAATACCAAAGATGTCAATCCACAAAATAGATAGAAATAAACAACTCGAGTGCAAATAAACTAAGCTAAGAGAAAGGATTAGAGATTACTAAGTAGGCAATGGTAGAAAGATTAAAACTTGCAAAGTTGCTTGATTGATTGAAATGAAACTTGAACCAAAAGTTGCATACATGAAGATAACTTGAGTAATACTACACTTTCTCTCTCTAAGATTAGGGTTTAATTGTCTTCTAAGATAAGGCTAGATGATCCACTAATCTACCCTATGACCTATATATATAGGTCCCTTAAAAATACAAAAATACGAAATAAAAAAAAACTGAAACTCAGCGATGCGCGCCCGCGCATATACACTGCGCGCCCGCGCAGATGTTGTGCGTGCGCCCTCGCAGATCTTGTGTGCCCGCAGTTCTGTGGGTACGGGGAATTAGACCCATGGATGCGCGCCTTCTCCCAGCAATACAGCGCGCTCGCGCTTGAAGAGTGTGCGCCCGCACACAAGGCGCGCACAAGGCGCACACTACTCTCTGTTTTAGCTCTGCTTCTGCTGCTGTCTTGTGCGGGTTCTCCCAAGGCTGCGCGCCCGCACATATCAAAGGCGTGCGCCCGCACACAGAGCTCGCACAAGGCGCGCAAAACCTTCTGTTTGAGTTCTGTTCTTGAAGCCTTCCTGCGCGGGTTCTCACAGTGATGCGCGCCCGCACACAGGGGATTTTGGGGGTGAATTGCTCTTCTTCCAATGCCTTGATTCCTACAAAAAAAAACAAAGAAAACAAGGAAAAAGGCAAACAAAGAAAAGAAGAACAAAAAGGAGAGAAAAAGGGACAAACAAGCTACAAATGGGAGGGAAAACCCGTAAAAAGAACACTAAATTGTGGCATAAATTCCACTCATCAAATTCCCCCACACTTGCTTCTTGCTTGTCCTCAAGCAAAGGAAACCAAGGCAAAAGACAACATACATAACAAACACAACATGACAAGGTTCAAGAAAATCAATCAAGTACCATGGTGAGAAATGCTCAATTCGGACTCAAATATAATGACATTGATCAAAGAATACTTACCTTTCTCAATTCAAGAGGGAAAACACGTTATAAGATGCTCAAGGTTGAAAGAGACAAACCTAAGCTAAGCATAGAGAACTAATGATTTCATCCTCCGCCCTAGCCCCATCCAAGACGGTCCACGTTCTCTCCGCTAGCTTCAATTCATCCCCTAGTTAGCTCCTCATGATTCCGCGAGGGAACCGGAAAAAATTAATTCAATGTGGAACAATGAGGCTATCCCGACATCTCAACTATGCATACTCTCTCCATAGGGTTGAAATCCATCTCCCTCCACCGTTTCCTTGACCACGCCCCTCTAAAGTCCAAGGGTCTTAGTTAAGGTTGTAACGTCATGGCTAAAGGTTAAGGTTGGGAATTAATTTGAAAATTTTGGTGGAAACTCCTAAGTGAATCATAAGAGTGGCCATCTCTCAATAACAACATAGGAATCTAACCTAAATTTCAAATCACAACCTTCAATACAAATTACATGACAATACTACTCTTTTTGCAAGATTTTCATTCAACTCAATTTTTTCCTTCTCTTTTTCCTTTCTTTCTTTCCTCATCATTTTTTTTTTTTTTTGAAAAGAGGGGAAGGAACCTTCCAAAAAGACACCTATTGGCCCAAAATTGCACCCCATAAGAACAAAGCCCTTGAATGAAACAATAAATAAGCACCCCCCCACACTTGAACGGAAAACCGTCCTCGGTTTGAACAAAGTGGAAAATGGGGTGGGAGGAAGGGCTAAACTCGGCCCGAGGGCTCTAGTCCTCCATGTGAGAACTAGAGCCTTCTCCATATGGACGCCACTCGTAGTCGACGTCGATAGGAGGGCCATGTGGGTCCCAACCACTGGTGTAACCCGGTGGAAAACCACGGTTCCGGTACAACTCTTGTTGGTAGTCCGGAAGAGGATCAAAGGGAGGGGGCATCTCAAGAGGCTCGGATGTGTACATGGGGTAGTTGGGGTCCCCACGGTAATCACACCCCCCTGGTGCCTTGTAATCGTACCCCTCAGAGGTGGGGTAGTTCACTCGGGGGGCCCCTTGAGATGAAGGCCCGGACCAATAGGGCCAAACCGGTTGACGGGGTGTGCCGTCAACATGCGGTTCCTCGTAAGAAGGAACCAGCCCCTGTTGGGGCGGAAAATACGGATAGTTCACCGATGGGTCAAAGTGCCCTTGGTTTACATGTCAATCATAAATGTTGGCATTGTAAACCGAGTACCCCTTGGCGGCCTCCGTCAACCGGTTTACTTGCATTGAAAGGTTCTGGAAAGCTCGCTCAAGGTTAAAAGAAGAAGAGAAAGAGGCCATACCTCCCTCGCTAGAGGAGGGGATGCGCAAACCTTGGGATCCCTCCCCATATTGAAAACCTTGTAGTTGAAACCCTTGTTGTTGTTGTTGTTGTTGTTGTTGTTGTTGAAACTGTTGTTGTTGAAATTGATGTTGTTGTTGTTCTTGTTGTTCTTGTTGTTGTTGTTGTAGATGCCGCTCGCGGACGATCATGTTTCGCTCACCTCCAAGAGAGTTGGGAAGGACACCATTGTCCTTAGGAATCTTCCACACATTCCTTGTGTTCCTCTCCAAGGAAGTGCGGCTCAGGTATGGAAGAATGCAATGGTGCTCCCTCTCAACGCACCAATTGTGGAAGTTGTTCACATCGTCGGTCGGTTGGATGAAGACCGACTTCCGCATGTATGAGATGTCCACGAACATATCTCTATCTTTTCCCACCCTTGTGCAAAAAGGGAAAAGAACCTCACCCCCTAGCTTCGAGGCAATCCTTGAAATCATCCCTCCTAAGGCAATCTCTCCCGTCTTGTTCCCATTCTTGATTGCCTCACAACAGAGCACAAACCAGTACCCCATGTTGAGCCGCCCACTCAACTCCTCCTTTGTGGCGACCCAAAGAGTGAAGAGATCTTCATGAGAGAGCTTGCTCAAGTCCTGTTTGTTGAACACCGCAAAGCCCAAGATGCGGTGTAGGATGCGGAGTACCGGATGGATAATTTGGCTAGCCACCGAGTACCGAGTACTAAACTCATCCATGTCGGTAATTGTCCGCCACCAACGGAAAGCGTCGTACTCGGGGAAGAGCTCGGTGGATGGGGCAAGAAGATCGGCGTCGGGGTTAAAGTCTAGGAGTTCATTTAGACGCCGAAGAGAGATGACATGGTGGGCATTGAAGAGTTGGAAGGAGATTTGGAACTCGTTGTTTCCAACGGGTTCCTTCTCAAAGGAAGCTAGGAACTCGTAGGTGGGTTCCTTGAAGGTCGGGTATTGGCGTTGGATGAACTCACTCATCCCAAGGTTATCAAGAAGGGACCGAAGGTCCTCATCTATCCCCAAGTCACGCATTGAGCATTGATAGTAGTGTCGGGTGGGGTTAAGCTGCGTTTGAGGAGTGTTTGATGGATGGGAGCATGGTGTCGGTTCACAAATTTTAAGGTGGGAAGAGAGGATTGTGCTTGGTTTATATTTTGAGAGGAGGGTTGGGGTTCATCAACTGATATTCTAGGCTCCTTTCTGCTCCTTCTCCTACCACTCATCTTCACCAACTTTACTCAACAACCCAAAACAGATACCGAGAACACCAAGGAATGATTCCAACACTCAAGAATACCAAATCCTTCCCACAACAACAACAACAATTGAAGCCTTTGATTTTGCTATCTGAAAAGGGGTTAGGAGCAACAACTTTCCAAGACACAAATATCACAAGAAAGAAACAACTATGAACAACATTAATCCAGGCCAAAATTTGCAATACTCAATCACTAAAGAGAGAATCACTAGGCAAATTTCAAAATCGAGCATCAAAAACTCTCAATCAACATACATTTGCAATCTCACATGCATTAACAATTTTAAATACTCAAAATCAAGCTAGTGATCACTCACACAATTCTCAATATCCAGGTCAAGTAATTGCTAGCCAAATTTCATGCAAACAACAATATTCATCAACAATACTTGCAAATCACCATGAAATTCTCAACAAAATCCACAATTATAAGCTAAACTATCTCAAAATCACACAAAATTCATACAAGCTCAATTCTTGCTTAACAATCCTAAAACATGATCTCATCTAATGAATTAAGACTACAAAGTACTCAAGGATTAGGATTATACCACAATTGAAGAGCTTGAAGACCTCCAAGAGCCTCACGCACCACCACCTCGACCACCAAAGAACCACCACGAATTTGGTGAAAAATGGATGATTTTGAGAGGGGAAAGTGATGAATTTGTGAGAAAACTGAGGGAATGTAAGGGATTTGTGGGGGAATGTAAGGGATTTGATGAGATTTCAAGGAAATAAGTGAGATAAGAGGGGATTTGGGAAATTAGGGCTTGAGTTCTTGAGGAGATAGAGTGAGAATTCGTGAGGGATGGTGAGAAAGTGATGAAATAATCGGAGAAAAGGAGGACTTAAGCCCCGATAAACACAGATACTGCGCGCCCGCGTGGTTGAACTGCGCGCCCGCGCAGATGTCGCACGCACGTCGAGCAAAAATTTCTGCCAAAATCTGGAATTTTGCCTTTGAATCTGTGCGGGTTCTCCCAGGCCTGCGCGCCGGCACACCC
Source organism: Chenopodium album (assembly GCF_948465745.1). Classification (NCBI taxonomy): domain Eukaryota; kingdom Viridiplantae; phylum Streptophyta; class Magnoliopsida; order Caryophyllales; family Amaranthaceae; genus Chenopodium; species Chenopodium album. Next base: position 34,929,399 of record NC_137847.1, read on the forward strand.
CTCTTTTGCGCGCCCGCGCAGATGTCGCGCACAAGGCGCGCAAATGTTTCTGCCAGATTCTGTTTGTGAGCTTCCCTGTGCGCGGGTTCTCCCAGGCCTGCGGGCCCGCGCACAGGGTCTTCATCAATATTTTCTTCCTTAATGCTCCTCACTCACTTCCTAGTCTCCAAACCCCAACTTAGCTCCATATATAACACCAAACGGCCTCCAAATTCCCTCCAAACACGCACCAAAGATGCAAGTGCCTACAAGAATAGAGGAAAGCGGAAACCATAAGACAAAAATCAAACAAACAACCTACCAAAAACATAGAAAATAGTAGAGAAAAGGATTCAAAAGCCGGGTTGCCTCCCGAGAGCGCTTCTTTATAAGGTCATTAGCTTGACCATGATGAAAATCCATTTAAAAGGGTGGCTTTGGACCCAAAGGGTCTAGCCTCAAACACTCAATCACACCAACTTCCTCCTTGCAGAAATAGTGCTTCAAACAAGAGTCGTTCACCATGAATTTGTTCCCGTCGGCATCCAACTCAAAAGAACCATAGGGAGTGGTCTTTGATACAACGAAAGGCCCCGACCACTTGGATTTGAGCTTGCCCGGGAACAAACGAAGCCTTGAGTTGAAGAGTAAGACTTTGTCCCCAACTTTGAAGCTCTTGTTCCGGATATGATGGTCGTGCCACTTTTTTGTCTTCTCCTTGTAGACTCTTGAGTTTTCATAGGCATCATCTCTAAGCTCCTCGAGCTCGTTGAGCTTCAACAACCTCTTTTCACCCGCCAACGACGAATCCATGTTTAGCTCTTTGATGGCCCACCAAGCTTTGTATTCTAGCTCGACCGGCAAGTGACAAGCCTTCCCATACACCAACCTATAGGGGGTTGTACCAATGGGAGTCTTGTATGCTGTTCGAAGAGCCCAAAGAGTATCGTCAAGCTTTAGGGACCAATCTTTCCTTGATTTGTTTACCATCCTCTCGAGGACATTCTTGATTTCTCGATTTGACACTTCCACTTGCCCTTGCGTTTGAGGATGGTAGGGTAACCCAACCTTGTGATGAACACCATATTTCTTGAGGAGAGCTTCCAATTTCTTTTTGGCGAAATGAGACCCTCCGTCACTGATTAGAACCCTTGGTACCCCGAACCTAGGAAAAATTATCTTCTTGAGAAGCTTGAGAACAACTTTGTGGTCATTGGTAGGAGAGGGTATAGCTTCTATCCACTTCGTCACATAGTCAACCGCTACTAGAATGTATAGGTTCCCACATGAAGAAACAAATGGACCCATAAAATCCACTCCCCACACATCGAAAGGCTCAACCTCTAGAATACCTTGTTGAGGCATCTCGTCCCTCTTAGTGATGCCACCATTTCTTTGGCATCGGTCACATTGCATGATGAATTTGTGAGTATCCTTGTGCATTGAAGGCCACCAAAGTAGAGATTGGGAAATTTTTGCTACCGTCTTGTCAACACCACCATGTCCCCCACATGGTAGTGAGTGACAATGCTCAAGGACCCCCTCAATTTCATGGTCGGGGACACATTTCCTAAATAGACCGTCACCACACTGCTTAAAAAGGTAGGGATCATTCCAAAAATATCTCTTCACTTCTTTGAAGAACTTTTTCCTTTGTTGAGAAGAGAATTCCGGAGGCACTACTCCACAAGCAAGGTAGTTGGCAATATTGGCATACCAAGGTGTAGAAGACGCTACCATAGCCATTAGAGCTTCGATCCCTATCTCATCATTGATCGGAACAACCTCCTTGTTTTCAAATGGAGGCCTTGACAAATGATCCGCTACATAATTCTCCGCTCCCTTTTTATCTCTCATTTCCATGTGAAAATCTTGAAGAGAGAGAACCTACCGGATCAAGCGAGGCTTCGCTTCCTTTTTAGTCATGAGGTATCGCACCGCTATATGGTCCGTGTACACAATGACTTTAGAACATATGACTTTGAAACTTTATGACCGAGGACAATGCCCTCCTCGACATAAAATGGCACTTTTCCCAATTCAACACCAAACTCGTCTCTTGACACCTTTGCAAAACTCTTTCAAGGTTAAAAAGACAAGTGTCAAAAGACGAGCCACCAACACTAAAATCATCCATGAAAACCTCAATTTCTTCTTCAAGCATTTCGGAGAAAATAGAAGTCATGCATCGTTGAAAAGTAGAGGGAGCATTACATAATCCGAATGGCATTCTTCGGTATGCAAATGTCCCATATGGACATGTGAAAGTAGTTTTCTCTTGATCGCTTGGATGGATAGGGATTTGGAAAAATCCGTAATATCCATCCAAGAAGCAAAAGAAAGCGTGGTGAGAAAGCCTTTCAAGCATTTGGTCCATGAAAGGGAGAGGAAAATGATCTTTCTTGGTGTTTTTGTTCAATCTCCTATAATCAATACACATTCTCCACCTGGTCACCGTCTGGGTGGAGATTTCCTCTCCCTTTTCATTCTTGACAATGGTCATTCCACCCTTTTTTGGAACCACATGAACCGGGCTCACCCACTTGCTATCGGAGATAGCATAGATGATGCCCGCCTCATGTAGTTTCAAAATTTCTTTCTTGACAACCTCTTGGAGGTTGGGGTTCAACCTCCTTTGAGGTTCAATGGAGGTGGAATGATCATCCTCAAGATGAATATGATGCATGCAAAGAGAAGGACTAATTCCCTTGATATCATCAATGCTATACCCTATCACATCCTTGTATTTTCTCAAAACATCAAGCAATTTTTTCAAATTAAATTCATCAAGGGTAGCATTGACAATAATAGGGTATTTTTCCTCCTCATCAAGATAAGCATATCTCAAAGAAGGGGGGAGGGGCTTGAGTTCTACCTTGGGAGGAGGCTTGGAACTCTCCTTCGATTTTTCCTCCATTGATTCAAGTTCGATCTTGCCTTGTTCATCAACTTCCTCCTTTGAGGATTCCTCCATTGCCATGACAAATTCTTTGGCTTCTTGAGAGTGGAACTCTTCATTGCATGTTAGAGCTTCCACAATTGGATCTTGAGGCTTCATCATAACCCTTCCAAAACGGTCCAACTCCTCATTCACAACATCAACACGGTAGCACTTTTCAACCATAGGGGTCTTTAGCAACTTTGAGAACTCAAAAACTATCTTCTCATCGGCCACTTCACATGTGATGGTGTTGTTTTTGCAATTGATGACCGCCCCCAAAGTCTTAAGAGCTTCCCGACCTAAGATCAAAGGTGTATCCACATCTTCCTCCATGTCCATCACTACAAAGTCACAAGGCACATAGATGTGTCCCACTTGAATTGGAACATCCTCAAGTTCTCCACAAGGTAACTTCACCGATCGGTCGGCTAGTTGAATGGTCTTCCTTGTAGGGATCATCTCAATATTGAGTTTTTGAGCAATGGATAAGGGGATTAGACTAACACTTGCTCCAAGATCGGCCAATGCACCCCTAGCTTCCATGTTTCCAATTTTCACCGGCAAAGTGAAACTCCCCGGATCTTTCTCCTTCTTGGGAATTTTATGTTGAACAAGAGCACTCACTTGGTGTGGAAGGGTGATAAGCTCATCATTGAGCTTCCTTTTGTTGGTGAGGATGTCCTTGAGAAATTTGGAGTAAGATGGCATTTGTGTCACTACTTCAAGAAAAGGGAGATTGATGTGCAAGTTCTTCATCACACTTAGAAATTTTGCAAACTTGTCATTCAACTTCCTCTCCGCAAGCCTACTTGGAAAAGGAACCGGTCCATCGAGGTTCCTAGTCTCACTAGGAATTGAAGTTGTCTTCTCGTTGTTGAGCTTCTTCTTCTCCGAACTTCCTTCGACCTCATCAACTTTTTCCTCCTCACCTCTCCTATCTTCATTCACACTCTCTTCTCCTCCCTTCTTTCCCTCATTATCCCCCTCACTTGGACCATCATAGGAAGTTCCCGACCTCAAAGTGATTGCCTTGCATGTATCGGGTTTTTGGTTATGAGATGGGTTAGGTTGTGGTTGTCCGGGTAGAGTTGATGGTGAATTGAAAGGAGCCCTCTCGGCCAATTGAGCTAGTTGTGAATCAACCATCTTGTTGTGTGCCCTTATTTCTTGCATTTGTTGCCCAAAAGTTTGCATTTGTGAATGCATAGCTTGAAGGAGTTGTGTGGGTGTTGGCTCCGCTTGAGGTGCTTGTTCTTGATTTCTTTGGGGCCCTTGGGTTTGATTGTTGTATTGGTTTTGGTTGTTGTATTGGTTGTTCCTAGGGTAGCTTCCTCTTGGGTTTTGGTTTTGAGATGGAGGTGGATTTTGGTATTGGGGGTTGGAATTGTAAGAAGGTTGAGCTTGTTGGCCCCATTGTTGAGGTTGAGATGCAAACCCGGGTGGTAGTTGTCTCCAAGCTACTCCACCACCACCTCCTCTAAAACCGTCTTGTCTTGTGTTGTATGCCGCCACATGCTCGGGGCTCAAACCTCCACAATAAGATGTATCATGGTTCGTTACTCCACAATTTTGACATGAGAAAGAGTTGACTTGAGAAGAGCTTGCTCCCCCACTTGAGCTTGCATTAACACTTGTGTTCAACTTTGAAAGCCCTTTTGTGAGTTGCTCAATTTGATGTTGCAATTGATCGACCTTCTCCAATTCATAAATCCCACTTTTCTTCGGTGCGCTCCTTCTTCTACCTCCCCAAGAGTAGTTCTTTGCTACCTCCTCGATTGTTGCTTCCACTTGATTTTGAGGGATCTTGATTAGTTGACCACCCGCCCCCGCATCCAAGTTGGCTCTAGACATGGGCTCCAAACCATCGTAGAAAAACCTCATGAGCAAACTTTGATTGTATTCATGGTGAGGACATGCTTGTACCAACTCTTTGAACCTCTCCCAAGCTTCATTAAGACTCTCATCTGTTTCTTGTTCAAATGATGCAATCTTTCTTCTCATCTCGGCGGTCTTCTCCTCGGAAATGAACCTCTTCAAGAATGCCTTAACTACCTCCCTCCAAGATGTGAGTGAGTTAGGCTTCACTTGCTTCAACCACTTCTTTGCTCTACCCGAAAGAGATTGTCGAAATAAATGCATCCGGATGTACTCTTGAGAAACTTGGTTGGTTTGAATCATGGCACATAGCTCAAGGAATCTATCAAGGTGCTCTATGGGATCTTCACTTGTAGAACCCGAAAATTGCTCCGATTGAACCATTCTTGTATATTGGGGATGAATTGTGAAGTTAGTCTCCGTGACGGGTAACAAAATCCCTCCCGTGAGCTCATAATCCTCCGGATTTCTAAACTCACGAAATAAAACATCATCTTCTTGTCCCGCCATTGATTCACTTTGCGAACTAGAAGAGTAAGAATCACTCCCACTATCAATTATAGCACCAAGTCTTCTCCCTTCTTCTTCAAAAAGCCTACGGATTTGTCTTAAAGTTCGGTTGATTTCTTGGTCAATTTGATGGGTAGGTGGTCCTTGAGATCTTCTAAGCATTCACCAAAGCTAAGCAAACAATTAGCAATGACAAGTATGATAGAACAAAACAAAACAAAAAGAAAGCAATTAAAATTACTCTAACAAAAGCAAATTAGACACCAAACAAGCCGCTTCCCCGGCAACGGCGCCAAAATTTGATCGGGATGAAAGTAGGTCGTTGGGACTACCAACCCAAATCAAATTAACTACTTATAACCTAAACTACCCTAATACAAATATAGGGGTAAGTATAGGGTCGAACCCAAAGGAAGCATGCAAGCTAAATATCAAATTCACTAAGCAAGAGTCAAGGAAAGGATAATTTTGTTGGTTTTTGGATAAAAAGCACTAAGACTACAAACAAGCAAATATAAAGAAGATTAAAAATCAAGAGAGAACGACGCTAGGGGTACGAGGGTGTCAAACATGATTAGAAAGAGGTGAATAATGATAGTTATCATGAAGAACATGCCAAAGAACACAAGATCCTACCTAAACAATTCATTCTCATGCAATAGTCTAGGTAAATCAATGAAAAAGCCCTATGCTAATAGAATCATTCTCATGCATCCTATTACACACTAGCAAAATCAAGAGAATAAAGAGGCACAAATCATAAAACTCTATTTTAACAACTCATTTTCATGCAATCATCAAAATAGAGGTGATCTTAATCTAGTTCAAATCATTTTCATGCATTTAAACTAGAAGGCAATCAAATAAAGTGCAACAATAATCCCAAGACATTAAAAATCAAATCTTTCATCAATTTAAGGCATGTATTCAATCCAACCATCATCATTCATCCAACATTCAACACATATTTTCCACCCCCTTCCCCTAGCTAAGAAATTAGCCTAGAGAAGGGAGATTAAACATGATAATAAAACTAATTGAAAACAAAATAGACATGGAAGCAAACATGATCAAAAACAATGAAAATACCAAAGATGTCAATCCACAAAATAGATAGAAATAAACAACTCGAGTGCAAATAAACTAAGCTAAGAGAAAGGATTAGAGATTACTAAGTAGGCAATGGTAGAAAGATTAAAACTTGCAAAGTTGCTTGATTGATTGAAATGAAACTTGAACCAAAGTTGCATACATGAAGATAACTTGAGTAATACTACACTTTCTCTCTCTAAGATTAGGGTTTAATTGTCTTCTAAGATAAGGCTAGATGATCCACTAATCTACCCTACGACCTATATATATAGGTCCCTTAAAAGATACAAAAATAAGAAATAAAAAAAAACTGAAACTCAGCGGTGCGCGCCCGCGCATATACACTGCACGCCCGCGCAGATGTTGTGCGTGCGCCCTCGCAGATCTTGTGCGCCCGCAGATCTGTGGGTACGGGGAATTAGACCCATGGATGCGCGCCTTCTCCCAGCAATACTGTGCGCTCGCGCTTGAAGAGTGTGCGCCCGCACACAAGGCGCGCAAACGGCGCACACTACTCTCTGTTTTGGCTCTGCTTCTGCTGCTGTCTTGTAGGGGTTCTCCCAGGGCTGCGCGCCCGCACACAAAGCGCGCACAAGGCGCGCAAAACCTTCTGTTTGAGTTCTGTTCTTGAAGCCTTCCTGCGCGGGTTCTCACAGTGATGCGCGCCCGCACACAGGGGATTTTGGGGGTGAATTGCTCTTCTTCCAATGCCTTGATTTCTACAAAACAAAAACAAAGAAAACAAGGAGAAAGGCAAACAAAGAAAAGAAGAACAAAAAGGAGAGAAAAAGGGGACAAACAAGCTACAAATGGGAGGGAAAACCCGTAAAAAGAACACTAAATTGTGGCATAAATGCCACTCATCAAACATCCATTATTAACTTATATTTTGGTTTCTATGAATTGAAATCAATGAAATAGGACCATTTACTCACTTTTGGGAGCATATAAAGCCAAAAAGGCTTCAATATTACCTAAGGGACTTCTATCTTTCCCATCTTTCATGTAATGGTCTAAATTATAGAAATAAAACACATAACATCCATTATTAACTTATATTTTTGTTTCTATGAATTGAAATCAATGAAATAGGACCATTTACTCACTTTTGGTAGCATATAAAGCCAAAAAGGCTTCAAAATTGCCTAAGGGGCTTCTATCTTTCCCATCTTTCATGTAATGGTCCAAATTATAGAAATAAAACACACAACATCCATTATTAACTTATATTTTGGTTTCTATGAATTGAAATCAATGAAATAGGACCATTTACTCACTTTTGGTAGCATATAAAGCTAAAAAGGCTTCAAATTTACCTAAGGGACTTCTATCTTTCCCATCTTTCATGTATTGGTCCAAATTATAGAAATAAAATACACAACATCCATAATTAACTTATATTTTGGTTTTTATGAATTGAAATCAATGAAATACGACCATTTACCCACTTTTGGGAGCATATAAAGCCAAAAAGGCTTCAAAATTGCCTAAGGGGCTTGTATCTTTCCCATCTTTCATGTATTGGTCCAAATTATAGAAATAAAACACACATCCATTATTAACTTATATTTTGGTTTCTATGAATTGAAATCAATGAAATATGACCATTTACCCACTTTTGGGAGCATAGAAAACCAATAAAGCTTCAAAATTGCCTAAAGGACTTCTCTCTTTCCCATATTTCATGTATTTGATCAAATTATAGAAATAAAACACACAACATCCATAATTAACTTATATTTTGGTTTCTATGAATTTAAATCAATGAAATAGGACCATTTACCCACTTTTGGGAGCATATAAAGCCAAAAAGGCTTCAAAATTGCCTAAAGGACTTCTCTCTTTCCCATCTTTCATGTATTTGATCAAATTATAGAAATAAAACACACAACATCCATAATTAACTTATATTTTGGTTTCTATGAATTGAAATCAATGAAATAGGACCATTTACCCACTTTTGGGAGCATATAAAGCCAAAAAGGCTTCAAAATTGCCTAAAGGACTTTTCTCTTTCCCATCTTTCATGTATTTGATCAAATTATAGAAATAAAACACACAAAATCCATTCTTAACTTATATTTTGGTTTCTATGAATTGAAATCGATTAAATAAGACCATTAACTCACTTTTGGTAGCATATAAAGCTAAAAAGGCTTCAAATTTGCCTAAGGGGCTTCTATCTTTCCCATCTTTCATGTATTGGTCCAAATTATAGAAATAAAACACACAAAATCCATTCTTAACTTATATTTTGGTTTCTATGAATTGAAATCGATTAAATAAGACCATTAACTCACTTTTGGTAGCATATAAAGCTAAAAAGGCTTCAAATTTGCCTAAGGGGCTTCTATCTTTCCCATCTTTCATGTATTGGTCCAAATTATAGAAATAAAATACACAACATCCATAATTAACTTATATTTTTCTCCTTTGACTTTGTACCTTGACAAATTTCCATATGTAGGAAAATCATTTATGGTACAAAATACCATGGCAATTAATCGAAAATTTGTACCTGAAAGAGCATCAAATGTCACATCACCTTCATCCCACAACAGTTTCAAATCGTTAATAAGGGGCTCCAAATAAACATCTATCTCATGGCCAGGTTGTTTAGGACCTGGGATTAGAAGTGAGAGCATGATGTACTTGCGCTTCATGCATAACCAAGGAGGTAGGTTGTATATTGACAGAAGAACAGGCCATGTACTATGTTGACTGCTAAGAGTGCTAAATGGATTCATTCCACCCGTACTTAATGCCAGTCTTATGTTCCTCGGCTCCTTCCCGAATTCTGGAAATGTTTTGTCAATGTTTTTCCATTGCAACGAATCAGCCGGGTGTCTAATCAACCCATCTTTCTTCCTCTCATTTTCATGCCACACCAATTTTTTCGCTTCATCCTTAATTGAGAACAGGCGCTTCAACCTTGGTATTATGGGAAGATACCATACTACCTTAGCTAATGGCCACTTCAAGCGATCCTTATTTGAGCCCTCTAGCTTGTATCGTGACTCACCACACTTTGGGCAAGCATCCAATTTTGCATTCTCCTTTCGATATAGCACACAATCATTAGGACAAGCATGGATCTTAGTGTACTCTAAACCCAATGGACACATCAATTTCTTCGCATAGTAAGTCGACTTAGGAATGTCATTTCCTTCTGAAAACATATCAGAGAGGGTTTCCAACAATAAAGTGAAACTAGTGTTGGTCCACCCGTTCTTCGCTTTCAAGTTGTATAATGTTAAAATCCCAGAAAGCTTGGAATACTTAGAACAACCAGGATACAACGGTGTCTCGGCTGCTTTCGACACATTCTCATGTATATGAGAATCTTCATTAACATGATCGCCTAGCCCGTCTATCATCTCATTTATCTCGTCTTCCTCTGTGTCATCATTAGAACCCACTTCATTATCATCAAAACCATTTGACTCCCTCTCATCAGCTTCATTGCCATTGTCGTTAATAGAAGAAGAATTATCCATGGGAGGAAATTTTTCACCATGCCAATACCAAATACTGTAGTCTGGCATAAACCCACGAATAATCAAATGGTCCTCTATTTTCTTAATGTCTTCCCACCTCTTCACATTGTTACAATCACGACAAGGGCAGAAAATAGGTCTTGCTTTGGTTAGCCTTTGTTCAACGAGAGTACTCCATTGGTGTTGCACTGCGACTCTACAGAACTCGTTGACCCCGGCTAAGTATTCTGGTGTGGTTCGAGGACCATTATACATCCAACGACGGTCCATTTCTAACAATGTATGATTAACACTCAAGAAACAAATTATATTCAACATCACATATCAACACATTCCAAATGCATGATTTCAAAGGTCCTTATCGCTCCAACCTAACCCATCCTTGGAAGTGTATTCCCACTAGCAAATGGTTGACCACTTTTTGGACCTAAGGAAATTTCGGCAGCATTTCCCTATGGTTCTCCAAATACACGACGTAATTAATTTCTTAATTACGTATGTACTCAGAGAACACATTAGGGAATGCTAACACGAAATTACCTTTACTTCCGAAAAACAATCAACCATTTACATCCTAAGTGAGAATACAATTCCAAGAACAGTCCCAAACGGGGACTATTCAAGATTTACTCATTTTGAGTAAATCTTGAACGGGTATCTAGGCATATGAAGATATAATGCATAATAAATATTAACACATTCAAGAACAATCAACAAATCAGAGATATGTTCATGCAAAATCAAAACAACAATTCAACTAAATTAAACTAAACGGAAATGCAAACTACATCAAATTTCCATAAAATAAAAAAAAAAAAAACAACAAAAATTGACAGAAAATTAAACAAAAAAAAAACAAATTTGAATTGGCAGAAAATTAGAAGCAAATGAAACAAAAATCATAAGAAAGAAACTCTCAATGCAATGTACTAATTAAACAAAAAAAAAAAAAAAAACAAGCTACAAAACAATTAATTACTCATACCAAATTGTCAGATTTAAGCCGCAACCCTTTCTGGTACAGCATCAAAAAATCACCATCTTGAAATGAGGACCGAGTTGCTTCAATGGAGACAGATTGGAGAGGACCGCACTGGTTCAATGGAGTTGAGGGAGCTGTGGACCGAGCTGCTCCTGAAATATCAGTTTCAAGTCACTCCCATTTCCCAGCAAAATCAAAAAATCAAATTAAACATGTAAAATCAATCAATTAATTTGGGGAAAAAAAAAACCTAATTAAGTAATTGCAATTAAGCAAATTGACACAATGGTTACGAAATTGGGGGATGAGAGCTTACAGGAAGCTGCTGGGAATTTCTTGAGCAAGACCGAGCTTGAGCTGCTTCAATGAAGAGAGCTTGGCAGTGAGAAATGGAGTCACGGCAACCAAGCAGCAGCAATTTAGGCCAAGAAACAGAATTAAATCAGAGTAAATCCAGAATTAAATGGAGTTCGGGCGAACCTCAATACCCTTCATCCATAATTAACCCATTACAATTATAACTACATTCTAACCAATTAACCCCCTTTCTTTAGAAAATATATACTACATATTTAAGGACTAATACAGAGAGAAAAAATGGTTGGAATTATCACATTTAAGATTTTTATATTGAAATTAATTAGGACTTTTGCATAATCAATCAATTTTGAATGATTTTTCAATAATTTATTTCAATAAAACCATGGAAACATATTAAAATAAACAAATTGAACACAAAAAAAAAATTCAATGATAACCCTAAAATTCACAATTGGCAAATTAAAGTAAGCAAAAGATGGAATGAACTGTAGGAAAACGAAGCATGCGTCAGACATTTCAACTAACCTGGGAGGAGATGTGATAGCGAAACGGCGGCAGATGAAGAGCGGCGGCAGTGCGCTTTAATGGAGAACTCAGAGTGCGCTTCAATGGAGAACTCAGAGTGCGCTGTAATGGAGAACTCAGAGTGAGCTTCAATGGAGAACTCAGAGTGCGCTATAATGGAGAACTCAAAGTGCGCTTCAATGGAGGAGAAGAGTAAGGATGATAGGAGCAAAAGCAAGAGAGAGAAATGAGTAACCTGAACTGAGCGAACTGAGCGTGGAGCTGCTTCAATGGAGTTGAGGACGACGACCGCGCGCGGGAGATGCTTCAATATTGGAGAGAGAAAGGGGAAATATTTTGAGAGAGAGAGTGAGAAAGGGGAATGTAAACATTCAGGGTTTACTTTGAAACATTATTCGTAACGGACACAACTTGTTAGTTACGATTAGTTGGTTATTCGTAACGGGCAGAGTAATGCCCGTTACAAATAACCACTTATTCGTAACGGGCACCAATCTGTTCGTTACAAATATCTCTTTTCCTGTCCAAGTCACAACTTTTTTGTAACGGACATTGGATTTGCCCGTTACAAATGATGTATTTGTAACGGAAAATCATATGCCCGTTACGAATAGCTTGTTACAAATAAGATTTTTTCCACTAGTGTCTCTTCATCAAATAAAGGCTTCAAATCATCACGAGCGGTGGTGGTGACAAATTGTGACTGGTGATGAGTGATGTAGGTGGTGAGGGAGGAAAGAAAAGGAGGGGGATTTAGAAGATTAGGTTCACCGCACTTAAGATCTAAAGAAAAGGAAGAGTGAAATGGAAAAGTGGTGGTGATCTGTGAGAGTACAAACACTGAGGAAGGTGGTGGCCGGATTAAGTAAGGTGGTGAGGGAGAAAAAGGGGAAAATTTGGAGGATTTGGGTTTTGGTGAGGAAGGTGCCACAGAAAAGTGAAAGGGAAATTGGGAAAAGAGGGGAAGTAATTTAGGATTTTGGTATACATATGTAGGGAAAATGGGCTAGGATATTTGGGCTTATTAAACTTCGGTTTGGATTTTCGGTTTTCGGTTTTTGGAAGCCCCAAACAAAAATCCAAACCGAAATATTTCGGTTTTCGGTTTTAATCCAAATTACTTTCACCATTATGTTATATTATGATGATATGATATTAGATTTGTAAAAGTAAAAATAGTAAGAGAGATAACTAATTAAATAATAGTGAATCCTTATTATATAAATAATTTTTGCAATTGTTATGAAACGGTTGTTAAAAAAACTGTTGCGATTATATGAAACGGAGGGAATAAATATTTTTAAGGAACAACAAATCCTTAGGGTCTGTTCTCATACGATTATTTTCAATTCAGTTCAGTTCAATTCAATTCAGTTCAGCTTTAATAAGTTCAGTTTAGCTCCTAATTTCCTTCTCTTATAAAATATTCAGTTTAATTCAGTTCAGTTCAGTTCTAATAAGTTCAGTTCAGTTCATTTCAATTCACTTCATTTCATTCAATAAGAACAAGCTCTTAGACTCTCTACTTATACTAAAATTGAGCCTCTCATAAATCAAACAAGTCCGGGTTTGCGCATAATTATCCTAGAGAGTCGACCGAGAAATGTGGAAACTACACCTCATCGTGCATTGCATGTACTGTATGATATTCGAAATGAAGCAACAGTAAATCCAGTGATGATGTCGCATCAAAACTGTACATTCTGACAATAATTACTTATTTAAACTGTAGAAGCCTTCTGTTTCTCCTTTCTGTCCCATCTTTCAATGACTTCCATAAAGGAATCTCTTGGGTTTCCAACTGATTGAGTGGTGGGGTTTTTCTATTTTTTTTTTATTCACTTGCAAATTTTATTTTATTTGATGCGTATCATTCAATGGCTTAATCTTTTATTTTCTTAGTTTTTAATTGGTTGCCAACTGAATTAGGTTTTGTCATAGTAATTAAGAAATACTTAAAGAAGTCAACTCATTGCTTCCATAATTGCTTCTTATATTCTTTATCTTTAATTTGTGGGTAGTTGGGTTTTGGAACTGTTAATTAGAATTTTAAATTTGATAAAAGTGGTATTACGTATTTCAAATTTATCCATAGCTGTATGACATCTCTTTTTACTCCCTGTTTTTCAAAGTGGTCTTACCTAGTTACTGTAACGATGTAATTACACAAATTAATTAAAAGTGAAAAAAAAAAAACAAAACTATGTATGTGAATATTTTTGGCTTTGAACGAGAGAGATAAGAAATATGGGTTTTATTTAATATAAGTGGGTCCCACAAAGTGAGTTGTATAAGATAGATAATAAACAAAAACTTCCCGTTAAAAATATATATATAAATATATATGTATCAGAGGTTTTTCAATGCGGCAGGCCACATGGTGCGGCAGGGGTTACTTGTATGGTGTTACTGGTTTTGTCAGGAATTACTTATAGGTGATACTTGTATTTTGGGTTACTTGTAGGTGTTACTTGTATTATGAGTAACCTCTACAAGTAACCCCAGACCAAACCCCCATACCAAACCAGTAACACACTACAGGTAAACCCTTACCAAAACCAGTAACACCCTATAAGTAAACCCAAATACAAGTAACACCTTTTTGTGGCTGGCCACATGGTGCGACGGGGGTTTACTTGTAGAGTGTTACTTGTATTCTGGGGTTACTTGTAGGGTGTTATATATATATATATATAAAAGGTTGGCATATTTCAATCAAGTAGAATATGTGTTAGATAAAATTGGGGGTCGGGATTTGATCCCTGGGAGACTAGATTCCTTAATTGGCAATTAGAGGTGGATTTGGTGGATATTCCTTTTACCGGGCCACACTTTACTTGGACTAATAATAGACTGAATTCAGATCCTATTTTTGAACGTCTAGATAAAGCTTATGCTACTCGTTCTTGGAGTGAGGAACCCCCTCATGCTAAAGTTGTTCATCATCCTATACTCCTCTCGGATCATGCAGCTATTATTTTATCAGATTCTTCTTCAGGAACATTAAGTGCAAAAACCGTACAAGATAGAAAATTGGTGTTTAAAGGCTCAGGATGTTCTTCTGTTTATCTGGACAACTATGGAACAATTTTTTGCTGGGTCTCCCATGTTTTCCTTATCCAGATGTCTCTCGGTAATCAGGGACTTTATGAAAAATTGGTGCATTTCTCACCGGAAAGCTTGGGGCGTCAATTGGAAAAGTCTAGCTACAACAGTCGATCAGTTTGCGTCAAATTTAAATTCTCCTGTTTCAAGATTTCTTTTACTTACTACCTGGGAGGAAAAAATTGCGGAAGCTCAGGCCGCTTTTCTCTATTGGCATTAGTGAGCAAAGGTTAAATGGGACGCCATTGGTGATACTCATTCTCGCTTGTTGTTCTCGTTGGTGAAGTCTCGTCATCGTCGCAATATGATTCACAATCTCAAAACTGATGATGGGTTTTGGATTTCTGAACCTGAGGGAATCCGGTCTTTAATTGTATCCTTTTATCAGGACCTCTACACAGGTGATTCATTTTCAGCGGGCCCTGATTCTCCTTGGTGGGATGTACTTGATCTCCCTTGTATTTCTTCGGAGCAACAACATTAGCTTTTAGTCCCCTTTTCTTAGTTGGAGATAAAGCAGGCTATGTTTAGTATTGACGACAATAAATCTCCTAGTCCGGACGGGTTTCCCTCAACCTTCTTTAAGACTCATTGGTCGGAGGTTGGCTATTTTGTTGTTTCAGCGGTTCAGTATTTCTTTGCCCATGGTCATATGCTCAAGGAATGGAATCACACTTTCCTTGTTTTTCTTCCTAAGATTGAATGTTCGGAGATGGTGTCTCAATTTCGCCCTATAAGATTGTGCAACGTGCTTTATAAGTGCATTGCTAAATGTCTCACCAGTTGTCTTCGGCTTGTTCTCCCATCCTTGAATTTAGGTTTTTAGAATGCCTTCGTTCCATGTAGATTACTATTAGATAATGCTTTGATGGCCCATGAGGTTTTTTCCTTCATGAGTGCTTCTACAGCTCGTAAGCGTTTTTATGCTGCTTTGAAGTTGGATATGAACAAAGCTTATGATAGAGTCGTATGGGATTTTTTGTTTAAAGTGTTACAGACATTTGGTTTCCTACATACTGGATTCATATCATTCGCCAATGTGTGTCAACAGTCTCCTACTGGGTCTTAGTCAATAGTGATCCCTCGTCACCTTTCCATCCTCATTATGGTCTACGTCAGGGGGATCCTATTTCTTCCTAATTGTTTGTCCTTTGTATGGAGGTTCTTTCTGCTATGCTCCGTAGAGCGAAAGCTCAGTCTATGTTCCAAGGCATTCGTATTTCTAGAGGAGCTCCATCCATTTCTCATCTATTCTTTGCAGATGACTCATTGTTGTTCTTTCAAGTTTCTCCAGAAGCTTGCGATCGAGTGTTTAGCATTTTGTCTGAATTCTGTAATATGTTAGGCTAAATGATTAATTTACAGAAGTCGTTTGTCAATTTTAGTCCAAATACTCCCTCTGACTATCGTGAGTATTTGGCCGGGTGCCTGAAGTTACGAAGTAAGGAGTCTTTTGGTTCTTATCTGGGTTTGCCAGTCGACTTAGGGCGACGCAAGGTCACCGAGTACCAGTTCATGGTGGATAAAGTTTCTCAGCGTCTTGCAGACTTGGGATCAGTTCATCTGTCTGCAGCGGCTGAGTTGGTCGTCATTAACTCAGTGTTGGTAGCTTGTTTTAATCATATTTTGTCGGTTTTTAAAGTTCCAACCTCGATCTGTCGTACCATTGACGGCATGTTGGCCCGGTTCTGGTGGAAGTCTTCTGAACCATCGCGGGGGATGGCTTTTCGCTCAAAGTCTTTGTTGCATCTCCCTAAGGGGATGGGAGGCTTGGGGCTTCGTAGTGTTGAGCATTTCAATTCTGCATTGTTAGCTAGTCAAAGTTGGCGCCTTCGACAACATCCTCAACTTCTTGTTTCCCAGCTTTTGTCGGCTAAATATCCCTCCCTCTTATCGTTGCCTCCTTCCTGGACTGGTTGTAAATCTTGGGGGATAAAAGGGGTTGGCTTTGGGGATGCAGACGATAGTTAAGGGTATCGCGTGGAAAGTCGGCGCGGGTTCTAAAGTGCGTATCTTAGAAGATATTTAGGCCCCGAGGGGCTCAATTCGGTTTAATTCTGATGTTGGTGGGTCGGATGTCCCGACTCATGTGTCTTCTATCATTAATCTGCGTTCTTACGTGTGGGAACCTTCATTAGTTCATAAGTTTTTTGACCGGTCGGATGTCCCAATTCATGTGTCTTCTATCATTAATCTGCGTTCTTACGTGTGGGAACCTTCATTGGTTCATATGTTTTTTGACCCTCCCACGGTGTCTTGCATTTTGTCTGCGGAACGTCCTCAACACCTCATGGATGATTTTGTGTACTGGAAATTTATGCGGGATGGTAACTTTTCCACTAAGACTGCTTACTCTTTGCTCGTTCGTCTCTTAGTAGAGAATATTGTTAGTCAGCCTACTTCAGATGCTTGGTGGAAGAAGTTTTGGGAATTCCTATTCTTCCAAAACTTAAGATCTTTTGTTGGAAGATTCTTCATGATGCTTTACCACTCTTAGCTTCTCTGAGTCAGAGGGGAGTTTTGGTCAATTCCGTTTGTGTTTTTTGTAGAGAAGCTCCTGAATCGACTTCTCATCTCTTTCGGGATTGCTCATTTACTCAGCATCTGTACACTTGTAGGTTTCTGTTTTGGGATAGCTCCTCCTGGTCGGCACAGTACAACCCTTTGAGTTATGGTTCTCTGATTTGATTTCAGGGTTTGGTCAGCTTAAGCAATAGAGGGAGCTTCCTTCTTTTTTATGTTTCTTATGGGCTATTTGGATATCACGAAATCAATACATTTTCAGGCACGCGCTGTATTCACCTAGTTCCATTTTAGCCATAGCCGTCAAATGGGTCTTCCGAGGCGATCAAGTTGGTCAGTTTCCGTTCCAGGTTTTGGCTGCTCAGCAGCGCTCGGTTGATCTTTCTATTCCCAGGTCTATTTCTTGTATTCGAGGTTCTTCGGCCAAACCTGTGCAGATAAGTCTAATCGTGGGTGGTGCGTGGATTGTTGTGGATAGCTTGGCAGGGGCGGGTTGGATTCTTCGTAAGTTTGAGTCCGATGAGGTTTTAGGGGGTGGTTCTCGAGCGTGTGATCACTACCACAAAATAGGGAATATGTAACACATAATAGAGAGCAGTCAAGTTAGATAGGCGATCTCTAGCATTCTATAGAACGCCTATGTAAGATAAGCGCTTTGTATATTAAAATCTATAGAGCTCCTCTCCTAGTTAACCGTTCTATATATTTTATATAAAAAAATGACTAAAGATATAGATCGCCTTTCTATGATAAGCGATTCATATAATTTTAGGAAAATAAAATTAAAAAAAAGAAAAAATTTAGAAATCTTACCGACTTACCTATACATTAAATTCACGTACCCTAATATCGCACGCCGCCCCTTCCTTTATTTCTCTCTCCTCTTTCTCTATTCTCATGTCCATTTCTCCTTCTATCTCCTCTTATCTTCTATTATCCATTTCCTCTCCTCTGAAACCCCATGAGGCTTAATTATTATTTTTTTTCAGTCTAAAAATTAAGACCAACTCATGTTTTTTTGTATCATATCCCTCAAATTTTCTAACTTAAATTTGATTGCATGCATTCAAGCTAGAGGTGAGAATTGCAGATCGAAGATTTGGTGGGTTTGGAGCTGGAAAACGAATTCAATCGATTGCATTTAAATGTTGAGGGTAATTCTCCGCCGCAACGCAGCCTTGAATTGAGCCGGACAAGCCGATGTTGTTAGATCTGGGTGCGTTTAAACGAGATGTTGCTGCTATGAAACGGATTGTGAAGGTAATCCCATTTTTGTTCGAATTTCAATGTTTAAATTTTTGGGTTGTTTTTCGATCTATAGTTCATGATGAAACTCTTATTCAAAAGTTTGATTTCCATTTTAAAGTTTTGTTTTACTTCTCAATTATTTTAGATCTGTGGGATATTAATTTAGATGTTATAACTTTTGATTTCATCTTTTATCAATTGATTTTTAAGTTTTATAATTTCTAATTTTCATGATTTTATCAATAGATTTTCATGTCATAATTCTGATTTTCATCTCTTATCAATTGATTGTCATCATGTCATGTAACAATTTCTTCTTCTTCTTTTTTTTTTTTATTTTTTTTATTTTTTTTAATCTTTTATCAATTAATTTATATGTTATAATTTTGATTAATTTTTGACATCTTTTGAATTGCGGGTGTTTGGTGCAGGTTCTCTGATCTATTTTTGTGCGCTATTCATAGAAGGTGGTTAAGGTTGGTGTATCCAAAGCATTGCTAGTTGGATGATTGCGGTGGTTCGACTGTGGAAAGCAATTCAAGTCGTTTTTTTTTTTTGAAAAGGCAAAAAATTTATCATTGATAATTAATCAATTATGTTAGAAACCTTGTCATGTAATTTTTTTTCTCAAGGAATTTAGTCATTATACTCATTATCATTGAAATACTTGTATTTTAATTTTGTTATAAATATAATGTTATTCTTATGGTGTTTTAGTTGTTACGTATGAATTATTATTATTATTATTATTAATAATAATAATAATAATAATAATAATAATAATAATAATAATAATAATAATAATAATAATAATAAATTTTTTTTTATTAAAAAAGTGAGGAATAGAGAGCGCCTAATCGCCTATCTTTGATAGGCGTTCTGTTTTTATATAGCTATAGAGCGCCTCTGCCAGGATGACCGCTCTATTTTCCTTGTTATTTATTTACTTTTTACATAAAATATGAAGCGCCTATCTTGGATAGGCGCTTTCTATTGTGTTAGATATAGATCGCCCCTTGGAGGCGTTCTGTAAATTTTATAGAGCACCCCCTCGAAGAACGCCTGTGAGGCGTTCTCTATTCCCTATTTTAGGCGTTCTCTATTCCATATTTTGTGGTAGTGGATGGTCGCCCGAAAGATGTTCCATGTTTATAATTACTGAGCGATGTCCGCCATCTTCTCGACCTTCTCACCGTTTGCAGGATCTCCAAAGTGCCTCGGGATTGGTTTCGGCCAACCCATTGGCTTGCTAGGCGGGCGTGTGAGCGTATAATTTTGTTTTGGTCCTTTTGATTTTCTTTTGGTTTGGGTTTGTTGTGTTTTGGTTGCTAGTTACTATTGTCAAAAAAAAAAAAAAAAGGTTAGCATATTTTATTAAAGATGCTTAAGTTTTACTGATGGAGTTATTAATCAATTTCTGAAAGAATAAATGCAATATATGTTAACGAGTTATTAAGATTAAAAAACATCATACACATATACATATATTCTATATACAAAATTATCGGAAGTGGTTGTATAAAACTGTTCGAGACCATGACAATTTCACCACTTTACATAAAAAAATGGTCAACTATAATGGCACAAATTTGTATGAAAGGCCCATTTTACTCATTCAAATGAACGAATAATCCTAAAATCATCTTTATTTCTCTAGCTTATATTATAACCACCATTAGTTGATATACAAATTCTATTGAACCACATGTGCATGATGATACTTCAAATATAAAAAATTGTATATATGATTATATATAATTAATCAAAATAGTATCATCAAACATCACCTCTTAAACTTTTCTTGGTCCAAAGATAATGTTGTATGATCATTATTTTCTTCATTTGTAGGTGTGTTGTTGTTTGTTGCCCAATCAAATAGACCCCTAAAAGAATCAAACCCTTTGCACCCTTGAGTACCAAATATCTCTAGAGGATCATCACTCTCAAACTCAACTAAATCGGCGAAAAAATCTTGATCACTTTGTTGGTCACGACCATTACTAGTCTTTGGCTCGGGCAAGATAAGTGGACGATAACTTTCAATTATTTCGTCCACCTTGTTACTATCTAGCCGGTCATCGTAGAGTTTGATCTCCTCTTCTTTGACCGTTGACAAAGTTGTCGAGGTGGTTGTTGAAGCATTTTCATTCTCTTCCTTGATGAGTATGTTACGAAATTTGTTGTTGCTTGGTTTTTGTGAGGGTGGTGATGATGCCTTGGAAGAGGTTTTCGAGGCTGGTTGAGATGACCTAGTTGAGCCTGCTAGAGCGTTTCTTTGGGTTGGCCAAGGATGATTGTGTTCGGATGTGTATGTTATGACTAACATATTGGGATCTGTTCGACTTCGTTCTACTTGTTTTCTTGCTGAACATCCTTTTGAACTACTACATCTATAATAGCCTCTGTCAAAATTCCAACAAGAAATTCATGTCA
The DNA here is from genome assembly GCF_948465745.1 of Chenopodium album. Taxonomy (NCBI): domain Eukaryota; kingdom Viridiplantae; phylum Streptophyta; class Magnoliopsida; order Caryophyllales; family Amaranthaceae; genus Chenopodium; species Chenopodium album. The sequence continues at coordinate 34,950,430 of NC_137847.1, forward strand.
AAAAATGAATAATGCATATTGTTAAGACACGACTTGATTGCTAGGTAATTTAATTGGTTAAATTTTAAAGGGTGGTAAGTTGATAACCATAACTTAGGATTTAATTCATTTTATATCATCTAATTTGTCTTTCATGTCTTTCTAATTAAAGCATGCATATATACTTAGCTAACTAGTTAAGGTGTTAAAAGTCAACCTATCAAATAGTTAATCACTTCGCATGCTACGTACGCTTCATATTTAACTGCAATACAAATTGGAACATGTGATTTATTGTTTCACACACACACAAAAAAAAAAAAAAAAAAAAAAAAAAAAAAAAAAAAAAGGTGTGCTATTCAGTTTTTATTAGTTAGTTATTACTTCGTATTAAAAGGAAATGAAGAGTCATCTATTAACTAATCTATAACTATAACTAAAGTAAAAACCGCTTACATCACTCGTGTACACATTTCATTTTATCATTAAAAGATTTCCCTCCAATTTGCTTATGACATCATCATTTTTTTTCTTCCTATTTTTGTCTTTCGAAATTCAAGAATGGAAAAAATAATTCTTAAAAATAAATAAAAGTGTGAACATCAATTAATCAAAAGCATTTTAATGATTTTTCTCTTTTCAAAAACCCTCATTTTGTGGTTAATTATTTTACACTCTCTTATAGATTTTTTTCTTTTTAATTCTAATTGTGCATCGCACGAGTATTAATCTAGTATTAAAACAAAACATTGCTGACATCATGCCTTTTCTAAATTGTACACATGTCACTTTGACATAAAGTTTTTTCCCGCCAATTTGCTTTGATGATGTCATCATTTTTTTTAATTTTTTTTTTAATTTGATACAGTAAACATTTTATATGCTTTATCTTTTGTCCTCACTGATTTTTTTTTATTAGTATGTTAATATTTGAATGTTTCAAAAGTGTTCATTGTGAAATTTATTTTTTAATATTTTATAAATATTATGCTATTGTAGAAAACTTTCTTTCTCCGTATTATAAACAAATCGCATAATATATTTGTTTAAAACCGTGCATCGCACGGAAACTAAACTAGTAATATAACTATACAAGAATCATATTTTTAAATTTTTTTTTAAAAAAGTAATGATAGTAATGATACTAAAAAAAAAAAAAAAAGCTCTCTTAGCACTATAGAAATTTTACGAAATTAGAGACAACATTATTCAACTAAAGCCCGTCAAAAAAAGCTAGGAACAAAATTTTCACGCGTGAATTCCTACTTTTAGGGGGGGAAATAAAGCTCTTTTTGCAAAGGTGTAGCTTGGACGTTTTAGAGGAGTGTATTTATTTTGTGCTTATAGTAAATCTTGTGGTTTTATTATCGAAAAATTTGATTCTAATAATCTAACCTTTGCATGGTCCTATTTTATTAATCCGACCTTTTGATTATTTCATTTTAGGGGTATTCTATTCTATTAGGCCAAGCAGGTCACTTAACCTGTAACAATAAATCACCTGCCACGTGTCACGTTATTATTGGTCTAAAAAATATTTTTGATTAAAATTTTAATATTAAAGAAAAAATCCTTTTTTTTTCCTTTTCTTCTTTATCTTCATCTTCCTCCCTTTCTACACCTCCATGAATGGACCAGCCAAACCTCCGCCCACCACACCTCCACCAACCGCCGGCAGCAAGGAACCCTACCCCACCAGCCACCAATCGCCTGCACAACGACAACAACCAGCCACACCACTTCTCCCGCAGCATCACCAGCCGCGCACAACTCCCGCAACATACAACTCCAAACAAAGCCTAATACCGCAGCAACCCAGCCGCACTTACAACGCACAGCGCAGCAACCACCGCAAAACACAACAGCCGCACCGCCAGCTTCGCCCACCAACAACCCCTTAAATTACACCAATTCACCACCTGCAAACATCAATCGCCACCAATTGCAACAATTTTGGCCTTTAATTGCAGCAATTTGGAAAGGAGCATCTTCATCTTCGACCAATTGAAGACCCAGAAGGTGCGCTCATGGAGTGCGCTCATGAAGAATGGTGACACGACACCCAAAAAGAGAGGGGGAAGGGAAGCGGTTGGCCGGAAAAGGGAGGTCATGGGGGAGGGGATGGAGTAGCCGGAAATGGGAGGGGTTGCCGGACGGGGATTCAAGCTGCCGGAATCAATGGGGGAAGGGAAGGACTGATATCAATATATTTTTTTAATTTAAAAAAAAATAAAAGAAACTAAAAATGAATTAAAACATTGAAAATGAAAAAAAAAAAAAAAACCTGAAGAACAGGTAGCGGGTCACAATGGCCTAATAAAATATAATACCCCCTAAAGCTTGGATTATTGTAGAATAATCAAAAGGTCGGATTAATAAAATAGGACTCAGGTTGGATTATTAGAATCAAATTTTCCTTTATTATACTCTATATAATATCCGGTTTCATATTTAAAAACAACTGTTTCATATTAAGTGTAACAAATATTATTTTCTTTTTAAATTGTCATTTTTCTTTATTTTCTCTATTCATCACATTCATCTCTAAATTTCTTTGTCCATATCTAGGAGGCCATATAAAGACATTTGTTCAACATGATATGAAACATAAGTAGTAATTATCATGATCGCATTAAAGTATCTCCTCCATATACAAAAAATGTTCTGCTCCGATCTGACCTAAATGTTCTCCCCGTTTAGAATTTATAAACTTTTCACAGCTTAAGATAATACTCTAAATTTTCAATACATACATACGAAAAACATGATTTGTTTGATAACTAACATGGAAATAGAGATATAAAACTATACTTTAAGAATATAAAACTTTTATACTACATTCGTTTCTTATTATGTGCAACAAAGGAGTATTGTGAGACATAAAACATTCCTTTGTTGCACATAATACAATTAATTAATGCTAACATGCAATTAGTGATATTAACAATTTAAAATGTATATTGACAAACGTGTCAAATGGATTTAAGAGGAACTTAAAGGACCAGTGGATGTACTAAATGATGCTAGTAACCTAATATTTCATCTAGAGCTTTCAAAGTAATTTAAATATTTAGAATTACTTCATCTAAAAATTATCTTTTCAATAAATTAGCATTCTTAATATATGTGATCAATTAGTTAAAACATATTTTATCCGACACTATCTATTTAGTAGTTTTCTTCAATTAATTGTATAGTCAACTTTGTTTTGATTTATGCTCAGTTCTTTTCACCTTGAAAAATATTAAGTTAAAATAATTTTAATTCAGTATAAATAAGTTCAATTTAATAAAAATCAATACATTTCAGTTAAAAATAATTTTATTTTAATTAAAATAATTTTAGCATAGTAAAATCAGTAATTTTAATGAAAAATATAATAAAGAATCAGTAACATTATTATAGTTCAGTAAAATTAATTTTATTTCTTTAAAAATAATTTTACTTCTGTAAAAGTAATTTTAGTTCAGCTACAATAAGGGTAAGAGAAAAGGTTCTTACAATTTTTCTTGAGAAATTTTCATTGGTGAACTCCAACTTTTTAATTTTTTAAGTGGTAAACGTTTTAAAATTTTATTATCAATGGTGAACCTACATTATTGATTACCATTGATAAGTATTGTTGTAATAATAATCCTTAACTATAGTTAATTTTTTTTTTTTTAATAATTAAATTATATAAAAATATTTTTTATTTAAAAAAACCAAACCCTTCCCCACCCAACCTAGCCACCATCACTAATAAAAAAAAACCCAACCTAGCCACCAGTAGCCCCTCCCTTGTCGGCGTCCACCAGCCACCTCTCTCCCACCCCCACCAACGCCGGCGCCCAGCTCCACCTTCACTGGTACGCCGACCTTCAATCCTCCACCTCCTCTCTTTCTCCCAATCTTGAACCCCCACCACCCCCATTTCCCTCACCGCCCCAATACTGACCTCAACCCCACCTAAAACCACCCTGAAAACTTACGTACCTCCTCGTCGACCCCCTCCCTAGTTCGCCGACCCAGAAACCCTTAAGCCCACTCCAAAACACCAGAAAATACCCAAACTCGTTTAGGGTTTCAAAACCAAACCCAAGAAACAGGTTTCAGTTTTCTGGTGGTTTTGTGTGGCTTTTAGGGTTTTAGTGGTCGGCTCACAGAGGAGGGGGTTCGTTGGGGAAGGGGGTTGGTTTTCGTGGTGGTTTGGGGTGCGATTCCCGATAAGGGCCTGGTGGGCGGCATTGGGGGAAATGGGAAAGAGAGGAGATGCGGCGGGCAGCGGTGGGGAAATGGGAAATGAGAAGGAGGTGCGGGGCGTCGCCGGCCGGAGGTAGGGAGGCTAGGCGTCACTGGCAGTGATGCTGGTGGTTAGTAGGGGCGAAGCTAAAGGGGGGGCTGGCAGAGGCCCGACCCTTGTAGCCCAAACCCGCGGCCCTTAATTTTATTAACTAGCCCCTGTAGGATTTTAGTATATATGTTAATAAATTCATGTACTTGTTGTTGAAATTCTGGTAGCTTAGTGGTAAGTGGGTTTACAATATTCCCTCTAGATTCAAGGATTGATCCTGCTTAGTGTACTATTATAATTTTTTTTACATTTTATTTTTTCCTCTCTTTTTTTTTTTTTCAAAATTCTATACTAAAACTTTCAATCCTTCTTAGTGTTCCATTATTTTTTTTTTACATTTTATTTTTTCCTGTCTTTTTTTTTTTTTTTGCCAAAATTTTATACTAAACTTCAACTCTTCCATTAGTGAATTATCTTTTCATTTCTTCAATCTTCTACTTGTATTCAATCGGATAATTTTGTCTAATTATTCAGTAATAATTTATCTATAGATCACCTTTATTTTTGGATAATATGATTGGTATAATTATGAAATAAGAAGCTCTTAATTTTTAAAGTGAGTGGTCGATAGTCAACAAGTGAATTTACACTGATTTTATACATAAGAAAATAAATTGCCAATAAGTTTAACATGTAATATATTATTGACATTTTTTAATATGAAAACTCATAAATTGCGATTCAGAAAAAAATGTTACTCCAATAATAAGCCATATATTTACATATTGATTTAACCGTCGACCCTCCTAACTTAAAAATCCTGGCTATGCCCCTGGTGGCTAGGTGAGGGGTTTGGTGATTTTTTTTTTTTTTTTTTTTTTTTTTTTTTTTTTTTTTTTTTTGTAAAAAAAATTTCTAAAATAAATGTAAAAATAAAAACTAACTAAATATGGTTAATTATCTAGTTATAATTTATCATTAATGTTATAGTTGAGTTAATATAAAAAATTTAGGTTTACCATTGATAATAAAATTTAAAAATGTTTACCACTTAAAATATTAAAAAGTTGAAATTCACCAAATAGAATTTCCCATTTTTCTTCAATAGTTTTTCGAAATCAAAACACAAATATCTCAACATTATTTATCCATCAATTTGCAATACACTTCTTTCTCAAAAAAAAAAAAAAAAAAAAAAAAAAAAGTAATTAAACAAAAATATTTACAATACACTTGTATTAGACTGGTTCGCGTATCGAACATAGCATTTAGAGTAATAAATACTTACATACGAGTCAACCTTGATTATAGCAAATAAATATTTTAGCTTAATAGCATGGTACCTATAATTGGTAGGTTCTTATACTTTTACCTCATTTAGTAAAATATTGGTCTTACAAAAAGAATGAAGATCTTTCTAATGCCATTAAATATCTCTATTTACAAAGAAGTATGATTATTTGTTCAATCACCAAGTTGAGTACTAAGAAAGTTGAGTACTAAAACAAAAGGCACACATTCTAGATTTTAACGTAAACCTCGAGAAATAAGAAGTGTATGTGTCTCCTTTAGATTTATTTGACATCTATACTTAAAAGATACACAGTAATAATGGAACATATCAATAATTGATTTAATATAGCAATGAACCTATGCTACAGGGTACATAACCCCTAAAAAATGGTTTGTATGTTTTCTATCAAATAATTAAGGGTCGTCGTTTCTATTCATGTATTGAGAATCACAAAGTAAAAACCGTATCAGTTCAACTAAATTAAAGTTGCTCAATACTGCTACTTTGTAACAAATAATTTAATATATGTACATAGTAATTAGACCAAATTTTGGTTTATATTAATGATCTAAAATCTTCTTTGTATGAGATTGTGATTAATTATTATAGTATGATGAAATTTAATGTAATGTTAGTGGAAATGCATGTGAAACTAATTAAATTGAGCCTCTACATAAATATGTTTAACAAATTAAAGAAGTAGATAATTTACCTAGGATAAGGAGAACCTTTGATGGGTTTTTGACCATATTTTCTCCATGCCCAAAGATCAGAAGGTACCACTTCTCCTGTTTGCCTGCTGTTTGCTGCTGCTGGTGCTGGTATACACACCACTTTCTTAGCTTGTATTTTCCTGTTCATATATATTACGGAGTATCAGTATTTATTTATCTCATTTATTCCGTACAGTACATTTATCATTTATGGGTCAGCTTAATTTCAATCTTTTTTACTTAAAAACGCCCTTTTATTTTCGTAAAATTAGTTACATTAAAAAAATTATCATACTAAATTTAATCCAATATCTTACAAATATATTCTAACGTTTGAGATATAATGACTTTATTATAATTTGTGTAATTCTCCTTTGGTATTATGGCTATATTTGGGGGTGTTCAGAATTTAATTTAATTTTGTAAAAATGTGTGCATAACTAAGTTTAGCAGTGTTAATGTTTACATCTCTGACACCGAACTGATAGTGCACTACTACACAGGGCCGGCTCATAGCATGAGCACAATGAGCGATCGCTCAGGGCCCCACTTTGAAGGGCCCCATATGATTTTTTTTAATATAAATAAAAAAAAAAAATCTAATTTAGTACTTATATATATAATAAAAACAAAGCAAAAACAGAAAAATATGCTTCAATATATTTTAGGCGTGTTCCAATTCAAGCTTTTTAAAAAATGAAAATAAAATACTAAGATAGGTGTCCTTCAAGGTTTTTTTCCCCCTCTAAGCCTCTCACCTCCCAATTTTTTTTTAACTATGTCTCTTAAATTTCTTTGATGAACTTATATAATTTTTTTTTTTTTTAAAATAAGATTATGAAGCATAAGAGAAAAGATGAGTTCAATTGTGAAAAGCTTTAAAAAAAATTGAGCAAAAAGAGCAAGTTAAGCCAATCTCAAATGACTTAGAATTTGTAATATACACCCGAGTGTACCGTACACTACCCAACTCACCTAAGGTTAATTTTTTCTTCATTTCATGATAAATGAAAAACGATCATCAAAATGAGAACAAATACTCATGGGTGTAAGACTGTACGGTACACTCGGGTGTATATAACAACCTCTCCAAATGACTATTATGTATTTGTAAGTAATTTTGATAAACTTTTTATTATAAACTTCACGAAATAATTGATTGATGTATTTTTATATAATACGACTTCATTGTTTAGGCCTTAGGGGCCCCTATTTAGTTTTCGCTCCGGGCCACAAAAATGTCCGAGACGGCACTGCTAGTACATGACTTCATGATATGCTACTTGATGATTGTAAATAAAATAGGTTCTACTGTTCTTCAGCTTAGGTCACTAGTTGGGGAGGCATATAGCTAGATAAGCTAGTAGACATTGACAAAAAAATAAAAAAGTCCAATCAAAAAGATTAGATTAGGAGTAAAATTGATGATACTACCTTTGTTTTTAAAAGCTTTTACAATTAGGATGGTGCTTATCTCTCTTAATAAAAAAAAAAAAAAAGTCAAAATAAGATGAAGTTAATACATACTTAATTCTTGAATTTCTTAATTACATTTACTTTTATGTAATTACATAGAATTTAACCTAGCAATAAGTACACACAAATTAATATTATGTTAATAACAAGTAATTTTTATTAAATTAATTAAATGAAATCAAAATAATCGATCTAACCTTTTTCTGATACCATGATTTCGCGGAGACGGGATTTGCAACTGCTGTACAGTGGCGGTGGTTGTAGAGCCGTCAACAAACACACCCTTAGGGCTGCTACTACAGCTAGCATTATTCATGCTTATCATTTGGTTAGACATGAATCCATAACCCGCCGCAGCAGCCGACTTTACAACCTTAGGCGAGGCTGCTGCTGCTGCAGGTAGTAAGGGAAGTTTCCCATCACTATTATTATTACTGCTACTGCAGTTATTACCGTTATTATCAATAGCTTTATGACTAGTATTATTGGTATCTGGTAAGATCTGAACCATATTATTAGAAGAGAATATATTACATAAACCGTTGTTGATAATACCCGGTGTTTGCGATGGTCCCGTAACTTGTTGCACAAGTCCATCCGCACCACTAGCTAACCGCCCTCCGCCTTGACCCCCGTCATCGACTCCAATGTTGTCGAGGAAAGTAGTCGACGACGTTGATATAGCATCGATGTTGCGGAGTAGGGTGTCTGCAGGGAATGAATAAGCATCATTATTCCTTATTAGCTGGTACGAGTCTTGGTTCGGTAAACCAAATCGATCACTTGTGGTTGCGGTTGCAGTTGTGTGGTTGCCGATTATGCCATTACCTCCGCTAGCTCGAACTATGTCTGCTAGATCCCCTAAATAGTTGTCCATATCTCGACAAAAATGAATTACTAACACACATAAACTTAAGATGAAGCAAATTAAATCAAGCTTATAAGCTTAATGTTAAGTAGAAGGAATAATATTAGTAGAAAAAAATGAAGAGAAGAAAAAAGAAGAGAGCAAAGTATTGTAGAGAGAGAAAGGGGAGAGAGAGAAGTGCGCTGACTTTTGGTAAGAAACAGCTCAAATAGTGCACGCAAACCGGGTGATCTAGAGAGAGAAAGAATTTTTAAAAAAGTAAGATAATCAAAAATTAATAATTGGGTTAGATTATCAGTTGGTTGATTTATCACGAAGCATCAAATTGGGTCAAATTTGTGCAACAAGATAAATATTTAAATTTGTTGCTGCTTCCCTCTTGTATCCTATGCAACCTCATCATCACAGTTCAAAGATGATAATATGAAAAGACCGTTTTAATAATACCTGTGTCATTTTCGGAAAACTTGTGACGGGGAATTAAAGATGCGGCATATGGCCGCGTTTCCCGGCTAACGTTTTTTCTTACTAGCTTACCCCTTTTCTTTAAACTTTTTATTGCTTTTTGGCGGTATAGACTCGCTACTAGAGTTGTTGAAAACTGACTTGATTCGAAAACTCGACTGAGAATTACTGATATCTAATTTAATTTTATATTATTTAGATTAAGGGTATGTTCTGATTAACTATTTAATATTATTTAGATTAAGGGCCTGTTCTGATTAACTGAAATGAGCTGAACTGAACTGAACTTAATATTTTATGAGAGAAGGAAATTAAGAACTGAATTGAATATTTTATGAGAGAAGGAAATTAAGAACTGAATTGAATTGAACTGAACTGATTGGAGCTGAACTAAATTTATTGGAGCTGAACTGAAAATAAGCTGAAAAGAACAACCCTAAGAGAAGGATCCAGACCGAAGTTCAATGCGCACGGTTTTTTTTTTTTTTTTTTTTTTTTTTTTTTTTTTTTTTTTTTTTTTAATTTAGTATTTATAGACCATACTGTAGACACCTAAAAATGTCTCCCCAAAACCAATCTCGACGATGAACAACCTTTCACCGCCGTTATTGGTCGGGTTGAGTATTTAATCTTTGGAGTGCTTAAATACATATTCAATCCCAATACATTTCATAAACCAACCCAATTCCTAGCCCATTTCCCTAAACCATAACTTACTTTCCACTTTTCGTCTCCACATCAAAAAACTGAGCTGAACTGATTTTGTGGCCCTACAATTTTGATTCAAATGTTATTTGGTTGGATAGGCCTTTCAATAATCTTTCCAACGATATATCATAAGCCCAATTCCGATTTAAAACAAAGAAATATGAGCAAAATACTAAACTCGGCCCAAAACCGACACCCTTTCACTAAAATGCCATATCTTAAAATCTACAAATGATTTTGACCTGATCTATTTGGGTTGGAAAGTAGACTTGATAAGCTTTCCAATTATATGTTATATGCCTTATTTCGAGTTACGGATCAAAAGTTATCATACTTTTAAAAACGCGTAAAAAACTGGAATTACCGCGCAACAGCTAAAATGTCGCGCCACGGTGCATGCCAACGTGACACGGTGCCTTGTACCGTGACACGGTAATTTTCACAGTGGTACGGTGCTTTCCCGTGTCTATTCGCTTTTTTTCTCACGCGTTTATGAATCTGGACGCACTTTTAGACAAATTATACACCGCGACACAGTGTACTTCACTGTGCCACGGTGGAATGTACCGTGTCACGGTGCCCAATTAGGGTTTTTCTGCGGCTCTTATCTCTTCTAGTGTTCCGCGCATCCCCCTGTTCGTCTCCTCTATAAATAAAAACCTGATTTCTACAGTTTGGGGGCACCAAAAATCATTCTCTCTCTCCTTACACTAAAAATCATTCTCTTCTCCCTCTTTAGCCTAAACACTAGCCTCCCTATTCTTCCATAATATATACTTCCCCTAAGCAATCCAAGGAGTCCATACTTGACCCGAGGTTCCGTACTTAAACCAAGGCATGAAAGGTATAATTAACTGAGGGTTTGGACCAAATCAACTCTACTTTTATTTAATTTAATTTCAATTTGATTTATATTTTTTATTGAAGTTACTAAAAAGTTATTCCTGATGTAGCAATTTAAAGGAACGCGCAAAATGTGAGTAATTAATTAATTTAATTACTTATTTTATTTTAATATTGCTAGCATCATGATTAGGTTTATTATTATTTGATTTGACTAACGATATTATGGTTAAATTGCACTACTAGAAAAAGGCTCAATTCCGATGGAAAAATTCCGTCGAAAACACCCCAAAATCCGTCGAAAGAGTATTTTCAGCACCAGAAAATCCGTCTGAAATTTCCGACGGATTTTACATTTCGGTCGGAAATTTCCGACGGAAATTCCGTTAGAAACTGTTTTAATGAAGTTAAAAAAAAACGTCGCGCCACCACCGGCACGACGTATCACCCACCTCCAACCACCAAAAAAACCCTAACCCCAACATCAGACCACCGCCACTACCACCTACATCAGACCACCGCCACTACACCAGCCCCTAACTAACCCCCCACCACCAGCCCACACCACCAGCCCCCTTAACCCGTCCACCACCCACAACCACCCCACCACCCACCTAAAACCACCACCGCCACCGCCAAAACAAACCATCACAACCCAAAAATTAAACAAAAAAAAAAAAATTAAAATCCCAACCCAAACCAACACCCAGAAATCGGAAAAAAAAAATGAAAACTGTAACCCGAAAAAAAAAATGAAAACAGAAACCCAAAAAATAAAAATTACAGAAACCCGAAAAAAAAATGAAAACATAACAAAAAAAAGATAAAAATTCAGAACAAAAAAACTGAAAACAAAAGATAAAAATATTGTAGATCTACTACACTTACCACAACGATTCGACCACAATCAACCGAAATTAGTCTTTAAATTGGTTATATGAGGCCAAATTCGACCATGAAAACGCTAGATCTTTTTATTTTCCGGACGTAGATCCGGTTGACAATCACTCTCTCGGCCTTTTGGTCGGGCTTATTTTATGAAATTGCCGACTGAGTCGGTTTTGTTAAACTTGCTTCAATTTTTTGCAATTTTTTAATTTTCCTTGATTACTGCACATATATGTTTGATTTTTTCCCAACTTGTTAATTGCATACGGCAACTCACAAACTGGCTGACCTGTTGCCCCTAGGCGGCAGTGTGTTTGGTTTCAAACCTTAATTGATTGACTTTGGAACTTTTGATACTTTAGAGAGTATGACATGTTCCTAAGTCAATTAATCACAGTAGTGATTGTCCCCAAACCAACTACAAAGCCGTCCAATATACAAGTGGGTAGACAATTGGCCCCTAGAAAGTTCAAGTAGTTTCATGAACCATCTTTTCCACTGTCTGGGATAGTTACACTGTAATTATATACTCCAACCTCCTTTTTGTAGGAGTTTATAGGTACGAATGCGGAAAACATGAATCATATTCATATAACACCTAATCCCAAGATCATGCATAACACATAAAGAATTAGAATTAATACCTTTGAAGCGTGATTCCACAAGTGATCGAGCAAGAACAAAAGGGAGATAAAAGAACCCTAAGCGTGATTCCTCTACTTGGTCCACGAGCACGGATCAAACCTCCACTAATGCTAGTTAGTTGTGATCGAACACTTCAATCAACCTTTGACGGAGATGTGAGTCACGAGCACACCACAAACCACCCACGACACCACCACACACGCCACCCAAAGAGGTGGGCTGTACGGACAGAGAGGAGAGAGAGAGCCGAATAGAGAGAGAGAGAGAATTAGGTTTTGGTCTTGGTTGCTTGATTCACAATTAACTGTTAATTGTTATATCATACAACCCTAGGTATGGATTATATTTATAGATCACATCTCAAAATAAATCCACATCAAGCCCAAAACATATTAAGCCCTTCTAACTATTCTAGCCCAATAATCAATGTAGCATGTCATAAACTCAAGAGACCCAATAATGGGCTTCTAACTTATGACCCAATACTCTTGTGTGTGACCTCATAGGATCCATTGTAGCGGGCTTTGGACTATTTGACTAGCCCAAAGATCATTGATCATAGTCTACCAACAAATAATGACGACCCAAAAGAACGAACTTATTATCTCTATAATAGTGATCCTTGATATATCTAGTAATTGCACTTATCGAAGACATAATTCCTTCAATCTCTCACTTGTTTGAGACAAGTACGCAATATTCGAATTCCTTAAGTCAATGTGTGTCGATTTGATAATATGATTGCATCTCATGTCGTGATCATATTAATCTACAAATCTTTTCTTGAAAACTGAGTTAGAATTACAAAACAAATGATTACTATGTAATCCATTTGAGGACGGCCATGCATTTTCTGAATTCTCCCTCTTCAAGGGGCCAAGACACATTCCTAATTAAATAGGTAGACTCAATCCAATCTTGTGGCAACCAAAGCTCCCACTCAACTCATGAAATAACCGGGAAACACACTTTATAATCTCCAGTTACGGGCAGACGTTTGAGTGTACCACAGTTAAATCAATCATTGAACGGAATCAGTGTTCCACTCATGTCAAAGGAATCCACTAATATATCCGGAAGCTCTATACTTGAGCTTCAAAGTAGGTCTATAGTTCGATCATGCATCATTCATGCATATCCATGTGATTGACCGAGCTTCACTAAGCTCCTATAGCCCATGAAACAGAGCTATCCAATCAATCTTGCATGCTAGTCCATTAATTGAAATCATCTATGTCCAGTTTAATGATTCCGAACTAGGAACTGGAATAATATATGGATTTTGTTCACCTGTGGGGTTTCATTCACCAGGTCATTAAGTAATTAACCTGATGAGCCCATCAATCCATAATTATTTAGGACATTTTATTTAATATTGAAACTACAATTAAATAAGAGAAATTATAAACTTCTGATTAAACATAATTCTGCCAATGAATGTATTACATATGTAATAAGTTTTTCTCTAAAAACAAATACAACTTAAATTACATCATTAGCCTCAATCCAGTTGCATCACCATGTTTCTCATGCTTAGGCAATGGAAGGGGTTTAGAAAGGGGATCAGCGATATTCTCATCCGTATGAACTTTGCACATCTTGACATCTCCTCTGCCGACAATTTCTCGAATGAGATGATACTTCCTCTCAACATGTTTGGATTTGAAGTGTGACCTAGGCTCCTTTGTCTGAGCAATGGTGCCATTTTTGTCACAATACAACTCAATCCCTTTTTGAGCACTTGGTACAATGTCCATCTTAATAAGGAATTTCTTAATCCAAACTGCTTCCTTAGCTGCTTCGACAGCAGCTAAATATTCTGATTCTGTAGTAGAGTCTGCGACAGTGCTTTGCTTCGAACTCTTCCAGCTCACTGCTCCTCCATTCAGACAGAAGATGTATCCAGACTGGGATTTAAAATCATCTCTGTCTGTTTGGAAACTCGCATCCGTATAACCCTTGACAACCAACTCATCTTCACCGCCATATACTAGAATCATTCCTTTAGTCCTTCTTAAGTACTTAAGGATATTCTTGGCAGCTGTCCAGTGCGCTTCACCTGGATTTGCCTGAAAGCTGCTACACATGCTTAAAGCATAATGAAACATCCGACCTTGTACAGATCATGGCATACATTATCGACCCTACTACCGAAGCATAAGGTATAATTGCCATACGTCTCATCTCGTCTGGCATAACCGGACATTGAGATTTACTGAGTGTAATGCCATGAGACATGGGGAGAAATCCTCTCTTAGAGTTTTTCATCGAAAATCTGTCAAGAACCTTATCAACATAAGTCTCTTGACTCAATCCAATCATCCTTCGAGACCTGTCTCGATGGATCTTGATTCCCAAGATGTACTCGGCGTCACCCAAGTCTTTCAAGGAGAAACAACTTTTCAACCACTCCTTGACTAACTCAAGCATTGGTATGTCGTTTCCCATGAGAAGTATGTCATCTACATACAAGACTAAGAAAACTATGCTGCTCCCACTAGACTTCTTGTATACACAAGGTTCCTCTTCGCTTTTGACAAAACCAAACTGTTTGATTGCTTCATCAAAATGAAGGTTCCAACTCCTTGATGCTTGCTTCAATCCATAAATGGATTTCTGAAGCTTGCATACCTTTCCAGTATTTTCTGGATCCTCAAAACCCTCAGGTTGTGTCATATACACTTCCTCCATCAAGAACCCATTCAAGAAGGCGGTTTTGACATCCATCTGCCAAATTTCGTAATCGAAAAATGCAGCAATCGCTAGAAGAATCCGAATGGACTTAAGCATTGCTACTGGAGAAAAGGTTTCATCATAGTCAATACCATGAATTTGTCTGTATCCTTTCGCAACCAGTCTTGCTTTATAGATGTAGGCATTTCCATCCTTGTCTGTTTTTATCTTGTAAACCTACTTGCAACCAATAGGTTTTACCCCATTAGGAAAGTCCACCAGGGTCCACACAGCATTTTCAGACATCGATTCCATTTCGGATTTCATGGCCTCAAGCTATTCATTTGAGTTGGGGCTCGCCAAAGCTTGCTTGTAGGTTATAGGTTCCTCATTCTCCAATAAGAAGATTTCAGAATCCTCAGTTAACAGAACTTCAACAAACTGTTTGTTTCTGATTCTAACAGACCTACGTGGGGTAGGAGCAACAATAAAAATGTTCTCTTCAACTCTTTGAAGATTTTCGCAAGAATTAGATTCAAGTGGGACGATAGGAGTCTCGCTAGTTGAATTAGCTTGCTCCGACACATGATTATGCGTCCTCGCCTCTGATGTAGTGTTATCCACATCCATTTGTTGCTCGTCTCGAATTTCTTCGAGAACTACTTTACTCCCACTTGGCTTTCTAGAGAGGAATTCCTTTTCTAGAAAGACACCATCGCGAGCAACAAACACTTTGTCATCTTCGCGATTGTAGAAGTAATACCCTCGTGTCTCTTTGGGGTAACCCACAAAGAAACACTTGTCTGATTTAGGGTGTAGTTTGTCGCCTTGTAAACGTTTTACATAGGCTTCACATCCCCAAATCTTGAGAAAAGCCAAATTTGGAATTCTTCCATTCCATATCTCATATGATGTCTTTTCAACTGCTTTGGACGGGCTTCTGTTCAGTACTCTGGCAGCTGCTCCTAGTGCATATCCCCAGAATGATATGTGAAGATCAGTAAAGCTCATCATGGACCGAACCATGTCCAGTAAGGTCCTATTTCTCCTTTCTGACACCCCATTTAACTGTGACGTCCTTGGAGGGGTTAACTGTGAAAGTATTCCACAATTAATCAGATGTTCATCAAATTCTTGGGTTAAATATTCACCACCACGATCAGATCGTAATGCTTTAATTGTTCTCCCAATTTGGTTTTGTACCTCATTCTGGAATTCTTTGAACTTTTCAAAGGCTTCCAACTTCTGCTTCATTAAGTAAACATAACCAAATCTACTTAAATCATTAGTAAAAGTAATGAAGTATCTATATTGATCCCTAGCTTTTGAACTCATTGGTCCACACACATCTGTATGTATGAGTCCCAAAAAGGTCACTAGCTCTCTCACCTACACCCGTAAAGGGTGACTTAGTCATTTTACCAAGCAAGCATGACTCATAATTTTCAAATGATTCATAATCAAATGTTGAAAGGAGTCCATCCTTATGTAATTTCTGGATGCGCTTTTGGTTAATATGTCCAAGCCTACAATGCCATAGGTAAGTTGGGTTTGATCCATCTGTTCTTTTCTTTTTATGATCTATGTTGTAGATATGAGTTGTATAATCTAAGACATACAAGCCATTAAATAATTTTGCTTTAGCATATAACATATTTTCTTTGGAAATAAAACAACATTTGTCTCTTATTTCAAAAGAAAAACCTTCAGTATCTAAAACAGGAACCGAAATAATGTTTTTGGTAATAGTTGGAACATAATAACATTTATTAAGAACCAAAATTAAACCAGACGGAAGTCTCAAATGATAATCTCCAATAGCAAGTGAAGCAACTGTTGCTCCATTTCCTACTCGGAGTGTGACTTCCCCTTTTGCTAATGCCCTACTCCCTTCTAGGCCCTACATGTTATTAACAATGTGAGCATCACAACCGGTATTGAATACCCAAGTTGAAGAAGAGGTAAGATTAATTTCTACAACAAAAACATCAAGTAACTCCTTACCTTCTGTTTTCACCGGTGTATAATGGGGACACCCTGGTTTATGGCGAAGCCAATCACCACAATAGAAGCATTAGCTTTGTCTCCTTTTCAGGTACTCCTCAGCATGGTTGAGTAAAAGGTTGACTAATGTCACCGTCGATCCCTCATCATTATGAGTAAGCCTGACTATATTAAAACCATCGTGGAGTGAGAACAAGATTATGTCATGTGCGGAGTCATCATCAAACGGTTTCCCAAGGACGTCCATCTGATTGAATAAATCAATCAGTTCATTAACATGGGTCCTTACTGACTGACCAGACATGAGTTTCTTAGCCATTATCTTACAATGAACATTGTAAGCCTCATACCTTATGCTGTCAGTCCAGGAGTAGTAAATATGAGGGATCGAATTAACGACCTCTCTTACATTGTAGTCGTTGAAGTTTCCTCCTCCACTTCCTAATTCCCTGATGCTACCTCGACAGATGGCACGAAGACATTCACACAAGTTGGTTAACGCATATTGCCTGAACCTTCTTTTCCAACAATTTGGAATAGATTCTAAAATGAGATTCCTAATTTTCTCTGCATCCGAAACAATTTTCGCATGCCTTTTAGGATCAGAACCTTCAGTATACTTGCCCTCAAAAGTTATGTATAAACGAGATCATAACAATTTACATTTCGGTCGGAAATTTCCGACAGAAATTCCGTCAAAAACTGTTTTAATGAAGTTAAAAAAAACGTCGCACCACCACCAGCACGGCGTATCACCCACCTCCAACCACCAAAAAAACCCTAACCCCAACATCAGACCACCGCCACTACCACCTACATCAGACCACCGCCAGTACACCAGCCTCTAACTAACCCCCCACCACCATCCCACACCACCAGCACCCTTAACCCGTCCACCACCCACAACCACCCCACCACCCACCTAAAACCACCACCGCCACCGCCAAAACAAACCATCACAACCCAAAAATTAAACAAAAAAAAAAAATTAAAATCCCAACCCAAACCAACACCCAGAAATCGGAAAAAAAAAATGAAAACTGTAACCCGAAAAAAAAAATGAAAACAGAAACCCAAAAAATGAAAATTACAGAAACCCGAAAAAAAAAATGAAAAAAGAACAAAAAAAGGATAAAAATTCAGAACAAAAAAATTGAAAACAAAAGATAAAAATATTGTAGATCTACTACACTTACCACAACGATTCGACCAAAATCAACCGAAATTAGTCTTTAAATTGGTTATATAAGGCCAAATTCGACCATGAAAACGCCAGATCTTTTTATTTTTCGGAGGTAGATTCGGTTGACAATCACTCTCTCGGCCTTTTGGTCGGGCTTATTTTATGAAATTGCCGACTGAGTCGGTTTTGTTAAACTTGCTTCAATTTTTTTGCAATTTTTTAATTTTCTTTGATTACTGCACATATATGTTTGATTTTTTCCCAACTTGTTAATTGCATACGGCAACTCACAAACCGGCTGACCTGTTGCCCCTAGGCGGCAGTGTGTTTGGTTTCAAACCTTAATTGATTGACTTTGGAACTTTTGATACTTTAGAGAGTATGACATGTTCCTAAGTCAATTAATCACAGTAGTGATTGTCCCCAAACCAACTACAAAGCCGTCCAATATACAAGTGGGTAGACAATTGGCCCCTAGAAAGTTCAAGTAGTTTCATGAACCATCTTTTCCACTGTCTGGGATAGTTACACTGTAATTATATACTCCAACCTCCTTTTTGTAGGAGTTTATAGGTACGAATGCGGAAAACATGAATCATATTCATATAGCACCTAATCCCAAGATCATGCATAACACATAAAGAATTAGAATTAATACCTTTGAAGCGTGATTCCACAAGTGATCGAGCAAGAACAAAAGGGAGATAAAAGAACCCCAAGCGTGATTCCTCTACTTGGTCCACGAGCACGGATCAAACCTCCATTATTGCTAGTTAGTTGTGATCGAACACTTCAATCAACATTTGACGGAGATGTGAGTCACGGGCACACCACAAACCACCCATGACACCACCACACGCGCCACCCAAAGAGGTGGGCTGTACGGACAGGGAGGAGAGAGAGAGCCGAATAGAGAGAGAGAGAATTAGGGTTTTGGTCTTGGTTGCTTGATTCACAATTAACTGTTAATTGTTATATCATACAACCCTAGGTATGGATTATATTTATAGATCACATCTCTAAATAAATCCACATCAAGCCCAAAACATATTAAGCCCTTCTAACTATTCTAGCCCAATAATCGATGTAACATGTCATAAACTCATGAGACCCAATAATGGGCCTCTAACTTGTTTGACCCAATAATCTTGTGTGTGACCTCATAGGATCCATTATAGCGGGCTTTGGACTATTTGACTAGCCCAAAGATCATTGATCATAGTCTAGCAATAGATAATGACGACCCAGAAGAACGAACTTATTATCTCCATAATAGTGATCCTTGATATATCTAGTAATTGCACTTATCGAAGATATAATTCCTTCACTTTTGCCCCTATTGGGAGGAATTTCTAGAGTTACATATAATCTAAATTGGAACTATGTTTGGTCACCTGCTGATGTCTTTAGACACACGATTCTTATAACCCCGGTTGTATTCCTTTTAGATTACTTAGGTCAAATCGCTATGAGTTGGCTAATTAGGTTAATCAATTTTGGATGTTTGTATATGTTTATAGAGCAATGTACCACGCAAATGGGAGATTCTCTCTACTACGAATTCACCCGGATGGGCGTCGCCGGATGTCGTACTCATATTGGAGCAGACGGTTAAGTATTTATCCGGCCAGCGACCTCGTTGTGTCGTCTAAAACGAGCGTTAAGCCGCTAAGTTTTTTGAAATTATTTTATATATATGAGATTTGATTGCCTGCACCATGCACAGGCGGTGTACCCGCATGTAATGAAAACGTTAAATGATTAGAATTGAAAATAAAAAGCAATTCTTCATTAATAAGTCTTAGAAGTAGTACGTTTTTAAGTTGTCTACGTTCCAAGTTCTGGCTAGGTGCTTGCCATCTGGGGTTTCCAGGAGGTAACCCCAGATGGTAGGCACCACCTCTTACTTCTTCACGGATTCGATAGGAGCCTTCCCAATTGGGCGTCAGCTTGCCTTGCTTTTTGGCCCTACTGGTTGCCTCCATTTTTCGTAACACAAAGTCTCCCACTTTCAAGGGCCGTTTGTGTATTCTCTTGTCATAGGCTCTTTGATAGGAATGATGTCCTTCGAACAAGTGTATTATTCCGATAGAGGGTTCAGAATTATTAGAAATCTAATTATTCAGTGAGGTCAAGTGATCCGAATGCCTAGCTGGAGGCCGCTTTCGATTAGTAATAATAATGTATAATTAATGTTACAGCTTAATCTTGACTGAACCCTACGGGTCACACCCAATCAAGTAATCGATCCGTGACGACGAATTAATCCGAAAGGAATTAATGAATCGTTAGAGTATTATGAGCATAAACGCCGGATATCGAGTTAGGAACGTCTTAAGTCGAGTCGGATTTATGAAACGACGCGACGGTAAAATCAAGAAATCAACAAATTCATAAACACCCCTAGCATCAGAATGCCCCAAGAAAACCGAGTGCTAGGGGCATGACAACCAAGCATGGCAGCTGCACCAAGCCAAGCACTGCTAGCATCGCTGGCTGGTCCAAGCAGCCATGCTAGCCATGTGCACGCATTGCACATGCTAGCATGTGTAGGGAATTTTTCAAGCATCCCACAGTTGAGCCCCACTGTGATCATACACTTAAGCATGGTGGCGTGAAAGGAAAGAAAACTAGAGCAAAAGAGTCGCCAACAAGTTTTAGGAACTTGTAAACCGTTCACAGGGTGAAGGTTACACCCCTTCACGATCCATGAGACTGTAATACTCCATATTTTTATGTATTTTTATAAAGTATTTAAATATTTATAAAATATATTTTTAAGTGCTTAAATATTTTAATTAAATATTTTAAAGGGTTAAAGTATTTTAAATATAAGGTTCTATAAAAATAAAATATATTTTGGACCAAATATTTACTAATTATTGGGCCTTATTTAAAATATCGTATGTAAACTAGTCCTACATACTCTTATTGGAATAACCCACTTTATTAAAATAAACCCAACCCTTTATTTGAACCCTTATGGTCAAATATTTTATAATTCAAGCCCATTTATTTATTGAGCCCAAACTTAAACCCTATTCTTTACTCTATAAATACCTCTCAAAACCCCAAGATTTTCCCACAGAAAGAGGCTCAAGAATCATATTGGGCAAGTATTATTTTCTTTTCTTTTTCCTTTATTTCTTTTTCTTCTTTTTCTTTTTCTTTCTCTTTTCTTTTCTTTCTTTCCCTTATTTCTTTTCTTTTCTTTTTTCATGCGTGGCTTCTCACGCATGGATTACCATGCTCAAGCCCAAGCTTCCACCTCACACTGCCATCTGCCACGTCACCCAAGGCCGCCGGCCACCTCTGGCTGCCCAGCCATCGCCAGCGAACCACGGCCAGCCCGGCCACCGAAAGCGGTGGTGCTTTTCTCTCTCTCTCTCTCTCCTATGCTATATATTTTGGGTATTGATTTTAATTGTTTAAACATGATTAATATATTTTATAATTGTGTTTTAATGATTAAAGATTGTAAATTTTAGATTATAAAGTGTTTAATTTTCAGATTTTATAAAGTATTAAAAGTAAGGGTTTTAATTATTAAATTGTTGATTTTCAGGGTTCTAACTTAAAATTAATTTGGGGGTTTTATATACCTATTAATTGGAAGTGTTAATAAAGCTTAAAGATTGTATCTTTATGGAGTTTTAATGAGTTTTCATTAAGAGTAAATTGCTTGAATTTTAATATAAAGTGCTACTTTTGTGTTTTAATAAAAAGGGGTTGATTACCCATAAATAGAGAAGGTTTTATTTGGTTTTAATATAATTTTCAGATTTATTGAGGGGTTTAGACCTTAAAAATGTGCTGGAATTTTTATATAAGCACTGTAATTATGTTTTTACTTTGTGGTTTTAAACCCACTTAAAGAAAGAGTTTTAAAGGTTTTAAACCAAAATTTCAGCTTGTTAGAGAGGTTTTAAGATGTTTAAAAGTTGCTGGAAATTTGTGTAATCAAGGGATTAATTGAGTTTATATACTTGGTATTGTAGGAGACTTTAAGTTGAGTAATTTCTAGCATTGTGGCTAGTTGGAAAGACGATTTGAGGTACGTATGCGCGTAGGATATTTTAATTGTGCGTAGTACCATGTTAGGAAGTTAAATTGGTATCAAGTATGAGATTAGTCTCATGTTAAGTTGAGTTGTGATACTTGAATTAATTGATTGGTTATTTATGTCTTATATGTAAGCATGTGAATATATTGGAATAATTATTATGAGTTTGATACAAGTTGAAAGTAATTGAATCATGTTATGTTATTTATTATTCATTATCAAGAAGGCATGTAATTTATAAGCAAGACTTATGTTTATTGAAAAGAGCTAAAGTTATATTTATTGAGCATGATTCATGATTTTATTCTCACCCATTTATTGGTGTTGAGTCAAGGAAGTTAGTTTATTGATTTACTCACCCATAAAAGTTAAGGTCGAGTCAAAAGTTAGTTTAATTTATTACTCACTCACATAGTTGAGATTGAGTCAAGGAAGTTATTACTGCATTTTATGCACCAAGGTAGTAATCGTCCAATTTTTTGTACAAAACTAGGCAAGGAACCTTAATTAAAATAAATAGTATATGCTCACTAATTAATTCCAGAATTAATTGGAAGTATGTGTTGATTATTATGTTTATTCTTGATTGATTGGTTGGAGTCTTCACATGTTAAATTGGTAAATCACGTAAAGTGTAAGAGGATACACACTAAAACTCTTAGAACGTATATACCTTGAGTATGAACATATGGGGGGTGGGGAGTTATGGTGTTTTATATTTAACCATAGCTTCTACAGGGGTACAAGACGCTTTACTTTCTTTTATTATTATTATTATTATTATTTATGCGCTGGAATTCCGTCACCAAGGTGTGACATAGTAGGTGCCAATTGGGGGTGGCTCCCTGATTGGAAGCTCTATTTTTAATGGACTATTTTTAAGGAAGGAAACCCGTTCGATGCATAATCTAAAGATATATATTAATAAATTAAACTAGAGTCATGAGTCCAAGGTAAGTTGACTTGTATTGTATGGCAAGCATGTTTTAGTTATTTATTTATTTATTTATTTATTGTCTATTGTTAGGATATTCATGTTAGTGTGATTACTCCTATTGGTGCATATGTACTCAGTTTTTGCTGATTCGTACTTTTCTGTTTGTGTTTGGCTCTTCTTTTTATTGGCTCTACTATGACCCATTTTATATGACGAGTAGTGAGGCTGAAATAAAGAAAAGTACAGGTAGAAGGAGCATATCAAGCATGATGGGATTGAGCGAAGAGGGTTATATGTTTATTTGATATTATTAAATGTATTGAATTATTTATGTAATTGTGACATTAACATTAATTATTGTTTATATTTTAGTTTGGTGTTTTTTTTTTTTTTTTTTTTTTTTTTTTTTTTTTTTTTTTTTTTTTTTTTTTTTTAAGAAGGGCTATTAAAGGTTCCAAGTTAATGATTTAATGTAAGTTGGCTTTAAAGTTGAGTTTGGTTTTATTAAACTTTATGTTATTTGAGTTTTTGAAAGTTAGACTTCCGTTGTGTGACTTTGAAAATAGCCTTAACCGTTATCACGGTGGCGGTAATACTTTGGATATTTCCTAAAAATGGGTTTAATTTAGAGTTAGAAGGTATTTAAAGGAAGGGAATTTCCGGGGTAATACAATGAGATCGCTAACTCCATAGTGGTCAAGAACCATGACTGGATATTTGGGGATGAAGGTACAAATCCAACCTAAAAGAGATTGAACCTGCCCTAAATATATGCCTCTACTTTATTCTTCTCATATTCATGTGTGCTTTCTGACTAACATACAATCAATATATTAAGCCTAAACATGTTTAATCTATGTTGGTTGAATATTAATGCACAAATAAATCTATTATTGGCGATCACTTAAATTAAAATCATATTAGCCTAAACAAATTATTAATTATCTTATTAAGCGTAAATTCAAGTGCAAATTCCCTTTAAACCTGTAAGAGAGGGCGTGATCAAGCAATGACAATAATATCAAGCAACATAATAATATTGATCAAATCATCATCATCATAACGATATTCTCATCAAAGCATAATAATATTAGCAAGATCCTAGGCATGATACTAACATGATTAATAAAAAATCCTAGCATGTCAGTAAGCATTAAAAATCAAACCTTTAACCCTAAAATGATACTAGAAAGCAAAAATGACATCCTAACATGATACTAGGAATTGAAATAATATTAACATGCTTTCTAAAAAATAAAAAAATTGAATTACTCACTTTGTTGCCTCGTACCTCTTTCTATCAAGACAATACACACGTTAGTAACTTCAATAAAAATATTAAATCAAACGATTAATTTAAATAATTGAAATAGGAACTTGGGACCAAACCCTCATAAACTATCAATCTTTCACGTCTAGGGTGAAGGTAACATTGAGCTTGGCTAGGTGTGTCTAAGTTTCGTGATGGACGTATGGTGTATTTTGAAAAGGTTTTGAAAAGGTTTAGAAAATCAAGAAAGAGAAAGAAAGAATAAGCTTTAGCTTAGAGAGAGAATAAATTACGATTGTTGATGATTGTAAACGGGGGAATATCGACCCTATTTATAGAGAAAAACGACCGTAAACAATAGAAAAGAGTCAAAATTCGACTCGAAATAAAACTAGTTTTGTCGCGGCGCGATAAAAACAATTTTTTACAGATTTTTTTTATCATAACTTTTGATCCAGAAGTAAAAAAAAGTCATATAATATGTTGTTCAAAAGATCTTGAAGTCTAATTTCCAACCCGATTAGAATCAGATTAAAATATTTTGTAGAATAAACGATATGGCCGAAATAGTGGAAGGGTGTCAATTTTGGATAGAGTTTCGTATTTCTTTCATATCTTTTTCGTTATATCTCGGAATTAATATTATAATGTATCACTGGAAAGATAATTTCAAGGGCTATCCATATATCTAAGATTTGGATAAAAATTATGAGGCACGAAGATAATATCGGACTGTCTTTGAACGTCTTTCATTTCAAATAGATAAGGACTTTCAAAAAGAGGAGTTCTATTCAATTTCAAATTATTTAATCTTATCTTTTCAAAAAGGATAATTAAGATCTTTTAGAAACTTATAGAAGATTCTAATTAATCCTAATTGGTTTAAGAATATAATTAAGATTAATGGACCCTCCACATGATCATTGGGTCGCCCATAAAACTCCTTTAGACCCAGTTTAGTATTTTGACCATAAATTCCTCGTTATAACTCGAAATTGGGCTTATAAATATCGTTGGAAAGGTGTTTTCAAGACCCATCCAACTACGTAATTATTTGACCCGAATTATGGATTATACTGAATTGGATTGGACGTTTTTCATAAATAGGATACGAAATGAATGATTTTCGAAAACTGAAAGAACTATTTTATTAAAAACGGAAGAATTCACGAGACTCTTCAACATTTTACCTGACTCGATATCAATGACGTGAAAAGTACTCATCACTAGTTTGGTTTTTAGGGAGACACAATCAGGTGTCTACGGCATGCTAGCAGCGCTAGCAGACCAGCAACATACTAGGGCCTTGCTAGCTGCTGCTAGCGTAGCACATCACGCACCTCCCCGCAATAGTAGCCTGCAACAAGAAAGCGTGGCTTGCTGAGCTTGCGCGCATGGCAGCAAGCAGCAATGCCCAACAACCCGCATTATTGCGCGGCTTGCTGGCGCGGGCTGCTAACCCATGCGACCAGCTAGCAGGATTAGCCAAAGGGCCAAGCAGCCAGCTGGGCAGCCATGACGCCCAAGGTTGGCAGCGCCAGCTGGTGCTCGGCTATTGGGTGTGCACTAGGGGAATCCAGTTTGTGAGGATGCTTGGGGAGTAAGGGAAATTGGTCCCCTCCCCTTGTGGTCCTCACCTACCCTTTGGTCATATGATGACACTTGTTGATTAATGATTGTTTTGCCTTTTTCTTTTTATTTTTGATTTAAATTAAATTAGAAAAAGGGATTTTACCAACTCTCCCACATTGATGGGAGAGAGGAATGTTCATGGGATTTTCTCTATAAATACCCAACCTTAGGATTTTAGAAAACTTTAAGTTGTAAACTTGAAAGGATCACCAAAGGCGTGAACACTTTCGCTCGTAAAACTCTAAGTTCTTTTGGTCTAGCCCCGAATAAGCTCCGGGGTAGGGGCCGTATGGGTCGGGCTTGAGGGTGTTAGCCGTAGGAGGCTCTCACATTTGCGAAGCTCGACTAACTTTCAAGTGAGAGCTCATTCGGAGCGAAGCACGCGTCGAGAATAATTTCGTCTTTCCCTTTTTTTCTTTATTAATTATGTTATTAATTATGGTTTTAATTAATGTGCTTGTTTAGTTGCATTTATTTATGTGCGGGTCTTGGGTCGGGTTTTGATTCCGCGTGGTGTTGGTTCATAGTGCTCAATAGGTAAGACAACCTCCGCACAATACACCATGAGAAACTGGGTTTCACCGATTGCCCCTTTTTCAGTTGTTCTTGTTCCAGGTGTGAATCCAAGGGTTCTGCTGGCACGAGCTGAGTCCCGTCGATGACCTGTGCAAGGCAACATACGTGAAATGCCCTCGGGGGTGGCTCGAGGAACCCCCCTCCGATGCTTAAGTTAGAATGTGTTTAGAGAGAGAAAGTGTACTTAGAGAGATATAGAGGGTGTAATAACTTGTGTGTCTAACCTCTTTTTTGTTGTACTTTATCCTTATTTATAGGTGTACGATCTCCTTTGTGGAGAATCTTACTTGGTCAGTCTGCGGGCTGACTCTGTCGGGCTGGGGAGCCCTTTCAATTATTCTTTCAGCGGTGAGTGCGCACCCCAAGGGCCTGTGCAGGAGCTCGGTGATAGCTCAGCAGGAGGTATCCCGTACAACTAGCCCCTCAAGAGGTGGTATGAGGTCACTCATCCCGACTCTTATTTGCGCGGTGTAGCCTTTTTTAATGGTTCTGGCTAGAAGAAATAGCTCAGCAGGAGCTATCCCCTACAACTAGCCCTTCAAGAGGTGGTATGAGGTCACTCATGCCAGCTATTCTGAGCATATGGTCTTATCGGCAGTTGCTCAACGGGTCGTTTGGCTAAATTGCCTCGTGCACCACTAGTCCCTCAAGTCTCTGGATTGACTATGCAATTCTGAGACTTGAGTGGTCATGTTGTAGGTTGGTGGAGACGCGTTGTGCTTATGCTTGGTGATAGTGGCTTTTTTCTGCCTGCGACGCATATGTCTTTCTGTATCTAAGGACGTTTCATTTATTCCTGTTGATGCTAGAGGAACAATTTTTCTTCTTGGAAAGGACATTAATTGTCCTGCCTGGAATTTGAGACATGACGAGCCTGGGGGAGGAATTTCAATTACACCCGTTGAAGTATGAGAAATGACGAGCTTGTAGGGAGGAATTTTGATTACTCCCGATGAAGTCTGAGAAATGACAAGCTTGAAGGGAGGAATTTCAATTACTCCCGCTGAAGTATGAGAAGTGACGAGCTTGCAGGGAGGAATTTCGACTATTCTCGCTGAAGTCTGAGAAATGACGAGCTTGCAGGGAGGAATTTCGATTACTCCCGCTGAAGTCTTTATTTCTATATATTAAGTAAAAAAAAAAAAAAAATTCTTCTTTTTTTTTCTTTTTTTTTTATATTTTTTTTACGGGAACAGTGTTTTGCATGAGTGGGACACGTGTCAGCCATTTGAGTGGTCAGTTTAATTTTACTGAAGTGACATAGAGGTTTGGCTTTATTGCTTAACTCAACCGCCTATTTATTTCCCCATTAATTCACTGTCCCCCTTTCTTTCTTTTTACCTTCTTCATTTTTTCATCTTCCTCTTTCTTTTTTCAAATTTCTCGCCCTTCATCTCCTTCACAGACGCGTGTTGTTCCTCCATTGTTGTTCTAAGTTATCGTCTTTCTCATTTTCTCTTGTCCTTGCTTTTGTTCCACTTTTGTTTTGTTTGTTTATTTTCTCTTATTTCTTAGTTTTCATTGAGGTTTCTTGCTTTCTTGGTTGTAGTTTGAAACCTTGCTCTTTGTTTGGCTCTTTGATGTCGCCATTGTTGTTTGTACTTCATTGCTTCTGCAACTTTTTATCATAAAGGTACATTTTTTGTGCCTTTTGTTGTATATTTGTACCCAATTCACTTCTCTTTGCATTTTTTCTTCGCAAAATTGTGTCTTTTTAATCAATTTTTACCATCTTTGTCCGATTATTTTCCCCTTCTGCTGTTTGTACTTATACTCACAATTCCTTTTCCCAAATTCTTGCGTTGCCTTTTCTGTGTTTGCTCCTTTTTTAGGATTTGACTGATCCTTGATTTTTGGCACCCCATTTTCTTCATCTTCTTAGGGAGCTTTTTTTGTCTTTGTAGATTTTAGAATGTCTGATGCTACTGACAGTTAAAATATGAGCGAGTCTTTTATGGCCGCTGAGTCCGGCTCTCCTTTTGAGTCATCTCACTCAAGTGACCGCTTTACGTGCACTTCCTTTACTTCTCCTGCTTCTCCCCCCTTCCTTTGCAAACGGTAATTCCTTTTGGTCGTGCTCCTATAGAGAGCAGGACAAGTACTGCTGCGACTCCTCCTATTGCACCTGGATCAAAGTAGTCTCCTTGCTGAGGGCAGCGCTTTTCGTCCTTTTCGGCTTAGACCTCGTCCTAATTTCTTTGACCCTTATTGCGAGCAGGTGCTTATTCAGGATGAGATACCTATATCCCATCTCACCCGTTTAAGGAGGCGCGCAATGCACCATAAGCTATTAGTTGACCAGGTCAAGGCTAATCCCCCTGATGTTTATCTTGTTAGCCTTATTCCCCATGTTCAACCTTTAAACAGTTTTGCTTGGCTTGATGACATGGTTGATGTGAATTGGTTTGACCATTATGTAGTGCGGGGTGGCAGTGCTGCAACTTCTTCACCTTCTCCTTCTCCTATTGCTGCGAATATGAGTAGGGTGGATGAATCTCCCGGTGAACGTGCTTTTTATGACTGCCAGCCTATATACGTGGAGGAGCCTTTTGAGCAGGGTAAATCTGACTTTTTCCTGGACGAAAGGTATCATGGCCCCAAAAATTACGTGCTGGATTTCAACTGGCGCAAGGATGCAAGGAAGTTGGATCTTGCTGCTGTGGGGCAGAAGTTTTATGGGTTTGGCTAGGGATACAAGCTAGTTTTGCCAGCTAAGGGATCTAAGCTGTCTGCTCCTCCTGCTGGTCATATTGCTGTCTTTGCCTCTCAGCTAGACTTGGACTTGAGGTTCTTCCTTGACCCTACTTTGGATAAGGTCGTTCGGGCCTTCAATCTTTGTATTACTTTGCTACATCCTGCTTCTCTGCACACTTTGATATATTTACCGTGGTTTCTGCGATTTCGAGGTACCTAGAATCGCTACATCTATTCAGGTCTCTGATGAGCCTGAAAAGGTCATCTTCCAGTTCTGAGTCTGGGTGGTATTACGTGGCTCCCAAAGAGGGTCGAGTCTTGTCTTACCCTAAGCTTGGCCGCTTTAGGGACTGGACTCGCAAGTTCTTCTAGGTTGCAATGCCTTCCTCTTTTTCTGTGCCACGCAATTTTAGGGAGATTCGCACTAATATGGCTGGGGTTACTGTTTCTCCCACTGTATCTACTCGCGAAACAGATGCTTTTGACATGCTGTAGGGAGCGGGCACAAGTGATGCCAAGTTTCCCAAGTTTTGGTTGCCCAACTCCTTGTACATTGTGGGCGATGCGTAGCTTTCTGCTATGCGCTTGTGTTCTACCCATGAGCCTGGTAAGCCTTGTCTTCTTTTGATTTTGCCTTTTATTTGTAAGAGTTTTTCTTTCTTTGCCTTTGCCTATGCTATGCTCTTATGCCCTTTGTTCTGTCTCTTTTGCTGCCTGATTTTCAGGTTATGACAAACTGGATAGGGGCATTCTTGGGCTGCAAGACAACTGGAAGGACCCTCTTACTACCACTCTTAATAATCCTCTAGAACTTTTTGAGACCCTGGAGGTTTATGCTCGCTCTTTAAAGGGTAAAGTTCGCTTAGCCCCAGCTGAACTGAGAGCTATTTTTGGCATTGTGACCACTGCTGATTGTCCAGGGTCTGGTCGTGCCGAAGCTGAGCCCTCGTCTTCTACTGTTAGGGGGCGACGGAAAACTCGCCCTTTGTCCAAGGAAGTTACTTCAGGGTCTGAGGCGTTAGTGGCGCCGGGTGCTTCTCCTAAGAAGCATCCTGCTGCGGCTTTCGGCCGGGTGGCACCTCAGACCTCTGTGGTAAACGAACCACTGAATCAAGCTTTTGATGAATCCAAAAACGATAATGCTGATGACTTTGCCGACAACGTCCTTAAGTTTCCCACTAAGGAGGCTGGGGCTAACGCTGTGGTGGGTGAGAAACCCACGACTTCTGCTGAGCATGTTCTACTCTATTCTCCTAGCATATGTACTACTGTCGCTGCTAAGGACGCTATTGGTCCTTCTACTGAAGCTCTTGACTTACAACTGCTTGATGAGGCTAGTATGGAGCTTCCAAGGATTCCCCCTCGCCCCTACGGACCGCGAGGCCGTCTAGTAGGGGAGGGTACTCTCAGCCTGGGAGTTCGCACAAGCAGGATCATCTAGTTATTAATCTCGAGGATGATCCTGTGATCTCTCCCTCAGGTGATTCCGATTAGCCTGTTGGTAAAAGGGCTCGCACTTCTTCTACTCTTGACCCTTTTGCTTCTCACTCTCCCAACACTAGGCTTCTTGGTGAGAATGCTGCTAAGGAGACTAGTACCCAAAACTCTAGTGACCTTAATCTCTGTGTTCACTAGTTCTTGGGTGATGCTTTTGAGAACCCCCTTTCTGCGACCTCAATTTCTACTGGAGGCACTTTCCGTCCTACTGGACCTATAGAGTTTGGGGAGGTTCCCATTGATGCTACCCTTCGTCCTCTGCTGTGCCCTGCTGGGGCTGAGAACGCTCCATTCTGCCCTTTGATGAATGTCCGGGTTGACGAATCTTTATTTGTAGACAACCTGCCGAATGGTGGCACTTTGGGTTATCGCCTAACTTAGGGCATTCGTCTTCCTGCTGACTCTACAAGCAGCTCAATCAGTCTCCCTGCTGCCACTGCGTGCCATGATTTGCAGAAGGTTAGCTTTTATATATTTAGCTTTTCTTGTTTGCTCTAGCTTCCTCCTTTGGCTTATTTTCTTGCCTTTGCCTATTTTTATTGTTTTACTTATCTATTTCAGTTTGTTTGCTTTGCTTTAATTTTGCCTTAGCTTATCTGCCTTAGCTTATCTTTACCCTTTTGTTTTTTTGCAGCTTACCAAGTCCTATTGGCGACTTGGCTAATGCCTTGCTTATAGTGGAGAAAGAGTATCAAAATCAAGGCTTGACCCTTGCTCAGAAGGATAAGGAGATCCAACAGGCTCAATCTGAGAGGGATGCAATGGCTGGTGAGGTGGCTCCATTGAGAGAGAGAGCGGATGTCCTGCAACTTCAGCTAGAAGAATTCCAGCTCACCAAGACCAAGCTGGCTGACTGTGAGGGACAATTGGGAACTTCTCTAGCCTGGGTGCAAGCATTAGAAGCTGAGATGGCCAATCTGCGGGCTGGGAGAGAGAACGAGCTTGAAGCTGCTAGGAAAGAGGCACTTAGGTCTTTTGTGCTTTCTCCAGCTTTTGCTAAACTGCTCATTGATCGCCATGATAGGGGCTGGGAAGCCGCAGCTCGCTGTGTGAGTAGTCTTTATGGCGAGGGTGAGGAGCAGCAACTCGTTTCAACGCCTTTTGGGCTAAAGTTGAAGTTACCGGGAAAGCTGGCCTTTTCGATCTGCCTGCTGACCATCCTCGTGTTGCTAACTGTAGAGTCCCCTACCATGCTGTGCTAAATCTAGAGGTGCCTTCATGCATTGTCATTGCTGCTGCCATTGGAGTGGAGACTGTGGCTAATGAGCAATAAATATTTTGGCGGCTGTCTCCCCCTTCCTCCAGCGGTTCATCGGAGTTTCCCTCACCTAGGTCTGTAGTTACTAGGTAGCTTTAGTCATTGTCTTTGGGGTGTATATCTGCCAAAGATTGTATTTTCTGTGTGCTTTCTCATAACACTTTATTTTCTGACTGCTGGGTTTGTCCAGTTTAACTTGAATTCTGTATTTTTCTAACTCATTTGCTGAATGTTTCCTCATCCTGGTGATCGGGTTCTAGCTTTGTGGATGTTGCAACCTTTCTGTTGAATGTTTACTCTTTCTTAGCGGGCAGAGGTTTAGCTTGTTAGTATCTGCATTTAATAACTCTTCTGTTATTTCATTTACTGTTTATCTTGTTCTCAGTATGCTTGCTCAGACCTCCTGCTGAGTCATGGTGTAGTGGTACCTAAACCTTAACTCAACAGCCCCTTTGTCGTACTAGGTGAAGCCTTGTAGGTTGGGCTTTTCCGTTGCGCTTATTTTTACTGCTTTTTAACTTTGCTCCCTGACCTGGTTGCGTAGGGCCTCCTTATCTCTTGGTCCTTTATTGCACTTGGTGGGAGCTTGTCAAATTTTATGTCATTCGTCTTTTTATGATAAAGGCTTGTGTGTTCTGTCATCTACTTAGTTTTTGTAGAAACTTATTTGCATGTCATTTAACTTATTTGGTTGTGACTTATTTGTATGTCATTCAGCTTGTTTTGCTGTGACTTACTCGTATGTCACTCAGCTTGTTTTGTTGTGACTTACTCGTATGTCATTCAGATTGCTTTGCTGTGACTTATTCGTATGTCATTCAGCTTGTTTCGCTGTGATTTATTATTTTACGCTCCTTACTTATGTTTTGTAAGAGCTTATTACTGGCTTATCTCCTCTCTCTCCCAACAAAAGAGGTGAGTTGGGCGGGACTAAGAGAACCTTGGTGATGCCTGCTCAGCCTGCTCTCTTGTCTTTCGTTCACCTTTCCCTGCTCAAGTTGAACGTATCAGGCCTCCCCCTCAGGCGTCCCTGAGGTGGTGCCCTGTTTTATTTTGAGCAGGTAGGTTAAACTTAGGGAAGTGTGATCTTCCCCTCCTAATGGTGTCTTGTTGCACCTTACTGTGATGCTTTTTTGCCTTGACTTTAATGTTTGTATGACATTTTCTGCATGTTAGTGTGCAATGCTAAAGCATAACTCAACAAATAAACTTGTCTAGACAAGCTCATATAGTATACTCCTCATGTAGAGGATCGTATTTCATTGAATTCAAATGGCTTAAATTGTCTTGATTAACATAGCATAGTCTTAAACAAAGTTCTTACATAATTTAAACAAAGTTTTTCGACTTCTACTTAACCATTTAAACAAAATATTTCTTTAACACATCTGCGTTGAAACTATTTATTAAGACCTGACCTTCTTGATCTGCAAGGAGGAAAGCGCCTGGCCCTACTTGCTCATGGATGATGAAAGGGCCTTCCCAGTTAGCTGACAGCTTTCCATGCTGGTTTCCCCTTCCCACTGCTGCAGTCCTTCTGAGACCAAGTCTCCAGGCAGCAGTTCTCGGTGCTTGACTCTTTTGTTGAAAGCTTTTGAGATTCTGCTCTTCTGGGCTGTCAGCCTGAGGGCTGCTTTTAGCCGCATCTCTGGAAGGAAATCAAGCTCCTCCAGCTAGCGCTTCTCGTTTCCTTGCTGCTCATAATGCTGGATTCTCAGGTTGGGGATTTGTACCTCTACTGGAACTACTGCGTCTGCCCCATAGGCTAGGGTGAAGGGGCTTTTTCTGGTAAATTCCTTCTCTGTTGTTCTGTTTGCCCATAATACCTCTAGGACTAGGTCAGCCCGGAAAACTTTATGTTCTTTCAACTTCCTCTTCAAGGCTGTTAGGATCAGCTTTTTTACTGCCTCTGCTTGGCCATTGCTCTGCAGGTGGCAGACTGAGGCACTTGCATACTATGTACCCATCTCTTCCAAGTAATCTTTAATGGTGTCACAGTCAAACTGGCAGTCGTGGTCGAAGACTATGCACTGTAGCACCCCAAATCTTGTTATGATGTTCTTCCATATGAACGTTCTTACTTGGGTTGCTTTTATGTACTTGGTGGGCTCAACTTCAATCCACTTGCTGAAAGAGTCTACTGCCACTATGAGATACTTCCTTCCTGCTGACCCGGTGGTGAAAGGTCCTAATATGCCCATTCCCTATTGAGCGAACGGGATCAGGCTGAGAATTGGGGTCAAATCATTTGTCGGCTGGTTTATAACTGGAACATACTTTTGGCACTTTTCACAGTTTTTGACGTATGCTAAGTCATCTTGTGTCAAAGTTGGCCAGTATGCTCCCCTTCTAAGCACTTCAACTCCTAGGGCTTTCCCGCCGATATGGTTAGCACAGATCCTTGAGTGTGCTTCCTCCATAATTTTTTCCTGCTCCCACTCTGGAATACACCTCAGTAGTGGCTTGGAGAAGCCCTTTTTATTAAGCTCCCCATTCATCACCACGTACCAATTAGCGTCCTTTTTTACTTTCTTGGCTTGTGCCTCGTCATCAGGCAACAGGCCATGTACCTTATAGGTTAGTATGTCTGTTGGGGTTGGTGAGTCCGACTCACCGCGGAAACAAACCCAAAACCAAGACCGCACTCGCAATAAATAAAACCATAAACACAATTAACTTAATGACAAGATTAAGATAATAATTATACCTTTGATGCGTGCTTCGCCCGACCTCGAGGGGCTCTTACTTCAAAAGCTAGCCTCAAAATTACAACGACCTCCAACGGAAGTCCACCCACAACTCGAACACCGACTAGGTCTAATGCCTTGGAGTTAGCAAGGCCCGACCAAGACCTGAGTAATTGAGTTCAATGGTTTTTACAATGGTGATGCCTTTTTCAACTCTTGAGTTCAAAGGTTTTCGCTACTAGTGATGCCTTTTCCAACTCTTACTCAAGTGCTTTTCCCAATACCCCAAGTTGGGTATTTATAGGGAAATGCAAGAGTGTAAAAAGCTCTCCCATCAATGTGGGAGAATTTGTTTTTCTCATTTTATTTTAAAGCTAAAATAAAATTAATAATCAAACTAGTAATAAATCAACAAGTGGCAAGTATACAATGAGGAGTAGGTGAGGACCATTTGGAGGAGGGGGAGGGGACCAAACTTGCCCCCCACTCTAGCTCCCATAACCGGCCACCTCCCTTTCTTTTCCTCCAATTTGGTTCGGCCACATGGCAGCTCACTTGGGCACCCATGGTTGCCTTGTGGGCTGCCATGGTGCGGTTGTGAGGCTTCGGCCCACCTCACTTGCACCCAAAACCGTGGGCTGCTAGCTGCCACGGCCTAGCAAGCCACGCACCAAATGTGCGGGCTGCTAGCTCCTGTATGCTAGCACAGCCACGCACACTAGTGTTGGCTGCTAGCTGCGGTATGCTAGCCTAGCCTCGCACTTGGTGCAGGCTGCTAGCATTTGCCACGCCCCTAGCACTCGGTTTTCCGATGCTAGGGGTATTTTGGTCATTGTTGATTTATTATTATTTTCACGTCTCGTCTTTTACTATTTTTGACTCGACTTCCAACGCTCGGTTTCGACACTCCAAGCTCGAATTTCCGACGTCTAAATATTAATTACTCAGTCGACTTATTAATTAATTTCTAATTAATTCGTCACTTCGGCTCGTTAGTTGCTTGGGTGTGACCCGAAGGGTTCAGTCAAGATTAAGCTGTAATATTAATTATGCATTAATATTACTAATCGGAAGCGGCCTCCACCCAGGCATTCTGATCACTTGACCTTACTGAAAAATTAGCTTTCAAATAATTCCGAATCCCCTATCGGAATAATACACTTGTTCGAAGGACACTATTCCTTTCAAGTATGTCTGTGAACCATGCTCGTTGTTGCCTAGTGCAATTCACCTTCTTGCTTTCTGCAATGCTGCTCTCCTCCAAGACTTCCACCATAACTGTCTTTGTGAGGCTTTGCAGAGTGGAACTTGATAACTTTGATAATACGTCAGCTTGGGAATTTTCCGCTTTGGGGACCAAATCTATTTGAAAATGCATTAGCTGGGCCACGAGCTCTTTCACTTTGGTTGTATACTTTAGCATTGTAGACTCTCTAGCCTCATACTCCCCCTTCAATTGGCTGGCTACCAGTTAAGAGTCAGTCTGTAGGTGCACTTTTTTGGCTCCTGCTGCAATACTTATTCTCAGGCCTGCTAGAGTTGCTTCATACTCTACCTCGTTGTTCGATGCCTTGAACTTGAACTTAATGGCATACTCGAATACATTGCCTTCTGGCGATGTTATTATTATTCTTGCTCTGCTTCCTGTTTGAGCTAAAGATCCATCCACTGACACCTTCTAAACCCCAACTTCATCCTCCTTCTCCTCGTATAAGGCCTCCACTATGAAGTCTGCTAAGGCTTGAGCTTTGATAGCTGCCCTAGGCTTGACCTCGAACTCGTACTCAGAGAGTTCTATCGCCCACTTCAGGAGTCTGCCTGAAGCGTCCATTTTCTACAGAGCTTTTTCCACTGGGTGATTTGTAAGGATTTGGATCATATGTGCATTAAAATAGGGTTTCAGCTTTCTTGCCGTTGTTACCACTGCGAAGGGCAGCTTTTCTACCAGCGGGTATCTTTGCTCAACCTCTATCAGCACATGACTTACAAAGTATACCGGCTTCTACTGTTTCTGCCTTTCGTCTAGGAGAACTGACGCAATCGTATGAATTGAGGCGGAGATGTACAACTAGAGTTTTTCACTTTGCTCCGGGCTGATCATGGTTGGGAGCTTGGTCAAATGCTCCTTGATCCCCTCAAAAGCTTCTTTTTCCGCTTCACCCCACTTGAATTCCCTGTTTCCTTTTAGCAACTGATAGAATGATAAGGCTTTGTTAGCTGACTTGCTGATGAATCGAGTCAGCGCCGCCATTCTCCCTGTCAATCGCATGATATCTTTAGTGCATTTGGGTTTTAGCATCGATTCCCCTCTCACTGACTAAGAAACCTAAGAACTTCCCGAAACTTACCCCGAAAACGCATTTCTTTGCGTTGAGCTTGATATTATACTTGTTCAGCATGGAGAATGTTTCCTCTAGATCCATGATATGCCGTGCTTGTGTGACGTTCTTAACAATTGAGTCGTCAACGTGCACTTCAACATTTTTCCCCTTTTGGTGCATGAGCACTCTATCCATTGTCTTCTGGAAAGTAGCTCCCGCGTTCTTCAGCCCGAAGGGCATAGCTATGTAATTGTACACTCCCCCTTCAGTGATGAATGTGGTCTTCTGTCTGTCTAGCTTGTGCAGGCTGATCTGGTGATACCCTGAGAAGGCATCCATGAAGCTTAGTAAGGCATGGCGGCTGGTTGAGTCTACCATAGCTGATCAATCCGCGGCAGCGGGTGGCAGTCTTTTGGACATGCTTTGTTGAGATTTGTGAAATCCACGCACATCCTCCATATGCCATTTGCTTTCTTTAACATAACCACGTTGGCTAACCATTCTGGGTAATCACAAGGTTCGATGAACCCAGCTTCTAGTAGCTTGTCCACCTCTTCCTGGATTGCTTGATTTTTCTCCGTGGAGAACCATTCTGCCTAACTGGCTTTATGTCTTCTTTCACATTCAGCCTATGAACCATAACTGCTGGGTCAATTCCTGCCATCTCGTCTGCTGAAAATGCAAAAATGTCCTTATTCGCTCTTAGCAGCTCTATGAGGTGCACTTCCACTCCAGGGTCAATATCTTTCCCAATTTTTACCGTCCTTTTGTTGTCGCCCTCTATGAGCTCAACGATTATATGCTCCCCGCTGGGCAGCGGCCTGGCTACCTCTTCCTTCGCGGGCTCAAAGTTTTCCATTGCTAACGTCTGCTTATCTTTTTCCTTATGATACTCTTCTCGCTTCCTTTTTCTTGATTTCCTTTCAGCATGCTCACTGGACCTTGGCTCTGAGCCTGGCTGTTGCCTGGTCCTAGCTGGCTATTTCAGGGCGGTGATATAACATTGTTGGGTTGTCTTTTGACTTCCCCTGAGCTTTGCAGATTGCCCATCATTAGTTGTGTATGCCATGGCAAGGTGATAGGTGGAGACCACCCCGCCTATTTTGTAAATGAGTGGTCTTCCCATGATCACGTTATAGGGTGATGGAGTGTCTATTACTAAAAGTTCAGCTTGAACATCTCGTCGGCTTGATCTCTCTCCGACTCGGACTGAGAGCTCGATTATACCCTCAGGGATCAGTCCAGACCCATTGAACCCAGTGACTTCATAGCTCACCTTTTTCAGGTCTTTTTTTTCCAGCTTTAGATCTTTGAACGCACTGATATATATGATGTTGGTTGAGCTGCCACCATCGATTAGTACTCTATCCACCTCCCAGTTCGCAATTCTCATCGTCACTACCAGAGGGTCGTCATGAGGGTAGATTATGCCTTTTTGGTCATACTCGTCAAACGTAGCTCGTGGCTGCGGGGGGAAGTGGCGGCCATCTGCACTTTTCATTGTAATTTATCTGGTGGATCATTGCTCGCAAGTCAGCCCTTGCTCTATTCACAGTTCCACCATTTACTTGATTACATATACCCTGCCTTCTAGCTTGCTTTCTCGGTCTCTACTCTCCGCTGGGCCTCTGTGACCTCCTCTGCGATCATGGTCAGTCCTGTCCTCTTTCC
The DNA here is from genome assembly GCF_948465745.1 of Chenopodium album. Lineage (NCBI taxonomy): Eukaryota > Viridiplantae > Streptophyta > Magnoliopsida > Caryophyllales > Amaranthaceae > Chenopodium > Chenopodium album. Next base: position 34,989,048 of record NC_137847.1, read on the forward strand.
TTCTCCTGGAGGAGTCAGAATGTTGCTTGAACTGGTTCAAGTATCCTCTCCGGACTAAGTCCTCTATGTTGTCTTTCAAGTGTGTGTATTCATCGGTGGTATGTCCATGGTCTTTATGGAAGTCACACCACTTTCTGGGATCACGGTTTGTATTCACCATCCTGGGTGGTCTCTACCACTTATCATCAGCTTTATTCACGCTGAAGATATAGGACCTTGAATGAGTAAGCGGGGTGTACTGATCAAACCTTCCAGGCTTGCCTCCACGTTTCTGGTCTGATCTTCTGACTCTTACCGCCTTGTTTGCATCCCTGCAACCTTGCTCAGCCCTGGCTGTATTTTCTGCTCGGGTGGTTTGGGTCGCTCGGTGCTTTTTTATTCATCATTGCCCTATCAGTCTCATTTGCTTTTATGAACTCATGCGCTTTTCCCAGCGCTTCGGCCAGCATTTTGAGGCTCTTTCGCCCCATATACGCTCTGAATGGTGAGCCCGATAACAAGCGGATCTGCATTGCCAGCAGTGCTACCTCCTGGCTCATATTTGGGATGGTTGTCGCTTCTTTGTTGATTCTAGTGAGGAACTCTCTTAGGCGCTCATCCTTTCCTTGAACCAGTGACATCAGCTTAGTGGTCATTTTTGTACGTTCGACTAGGGTGACAAAGTGCTCCATGAACATTCTCTTTAGTTGATTGTAGGAATAAACGGATCCTTTCGCGATGGCTCCGTACCACTCAGCAGCCAACCCCTCTAAGTTTGGTGGAAATGCCTGATAGCAGACTCAGTCCGTCATAGTGTACAACACCGTGTGGTTCTCAAACCCTGAAACATGGTTCTTGGGTGTTGTGGTTCCATTGTACTTGCAGCTGGGCATCTTTACTTTCTCCATCAGCTCTTCCAGAATCTCCCTAAAAGAATCATTTGGGATCACCTGGATATGCGCTCGCTTCTCCTATTCCAGGCTCAGTCCCCGCTCAGAGGTTGGTGACCTGCTGCGGGCAACTCGAGTCCCTAGGCTGTCCTTATCTTGGGTTGCATCCTTTACACTCCACTCTCGATTCAGGTTTCGAGCTTCCAGTTCCAGCACCTTCTTCCTCAGCTGGACCAGCTCTTTCTGCTCCGGGGTAAGAGTTATAGATGTCGCCTTCTTTATGGATGGCTCTGTAGCTGTAATTACTAGTAAGGAGTCGGTTCCTTTACCGAAATTGATAAGGATTGCTGTCATGGCTGCCAACTGCTCTTTGCTGCACTTAAAGAGGTTTTGCAGGATGGCTGGCATATTGACAGGCAGCGGTTTCTAGGTTACCAGTGTTGAGATATTAGGTTCATTGTTCGTGCTTGCCAGTGGCATTCCGAACTTAAAAGGAGAACTAGACCCTATCGGATCTACTAGCTTCGATGTCGCTCTGGTTGTAGTAGACGTTGATCCGGTTGGGTTAGACTTTTGGGAGATATTGGATTTGGGTTTTTCAGTTGATCCTTTTGGATCAAAAGTTACCGACGTTGTTTTCTGTGGTGTTTGGTTGGTTTCGATAGCCTTGGAGACTAGTGTTTTTACAATTTCTTCTCCGGCCATGGTGGTCTATCAACTGGTCCCTTGCTCAGCTGGTGAACCTCTGGTTAGATGATCCTTTCCCTCCTTCTAGCGCCAATTGTTCCAGGTGTGGATCCAAGGGTTCTGCTGGCACGAGCCGAGTCCCATCGATGACCTGCGCAAGGCAACACACATGAACTGCCCTCGGGGGTGGCTCGAGGAACCCCCTTCCGATGCTTAAGTTAGAATGTGTTTAGAGAGAGAAAGTATACTTAGAGAGATGTAGAGAGTGTAATAAATTGTGTGTCTAACCTCTTTTTCGTTGTACTTTATCCTTTATTTATAGGTGTACAATCTCCTTTGTGGAGAATCATACTTGGCCAGCTGACTCTGTTGGGCTGGGGAGCCCTTTTGATTATTCTTCCAGCGGTGAGTGCGCACCCCGGGGGCCAGTCCGGGAGCCCGGTGACAGCTCAACAGTAGCTATCCTATACAGTTCTAATGGCCCATAGGACAAGAGTTAACTCCTCTGCCCATAAGTTGCCAGCCCTTTCAATTTTCTTCTTGATTTCATATGAGATTAGCTTGTTAAAGGCATCAACTTGGCCTTTTTCTTAGGGTATGCCGACTGATACGAAACAATGTGAGATCCCTTGATCTCCTTGCCAATTTTTGTGGGTAGGCGTCTCAAACTAAGGGCCATTGTCAAAGACCATAGACATATGTACCTCGAACCGGGTGATGATATTCTTCCAAATGAAAGAGATGACATCCTTTTTCTTAATGTTATTGACTGCCACTGCCTCTGCCTCTACCCATTTGGTGAAGTAGTCAACAGCAACTAAGATATACTTCCGTTTGCCTGGCGCAAGAGTATATGGGCCCAGAATATCCATGCACCATTTGGCAAATGGAACCGGGCTATGAATGGCCGTTAGATCAGTAACCGGACAGTGGATTAGCTTGCCAAACCGCTGACACTTGTCATACTTCTTCACCATTTCCATGGCGTCTGCCTCAAGCGTAGGCCAAAAGTATCCCTACCGCCAAGCCCTAACTACTAGAGCCCTGCCACCTATATGAGAGGCGCGGTAGCCCAAATGCAGTTCTTCCAGAACATCATGCCCCTTCTCATGGGTAATGCACTTCAAAGGAGGCTTCAGAAAGCCCTTTTTTAAGAGTTTTCCATAATTTATTTCAAATTTGGCCGCATGTTTTTTTATTGCGACCATTTTTGGATACGTACCAAGCAGGGTGACGTCTAGCAAATAGGCCTAGATGCCATCCATTAAAGTTGAGCTTTGATCTAGAACTTGTCACACTTCTTCACCATTTCCATGGCGTATGCCTCAAGCGTAGGCCAAAAGTAGCCCTGCCGCCTGGCCCTGATTGCTAGAGCCCTACCACCTATGAGAGGCGCAGTAGCCCAAATGTAGTTCTTCCAGAACCTCATGCCCCAAACTGACCGAGGCATATCACAGGGGGGGATGATGCCAGCCTGATCGTTCTCAGACCTAGACACTTGACTTAGGTGAAATTCTTCAAGTGTCCCAGCTTCAGCTTTAACCACCTGCAGGTATTTGATCATAGCCGGATGGGTGGCCTCATAGTCACCATGGTATTGGCTAACGACCAACTGAGAATCAGAGCAGGCGTCAATTTTTGTTTCCCCGACCGCCTTGCACATGTGGATGGCGGGTAGCAGGGCTTCATACTATGCCTCATTATTTGAGGCTTAGAACTTGAACTGTAGTGCATATTCAAACTTGTCCCCTTCAGGAGACTAACATATAACCCTTGCACCACAGCCGTTCATAGTAGATCTCCCGTCTACATACACTTTCCAAACCTGGTCAAGATTTTTCGGCGCAGCCAACCTTGTCATTTCGACAATGAAGTTGGCAAATGCCTGACCCTTCACTTCCTTCCTTGGTTCGAAAGTGATTTCAAGACTTTTCATCTTAATAACCCTGTGAGCATTCTACCAGATGACTTCAAGGTTGTAATTGGCCGCTTGAGGGGTTGATCTGTATAAACCACAATCGGATGTGCCAGGAAGTAGGGTTTCAACTTCTTGACAGCCATGAAAAGAGCAAGGCTAAATTTTTTATCCATTGGAAACTGTAAGGAATATTTTAAGCATCCCACACTTGAGCCCCACTGTGATCATACAGTTAAGCATAGTGGCGTCCAAAGGGAAGGAAGCTAGAGTAAAAGAGTCGCCAACAAGTTTTAGGAACTTGTAAACCGTTCACAGGGTGAAGGTTACACCCCTTCACGATCCATGAGATCGCTAACTCCATAGTGGTCTGGAACCATGACTGGATATTCGGGGATGAAGGTATAAATCCAACCTAAAAGAGATTGAACCTGCCCTAAAAATAGGCCTTTACTTTATTCTTCTCATATTCATGTGCACTTTCTGACTAACATACAATCAATAGGTTAACCCTAAAACTGTTTAATCTATGTTGGTTGAATTTAATGCACAAACAAAACTATTATTGGTGATCACTTGAATTATAATCATATTAGCTTAAACAAGATTATTAATTATCTTATTAAGCGTGATTATAAGTACAAATTCCCTTTAAACATGCAAAACAGGGCGTGATCAAGCAATAACAATAGCAATATCAAGCAACATAGATAATCATCATCATAATATTCTCAATAAAGCATAATATTATCAAGATCCTAGGCATGATACTAACAAGATTAATAACAAATCCTAGCATGTCACTAAACATTAAAGATCAAAGCTTTATTCCTAACATGATACTAACATGATAGAAATAAAGAATAAGAAGCATCATACATGATATTCGAAATATTAGTTATTACCCTAAACATGATACTAGGAAGCAATAAAACATCCTAACATGTTACTAGGAATTAAAATAATCAAAGGATGATTTCTATATCAAAAAAATAATTAAAATAATTAAATTACTTACATGAATGCCTCGTATCTCTTTCTAATAACAAAATACACGCGTTAGTAACTTCAAGGAAAATAATAAACAAACAATTAAATTAAATAATTGAAATAAAGATTTGAGACCAAACCCTCAAAAATTATCAACCTTTCACGTCTAGGGCGAAGGCAACTTCGAACTTGGGTAGGTGTGTCTAGAAATTGTGAATGTGGAATTTTGTAAAAGGCAAAAGTTTAGAAAAAGAATAGAGAGAGAAAGCTTTTAGCTTTTAGAGAGAGAAGAGAATAGATGATTGTGAATGATTAAAAACCAGGAGATACGACCCCTATTTATAAGAAAATAGTTTGGAAACGATAGAAAATACTTCAAGTTCTATGCGGAATAAAACTGGCATCTGTCGCCAGGCGACAGACATCAGCGCCAGGCGACAGACATCAGCGCCAGGCGACAGACTCTGTCATTTGGCGCTAATTAAAAGATAAAACGCGCTTTGTACGTGGAATCCTCTTCTTAATATGATTAAGCAGCAAATTTCGCGTTTATTAAAATCAGATTTATCATAAAACACTTATTTTATTCCAAATAAAACTCTTTAAAAAATATAATCATCAATCCTAATACTATTAGAATTTAAAAGAACCTTCTAGATATTCCAGGAGATTAAATCAATCCTAACAACTTTAGGAATAATAATTAATAGGCCCTTCTCTAAATCATCGTGCCGCATATAAAATTCATTTCGAGCCTAATTTAGTATTTTGACCATAACTTCCTCATTATTCATCGGAATTAGGCTTATAAAATATCGTTGAAAAGCTCCTTTCGAGCCCGATCCAACTACACTATTATTGGACCCTTATCATGGACCAAACTAAATTGGACTAGCTATTTTCATAAATAGAGTAAGAAAGATATTTTAATAAAAACAACCGCATCACTAGGCTTTTCACACTTTTACTTTGTTCGATAATCAAGTGACGTGAAAGGTATTCATCACTGGGTTTGGTTTTGGGGAGACACATTTGGGTGTCTACAGTTACCGTAATTCAGCATTTCGAAGAACATGGCTAAAGAAATAGACCGGGAGCTGATTGTCGTCTTTCTCAGCAAGGAGAACAACACTAAGGGCATGATCTTAAATGGCTAAGTACATGTAAAGCGTCTATTTAGGAAAATCACTAACAAGCGTTGGCAAAGAGTGTAGATGCTCTTTCAATTTCATTCAAATCTAGTCTTCATCCTGATTGATTGGAAGAAATAAAGGTACAATTCACCAGACCAGCTGTGGAATCTCCTAATGCAGCCAGACAACCGGTTAGCTTTTGAACCTCTTTGACAGTGCTGGGTAACTTCATGTCAATGACCGCCTGTATCTTCTAAAGGTTGGCCTTTATCCCCCTTTAATAAATTAGAAATCCGAGAAACTTCCACACTCAACACCAAAGACACACTTCTTAGGATCAAGCATGACCTTGTGCCGCCTGAGTGTGGTGAAGGTTTCTTGGAATTCACCAAGATGATCCGTCTGTAGCTTGGATTTGACTATCATATCATCAATGTAAGTGTCAACATTACTCCCAATCTGACTAATGAAGACTGTATTAATCATTCGTTGGAAAGTAGAAAGCGCATTCTTCAAGCCAAACGGTATCGCAGTATAGCAGAATAACCCCTGATCAGTGACAAAAGACGTCTTTTCTTAATCTTTTTTCCACAGGGGAATCTGATGGAAGCCTGAATAGGTGTCCATGAAACACATCAAGGCATGCCCGGTTGTAGAGTCGACCAGGCTGTCGATCTTTGGAAGCGGGTAACTGTCCTTTGGACATGTCTATTCAAGTCAATGTAATCAACACACATGCGCATGGTACCAATTGGCTTCTTCACAAGCACAACATTCGTAACCCAATCAGGGAAGTTACATGGCCGAATGAACCCAGTGTCTAACAAGTTTTTAATCTTGGCAGCTGTCGCCTGACTTCTTTCCTCGCCGTGATTTCTTTTCTTCTGCCTAATAGGCTTATTTTTTGGATCCACGGTGAGTTTGTGGACAGCAAGATCCGGACTGATGCTTGGCATCTTTTCCACTTTAAAGGAAAAAATGTCTTCGAATTCTTTCAGAGCTTGTGCAAATCTGCACCCAGCCTTGTAAAAGCAGCCGTCCCCACCTAAATAGTACACTCTAGATGGCTGTCGCCCAGAGCAATATCAATATGCTCACCAGTCGGCTGGGGACGAAGTTCATCTGACCGTTCCCTATCTGTGATTGCTATTGCCTCTCTTTTTTCACCGCCACCAGCTAATCAACTTTCCTTTTCTTTTCGGCTACTGGTGGGGTTGGTTCGGGATCCTTCACATCGTCAAGGTCTATTGGCTCCTCACCCTAGCCGGCAGCGGCCACTGTGGACTTGACGTCAGAAAGATAACACATCCTGACCGTCTTTTGATCCCCATTCAGGGAGCCAAAAGAACCATCATCCCTTTCAAACTTCAGTAGCATGAGGGATGGGATAATGATGGCCTTGAACTCGTTCAGAGTTGGACGACCCAAAATAAGGTTGTAAGCGGTCAGCTCCTCAACGACCAAGAACCGGACGACCATATGGCGTCCTTTTCCCTTCTCTCCTAGCTGGATGGGTAGATCAATATATCTGACCGAGTGGGTGCACAACTCCCCCTCAAAGCCAACTATAGGATGAGTGACCTTGTGCATGCTGCCGGGCTTGTACTTCAGCTTGGACAAGTACTTGTAGCTGATGATGTCAAACGAGCTACCAATATCTATCAAGATCCGGCCAACCAACTGGTTGGAAACCTTGCATTCGATAACGACTAGGTCATCATGCGGCCGGCAAATTGTGCCCCAGTTCTTTTCAGTGATGATGACCAAAAATGTGCTGGTAGGCATCGTCAGCAAAATTGACGTCCATCTTCCTCAGATGGTCCTTAGTGCCCCGAATGGTAGGGCCCCCTCCAGCAAAGCCGCCTGTATTGTGTAGACTGGTTCTTTGTCAGTATCTGAACTACAAGTAGGATGGGCAGTCTTTTTGAATGACTGCCATGGGTTTGTCTTCAGAGTAACCTTGGACTTGAGGATGTAAGACTTTAAAACCCCATGATCAGCCAGACGGTTTAACAGCCGCTTGAGGCTATAACAGTCGTTGGTGTCGTGGCCAATATCCTTATGGAAGTGGAAGTACTTATTTTTGTTTAGATTTTTGGCAGAACCTTTCATAGCAGCAGGCTTCTCAATGGTCACCCGATCTTTGATCTCTGTGAGGATGGAGTAGCAGTCTTTGTAAAAACTCGCACTTGGGCACGTACGGTTTAAACTCTTTCTTCTTCTTCTGGGACGGCTGATCAGAATCATCAACCGCCCAGATTTCTTTTCTCTTCATGCTATCTTCAGCCTTTTGAGCCGCCTGAGCAGGCCGACTCACTTTTTGTTTGTTAGACTTATTAGAGTCCGACTGATTGCTAGGCGAACAGAGATCGATTGCTTGTATATAGGGTTCTGCCTCCATTAGTGCCTCTTGGACTCTTGGAGAGTGAAAACTCTCTTTCTGACAAGGTCGAACTTAAAAATTGACATGTCTTGAGACCCTTAAAGAAGTCTGTGTATGTAATCCCCCGTATTTTTAAATATTTTATAAATGAAAATTTATTTTATTTATAATATTTATTTGTTTTATTTCATAATTTAATTTCAAAAGTTTCAAATTATTAATCTGGGTCGAAAATTATTTGAACAAATTATTTTATGCACCTTTATTCTACAATTTATGTCCAATCACACAAGCCTAACCCATTTGTTTACTTAATCGACCCATTATTTTTATGAGGCCCAATCTTTCTTTTTACCTTACAATAATTCTCTCCTATAAATACCCCATGAATCTCCAAAAATTTCCCACACAAAAAGGTTAGTCTTATTTTCATCCTCCTTTGTTTCATTATTTTGCTTAATGTTAATTTAATTGTTTTGGGTTTTGATTTTAGTATAAAGATTATATTTTTAGTATCAAATTATATTTTAATGGTATAAAGATTATAAATTTCAGATTATATTTATGTTATAAATTTCATATTTTATGAATTATAAACCTAGGGTTTCAATTTATTGAAAATCATGATTTTAGGGTTTTTATGAACAATTGATTTAGGGCTTTTATAGTAATGATGTTTTGAAATTTTAGTGATTATAACTACTGATTAGTTTAACTTAATTCCAGATTATTTTGAACACATAGATTCGTGTTTTAATTTTTAGATTTCCGTTCGTTAATATTAATCCCGTTTTAATCCCGATCAGATTCTGAACTCATCTGATTTTGATGAAAAAGTAGTGTTTTCCATGTGGAAACAACGTTTTAAGAAAGACTCACTACCATTGGTAGTGAGCACCACCCTCTCGTGGCCAAATTCAGCCTCTAAATATGATTTTCGGGCAGTTTTTAATTTTAACGAAGTTTTTTTTATACTTAAAATATTATCCTTGAGTTTGATTAATAAAATTAATTATGTTTAAAGTTAATTAAGCATGAATATATGTTTTTATTGAAGTTTTAAGTGTTGAAAATAGTTTCTAAGTACTACTTTTGATGTTTTATAAAGAGGGTTTAATCACCCATTAAAAAGGGAGATTTTTAGGGGTTTTTATATAATTTTTAGATTTTTATTAGACTTTGAACTTGCTGTAATTTCATGTATAAGAGTGTATTTTAAGGTTTTTATGAAGAAAAATTTAAAGAACTATATATAAGCCTTTAATTTTAACTAAAGGGAAGGTTTTAAAGTGTTGTTTGATTTGGATTTTGAAGGTTTTAAAGTAAGCTAGTATTGCTGTAAATTTGATTGATTGGGTATTGATTGAGATGTTATTATTTGGCTTAGGAGAGGAGTTTGTTGAAGGTGATTTCTAGTTAGTAAAGTGGCATACCAATTCGTTTGCTCAAGGTACGTACAAGTTACGAAACCTTTCTTTTAGGTGCATGTTTAAGGACGACGGATCGAGAACTTAGTATCATGTGTAGGGATGACTGAGTTAAATTGTTTGGTTATACATTGTGAATTTCGTATGACGTGCACTATTTTATATTGCAAGTATTATTTGTGCTCTAATTATGCAATGTGCGCTTAGAGGCAAAGGTAAATGATTGGTGTAATGATTAATTTATTACTCATTCATGATTATGCAAGCAGGATGAGTAAAGGAAGAATTTAAGTCTTCTAAGACGAGGTTGAGGTTTTGGGGTGCCTTATGCACTCAAGGTGTTTATACACTGAGGTAGTAAAGGAATAATTAATAAATGTTGCTTGCCACTAATAAATCAAGAATTGAAATTGAAAAGTTGTTTTACTTGATTGAATTGATATTGGATTGATTGTATTGTTATGCATATGAGTCATCACCAAGTCTAAACCTGTAAATCACGTAAAGTGCAAGATGGATGAGCAATAAAACTCTGGATTGGTGCACTTCTGGAGTAATGACAATCAGGGGTTGGGGTACATGGGGTATTAGCCGTGTACTTTTCTCGAGGCCGTCTGATCTACGAGTCTCTTATTTCAAATATTTTTCAAAACTAGGAGTTAGGTGAGATCTCATACTAACTACGGTCACGGAGTCGCGCCCGTGGTCGTTGGATGTTTATTGATGTTTCCGAAAGGAGGCATGGGGTTTTCTTTTATTGATGTTCCAAATGGAGCATGGGTTGGACAACCTTGTCTATTGCGTAATCCAATGAATAAAAATAATGATTTACCTATTATTAATTAATGGAGTCTTAGTAATATAAATAGTTGAGTCGTGTGTTGAGTCTATAATTTAATGATGCATGATGATTGATTATTAGTAGCATGTTATGGATTTCTTATTTTATTTTGCAGCTTGTATGTACTCAGCTTTGCTGATTGCGTGCTTTGTGTGTCTTTCTTTGGTCATGGCCTTCGCCTTTCAATGACCCTGTGACGATCCAATTTTTACACTTGTAATATTGGGGAGCAGAATTACCACAGGTTCTTACACATGCAGCATTCATCAGGGTTGTGGGATCTTGAGTAGAGAGTTGGTTGTTTGCATTTTATTTCTTTTGCAAGTTTGAATTTATTTTAATTCGATTTTATTCGACACTATTTCTTTTGGGTTTGAATTTATTTGAACACTGAATTTAATCACTTACTACTTTTATTGGGTTTTGAATAAGGGCCTTAATGGTTCCAAGTTGTATGACTTAATTTGGTTTCATTCGTTGGTTTTGAAACTTATTTATAACTGATTTAGTTTTTCCGCTGCTATTTTCTGATAAAGCCTTAACGTTTGAACACGTGGCTGTAGCACGCCAGTAATTCTCTTGAATATTGTTCAGGGTCCTCACAAGTTTAAAGAGAGAATTATTGGGGTGTTACAGTGTAAGCACCTTGTCAAATAGTCCTTGAATTTGGATTCTCACCAGATTGAACCGCTTGACATATGAGCGAAGCCCTTCTCTCTCTCCATACTTTATTGTGCTCAAGTCGAGACTTATTTTCTTGGCAGGGATGTTCATTGAGAAGTTGTAAGCAAACAAGAAGGCAAGCCTCTTGAAGCTGTCAATACATCCGGCCGGCAAGTTGCCAAACCATTGTTGGGTGATGCCCTTCAATGTAGCCAGGAAGAACCTTCACCAGCTAGCGTCATCCAACCCTTGTAGGTACATGAGGTTGGTGTAGGCCATTAAGTGGTCTTTTGGGTTAGTGGTACCGTCATAGGTACCCACCATAATATTCTTAACCTTGGCACGCGGTGCCGCCTTGGTTATCTTCTTAGTGAACGCAGAGGGTTGTTCACCAAGTTTAAGTAGATGGAGCTGCTAGTCCAAAGGTTGGACGTTGACTCCAAAGAGGGTCGGCTGCATATAAGGTTGGGCATATGGCCTATGTGGCATCTAAGTCACATACGGGGCTAAGCTAATTATTTGAGGGCCTGTATGGACGGACTGGCCGCCTATTTGGCTCTCATGTACTGACTGCGAATACCTTGCCAAGGTATTCTTGAAGCTGTCTGGGAAGCTCGACGTGGAAGCCGAGTCAGACAACTGCTGGTTTCTCTTTTGCTCAATGATATGTCGGGCATCAGAGAATGATTTTTTGCTGCCATCCGGCTAGATTTGCTTGATGACTGTCATCGTGCCCATCTGGGGTAGACGAACCTTAGACCAGTCAATCAAGGTCCGAGCCTTCTCGTTAGAGTGGGGTATGGAGTAGGCTGTCGGTCCCTGACTGACTTTTTTCCACTCAGCGTGAGGAGATTTTCTGCCTGACTGACCCTTGTTAGAGCCAACAATCCTCTTTTTTATCAGGTCTTTGATCTCCCCTTTGAAACTAGTCATGAATTTTATGAGTTTGTCTCTAGTGACGAGAGCCTTTCCTCTTGCCGCTTGGGTATCCCCAATTGGCTATCCGGATGATTTACTCATGATTTTCGCCCTGTTCTAGTCTATCCTTAGGACGGATGCGTTTACTAATGAGTAACCCATCAGGGGCCACATGCGTTTCGTTTTCAACGTCGTTTTCTGTATCATGGTCTGAATAGACCTCTCCATCGGCCGTAGGCCGGTTAGGTTCAGGAGGCGGTATAGACTCTAAAACCATCTTAGAGGTATTCTCCCCACAGACGGCGCCAAATGTTTCGGGATTTTTCTGGTCCCTCGGGAGAGTCACGTAACCAAGACTGGAATCCTGCTGTCTGTACCTGCAAAACAACGGAGACTCCGGGTGGTTGGAGTTCCGCCTCCGACGATCAAGTTAGGACATGTTCGAAGAATGTAAAAAGGTGCGGAAAAGGTAAAAGTAAGATCTTCTCGGATTCCGAGATCATGCGTTTTCAATGATGTGAGAAATTTAGGTGTTGTAATGAATGAGCGTGCCCCTGAAAAAGGGAGAATCTCCCTATTGATAAGGTCCTTGAGATTTGTGCCCTTACCTAAGTTACAAAAACCTAGGACTAATGGGCTGTGCCATTTTGCGGCTTTCTCGGGATTTGGGCTAGGAAGATCGCCTTTTTCCAAATGACTAAGAGGGACACGTGTCAATTGGGGATAGGTCCACTTTGAACATCTTTTAGGGTGACACGTGTCACCTTCTGATAGGGCCATGTGGCCTGGGTAATTTTACCCAAAACAGTTCTCATTTGTGTTTAGATTTTGTATTTGGTGACTTTTATCCTTTCTTGAAACTAATTGAAACCATTATTTCTATACCTTTCATATTCGACTAATTGTAACTGATGACTTTTCTTTTCTTTTCTTAATCTTTTTTGTATTAACCGAGACATTTAAAGATAAAATAGTTTTACATTGTTTGATTTAAATGTGGGAATGTATATATTGAACAATTCTCATTCATCCAATCTTCAAATAATTAACTATTGTGCATTGAAATTGTTCCGAATTCAAATTTTAAACATAATTAAGAAATATTGTACCAACATAAATTTATTATGAATGATAAAAGGCTAATAACTATTTAAGTTTGCATCACTATATCCACAATCATCAAATAAAAAACTGGGACATCACCCGAGTCACAAACTAGTTGTTTATGAAAACTAGTATGTTATTTGTGTGATATAAAGCATCTTCTTGTCAATTATTGTTGAGTTTTAATCGGACAAAAGTTTCAGCCATGGTAATGGATTATTATTACCCCTAGCAATCCCTCCGTACCTTTCTCTTTCGTGTAAGATAATAAAAAAAAGAGATTGCTGTATGTAGTTTGCATGGGGTAATAAGGAGTAAGGTAAGAAAATGTTTAAAAAAAACGAAGGGAATCGTTGACATGAATGATTTAAAATAGGGTGTGTTTGTTATGAACATAGGAAATGGAATGGAATGGTATCAAATAAGAGCAGGGAAAGGTAACAATAAGCGTGATTGTTATGAGTTGTTTGGTTTGATTATGAATTTGATTCATAACCTAACAAACTTTCTATTGCTGTCAATAATATTTTTAGCAAATATTAAATTCACAATCTTCAACATTTAAGATGGAAAAAAAAAGAATGATTTTTGACTTTTGGACTTCCTCAGCAATGAGAAAGAGGAGAGTGAGTAGTGAGCATTTTTTGACTCATCGCAACCTTTTGGGTTAGAGGAGAGTAGGAATAACTGCTACCGCAGGGGAGGGAGCGGTTTAATTTGGCCGAATTGCATTACCGTGAGCAAACGGATTCAGATATATGTGCTATCAAACCAATCAGTCAATAACGGATTTGGTTATTTGTATCCATTTCCCTGCCTTACTAATAAGAGGGCGTAGGACGTCCATGCCTTCCGTACCAGTGTACAACCACAAGAATGGTCGTTCAGTTTCTACGAACCAAACATGCACTTAATGTAGTTCTTATTATATGACATGAATGATTTAAAATTTGTGGCGTATGAATAGCAGGAAAGCACAGATGCAAAAGTACTATATTGTATAAATTAAAAAGTCTGCAGAGTAACAGAAATATATTTTGTATATGTATCCTAATACCACCCCTAAAATTGGATACATATTTAAGAGTTACAGGTAAGTAGTTTTTAATATTCAGAAGTCAATACATTGGTGTCCTATGGAAGAGTGGACAATTAAATAAAAAATATATATATGAATAAAATGTAAGACTGAAATTATCAACTTTGCTACCTTGCCTTGCTAGAACTGCAGAGTAAGGAGAGCAGTGTAAACTGTAAGTTCTGTAACCTCATCAATTAAGACTGCAAAAAGATGGTTCAACCTGGTTGCACCCCAAAACGCTATGATATTTGAAGCAAGTATCACAAATCGAGTGGCCCAAATGGATCCTCAGATGAAAGTTGGTCTCCTAGAAGGGAATTGATGTGTGATGTAGAGGGCTGATATGTCTCAGGATGCTGCCAAAATGAATCGGACATCACGTAGAAGATATAAAAGGCTATTGCAGAAATCAAAAGCATAGCAAGCAGGAGTCCATAGATCTGCCAATCTGCAAAAAGAGACATGAATGTTAGCAACGTCGCCTTAGCGCTATTTATGAAAGACTTGGGAATGCATTATAGAAAGAAAGGTCGACCTTTCCATTCTACAGGAACAGTTAGCTGTGTCACCTTAGCGCCCCATTCTTTAGTAGTTGTAAGTACAACCCTGGAAATAAAATGTCAGATAAACATGTCAACAAGCAACACAAATGCAAGGCAGCCAAGTTGAAGATCAAAACAATTATTACTCCCCTGAACAGAATCAGGTCATTTGAACAAGGTGAACTTCGAGGCTTGTATTTACAGCTATAAATGAGAATGACATATTCTAGTAGCATCAAAAGTACATAGCAGTAAAAACTTTTTCTGTTAAACTAGGCCTTTAAATGTATTTACAACTATAGATGTGAAGTCCTTGCCTCCTAAGAACCTAACAGAGATCCAGCAATGCAAATAATCATATAGCTTTTCCTCAGAATTTCTTCTCGGTGTTTCTGAATTTTTATTAAAAAATCATTTTTAGGTCTCTTGTCAAGCAAGAATTGCATGAGATCGAGATTTAAAGAAAGCTAGTCTATACAGAAGCTCTCTTCTAGGAGCTCTATAAGGCCAAAAGGGCTTACTTCCCCGAATCCATGGTTTTATATCAATCTTCAACACCTTTGGCAATTCACAATCTAAGCATCATATCTTGTCACTTCCCTGCACACATCCAATACAAATCTACCCTCTTAACATCCTAGAAGGTTGATTATGGAAGTGCCTACTAGAAAGAGTCTGCATGGAAAGTGCAAGATGTATGTTTAAAGACACTCCAATAATAAGAGGACGCAGAACTCACAAAAAATTCGAAGGGTCGCAAAGGCCAAGACACTAGACAGGTCAACACCTCATGTTGTAATCTTTCAAAATGTTTTAACTATCTTTAGTGGGTAACAGACTAACAGTACAAGTTTGTGAGGGTAACAAAAGGTGCTGGCATATTGAGTAAGCAAAGAATAAAGAAAAAGGCTTTGAACATGTCATAACAATGCCTACTTTTCTGTGAAGAATAAAAAAGGACAAGTTTGAAATTCAAAGTGACATTTCTTTGGCTTTATTCGAATCAATCCCTGCACCCATCCACAGCAATTTACCATATATTTACCAAATACACTCTAAACCAAATTCCTTTTATTTGATGCCTACATGACCCTTTCTATACTTCATCTGGGTACGGAACTATAATGCAGCTACTAAGATGATACACTCGAAGATTTACAAGAAAAAGGACAAAGTAAATCATAATTTGCAAAAAGTTCATAAACATACTATCACGCATCAGCAACTACAACAGCAGAGTCATATATAAACATTGAACTTTAAGTTACCTTTCACTAGGACAAAACTCCAGTGCTGCAATGGATGTACCCGGGTGCAACCTCTTACTCCAGTGACTGATCCTCATTGTTTTTACTTCAACTACACATGCATCACCATCTTTACTTCCCCTGTCAAAAAAGAAAAAATAGTGTTTGAAGGAAAATCATCAGTTAAACCCCAACAAGCATGTCAACAAATCAATAGAACACAATACTTTATACTGCTACGGGAATTACTCTTTTGCTCAGCATTATTTGCTTTGATTCAGCTCTCTAAATTTTAATGAGGGAGAAGAAGGGCTATATTAATGTTCAGTGCGACACTAATTATGTATTGAAATGAGGCAAAGAGCCTCCAAATTGTAAGGATAAGCTTTTGACATATTGTAGTTTTCTAATCAATATTTACCAGGAACAGAACTGATTTGAAGCATGCTTCCTTTAATACAAGTAAACAAAATCTAAAAGCATACATGAATGATCTCTCCCTCCTAAATAGTATCATATTGAAAGAAGTACTTGTACATAGTTACATACATAAAATAGGAAGCTAGATGGAACTAGGCTATAACAAACAGAGACAGTAAGAGCAACAACACTACAATATCAATTTTGAGAATAGTTAGAACTAGTAAGAGTAAAATCCATCAGATGGTAATTGAACCAATACATGAAAAAACAGAAAATGCACAGCAATTTGATGTGATTAGAGCTCAGATGCATGTGAGAAAATTCTTTAGAGTTTAGGTCCTTACAAGGCAAGATATTTTCCATCTTGGCTGATGGTTAACACAGAAGCAGGCTTTGCAAGCAGTACCTTGTAACCAATTCTATTCCAAGTACTCATGTCCCAAACAACAGTCATCGGCTTAGCCTTAGCCTTAGCTGTATTTAGAAGAATTTTATTTTAGTTTACAACTACAGATAATTTAAGAAAATTTTCCCAAAAAAGTAAATAACTCAGCATCACCTAGAAGCTTATTTACCTCTTTGAACAGTGCAAAACAGAAAAGGTTTAGTTCCATCCTTTGAGAAGCAACATAATTCAATCTTTTCATTCTGCACAAGGATCTTACATATCATCAGCCCAAGTTATCAAAAGTCAGCACATATTTTTTAATTAAGACTAAATCGAGTAGTTTACTGAATCTCGTTTCAAGGTTGCCACAGTTACTCCATCGTTTGCATTCCAAACTCTTGCTGAACCATCAGTAGAAGTTGAGGCTAAGAACTCAGAGTCTAGGCTGAAAGACAACAACAACAACAGCAGTACATTGTTTAATTGATTGTTCCAAATAAACATATAAGAGGGGCTTCAATGATAAAACCACACCAGATTGTAATGTAAAAAAATCGATGTATAAGCCAAATCATAGCAACCAAATATTACTCACATTACAAAACCTACGTATCATCAAGCCAACTTTTACTGTTTTCCAATAGCATTACAAACAGAATCCAATACATACCAGAAGTTGGCAGTCAGTTAGTAATGCTAAGAGCCTAACAAGAGACAACTGTAAAGTTATCCTGGTTAAGGACGAAAACATGGAAGAGACATAACAAGGTGTCTAATTATGATTTACTGAAGGCCCTTGCTTTATTAGAATAAGAATCTGCTTCACTGGGGTCATATCCACAACTGAAAGCTAGCTATCTTCGGAAAGAAAAACCCGGTCTCTCATAAATGTATAGCAATAGCATAATATTTGATGTGGCCATGTATATAAAAGTTACAATATATAACTTACATCATGAATATCTACCCATTAAAACAATTAAAAGATCTTTATGAATTTTTAAACTACCCCAGTCAATTTGACATGTTTGCAATGCTTGACATACATTTTAATGATTAGGAAAAGGAGGACAAAGGAAAAAGAGGAAGTATTGAAAAATCTGAAAGAGGAAATATCAGGTGACAACATTATTCTTCACTCATAGGAGTATCAAAAAATAAAAATAAAATAATATAAAAAAAAATTGTCATCAAATAACTGTAACCACCAACCACTTGGCGGCAAATAAATCGGGTTCCTTTTCCAACAACAATCTATCTACAAATCTACTCTAAGTGCACAACTAAGTACTAATTACTTGAATGGAATTCAAAACCAAATAAGGATATTAAACATATGGAATTTATTGTCACCTGAAATCCATATCCCGAAAGGACTTTTGAGCATTTGGTTCATCAAGAATTATTCGCAAGCTAGGCCACTCTAAGATTCTTAGATGCCCATCCTGAATGAGAGAAGAGTAAATTAGGTAATGTGGGATTAAAGTAAAGGAAAAAGAACAGCATATGTATTATTTTGCTTGGAAAAAGAGAGTGAAGAAAAGCAAGCATCAATAAAACTAGATCACACAAACTTGCCCCTTTTCATTCAATTCTTCAAATCAGATTCCATAGAGTCATAAACATCTTACCTCTCCACCACAACCAAGTTTGCATCCATCAACGCTAAACTGTATACAAGTTTGCAGTCCAACACCTTGTAGAGATGGTGCCTCTTTAGGCAACAGTTTCACAGAAGTTTCTTGAGTACACAATTCAAATAATCTGCAGTTTGTACACAAAAAGTTAAATGCTTCTTAAAAATTAAGTGAAAAAAGAGCTGAACTGCATTTTTAAAGTGCTCATAGAAGGAAGCTGTTTCATGTGCATGGTAAACGGAGTCCAAAGTGAATTTGATTGAGAACCTGGCTCATATTACCCAAAATTCCTTGCTCTCCATAATACTCCATATCAGAGTTTAGCTTCGACTGACAATGGGGAGTAAGGTCTTTAGTGGAAGGTTAAAGGGCCAATGACAAAGTTCTTGAAAACAAAACATCAAATCTTCTCATTAAGAAGCATGGTTAAACTAGTAAGTTTGGGATGCAAATGTACTATGGGTATTGTTTTGACGGGGTAATTACAAATCATAGTATGCTCTTTTGGACATGGTAATAAATTCTATGGTTAAAAAAAATTACAGAGAATAATATTGAGTATTAGTTAAAATCTACTTCATTGTATGCAAACATTTGGGGAGGGGGTGGACTAAAGCCCTAAGCTTTTGCCATTCTTTTTTTTTTTAAATGATACTTCAGATGTCAGAGTAGGATATTTTGTTTCATGAACTAACTGGTATGTCATTCTTCTTTTCAAAAAACTTACTTTCGATATGAATCAATGGAGGCTTGAGAATCATCTGATTTGTAAATGATTTGAATTATAGAGTACCACATCAAAAGGTTTCCTTCGCATCCATTTTAAATAGCTCCATCTACTAACCAGATAACTCCATTTTTTTTAGTCCTTAGTATTATTTTTGAGACCTTGATTGGCTGATTGTCTAGCATAAATCAAACTAAGTTCTAAACCTTTCAAATTATCCTCAAAAGTTTATACCTTGACATCTTGAAATACAACATCAGCGTTGTCTTTAAAGAGGCTCCAAATTGGAGCAACGCAGGCAGAATGTAAAATTTAGGGGGTCTAGACTAAGTCGGAGCAAGAGTAAGTCTGAGCAAGACTAAGTACATAAAATGTAGTTTTAGCACTAGGAGGAAGTCAAGCGGGGATATAGTAACTTGGATGGTAGGAGGTGCCCATGAATGAGTAGTTTAAAATACCTTAGGTCAATTATGTAGAAGAATGGAGACCAAGTTGTAACCCACAGGATTAAGTCCGGTTAGCTCAAATGGAGAGTGGTAACTAGGTATTGTGTGACTGTAGCATACATTTGAAGTTAAACAGAAATTTTTATCGGACGGCTATTAGACCAGAGTTGTTATGGGTCAGGATGTTGGGCTGTCACAAACAATCATATTAGGAAGATAGAGTAGCAAAGATGTGTATGTTAAGATGATGGATGTGTGGGAACACCTTAAAGGATAAAATTAGAAATGAAGATATTAGGAGGAAAGTTGGAGTTGTGAACATTGAGGATAAAATAGGGGAGAACCGAATGTGTTGGTTTGGGCATGTAAGACACATCAATAAGGAAAGTAGAGGGCTAGGATCAAGGGGATTTTAGAAGAAGGCGGTGAAGACCAAACATGACATGGATGGAAGAAGTTGAGAAGGACATGAACAAGTTGGGTTTGAAGGAGCATGTAAGAAAGGTATGGAAGGAAAGGATCATGGTTGACAACTTCAGGAGACAAAATGTTGGTTCGTATAGCCGACCCCATCTTGGGGATTAAGGCATCAATTGTTGTTGTTGTTGTCGTCTTCATTGAAGAGGATCACATTGGAGAGACTCAAGAGAGATAGGAAAAGGATTAAAGGAGACAAGCAATAAGCATAAACTTCAAAATAACCAAAATTTGGGTTCTCAATGCAGTCGTCTGTCATGAAGTCTCTATTACCAAAAGTTCAAAATAGCAGTGCTTAAGTTCGGTATTATTCATGGAATGCCACTAGTTGAACAAAAAATCGTAGGAAGTTCATTCACTGAGAATCTCATAAAATCCCAAGGATAAATTAAGTTACTTTTCGCACATAACAAACTTACTATGGCATGGCCTCTACAATTGAATATCTGAGTCTAAAAGCATATCATGGAAGATGAAAGGAAACATAACAAATGTAATGATCTACTCGGAAATTTGGATAGAAAGAAAATGTACAAAATCTGATGTGCAAGATGTTTCTTTAACAAAAATTAAAGGAGGAAAACAAGAAAAAAAGTTTAAAGGGTAGTTAGACATAACAAAATGGCAACGCCAGGATTTTATTCAATGAAAATCATATCAGGGAAAGAATTTTGTGGAGAAAAATCAGGCCCATTTACTCATTGCAAAAAGCAGACTAATGCTTTGAGCAAGCTGACTTTTGTTGATGAAGTTCAAACCATTATGCCCATTTACATGTATTTGCTATCACTTTTGAGTAAGCCTGATTTGTAGGGCAAGACCAAGGATCAAAATAATATAAGAAGATAATATCAAGCATGGGTAAAGGCCTTACGCCACTCCTGCTCTATATGTATAGAAAATAGGATCAGTAAACTAATAACTTGAGCACATCAACTCCATAAGTCTCGCTAAATCTTTAAATAAAAAGAATTTACATTCTCAGGGCTAATTGGAGATTTTCCAAAGCTTCATCTTGCCAGATTTTTTTATAGATTCAATGGCACTTTTTATTACTAAATCCACAAGACTTTCAAACAACATCACTAATCTTGAGTATGACTATGCTTTCCACAGGTCTTAATAGTACTAACGACCTATCCTAATCAAACACAATAATTATGCAACCAAACCTCCGAACATAATTTACTTACTACTGCAAATTGTTGAATAAGGGATCTTCTCTCAATCATCTTCTAATTTTAATTGTCTTCCCTTCTTCCATCTTCTTTTTGTTTGAGTCCAATATCTCTCCCCTCCATCTTACATACCAGCTAAATTAGCAAACTGCCTTTGATATCTTTACATATATATAGACTATACGAGTATACGCCCACTTCCCTACCCGAATAACCCCCCTACTAACCCCCAAAAAGAAGGCCCACTTCCCTACAACAGCTAACACACTAAAGTGAATGACTCACACATTCATGGTCAACCAAGATTAATCTACTTCCGCCTCAACAATATTCAAACAAATATAGCATATCATATACTTAGAACAATATTCAAACAAATATAGCATATCATATATATATGGACTATACTAATGAGTAATGAACAAAAGTAGTTCAAGTACAATTTCTACGAGTTCGCAACGAAGACAGATTCAAACCCTGTTCTATGTATTACCCATTAACCTTCCATAAGCCCAAAATGCATCAAACCATCAAATCATAGCTAAAACTGAAATTAAAAGTGATGACAAAAAAGAAAAAGATTATAGACAATACTTGCAATCACCAGAAGAAGTAGCACAAATGATTTGATCCCCATTTGGGTGCACCGCAATGCTAATTGGCTCGCCATCTTCAATTTCATATTCAGCCTGAAAAACATAACAACCCAAAATTCAATTTCAGAATAATTATGATCAACCCCATCAAAATTTAAAATCAAAATAAAATATCGAATGATACCAATGGAGAAGAAGAGAGAGAAAGGGTCTTAGAATCAAAGGAGAAAATCTCAAGCTTTGATTTTGCAGAAGATGATTTATAAGATTTTCCCAAAACCACCAAATTAGCTTTTTCTGGGCGCTTAATCCACTTCCCACAATTAACAATTCCAACGTTTTGCAACTCCATTGATCAACACCTTCCGTAAATTAATCAAAGACAACACCCCACTTCACAAAAACTCTGTCAAAAAAAGTGGGATTTGCGAGAGTTTTTGTATTAGAGGAGGAAGGAGGGAAAGTGGGGCCTAGTACGGACGTGAGTATTGCGATATTTTAAGCTTCAACGACTACAGCTAATGAAGATGATAATGGCAAGTGGGTATATTAAGAGAGAGTCAAATGTCAACGGATAGATGGATAATTTATAGATTAAGGGATGCATTGCATGGCTGGGTTTAACAATGTGCTTCGGATATTCGGGATTATTGATTCCCTTCAAAGATTTTTAATTTTTATCTTTTCCTTGAATAATTGATGGATTGTTATGGAAAGATTGACTTGTTAGTTGTTCTACTAGTTATACAAATTTTGATTAATTGTTAAGTAACGGAATAAGTTTAGCTAATTAACATAGAGCAAGACCTAGTTTCTCACAAGGAGAAACGAATTTGTTTATCCCAGTGGCAATATGGTAATAAATTGTAAAATAAAAAAAAATAAAAAAAAAATTAAAAAAAAAACCTTCAACGTTAACTCCGTGGAAAACGCTTCAATTGAGAATGAAAAGCTTCATCTTCTTCATCTTCTTCCTCCTCCTTCCTAAGATCTCCATCCGCCATCATTGCCTTCTTCCTCCTCCTCCGCAACCATTTTCAACAACTTTGTCACCGAGTTAAATGAAAACCCTAAGAACAAATGGAGTATAGAATGGCATGGTTAGTCCCAAAGGGTAAGGGTGATGTCCTCTTCAATTAATTTCCCCATTGAAGCCCGGTCTTGAGCTCAATTGAAGCTTCTCGTAAGCTTCGTTAAGCATCCATCAAAATCGTTTTCTCAGTTTCATTGCAAACTTCTCAAAATGAACTTTTTTTTAGCAGGTGAAATTGCGAAGCTACCCCAGAAGAAACAAATTTGTTTCTCCTTGTGAGCAACTTGTTTTTTCTCATTAAAGTTTAAAGTTTAAAGAGGCTAGTTTGTGTGTGTCGGTTTATTCATTGTATAAGAGCGTTCCTTGGCCGTTGCCAAAATATCTTTGCTAAAATCAATAGCACAATTACATTAATTATTCCGTATATATTTTGTCAGCTTATCTTTGTGTTAAATATAGGTGGAATAGTTGAGAACTACTATTATAGCTGATGGTTAATAGACACAAATCATTTTAATTAAAAAAAAATATGGTTAGATTGTTATTCATGATCACTATAGTGCATGTTTAATGGGAATATGTAATTGAATATAATGTCTAATAAGATAATTTAGACAACTGATTTAGGTTTCTTTATAATCTTGTTGTTTAATCAAAGTGATCAAAATATTTAGAATTATGTGTTGCATTAATATTTAAACAATTTAGACTATTAATAGTTTGAAGCAAATTGAATCTTTGTCTCTATACCATTGAGATCACAGGAATTACTTTTCATAATAAGAATTGAGTAGAGGCCAATACGGGCGAATGTGACTCCATGACTCACTTCGTACCATCATCCCCGATCCTCCTTTCATGGTTCCAAACCATATGGAGTTAGTAATCTCATGGATTTTGAATGGGGTGTAACCTTCACGGGTCAATCGTTGTCCCTTTATTGTGGTAACCTTAAATGATCTGTGAACGGTTTACAAGTTCCTTAAAAATAAACTTGTTGGCGGCTCCCTAATTTCCTTGTCCCTAATCTTGGTCCCTAATCGTATATGTCAATTCCCACTTCCTATGAGAGTCAAACATATTCACAACATGCTTAGGTAGGTGCGCTTCGAATGACGCCTACAATTCCATTTACATGAAACAACTTCCATGTATAAAGCACCCTAAATGCAGTTTCATTTTTATTGTTGGCACATGTTCCACTATTTTCCTTGAATTTGTTTAGAAGAATTGTTTTAGGTAAAAATACCCTTGTTACATGGCCCAATCTGAGAGGGACATGTGTCATCCCAGGACAGGTCCAACATGGACCACTCACCGGTTGACACGTGGCATCCCCAGTCAGCAAAGAAAATGGTGGCCTTCAGGGCCCAATTCCTGAGAAAGCCATAAAACGGCGTTGTCCACCAAATCTAAGTTAGAGTGACCTAAGAGAAGGCACGTTTTCTAACAACCCTATTGTAGGGAATATTTCAAACACTCAACTTTGAGCCCCACTGTGATCATGCACTTAAGCATGGTGGCGTCCAAAGGGAAGGAAGGTAGAGCAAAAGAGTCGCCAACAAGTTTTAGGAACTTGTAAACTGTCCATGAGGTGAGGATTACACCCCATTCATGATTACAAGGATTGCTAACTCCATAGTGGTCCTGAACCATAACTGGATATTCGGGGATGATGGTACAAATCCAACCTAAAAGAGATTGAACCCTCCCTAAATAAGTCTTTACTCCTAATCCCAAAGCTGTTTTGAGGCCTACCACACATGCTTCTTATTCCGCAGCATTATTGGTAATGTCGAAATCTAGCTTGATTGAGATTGGGACATGCTCTTCCTTAGGCGATACTAATAAGACTCCCATGCCACATCCTTTCTTGTTTGAGGCTCCGTCGAAGTATAATGTCCAAGTATCATCCTCTGTAACCATAAAATCTTCGTCAGGAAAGTCATTCTCATGCATTGGGGTTGACTCCTCTACTGGGAAATCCGCTAAGAAATCTGAAACTACTAATCCTTTGATGAATTTTTGAGGCATGAATCTTACATCAAATTGAGCTAAGTTCACTATCCATATAGATATTCGTCCGTTGAGTGTGGATTTCTTAAAGAGATACTTAAGGGGATCCATTCGAGAAACCAAATAGACTGTATGAACGAGCATGTAGTGTCTTAGCTTAGTTATGGCCCACACGAGTGCCAGGCACAATTTTTCAAGTGGTGTGTAACATACTTCATACTCGATCATTTTCTTGCTTAAGTAGTATATGGCGTTTTCTTTGCCCTCTACTTCTTGCGCGAGCATTGCTCCCATTGTTTCTTTAGTTACTGTTAGATATAGGCAAAGAGGGATGCCTGGAAGCGCTGGTGCTAATATAGGAGGATTAGCAAGGTAGGTTATGATCTTATCATAGGAATTTTGGCATTCATCGTCCCATATTAGTAAGCTTTGATATGAATCTACTTACGTATTGCAACTGGCCAATAAATCCTCGAAGTTGTTTCTCAGTCTTTGGCGGTGGCATTGCCATGATCTACCTTTGGTTGGATCTATCTCTATTCCTCTAGAGCTAATGACATAGCCTAAGAGCTACCTTGAAGTGACTCCGAATGCACACTTGACTGGATTTAGCCTCATGTTGTATTTTCTCAACCTTTTGAAGAACTTTCTCAAGGCTATTTGATGTCCAGGGAGATCTTTTGATTTCACGATCATATCGTCAACATATGCTTCAACCTCTTTATGCATCATGTCATGTAATAAGCCAGTCGATGCTCTTTGTTAAGTGGCACTCGCATTTTTCAACCCGAATGGCATCACCGTGTAACAGTAAGTTCCCTTAGGTGTTATGAAGGTTGTCTTTTCCATATCCTTTTCGGCCATGAGGATTTGGTTGTAACCCGCGTACCCATTCATAAATGAGACAAAGCATGTGATTGACCATATTATCTACTAGAATATCGATGTGTGGTAAAGGGATGTCGTCCTTTGGACTTGCCTTATTTAGATTTTTGTAGTCGACACACATTCTTACTCTACCATCCTTCTTAGGAACTGGTACCACGTTAGCGACCCATTTTGGATACTTAGATACCTTTATAAAACTTGCAGTTATTTGTTTTTGAACTTCTTCTTTTATCTTCAGAGCTACGTCCGGCTTCATTCGACGTAACTTTTGTTTTTACAGGTTTCAATCCTGGAATTAATGGTATAGTGTGTTGAGAAATTTATCTATTTATTCCTGGCATATCTTCGTATGACCAAGAGAAAACATCAATAAATTCTTTTAGTAGATTTATTAAATTTGTTCTTTCTTCTTGATTAAAAGTTAAGCCAATTTTAACTTCTCTTTTAATAGTTGAGTCCGTTGAGATATTAACAGTTTATGTGTCTTTGATTAAAGGTGTTTTATTCTCAAGTGTTTCCATTTCTTTAATTATTTATTTGTCATTTTCATTTTTAGTAAAGCAATGTTCATCATCTTGGGTAAGGGAATGACACGAGGAGTAAGCAAAAGAAGACATATTATTGAATTCGGAAACTATTACATCAAAAAGGGAAACGTCTGTTGGTACTTGAATACTAACTATTTTAAGAGTAGGCGCTAAACTAAGTAAGGTAGAGGGAGGTGTAACTACAAGAGATTTAGAGGACTCGACGATAGAAGACCCAGACTCATCGAACATACACTAGTAGAAAAATGTAGAATGACACTGAAGGGTGTCATAAATGGCACCCATTTGATGAGTATTTAGGTCGTTTTTACCTTATTTTCATAGCTTTTCTTCTTAATAAATGCTTGGTTTCATGCTTTTCCTCTTTGTTTTACCTTTTCTCTCTTATTTTGTGGTTTTGTGCATTTTAATGGTTTTTCTAGTGTTTTCTCCTTTATTTGCTCTCTTTTCGTGGTTATAGGTATTGTACGAGGTTCGGTTCTTGATATGGATGGATTACTAAGGTGGAAGATGCTTTTGGAGAAAACTCATGGTAATAGGAAAGCTCAAGATGCAAGAAAGTGGGTTTTCCAAGTTCTAGCTCTTGCGCTCTCAAGCCGCGCTCTCATGAAGATGGGGTGTTGAACCCACTATCAAGTGTTTTTTGGGACTGCCACTCTTGGTGTCCATCATCATCATTCGGTGCGCTCATTCGAAGCCATTAGTGAACGCACGAACCCTCGAGAAGAACCGAAGAAACCCAGAGGAGCGCGGGTGCGCAGCATAGTGGCGCGGGCGCGCCCCTCTAGGTCCTTGTTTCGCTCATCTTCGTTTCGCGCCTCCTAAAAATACCTATTTGTAACCCGATTTTTGTAAGAGATTTTAGATTGAATTTAGATCATAATTTTAGCTTAGTTGAGAGCTTCTCTCTCTAGTTTTAGGGTTAGTTTAGGAGTAGATTTTAGAGAGAGAAAGTGAGGAATTTCAATGGTGATTGAGAGATTGAAGATTCAATGGTGACAATTGTGTTGAAATCTTCTCTATTATCAATGAGCATTTCTAACTCTATCTCATTTTATTTCTTTGTTTAATATTTAAATTTGTTTGGATTGATTTTGATGTTTGATGCTTGATTAGTGTAGTTGTTCTTCATGTATTGTTGATTCTTGATTTCTTTAGTTGTTTGTTGATTAGATGATGATGTTAGAGTAGTTGTTTGTCTAGGGATTAGGTGAAACTTGTATGATTGATTGTGCTTAATTTGGGGATTGTGTTGATTGATTGTTGAGATTAAAGTGATTAGTGGAAATTGTGCATGTGTGTAATTCGATTAGGCCTTGAGAATTATGCTAGATTGCATTGTGAGTCTACATTGATACGGACCATTGATTTGTAGCATACAATTATCGATTGAGTTTGATTAGTGACGTTCCTAGTTAGTGTCTCTCGTAGTTGACGCTAATTAGACCTCTAGGAGATAGCTTGTCGAGCTCTTTTGATTGCTCTTACCATTAGTCTTCGCGACCATTGATTTGCATATTGTTCCCGAGTTGCTACAATTGTCATGATTACTTTGATCCCCGTTCCTAGTGTTTTATTTGTTTGGTTCTTCGTTTTGTTAGTTGGTTAATGTTTACCTTTTATCCTTAGACTTTGATCTAGCTAAGGTGCATAATTGAGAGCGCTTGAACATTACCGTTCCTTTGGGTTCGACCCTTGACTTGCCTCTATACTAGTATTTAGGTTGGTTAAGTGTACATAAATTTAGTTTGACCGAGGGAGGATTAGTTTCAACGACCTAGTTTTTCCCCTCGTCAGGCACCGGTTCAAAACCCCCCTATGACACCGGTTTTGAACCGTTGAGCATTTGAGGGATGTCAAAAAGAGGGATTTTTGGCACTGGTTCAAAATTGGTGGCAAAAAAAGGGTTTTTGTCACTGGTTCAAGTTCAAAACCAGTGCCAAAAATGGGGCCAATTTTATTTTTATTTTTATTTTTATTTTTATTTTATTTATTTTATTTTATTTTATTTGCATTTTTTTCACTTAAATTGATATATAAACACTAACATATATATGAACTTACATATTTTCATTAAAAAAAGGCTGTAATATTGCAATTTTGGTCTAAAAAAATAAAATAAAATACAAGTTACACACAAAGACATCAATTAGCATACAATATTGGGACTTTTTTCCTTCAATATTTCCATATCAAGAGCTGACAGAATTAAACTATGTATTGAATTATAAGGCCATTTAGGTTCTTTTGTTTCAAGACTGCCCAACTTGAAAAGAAGGGGTGTGCTAAACAAGTAGGTTCAACTAGAAATAGGTCCCTTATGGAGGTTGAACAAGTTTCTGGTTGTGGGGTGCAACCATTTCTTTCCTCAGCTGAGTTAGAATGTCTTCCATAGTGTACTCTCTCTGCCAATTAACCAACATTCCAAACTTCTTGGGATCAACCTGCCACCCACAACATTACACATAAATGACTCCCCACAAACTACAGGGTATAGGACAAATGATGGAGAAAATAACGAAATTCTATGGAGTAACATAAATAATTCCATCTCAGATTAACAGAAAATACTTTGGTTGGATGTACATGTTTCTTATTTTTAAAAACAAAATAACTAAAGCTAAATAAGGTCATGATTCAATGGCCTAAATAGATTGGCTTCACAGTTTCACAAGGTGTCATAGTCTTGCACAGACTGCAAGTCCAATTATCTAAAAATAATGTTGAAGATTTCTACCTTGATCTCATGAATAACATAAGACAAGCAATATGATAAAAAGCTTGGCTTGAGCAATCTTTTTACCAAAAGGCCGAAATCAGGTACATAACGTAAATGATATAAAAGCAACATGGTGGGAAATTAAAGCTAAAGTGTAAGCAAGAAATCACAGCAATGTCCTATTAGGTAGTTATTAATATGCCACATATGTGGCAATGAATTTGCAAGGTCCATCGAAATATCTATGGTAATTCAACTCTATCCCTAATTATTTTTTTTTACAGTTTTGCTTCAAACATTTCCATTATTATTACATAGATGGTGTTGAGTGGTAATTAAAGTTTATAGGGAAGAAAAAAAGGGGGGGTTAACACATGGAGATTCCCAAGTGACAGACAATCAACTCAAAATTACAAGAGAGCAACCTAGCTGCAAGGGACCTCATGATGTAGAAATATTATTTATCATAGAAAATACATAATATTCACACGGAGATCCTTGACAAGCCGTAGAAAGGAAAAAAGAAATATGTATTTCCACATAATCAGGTAGAACAGTATAAACCATTATACATTACCATTCCACTCTCAGGATTCACACAAGTCATGTTGACCCTTGTGTGGAAGCAAACAGTTGGAGGTTTCTCTGGATAATCTTTAGCACAGAAAAGCTTCAATTGATAAATGCGGCCTTCATGTACACTCTGATACAAAAACCAACACAAATCTTCAAATAAATTACAACCACCAAAAAAAGGCAAATGATTCATGTACAACTGATAAATTACAACTCCTGTGTGAGTTGTGAAGGGCATGAACGACTTGATATCAAATTATTCAAATCACCAAGACCTGCGAACCTCAGACAACATGTTACTCCAGACATGGTTGTTGCCGATATCAACTGATTCAAATCATCAACCATAAAGTTCAAACAGCCCTAAACTAGAACTCAAAATAACTGCTAGATAAACTTCTTGCAATTAAACCAAAACCTCATATTAGAACTCAAATCAAAATTGCCAAACCAAATGATGAACTTCTTGCAACTAAACCAAAACATACAGATCTTAATTGATTTCAAATCACATAAACTATACAACTACTCAACAATACCCAATTTGAATAACATACCAACTTCAGATAATCTGCACAGCAAGACTAAGCAACAAAATTCTACCTTCAATCAATCTCTTGCAATTAATTAGCTCTACATGAAACAATAAAGTAGCCAAGGAATAATAATAAAATTAAAGAAAAACAACAAACAACAGCCTTGTGAGGCAGCAGCTGCAGCAACCAAAGAAAAAATTATTTATGAATATGTTATTAAAGCTAACACAACCAAAACTAATTAAAACTAGGAAGAAATTAAACTATTAAATGCAAAAAATCAGCAAAGTAAACATTAGGGAAGCTAATTAACTCGATATTTTATACCCAAACATATAATTATTCAGCCTAACACCTAATTCTAAAATCATATAATTCCAAAATCAACTAAATATGCAATTAATAAATCGAAAATAAACAATCAAACTCAGCTGCCATAAATCAGGCAAACCCTAAATTACAAAAGAAAAAAAAATAATGAAATTTTTTAAAAAAAAAAGATGGTAAAAATTAAGATCTGATCTATATGTAACTAAAACCCTAAATTATCAAAAAAAAATGTCGATCGATCTCAATGTAAGAAAAGAGGAGAGAGAAACAGGTAAACCGAGTAAGAGTGTCGGCTTCCGCCGCTTGGAAAAGCTCTGGCGCCGGTGAAGTAAGTTACGGCGAGGTACGAAGATGAAATTACAGATCCCCTCCTTTCGAGGCTAGCCTAAGCAACCGTTAATTCTCATTACGGCGGCAACCACTCCTCACTTTTGCGGCGAAGAGAGAGAGTGAAAGAAATAGAGATGAAGGATCGGCGTTTCAGGGGTAGGGTTGAGGGGTCAACGACTCAGCGGTGGAGGGGGGCGACTGTGAAGGCAAGAATAAGAGAGAGAGAGGGGTAGTGATAGAGAGAGATCTATGGGAAAGAGGAGGTAAGAAAGAGGAAGTGATTTGAGGAAGGAGAAGAGCGTAAAAAACGAAAAAAAAATTAAAATAACACAGAGGGCACAGGTTAACCGGTGTCTTTGTATTACCAATATCTTTTAGAGAATTAATTAAAAACAAAAGGGGAAGGGGCACCGGTTAACTGGTGCCATTTGTCTTTTTAGCACCGTATTTGATAAACCGGTGGGTTTTGCTCGGTGCGCATTTACCTTTTTCTACTAGTGATAGATCCTTGTCCTATAGTGATAGAGATCTTCCTTTTGCTTGGTGTTGTCAGTTTAAAGTCTTTCGCCATCCATGAAATAATTCTTCTGCTGGAGTAATAAGATTGGAGGGGTTGAAATTTTCACTCTATAGCACTGTTTGGATAAGCGCGGAGCTGTCATCGACGCGCTTGGGTTCATTCTTCTCGTACCCAAAGAGAAGACCCATGACATTAAAGTCAAAGCATGGAGGTGCTTGTTCCTGTGCACAAGAATGGGAATCTCATCTAGAAAATTACAATCTAAGAATATCTTGAAACCTGGTTGTCGTATTCCATCTTTAACAAATGGCTCTGGGAATTCGTAGCATAGATAGTCTTCTTCCTCTCTTATGAATTGTCCATTTAAAGTGAGAGGATAGCGATCCATTAGGATTGCTCTTTTTTGGGTGCGAGCCTTTCGTCGTGCATTAGACTTTTCTCGGACTCGCTTGAGATATTCTAGAGTTGGCTCAAAAACAAGTTCGAAAGTGTTTAACTTAGGGAGGCCAGGTACTTCCATTCTTTTAGCTATTCCCTTCTTCTTTCCTATAGTCATTCCAAGAAAGCGTCCTTGTCTTTTGAGAATAGCATTAACCACGAGATTTGAATGGGGGTCGTAATCAAGAGGGGTCTTTTCATCTTCCTCGATTAAAGAGACCTCTTTGGCGCTAAAGCCCCATAGATCTTCATTGTTTTCATCGTGCTCATAAATGTAGTAGTATGTTTGATGACTCTTGCGATAACATTCATGGTGACGGTTCCAAGAGCTTGATGACGAGTATTGTCATAGGCTCTTATCCCCTGTGTGGATGGAGACAGGTCCTCATCTTTTATTCTCAACATCCTTGCAGTTCGAAGTGGGCAAACATTGATCACCGAACTATTATCTATAAGAGTCATTGGCACATTCATTCTTTTAAAAATTACTGTGAGGTTCAAGGCTTTGTTATGCTTGTCATCTTCTGGAGGTAAATCTTTGTCAGAAAAGGTGATCAAGTTGATTGGACTGGGAAGATCACTTGTGAGGAAGTTGGCTAATCCCTCTAGAGTGGTTTCTTAATCTATTCCTACTTTAGCCAAAGTATCTGTTACCGCGAGCCTATGCTCATGGGATGTAGCTAATAGTTTCCATACGTTCATCTCAACTTTAGTCTTCTTAAGTTGTTTGACAACATCGTTGTCTACTATAAGTGGTATTGGGACTTGTTAAGTAGTAGGAATAGGCGTATTTATGACTGGGGGTTGTAATCTTCCAGATGTTGTGAGGACGTCGATGAGAGAATCTTCTTCATCCTAAATGTCATCGACTGGATAAATTGTAGTGAGTAGAGGTTCTTCCATATCTTTGAGGTAGACATTTTCATCATCATTGTCCCAAACTCCATTGAAACTAGCATCTTCCTCTTGCTTTGTTGGACACTATCTATAAATCCTTGGACGAGATCCTTGAATTTAATACAATTTTCTATGGTGTGTCCCCCAAGATTGGTGATATTGACAGTAGAATCTATCCGTCCTTTTTAGTGATTCAAATGGTCTTGGCTCGAGAGGTTTGACTTTTCCCTTCTCGAAGAGCATTTTGAACATCTTTTCATAAGAGATCCCAATAGGTATGTAAGTTTTGTCATTCTTTCTCGGTGGTGTGACTACGTTGAAAGTGAATAGCTTCCTTTCGGAGGATTTTGATGGAGAAATGCTCATCATCTTTTCAACAACGTGTTGCTTTTCGACCACCTCTATTCGTTTATTGTGACCTCTCATTAACTTTACTAGCTCCTCTACCGTATTTATGAGGACACATATTTCCTCCCTAGAGGGACCTTCCTTGGTTGGTGGAAAATCACTCATGGCATCGGAAAAGGTTTCCTCCTCTTCTTCGAAGGCATGAGTTTCTTCTATTGGCTTGATGAGGAGTAATAGATCGATATGATCTTCCTCGTTGGAGATTGCCAAGGAATATGAAAGTGGAGCATTATTAATGCTCGACTTCTTGCCAGCAGGAGGCAATGTGAGTTTGTTATTGTTGGTCAAGTCTTGAATGACTTCTTTCAACTTCCAACAGCTTTCGGTAGCATGGCCCCTTGTCCAATTTTCAGTCCTTCTTTCGACCGGTGGATCTCCCATTGGTTCAATAGGAGTGATGAGTCCTTTGGCATGAAGACGATCAAAAGTTGTGTCATAGCTCATGCTAATAGGAGTAAAGTTTCTCCTAAATGGTTTCCTTTGTCCCGGATTGTTCATAGCAAGAACTTCATTCAAGTTAAAGGTGCTAACGTTATTTGAGTGGGTGGTTTTGGAAGAATAAGGATTGTCGTTCTTCTTTACTTTCCAGCCATTGTTGCTATTGTTAGCAGCTTTTTGTTTGGCAAGGTCATTTTCGATGCCAATGCCTATGTTGTAAACAGCTTTAAAAGTATTCAAGTTGTTTTGGTATTTCAAGTGTTTTGAATACTTTTCTTGGAGGTTCTTGATGAACATTCTTACGGACTCTTTTTCAGTAGGGACCTCGACCATTTTAGCGGACGTTTCCTCCACTTGTTGTAGAAGGCTGTGAATCCTTCATTTTCTTTCTGTTTTAGCATCTTAAGTTCCCTATGGTCAGTTTTAACTTAGATGTTGCACTTATACCTATCAATGAAGGCGTACGTAATGGTTTCCTAAGAAGCAACTTTTTCCTCATCTAAGGAGAAAAACCATTGTTGACAAACAGTCTCAAGGGAAAGTGGGAAAAGAGAGGGGAAGACCCTCTTATCGATTGCCTTAATGTTCATTATTGTCTTAAAAGCTCCTAAGTGAAAGTAAGGGTTATCAATTGGCTTGAACTTCCGCGGAAGAAGTTCTTTGTCCATTGAGATCCCTTGAGAGGCTAATCCCATGGAATATGTAGTCGTTAGACATTTGATTGAGGCTATCTTCCATGCTCTTTATGGTATCAACCGACACTTGCCTAGTAGGTCATTGACTTGGGTAGTGAGATTCTTGAGCATAGCAGTGAGTCCATTGATAGTTTGCTTGATTTCATCAACTTCTTTTTGGGTAGCCATTATCACAAACTTTTTTTCTACGTCGAAACGGTTTGTCAAAGAGTAGAACTTGAACGAAAGTGTTGCCTTGATTAGACGCCCTTCTCTCATTGACCAAGTGATGTAATATTAAACCATTAACTCTTTTTAATGACTCGACTCGAATTAACTTTGACTTTTATTGGTTTAAAAAAAGCAAAAAATGGGTGCATATTTTGGGAATCAAGTACGGGGAATACAACAAGGTTCAAGCAACATAGTTTAAGTTGGGAGGATTACCCCCCTAAAAAAATGACGGAAAATGCGCACACAAGACTCTTAAACATGGTCGTGGTGACAAAATGTGTGCTTTTGACTAGTGAGTGAAAGTGACATACTTTGAGACTCGTATAAAGACCATGGGACTATGTGACTAGACTCAATTTATGACAAAATTATGACCTAGGTTATTAATTAATTAGCAAATTAGACTTGACGCAAAGACTTGAGCAGAAAACCAGACCATTGCGCAACTGATGGCACTATCGCGTCGCGTCAGAACTATCGCTGCGTCATATTGCTATCGTGTCGTGATGGACACTGACACTTCGTGTCACAAGACAAACCTCCGTGTCAATATTGAAACATTAGTTTTGGCTTGTTTTCGGCGTTCTATTTGAAAAGGTAAGCCTATAGTCGTGCTAAGTCGAATATATTTAGACTTTATCTATCTCATTCGATTAATTAATTAGTTAAGCAAAGTCTTTTAGTAATTAATCAGTTTATTAACACTTATTTAAAGGCACAAGTCAAAACAAACGGTTAGCTCAACCACATATAGGTTATGCACAAGCAAAATATGCATAAGTAGTCAAATAGTCACAATATGATGCAATGAGTTTGAAACCTAACCATGGCTCTAGTTTTATAAAGTTCAATGATTATGGTAGTCAAAGAGGGTCCATGGTTATGAGTTCAGATGCATCGCGCGAAAGCCTTACAACCTCTCTATCTATCTCTGAGATGTTGGGATTTTTCAAAACTCCATGGACATGTAGAAGAGAAATGTTATTCCCACTCGGACCAGGACATGAATTTTACTTGTTCAAATAACAAGTAAGGTGAAGAAGGGTCAGGAACAACAAATCTCTTTTCTTTATGATATTTATTTGTGATGAGCGTCATTTATGGCGCTCAAAAGAATAAGATTTAGGTTCTTTTTCTCTATTTTCTTTCATTATTTTCCTATATTTTTCTTAGTTTTATTTGGTTTTCCTTTTTAATAACTCATTTTGAGTTTTGTTTAGTTTTTATGTGTTTTTCATTATTTTAGTCCTTAATTCGTAGTTTTAGTTTTATTTCCTTTATATTCTATTTTACTTTATTTATTTTTATTTTATTTATTTTTATTTTATTATGTCCCGATCCTTTCCTCGTGTTTTTTTTGGTTGTAGGTGTTTTCGGATCCTTGGTCGATCGAGTTCAACGTCCGAGAATTAAGTCAAGTTGCTGCCTTTGAGCCAACCCCTGCTGCCAGCCTAACCTACACCACCCATTTTCTTAACCTACACCACAACTGCAACAACAACCTCACCATCTCCCCTACTCCAACTCTCCTTCTTCCCCTGCTCCCAGCCACGCACAACTCACGCAGCAACAAACAATTGCAGCAACATCAAGCCAGCCACCATCATACACTCAACCACCAACAACCTCTGCAGCCCACCTACATCACCAAATCCGCCACTCCCAACCTACCACCTTCGCACCACCAATAATCGCAACCGCCACCTGTCAGAACCGCCAGCACAGCCCAGCCACGAACCTCCTTATTTCTTCAATTCCCCCTTCTCTGCCGCAACCACCAGTTCAGCCCATCAGTGCCGCAACAACCACCCACAACCAATTGCAGCAGCTCCACCACCTCCGCAAAACACAGCCACAAATCAGCCCCGATTTAATTAAGCACCACCCTTCATCAACTCCCAAACTAAGCAACCCCAATCGAACTCAATCAAATCCCAATTCAATTGGATTTCCCTAAGGACACGGGTGTGAGAGGAGCGGGCGCGGGCTCGATGTCACAAATCAGGCAGTAAGTAGCCGCGGTTGTCCCGAGGTCTTCCCGCGGACGCGGTGGCTCTGGAGAGGGAGCGGATTAGACCACCGCGGTCGCGGACATCTGGGTGTCTAAAAATCTATCACGATCTTCTCACGTGATAATTAATAAAGATCGAACGGTGAAGCTTGATGAAGACGATAATGATGGACGGTAGTGATTGATTGATGCCTTGATGGAGCTTGATGAAGGTTGTGATGGTGCGTGACTGTGGTGGAGCAAAACAGGGGATTAATTCCCTTCATAAGAGCAGCCAAATTATCGAAGCTGACTCTTTTTATTTTTCATTTTCGTTTTCTTTTTCTTTTATCTTTTATTTTTACTTTTCCTTTTCCTTTTATTTTTATTTCTCTTTTTATTTTATTTTCCTTTATTATTTTTATTTTCCTTTTCTTAATGTATTTTTATTTTATTTTCCTTCTTTTATTATTTTTCTTAGCTTAGTTTAAATACCCATTTTTGGGGATAATTAGGAACCAACTTTTATTCTATTTTCTAGATTAGCTTAGTTTTCTCTCTCTTAGGGTGAGAGCTTATCTCTCTAGTTTAGGCTAGCTTAGGAGTAGTTTTGGAGAGAGAAAGTGAAGAATTTCAATGGTGATTGAGAGATTGAAGATGCAAGTGTGACAATTGTGTTGGAGATCATCTTAATTATCAATGAGCATTTCTAAACTCTATCTCATTCAATTGCTTTGTTTAATTTGATGTTTGTTTGGTTTGATTTTGATATTTGATGTTTGATTAGAGTATTTGTTCTTGATATTTTGTTGATTCTTGTTCTCTATAGTTGATAGTAGATTTGATCATGTTTCTTGAGTAGTTTACTTGCTAGGGTTTGGGTAAACATGTGTGATTGATGGATTGAGATTGATTTGGGAATTTGAGTAGTTCTTGTATTGTGATTAAATTGATTCATAGAGGTTTGCATGTTGCATAAGTTTGATTGGAGTAGCTAACCATGATTGCTAGCATTGATTGCATGAATGAATTGATTGACATGACCACTTGATATCGATTTGATCATAATTAGTTGAGTATTTGATTATGTTTCTTCATATTGTTTAGCACTAGAGAAATCTATGTTAGAGAGTGTGAGGATGATTAGTTGAATGCCCCTAATTGCTCCTACTATTTGTCTTTGCATTGCTTGGATTGCTTGACTCCCTAATTAGCTTGGTTATCATGAATGCATGTTGATCCCCATTCCCTAGTATTTCATTTGTTTGGTTCTTGATTTAGGAAGTAGAATAGCGTTACCTTTCACCTTAGACTTCGACCTAGCTTAGGCGTAAATTAGAAATACTTGAACAAAACCGTTCCTAGTGGTTCGACCCTTGACTTACCTCTATACTTGTATTTAGGTAGTTGAGTGATTATAAATTTGTTTGACCGTAGGGAGGATTAGTTAAACGACCTAGTTTTCCCGACGTCAATTTGGCAAGTTCGTTATTAGAGGTAGTTCCTACAAAGGATCGGACTAATGACGTATACTTGAATTCTCGACGTAGATGCTACATAGTGGGTTCTCATCCTTCCGAGACTACGAGTGTAATAGGAACATCCGTCGACAAGAGGATCACCCTAAGATGATCATTTCATGGCTATTGAGAATGAATCAAATCATATGGTTTTACCTTTAGAAGGGTTCACTCGCATGGATGGGATCCTGCAAGTTAAACTTGGATGGAGCATTTGTTGCATGGAGCGTTCGATTGGGTAGATGGAGTGTGAATTCCCAAGGGCTAAAGCCATATGTAGAACACATATGGGTTTTAGAAAAGAAGGAAAAACTCAATCAGGATGTAAAATCAGCCAAACCGTACTAGAATCGGTCAAAATAAGAAGGCGGATTTCTGGCTCGGTGTTGGAAGAACTCTGCGCAAGAAAGAATATCCATCGTGAGGAGATGGCTTTATCGCACCGCCATAAGGCCATCGTACAATGATGGAAGCTAATGTCTCGCGACAGTTTCTAAACTCTTCGTCAGCTCTCTGTGTTCTCGGGATTTTCTGATTTTCATAGCGTTTTTTCGATTCTAGTTGTGAAAGATATTTCTTAACTTTTCTACGTGTAAAATCCTATGTTTTTGACGCATTACGGATGGTCTTTCCAATGCGGACCTTTTTATGCTTATGCCACAATGTTAATCAAAATTGCACACATGAATAATTAGAACGTTTCAAGTCTCATCCACTCATTCTAAATCAATTGCCAAAGAAATCCTCCCCTGTGGATTCGCTAAAAAAGTGTAGGAAATATTTCAAGTACCTAACTTTGAGCCCCACTGTGATCATGCACTTAAGCATGGTGGCGCCAAAAGGGAAGGAAGCTAGAACAAAAGAGTCGCCTACAAGTTTTAGGTAGGAACTTGTAAACCGTCCACGAGGTGAAGGTTACACCCATTCACGATCACAGGGATTGCTAACTCCATAGTGGTCCTGAACCATGACTAGATATTCGGGGATGATGGTACAAATCCAACCTTAAAGAGATTGAACCCACCCTAAATAGGCCTTTACTTAGTTCTTTTCATATTCATGTGCGCTTTTCGATCAACTTACAATCATTAAATTAATCCTAAGCATATATAATCTATGTTGGTTGATTATTAATGCATAAATAAATCTATTATATATTGGCGATCACTTGAATTAAAATCATATTAGCCTAAAATCAAATTATTAATTCTCTTATTAAGCGTGATTTTAAGTACAAATTCCCTTTAATCCTGCAAGAAAGGGCGTGATCAAGCAATAAGAATAATAATATCAAGCAACATGATAG
Organism: Chenopodium album; assembly: GCF_948465745.1. NCBI lineage: Eukaryota > Viridiplantae > Streptophyta > Magnoliopsida > Caryophyllales > Amaranthaceae > Chenopodium > Chenopodium album. The sequence goes on from NC_137847.1 coordinate 35,028,121, forward strand.
TAATAATAATATTGGTAGTATTAACTCCACAAATCATCCTCATCATAATAATCTCATCAAAGATAACATTATTAGCAAAATCCTAGGCATGATACTAACATGATTAATAACAAATCCTAGCATGTCACTAAATAACAAAAATCAAAGCTTTAGCCTAAACATGATACTAGAAAATCAGTAAAGACATCCTTACATGATACTAGGAAACGAAAAAAAAAGCATTCTAACATTATACTAGGAATTAAAATAATATTTTAAGCATGATTTCTAAATCAAAGGAATAGGAAGAATTAATCTAATTACTTACTTTGATACCTCATACCTCTTTCTATCAAAACAATACACACGTTAGTAACTTCAATGAAAATATTAAAACAAATACTAAATCTAATCAAAGAATTGAAATATAGATTTGGGACCAAACCCTCAGAACTATCAACCTTTCACGTCGAGGTCTAAGGCAACTTCGAGCATGACTAGGTGTGTCTAAATCTCGTGAAAGACATATGGTGTATGTTTATGAAAAGGTGTAGAAAAGGCTTAGAAAATTAATAGAGAGAGAGAAAGGATAAGCTTTAGCTTAGAGAGAGAGAAGAGATGATAATTGTGCGTGATTGAAAACGGGGAAAATCTCCCCTATTTATAGGGAAAAACGACCGAAAAAGATCAAAAACGAGTCGGAATCCGACTCGGAATAAAACTGGTTCTACCCTACAACGATAAGCTTATCGCGGCGCGATTGACTTATCGCAGCGCGATAGATATCCGTCTTCCAACAAAATTGAGTTAGCCAAAGTCCGTACTTGTCTTTTTTAAATCAGTTTTAAATCCTGTTAAAACACTTATTTTATCCGATGTAGAATTCTTGATCATTATCTTTTTAAAATAAATAGTAATAATTATAACTATCTTTCCTAGTGCCTTCAGAACTCAAAATAATCTTCTAGATAATTCTAGAAAATTAAGACAAATCCTAATGATTTTAGAAATATAATCATAATTAACGGACCCTCCACATGATCATTGGGTCCGCATACAAAGCTTGATTTAGACCTAATTTGGTATTTTGGCCATAACTTTCTCGTTATAACTTGGAATTGGGCTTATAATATATCGTTGGAAAGATTTTCCGAACCTCATCTAACTACACAATTATTGGACCCATTTTACAGACCAAATTAAACTGGGTTGGATGTTTGACGTAGGGAAAATGTAGGTTGTTATCTACCTAGAACCAAACAAATTTGTAAACACTTAACAAACCTAAATACGAGTATAGAGATAAGTCAAGGGTTGAACCCAAAGGAACGGTAATGTTCAAGCACTCTCAATTATGCTCCTAAGCTAGGTCGAAATCGAAGGTGAAGAAGGAACACTAACAATCAAACAAATAAAACACTAGGAATGGGGATCAACAAGTAATCATGACAATTGCAAAAACTTGGGAAGATCATGCCAATCAAAGGTTGTGAAGACTAATGATAAGAGCTATCAATTGGAATCAAAGAGCTATCTCCTATAAGTCAAGCTAGGGTTCACTATGAATGACTAACAAGGAAAATCACAATCCAAACCAATCGATAATTGCAATTCCTAAATCAATTGGTCGTGTCATTAGCAATTACAACGCAATCTAGCATAATTCTCAAGGCCTAATCGAATTACACACATGCAAACCTTCATTAATCACTTTAATCTCAACAATCAATCAACACAATTCCCAAATTAATCACAATCAATCAATTATACAAGTTTTACCCAATTCCTAGCAAAACAACTACTTAAGAATCATCATCTATCAACAAACAACTAAAGAAATCAAGAATCAACAAAATATCAAGAACAAATACACTAATCAAGAATCAAATATCAAAATCAAACCAAACAAACATGAAATTAAACAAAGTAGTGAGAGGAGAGAGAGTGAGAAATCCTCATGGATTGATAATGGAGATCTTCAATACAATTGTCATCTTGAATCTTCAATCTCTTAAATAACCATTGAAATCCCTCACTTTCTCTCTTTAAAACTACTCCTAAACTAACCCTAGATTTATAGGGAGAAGCTCTCAACCTAAGTTAAAATATGAGAGAGAAATTCCAAGCTTGTCTAAAGTTGTTCAAAAATAGAAAGGTCGCAAGTATATATAGAAAAGAAAAATAAAAGGGACGGAGAGCCACGGTGCGCACGCACAAGAGGGTGTGCGGGTGCGCACCAACCTATGGTGCGCACGCATAGGAGGGTGTGCGCGCACGCACCATATGCTGTGCCAGTCATGCACATTGCTGCGCTCACGCACCATAGTGATGGTCGTGCACTCGGCCTCTTGCTTTAATTCTAACGCTCACAAGCATGCTCCTCATCGACGCTCTCGAGGTGATGCCCGCGAGGAGGGCAACCTTTTAATCTTCAAATATTTGCGCACTCCGGACCTAAAATCAATGAGAAAGCATCTGTAAGAGAGTGGCAAACAAGATTTCAAAATTTCACTTGTAAGAAATCAATTAAAAGTAAGAGAGAAAGCAAAAAGAATAGAAATTAAACTAAAATAGCTAATTAAGAACAAAAATCATGGAAAACTCATAAAAGTGAACGAAAAACCACAATGAGCTATAAAGACGGAAAATAAGAGAAAACTAGAAAGATTATAAAAAAATAAAACGAGAAATTATAGAAAAAGGAATCGAAAACTACTCTATTGAGCGCCATAAATGACGCTCATCAATGTTTTTCATAAATAGGACACGAAATGAATGATTTTCGAAATAATAAATGAATTATTTTTATTAAAACATTTTAGAAAAAGGGAAATTCATGAGATTCTTCGACATTTCACCTTACTCGATAATTAATGACGTGAAAATTACTCATGATTGGGTTTGGTTTTTTGGGGAGACACTATCAGTTGTCTACACCTATAAATAGGGAGATTTCCCCTATTTTTAGGGCATGTTCATTTATTACAATATACTTGAATTCTCTCACATCAGAGAAAACACCTGATCTCGGAAGTCGAGAACATCTTACTTTTACTTTTGCCGCACTTTTTTACATTCTTCGAACTCGTTCTAATTTGATCGTCGGAGGCAGAACTCCAACCACCCGGAGTCTCCGTTGTTTTTCAAGTACTGAATCCAGACTTAGTAACGTAACTTTCCTGAGGGACCAGAAAAACCCCGAAACATTTGGCGCCATCTGTGGGGAGAGTACCTCTAAGATGGTTTCACAACATTCTGTACCGCCTCTTGATCCCATACAACCTTTGGTTAATGGGGAGGTCCATTCGGACCAAGATACTAATAAGGACGTTGAAGTCAAAACATATGTGGCCTCTGATGGGTCACTCTAAACAAGGCGCATTCGTCCTAGGGTTAACTTGGAACGGGACAATGACCAAAAAGGTTCGAGTAAATCATCCGAACAGCCGACTGAGCAGGCAACAAGAGGAAAGGCTCTCGTCACCTAAGACAAACACATGAAATTCATGACTAGTTTCAAAGGGGAGATCAAGGACCTACTCAACAAGAGGACGGCTGGCTCTAGTAAAGGTCAGTCAGCAAGAAAATCTCCTTATGCTGAAAGGAACAAGTCCGTCAAGGACCAACGGCCTACTCCACACCCTAGTACTAGGGAGAAGGCTCGGGCTTTTATTGACTGGACTATGGTCCGTTTGCCCAAGACGAGCCATAGGAAAGTCATCCGGCAAATTCAGCTGGATGGTAACAAAAAATCAATCTTTGATGCTCAACATATCATTGAGCAAAAGAGAAATAGCAACTATCTGACTCGACTTCCAAGTCAAGCTTCTCAGATAGCTTCAAGAATACCTCAGTGAGGTATTCTCATTATGTTCATGAGAGCCAGTCAGGTGGTAGGTCCATCCATACTAGTCCTCAAATGATAGGCTCAGCCCCATATGTGCCTCAGATGCCATATGGACCATATAGCCAACCATATATGCAGCCGACCCTCTTTGGAGGTCAGACAGCATTCAACGTCCAACCTTTGGACTGGCAGCTTCGTCTACTAAAACTTGGTGAACAACCTTATGCGTTCACCAATGAAATAACCAAGGCGGCACCGTCTGCCAAGGTTAAGAATATTATGGTGGGTACCTATGACGGTATTACCAACCCGGATGACCACTTAATGGCCTACACCAACCTCATGTACCTACAGGGGTTAGATGACGCCTGTTGGTTGATGAGTTTCATTTATGGCACTCATTTAACTTCTTTTGGGATGATTTGTAGTTGCTTTTATAGTTCTTTTTATCTCTTTTTCTCTAGTTTTAACCTTGATTTCTCTAGTTTGTGCATTCTTAGTTGTTTTCTCATTTTCTTGTGTTATCCTAATTTATTTTGCCTTTTCTCTTTTATTTGTTTACTTTTCTTTGTTTACAGGAGAATGGGGATGTCCAAGGCTTTCCATGGCTCTTCCTTGGGTCTTTTGAAGCTCAAGATGCAAGCCGATCAATACCTTTGTAGTTCAAAAGCCAAGGTGTGGAAGCTCCAAGTCTTCAAGGCCGCGCTCTCATGCTGCACTGGCATAAAAAATGGTGGTGAACCCACCATGGGGCGTTTAGAGACTCCCAGCCCCCTATGTTCATCAAGTGGAGTGCACGGGATGCATCAATGGTCGCACGAGGAAGGCTCCTTTGCTCCTAGGTGCAGGCGCGCATGACAGGAGTGCGCGCATGACAGGAGCGCGGGCACGCACCACCTGTGCATGGGCGCACAAGCCTTGTCCCCTGTTCCGTACCCACTTCTTCGCGGCCGCGCAATTTGGGGAAAGGGCGTGCCTGTACATGTTGTTCTTGGACGTCTAAATAACTTCTCCTTTGTTAGTTTTACTATAAATAGATTTTCTTCTTATGTTTAGAGAGAGAAGAATTAAAAGTGTATTAGAATTGAATAGATTTCTAGAAAGAGAAAGTTTATGCTTGACATTCTTGTTCTTAGATTTTAGAGAGAGAAACTTGATGATTTGATGATTGCTACACTTGATCTTCATTTCCTTTGATATTGATCAAGGTTTTGTAAGAATTTCCTTATCTTTAATCTAATTTTAGTGTTTGATTTTTGATAATTTGTTGAATTTCTAGTTGATTGATTGATTTGATTGTTGATAATTTGATTACAATGTTGATGGAGTATTTGATGATTTATTTAGTTTTGTTCTTCATTTCTAGAATGTGTAGTGAGTGGATTCTTTGCAGGGATGTGGTGAAGCATGTATGAATGATAGATCATATCTAATTGGGGGATTTTGATTGATTTAATATTGTGATTAAATTGGTTGATAGAAATTGTGCATATGTTTGATTTGTTGAGGAGTAGCTAACCTTGATTCTCAAGCTAGATTGCATTATAGTTTTCACTGATATGACACATTAATTTAGAAGCTACATTTATCAGTTGAATTTGATTTTTGATGTTCCTATTATAGTCATTCGTAGAGACCCCTAGTTTGACGCTTAGAAAATAGCTTTTCGAGTGCTTTTGATTGCAATTACTATTTTCCCTCGCATTATTCGATTGATCAATTTCCTATTCAATTAGCATGTTTATCGTAAATGCATGTGCATCCTAATTCCCTAGTGTTTTTGATATTGTTTTCCATATTTGAATTGTTGTGTTGATTAGTTCTTGCTTAACCCAACCAATTACTTAATCTTTGGGATAGCTTAACCTAAGGCTATAACATTTACCTCCATTCCTTTGGGTTCGACCCTTGACTTACCTCTATACTTGTATTTGGGTTTGTTAAGTGGGTACAAATTTTGTTTGGCTATAGGAGGATTAGTTATACTAACGACCTAGTCCATCCCGTCGTTAAAATGGCGACGTTGCCGGGGAATGTCATGGTTATTTGTTAAAGTTGTTGAGTCTATTCCATCATATTTGAAAAACACAAAAAGATTTTGCTTCTTTTAGGCTACAGTGGTAGTCATGCTACTAATATTTTCTCTTCAGATTTGCATGCGTAGGCACGAGATTGGACCTTAGTGCCACTTGATCCGGAAATCGAGAGGACCATCACAAAGATAAGGGTTGCTAATCGTTCCTTAAGCTCTAGTCCCTCAAGAGAGGAAGAACATCAAGAAGAAGAAGAACAAGAAAGCATGGGTGCTAATCCGAGAGTAGCACTGAAGGAGTTGGGAACTCCAGGAGCTTATAGGTTTGAAAGTAGAATTACTCCTCCTACGTCACCGTCAAATGACTTTGAGATTAGACCGGCGATGATCACATTGATAGAGATGCATCAATTTAGTGGAGCCAAGAATAAGAGTCCCCTCAACTATCTCAAGGAATTTGAGAAGTATTGTAATACCATTAAGGTGAATGGGGTTACTTAAGAGTTCATCCGACTTAAACTTTTCCCCTTTTCTCTTATTGGGCGTGCTATAGAGTGGTTGAACAAAGAGGTGAAACCAAACTCTTTGAGGACATGGGATGAAGTGACAAAAGAGTTTCTATCTCGTTTCTATCCACTAAAGAAGACGGCCGAAGCAAGGACACTTATTCAAAGATTCAAGCAAAAGGGGAACGAGAGCTTATATGAGGCATGGGAAAGGTATAAGGAGTATCAAAGCGAGTGCCCACATCATGGGATTCCCACCTATCAAATCATCCAAATTTTCTATGGTGGTCTAAGCCCTCAAGGAAAATCTTGCTTAAATGCCGGAGCCGGAGGTCCTATCATGAACAAGACGGAAGAGGAGGTGGTGGAAATAATTGAGGATGTAGTGAGACACTACATGGATTGGGAAGAAGGTGAGAGAGAGAGAGAGTCGATAGGAAAAAGCAGTTCTACGGTGTATTCGATCGACCATCTATATGCCATCAACAATTTGTCCTCACAAATTACAAACTTGGGAAAGGAGATGACCTCGGTCAAAGAAAAGCTTAAGAGTGCTTCGTCACCAGAACCAATACTTCCCTCCCACAATAAGGGGAGATGTACATCTTCTAACTCAATTCCTCTTTCTACTTCAAACAATATGCCAAATGGTTGTCTGTTTTGTGATATTTATTTGTGGATCGTATGATCATGATGCTTCCAATTTTCCACATGCTTTTGTTAATAATTGTGATGATGTTGATAATAATGAGTGTGAACAAGTGAATTTTGTTTCAAACAACAACAATGAGCAAAGATTTGATGGCCAAAGGAACAATGGGAATAGGAACTTTCACCAACAAGGGAACTTTGATAATTATAACCAAAATGTAGGTTATAGAAACTAAGGAAATCAAAATTTCCGAGGCAACTATAACAATCAAGGCTATAATGGTTAAAGTCAAGGTTAAGGGTATGGAAACCAAAACCAAAATCAAGATTATGGTAATCATCACCAAAACTACGGCCAAAGTCAAGGCCGGGGTAATTGGAGCAACCAAAATCAAGATAATTTATAAAACAACAATCAAAGGGGACCCCCACCTAGATTTTCTCCATGAACTCAAGGCAATGGTGAAAATTCCTATGCCCAACCATCATCCTCTAGAACTACTTTGGAAGAGATCATTGAGAACCAAACAAAAATTTTGAACACCTACTTGTCAGTGAGTGACAAAAAGATCAATGAGATGATGACACACAACAAAATTCTAGAGACACAAATCACTCAATTGGCAAACACCTTGAAGGAGAGTGCTAGCCCTTCCTCTTTACTCCATCAAGGAGTTGATCTTAAAAGCGGTGTATTTTATCACCACTAGGAGTGGTAAAGTTCTTGAAGAGAGTGTTTAGAGGAAGAGTGAGGAAGGTGAGTAGGTGACTTATTCTTGTAGGGAAGAAAAGCATGATATGTCAAAGAATGAGAGTAAAGATGTCAAAGAGGAAATGAAAATTGAAGAAAAGTTTCATGAGATGTGATCAAACCCAATCTTCTATACTGTCAAAAGTTCTTGAGAAACAAGATTGATGATTAATTTGGGATATTTCTAGCTATGCTTAAGGAGATTCATCATTCCATCCCTTTTACTAATGCTTTGACTTAAATGCCCAATTATTAATGAGATGTTGAGTGGCAAAAGAGTGTGTAATGAAGTGGAATCAGTGGATGTTGGGGAGTGTTGTAGTTTTTTGATTCATAACAATTTACCCTCTAAGATGAAAGATCCCGGAAATTTCTCTATCCCTTGCAAAATCAATGACAATTTTTTTCAAAATGCTCTTTGTGACCTTGGGGCTAGTGTTAGCATTATACCTTACTCCGTTTTCAAGAAACTTAAGCTAGGAGAGCTTCTTCCTACCAATATGTCACTTTAACTAGTGGATCGCTCCATCAAGTTTCCCAAGGGGAGAATTGAAGATATACCCCTTAAGATAGGAGATTTCACTATCCCCATTAATTTTATTGTTCTAGAAATAGCGGAAGATGACAATGTACATATCATTCTAGGGAGACCTTTCTTAGCTACTTCGGGAGCTTTGATTCATGTCAGGGGTGGTCTTATAACATTGCGTGTTGGTGATGATAAGTCGAGTTTTAAGCTTAATTATATGCATGAATCTTTGTCATATGTGAAAGGCATTATGTGTGTAAATTCCTCTTGTTTGACTGACAATGTTTGTATGGTTGTTTCTTCAACTAACGATGTTTGTGAAGTTTGTGATGATGATTCTAACAAAGTTGAGAGCAAGCTTGGTAGACAAGATGTTAAGATACCGTCAAATCTTGATGATGAGAAATTAATCGAGATACCTTCAAGGTTCGAGCTCTACTCAAAGGAGGTTGAAGACGACTCCCAATGTGTTGATGGTGCAAAAACTTCTACTACGAGGATTAAGAAGACAAAGAAGAAAATGAGAGCTTTCATGAAGAAGAAAATGAATTTAAAAGAAAACAAGCTTGAGTCGGAGATTATTAAGCAAGAGGATGCATCTAAAAAGGAAGTGGAAGTTGCCAAGGAGTGGCATGAATTTTGATCTCTCTACTACTTTGAATAAAGTGGTTTTCGTTAACCCTCCGTGATTTGGAGGAAGGGTCGAGCTTAGGACCTTAAGCAAGCGCTTCCCGGGAGGCAACCCGGATTTCTAACCTTTTTCTTTTCATTTTATATTTCTTTATTTTTCTTTTATTTTCTTTCCTTTCTTTCACGTGTTTTGTGTTTGAATTTGTTGGTTGTTTTCATGGGAATTGGATTCCTTGAGCGAGCATAGGCATAATGTGGAGGTGTCACGTGTTTCATGATGAGAGTGCGCTCGATTTTCTCGAATGTTGAGTCATATGGGTAAGGAAATCGTGGAGGTACGAGTAAAATTTTAGGTTTAAAGTTGGGAAAAATAGTGCTTTAATGTGAAGGAAGTTTGCTCTTGGTGGGTTCATTATGGTGCTCTCATTAATTAGGGATGTTGAACCCACTGTCAAGGCGTTTTGAAACTGGTATGTTTAGTGGGTTCAACAATCCTGGGATGATAAAGATGCATAGAGCCCACAATCGAGCTCACCAAAAGAGGTAGCCAGGTACGCGGGCGCGCGGGTGCCCAGCCGCACCTTATCTTCTTCTTTCTTTTCTTCTTTCCCTCATTTCCCTCATACCTCACCTCACGAACGCACCCCTTACTCTAGATCAACACAAACCTTAACCCTCATACTTCAAAATCTTCACTCAAAACCTCAAATTTCTCACAAAATCATCATAATCCCACTCAGTTTTCACCAAATTTACAAAATCACATACTAACTTCCTCCATTTCTTCTTCTCCAAGCACTTTCCACCATTGAAGAACAATTTGGGGATTTTCTAATTGGAGTGAATTTGGGCTCAAAACTTGTTCAACCTTGCTTCTTGTATGGTATAATCATCTTCTCTACTCTTATTTTGCATTATTTCATCAATTTTAGTTGAGAATTTGGTTGTTAATACTTGTGAATAATAGTAGTATCGTTTTTGCTTAATTTGGTGATTAATTTGATAATTTTGATGTTCATTTTTGTTGTTAGCTAATTTTTTTTGTTTCACATTGTGTTGTTGTTCATTGTTTAGCTTGTTTGAGAATTTTTGGTGGCTCATTGAAGAATTTGGATTTTGATAATTGTGGTAGTAGCTTGGTGATTGTTGTTGTAGTTTATTTGGAGTAGTGTGGTATTGTGGTGTTGGTATTGTGATTGTGGTTGATTAAGGGGTAATTGATTGGTTTATGGTTGTAAACATTGTGCTGGAATCATGTCTAAAATCTTGAAATCCCTTACCTCAAAGAAGAGAAAAACACAAATTATGAAGAGCCTACACCCTCAAACTCACCTACATCCCAAACACAAACAAACAATGAAGGTGATAGCATTGGGGAGAGCAAAGTTCAAAACCAAATGATGTCATGTGAATTGATCTTTTGATCAGGTAAGGGAAAGTCTTTAATTGCCTAAACTTAACTAACTATTGGAGTCGAACAATTGTGGAGAGCCACAGACATTACTGAAGGCAACACCTTTCTTGATGCTATGTAAATCGCCTTGGAAATAAGCTCCATGCGTGTGTGGTTTGGGATGTCAAGGGAGTGGCCTTGACTACGATCACCCAATATTTGGATGCTAATCAAGGAACATTGCTATGATCACCTGGAATGTTCGAGTTATAGTCTATAAAGTTTGAGGAATTAAAAGAACCTTACATCCATAAGCATCACTATGACTAGAGGGGTCAAGTTTGAAGGGTAGTTCGGAACATGTTCACAAGTTTAGTGGAGTAAGGTGGGACCTTGCCGCCCTAACTTCTCATGGGAAGATGAGAAATGTTATGATACCATGGTAAAGAAATTACTCAGAAAATGAGTCGGTCTATGGGCCAGCAACCAATGCAATTGGTTGTTAGGCGGTTGGGAAGCAATGACGATTGCTGCAAACAAAGCCGAGGTTATCAAAAGGCTAACGGAAGTCTTGGTGATAGAGCTTGCATGTGGATCCCTGGGCACATGAGCACTTCCAAGCAAGTGGACGGTGAAGAATGTGCGTGGATCATAAGTGTGGATCACCAATGGAGTGAAAGAAGGCTCTATCATCGGTTGAGACGACCTCTCCAACAAATTCAAGAGCAAGTTTTCTACGACAAACCGTTGGAATGGAGAGGACTAGAGCCTCCGAGACTATTTGACTCCCTTTAGCAACGAGTCATCTAGAATCACAAGTTTGGACCAATTGTTAGCCATATTCATTTTGCAAAATAGGCTACAAGATGGAAGGTTCCTTGACTTCATGGTCATGCATCCCTTGCAAAGCTTGGAAGAAGCCTTGAATGCCTCGAATAAATACATCCAAGCTGAGGAATGGAACAAAACAAAATCTCAGTCTCAATCAGGGACTGGGAAGTTAAAAGGACAACAGTCCGAAGGCCAGAGTTAGAGGAACGGGTAGGCGAAAGCCTCAAAACCATTCTTGGCTACTAAGCCGAAGAAAAAAAAACCCCATTCGTGGGGAAGTACAAGTCATACACTCATCTCACCCTTTTACATGCTAAGATCTACATCATAACGAAGGATGAGCAGAAGTACAAAATGCCGAAGCCACTCCCATCGTGGCATCAACAGAAAAATAAGGACCGATAGTGTGAGTCCATGAATCACAAGGACACCACAGCGAAGACTGTATCTAGGTGAGGGATTAGATAGAGGATATGGTCCGAAAAGGTTACTTGAAAAAATATCTCGCGGAATGCCGCGAAGAGAAGACAGCCAAGAAAGTTTCTCGGCAAGAATTGGATTTCCCCCGGAAAAACACCAAGGTGCAGGTTAAGGACCATCTTGATATCCTTGTCATTTCTGGAGGAAAAAACTCTCAAAAAGAGCGAAAACTTCACTTGAAGGGCTTGATTCATCAAGTAAATCCTGCTGATCTCCGAGCACCCCACTCTCCGGTGCCGAACTTTACATTCACAACCGAAGACTGCTAGGGGGTGGCATACCCCCATGACGACCTGTTGGTTATCATCACAACCATCGCTAACCATGATGTCTGGCAAACTCTCGTTAACGGTGGCAGCGGTGCAAACATCCTCTTTGAAGAGGCATACGACCAGCTGAAGATGAAGACCAAGCACCTGACTCCGGTACCTTACCCGATATCTTGATTTAACTGGTCTGCAACATATCTTGAGAGGAATATTACTCTTCCCGTCACCATCAGCCGCGATGAATTAGCCAAGAATGTCATGGCCGAGTTTCTGGTCATGGACGTTCCATGTGTGTATAACGTGATCATGGGGAGACCCATGATTCACAAGATCCAAGGAGTAGTCTCCACGTACCATCAAATGCTGATCTAAGTTTCAGACGTCGGCTACTCCGAAAGAATTCAGGGAAGCCAAAAGGAGGCTCAAAGATGCAACTACCTCAAGTCGTCCAAAAGTCTTGATGATGAGGAAGAAGAAAAATAAAGAGACTGATGAACAAAGAAGCCTAATTGCTTATGTTCTTTGACCTAAGGCACCCTAGCACAAGAAAAGTCTTGGGGAAAAGAAAAAGCTGGTTCCTCATCTGAGCAGAAAGACTCAGAACACCAGCCGGAGTCTGGGAAGCCTACTAATATTGACAGTAGGCCAGATTTTGAAGAGTCTGGTTCCAAAGCAATGGAGCTTGACCAGTAGACTGAATCAATAGGTTTGACCGAGGGAGACACCAAAAAGTATGTCAACATTGGACTAGGACTCGATCTGAACGTTGGTGTTGACCTCATCCAACTCCTATGGGACTAAAAAGATATGTTCTCTTTTTCGGCAGCAGACATGCCCGGGATTGACCCAAACCTCATCTCTCACAAGCTTAATGTCGACACCATTTGTCGACCGGTTAAGCAAAAGAAGCAAAATTACTCCGTAAATAAGAACCGAGATATTGCAGCCGAGGTAAAAAACTTCTGGATGCAGGCTTCATCTAGAGAATGTTCATTGACTTCACGGACCTAAATAGGGCTTGTCCGACGGAATTCTACCCCTTGCCGAGGATCGATCAACTACTCGACTCGACAAGTTGACATGCTCTGCTAAGTTTCAAGGACGCATTCTCAAGGTATCATCAAATCTTCATGCACCCCGATAATTGAGCAAAAATGGCATTCGTTACAGACACCGGGGTGTAAAATTATAAAATGATGCCTTTCGGATTGAAAAATGCTAGGGAAACATATCAAAGGCTGGTTGATTAGGTCTTCGCCGAGCAAAATGGCTGCAACATGGAAGTTTATGTTGACGATTCAATCGTTAAAAAGTAAGAAAGACAAGGACCATGTCGCGGACCTGGCCGAAACCTTCGCCACCTTAAGAAAGCACCAAATGAAGCTGAATCCGAAGAAGTGTGTTCTCGGCATGAAGTCAGGCAAGTTCCTCGGCTTCATGGTCAACAAAAGGGGGATTGATGCCAATCCCAACAAAGTGCAAGGAGCGCTCAACCTTCCTGAGCCGAAAACAAAGAGGGATGTTCAGCGTCTCACCAAAAGAATGGTTTCATTGTCTAGGTTCATGTTTAAAGCATCGGACAAAGGGTTACCCTTCTTCAAAGCGTTGAAGCTCCCAAAACCAAAGAGCTCATCTGGGAAGACGAGCAAAAAGAAGCCTTCAAGCTGCTCCGTGAGCATCTTGCTCAACTCCTAATACTAGCATGCCCAGCCGAAGGAGATGATCTACTTCGTCAGTCACACTCTAACGGATGCCGAGACTCAATACCCCCTACTTAATAAAGTTGCATATGTAGTAGTGGTAGCCGGTCGGAAGCTGAGGCCTTATTTTGACTGCCATCAAATAGTGGTCTTGACTGATCAGCCGATGGAAAAAGTCCTCGGCAAATTTAAAAAATCTGGTAGGCTAGCAAAGTGGGGCTTCGAGCTCATTGAGTTCAGCATTAGCTATCAGCCAAGAAGAACCATCAAGGCTCAAGCTCTAGCAGACTTCTTGGCCGAGCGCTCTTACCAATAGATGCTAGACGAAGAAAAGAAAATGGTTTGGGGGCGGGGGTAGTCATAACCTCGCCCGAAGGCAAGTCCTTTGAGTATGCATTGAAATTTTTATTGAGAGCTTCGAATAACGAAGTTGAGTATGAAGCAGTAACTGTTGGCATAAAACTGTGCATTTCATTGCAGGCCGAACATGTCTGTCTGGAGATAAACTCTCAGCTCGTCGTAAATCAGATCTGAGGCGAATATGAGGCCAAAAAGCCCTCAATGAGAGCTTATCTCGGAAAGATCAAAACAGTTATTGTGAAGCTGAGAATTTTAAAAGTCAAGCTGATCCCCAAGGGTCATAACACACAAGCCGATGTATTCTCCAAACTTGCAAGTTTAACTCTAACCGAGCTAAACCGATATGTGTATATGGAGGTGCGCCGAGAGAAAAGTGTGGACGAAGCACCTGAGGTTTGCTGCGTTGAAAACGAGCCAAGTTGATTGGACCCCATCCTAGCTTATAAGCTTCGGGGATAGAAGAACAAGTCTAACTTAATAAAATCATTTAAGTGCACTTCACATAGTGTGTCATCGGTAGAGCAATGGTCAAGCCGAAGAGACAAACATGCAAATCCTCAATGCTCTCAAGAAGAAGGTTAAAGATTAGAAGTCCAAGTGGATAGAGGAACTTCCAAGAACCCTCTGGTCACTTTGGACAATTGAAAAAGAGGTTGCGAGACATTAAGCTTTTGAGTTGGTGTATGGATCCGAGGTCGTTCTTCTAGTGGAAATTGGCACAGAAAGTTTGCGTGTAAATCTGTTCTTAGCCGAGGAAAATGAACAAATCATAAAATAATCCCTCGATTTTCTTGACGAGGTAAGAGACTCAGCTCGAGATAGAATGGCTGCATACAAGCAAAGAATTAGCAAGTTTTACTGCCGAAGAGTCCATGAAAGCCTTCTTAAAATTGGTGATCTTATTCTTCAGAATGCTGCAGTTGTGCAAAAAAAAAAAGCATTCATGGGAAACTCTTAGCTACTTGGGAGGGCCCCTATGAAATTTATGACGAACTTCAGCCTAGAACATACCGACTTCGGTAGTTGGATGTACTTAGCTCAAGAATCACTAGAATGCTGATGTACTTAAGAAATATCATGTGTAAACCCTTTGGGGCTAAACAATCTATGTAAGTGCATCTTCAAAATTAATGAAAGGCCTTTGAGCCACCATTTCTACCAATTTTTTGAGTTTCTATTTCCTGTTTTCTTTAAATTTTTCAAAGGTTCTGCCTTGGCACTGTCCGCAGGATAGCCCATCAGCGGCACCGTGCTTCGGATTGCCGAGGGAGTAGCCCAAAAAGGGGACAATGACTTTATCTTTGAGGTATAGCCAAACACTGTCACTGTACTTCAGATGAGTCAGTTCCTTGGGGTCATGGACTAATTTGAGGTATAGCCTAAAAATCGGCATTGTGCTTCAGATGAGTTATATGCAAAACATTGCCAAAATGAAGGCCTTGTGTTTCTAATAGTCATTCCCTCAAAAAATATTCAAGAATCGAGAGATATTGCTCTTGAAGACAAAGACATTTGAGCAGCGAACTCATAGATTCTTTAAAAAATAAAAAAAAAAACTAAAAAGTGAAGAAAAAGCCGAAACTCCGAAATTATGTTTAACCCCTGAAATTTGGTTGAGACGAACATTTGTCTGCCAGGTTAAGTTCATCCAAGCACCTTAAAAACCTGAAGTCCACAACTTCAAATTTCTAAGGGGGGCAAGAGGTACTTAGCTACGAGAAAAATTCCCAAGCCGAAGTTCCATACTTAGAAAAATTTTGCAAGAAAATTCAAAACTCAGAAAAAGCATGAAAATCTAAGTAAAGGGAACAGGATAATAAGGAAAGAAGTAGTGCATTCATGACAGAGCCAATGTGCTCAGATCTTCGAGCTACATCAAAATAGAAGTTTCAAATGAATTACAAGGAAATTTTAAATCGGCAACCGCCTATAATCGGAAAATTAATGCTGCCGAACTAAGTACAACTACTCAAAAGTATAAACAAGTAAAGAGTTTGTACATCAAGGCAAGCTGAAGCAAAAACAGTCAAGGTAAAAACACAGATGCAGCGAAATTGAAAGTCAAGAACATGTTAATCCGCAGGATTCTGTAGGCAGCTGTCTGAGTTCCTATGATTTAACAATAGCAAGATTAGGCTGGGCAGTTGCGCTGGGGCTCTGGGAAGCTTCACCACCTGCAGTAGAAGAAGCAGGATGAGCAAGAGCCTTCTCGGAGTCTTTCTTCTTAGCTTGTTCTCTCTCTTTCTCTTCAGCTTCTTTATAGGCTCGAGCTTCAGCTTCGGCTAGACGAACCAGAAAAGCGGTCTCAACAGGATGGGCCATATGCAGATGTGGGTCACTTAAATCCATGGACCATGCCTCAAGTTCATCCCAGTTAATGTTGGGGTCAACGTTAAAGGCAAAACGCCGAGCTGTCTTAAAGCCGTTGTCAAAACCCTCACAATTCGTCTTAAGTATAGATTTTGACTTCTAACAGCTTCTGAGCAGCCTCAAGGTCAGCCTGAGCCTTGGCAGCCAGTTCACCCTGTGTCTTCAACTGATCATGAACATCTTTCATCTCATCCCGAGTTTGAGAAAGTTCAGCATCCTTGGCCTCCAGCTCAGCATCTCTAGCGTCTAGCTCAGCTCCTACCTCAGCAAGCTTAGCATCTTGACCTTCCAGCTCATTTTTGAGCTGTTGAATCTCAGCCTCGAGCTCAAGCTGCTTCTGCGTGGCTTTGACCTCGCGTTGAACTCTCTGCTTGATACGAGCCTTGAAGCTGGGAATGTCTTCAGTCCGTACTCTTGGATCAACGCTTGTCCCTCGTCTATCCACCGGAAGATATTCTGCTCCATCTCTCGGCAGAAGTTTTTAAAGCTGGCTGCCATCTTGTCCATTTTGGCTTTATACTCAGCAACTGCCTTCTCAGCGTCCAATCGCTTCGGCTCGTCGATGTTGAAGAGGCCTTCGCCTTCTTCAGCATTTTCTTCCTTGGCTTTCAGCTCTTCGTTCATCTCCATAGCAAAAAATTAGTTATAAACAACCTCTAGAATTGAGGAACACCGATTAGTTGAAGTATAAAAAAAAAACACTTAAGTAATAAGATTAAGTATCGAAAGGTTTACCTACATCAGTAGCCTCTAATTCTCGACAAAAGGGTCTGGAACCTTGGCAAGTGGTTAAGATGCACTAGCTGCAGCCCTTGTAGTCCAAGCTGTGGCCCTCTCTAGCTCAGAAATGCTAGAGAGGTTGCCGAAACATTCCCTGTCCAAGCTTAGCTTGGACTCAAAGATGTGACGGGCAGTTCAAGAACTGGTACCAAGGGCGCAAAGCCAAACCCCATTTCTGCAAACTAGAAAGTCTAGAAGGAGTCATTAGCCAAGGATAAAAGCACATTTGCAATTTTTTCTCTTCAGCCTTCTTCTCAACCCCAGTCTCCTTCGGACCTTCAGACTCGGAATACTTGGGCCCCTCACCCAAAATTTGCAAGTCATCATCATCCTCGGGCTAGATTATCAAGTTTTCCACCACGTCAGCTTCTCGCTGAATCTCTTCACCGAACGGCTCGGCCATATGCCGAAGAGATGAAGGGACTCGATTAGAGAATTGACCTTCTTGAGTCCTAGTCAATTGCTCAGGAGGGAGAGTCTTCTGTTTAACCTCCTCTTCCCTAAATGCCATGGGAGGAGGAGTGTTCGGCAGAATACGCCCTGTGGCAAGACCCTCAAGAGGGGGAGGATTCTTCTCTTTCTTTTCCTTGGGCTTGTCCTCCTCAAGCCGAGGTTCCTTAGCAAGGTCAGGGGCATCTTGAAACTGCCAAGGGTTAATAACAGCTCCCTTTCTCTTCTGCCACGACATTTCCCTTTCTGAAGATTTGTCTAAAGAAGAGTCTTCTTCGGCTAGCTCTCCTTTATTCTCTTCTTCTTCATCAGGATGCAGTTGGAGGAATAGGGGGGCAGAGAGTAGCATGAGCACCAAGTTAAAAAAAAGGAAAAAAGAGAAAATAAAAGTGGGAAAATGCTACGGAAAAGTCAAGGAGACTCACCGATGTCTTCAACACACGTTCGTCCTCAACAGCCCCGACTCCTTCCTCTTTAGCTTTCTTCTTTTCTACCTGAGGTTTAATAGAAGAAGCAGAAGGTCCAGCACTTCTTAGAGGACTACGACAACCCTTGCTACCCTTGCAGCAGTAGCAGCAGCGGGAGGTCTAAAGCCACTCCTAGAAGCCTCGGAAAATGACCGAACTCCGGCTATGAAAGCCGCTGAAACAACATGTTTCCAAGGGTCCCAAAAGGAAAAAAGGATCATGCTTCTTCCACCGTATATTAAGAAGCATTAACAATTTCGAGCCTCTTTTTGCGTAGAAAAAGTGGCCGATCAGAGGACTTAGGAATATCAGGAGCGTTATTGGTCACTTGCCTCGCAGCGTTGATCTCGAGCTTATTATACTTGATACCAGAGTTCCCTTTGTGCAGTACTGAAAATCCGAAATTCTAAGGTTAGTTAGCACGAAGAACGCAAACAATAAAAAGAAAAAGAAAAAAGCATTCTTCAATGCTGTTGGGGATCAATTGGCAAAACAAAATGTTGTACCCATTCAGCACCTTGTTAACAAAGGGGTGCGGAGGTGTGGAAACCTAATTGTGTCTCCCAAAAAAACAAACCCAGTGATGAATACCTTTCACGTCATTTGATTGTCGAACGAAGTGAAAGTGGGAAAAGTCCTGTGATGCGGTTGTTTTAATAAAAATATTTTCTTTCTATTTTCGAAAATGAACTCTATTTATGAAAATGTCCAGTATAATTTATTTTGGTCCATGAAAAAGGTCCAATAATGGTGTAGTTAGATTAGGATCGAAAAGAGCTTTCCAACGATATATTATAAGCCCAATTCCGATGAATAATGAGGAAGTTATGGCCAAAATACTAAATTGGGCTTGAAATGGTTTTATATGGCCCAATGATCAAGTGGAAGGCTCATTAATTAATATTCCTAAAATTATTAGGATTGATTTTAATCTTCTAGAATAATCTAGAAGGTTATTTTAATTTCTAGTGGAATTGAGATTAATAATTATGTTTTTAGAAAATAAAGAATTCTATTTGGATTTAAACAAATATTTTAAAGGAGATTAAATCTGATTTTCAAAGATCAGTACAAATGTTAATTAATCGAATTTAATTAGATTAAGGATTTCGTACGGATTTTAGAAAACGCGTGAACCATTGCAAAACGACAGAACTAGCGCTCCGCGACATAGATGTCGCATAGCGACAAAGCTGTCGCGCCGCGACAGAGGTAGTTTTATTCCAGGTTGGATTCGGTCTTTTGCTGATCCTTTTCGGGCTATTTTTTTCTTATAAATAGGGTCGTATTTCCCCGTTTTTTATTGGTTCACAATCATCAACAATCATCTAATTCTATTCTCTTTTCTTTCTCAAGCTAATAACTTATTCTTTCTCCCTCTTTCTAAGCCTTCCCCTTTCAAATAAAAATGCCGTATTCACGAGTTCTAGACAAACCTAGAAACGCTTGAATTTGCCTTCGCCCTACACGTGAAAGGTTGATAATTTCTGAGGGTTTGGTCCTAAATCCTTATTTCAATTATTTAAATTAATCGTTTGATTTAATATTTTCCTTGAAGTTACTAACGTGTGTATTTTTTTGTTATTAGAAAGAGATACAAGGCAACAAAGTAAGTTGTTTTATTATTATATTTCTTTAGAAAGCATGCTTATATTATTTTAATTCCTAGTATCATGGTAGGATGTTTTTATTGCTTTCTAGTTTCATGCTTAGGTTGCTTCCTATTTTCTTCTATCATGTTAGTATCATGTTAGGGATAAAGATTTAATTTTTAATGTTTAGTGTCTTCTAGGATTTGTTATTAATCTTGTTAGTATCATGCCTAGGATCTTGCTAATATTATTATGCTTTGATGAGATTGAGATTGAATATTATGATAATATGATTGTTATGTTGCTTGATATATTATTATTGTTATTGCTTGATCACGCCATCTCTTGCAGGATTAAAGGGAATTTGTACTTGTAATCACGCTTAATAAGATAATTAATAATTTTATTTAGGCTAATATGATTATAATACAAGTGATCGCTAATAATAGTTTTTTTGTGCATTAATATTCAACAAACATAGATTAAACAATTTTAGGATTAATATATTGATTGTATGTTAGTCAGAAAGCGCACATGAATATGAGAAGAATAAAGTAGAGGCCTATTTTTAGGGCAGGTTCGATCTCTTTTAGGTTGGATTTGTACCTTCATCCCCGAATATCAAGTCATGGTTCCTGACCACTATGAGTTAGCGATCTCATGGATCGTGAAGAGGTGTAACCTTCACCATGTGAACGGTTTACAAGTTCCTAAAACTTGTTGGTGACTCTTTTGCTCTAGCTTCCTTCCCTTTGGATGCCACCATACTTAAGTGTATGAGCACAGTGGTGCTCAAGTGTGGGATTCTTGAATTATTCCCTAAAGCTTTTTGGCAAATCCACTGGGGAGGATTTCTATTTTAATTCCTAAAATTTATATTGGCAATGATTTAGAATGAGTGGATGAGACTCAAAAAGTTCTAAGTATTCATGTGCGTAATTTTGATTGACATTATTGGCATAAGGATAAAAAGGTACGCATTGGATAGGCCATCCGTAATGCGTAAAAAACATAGGATTTTTTACACGTAGCAAATTTGGGAAATATCTTTCACAACTAGGATCAAAATAACGCTACGAAAAACTGGAAAATTCTAAGAACAGAAAGATGCTGAGGCATGTAGGAATTGGCGTTGAGAAAATAGTGCCCGTCGCAGCGCGATGGCATTGTCGCTGTGCGACAGCAATGTCGCGCGGTGATAGGGTCATCGTCTCGCGACGGGCCTTGTTGTCTCGCGCTAAGTTCTTCCAATACCGAGCCAGAAATCTAACTTCTTACTTCGACCAGTTCTAGTACTGTTTGCTCGATTCTACTTCCTGATTGAGTTTTTCTCACTTTTCTAAACCCATAGGTGTTCTACATATGGCCATAACCATCCGGGAACTCACGCTCCATCTACCCAATCGAACGCTCATTGCAACGAAGGGTACATCCGAGTTTGTGAATTCACCACACCGTGGAAGCAAGTTTAACTTGCAGGGTCCCATCCATACGCGCCAACCCTTCCAAAGGTAAGGCTTCCGCGCGATGCATTCACACTCATAACCATGGACCCTCTTTGACTAACCCTCATCCTTGAACTTTAGAGAACTAGAGCCATGGTTAGGTTGCAAACTCATTGCATCATATTATGCCTACTTGACTACTTGTGCATCTCTTGCTTGTGCATATTTACACTAACCGTTTGTTTGGCATGTGATTGAGTCTAAATAAACTAATTAATGACTAAAGGACTTTGCTTAATTAATTAACCAATTAATATGAGTAATTAAAGTCTAAATAAATTGATCGAACCTCACTTAGTACGGCTATAGGATTTTTCCTCTAAGGTAAAACACTGGAAACAGGCCCAGACTGAAGTTTCAGCAATGACGCATAGGTTTGGCCTGTGGCGCGACACGACAGCAATGTCGTGCCGCGACGGTGCTGGCGCATCGCGACAGTCCCATTGTTTACGCGATGGTCCATTTTCCTGCTTGAGTCTTCACGCTGAGTCTAATTAATCAGTTTATTAACGGCAGAAACCGTATTTAGTCCTTAATTAAGTCTTTGCACGTAATCCCATGGTCTTACACAAGTGTCAAATCATGCCACTTTCACTCATTTCTAAAAGCACACATTTTGTATATATGTTACAGCTTGACCATGTCTAGAGAGTCTTTGTGCGCGTGTTTTTCAGCCATTTTTTAGGGGGGTACGTCGGATATTAATCCTCCAAACATAACCATGTTGTTTGAACCCTATACTTGATTCCCAAAAATATGCACCCTATTTTTGCTTTTTTGCCTTTAAAACCAATAAAGTCAAAGTTTATTTGAGTCAAGTCATTAAAACAAATATTGTTTAATTTACAGCTCTTGGTCTAGAAAGGAAGGACGATTAATCAAGGACAATACCTTCGTTCAAGTTCTACTCTTCGATAAGCCCATCAAACATAGGAAAAAGTGCGTACTAATGGCTTCCCAACAAGAAGTTGATGAGCTTAGGCAAAACCTTGCTCGTCTAACCGAGATGATGAAGACCCTTGCTCTTCTAGTCAATAACCCTGCGAAACAACAACAAATGGAGCGAATGGAGGTAAGCTTGAGCAAGCTCTCCAACGACTATAAGTTCTAGGGGATTAGCTCACAAGGGGTCTCAGTGGACAAGGAAATCTTCCGTAGAAGTTCAATGCCAATGACATCCCTAAGTTCAAGCCAACTAACAACCCCTACTTTCACTTAAGAGCCGCCTTTGAAACTATAATGAACATTGAGGGGATTAATAGGAAGGTTTTCCACACTTTATTCTCACTATCTCTAGAAACCATTTCTCAACAATGGTTCTTTTCCATTGAAAAAGAGAAAACCTCTTCTTCGGATGGCATAATAAACGCTTTCATAGATAGATACAAATGCAACGTCCAAGTCGAAACTGACCATGGAGAACTTGAGATGTTGAAGCAAAAAGAGAATGAAGGTTTTACCTCTTTCTTTAATAAGTGGAAGGAAACTTCCGCTAAAATGGTTGAGGTGCCCACTAAGAAAAAATCTGTAAGGATGTTCATCAAGAATCTCTAGGAAAAGGACTCTAAGCATCTCAAATATCAAAGCAATTTGAACACTTTCATGGCCGTCTATGACGTAGGAATTAACATTGAAGATGACCTTGCAAAACAAAAAACTGCAAACAACTCCAACAGTGGTTGGAAAGGAAAGAAGAACGACAATCCTTCTTCTTCCAAAACTACCCAATCAAACAATGTTAGCACCTTTAATCTGAATGAGGTCCTAGCTATGAACAATCAAGGACAAAAGAAGCCATTTAGGAGAAACTTCACACCTATTGGCATGAGTTATGACACCGCATTTGATCGCCTTAATGCAAAGGGTCTTATAACTCCCATTGGACAATTTGGGGATCCACCGGTTGAAAAGAGGACGGCTAGTTGGAACCCCAATGCACATTGAAAATACCATCAAGGCAGGGGCCATCTTACTGAAAATTGCTGGAAGCTAAAGGAAGCTATTCAAGATCTCATCAATAAAACAACAAACTTCCATTGCCTCCTACAAGCAAGAAGCCAAGTATTAATAATGCTCCACTTTAAGATTCCTTGGCTATTTCTGATGAGGAAAATCATGTCGATCCAACAACCCTCATTAAACCATTTGAAGAGATTCATGCCATCGTAGAAGAAGAGGAAACCTTTTTTGATGCCAAGAAGCACACTATAGGTGAGTCGCCTTCCAGTAAAGAAGAGGTATTACACCTCATAAACACTTTGAAAGAGGCAATTGATATATGTCGCGAGACCCTCGACCATCTAAAAATGGTTCAAAATAAGCGTGATATGGAAAAGACGACAACTACTAAGACTACTGAGAGAAAACCCTTTTCTCTCCAAGTAGTCGAAAAACCCAAAAGGAGCAATAAGCCTTATACTCCAATTGGGACCTCTTACGCAAATATATTTTAAAATCTCTTCGAGAGTGGGAAGATTAATCCTCTCAAGCCAAGACCTTTTGAATCGCTAAAAAGGACGGATAAATTCTATTGTCCATACCATCAATCAGGAGGACATACCATTGAACATTTTTTAAAGGTTAAGGATCTAATTCAAGGACTAATTGATAGCAAGAAGTTGGTTAAAATAAGTCCAGAAAAAGATGTTAGTATTAATGGAGTTTAGGAAAGTGATGATGATGAGGATGTCTACCTCAAAAATTTGGAAGAAAGCCCACTTTCCACAATCTATCCAGTAGATGACATTTGGGATGAAGAAGACTCACCCATAGATGTCCTCACGAGATTAGGGAGAATGCAACCTCCCATTACAACACGACCTATTCCTACTACCCAACAAATTCCCATACCTATCATAGAAGACAATGATGTTGTCAAACAACTCAAGAAGACTGAGGTCGAGATGAACGTATGGAAACTACTAGCCACATCCCGTTAGCATAGACTTGCAGTAATGGATGCCTTGGCTAAATTAGGAATAGATTCTAAAACCACTCCTAAGGGGTTGGCTATTTCCTAACAAGTGATCTTTAAGTCCCATTAACTTAATCACTTTTTCTGACAAGGATCTACCTCTAGAGGGTGATAAACATAATAAGGCCTTAAACCTCACAATAATCTGCAAGAGAATGAATGTCCCAATTACTCTTGTAGGTAATGGGTCAGCAATCAATGTTTACCCACTTCGAGCTGCGAGGATGTTAGGAATAAGAGATGAAGATTTGTCTCCATCTACACAGGGAATAAGGGCTTATGACAACACTCGTCACCAAGCTCTTGGGACTATCATTATGAACGTCACGACAGGAGTCATTGAGCATGCTACTACTTTCCAAGTGGTAGATATCAAAGCTTCTTTCAATTTGTTGTTGGGGCGCCCTTGGCTTCATGACCTTAAGGCCGTCCCTTCATCAACAAGTGAAGGCCATAGTTGGAGGAATTCCTGTCACTATCGATGCTTCTCCAATGAGAATTAAGGTAAGTGATAAGCCTATTATAAATGTGGATCACGATGAAAACGATGACGAATTTTGGGGTTTTAACGCAGAAGGGGTCTCCTTTATCGACGAAGATGAAAAGACCCCTCTTCACTACAACCTCCATTCAAACATGATAGTCAATAGTATACTCTGAAAGCAAGGACACTTTCCTGGAATGACTCTAGGAAAGAAGAAAGGAGTAGCAACACAAATGGGATCACCTGCCCTTCCTAAATTAGATACTTTTGGACTTGGTTTTGAACCGACTCCGAAAGGCTATAAGCAAGCTCGGGAAAAGATTAATGCGCAGAGGAATGCTCGTACTTAAAAGAAAGCAATCCCAATGCACCAATATCCTCTCACTCTAAATGGTCAATTCATAAGAGAGGGCGAGGACTACCCATGTTACGAATTTCCTGAACCCTTTGTCAAAAATGGGATAAG
This sequence comes from Chenopodium album, assembly GCF_948465745.1. NCBI lineage: Eukaryota > Viridiplantae > Streptophyta > Magnoliopsida > Caryophyllales > Amaranthaceae > Chenopodium > Chenopodium album. Next base: position 35,053,167 of record NC_137847.1, read on the forward strand.
ACAACCTGGGTTCGAAATCTTCTTGGATTGCAATTTCTTGGATGATATCCCAACTCCTATCCATAAGGAGAAAACACCTCCATGCTTTGATTTTAATGTCATGGGATTACTCTTTGGCTACGAGAAAAATAAGCCTAAGCGTATCAACGACAATTTTACGCTTATCCAAACAGCCTTGCAAAGCGAAGACTTTGGTCCCACAAAGCTCATTACTTCGGCAGAGGGATTAGTTCAAGGATGGCGAAAGATTGTGAAGGTGACTACACCAAGTGAAAGAAAGATCTCCATAACAACAGGACAAGGACCAATGTTCGACGAGTCTGAGTCATCAGAGTTTGAGTCTGAGTCCGAGTCTGAATTCATGTCTTCTATAGTAGAGTCCTCTAAACCTTCTATAGTAGCGTCTCCTTCTCTCCCTTCTACTTCAAAGTCTACTCCTAGGATAGTTAGTAGTCAAATCCCAATTGACATTTCTTTATTTGATGTAATGATTTCCAAATTTAATAACATGTCTTCGTCCGCTTACTCCTCGTGTCATTCCCTTACTCAAGATGATGAGCATTGCTTAGCTAACAATGAAAATTATAATGAAATAATTAAGGCATTGGAAACGCTTGAGTATAAAACACCAGTAATCGAAGATACTGAAACGGTTGATATCTAAAAAGATCCAACCACTAAAAGTGAAGTTAAAATTGGTCTTACTCTTAATAAAGAAGAAAGAATCGATTTAATAAATTTACTAAAAGAATTCATAGATATGTTCTCTTGGTCACACGAAGATATGCCAGGAATAAATAGAGAAATAGCTCAACACACAATACCACTAATTCTAGGAATGAAACCTGTAAAACAAAAGTTACGTCGAATGAAACCCGACGTAGCTCTTAAAATAAAAGAAGAAGTTCAAAAACAAATAACAGCATGTTCTATAAGGGTATCCAAATTCCCCAAATGGGTCGCAAATGTGATACCAGTCCCTAAGAAAGACGAAAGGGTAAGAATATGTGTCGACTACAGAGATCTAAATAAGGCAAGTCCAAAGGACGACTTCCCTTTACCACACATCGATATTTTGGTAGATAATACAGATCATGCACTTTTCTCGTTTAAGGATGGGTACGCAGGATACAACCAGATTCTCATGGGAGAAGAAGAGATGGAAAAGACTACATTCATAACACCATGGGGCACTTACTATTACACGGTAATGCCATTCAGGTTGAAAAACGCGGGTGCCACTTACCAAAAAGCAGCGACTGCCTTACTCAACGACATGATGCACAAAGAGGTAGAAGTCTATATGGATGATATGATTTTAAAATCAAAAGATCGTGTAGGACACCCAGTAGCCTTAAGGAAATTCTTCGAAAGGCTAAGGAAATACAACATGAGACTAAACCCATTTAAGTGCGCTTTTGGAGACACCTTAGGAAAACTCTTGGGCTAGTCATCAGCTCTAGAGGAATAGAGATAGACCCAACTAAGATTGAAGCAATCATGTCAATGCCGCCGCCCAAGACCAAGAAACAAATTTGAGGATTCATAGGCCGGTTGCAATACATAAGTAGGTTCATATCCAAGCTAACCACGATATGTGAACCAATATTCAAGAAACTTAAAAAGGATGTGCTAGTAATATGGGACGATGAGTTCCAAAAAGCTTTTGAAAAGATCAAAGCCTATCTCGCTAATCCTCCCGTATTAGCACCATCGCTTCCAAGAATTCCTCTTCGATTGTACCTAATAGTCACTAAAGAGACAATGGGAGTTATGCTTGCGCAAGAACAGAAGGTAAAGATAATGCCATCTACTACTTAAGTAAAAAGATGCTCGAGTATGAAGTACGCTACACACCACTTGAGAAATTGTGCCTCGCACTAGTGTGGGCCACAACCAAATTAAGACACTACATGCTCGTTCATACAGTCTATGTGGTATCTCGAATGGACCCACTAAAGTATCTCTTCGAGAAATCTACACTTAATGGGCGAATATCAAGATGGATAGTCAACTTAGCCCAATTTGATGTAAGGTTTATGCCTCAAACAGCTATCAAAGGATTAGTGGTCTCGGACTTCTTACCAGGTTTCCTAATAGAAAATTTGACACCAATGCATGAAAATGACTTTCCAGACGAAGACTTGATGCTTACGGAAGATGATACTTGGACATTATACTTCGATGGAGCTTCAAACCAAAAGGGCCCAATATGATTAGGCCTCTACTTCATCCTTCTCGTATTCATGTGCGCTTTCTGACTAACATGCAATCAACAGATTAACCCTAAACCTGTTTATCTATGTTGGTTGATTATTAATGCACAAATAAATCTATTATTGGTGATCACTTGAATTATAATCATATTAACCCTAAACAAGATTATTAATTATCTTCTTAAGCGTGATTACAAGTAAAAATTCCCTTTAAACCTACAAGAGAGGGCATGATCAAGCAATAACAATAATATATATCAAGCAACATAATAATCATTAAAATAATAATCATAATCATGATAACAATCATAATAATCATAATTATCATAATCATGTTAAAGCATAATATTAATAGCAAGATCCTAGGCATGATACTAACAAGATTAATAACAAACCCTAGGATGTCACTAAGCAATAAAAATCAAAGCTTTAGCCTAACGTGGTACTAACATGATATTAGAAAAAGGTAAAAGGCACCCTAAACATGATACTAGAAAGCAATAGAAACATCCTAACATGATACTAGGAATTAAACAAATTTAAACATGCTTTCTACAAGAATAGAACAATAATATTACATACTTTGATGCCTCGTGCCTCTTTCTAATAACAAAATACACGCGTTAGTAACTTCAAGGAAAATATAAAATCAAACAATTAAATTAAATAATTGAAATAGAGATTAGGGACCAAACCCTCAGAAATTATAACCTTTCACGTCTAGGGCGAAGGCAACTTCGAACTTGGCCAGGTGTGTCTAGATCCCGTGAATGCGGAATTTTGTTTGTGCTAGAGAGATGAGAGCATAGAGAGAATAAATGATTGATTGAAGATGATGAGAATTGATTGATAGTTGATGATTGTAGATGAATAAAAACGGAGGTTCAGGACCCTATTTATAAGAAAACAGTTCGGAAATAGGTAGAATTTGATAAGGAATAAAACTTCACGCTGTCGCTACAAAATCGACCTTGTCGCCAGGCGACAGGGTCTGTCGCGTGGCGACAGCCTGGATTTCTACGCGCTTTCAACACGGAGTCCATATATGAATCAAAATCGATTCGTAAAGTCCGTATGAAAACTGAAATCGTATCTTTTATAAAATAATTTTTTATTCCAAATAAAACTTTATCAAGATATAATTATTAATTCTAATTCTATTAGGATTAAAGAGAACCCTCTAGAGAATTCTAGAAGACTATAATTAATTCTAATAACTTTAGGAATAATAATTAATATTGGGCCCTCCCCTAGATCATTGGGCCGCATGTAAAGATCAAACCGGGCCCAATTTAGTATTTTGGCCATAACTTCCTCATTATTCATCGGAATTGGGCTTATAATATATCGTTTGAAAGCTCTTTGCAAGCCCCATCCAAATACACTATTATTGAACCCTTGTCGTGGACTAAACTAAACTGGATTGGCTATTTTCATAAAATAGAGTTGTTTTTCGAAAACAGAAAGAAAGAATTTTAATAAAAACCAACCGCAACACTTGACCTTTCACACTTTCACCTCGTTCGATAATCATTCAACGCAAAAGGTATTCATCACTGGGTTTGGTTTTGGGGAGACACATTTGGGTGTCTACAGAAGCCCCCACTTTGACTAAGTTTGGGGAAACACAAGTTTCGAAAACGAAAGTCAAAGTAGCGATAGGGATGGAGAATGATTCAGAACGTTCTGTGATCCTAAATCATTCTTGTAACGCCAATACCTGCAAACTAGCGTTAGTTAAACAGATAAAAGAGTTAAGAAACGCGTATCTTGCACCGTCGAGCACACGTCTCTGAAGGTAACCGATTTGTTGCATTTGTTGAAGACCGCTTTGCTTGTAGCTGCCTCCTATTTTATCGAAGATGACTTTGCTTGTAGTCATTCTCCGCCGCTTGTGACCATCTTCCACATCCTAGGGAACACGATCAAAGATAACTCTGCTTGTAGCCATCTTCAGTTTTTTGTGACCATCTTCCACATCCTAGGAAACACGATCGAAGATAACTCTGCCTGTAGCCATCTTCAGTTTTTGCGACAATACTCCGAAGAATATTACCGAAGACCAATGCCTGTTGATCCTTTAAAGTTCTCTTGAACTTTTTCTTCCGCTATTCCAGTACGTCGGCGCTTCTGCTTCTTGTGAACCATTACGTAGGTGCCTTTGCTGCTTATGAACCATTATGTCGATGCCTTAGAGCCAATGTTTAGGCGCTTTAAGCTAAGTGAGACGATCTTTTTATCAGGTCGATCACTTGATTTATTCGTGATCGAGCCGATCATTTAAATCATGTCAAGTTGCTTAGAGGGGCTAACTGGCGTACTAAGGAACCCGAAATTGCTGCACGAGGTTCACATAACCATATTATGGAGCCCTGTATTCTGTCGCCGCTCCAGCGCTAGCCAGAACTGCTTGTCGCCACTTTTTTCGCTTGTCGCCAAGCGACAGGCTTTTTCGCTAGGCGACAAACTTGTCGTTTGGCGACAGAGTCGGGTTTTTTAAATACCTTCCCTTTCTTCTTCATTTTCCGTCGTTGCTGTTATGTTTTTCGCATTTGCTTAAAACTTCAATTTTCTCGTTCTCGCTCAATTCTCAATCGAATTTGCTCAAACTTGTTGCAAATCAAAGCTTATTCCATCTATTTTCCCGATCCATGTAAGTCTTATTCAAACTCAACTCGGTTTTTGCTGAATTATGCGTTCTTTGTTCACGAATTTTCCGGAAATTCGAACATGTCTTTGCTTAATTCGCTTCTTCTGCTGAATTTTATGTTTTGAAATTGCTTGATTATGTTTATGAATGGCCTTGGGAGTGTTTTGAGACTTGTTTGACTCAATTTGGTGAAGAAATGAGCGATTCACCATTGTTGGACCTCTTGAGGTCGTGAAGAACAATGTGATCCGTTCTTGATGTTTTTACTAGTTCCTCTTGTACAATTTGTCACAATATATGTCATAGTATTGAAAGAAATTGTTTGATTACGTGAAAATGCTAATTATGCTCATGTTGAAATTGTGCTCTGTTTTTTGCACTACGTACTCCATTTTTGCGAACATAGTATCATGCGGCTAGGCGAACCTTAGATACCATAGAGCCTCATTCTTTATTATTTGCATAATATAGCATGGTTAGGCAACGCGGCTCTGGTTCTTAGTCGAGGGACGCACGCCAGGAGGACGAGCCCGTCGGCGAGGGTGAGGACATCTCTACTAGACTTGGACCCCTTCCAGAGTGGGATGAGCGCACTCTTTTCTTTTCTCCTGAACACCATATTTCCGAGCGGGTGCAACGCGGGCTCATCAGCGGGAGGACTCGCAGTCATGGTTCTGGAAATAATGTCATCGGTACGCTATATAAAGTGTATTTCAGCAGAGACGAGGTGTTGTGACAGCTCTGGGCGTCCTGTGGGTTGACTCCCCTCTTTCGGGCTACTCAGGCCATGTACTCCTATGATGGGAGTAATCTCGTTTTCCGGGCTTTGGTGGAGTTCTTTTGGGACACCACCAACACCATTCACTTTCCCTAGGGTGAGATGACGGTTACTCCTGCCGACTTCAGTCTCATCACAAGTTTGGAGTTTTGTTCTTCTCCACTACCATTTGACAGTGATATTACTGTCTACTCACCGATGGTTTCGGAGTTATTGGGTCCGATTGCTGTTCGGGCCCATGCTGAGGCTCAGCCGGGATAGCTTAGTTCCCGGTGCATCCGCCGTTCTACCCTAGTAGCGGCTTTTGAGGATGATGTGACCACTCGCGAGCAACGGGTGCGCATCTTTGTTCTTATTTTGCTATCAGGGACCTTTTCTTTTGACAAGGGTAGTCGAATACTTCTCTACTACCTAAGAGTTGTTCACGACCTTTCTCTGGTCGGGACGTATGACTAGGCCATCTTGGCCTATGTTGACTTTCTTCTGGGCCTGCGACGTTCCTGCCGTCATAGCGCTTTGTCTGGAGAGGTCGCACTTTCCAGTTTCTGGAGGGTCTTAGAGGTATATTTCTATCCTTTTGAAATTAGCTCTAGACTTGTGCAAGCATTTGCTGAATTTTCCTCATCTATGTAGATTTGATTCTACGAGTACTTCCCCTCGCTTGCACTGGTGAGACCTTCACCTCGCGAGCTTCCTGTTGGCGCTGGTTGGGGAGATCGTACTGGTCAGGTTGAGACTGCACGCATTCGAGATCCGATCCTCTCGGTAGGTTCTCGTGAACATTTGTTTTTGATGTTACTTTTTTGAGTGCATTGATCTTACATAGCTGTTTTGTAGGAGCCTGACGTGGTATACCGACCATGGGATGATTTGGTTATACCTGCGCTGGCTATGCGGTATACTGCCGAGTGTCGTTACTTTCAGGGGACGTATGACACTACAGTGTATTTTGGCGAGAGGGTAGCTATTCAGCACTCCTCGGATGTTTTCGTCGTCCCCGCTTGCCCGCCTCAACATATGTTTCACGAGGCGTTGATGCGTGACTGCGCGAGTCGGTCGTCTCCTAGCACTCCCTGGCGGTCTCATGTCCATTCAGGGCAGAGTTACGAGGATGACTTGCTGCCTTTACTAGCGCCAGCCCCTGTTTTGTCTGAGGAGGCAGCGGTATGCTTTAGCTTTTATTTCTCTTTAGGTAGCCCCCAAGTGAATTCTAATCTTTTGAATTTTATTTTATCAAGCTGGGCCTAGGGAGTTCGTCCCTCCGAGGATGTCTATCTATTACCAGGACACGTTCGGACCGATCGAGGAGATGATTCCTCCAGCCCCCGAGGATCAGCGTTTTGTGGAGCGCTCCTTTCCTCGTCACCAGACTCGGGTGAGCTTATCTATTTTCTTGCTTTTGTATTTGTTCTGTATTATCAATGACATTATTCCTTTGACAGTTTTCTCGCGAGGTGGTGACAGCTATGGCGAGATGTATAGACGCCTTTCGTAGCCAGCTCGTGAGGTTGCGGGACCGAGCTACCTGTCGGAGGAACGACGTTGAGGAGGTATCTCTCTTGTCTTTCTTTTGTATCACCTTTCATTATATTCTTTCCTTGGTGTCTGACTTGATTTACCTTTGCAGGGACAGCCTATTCCTTCACCTCGCACTCGATCGAGACCCGAGGCTAGGAGAGAGCCAAGTATATCTGGCTCAAGGCGTCGCCGCATTTCTGATAGCGGCCGAGGTGGCCGGTCTGAGGCTGCTCCGACCGAGGGCTCGGCTTCACCTGAGGATGTCTTTGCTGGGCCGATGGGCCAAGGAGGTGCGACATCGGCTCCTTCGATGGGTGGTGGGACGTACGAGGTCGGCTCGTCGTCCCAGTAGCCCTTGCAGCCTCAGCCGCTGTCGATTGGTGAGCCTGGGTGGACTGCCCCTGAGCTAAGGTTTCCGCCGGCTGACGGGTCAGGAGATGGTGAGGAGCATACTCCCCGGACTACAGCGTTCTTTGATATAATGGGCGTACCTCATCATTTACGGCCTCCGGCTCCATAGTTTGTACCTGTACTTGTTTTTGACTTCATAGGACTTTGTCTTTCGTATTATATGAATCATATTGTATATACAAACCTTTTATATTAAGCCTATTTTATCTTTGCATTTTATTTTTCATTTTATGTGCATGTGAGTGTGTACATCTGTGACTTAATATTTGCGCAAAAGTTTCCGTCATTTTTATTATCAATGGAGGGTATCCGACTTTCTCCCCCAAAAGAAAAAATGAAAAATAAAATGATGTCGACACAATTTAATCAAAAAGAAGAAAGGCAATATGGAATGGATTTGTATGAGGGTATTAAATAACAAGGTGTAATGTGCAAAATCAAAGTCGAATCGAAGTCAGAAAAACGCGGGTTGCATAGCGTGTAATTGTCGCTTGCTCAGACGCGTTGTCGCCACGCGCATCCTTTTGTCGCCAGGCGACAAGCTTTGTCTCCAAGCGACAGACGTTGTCGTCAGGCGACAAAGTTGTCGTTTGGTGACAGACTTGGTTTTCCAAATCCTTACAGAATTCCAAATCTGCCAAAAAATTGTTTATAAATAGCCCTCAAATCTTCCGATTTATGTATAATTCGAACAGATTAACTTAAAAAATTAATCACGACTTTAATTAAAAAGAGTTTTTGTGATTTCACTCGTGAGTGGTGTCGTTCTTTAACTGCTAAGGAGAGAAAAGAACTCGACTTTTTTCATATGGGGGATATTTATGGCATAAAGGGGGTAGATCTTGATATAGACTTCATTCATACCGCCTTAGAATATTGGGATCCTAATACTCATTGTTTTAGATTAGGCTATGATGAAATATTCCCTTTACCAGAAGAGTTTGGTGCCGTTCTAGGCTTTCCTCCATTAAATCTTGTGGTAATGCCTTCGGCGAATGAGTATTATTACAAAGATTATGAGCGTTTCCTTGACCTTAGGGGTAAAGATCTAAAAAACATAACACACGGTAATAATGCTGATTTAAAAGAATTTGCACGTTTTTATTTTGATAGACCACGCTCCGAATCTTTTCATGTCTATAGGAGAAGAGCTTTCCTCTTTTGCATGCTTAGCCAATATTTTCTTACTAATGGTAAAAATAATGATGGTCAAGCAACTATAATATTTGTGCTAGAACAAATCGTATCTTGGAGAAATCCAATGCCATTAATCGTTGGAGACACTATGCTTAGTCTTGATGAATTGAAAAAGAATCCAGAAGCACCTCTTCGAGGCTCTCCAATTTTATTACAGGTAGAAAAATAATATTCTTAATTACAGAAATTAAAAATATATTTTTGTGTAGCAATACTGATTATGTGCATTGATTTTTACAGATGTGGCTCACGGAGAGACTAGAATTGATTAGTCCTCCTGATAATATTGACAAATATACCCCTAATTGCTTTGTTCGACGAAAGAAGCGTTTCTCCTTGAAGATGGGTCGCCATGAGTGGGGCAAAGTGTTTTCCTGTTGTGACTTCTCCATTAAATGGGTCATTCCCTGGTGGAAGCTTGAAAAGATGATTGGTTGTAATACTCAACCCTTTTGCCGTCTTCCTAGTTTGTCAAAATTGACCTTTTATTATCCCTGCAGAGTAAAGAGGCAATATGGGATTGCTCAAACCATTCCTACGGGAGATCTTTGTCGCCCTTATGAATTCCCGATTTCACAGGAAGTTGAACGATTTGACGGGTATTGGTGTGCTAGGCCTTTATGGAAAGTGATTACCCAAAAGGCTCCACCTTCTTTGTCCAATGATGTGAAGCGGTGGTTGACTGGTAGATCTCAAAAGGACCGAACCAAAATAGAGAAGACCAATGTGAAGACTCGCCTTAGTGACAAGAAAATGCCTGCTAAGGAACGCCTAGTTGAAAGAGTTGAGTTTAAGACTCCTGTGACGCCTAAAAGGAAGAGTGCTAAAACAGACAAAGGGAAAAAAAAGGTGGACTCTTCAGAAAAGAAGGTTTGGGTAGAGAAGAAGCATGGAGTTTTAGCTGTGGGAGAGACTATCCATACTAAAATCGAATGTAGAGCCTCTAATGGATGTCTCTTAGCAAAAGTGATGGATGAAGAAGAAGCCTCTGACAAAAATTGGAAAAGGATGAAGAAAGAAAAGAAAGATTAGAATATTGCTTTTCCTTCGATTTATTGGACATGTTAAGTTAATTTTAATTTTGTAAGCTTTATTTAAATTTCATCAATGATGTAATTCTTTTATTTATTAATGCAATTTCGGCTTTTTAATTAAATTAAGTTTATATTTGTTCATTTAAAGCAATGAAAACAACTTAAAATATTTTTTCCGAAAAATTTCTTCAAGTACGGAAGTCGAAATTTTTTCCAGAATGCACCGAAGTTGTCCAGATATACGCAGAAAATTGGCGTCGCTCATACGAGTCTGTCGCCAAACTTTTTGCCTTGTCGCCTGGCGACACGCTTGTCGTCTGGCGACAATTTTTTATTTTTTATTTATTTTTTACTTTTTTTTTTCTTTTTTGATGCTAGGACGCGAAATGCTTGATAATTAAAGTGGCCGCTCCCTTTAAAGGGTTGCCTATGTATCCTTTCTTAAGGAATCAGGCCAAACGTAGCTCTCTTGAGTGTCACACTCAAGTAATTATGAGTAGTACTTCTTAAGTTGGTCAAGATTGGTCATGTTTGAGAATTCATTGCCGTCCATGTCGGTTAACTGAGCTGCACCTCCTGACAGGATTGTTTTGACAATGTATGGTTCGGACCAATTGGGCCTGAATTTGCCTCTTGGATCCAACACATTCTTCTTTAGTGCTTTTAGTACCAAGTCTCCAACATTGATGTTTCTTGTCTTGACCTTTTTGTTGAAGTGTCTAGCCATACGAGTTTGGTAGCATTGGGTATGATGTAGAGCTTCTAGTCGTTTTTCATCAAGTAGAATTAATTCTTCATACCGTGCTCTAGTCCATTCAACTTCATCGAGTTTACTTTCTAACACAATGCGTAGAGAAGGTATTTCTAGTTCTACAGGGTGTACGACATCCATTCCATAGACTAAGGTGAATGGCGTGTTTCCTGTTGACGTTCGAATTGATGTGCGATAACCCCAAAGTGCAAAATGGAGTTTGTCAGGGCAATCCTTGTAATTTTCTGTCATTTTCTCGATGATAGTTTTTAAATTTTTGTTAGCTGCTTCAACTGCTCCATTTGCTCGAGGTCTATAAGGAGAAGAATGGTGATGTTGAATACCATACTTTTGTAACAATTCTTCACATTCGGCTTGAAAGTGAGTTCCATTGTCAGTTATCATCTCATGTGGGACTCCATATCGACAAATTATGTTCCTTTCGATAAAGAGTGCTACATGTTTTGCAGTGAGTTTTGCATATGATTGTGCTTCTACCCACTTTGTGAAGTAATCGATTGCTACCAAGATGTATTCGTGACCACCTGTTCCAGGAGATGTGATCTTTCTGATTATATCGATTCCCCATGTTGAGAATGGCCATGGTGAGGTGTAAGTGTAGAGAAGGGATGGAGGAATATGTTGCAAGTTTGCATAAATTTGGCACTTAGGGCATCTTTTTACATATTGATGACAATCCCTATTAATGGTAGTCCAATAATATCCTTCTTGCATTATCTTTTGGACTAGCATTTTGCCATTAACATGTGTTCCACATACTCCTTCGTGGACTATTCTCATAATTCTTTGAGCGTCCTTCTTGCCTACACATAATAGGGCTTGACCTTTAGGTACCCTTTTGTGTAGCTCATCATTTATGAGTACGTATTGGGAAGCCAAAAGTCTCAAGGCTCGTTTTGCTCTTTTGTCAGCATGACGAGGGTATTCTCCTTTGGTGACATAATTGAGTATGTCGGTATACCATGGTTCTTCTTCTTTTTCTTCTTCTTCTTGGATTGTTTCATCATCCTCTATAGCTTGAATATATGCTGGTTTGTGTCTTTTCTCTATCGTTAGAGGCATTTGCTCAATTTCCTTAGGAATCCTAACCATTGAGGCTAGTCTTGCCAAGGCATCGGCAAATTGGTTTTCTTCTCTAGGTAGATATGTGTATTCCACCTTTTCCAGTTGATCGGTGAGAGTTTCCAGATAGGTTTGGTAAGAGGCTAAGCTTTCGCTTCTTACTTTCCATCTTTTGGAGATTTGGTTGATGATCAAGGAAGAATCTCCGAATATCCGAAGTTTCTTTACACCCAATGCTAAAGTTGTTTCGAGGCATACCACGCATGCTTCATACTCTGCAGCTTTGTTGGTAATGACGAAATCTAACTTTATTGAGATTGGAACATGCTCTTCTTTAGGTGATACTAATTGGACTCCTACGCCACTTCCCTTTTGGTTTGAGGCTCCATCGAAGTATAAAGTCCAAGTATCATCTTCCGTGACCATTAAGACTTCATCTGGGAATTCATTGTCGTGTATTGGTGTCGAATCTTCTATTGGAAAGTCCGCTAAGAAGTCTGAGACTACAGATCCTTTAATAGCCTTTTGAGGCATGAACCTTACATCAAACTGGGCTAGGTTGACTATCCACCTTGAGATGCGTCCGTTAAGCGTGGATTTCTCGAATAAGTACCTGAGAGGATCCATTTGTGACACTACAAAGACTGTGTGAACAAGCATGTAATGTCTTAACTTGGTTGTGGCCCACACCAATGCGAGGCACAATTTCTCAAGTGGTGTATAGTGTGCTTCATATTCGAGCATCTTTTTGCTTAGGTAGTAGATGGCGTTTTCTTTTCCTTCTACCTCTTGTACGAGAATAGCTCCCATTGTTTCTTTGGTGACTGTTAAGTACAGCCTTAGAGGAATTCCTGGAAGCGCTGGTGCTAATACGGGAGGATTGGCGAGATAGGCTTTGATCTTCTCAAAGGCTTTTTGACACTCGTCGTCCCATATTGTTGTTAGCTTCTTGAATATTGGTTCACATATTGTTGTTAGCTTAGATATGAACCTACTTATATATTGCAACCGGCCAATAAATCCTCGAATTTGCTTCTCGGTTTTGGGCGGTGGCATTGACATGATTGCTTTGATCTTGGTTGGGTCTATCTCTATTCCTCTAGAGCTTATGACGTATCCCAAGAGTTTGCCTGAGGTTACTCCAAAAGTACACTTGGATGGATTCAACCTCATGTTGTATTTTCTTAGCCTCTCGAAGAATTTTCTTAAGGCCTCTTGATGTCCTGGACGATCTCTAGATTTCACAATCATGTCGTCCACGTATACTTCGACTTCTTTGTGCATCATGTCGTGGAGTAGGGTAGTTGCTGCTCGTTGGTAAGTGGCACCCGCGTTTTTCAACCCGAATGGCATTACCGTGTAACAGTAAGTACCCCAAGGTGTTATGAATGTTGTCTTCTCCATGTCTTCCTCGGCCATGAGGATTTGGTTGTACCCTGCGTATCCATCCATAAACGAGAGAAGTGCGTGATTCGCTGTATTATCTACCAAAATATCGATGTGTGGTAAAGGGAAGTCGTCCTTCGGACTTGCCTTATTTAGATCTCGATAGTCGACACACATTCGAACCCTACCATCCGTTTTTGGAACTGGGACTACATTTGCAACCCATTCGGGGTATTTGGATACCCTGATAAAACCTGCAGTTATTTGCTTTTGTACTTCTTCTTTTATTTTAAGAGCTACGTCGGGTTTCATTCGACGCAACTTTTGTTTTACAGGTTTCATTCCTGGGATTAGTGGTATAGTGTGTTGAGCTATTTCTCTATTAATGCCTGACATATCTTCATATGACCATGCGAATACAACAATGAATTCTTTAAGTAGATTAATTAAATCGGTTCTTTCATCTTTGTTTAACGTGAGTCCGATTTTAACTTCTCTTTTGATGGTTGGATCTTTTGAGATATCAACCGTTTCGATGTCCTCAATTATTGGTGTTTTATTTTCAAGTGTTTCCATTGCTTTAATGATTTCTTTGTCATTTTCATCGTTAGTTAAGCAATACTTGTCATCTGGAGCTAAGGAGAAACACGAGGAATAAGGGGAATAAGACATATTATTAAACTCAGAAATCATTACATCGAATAGAGAAATGTCCGTTGGGACTTGATTGCTAACTATCCTAGGAGTAGATGATAAAATAGAAGAATTAGAGGGAGATGCTACAACTAGAGACTTAGAGGAATCGATAGGGGAAGACTTAGACTCTGACTCTGACTCAGACGATCCTTCAAACATTGGCCCTTGTCCTATAGTTATTGAGATCTTCTTTCCGTTTGCAGTAGTCACTTTCACTGTCTTGCGCCATCCTCGCACTAAATCCTCTACTGGAGTGATGAGCTTGGAGGGATCAAAGTTCTCGCTTTGTAAGACTGTTTGAATGAGTGAAAAGTTATCCTCTATATATCTTGGCTCATTCTTTTCTTGCCCAAAGAGAAGTCCCATGACGTTAAAGTCAAAGCATGGGGGTGCTTTTTCTTTATGTATAGGAGTTGGAATCTCATCTAGAAAGCAAAAATCCAGAAATATTTCGAACCCAGGTTATTTTATGTCAGAAATTCGTAACATGGATAATCTTCTCCCTCTCTTATGAATTGTCCATTTAAGGTAAGAGGGTATTGATCCATTGGGATTGCTTTCTTTTGTGCACGAGCATTTCTACATGCTTTTGATTTTTCATGGGCTCGCTTTAGATCTTCGAGAGTCGGTTCGAAACCAAGTCCGAAAGTATCTAATTTAGGGAGGCCAGGTAGTCCCATCTGTTTTGCTATCCCTTTCTTCTTTCCTAGGGTCATTCCAGGGAAGTGTCCTTGTTTTCTTAGAATAGCATTGGTTATCATGTTTGAGTGGAGGTCGTAGCGAAGAGGGGTCCTTTCATCTTCCTCGATCAAGGAGACCTCTTCATTAAAGCCCCACAGATCTTCGTCATTCTCATCGTGCTCCACATTGATTAGTGGGTTTTCTACTGTTTTGATCCTTATGGGTGAAGCATCGATTGTAATTGGTACCCCTCCAACTATGGCTTTCACTTTTTGGTGAAGAGATGAAGGGATGGCCTTGAGGTCATGAAGCCAAGGGCGTCCCAACAGTAAGTTGAACGAAGCCTTAATATCTACTGCTTGGAATGTGGTGGCATGCCCAATTACTCCCGTCGTTATGTTCATGGTAATTGTGCCTAATGCTTGGCGACGTGAGTTATCGTAAGCTCTTATCCCTTGTGTTGATGGAGATAAATTTTCATCCCTTATCCCCAGCATCCTCGCAGTTCTAAGTGGGCAAACGTTAATTGCCGATCCATTATCTACAAAAGTCATGGGGATGTTCATTCTCTTGCAAATTACTGTGAGGTTGAGAGCTTTGTTGTGTTTGTCACCTTCCGGCGGTAGATCTTTGTCGGAAAAAGAGATCAAATTAGTAGGACTTGGGAGAACACTCGTGAGGAAATTAGCTAACCCCTCAGGAGTAGTGTCCAATTCTATCCTTACTTTAGCTAAGGCATCCATGACTGCGATTCTATGTTCTCGGGATGTAGCTAGAAGTTTCCATACGTTCATTTCGACCTTAGTCTATTTTAATTGTTTGACAACATCGTTGTCTTCTATGATTGGTATGGGAACTTGCTGAGTAGTGGGAATAGGTTGTGTAGTAATGGGAGGTTGCATTCTCCCGGATCTTGTGAGGACATCTATAGGTGAATCCTCTTCATCCCAAATGTCGCCTACTGGATATATTGTCGAGAGTGGAGTTTCATCGACGTCCTTAAGGTAGACGTCCTCATCATCACTATCCCAAACCCCATTAATGGTAGCATCTCGTTCTTGTGGGATTTGAACTAGCTTCTTGTTATCAATCAATCTTTGGACCAAGTCTTTGAACTTGAAACAATTTTCTATAGTATGTCCTCCCGATTGATGATATGGACAGTAGTACATATCTGTCTTTTTTAGTGATCAAATGGTCTCGGTTCGAGAGGTTGAATTTTACCATTCTCGGAGAGCATTTTGAACATGTTTGCATAAGAAGTTCCAATTGGAGTGTATGGCCTATTGCTCCTTTTGGGTGTGTCAATTACTTGGAGGGAGAATGATTTCTTCTCTTTAGGAAGCGGTCTACTTTTGAGTAGTTCATTTTGTTTCTTTACCACCTTTATTGCCTCGCGTAATAATTCTCTTGCTTCCAACACAACCTGAATAAGGATACACACTTCTTGTTTTGTCGCAGGTTCTTGTCCACAAGGAAAATGATCCTCGGCGTCTTCGAAGTTTTCCTCCTCTTCTTCAAAAGTTTCGACAAGTTTGATGAGGTTTGAGGGGTTAACCTGATTTTCTTCATGGGAAATAGCCAAGGAATCCGACAGTGGTGCGCTATTGATACTTGGCTTCTTGCTTGCAGGGGGCAATGGAAGTTTGTTGTTATCAATTAAATCTTGGATTGCTTCCTTTAGCTTCCAACAATTTTATGTGAGATGGCCCCTACCCTGATGATATTTGTAATGTGCATTGGGGTTCCAGCTAGTCGTTCTCTTCTCGACAGGTGGGTTCCCAAACGGTCCTATGGGAGTTATAAAACCTTTTGCATGTAAGCGATCAAATGCGGTGTCATAACTCATACCAATAGGAGTAAAGTTCCTCCTAAGTGGTTTCTTTTGTCCTTGATTATTCATGGCGAGGACTTCACTCAATTAAAGGTGTTAACATTATTTGAGTGGATGGTTTTGGAAGAAGAAGGATTTCAAGTTCCCTATGATCAGTTTCAACTTGAATATTGCATTTGTATCTATCAATGAAAGCGTTTATAATTGACTCCCAACTAGAGGTTTTCTCTTTATCAAGAGAGAAATACCATTGCTGACAAATGGTTTCTAAAGATAGAGAAAATACAGAATGAAAAGCTTTTTTGTCTATTCCCTTAATATTCATTACAGTTTCAAAAGCTCTTAAATGAAAATAAGGGTTATCCATTGCTTTGAATTTTGGGATGTCGTTGGCATTGAACTTCTGCGGAAGAAGATCCTTGTCCACCGAGACCCCTTGTGAGCTAATGCCTTGCAATCTATAGTCATTAGATAATCTGCTCAAGCTTTCCTGGATGAGCTCCATCTGTTGTTATCTTGCAGGGTCATTGATTTGAAGAGTCAGACTCTTCAACATTTCAGCCATGTTAGCTACCTGTCCCCTGAGTTCGTTGACTTCTTCCTGACTTGCCATAGTCTTCTTAGCTTTCCTTCTTCGATTGATTGGCTTATCAAAAAGTGAGACTTGAACGAAAGTGTTGTCCTTGATTAAACGCCCTTCCTTTCTTAACCACCCGTTGTAGATTAAACCATATTTGTTTTAATGACTTTACTCAAATTGATTTTGACTTTATGATTAAAAAAAATAGGGTGTATATTTTTTGGGAATGGGTTCAAACAAGTGGTTTAATTGGAGGATTAATATCCGACTTACCCCCCTAAAAAAAATGACGGAAAACACGCATTCAAGACTCTCTTGACATGATCAAGGTGTCACATACATGTTAAGTGTGTGTTTTATAAGTGAGTGCAAGTGACATGCTTTGACTCTTGTGTATGACCATGGGACTAGGTGCCTAGACTCAATTAAGGACTTAACAAATTGATTAAACTGATTAGCAGACTGTTAATTAGACTCGTCGTGATGACTCGAGTAAGAATCTGGAATGTCGCTGGAACAACAGAACTGTCGCCACAATTTAAAGCTTGTCGCCAGACGACAAATCTGTCGCCAGGCGACAGGCAATAAACTGCGGCGCCACAGCCCAAACTCCTGCGCCATTTCTGGAACATTAATTTGGGACTATTTCCAGTAATTTTACTCTAAGGGGACATACCTAAAGTCGTACTAAGTCAGATTAATTACTTCATTAGTCTTTAATTAGTCAAATTAATTAATTAATTCATTAATTAGACAAAGTCCTTTTTAGTCATTAATTGGTTTATTTAGACTTAAACACAAGTCAAACAAACGGTTAGCACATATAAAGTATGCACAAGCAAAGAAAGCACAAATAGTCAAATAGTCACAACATGATGCAATGAGTTTGCAACCTAACCATGGCTCTAGTTCTCTAAAGTTCGGGATATGGGTTAGTCAAAGAGGGTCCATGGTTATGAGTCCGGATGCACCGCGCGGAAGCCTTACCTTTGGAAGGGTTGGCGCGAGTGGATGGGACCCCGCAAGTTAAAAACTTGCTTCCACAGTTTGGTGGATTCACAAATTCGGATGTACCCGTCGTTGACAGGAGCGTTCGATTGGGTAGATGGAGCGTGAACCCCTAGAGGGTTATGTCCATATGTAGAACACATATGGGTTTCAGAAAAGTGAGAAAAACTCAATCAGGAAGTAGAATCTAGCCAACAGTGCTAGAAATGGTCAAAACAATAAGGCAGAGTTTTGGCTCGGTATTGGAAGAATTTGGCGCCAGACTACAGGGACTGTCATAGCAAAAGTGCCCCTGTTTTCTAGGCGCTAGTTCCTACATGCCTCAGCAAGTATCTACGTTCTTAGAATTTTCCAGATTTCGCAGCGTTATTTTAATTCTAGTTGTGAAAGATATTTCTCAAATTTCCTACGTGTAAAAATCCTACGTTTTTTACTCATTTCGGATGGTCTATCCAATGAGGACCTTTTTTATGCATATGAAAATAATGCTAATCAAAATTACGCACATGAAATACTTAGAACTTTTCGAGTCTCATCCACTCATTCTAAATCATTGCCGAAATAAATTTCAGGAATTAAAATAGAAATCCTCCCTAGTGGAGTCGCCAAAAACTGTAGGGAATATTTCAAGCCATTAACCCAAACTTGAACCCTACTGTGATCATATACTTAAGCATGGTGGCGTCCAAAGGGAAGGAAGCTAGAGCAAAAGAGTCCCCAACAAGTTTTAGGAACTTGTAAACCGTTCACAAGGTGAAGTTTTAGGAACTTGTAAACCGTTCACAAGGTGAAGTTTTAGCAACATAATAATCATAAAAATAATAATCATAATCATGATAACAATCATAATAATCATAATTATCATAATCATGTTAAAGCATAATATTAATAGCAAGATCCTAGGCATGATACTAACAAGATTAATAACAAATCCTAGCATGTCACTAAGCAATAAAAATCAAAGCTTTGGCCTAACATGGTACTAACATGATATTAGAAAAGAGTAAAAGACACCCTAAACATGATACTAGAAAGCAATAGAAACATCCTAACATGATACAAGGAATTAAACAAATTTAAACATGCTTTCTACAAGAATAGAGCAATAAGATTACATACTTTGATGCCTCGTGCCTCTTTCTAATAACAAAATACACGCGTTAGTAACTTCAAGGAAAATATAAAATCAAACAATTAAATTTAATAATTGAAATAGAGATTAGGGACCAAACCCTCAGAAATTATAACCTTTCACGTCTAGGGCAAAGGCAACTTCGAACTTGGCCAGGTGTGTCTAGATCTCGTGAATGCGGATTTTTGTTTGTGCTAGAGAGATGAGAGCATAGAGAGAATAGATGATTGATTGAAGATGATGAGAATTGATTGATTGTTGATGATTTTAGATGAATAAAAACGGAGGTTCAGGACCCTCTTTATAAGAAAATAATTCGGAAATAGGTAGAATTTGATAAGGAATAAAACTTCACGCTGTCGCTGCAAAACCGACCTTGTCGCCAGGCGACAGGGTCTATCGCGTGGCGACAACCTGGATTTCTATGTGCTTTCAACACGGAGTCCACATATGAATCAAAATCGATTCATAAAGTTTGTATGAAAACTGAAATCGTATCTTTCATATAATAATATTTTATTCCAAATAAAACTTTATCAAGATATAATTATTAATTCTAATTCTATTAGGATTAAAGAGAACCCTCTAGAGAATTCTAGAAGACTATAATTAATTCTAATAACTTTAGGAATAATAATTAATATTGGGTCCTCCCCTAGATCATTGGGCCGCATGTAAAGATCAAATCGGGCCCAGTTTAGTATTTTGGCCATAACTTCCTCATTATTCATCGGAATGAGGCTTATAATATATCGTTGGAAAGCTCTTTGCAAGCCCCATCCAACTACACTATTATTGGACCCTTGTCGTGGACCAAACTAAACTCGATTGGCTATTTTCATAAAATAGAGTTGTTTTTCGAAAACAGAAAGAAAGAATTTTCATAAAAACCAACCGCAACACTTGACCTTTCACACTTTCACCTCGTTCGATAATCATTCGACGCGAAAGGTATTGATCACTAGGTTTGGTTTTGGGGAGACACATTTGGGTGTCTACAGTAGTACTTTTCTTCTTAGGCATAACAGGGGTCTTGAATTCAAGTCTTTCACATAAGAGTTCCTTAGGAGGAATTTTCTTATCTCCTAGACGGTCTTTCACATTAGTCTTGCTCATCTTTCGGACTTTGTTCTTGTCCTTTTGAGATCTATCAACTAACCACAGCTTCACATCCCTAGATAAAGGAGGAAACTTTTTGGTAACAACTTCCCACAAAGGTCTAGCACACCAATAGTCATCAAACCTCTCTATGTCTTGTGAAACTGGAAATTCATAAGAGCGACGAAAATCTCCGAAGGGAATGGTTTGAGCAAGTCCATATTGTTTCTTCACTCTAGAGGGGTAATAAAAGGTCAACTTGGACAAACTAGGAAGACAGCAAAAAGGTTGGCTATTGACACCAACCATCTTCTCAATCTTACACCAAGGAAAAATCCATTTGATGGCAAAGTCGCAAGTGTCAAAGATTTTACTCCACTCCCGGCGGCCCATCTTTATGGAGAAGCGCTTCTTCCTTCTTACAAAGCAATTTGGTTTATATTTTTCAACATTGTCAGGAGGGCTGATTAATTCAAGCCTCTCCATTAGCCATATCTGCAAAAATTTAATGCAAATACTTAGTATTACTATACAAAATTAAATATTTTTTATTTCTGTAATTAAAAGTATTAATTTTCTACCTGTAATAATATTGGAGAACCTCGAAGAGGCGCTTTTGGATTTCTTTTTAGCTCATCTAAACTAAGCATAGTTTTTCTAACAATTAATGGCATTGGATTTCTTCCTGATTCAATTCGCTCCACGACAGACACTAATGTTGCTTGACCCTCATGAATATTACCACTAGTGAGGAGATATTGACTAAACATGCAAAAGAGGAAAGCTCTTTTCTTATAAACATGAAAAGACTCTAAGCCTCGTCTATCAAAATAAAAACATGCGAATTCTTTCAAATTAACCACATTCCCATGCACTATATCTTTTAAATCCCTATCCCTAAGGTTATAGAAACGTTCTAAATCTTTATAATAATACTCGCTCGCCTTAGGAATTACCGCAAGATCTAAAGAAGGGAAGCCAAGAATGGCACTAAATTCTTCCGGTAGAGGGCAAATTTTATCATGAACTAATCTAAAGCAATGAGTGTCTGAATCCCAATAATGAAAGGCGGTATGAATAAAGTCTATGTCAAGATCTACCCCCTTAATGCCATACAAACCCCCTAAGTGGAAAAAGTCAGGCTCTTTCCTCTCTTTAGCAGTCAAAGACCGACACCACTCACGAGTAAAATAGCTAAAACTCTTAGACATGATGGAAAATTAAAGATGAGATTATTTTTTCATTTCGAATGATATCAAAATCGACAGATTTGGGGGCTATTTATAAACAAAACTGACACAAATCGAACCACAAAAGGATTTGGAAATGTAAAACCAGCGCGCTGCGACAGGAGCGTCGCATCGCGACAATTTAATTCTTCCCGCATCAGAATTACGCGCTTAGCTGACCATATGTTATCCGACTTTAACTCGGATTCGTACTTTGACTTTACGAAGCCTTATCCAAATATTATTTTTGTCAAATTTATAAATACTTATCCCATATTTGATTATTTTGAGCTTAAATTTAAGCTTATTTTTAGTCATATCCAATTTTATTTTTTATTTTTTATTTTTCTTTTTGGGGGAGAAAGTCGGATACCCTCCATTAATAATAAAAATGACGGAAATTTTTGCGCAAAAAAATTAGTCACAAATTTTTTTACACACTCATATGCACATAAAATGAAAAATAAAAGTGCAAAAGATAAAATAGACGTAGTAATCATAGGATATATATACAATATGTCTAACATAAGTGTCGAGTCATATAATACAAATAAGCAAAGTCCTACAAAGTCAAAATAAAAATATATACAGGTGCAACTATGGCGCCGAAGGACGCAACTCTAGAGGAACTCCGAACATATCAAAGAACTGCACAGTCCGAGGAGTCAATCCCTCGCTAGCAGCAGGATCACTGTTGGTCGGGATCGAAAGAATGGGGCCAGTCCATCCTGCCTCACCCTGTTGCTGCACTCCCAACTGCTAAGGCTGATGTGGCTAATGCGACGATGAGCCAACCTCATATGTCCCACCACCCGCTTAAAGAGCCAAGGCCTCGCCTCCTTGGCCAGTCGGCCTCTTCGAAACACCCTCAGAAGAAGAACCGGAATCCTTTAGTACTACAGTGTGGTTCGACTCCGCTCGACCACCTTGGCTCCCTACCGAAGTACGTAGACGCCTCGAGCCAGATCCGAATCTCTCCCTCCGATCCTCGGGTCTTGTATGAGTGCGTGTTGGGGGAGCAGGCTGAAATAGAAAAACAAATCAAGTCAAGCATGGAAAATAAGCAAATAGAGTAAGCAGTAATGTCAAGAGAAATACCTCTATGTCGTCATCACCACGACGACAGCTAGCTCGGTGACTCAATCTCACGAGCTGATAACGGAAGGGGTCCATGGCTCTTACCATCCTCGTCATCACCTCACGGAAAAACTGTCAAGTAATAAATTCAAGAACAATCAAAGAACATGTATGCAAACAAAATAATGATAAAAGACGTACTTACTAAGGTCTGGTGGCGAGGTATCGACCTCTCTACCAAGCGCCAAGGCTCAGGGGCTAGAGGAATCATCTCCTTGACCGGGCCGAAAGACCCTTGATAGGTGATAGACACCGCTGGAGGCACAAACTCCGCAGTCGCTGCTGTAACCTGTCAAAGTAAAATCTATGTGATTAAAATTTGCTAGGGGGCTATCATGGGAATAAATCAAAAGGTACAAAATGTACCTCCACCTCCTCTGATATGTATAGTGGTGGAGCCAAACGCGGCAAGTGACTCTCGCCATAACTCTGGTCCGGATGGCTATGACGCTGCTAATCCGTACCAGCTTGTGATCTACCTAGATGGACTCTCATGCCTGTCTTGTCCAACATGTGCCGTGGAGGACGAGCAGGAACGACAAAGCACTCTGAAGAATGCTGAATCGCAACTCTCTCACCCAGATATACCACAACGTCATATATCCCCTAAAAATAGTGACGTTGAGCTGTATACTGGACAACACGTCCAGGAAGGTCGAAATCTGCCTATGGCCGAAATTGGACCTGAGGCCCCTACAAAACGAATACCCATGACATACGATCCTACTAAGGAGTAGAAAACAAAAGTGTTAAGCAAAACATACCGAGAGAATCAACTCTCGAACATGGGCGGTAGCAGTCTGGTCACTATAACGGCCTCCCCAACTGCCAGCAATGGGGAGCCCTCGAGGCGAAGGCCTCGCCGGTGAAAGAGACGGGAAGTACTCGTAGAACCAGACCTAGAATAACAGGGAAGCGTCAGCAAGTGCTAACATATATCTAAAGTAAACATTAGTAAGAGAAACAAAGTATACCTCTAGGATCCTCCAGAAACTAGAAAGTGTGACTTCCTCATCAAAATTGCGATGGCGACAAGCGAGTCGCAATCCCAAGTAGGAAGTCAGCATAGGCCATGCTGGCCCAATCATATGTCCCGACCATATGAAGGTCACAAAGAGCAGGCATGTAGTAAAGTAGCACTCGGCTACCCTTGTCAGGTGAGAAATTCCCTGACAAAAGGATCAAAGCAAAGATGCACACCCGCTGCTCCGGGGTGGTCGCATCATCTCGGAAAGCCTCTACGAGCATAGTCTGACGAATGCATTGGATACTAATCTGTAACGGCCGAGCCTCGCCGCGAGCTCGAGCAGCGATAGGACTGATCAACTCTTCTACCTCGAGAGAGAAAACAGTGATATCGCTGCCAAATGGAACTTCAGCTATCCGGAACTCTAGTTCAGTAATGAGAGTGAAGTCGACAGGAGTGATAGTCATCTCACCCTAGGGAAAATGAAAAGTGTTGGTGGTGTCCCAAAAGAACTCCACCAATGCTTGAATCACAAAATGGCTTGACGTCAAAGAATAGAGAGCCTGAGTGGCCTGCAATAGTGGAGTCAGACCACAAGACTCCCACAGTCCGCACAACTCATCGTTGTTGTGAAAATAAGACTCATACATTTGCCCGATGGTTTCGTTGCCCGAACCGTGGCAACGAACTCGCTCGTTGGTCATCCCGAGTCGAACTCGCTCCGAGATATGAAACAAAGGCGAAAAGTATAGGGTACGCCTATCCCACTCAGGGAACTCCCCTATATTGGTAAAAGTACCCTCGCCGGCGTCGACAGGCTCGTCCTCTCAGTGAGCCTTGCGAGAGCGTGAGCCAGAACCGCCTCATTGAGACATGCTAATTATGCAAGCAAACATTAAATCAAAAGTTCTATAGTGTCTAAGGTTCGCCTAGCCGCATGATACTATGTTCGTAAGAAAAATAGAGTATGTAGTACTAAAGCAGAGCATGTTTTTTTATTCGAGCAGAAATAGCATTTTCAGACAATCAAACAATTTCTTGCAATACTAGGACAAATATTGTGACAAATTGAGCATGAATAGCTAGCAAAAACATGAAGAACAAGCCACATTGTTCTCACGAACTCAAAAGGTTTAACATTGGCAAATCATTCATTTCTTCACCAAATTGAGTCAAACAAGTCTCAAAACACTCCTAAGGTGATATACAAGCATAAACAAACAAATTCGTGGCATAAAATTAAACAAACAAAGGCAATTAAGCAATATAAGTTCCGAATTTTTCGGAAAACCGTGAGTAAACATGCACAAAATTCAAACAAAATAAAGTGAGTTTGAGAAAAACTTACATAAATCGACAAACTAGAGATCGAGAGCTTCAATCTGTAACAAATTCGAGCGAATTTGGTTGAGAAACGAAGAAGAACGAACGATTTGAAGTTTCGAGTGAAACTGAGCAAGAAAATAGGCAGCAGCGAAATGAGGAAGGAGAAGTGGTTTAAATCCGGAAAACTCGAGTCCGTCGTGCTGCGACAGTGTGTGACAGCGTGCACTGGCTCCCTTGCTTTAGCGATGCAATCTGTGGCCCCCATATTGATTTATGTGGACCTCATGCAGCAATTTTAGGTTCCTTGGTACGCCAGTTAGCCCTTATGAGCAAATAGACATGATTAATAGTCAGCTTGATTACAATTGCAGTAAGTGACCGACTTGATGATGATCGTCTCCCTTAACTTAAGCGCCTAAACATTGGCTCATCACAAGCACCAAGATATTGGTTCATAAAGCAAGCACAAACATCAAATGCACAGCAAAATCACAAGCAACGGCACAACAAGAATTCCAATAAAGTACCAGCAAACTGAGGATCAACAAGCAGTGATCTTCAATAATTTTTCTAAGAAAGTTATCACACAAAAATAGAAGATTGCTAAAAGCGGAGCGATCTTTGACAATGTTCCCTAGGATGTGGAGAGTTGTCACAAACAACGGGAGATGACTACAAGCGGAGTTATCTTCGATCTTGTTCCGTAGGATGTGGAAGATGGTCAAAAAGCGGCAGAAGATTGTTACAAGCGGAGCAATCTTCGATGGTGTTCCCTAAGATGTGGAAAATTGTCACAGCGGAAATTGGAGGCGGCTACAAGTGGAGCAGTCTTCAGACAATGTCCCCTAGCTTGTAGAGGTCGTCAAACAAAAACGGTTACCCTAGAGACGTGTACTCGACGGTGCAAGATACGTGTTCTTAACTCTTTTATCTGTTTAACTAACGCTAGTTTGTAGGTATCGACGTTATAAGAATGATTTAGGATCGCAGAACATTCTGAATCATTCTCCGTCCCTATCGATACTTTGACTTTTGTTTTCAAAACATGCATTTCTCCAAACTCAGTCAAAGTGGGGGTTTCTGTAGACACCTAATGGTGTCTCCCCAAAAACCAAACCTAGTGATGAATACCTTTCACGCCATTTGATTGTCAAACAAAGTGAAAGTGTGAAAAGTTCTGTGATGCGGTTGTTTTAATAAAAATATTTTATTTCTGTTTTCGAAAATGAACTCTATTTATGAAAATATCCAGTCTAGTTTAGTTTGTTCCATGATAAGGGTCCAATAATGGTGTATTTGGATTGGGCTCGAAAAGAGCTTTCCAACGATATATTATAAGCCCAATTCCGATGAGTAATGAGGAAGTTATGGCCAAAATATTAAATTGGGCCTGAAATGGTTTTATATGGCCCAATGATCAAGTGGAGGGCCCATTAATTAATATTTTTAAAATTATTAGGATTGATTTTAATCTTCTAGAATAATCTAGAAGGTTATTTTAAGTTCTAGTGGAATTAGGATTAGTAATTATGTTTTTAGAAAATAAAGAATTCTTTTTGATTAAAACAAGTGTTTTAAAGGAGATTAAATCTGATTTTCAAAGATAAGTACGTACGTCAATTAATCGAATTTAATTAGATTAAGGATTCCATACTGATTTTACAAAACGTGTGAACCATCGCGAAACGATAGAACTAGCGCTCCGTGACAAAGCTGTCGCGCCGTGCTGGTCTTGTCGCGTCGCGACAGAGGTAGTTTTATTCCAGGTTGGATTTGATCTTTTGCTGATCGTTTCCGGGCTATTTTTCTTATAAATAGGGTCGTATTTCCCCGTTTTTTATTAGTTCACAATCATCAACAATAATCTAATTCTATTCTCTTCTCTCTCTCAAGCTAATAACTTATTCTTTTTCCCTCTTTCTAAGCATTCCCTTTTCAAATAAAAATACTGGATTCACGAGTTATAGACACACCTAGCCAAGCTTGAAGTTTCCTTTGCCCTAGACGTGAAAGGTTGATAATATCTGAGGGTTTGATCCCAAATCCCTATTTCAATTATTTAAATTAATCGTTTGATTTAATATTTTCCTTTCTACCATGTTAGTATCATGTTAGGAATAAAGATTTGATTTTAAATGTTTAGTGACATGCTAGGATTTGTTATTAATCTTGTTAGTATCATGCCTAGGATCTTCCTAATATTATTATTCTTTGATGAGATTGAGATTGAATATTATGATGATGATTGTTATGTTGCTTGATATATTATTATTGTTATTGCTTGATCACACCCTCTCTTGCAGGATTGAAGGGAATTTGTACTTGTAATCACGCTTAATAAGATAATTAATAATTTTATTTAGGCTAATATGATTATAATTCAAGTGGTCGCCAATAATAGTTTTTTTGTGCATTAATATTCAACCAACATAGATTAAACTGGTTTAGGATTAATATATTAATTGTATGTTAGTCAAAAAGCGCATATGAATATGAGAAGAATAAAGTAGAGGCTTATTTTTAGGGCAGGTTCGATCTCTTTAGGTTGGATTTGTACCTTCAACCCCGAATATCCAGTCATGGTTCCAGACCACTATGAAGTTAGCGATCTCATGGATCGTGAAGGGGTGTAACCTTCACCCTTTGAACGGTTTACAAGTCCCTAAAACTTGTTGGTGACTCTTTTGCTCTAGCTTCCTTCCCTTTGGACGCCACCATATTTAAGTGTATGATCACAGTGGGGCTCAAGTGTGGGATGCTTGAATTATTCCTTACAGGAGGGAACCAAAGTCTAAACTACAGCTGACGAGTATACATCACGATGTACCCCGGGGGAGGACAATGAATTCTATCTTGAGCAGTTGGAATTCGGCATCAATACCCATCTTCCTTCATTATGCCGTAGAAAATCTCGATATGCTCAGCAAAGTGATAAACTGGATCATTGTCCACCCACCAGCCGTAGGGAGGGGTGGTCATCAGCCTAAAGTTTACGGGAACATTCCCCCATTCCCTTGCTCCGGGAGGCAAATCACAAGGTCCGGGTGTCCAATTCCCACCTTGGCCCAAAGTGCTAACCCCGCCCGAACCTCGAAGAAGCACCAATGATAAGGGCATAGTGGGAATCCGCACCGCAGTAGCTCTGTTGGAAGAAGCTTCAACCCTCACTATAGGACGAGGATTGCGGCCACTCAAAGGCGGCATCATTTCCTCTTTCTCATAAATCTCCATAGGTCTCTTTCCTCGGTCTCGATCCATCTTTGTCGGTGAAAATTCGAGAAATCGGGAAAAATAGGGTATTCTAAAGATCAAAGAAAATCGAAGAAATTTCGAAGAAAATAACCTTTATTAGAAGTAGAATTCGCCGATCTACAAGTTCGGAGCAACGAATTTCAATTTCGGGGTTCAAATTGCTAAGAATAAGCGGAAAACGGAAAGCGGGTTAACAATGGAGATTACTGAAGAACGGAAACGAATTGCAATGAAATGAGGAGAAAGAGTGGGACGAGTGGCTTAAAAAGCTTCCGGAAATGGAATTCTGGGAGTCTGTGTCACTTAAACCCCCACTAACTCCACTTCAAAGCAACCGTTAAACACTTCCCTTATTAACATCCCACTAAACCTTCCAATTTCCATAATTACTCTCAAATTAACTGTTATTGCCTCAGTAACTACCCAAATTAAAAATTTAATTAGATCATTTTACTTCCCTCCATTTTTGCAAGTCAAAACCCGACCCATCATGCTTCCGAATCGGGTGTGTGGGGCAAGTTGTTTGGGTCCAATTCACTCTAATTGAGCCGGTCCAAAATGATTCAATTACAAAGCCCAAGGCTAAGGTTCAACTCTCAAAGTCATACTAAGTCAGTCAAAGGCCTGGTCAAAATGGCAAGCCTATTTGACCCTAAGGCCCATTTCTCCCTTTGAGTAAAGGTATAAAAGCCTTCAATCTTCTCTCTCTACATTCATTTGCATTAAGCCTCAAGCAATTAATACACTTGCATAGCTTTTCTCCCTAAACCTCGTACTAACTTTAAAATCGGAGGGGCCTTCCTCGACAAAACCCCCGAGGCTAGTTTACGTGTGTTTGATGTGTAGGAAACCCTCTGCCTAGTCGTCACGTGGACTGAGATCAGTCTTCAGCCCACAGAAAAGGTCCTTTCCGTAGGTCCTATTGTTTTTACCCGTAACAATAACTAATTCCAATAATTCAATAATTCGAACTCATAATTCCAAAACCAATTCCAATAATTCAATATTTTAAATAATTAATTCAATTAAACCAATTCCCCTTTTAAAATCCAATTCCTCACCCAAGTGTGCACACCCCCCAGGCTAGTCTCCTTATATTGCAAAGCTATTCTTGAGGAAAGACTCGATAATACAAAGACTAAAAAGTCTTATCAACCAATTCCGCATAGTGGGATTACTATAAACATGCTTGTAAGGCTTTAATAAGAATAACCATAATTCCATAAATCCTTTTTAATCCAATAACTCCAATATAATTGGAAACTCTATTTTATTAAATTCCACATGCTTTCAAATTCTAACATTTTAAAGATGATAAATAGTTGAAATCATTCAAAACATGATATAAAAATCAATCCTCCAGTTTATTATTAAAACCAATTATTTAAACATATTTGATTTCATAAGTCATAATTTATTTCAATTAAATTCAATCACCAATAAAACCATATAAAACTTGTTATTCAAACCAATCACTTTCATAGGTATCTAGCCACCTAAACGTACCTTTGATCTGTGCTAGCAATAACAAAAGGAACTTCAAGAACTCTTGTCAAAAACACCCTACAATTAAATATAACCTTAATCAATATAAGATTAACAAATAATCATAAGAATTAAATTAAAATCCCTTAACTATATGTACATGAACCTTATAAATTATTTTCTCATAAACATGAATAAAAATCTGATTTTATTTAATTAAGACTACTCATAATAATTTTTTATAAATCCCCCATAATAATAATAACTAATTAAATAAGAGGAGAGAAGAAGAAAAGTAGAAAACCAAGGAAAGAGAGAGAAGAAGGTGGCGGCTGGCGGAGCTGTGGCTGGCGGCAGGTGCAGCCGATGGTGGTGGGTGGTTGTTGTGGTGATAGGTGGTGGTGGTGGCGCAAGAACAAGAAAAAGAAGAGCAAAAGAAAATAGGAAATAATTACACAGTGATTAAGAGAGAATTAGAGAATTCGTGTGAGTGTTTAGCCATGAATCAATGAGTATTTATAGGTTAGCTCATGTATGAATTATGGTAGGAGAATATAGGAAGAATTATATTAAAATGAATTATTGAATTAAGGAATTACTTGGATAAGAGAATAAAAGAATTATGGAAAGTTTTAATATATTAAGGTGACTAAGAATAATTAAGTTAAGGAAAGTGTGTTCTCATGAAAAATAATATGGAAAAAGAGTTTTACTTAAGGAATAATAAAGGATGAAATAATGTAGGGAAATAAGATGATCAAATATTTAGGAGATGAGAAAAAAAATTAAGGAAAATAATAATTTTGAGGAAAAATTAGAAAATAACACCACAAATTTTACTAAAATTGGATTATAACACTACATAATCTCATGGATTTTTGGATGGAATTCGTTAGTGGGATCCACCAAGTACACGTGTCATTCACTCATTAGTTAAAAAATAAAAAATTAAAATAAAAAAAGAACAAAACAACATAAACCCTAACCCAGCCCCACCACTACCGGCAACCATGGAACTGTAGTTGGCTCCCCATCCCATCCTCACCGTTGGCACCCCCAACCACTGATAAACCCGCCTGCGTCGACCTTGAAATACCAGAGCCACCAAAAGAACCCAACCTAACCCATCCTTGAAACACCCAGCCACTTAAAAAACCACGAACGCAACCCATATACTTCGCCGAATTCGCACAACTACAGCCGCATAAACCACCAATAATCATTACACAACCGCAACATCACTTACATCAATCGTTATGGGGTTGCCATGATTAATTTCGTCCGTTTTGGGGTAAGGGTAAGGGAAGAGTGGGTCGAAAGGGCCGGATTTATGGTGGTGGAAGGGAGAGGGGGGTGATTTTTTGTGATGGAGTTGGGTCGATTAGTGGGATTTGCGGTTGGGGTAATGGTGGGTGGTTGACGGCTGGTGATTTCAATGGTGATAAAGGGGTTCCGGCGGTATTATGGGTTGTCGGCGTTGGATTTTCCGGCTAGCGGTGTTGGTTGTGGGGCTGGGTTTGGGGTTAGGGTTTTTTCCTTATATTTAAAAAAAAGATTCTTTTTATTTTATTAATTCATTTTTTTCAAACCATTAGGATATTGACACGTCTCAATTAAGGTCCCTAATAAAGGATTCCATCCAAGAATCCGTTAAAAGGTGGTGAAATCAAAATTTTGAGTTTTTTTGTAGTGTCATAATAAAAGTTTTTTTTGGTGTGGTGTTATAATCAAATTTTTGTGATGTTATTTTCTAAAATTTTCTAATTTTGATGAAGATAATAAAAAAATTTTGTGGTGTCATTTCCTCAAAAATCAACCAAGAGGGCCGAAAATATTGAGCTTCCATAGCTCAAATTTTTGCCCTCCTTAGTGTATTTTAGGAAGTTATTTTGCTAGATTTAAGGGATTTAAAATAATTGTGTAAATATTATTTATTGTATAAATAATTAATTAAAAGAATACCAATTATTCACTAATTAATTTAGCTAAGAATATCAGATTTTCAACACTAGGAAAATTTGAAAATCATAGACAATCAATAGAAATTTTCGGACCCCTTTAATTAAATAATAAAATATAATTTTTCTTAATTAAAATATCCAAAAGATACATAAATAATTAGGTGTTTGAAAATGAAATAAATGGATAATAAATCTTATCCAAAATCTAAAAATAATAATTAGGTTTTAAAATACTTTTTGGGGCCAAAATTAAAATATCATTTTGGCTTCAAATTCCAAATAATAAAATAAATTACTAAAATACAATTTTTAGAAAATAATAATTAATTAATCAATTTAGAAAATACGTATCAAAATACAAGGTATTTAAGTCTATCCCCTTAAAAGAAGTTTCTACCCGAAACTTAGCCAACAGAAAAACCAAAATCATTTTAAATTATTGGTTCATGCACATCCTCACTTGACTCAAGACTCTAACGAACTTAAGAAAGACTCGAAATCACTCAAAAATGACTCGAAAAGCAAACGCGCGAAACTCTATCGCCCTCTACCCACTTTAAAAGGAGTTATGCCCCCGTAACTCGACCACTAACCTTACGCAAACTGTTTTGGGTAACATTTCCTTATATCAGCCTCAGCTTCCCATGTAGCCTCTTCAGTTTTATGATTTGACCAAAACACTTTCGCAAGTCTCACATCTTTATTCCTTGTACTTCTCACTTTAGAATCCAGAATCTTCACTGGTCTTTCCTCATAGGTCAAATTCTCATCCATCTCAATGGTTTCTAGTTGCAACACATGGGTCACATTAGGAATATACTTTAGAATTTGACTCACGTGAAACACATTATGCACCCTTTCCAGCTTTCTGAATGATTTCATATGGCCTTATGTACTTTGGGCTCAGCTTTCCCTTCTTTTTAAACCTCATTACACCTTTCATGGGTGAAATCTTCAATAAATCTTTCTCTCCAACCTCGTATTTTTCCTTCTTCCTTTTTCAAATCATCATAACTTTTCTGTTAGTCTTAGGCTGCTTTTATCTTTTCTTAGATCAAATTTACTTGTTTTACCATATCATCAATCATCTTAGGCCCAAGTACCATAGTCTCACTTATATCATTCCAACAAACTAGGCTTGTACACTTTCGACCATACAAGGCTTCAAACGGTGTCATTCCAATGCTTGCATGATTGCTGTTGCTGTAATAGAACTCTATGAAACCAAGTGGTCTTCCCAAGACCCTTGATACTCCATCACACAAGCTCTCAACATGTCCTCCAATGTTTGAATTGTTCTTTCTGTCTGACCATCCGTTGCAGGATGAAATGTTGAGCTCATCAACAACTTTGTTCGCATCGCCTTTTGTAAACATTGCCAAAAGTTAGACGGGAATCATGAATCTTTATCTGAAATGATATCCGTGGGTAACCCATGGTACTTTACCACAAACTTCACATAAGATCTTCCCAACTGATCCATAGTCCAAGTACTTCTCATGGGTATAAATGGTGCTGACTTCGTTAATTTGTCCACTATTACCCTAATAGTATCATTCCATGCCTTTGTCTTAGGCAACACTCCAACAAAATCCATAGAAATCAAATCCCACTTCCACTTGGGCACCTTCAAGGATTGGACCTTTCCTAAAGGCCTACGATGCTCGATCTTTACTTTCTGATATGTCAAGCACTTGTCTACAAATTCGGCTACTTCTTTCTTCATATTGGGCCACTAAAAAGTCTTCTTCATGTCCTTATACAACTTATCTTCTCCAGGATGCATTGAATAAGGAGAATTATGTGCTTCTTCCATCAATCTCTTCTTTAAATCCCCACGACACTGTGGTACACACCATCTTCCCTCAAAACGAATACTTTATTCATCAACAATGGTGAAATTCAACACCTGATCTTCATCGATCTTTTTCTTAATCGCCCTTAACTTCTCATATTCTAGTTGACTTTCCCTTATCTCGTCATAGATGGATGGTTGAATTACCAAAGCATTCAACATCCTAGTAACTTGTCCATGCTCCATCACTTCCAAATTCAGCTTCTGGAATTCCACACATAACTGGTCTGGCACAACCATCACATTCATTGAATGTTTTGAGTTCCTCCTTAAAGCATCTTCCACCACATTAGCTTTTCCTTCATGATATTGAATATCTAACTTATAATCAATTAGAACCTCCTAACATTTTCTTTGCTTCCCATTCAAATTCTTTTAGGTGAAAATGTATTTCAAACACTTGTGATCCGTAAAAATCCTACAAGTTACCCCATACAAATAATGCCTCCAAATCCTCAAAGCGAACACTATTGTAGCTAACTCCAAATCATGGGTTGGGTAATTTCCTTCGTGAGGTTTCAATTACCTTGAAGCATATGCAATCACCCTTTGACTTTGCATCAAAACACATCCCAGTCTAAACCTTAATGCATCACTATACACTTCATACAGATCATTCCATCTGGCGAAGCCAGCACAGGTGTTATAGTTAATGTTTCTTTCAAGGCCTTGAACGCCTCTTCGCACTCTTGAGTTCATGAGAATTTATGCTCCGTTTTCATCAAACTTATCATGGACTTTGCAATCCTTGAAAAATCCTTTACAAACCTTCTGTAATAGCCTGCCAAACCTAAGAAGCATCTCACATCCAACACATTCTTTAGGGTTGGCCAATGACTAACAACTCAAATGGTACTTGGATCCACTAAGACTCCTTCCTTGGAAATTACATGGCCCAAAAACTCTACTTTCTCCAACCAGAATTCACACTTTGACAACTTTGCAAATAACTAGTGCTTTCTTAAACATGACAACACTAGTCTCAAATGCTCCTTATGCTCCTCTTTATCCTTTGAATATATCAAAGTATCATTAATAAATACCACAACAAACTTGTCCAAATATGGCATGAAAATCCTATACATCAAATCCATGACACTGCTGGTGCATTAGTGAAACCAAACGGCATAACTGTGACCTCATAATGACCCTGACGGGTCCTGAAAGCACTCTTTGCAATATCTTGCTCTGCAATACTTAACTGGTGATAACCTGATCTCAAATCTATCTTCGAAAATGCACCAGCCCTTTTCAGCTGGTCAAAAAAATCAACAATCCTTGGTAATAGATACTTATTCTTCACTATCACCTTATTCAATTCTCTATAATTAATACACAACCTTATACTTCCATCCTTTTTCTTTACAAACAACACTAGAGCTCCCTAAGGTGAGGAACTAGGTTGAATGTAAACTTTTTCCAACAAATAATCCAACCGAGTTTTTAACTCCTTCGTCTAAGCTGGAGCCATCCTATATGGAGCTTTAGAAATAGGTCTAGTACCAGGCACTAGGTCGATAGTGAATTCAACATCCCTCACTGGTGCCATACCAGGAATCTCATCTGGAAATATATGCGGAAACTCATTTACAACAAGAATACTTCCATCACCCTTCTTTTCCTCACTTTTGATTTCATGAACACTACATAAAAATAGAAGACAACCCTCCTTAACCAACTTCTGTAGTTGCATTGCAGAAAAAATTCTCAACCCTAAACCTCTGCCTTCCTTTTTATACACCACTCTAGCCTTACTTGGGCTAGTCAAAGTAACCTTTTCAACTGCAGAATCAATCTTTGCTTCATACCTTCCCAACCAATCCATACCCGGAATTACATCCAAGTCCTTCAAATCAAACTCGATCAAATCCTATAGAAATTCTACCCCCTGAAAATGGAAATAGGTACACTAATAAACAACTTGGAACAACTCCTCACTTCCCGAGACGGAATAGACACATCTAGAGAAACTGACTTAGGACTTTCTCACCCATGACTTCCAACTACTCTCTACAAAATTAAAGAATAGGATTCCCTCAAATCAAAGAAAACTTTCACAGGCAAATAACTTATAAGGAAAACACCAATTACCACAACATTAGCAGTTTCAGCCTCACGGCTGTTCATCACGAACACACGACCCTTTGGGACAACTCTTGCAATGCTGACCTTGGGTCTAGGTCCACTAGACATAGGTGGTTTCTAGGAACACTAGACTCTTTAACCTTCCCTGACGTAACGTCATCCTCTTTCTTAAAACACTCGTACTCACGGTGTGTTAATCAGTTTAATCTCAACAATTAATCAACATGATTCCCAAATTAATCACAATCAATCAATCATACAAGTTTTACCAAATCCCTAGCCAAACAACTACTCAAGAATCATCATCTAATAACCAAGAAACTAAGAAATTAATAATAAAAAAATACAAAAAACAATTACAGTAATCAAGAATCAAACATTAAAATCAAATTAAACAAACATGAAATTAAAGAAGCAATAAAATGAGATAGAGTTAGAAATTCTCATTGTATAATAGAGAAGATCTTCAATACAATTTTCACCCATGTATCATCAATCTCTCAAATCACCATTAAAATCTCTCACTTTCTCTCTCGAAATCTACTCCTAAACTAACCCTAAAACTAGAGAGAGAAACTCTCAACTAACCTGAAATTATGATGAAAATTATGTCTAAAAGCTTCCTCAAAAATCGGTTATCAAAAAGGCATTTATAGGTTGCCAAAAATAGACGACAAGAGAAACTAGAACCCAGGGAGAAGCGCCCGCGCTGGCAGGGGTGCGCGCCCGTGGTCTTCCGGGTTATTTGGACTCTTAGTATCTTCGTTCCCACGCAAATGATTCTTCGTGCGCGCTCCCAACGTCTTCATGATAGTCACTAAGCATGGCAGATTCAAATGAACTTGACAGTGGGTTGAACACCGTGGTTTTATGATAACGTGACTTGAGAGCGCAAGAGCTAGAACTTGGAGCATCCTTACATCTTGAGCTTTCTCAATGCTATAAGCTTGCTCCAAAAGCATCTTCCACAAAAAGAGGAGAAGTAAAGGAGAAAACCTTAGAAAAACTATAAAAACACAAAATAAGAGAAAAAAGGGAAATAAAGAGAAAAACAAATAAAACTAAGCATTTATTAAGAAAGAAAGCTATGAAAAAGGTAAAAACAACCTAAATACTCATCAAATGAGTGCCATAAATGGCACTCATCACTTACGGGACAAACCTCATCAACTCAATAAACTTGTTATAGTATTCATTGATAGACATGTTCCCTATTCTCAAGTTGGTCCACTCCATGCATTTCTGCTTCCTCAAATAAGAAGGGTAAAACTTCTCCAACAAGGCTTCCTTAAACTCCTCCCACCCAAAAATTGGTATTTTCAACAACTCATCCTTTCTTTAAGCCCACCATAAACAGCTTCCTCCCTTAAATTTTAAACACCATTATCACCCTCAGCTCACTTGGGCAATTGATTGCATTTAACAACTTATCAAAATCCCTAATCCAGTTTTCAAGACTTGCTGGGTCTTCCTTTCCTAAGTAAACAGGTTATTTGGCTGTAGCAACTCTCTTAAAAATAAAAGTCAAGGTCAGAATTTAGGTTTCTCTTGTTCACCACTTTCGTGATGTTTTTGTATGGGATAGCTCCTGCTGAGCTATCACCAGGATCCCGGCTTCACTCTCGAGGTGTGCAGTCACCGTTGGAGAAACACCTACAAAGGGTCACCAGATTGATGGAATCAGCCCGTAGGCTGACCTAGTGGGACTCCACATAAAGGAGACCACACATCTATAAATATGGAAAAAAGTACAACGAAAAAAAGGTTAGACACGTAATCTATTACATCATCTATCTCTCTAAGTACACTTTCTCTCTCTAAACACATTCTAACTTAGGCATTAGAGGGGGGGTTCCTCGAGCCACCCCTGAGGGAAGTTTACGTGTGTTGTCTTGCGTTGGTCACCAGCCAGACCCAACCCGTGCCATTTAGAACCCTTGGATTCGTACCTGGAACAATTGGTGCTAGAAGGTGGGGACGGATCATCTGCTTGAGGTTCAGAGGCTTAGCAGGGACTAGTTGGTAGATCGCCATAGCTGGAGAAGAAGTTGTACCAACACTAGTTCTTAAGGCTATCGATACCAATCAGACACCACAAAAAATAGCATTAATAACCATCGATCCTAAAGGATCAACCGAAAAACCAAAATTCACTATCTCTTAGAAAACTAATCCTACCGGATTAACATAAGGTGCGATCAAAATGGTGGCAAAATTAGGAGATCCTGTAGGGTATAGCTCTTCTTTTAAGTTCGGAATGCCAATGATAGGCACGAATAATGAACCCATTATCCAAACACTAGTAGCCAAGAAATCTTAGCCTGTCAACATGCCAACCATTCTGCAGAATCTCTCTAAGTGCAATAAAGAGCAGTTGGCAGCCATGACTGCAGTCCTTACCAATTTCAATAAAGGGTTGGTCTCGTCACTAGTAGCTGCCGCTACAGAGTTAGCTGCAAAGAAGGAAACATCTATAGCTCTCACTCAAGAGCAGAAAGAACTGATCCAGCTGAGGAAGAAGGTGTTGGAATTAGAAGCTCAAAACCTGAATCAAGAGTGGGAAGAAGAAGTAGCTCAGGATAAGGGCAGCTCGAAGGTCCAAGCCACTCGCAGCAGGTCGCCAACCTCAAAGCAAGGACCAAGCTTCGACAGGGAGAAATGAGCACGAACCAGGTGATTCCAGATGATTCCCCTATTTAGCAGGGAGATTCTAGAAAATCCAATGGAGAAAATCAAGATGCCCACATGTGAATACAATGTTACCACGACACCTAAAAATCATGTCTCCGCATAAGAGAATCACATGGTACTGTGCACTATGAAAGATTCAGTCTGTTGTAAGGCATTTCCTCCAACCTTGGAAGGGTTGGCAGCCGAATGGCATGGAGCCATCCCAAAAGGATTTGTCTATTCCTATAACCGAGTTGATATCGTTAGTTCAAGGAAAAGATGAACCTCTGCAGGAGTTCATTACCAAATTCAACAAAGAAGCAACAACCATCCCAAACATGAGCCAGGAAGTAGCGTTGCTCGCAATGTAGAGTGGCCTATTATCGGGCACATCATTAGAGCATACATGGGGCAAAAGAGCCTCAAAATGCTGGGTAAAGCACATGAGCTCATAAAGGCAGATAAGACGGACAGAGCCGTGTTAAATAGAATAGCACCAAGTGACCCAATTAAGTGGGCTGAAGTCACCCGGGGCAGAGAATACAACCAGGGTGGATCAGCCAAGTTTGGCTGAACAAGGTTGTAGGGATGTAGACAAGATAGTGGGAATAAGGAGATTAAACCATAAACGAGGAGCCAGGATTGAAAGGTTTGATCAATATACTTCACTCACTCATACGAGATCCCATATATTCAACGTGTACAAAGTTAACGATAAAAGGTAGAGGCCACCCAGGATGGTGAACAGAAACCGTAACCCTGGCAAGTGGTGTGTCTTTCACAAGGACCACGGACATACCGTCGATGCGTGCACACACTTGAAAGACAACATAGAGGACTTAGTCTAGCGTGGATACCTGAACCAGTTCAAGCAACACCCTAACTCCTCCTGACGAGATCACGCCATGACTGCAAAGGAGCCCAAAGAGGCCAGGCTGGGGGCAGAGATTGGGATGGTATGCAATAGGGCAGGGTGTATGTGATTAATGGTGGACTGGTACATGGAGAAATGGTGAACAAAGAAAGGCTGACTTGCGAGCAATGATCCATCAGATAGGCTACAATGAAAAACGCAGATAGCCACCACTTCCCCCGCAACCACGAGTTGTATTTGACGAATATAACCAGAAAGGCATAATTTACCATCATGATGACCCTCTGGTAGTCATAATGAGAATTGCGAACTAGGAGGTGGATAGAGTACTAATTAACAGTGGTAGCTCAGCTAACATAATATACATCAGAGCGTTCAGAGAGCTGAAGCTGGATAAGAAAGACTTAAAAAGGGTGAGCTACGAAGTCACCGGGTTCTATGGGTTAGGTCTGATCCTTGAAGGTATAATAGAGTTGTCAGTTCATGTTGGAGAAGGATCATGGCGGCATGATGTTCGAGCTCAATTCCTAGTAATAGACTCCCCGTCATCCTACAATGTGATTGTGGGAAGGCCACTCATCCACAAAGTCGGTGGGGTGGTCTCCACTTTTCACCTTACAATGGCATACACAGCCAATGATGGAAGATCTACAAAGATTAGGGGAAACCAAAAGACAGCGCAACAATGCTATATCACGGCCCTGAAGCAGCCAGCCAATGCCAAGCAATAGTCTAGCTTAGAGCCAAGATCTAAGGACAAGGGTGAGAAGAAATCAAGAAAAAGAAAGCGAGAAGAATATCATAGAGAAAAGGACAAGCATAAGTTGGCAATGGAAAACTTTGAGCCCGCAAAAGAGGAAGTACCCAAGCCACTTCTCAATAGGGAGCATGTAACAGTTGAGCTCATAGAGGGCAATAGCTCAAGGATGATGAGAATTGGAAAAAACATTGACCCTTGAGTGGAGGTGCACCTCATAGAGTTCCTGCGAAAAAATAAAGACATTTTTGAATTCTTAGTAGATGAAATGCCAGGTATTGACCTGGAGGTTATGGTTCACTGGCTGAATGTGAAGGAAGAAGTTAGACCGGTCAAGTAGAAAGAGCAAAGCTTCTCCATATAGAAAAGTCAAGCCATTTAGGAAGAGGTGGACAAGCTGCTGGAAGCTGAGTTCATTGAACCAAGTGATTATCCAGAATGGTTGGCTAACATGGTCATGATAAAAAAGGCAAATGTCTAGTGGAGGACGTGCATTGATTTCATAGATCTCAACAAAGCATGTCTAAAAGTCTGCTACCCGCTGCCGCGAATCAATCAATTAGTAGACTCAACCAGCGGGCAAGCTTTGCTAAGCTTCATGGATGCCTTCTTAGGGTATCACCAGATCAGCTTGCACAAGCCAGATAGACATAAGACTGCATTCAGCACTAAAAGGGGAGTGTACAATTACATAGTTATGCCCTTAGGGTTGAAGAACGCAGGGGCTACATTCTAGGGCATCAGAAAGGGTGAAACGTCGAAGTATATGTTGAGGACTCAATGTTTAAAAGCATCACACAGGCAGGGCACATTCTGGACTTAGAGGAGACATTTGCTACATTAAACAAGTATTACATCAAGTAGAACCCAAAGAAATGTATCTTCGGGGTGAGTTTTGGAAAGTTTCTAGGTTTCATGGTTAGTGAAAGAGGAATCGACACTAACCCAAAGAAAGTGGAGGCAGTCCTCAGCCTCCCAGAGCCCAAGTGCACCAAGGATATTATGCGATTAATAGGGAGAATGGCAGTGCTGACCTGGTTCATCAGCAAGTCAGCTGACAAAGCCTTACCATTCTATTAATTGCTGAAAAGAAACAAAGAGTTTAAATGGGGCGAAGCAGAAAGAGAAGCTTTTAAGGGGATTAAGGAGCACCCTAACCAAGCTTCCCACCATGATCAGCCTAGAGAAAAGAGAGAAACTCCAGATATATATTTCCATATCAGTGCAAATAATTGGGTCAGTCCTCCTAGTTGAAAGGCACAAACAACAAAAACCAGTGTACTTTGTGAGTCACGTGCTAACAAATGCTGAGCAGAGATACCCGGTGGTAGAAAAGCTAGCACTCGCAGTAGTGACAATGGCAAGAAAGCTTAAGCCCAATTTTGGTGAACACACAATCCAAATCCTTTATAGTGCATGTGGGAAAACGCCTCGAAGCTCGGCGTAATGTTCTGCATCTCGCAGGTGGCACTATAACATAAAATGTTTACCCACGAATTGGGTGTAAGTTTCCATACACCTAAGTCATACCCCTTAAGTATTCTTTAAATGCCTCTTTGGAGGAGGAAGCAGAGGCCAGCTTTGAACACCGCTTCATAGCAACCGAATTAGTTTTCAGGTGGTTAAGGTCGACATCCTAGACGACCGTCGCCTCTACAGGTGGAACTATTTATTTCCTAATTTTGTTCAATGGGGCATTTGTCTTTGAAGGCTTGGAAGCTACCCTCCATGGTGATTATGTCCCTTGTGGACATCTTAGTTTCAGTAGGGTTGTTCATCCTAGTTCGCCGTCTTCCTAGTTTGACCCGTTTTGATCAAGAGTAGAGACGGACTCTTCACCGTCTGACTCCTCTAAGATCCCATCACTAGGAGAGGAAGGGCCACTCGGAGGAGAATCTTCTTGCTCATCCGACCTTTCACACTCTTCATCCGACGTAATCTCGTTAGCCAGCACTTCTAAAGTTCGCCTTTTTTTCTTTGGCTTTGTAGTCGTCTATTTTACCCTCCCCATTGTGTCCTGCACAAACAGAGAGATGGTGGGATTCGGGGATGAGCAAATCAGGTCCATACATCCGGAGATGGCAGCCCCAATCCTACTCTCATCCGTACTAGAAAACCGGCTGGTTACTGACGTAGGCTGTGCCGTGTGTGTTGATGGTGAATCAATTTATTGAAAACTACATATGTATGCAAATGCTAAAAGTTTGAAAGAGCTAAGAAGAGGAGACACGGATATTTTAATGTAGTTTGCTGAAATAGGTCTCAAGCGTTGACCGTCTATGTCAACGAAAATAGCACACGAAAAATTTCACAAAACCTTCTATAGGCAGTGATCAAAGTTTCTCTCTCTAACTTCTCTCTATTTCTCTCTATAGACTGTTTTGAATTTCAAAGATTATTTATAGAGGGGTAAAAACGGGGGCATCCTCATAATTTCCTTAGAATGTGAACAGTTAAAACTGTTCACCACTTCTGGAGTGATGCGTGTCACAGGCGCCACGTGGAATGCCACCTCACCCCTATACGGGGCAAATATTTTGGGTAAAAAACCGTTGCTATGTGGCCTAATCAAAGAGGGACACGTGTCATCCCAAGACAGGTCCAACATGGACCATTCACAAGTTGACACGTGGCATCCCCACTCAGCAAAGAAAATGGCGGCCTTTAGGGCCTAATTCTCGAGAAAGCCATAAAACAGCGTAGCCCACTAAATCTAGGTCAGAGTGACATA
Source organism: Chenopodium album (assembly GCF_948465745.1). Taxonomy (NCBI): domain Eukaryota; kingdom Viridiplantae; phylum Streptophyta; class Magnoliopsida; order Caryophyllales; family Amaranthaceae; genus Chenopodium; species Chenopodium album. Next base: position 35,095,549 of record NC_137847.1, read on the forward strand.
AAAGAGGGCACACTTTTGAACGACCCTATAAATAAGGAGATTTCCCCATTTTTGGGGCACGTTCATTTATTACAATATACCTGAATTCTCTCACATCATATAAAACACCTGATCTTGAAATTTGAGAAGATCTTACTTTTACCTTTTCCGCACCTTTTTACATTCTTCGAACTCCTAATTAGATCGCCGGAGGCAAAACTCCAACCACCCGGAGTCTCTGTTGTTTTGCAGGTAAAGACAACAGGAATCCAGACTTAGTGACGTAACTCTCCCCAGAGACCAGAAAAACCCCGAAACAAGAATCATCTAATTTTTTGTATGTAAAAAATATGAACAGTGTGTTCGAGTTCAGGAAACATCCGTGAAACTGTTGCCTAAGGAAGCACCATCTCTACAAGGTATTGGAGTGCGAATTTGTATACAGTTTAGTGTTAATGCATGCAACCTTGGATTAGGTGGAGAGGTAAGATTCGGCCGGGAAGAAAAAAGAAGGAAACAAGCGAAAGGAAGTCTGGGGGGCCGACTGCCAGCAGACAACGTTAAAAAAGGCCAAGACGTACGAACCTCTGTACGAGTTCAACAAGGATTGTTACTTAATCTTGATGGAAATCAAAGATAAATTTGAGTTGAGAAGCCCCAACCACTGAGAGGCTCGGCCCAGTACCACAACAAAAAAAAAATATTGTCATTAGCACAAGGACGTGGAAAATGACATAAATGAATGCATCAATCTGAAAATGTTGCTGAATAAACTAGCCGAGAAGGGCATGTTGAATTCGTATGTCTTGAAGTCAAAATTCACGTACACTTGGACAGATAACAAATTCGAGAAGAAAACGCAAAACGACAAGGAAGATGATGAAAATAGCACTGACTCTGGTTTTGTGGCCATCAAATCAGGTGGCTTTGCAGCAGGAAGCCTGATAAGTCTATTTTATACAGTATTTTACCCCCATCCCTTGGTCATAATTAGTAGTGTTTTTGGCTCTTTATAGCCACTTTTATTACTAATATGTGTTTTCTAGTATTTTCGTAGTTTTGGTTGAGTATTATAGGGAATTGCACTCTTGGAGCATTTTCCTGGGATTTTATGAAGCGGCTATGAGCATTGGAGGAGCACGACCATCTTTCATAGCCCAAGATCGGTTAGAGTCATCAAACCGGTGATAAAGGGCTCGACTTATGAGAAGATGAGGCATTGGACCGAATGATTAATGCCCCAAGGAGGATATTTTGTTTGGGCCGAGTTACAAGCCTAAACAAGGAGTCCAAGTAGCCCGAAGGGTCTCCGCCCGATGGCGCGCCCGATTGGGCGTGAGAAGAGAAGCTCACGAAGAAAAAAAAAAGGCGGGCCCGATCAGGCGGTGCCTTGCCCGATCGGGCGCGTGTTTCTGAGGAGAAGTTTAAGTCGTCGTTTAAGTTGTTTTAATTTAGGATTTTCGAGCTTAGTTTTTGGGATATGCTTTTGTTAAGCAAGTGTAGTATTCTTTTTTCTCCCTTCCCTTACTCTCTCTCTCTTTCTCTCTCTAACTTTTCTCTCTCTCTCTCCTCTTAAACTCTAGTATTATTTTCTCTCTCTACGACTCTTTGTTTAATTCCATCTCTTGTTTCCTTCAACTTTGATAACGATTTCTTCTCCTTTAATCTCAGCTATTTATTTTATTTCTTCCATCGTGACTTGTTTAATTGCTTTGTTTAGTTTATGTTCGATTATGTCTGAGTAGTTTTCTTTCTAGGGTTTATGGGGATCCATAGATAATATGAAGGGGTAATTTATTGTTGTTGATTGTCAAAGCTTGATTAATTTCCTATTGATTGATTTAATGCTCTGTGACTAGATTAGGCCTGATCTTTATGCATGAGTTTGACAATATTGATTCGAGATTCGAGAGATGAGAATTGATGTTTAGGTCTAGTTTCAATAGGCAGGTTAATTTATAAATGGTTAAGTCGAGATTCGAGAGATGAGATTTAATACCGGTAGATTAATTCTGTGATTGTAAGACGTAGCGAAAGCCCTTTATGATCTGATTAATTGATGCATTGATGATTGATTATTATGTTTTACCCTGGAATATTATTTATTGGTGAACCTATTCCTTAGGTCTTTTATTCCTTTCCACTTTTACTCCTAGTAGTTTAGTTCTCCTTTATAATAACAAATTGGTTACTTGATAATCTAGATTATATAGATTTATTAGGAATAAATTGACTTGTTTCCCTGTGGTTCGACCCTTCTTCCCTTTCTACATAGTTAGTGGATTTAGGTATTATTTTTTATTAGGTGATTACGACTTTAGCCTGTCAAAATTTGGCGCCGTTGTTGGGGAAACGGTTTTATTTTTATTTCTGATTGTTTTTATAGTCTAGATTATTTTCTCCCGTCCAAGAGAACGTAAGTTCTTTGGGACAGTTCTCATATTTTTCGTCTAGTTCTTTGTGTATGCCCAGGTGTTCCAGATCAGGTTATATCCCATTCGACCCTGAGATCGAACGCTCTTTTCATAGACAAAAGAATCTTTACAGGCAAATCTTGGCGGGTTCTGGGGATAACAATAATCGCCGAGACCCTCCATCTGATTCAAGTGATTCAGAAGATCCTTCAGATTCAGAATAAGAGATGACGGCACCTAAGAAGCTCAGTGATTATTCGCAGCCGACGCTTACAGATTTTCCACACCTTACTCCCACTCCGGCTCTTGATGGGGTGCAAATTCGAGATTAAACCCCAATTTATCACGATGATAGAAAGGTAGCAATTCAATGGAGCTAAAGGTGAAGACCCAAATCTTCATATTGCAGACTACTGTCAATATTGCAATACCATCAGGCAAGCTGGAGTCACACAGGACCAAATCAGGGAGATTCTCTTTCCTTTTTCTTTATGTGGAAAAGCCAAATTATGGTACAATGGATTAAATAGAACTGCACTTGGTATAACTAACTGGGAGAATCTTGTTTTAAATTTCTATAATAAATATTATCCTGCAGAGAGGACAGCTTTTCTAAGAAGCGCAATTCAAAACTTTGCCCAAGAGCCAGATGAGACTTTGTATAAGGCTTTGGAAAGATTCAAGGATCTGTAGAGGGAGTGTCCCCACCATAATTTAGCAAAATGGCAGTTAATCCAAGCCTTTTATACTGGGATTGGAAATTTATCTAGAACAATATTGGATTCTGCAGCTAGTGGGAGGTTTATGAACCTTAATGTTGATGATGCAGGTCAAGTTACCGAAGATATGGCAATCCACAATTCCCAATATGGGAATCCTAGAGGCTTTGCTAACAAAGGGAAACATAGTGTCGACTCTGTATCCTTTTTACAAGCTCAATTAACCTCTATTTGCAAAAAATTAGATAATCTTAGTACTGCAAATATAGCTAATGTTTCTGCAATTAATAATAATTTTAATGAGGCTTTCTGTGAAAATTATGGAATTGTAGGTCATAGGGAGCAAGATTGCAGGAGTTCCGTGGAGCAAGTCAATGTCTTTCAAGCTTATAGGCAGAATGACCCATACTCCAACACCTACAATCCCAGGTTCCGGAATCATCCATATCTTTCCTACCGGAGCACCAATGTTCAAAATTCGCCACCTCCACAACAATCACAGGCGCCACAACAACCACAACAGAAATACTACCATCCCAATGCTGGCCAGAAGAACCAACCACAACTACCCTCCTCATCTTCCGACCCCGCTTTGGTAGAAATTAGAGCAATGCTGGCTAGTATGCAAAAACACATGGAGAGTAGAGATGCCCAAATTAACTAGATCATAGCACATAATAAAATTTTAGATAATCAAATTGCGTAGATTTCTTGTACTCTACAAGCCCGTAAACAGGGAGCCCTGCCAGCACAGCCAACCAGGCCTACAGATCAAGCCTTCGCAATTACTCTAAGGAGTGGTTTACACTATGATGGGCCCCCTATGCCCAGAAATGATGAACCTGTTTTAATGAACAATGCTAATCTTGATTCCATTAAACCTAACAATGTTGTTAATAGCCCTATAGGGCTAAAGAGTAGTAATAATATTTCTGATAATACATTGCAGGCTACAACTCCAGGGAAAGTAGCAGCTCCTGATAAGAGCAGTAATACTCCAAAGCCGGTTATCAAACTTCCATTCCCCAATCGTCACTTAAAAACAAATTTGGATAAGCAGTTTGGTAAGTTTCTGGAGATGGTTAAAGATTTGCAGGTAACAGTCCCCGTCACAAAACTAATTACACAAAGTCCTGCATATGCAAAATTCATGAAGGAAATATTGACTAGGAAGATATCTATTAGTGAGGTAGAGACAGTCGCTTTTACTGCAGAATGTAGTGCCGTACTACAAAATAAATCTCCACCTAAATTGAAAGATCCGGGTAGTTTTTCTATCCCTTGTCATATTGGCAATCTAATGATTGATAATGCATTATGTGATTTGGGTGCTAGCGTTAGTGTCATGCCATTGTCGGTGTGTTCCAAGCTAAATATGGGTAAATTAAAAGATACTAATATTACTCTACAAATGGCCGACCGTTCTTTTAAATACCCCTTAGGTGTTTTAGAGGATGTTCCTGTTAGAGTAGGTAAATTTTATATACCTGTTGATTTTGTTGTTCTTGATATTCCTGTTAGAGTAGGAGCAATTATAGACGTGAAATGTGGCAAATTGACACTAGGAATAGGGGATGATAAAATTACTTTCAATTTGAATAATACCCCTAAAAGCCCCATGACAGAGGAGAAGTGTTTTAGTGTTAATGTGGTTCATAATTGTTCTAATAAGCCCCAAGCTCTTGCAAAAGATCCCTTGGAGGCGGTATCTTGTGTTGCATCTTCTACAGATGAAATAGACAAATGGCAAAAGGAAGTTGATGCAATAGAAAGAGCCCTCTACACTGTCGGTCTTGGCTTTGAAGATGGGAAGGTAGAAATAAACAAGCAAGTTGTGGAAACTAAGCCTATAGTAAGTGTTCCACCAGATCGAGTTGCAATTGATCAATCTAGTGATAATTTGAAGCAACCATCGGTCAAGAAGAGGTCTCTTGTGAGTAGTAGTAAAGAACCCCCAATTCACGACAAGGAGGATCCACCAGATAAGGTGAATTGGCGACCCACAGGGCATGTCAGGAAGCCACGTCGTGGTCTAAATACCGCTCGACCGGGTGAGAAACCACCCAATCAAGCGGTAGGCCAAGGGTCCTAACTTTTAGTCTTGTGGTAAGAGGGTCGTGCGGGACCTAGATAAACCAGCGCTTTGTGGGAGGCAACCCGTATTTCTTGCTTTCTAGACTAGTTTTTCCTTCTTTTTATTTTTATTATTTTTCCTCGGTCGAACGCCCACAAGCTAATGGCTAATTTGAGGCTTACAACAAGTTGATCTCCAACGGTATCAAGTGCAAGCTTGAGAAAGCTGGCGGCCTTTGGACAGATGAGTTGGTGAACGTGTTATGGTCTATCTGAACCACTGCCAAGAGTTCAATAGGAGAGACCCCATTCCTTCTAGTCTACGGCGCCGAAGCCGTACTCACAATTAAGATGTACGAATAAACCTTCGGGTAATGCTATATGATGAATCGGCCAATTGGGAGGCTATGAAGATGGCTCTGGACTTTCTTCCAGAAGCCAGGGGCAATGCGGCACTAAGACATGAAATTTATCGTCTCAAAATAACGACGACATACAATCGCAAGGTGTCTAAGCGGCTGCTAAAGATTAGGGATCTTATTTTGAGAAAAATGAAAGCGGTTGGCCGAGCTAATGAAGAAGGAAAGTTAACTCCTAACTGGGAAGGGCCACACCGAATAAGAGAAGAAGTGCGGGATGGTACATACCATCTTAAAGCCTTAAATGGTCGTCCTACTCCTCGTACTTGGAATACGGACAATCTAAGAAAGTATTATGTTTAAATCTAGTACTTAGCCAGTAAGATGTATATACAACTAGGTCTAGACAACCGAGCCTTTTAATTAAAGCCGTACGACCCCCCAACAATGTAATTTTGACAAAATTAATGAAAAGTCGAGCATTGTTATCTAAATATTTTCCATTTATTTATGATTACATAAGCAGAAATGCTGGATAAAAGTAATAAAGATGTTGTTTGCAACTTAGTAGCTCGCCCCTTACAAAGGTGCTAAAGAGTGGCCGAGTAGGTGTATAGAAAGGGCATCCCTTAGCTATACAACTCGGCCACAATGACTGAAAAGTCAACCAGGTCGCCTGACCTCAACATGGTCGGACGAATGAGCATTAGGAAGCCACAAAAATTGCCTAAGGTATTCTCACCTAAATGGGGGAAAGGGCATGCCTAGGCGTACAAGCCCAGCCAATATTCAAAAATTTCTAAGTTGAGATATTACTTGAAGGTTCTTGAGTTTCGTCCGAGCGATAGTGTCAAACGACAACTCAAACAAAGCCAATAAAGCGGCCATATATGATGTTTATTCGGCATTCACCTAGTCCAAGGGTAATCATTATTATGATTTGATTAATTTATTAGTTGTCATACCCTTTGAGGTATAAAACCTACTAAGTTAATCAAATCACCTGGAATATGGACAACACAAATTCCGAACAAAGGGGCATACCCCCAGTACTCACACGTATAGGCATATATAAAGCATAAAATTGTTAAAAAATGCTATGTATAGAGAAACAAAAGTTGCATTAATTAAAACCAAGCCGCTCAAAACAAGGTGGCACAGATAAAATTTATACAAGACCTCTCAAACAGACGGCCAAATGTGAAATTGTTCGATGAAGTGAAATGAATTGAAAGAACAAAAAAACCTAGGTACTAAAAGCTTTAAAAATTTGCTGCTGAAAGACCTAAGCTCTTTACTCAGCCGGGTTATCACTTTTGGAAGGATCCTCCAAGGTTGATACCTTCTCGGCCGCAACATCAATGGGCTCCCCCTTGGCCGCCTCCCCTTCGCCGATAAGCTTCGCCGAAGCACCTGTTGGCTCCTCCTTAGACGTCTCCCCTTCCCTAGCCCGCTCGGCCTCATTCTCCTACGCATCATCGTCTTCCTCGTCTTCAGACTCAGACGAGGTAACTTTAAGTTCGGGAGGAGTTGTCCGGCCTTCTCGGCTTCCTCTTTCAAGCAGACGTACTCAAGGCGTTTGGTGAAGCGCTCTTCGTGGTAGACAGCCGTCCCTTCCTCCCTCATCAGTTAGAAGGCCTCAAAGAAATGGCTTTTGAAACTTTCCTCGGCCTTATGTTAGGCGGCCGATCTCCATTGCACTAGGCGGCCGAGGGGACATCAGCTTCTCAGTCAAGTCAGCACGGATTTATTCAGCTCGTCCACTTAGAGCTTGAGGGAGGCCGCCTCGTCTTAGACGGACTTGAGTGCCGTTTAGGATGAGGATAGTTCGACCTTCAGTTTCTCGGAGGCCTCAAAGCCTTCATTCCACTTTGAGGCATTTAAGACCGCCTCGTGCCGCTCCACCTTGGAGCGCCTGCCTTGCTAACTCTTCTCTTTCAAGTGCCTTCCCTATTTTGATGATGTCCTCCGTTTGCCGAGCAGCCTTGTTGGACAACGCCTTTAGGGTCGTCTCATAATGAAGCTTTAGGAGGGCAACGTTGCCAGTGTTCTCATCCTCTACCCTCCTAATTTGGGCCTAGGCCTTCTTGATTTTTTCGTGCTCCTTGTCCTTCCACTCTTGGAAGGCGTAAAGACAAAGGAAGAGCTACATTTGGATGAGTAAAAGTTATCAAGCATGAAAATATAAATATTCTAAGTAAAAATCAAAGGCGGACACAAAAGTGGAAAGTTTGACTACCTCGACAATACAGTTGACCATGGGGCCGAGGAAGCCCTCGTTAATCCCGTAAAACTTGTCTCGCTGCTCCTGAGGGACGGCCCGTTGCATGGCTTCCCTAATAGCCTTCCGGGCCGCGCCTGTAAGCGACTGGCCGGGTAGTTTTATGTTCATCTCCTCGACGATATCTGCACACGGCCAAGAGAAAGGTAAGAGTGAAAAAAATGAGTTTGTAAAAAATACTATAACAAGAACCTTACCATCGGAGAAAGACGGTGGGTTGGGAAGGTTTAAGGCAGGAGGAGGTACGGGTTCGTCCCCACCTCCGTCCTGGTGACCGATTTGATCCTCGGCCGACTGAGAGGCAGCCGTCTGCCAATCAGATTTTTTAACTAACTCGACATGCGGAGTCGAGATTGGGCCGGTCGATTTTGCCGGGGTCGACTTACCCCCGTCGTCCGTTCGGACGTACTTTTCGTGGATCGACTCAGTAGTCTGATCCACGGGCTTGGAGTCCACTGGGTGACAGCTAAGGTGGCTCTCCTTGGGACTGCTTTGGAGCACTCCGCGACTTTGTCTTGGCCGCCTAAACGGAAGGCGTCCTTTTAGAAGCAGTGCTCTTGCGGGATTTGAACGCCTTCCCTTCTTTTGAAGCGGAGGCTGGCTGCTTCCTCTTCGACCTTGGGGTAGGAGTGGCCAACTGAAAGAAAGTAGTTTGAAATTAAGTAACGCCAAAACGGAGCATCTGAGCACGGGTATAAAGGAAGCCCTTTCCAAAGTCCCAAGTCGGACGAAGGGCCGAAATAGAGTCGTCCTTGTTAAATCTAGAAGGACTCCTCTTCCAACATATCAGCTCGGCCAAAAAAAAAAAGAAGATAGAATTATGAAAAGCAAGTAGACGGACAATACCTCCTTGGTCTGCTTGTACAGTTGCTGGCGGGCCTTATATCGAGCTAAGTCAAGCTCGGGCATGTCTTCATCCCTCTTTTGCTTTGGCTCCAGCATGGCTAGATCTTCGTCTGTGCAAGAAAAGGGAAAAAGAGTTAGAAAAATTATGACATAATTTACTCGTAAGTGGCTAAGGCACGAGTCTCCAAGTTGGGGAATGTTACGATTAAGGCCGCATACCAACATAAATACCGGGTCCCTGAGCCAGCTGGACAAGGGAATCCAGTTCTCAGACACGGCCACCAACTCACCGCCCCTAGTCACCCTCCTGACTCCAAAGTAGTCAAGTTGGTATGCGTAGTCATGATGGACGGGTGGCTTGTACGAATGGTGCTGCCCTCGGCCAAACTGGATGGGAGCAGCATTAAACCTATTCATCCATAAGTTGAACTCCACGTTCTTTGTTTTAATGCGGTAGAAACGATTCTTCTAGTCATGCCACTTGGATGGTCGGCCCATCACTACCATCACTACCACGCTAAACAATTGCCGGCGTGGCCGCTCATCCTCCCAGGTGGCCACTAAATGAGAGGGCTTTGGAGCCTTGAGCTCATATCCCTCTCCCAGCATAAGGAAACTCTTGAACTCCTTTAGCCCATCATTAAGGAAGCTTAGGGTTGTGTACCCAACTAGATAGGCGTACGAATCTTTAAAATTGTCCGCATTGGCCTCCTCACCAGTCTCCTCAAACTCTAGATGTTCTGCCTTCCCTTCGTCAAGATGGGTGGCGACCCCAAACTCCGAGGACAACACATCGTCCAATTCAGCAGCCTCGGCCGAGCTCCTAGTCTTAGAGCCCCGGCCGCCCTCGGAGATAGAAACTCCCTCCGGAACTAAGGGTCCTTTGCCCTTATCCTTCCTCTTGGCGTCCGCCTGATTTCAAGGAGGAGAGCTATGAGATGGTAGGTCGGCCTATGCCAGTCTTAGGCCTGGCCGACCTGGTAGTTTGTGAAAGGGGTAGTTTAGAAACTCGAGCAGACGCCGCAACATCCGCCTGAGAAAAAGATGGAGGCTCTTAAAGACTGCAACTTGGGGAAAGTGAGTTGGCGAATTGGGGAAAGCGAAGACCCGGTGTCTGCCTAGACGCCTCCCTGCTAGAAGAAACGCCTTGCCTTTGACGTTCCTCGAATGAGGCGGTCACTTTGACCGGCGAGCATTCACTGGCACTAACTGTGGCAGTGTTTGTGTTGGTGTTTGTGGTGGTAGCAGTCTCCCCATCCGTGTTACTCAGATCATAGGGGATCCTTAGGTTTACCAGACCGCCATCTGGATTTCTAGCGGCATACTTTCCATACGTCTGCATGGTCCGGGCCATTTGCGGATGTAGGGGCAGAGAATAATAGGTGGATGTGAGTTGGTACACACTAGAAATGGACCCACTCCACGAGGGAGACGACTCGTCCCCGTCCACTCTAAACTCCTCAGCCCTAGGTGAACGGCCGGCTTCATGAGGAGAAACGGACGAAGCCGAGTGTTGAGCCAGATTTAAAAACAAAAAGAAAATATGAAGAAAAGAAAAAGAGGAAGAGAAAGGGGTAGGCGGTTACCTTCGTTCGTGTAAGGTTAACCAAAAAATTCAAAGACTCTGATCGGAAACCTCAAACGTACGGTGAAGCTCTTTAAGATTCAGGGAAAAAAAATCACTTTTTCTCTCTAAAAGCTCTGAATTCTTTCTAGAATTCTCAATATTCCAAAGTAACAAAATGAAGTCAAACATCCTATATTTATAGGCAAAATTTATGGGGGCAATACGGTAAATCCATCTTTCCCGCCCAAGAATTCTAACGGTTACTTTTTGAAAAAGTTAACCTAGAATTCAAATGGTTAAAAACCAATTCCGTCACTTTAAATGGAAGGTAAGGCGAACGGGCTGACGACACGTCAAAATAGATAGCCAGGTCAGCAGAATCCAAACCGTTGTCCCGAAATCCCAGACAATAGGTATCCTCGCTAAAAGTATAGTCAGTCTGCTGCGTTCGACTAACCTCAAGACCTAGAAGTGTCCGAATAGAGGGATCACAGGCCAACTGGACCAAGCGTCCGACCAAAGAGAGAAATCCCCAGATAAGACGGACAGTGATATCCGTATACCAAAGCAATGCTCAAAACTTCTACAAATACTTAGACATATCTGAACGAGTATAAAATCAGAGGAGGCGGCCCATAGAGTACGAGCCACCCCCATTGAGGGGCAAATATTTGGGGTAAAAATTACCCTAAAATGTGGACTAATCCCATAATGACACGTGGCCCAATTGAAGGGTGACACGTGTCGTTATAGGAAGATGACACGTATGTAAGCTCTACTAAGAGCACCTAAAAAAGAGAGAAAAGGGTCTCCTTACATCAGGGAGCCCAAATCCCAAGAAAGCTGCAAAGCGACGCCCCCCAACGACACGTGTCCATGCCTGATTGCACCGCCAATCAGAAAACGTCATTATAGGGTAATAACCCTAAAAAGCACAAATCCCCACCCCTATAAATACCCCAATAATTTATGATGGAAGGGGTGTATTGTGACATGACATTCAATAGAGGATTAAAAAGAGTTCTAACATCTCTCTACTTTCTTTCTCTAGCTTTTCCGATTTCAGGTTACTAATTTTACTGTCGGAGGCAAATATTCCATCAACGGAATATTCGTATTTGCAGGTGTCTGGGCCGTTTGTTAGAAGAACGTGACCAGTGTCCTAAAGGAAATCACAAAATCACCCGAAATAGTGTTCTTTTTCGTATTTTCATGATTTGGTTGAAGTAATATCTATTGAGTTTTACTTTTACTATTTCTAACTAAATTCAAAATTAGTGTTGTTGCACAAAGTATATATGTTTGTTATAGCCTAGATCAATCTAGCTTTGCGTATAATTTTTTTGTAACAAACTTCTTGCAGAATGATAACATTTAGGAGGGTGATGAGATCGTTGGGGTTTGCTTTTTTGATATTTTTTTTATGTGTGTTAAAGGGGGAATGTTTTCAACCAGTTTCATTTCTGGTAAATACTGAGTAGAATACTTGAAAGTATTATCAAAAGCTTATTTTACAGTTTGGACGGTCTTTGCATTACAAATATTAATTACTCAAATAGTATTGTCTTCTACTGATCATTTAACATGCTTGTTAGAGGATTAAGTAGTGATTAAACTTCTCTTTTGACAGGGGAAGTAAAAATGGAGATTTATGTGTAGTTGAAGTGAAAACAATTAATGAGGGTAAATGAATGGAGTAAGAGGCTGTTTAGGCAAATCTCAACAAGGACGTATGAGAATCTGCTAGGTTTGAGGGGTAATAACAATCATACTACCAAAAGCGCATAAAATAGCAATAAAGCACCAATAAAGCAGTAGATAAGCAATGAAACAGCAATAAACAAACAGAATGAACTCTACTACGAAAAGAGCAAGTTTAGAGATACAATACTGAATAAGGAATAGCCTCCTTCTTCAGTAAGGACGAAGCTCCGTAGATGAATGCTGAGTAATTCTATTATATTCAGAGTATATGTGCGTATATGAATGCTAAAAAATGTCTAATTACACTTATTTATACCTAGGGATCTCTAGGGTTTACAAATATCTTCAGAATATATTCAAAATCAAGAAGATCTTCTTGATTTATCTTCTTCCCTGTTCTGTAGGTATATTTTTGGCAAGTATCCTCTTGATTGATACGTATGATGGTGCTTTCCTTGTTTACTCCAATCAAGCCGTTTTGCCTTCTTTTGCTGAACCACTGATCTTGGGTTGATGCCCTAGATGTTATGGGTCGTATTATAATACGGGCCCAACAATTGCCCCTAATTTTTATTTCCAACTATTTGGAAGTGAAAATTACCTAAAGAGAATTCTAGAAAATATTTCGAAATTCAGAAATTGCTCCAACGGTTAGCAACATAGAAAGTGGTGGCGGTTTTAAAGCAACTTCCTCGATAACTGTGAAGGGCGGTTTTATTTCCGTCTTTGGTATTTATTGGGTGTGCAGGCTGTTTTCTAATCACTTCAATTGCTTTGTCCCTAATTTCAATTCCATCAGGTACTTTCTCTCTCCTCTCTGTTTGCTCTGTTTTGCTTTGTATTTTTCTTTTCTCTTGTTTTTGCGATGGATGATCATGTGAGGGTGGTGTTTGCTGGGGTGGATGAGGGTGTGAAAAAGCCGAACTTGGTGGCGCAGAATGTCTTTCCTGTCAAGGATACCTATCCCTCCACTGTTACGAAGGAGGAAGTCCAGAACATCGATGCACTTGCACGTTTTCCTGATGGGGTTGTGGTGAAAATTCCGTCAGCCAGGGAGAGGGCTGACTGGATTGCCCCTGGTTGGGTGTGTTTCTTTGAGTACCCTTTTGTAATTGGGCATACGTTCCCTTTTTCTGCTCTTGTTCGTCAATTTCTTTCTAAAGTTAGGGTTTCGCCTTGTCAATTATTGCCCCAAACTTGGAGGGTATTGAGAATTCTGGATTTGCTGAGTGTGAAATTGGGTATAGAACTTGATGTGAGGGATTTTTGTTACCCTTACACTATCAGGACCAGTGGTAAAGGTCGGGTTGGCCTTCGCCTGAAGGATGGTGTTGGTCCTTTGGTGACTGATTTGGAGAAGGCGTTTGACAAGAAGTGGTATCACAAGTTCTTCTTTGTGAGGATTGATTCGTTGGGTGATTATTGTGATTTTTTGATTGACACTGTTGAGGCCGAAGGTATTTTGTTTTCTTATTCTTTTATGTTCTTCTCTCCTTCTTTGTTGATTTGGGCTTATTTGCCTGTTGGTTGCAGTGAGTAAATTGAAGCAACGCTCTCAGTCTCCATCTTTGATAGACAAGTTATACGAGTTGAGTGCAGACGAAAGGTCTTTCATCAAATTGACGCAGCCTGAAGTAGTTATTCAAATTAAGTCTTTGGACGAGTCTGATTCTGAACAGAAAGTTGCTCCAGCCATGTCTCAAGGTTTGTTTTCTTTCTCCCTTGTGAGTTTCGATGTTTTGTTGCGCTTATGCTTTTGTGAATGCGTGGTTGGTTTTTAGTCTGTGCGTTTTTATTTTTGAATTGGCTGTTTCCTTGTTGAACATGTTTGCGCGTACTTGTTGGTCTTGATTGTTTGTTATTAGCGTCCTTGTTGTATATATTTGATGTGATCCTTGTTGTACAATTTTTGAACTGACTGTATTCCTTGTAGATACATCAAGGTCACTGAGGTCTCATGATCTTCTTAGCTCATCTTCCATCTTGGGCCGTCTTAAGTCTCGTTCGTCCCCCCAGACTTCTGAGGCTGTTCCCATCAAGATGGTTTCTCCAAGGGGTGATGCACCTCCGCCTCCGCCTCGTGCTGGTCTTAAGAGGAAGTTGGAGATACCCATTGATGTTGACGCTGCTGAATTTTCCTTTGACTCTCTTGCTCCTCATGTGGATACCTTGTTGTTTCCTTCCTTCAAGGATCGCCAGTCTTCAATGACTTTTGCTGATCTTTCACAAGAAGCGGCTGTACAGTCCTTCCAGGTATAGTGTACTCCAAAAAAGTTTTGCATAAAATCGACCTTATTGAAATATGCTTCTTACACCTCATCTTTGCTGTGCAGAGCCTCCAGTCCTGCCTTGGTGTTTTGGGCAAGGTGTCAGAATTTTCTCGGGTGTATGAGGCTATGAAGAAGGAGCGTGATGCTCTGTCTGACAAGTACAAGGCTGCTACTGAGGCTTTGAAGTCTGAACGAGCTAAGCATCGGGACTGCATTTCTGAGCGGGACGGGTTGAAGGGTACCCTGAAAGAAGCTGCTAATGAGGCCATTGATGTTGCTACGTACTATTATGGGAAGGCACGTCTTGAGATAATGGAGGAGTTTCAGCAAGGAAAGCATGAGGCTTGGGATTATGATGGTGACAAGGCTTCTTTTGAGAAGGCGTTTCCTGAAGGGACTGCTGCTCCTGGTTCCCTACTGCTGAGCTTTGCTGATGAGGAAGTGAATTCTCCTCACAATGAAGAAGTGAAGGATGCCCCAGAGGTGATGAGGCCTGTAGCTGAGGAAGTAGCCCCTGCTGATAACACGGGAGAAAATTAGTTTAGCTGGTGTTGTGTCACCTTTCTTTTTAATAAAAAATGTACAACTTTGGATGCTGTTTCTGTTTGCTGCCTTAGTGCAGTCTGGATAATTTGTTTTTATTTTACGCTACGCTTCTGTAGCTGGATGCTTTGTTTAATTTCGTTGCAATGCAACTAAGTATTTTTGTCTCTTTTGCTGTGTGATTGTCGTTTCTGCATAGTGTGGTGTGTTTGCAGTTGTATCACGAATGTATTACAGTTTTATTACAGTTGTATTACAGTTGTATAGTAAGGGTGTTACTTACGTGTGTTTGTAAGTTTTGTGAGGGTAGTAGGTCTGTTCTTTTCAGGAATGCTTTGCCTTTGTTCTATAGTGAAGGGATTTTGTTGCATTCTTGTTCAGTAGTGTC
The DNA here is from genome assembly GCF_948465745.1 of Chenopodium album. Classification (NCBI taxonomy): domain Eukaryota; kingdom Viridiplantae; phylum Streptophyta; class Magnoliopsida; order Caryophyllales; family Amaranthaceae; genus Chenopodium; species Chenopodium album. The sequence continues at coordinate 35,110,692 of NC_137847.1, forward strand.
AGTCGTGTTCCTTGCAAAACAGAAGAAGGTGAGGGGTGGCCGTGGGTTTCCCCAACGGCCCTCCGATGCCAAAGTCAGTACTCGTAATGATCATAAAGTAAATTGACAAAAGATAAAGATAGATGAGTACCTTTCGTGCTGAATCTGGCTGTTGGAGATTTTTGTGTTTTTCTGTTTTCTGATTTTTTTTTGCATTTTTGCTTGTTTTCCTGTTTTTTTTTTGTGTTTTCTTGAAATACAAAATAGAAATAACAATTGCGTACCTTCTTCAGAAATGATATAATTTTAAATGTGCTGCGTTCCAGCTTCGCTGCACTTCTTTCCCTTCTGCATTCCTGAGTCTGTATGCTCCATTACCTACTACCTTGGTGATTTCATAGGGTCCTTCCCAGTTGGGTGCTAGCTTTCCTGCATTAACTTCCTTGGTGTTTTCGTATACCTTTCTGAGGACCCAGTCTCCTAGCTTGAATGCTTTGACTCTAACGTTCTTGTTGAAGGATCTTGCTACTTCCTGTTGGTATGCTGCCATTCTCATTTGTGCGTCTTCCCTTAGCTCCTCTACTGTGTCTAAATTGTGAATTAGTTCTGCTTGGTTTCTTTCTTCTGTCATCAGTCCGTACCTTGCTGTAGGCACTTCTACCTCTGTTGGTATTACTGCTTCACATCCGTACACCAGTGAGAAAGGGGTATGACCTGTAGCGCCTTTAGGGGTTGTTCTGTCTGCCCATAATATGTTGGGTAGTTCGTCTGCCCATTTCCCTTTGGCTCCCTCCAGCCTTTTCTTCATGTTGCCTATGAGGACTTTGTTACTTGATTCTGCTTGTCCATTCGCTTGTGGGTATCTTGGTGTAGATGTGATAAGGGAGATGTTCCATTCCTTACAGAACTTGGTAGTTTTGTTGCTGATGAATTGAGACCCGTTGTCTGTAATGATCTCCGCTGGTACTCCGAATCTTCTTAGAATGTTCCTCTTTATAAATGAAATGACGTGCTTATCCTTGATCTCCTTGTACGCTTCTGCTTCAATCCATTTGGAAAAGTAGTCTGTCATTGCTAAGAAGTACACTCTCTGCCCTGATGACGGTGGTAATTTTACTATATCCATTCCCCACTTCATAAATGGCCACGGTGTCAATGTTGGGTGTAACTCTTCTGATGGCTTGTGTGTCAAGGGCGCATGTTTTTGGCTTGCTAGGCATTTCTTGGCGAACTCAACTGCGTCCTTTCTCATACTAGGCCAGTAGTATCCCATTCTGAGTGCCCTGTTGGCTAAATTTCTTCCTCGGAGTGATTTCCGCATTCTCCACTGTGTAAGGATTGTAAGACTTGTTGAGCTTCTTTTCTTTCCAGGCATCTTAAGAACGGTCCCGCTGCAGATTTCTTGAAGAGTATATTGCTGATTAGGCAATACTTGGAGGCTTTCTGAGCGAATGCTTGAGCTGTTACTTTCCCTGTTGGTTTCGTGTTGCCCAGGAGGTATTCCTTCAGGGGTGTTATCCAACTGTTGTCTTCTTCTTCTGTAAGGCCTGTTTGAATTTCGTAGACACTCATGGTTGATTCCTTCTCTATGGCTGGTGAGAGTACATGTACTAGAGGGATTGCCCCAAATTTTTCTGGATAAATGTTTGATCCCAAATTTGCCAATGCATCTGCTTCGGTGTTTAGGTTCCGGGGTACTTGTTCTATCTTGAACTCCTTGAATTCTTTGATGAGCTTCTTCGTGACTTCCAAGTAGGCAATCATTCTGGTGTCTTTTGCTGCATACTGCCCGTTGATTTGGTTTACCATGAGTAAAGAGTCAGAGATTACTTCTAGGTGTTGTATCTTCATATCTCTTGCAACGGTTAGTCCTGTAATGAGCGCTTCATATTCGGCTTCATTATTGGTAGCCTTGAAGTTGCACCTTATTGCCTGTGCTATCTTGTCTCCTTGGGGTGATGTCAGTACTACTTCTAAGCCCACTCCTCGTATGTTTGCTGCACCATCTGTATGGAGTGTCCATTTTTGTGCAGCCTTTGGTTCCTGTAAGGCTAGTACTTCCTTTTGTGCTTCTTCTTCAAGTGTAGGGCTGAAGTCTGCTACGAATTCTGCTAAAGCTTGAGATTTGACTGCCGTCCTGGGTTCGTACTGTATGTCGTACCTGCTTAGATGTAGGGCCCATTTTTCCATCCTTCCTGACATTTCTGGTTTTCTCATGATAGCTCTGATGGGGTAGTTGGTCCGTACTTGTATGGGATGACTCTCGAAGTATGGACGTAGCTTTACTGAAGCAGTGAACAAGGCTAAAATGATTTTCTCCAATGAGGTTTATCGTGTTTCCGCACTGAGCAGGGTCTTGCTGACATAGTAGATTGGAAATTGTTCCTTTTCTTCTTCTCTTGTGAGGACTGCGCTGACCGTCCCTTCAGACACTGCAAGGTACAGTTGGAGTGGTTCCCCTTCTCTAGGTTTGGAGAGAATCAACGGGTTGGCTAGGTATTCTTTCAGCTTCTGGAATGCTTCATCATGTTCTTGTTCCCATTTAAACTCCTTGTTCTTTTTCAGTACCTCGTAGAAGGCTCTGTTCTTTTCTGAAGACTTTGAGATGAACCTGTTCAATGCCGCAATTTTCCCTGTTAGGCTCTGTACATCCTTCTTGGATTTTGGTCGTTCTAGATCTAGGATAGCTTTGACCTGTTCTGGACTGGCTTCTATTCCTCTTTGCGTAACCATGTATCCCAAGAATTTTCCTGACTGTACTCCAAACGTGCACTTTGTAGGGTTCAGCTTCATGCCATATTGTTTCAGGATGACGAATGCTTCTCTGAGGTCTCTGACATGATCTTCTGCCTTCTTGGATTTAACTACCATATCATCTATGTAGACTTCTATCGTGTTCCCAATTTGTTTTTCAAACATCTTGTTTACCAACCTTTGGTATGTTGCTCCTGCGTTCTTCAATCCGAAAGGCATTACCTTGTAGCAATATATTCCTTGACTGGTAATGAAGGCTGTCTTTTCTTGGTCGTCCTTGTGCATGAGGATCTGGTTGTAACCACTGTAGGCGTCCATAAAGGATAACAATTCGTGTCCTGCTGTGGCGTCTACCATAGCATCGATGTGAGGTAAAGGGAATGGGTCTTTCGGGCAAGCCTTGTTGATGTCTGTGAAATCTATGCAAATCCGCCATTTCCCATTCTTCTTTCTTACTACCACCATGTTGGCAAGCCACTCTGGGTACCTTACTTCTCTGATTTTTCCAGTCTTGAGTAGGTTTTGAATTTCTTCGTTGATGATCTTGTTCCTTTCTGGCGCGAATTTTCTTTTTTTTTGTTTCACTGGTGTATGCATTGGGTCTACATTTAGCTTGTGAGTGATAACCTCTGGGGGAATGCCTCTCATGTCCTCGTGGGTCCAAGCAAACACATCTTTCTCTTCTTCTAGAAAGTCGTGAATTTGTTGTCTGATTTTCGCTTTAAGTTCTGACCCTATTCTGACTTTCTGATCTGGATGTAAGGGGTTCAGCTGGACTTCAGTAGCTTCCTGCTCTGCTGATATACTCAACTTCTCTTGGCCCAGCTGATCCTCTGATTGCTATGCTGAACTCTTCTCCGCAGATGTTGCTTTCAGTGCTATCTTGTAGCATTCTTTGGCTTCCCTAGGATCTCCTCTGATTTCTTGAATTCCCCATCTAGTAGGAAACTTGATGACCTTATGGTACGTAGAAGGGATGGCTTTCATTTCGTGTATCCAAGGTCTTCCCAAAATCATATTGTATGAGGACAGGGTGTCGATTACTAAGAATTTAACCTGCAGGTTGATCCCCTTTGCATATGTTGCCAATGTAATCTCTCCACTTGTCTTCTTGGTTTCCCCACTGAATCCCACTAGCATTGTTGACTTGTTAACTATACTCTTCTCATCTATGTTCATGTGCTTCAGGGTATCCAGCATGATGATGTTTGCAGAACTTCCATTGTCAACTAGGATTCGCTTAATCATGCAATTTCCAACTGGGAGTGAGATTACTAGGCCGTCATGATGACCTTCTACTGCGTCGCTTTCTTCAAACATGATAGGGATGTCTATCTTTGATTTCTCCCTCTTGTCTGGTTGCTCTTTGTTACTTTCCTTTGCGTGCCGCTTCGCTGCTGAATATGTTAGGCCGCATACTTCTGACCCTCCTGTTATGAAACAGATGGTCTTGACAATTGGAGGTGGGGGTGGAGGACCTCCTTGCTTGGACTCTCTATCCTTCCCTGAAGCTTTATATCTGTCTGACAAGAGTTCTTTGAGGTAGCCCTTCTTTAATAGGTATGCAACTTCCTTTCTGAGCGCGACACATTCATCAGTAGTGTGACCAATATCTGAATGGAAATCACACCATCTGGATGGATCCTTCTTCTCCCCAGGCCTATCATTCCTTCTTGGCCACTGAACAGTATCCCCCATCTTGTTCAAGGTCCTTATTACTCCTGCAGGATTGACATTGAAGCAATACTCGTGTAACTTTGGTGGGAGCTCAGGATCTTCTCTCCAATCAGAAAACTCTCCTTCGACAGCGTTGACTGATCCTTCATCAAAGCGGGAACGCTGATACGGCTTGAATCGATTATCTCTCCTGGGGAAGTTGTTGTTCCTTCTTGACGGGCGATCTTCATCCTTTCTGAGCTCTGGAGTTTTTCTTGCATATGTATCTTCTTCGAATCTGACTTGAGCCATTGCCTTAGCTTGTACATCTTCAAAGGTTGCGCATGGATATTTGGTCAATTCCTTGTAGAGCTCACTGTGATCTAGCAATCCTCTTCTGAACGCTTCAATGGTTGTGGGAGCATCACACTTGTGTATTCCAATCTTTTCTCTGTTGAACCTATTAAGGTAATCTCTCAAGGATTCACCGTGTCTTTGCACAATACGGTACAAATCCGATGACTGCTTTTCTATTTTCCTGCTGCTAGCAAACTGGATCTTGAATAGGTTTACCATTCCTACAAAAGATCGAATTGTCCCATTATCTAAATTAATGAACCAAGTTAAGGCTGGACCTGATAATGTGGCTCCAAAGCCTTTGCACATGATGGCCTCTCTGATGTCTCCAGGGATTGAGCTGGTCATCATCTTCTGTTTGTAAAGGGATACATGCTCATCAGGGTCTGTTGTTCCATCGTACATGGCCATGTTGGGTGCGCTGAACCTCTTTGGCACTTCTACCATGGCGATCTCTTCTGAGAAAGGAGACTCTATATAGCCATCTGATGCTTCTTCCTCCATGGGCTTTGGCATTCCAGGGATCTTGGCGATTTTTGCTTCTATTGCCTTGAGATACTCTTTGACTATCTTCTCTATCTTTCCCTCCTCAGATCTTTCTTGTTCATTCTACTTAGGGGTTCCTGCATTCAAAGAGTCCAGATCTAGGGTTGTTTCCCTAGTGTTAGATCCTTTTTCCCCGTTAGGGGTATGAAAGACACCTGACATATCGAGCTGCATGGCTATACTTTCAGTGTTTTTCCTGGTATTAACGGTTTTGGAAGCGACTGGCTGTATTTGGCTACGGAGGGCTTCATTTTGCTTGGTGAGACTGGTAAGCTTGGCTTCGGTTTGGACTTTTTGGGCCAACAATGTTTCGATTTGGCTTTTTTGTTGGTCTAAGGTTTGACGGAATGCGTTCATTACCTCATTGATTTCGGCCATGGTAAAGGGTACTTGGTGCCCAGACATGGTGTTTGTATTGGTTTTTGGCGAATTGGTAGGTTAATCGATTATCAGCCCCACAGTGGGCGCCAAATTGTTTAGGCAAATCTCAACAAGGACGTATGAGAATCTGCTAGGTTTGAGGGGTAATAACAATCATACTACCAAAAGCGCATAAAATAGCAATAAAGCACCAATAAAGCAGTAGATAAGCAATGAAACAGCAATAAACAAACAGAATGAACTCTACTACGAAAAGAGCAAGTTTAGAGATACAATACTGAATAAGGAATAGCCTCCTTCTTCAGTAAGGACGAAGCTCCGTAGATGAATGCTGAGTAATTCTATTATATTCAGAGTATATGTGCGTATATGAATGCTAAAAAATGTCTAATTACACTTATTTATACCTAGGGATCTCTAGGGTTTACAAATATCTTCAGAATATATTCAAAATCAAGAAGATCTTCTTGATTTATCTTCTTCCCTGTTCTGTAGGTATATTTTTGGCAAGTATCCTCTTGATTGATACGTATGATGGTGCTTTCCTTGTTTACTCCAATCAAGCCGTTTTGCCTTCTTTTGCTGAACCACTGATCTTGGGTTGATGCCCTAGATGTTATGGGTCGTATTATAATACGGGCCCAACAGAGGCTCCATCCGGGTACGTCCATTGGAGCACTAGAGTTTTTTCCAAATGGTGAAAGGTAACTTAAAAGTTCGATGACAATATATAATTATGCTGTTTTAGTTGCTAACGTTTGAACTTTTTGATTAGTATGATTTACTTTGTCCTCTTTCTTATAAGTCATTAAGTTATCCTTGTAGAGTCATAGATGCATTGTAAACCTGTACTCATTATAGAAGGTAATCTTGGCATCAAATTAAACATAATTTATTTTAGAATGTTTCTTGGGACAAAATTAGTCATGGATACTTCACAAAACTAACTTTGTGACAATTTTTCAAACCCATCTAATTTGTTTGAAATGATATTGATTCATATTTCGCTTATTCAAAATGACATCCCTTTTCTATTACCCATGCCATCTTATACTGTTAGTATGTCACCCCAATACTGAAGATTGAAGGATTTTTATAGATTACAAGGTGACCCGTCTAGTTTTCTCCTAGCTTCTGTGACTCTTTGAATTTCTTGTGGATTCTATATTGTCTTATTATGGAAAGCATTTTAAACACACCTCTTGCATTTTCCATTCAAAGCCTTTAATAGGCGTTATCCATAACCATCCTTGTAGGGTTTTAGAGGGTAGATTTATGTTGGATGTTTTTGTTGGGTTTCGGAAAGACGATATTTGTTGGGTTTTACAGGGTAGATTTGTGTTGGATGTTTTTGTTGGGTAGATTTGTTGGGTCCGACTTTCCGTGGAAACAAAACCCAACCCCAAGACCCGTTCACCATTAATATAAGTAATAAGCATAATTAACGAGACAAGGAGAAAGACAATATTACCCTTGGGGTGTGCTTCGCTCCCTATAATGAGATCTTACTTTGAAAGCCTCGAGTCCCGCAATCGCATGAACCTCTCTCGGAAATCCACCCGCAAAAACGACCCATCCAGCCCTTACTTGGAGTTTGGCCGAGCTAGAACAAAAATAAGACTACTCAACTTCTTATGAACTTAATGGTTTTCTCACTTTGGGAGATGCCTTATTGAGTTCAACTCAAGTGGGTTTCTCAAATCCCAATATTTTGGAATTTATAGAGAAATCCCATGAACATTCCTCACTCCCATCAATGTGGGAGAGTTAGTAAAAATCCTTTTACCATTTTATTTTTAAATAAAAAATCAAACGAAAAAGCAATGCAATAATTAATCAACAAGTTTCAAGCAAAAAGGGAGAGAGTAGGTGAGGACCACAAGGGGGGGGGGACCAAAGCCTTGCTCCCCAAGCTTTCCCAAATCGCCTTACGCTTCTCTCTTAGGTCCAACCAGCTGGCGCGCCTGGCCTTGGGCGCCAAGGCTGCCTTGTTGGGCATGGTGGCCTTGGCTGGCCTGCTAGTTGGGCGCCAGCATGCGCGGGCTGCTGCCTCGGCCAGGCATGCCTTGCATGCATGCGGGCTGCTGGCCGAGGCGTTGCGCCCCATAGCTAGCAGTGCTACCTCGCTAGTGCTGCTAGCTTGATAGCCATGCTCTGCTAGCATGTGCGTGCTAGCTTTCTGCGGCACGCACCAGCCAACGTTGCTAGCAGCCTCGGAATGGTGCAGCGCGCATGCTAGCTGCCATGCTAGCACCTTGTGCCCCTAGCACTCGGTTTGCTCGGGGCATTCTGATGTCAGGGGTATTTTTGTAATTGTTGATTAATTAATTTTACCGTCTCATCATTTCATTAATTCGACTCGACTTGTGACGCTCGATCTCGACGCTCCTAGCTCGATATCTAACGTCTATGTTCATAATACTCGAGTGACTCATTAATTCCTCTCGGATTAATTCGTCGTGACGGATCGTTAGTTTGCTTGGGTGTGATCCGAAGGGTTCAATCAAGATTAAGCTATAAGATTAATTATACATGAATATTACTAATCAAAAGCAGCCTCTAACTAGGCATTCCGATAACTTGACCTCACTGAATAATTAGCTTTCTAACAATTCCGAACCATATATCGGAATAATACACTTGTTCGAAGGACACTATTCCTATTAGCGATTCGTAAGCGGCTAAGGAGCCTGTTTGGATTCGTAAGTTCGTTGGTGAACTTGATGTTGTACCCTCTATCAAGGGTCCAATAGCCCTCTATTGTGACTACAATGGAGCTATTGCTCAGGACAAAGAGCCAAGGGAACATCAAAAGGTCAAACATGTCAAGTGGCGTTTTCACATGATTCGAGAATGGAAATCAGAAGGTGAAATCAGAATTTATAAAGTTGGAACGGATGACAATGTAGCCGATCCACTTACTAAATTTTTGCCTCAAGAGAAGCACAACAAGCACGTTGAGACAATGGGAATCAGGCACGTTTGAGACTGGCTTTGATTTCCCTGTTTAGTATTTAGTTAATTTTAAACATTTTAATGTAAGACACTAAGAAAAACCATTCAAGTTTTGGAGTAATTTAAATTTTATGCAATTTTATCACTCCTTTTGCTATTAAATTGTGGTTCGATTCTAAGAATATTCAAAATAGGGTATCAAGACCAGTCTTGATAAGGAAACACCTATTAAGTGAACATTGAATATTATAATCGAAAATTATCCCTAATCGAGGTCATTTAAACGATGGACGATTAATGACCACTTAAGATTTGTGTGTAGTTTGATTTATAACACCATTTCTTGTGGTATAAGGACATGATTGTCATAAATCATTTGCACAGGTATTGGTTTGGAACCATACTTGATCGACCTATGAGAATACTTTAAGAGAATTAAAAATCATCATAAGTATACTTTTCATTATGGCTATCGGAACCTATTTCCTTGACCATGAGTAATGTAAGTTCTCTTGTTTGAGTACTAGTATGCTTTGATGTTGTCAAACTTCTGCCGTAAAAGGGGATTATAACGCCAACACTCGGGCGACTAGGTCTTCCCACTAAGAGAAGCTACATTACAAGACTAGGAATGTCCCTCTACTAAAATAGGGAAGATGTCTTTGTTGTTTACAAGGCCTCTCGAAGAGCGAGACTGTAAAAATGCATGGCCGTGCTCGGATGGATTTTATAAATCATTTGTTTATTGACAGTCGGACTCGGGATCGAGAAACATTTCTGGACATAATAAGGATGACGAATAAATCTGACCTTATAGTTCATGAAGAGACATTAAGCGGCATAGGAAAAAGGCTATACACTAAATGCTCACTTGTCTGGAAGGACAAGTGGGAGATTGATAGCAATGGTGTCCTTCGCACAAGTGTATTATTCCGATAGAGGGTTCAGAATTATTAGAAAGCTAATTATTCAGTGAGATCAAGTGATCGGAATGCCTAGGTGGAGGCCGCTTCCGATCAGTCATATTAATGAGTAATTAATATTACAGTTTAATCTTTACTGAACCCTTCGGGTCACACCCAACCAACTAACGGACCAACACAACAAATTAATTCTGAAGGAATTAATTAGTCACTCGAGTAATTAATATTTAGACGTCGGAAATTCGAGTTTGGAGCGTTAAATCCGAGCGTCGGAAGTCGTGTCGAAATACTAAAGGACGAAACGGTAAAATTACTAATAAATCAACAATTTACCGAAATACCCCTAGGATCGGAATGCCCAGAGCAAACCGATGCCTAGGGGCATCTGGTAAAAGCCGGGGTGACTAGCAAATGCACTAAGTCGAGCCTAGGCTGGCTGGTGCATGCTAGCGCACCACGGCTAGCATGGTGCTAGCCACGACAGCCAGCCAAGGGCAGCAGCCGTAACCAAGGCCAACATCTTGTTGGGCCGAGGCTGCTTTTCCCTATAAATACCCAAGTTGGGGTATTAGGAAAATCACTTGAGTAAGATGTTAGAAAAGGCATCTCCATTGAGAAAACCTTTAAACACATATAATTACTCGAGTTTAGGTTGGGCTTAGCTAACCTCTAAGTATTGGACCTTTGTCAGGGTCGTGTTGTGGGTGGACTTGCGTTAGAGGTCTTTGTGCGAGCAAGACTAAAAGCTTTCTGAACTAAGAGCTCTTGTAATGAGCGCAACACGCGTCAAAGGTATTAATCTTTCCTTAATTCTTGTTGTTTAAGTTAATTATGTTTTGTGATTATATTAATTGTGAGTGTGATCTTGACTCAGGTTTTCTTTCGCGGTGAGTTAGACTCATCAAAACCCAACAACTCAAACAAGAGAACTCACAATACTCATGGTCGAGGAAAGAGGTTCCGATAGCCATAGTGAGAAGTGTACTTATGACGATTTTTAAATCTCTTAAAGGACTCTCGTAGGTCGATCCAATCTGGTTCTAAACCAATACCTGTGCAAATGATTTATGACAATCATGTCCTTGTAGCATAAGAAATGGTGCTATAAATCAAACTACACACTAATCTCAAGTGGTCATTAATCGTCCATTATTTCAATGACCTCGATTAGGGAAAATTTTCAATTATAATATTCAATGTTCACTTAATAGGTGTTTCTTTATCCAAGATATTGTCTTAATACCTTATTTTAATAGTTTAAAAATCGAATGGACTCAATATTTAATCCTAAACCCCAATTAAATATAAACGGAGTGATAAAATTTCATAAAATTGAATTACTCCAAAATCTGAATGGTTCAACATAATGTTTTACATTAAATATTCCAAAATTAATTAAAACACATAACAAGGAAATCAAAGCTAATCACCAATGTGCCTGATTCTTGTTGCCTCAACGTGATTGTTGTGTTTCACTTGAGCCAAAGATTTAGTAAGTGGATTGGCTACATTGTCGTCCGTTCCAACTTTACGAATTCTGATTTCACCCACTTACTTCCATTCCCTTATCATGTGAAATCGCCTCTTGACATATTTGACCTTCTGATGTTCCCTTGGCTCTCTAGCTTGAGAAATAGCTCCATTGTTGTCACAATAGAGGGCTATTTGACCCTTAATGGAGGGCACAACATCAAGTTCACCAACGAACTTACGAATCCAAACTGCCTCCTTAGCTGCTTCAACAGCTGCTAAGTAATCCGGCTTTTATTGTAGAATCTACAGTTGTGCTTTGCTTAACACTCTTCCAACTAAACACTCCTCCATTTAGACAAAATACGTATCCTGACTGCGATTTGAAATCGTCTTCGCCTGTTTGGAATCTTATGTTGGTGTAACCTTCAACAACTAATTCATCTGAGCCACCATATACCAGGAATTTATCCTTGTTCCTTTTCAGGTACTTTAGGATATTCTTGGCCGCAGTCCAATGTGCTTATCCTAGGTCTTATTGGTATCGGCTCGTAGCACTCAAGGCATACGATACATCTAGCCCAGTACATATTATGGCGTACATGATCGATCCAATAAGCGAAGCATATGGAATCAGATTAATCCTTTCTCGCTCATCTGGTGTCTTTGGACATTGCTTCTTGCTTAGGGTTATGCCATGAGACATGGGTAGGTAACCTCTCTTCACCTCTTGCATATTGAATCGTGCCAGTACCTTATCGATGTAAGTACTTTGGGTGAATCCAATCATCCTTTTAGATCTATCCCTTTAGATCTTGATGTTCAATATATACTGTGCCTCTCCCAAGTCTTTCATAGAAAAATATTTTCCAAGCAAGGCCTTTACAGACTCCAGCATTGGAATGCTATTTCCAATGAGCAATATGTCATCGACATATAATACTAGGAAGGCAATGTCACTCCCACTGACCTTCTTGTAAACACAAGACTTATTTAGATTCTTGATAAAACCAAACTTACTAATGGCTTAATCGAATCGCATATTTCAACTTTTACTTACTTGTTTCAACCTAGAATTGTTTTGGCCGACAAAACCTTTAGGTTGTGTCCTATACATAGTTTCTTCCAAAATTCCATTGAGGAAGGCAGTTTTTACGTCCATCTGCCATATTTCATAATTGTAATATGCAGCAATCGCCGGACGGACATCAGCATTGCAACAGGAGAAAAGGTTTCAGCATAATCAATGCCTGAGTTTTCCTGTAACCTTTTTCTACCCTTCTAGCTTTGTTAATGAACAAATTTCCATCTTTGTCGGTTTTCAATTTGAAAATCCATTTACATCCGCTAGGTGTGTAACCTTCGGGTAAATCAACCAAGTCCCACACTTGATTTTCAAACATGGAATCCATCTCAGATCTCATGGCTTCTTGGCATTTAGTAGAGTCGGGGCTCGCCATAACTTGCTTGTAGGTTACTGGTAATGGACTGATTCTCGGTTAATACGACACCAAGATATCTATCAGGTTGAGACTTTAGCCTTTACGACCTACGTAAGGTAATGGACATTTGCATTGTCGGTTTGACTTTCCACAGTTTGATCAGCGTCAACAGATGCTGTTTGAGCACTTTGACTATCAATTTGATTTTGTTGCTCGTCCTCTCGAACTTTATCGAGTTTGATTTTCCTCCCACTTGTCATATTGGAAAGGTGTTCCTTTTCCAAAAAGACACCATTGCGAGCAACAAACACTTTGTTCTCGGATTTATTGTAGAAGTAATACCCCTTGGTTTCTTTTGGGTAGCCCACAAAGAAACACTTGTCAGATTTAGGGTGAAGTTTGTCAGAAATTAACCTTTTGACATACGCTTTGCAACCTCAAATCTTGATAAAAGACAACCTAAGAGGTTTCTTCATCCATAATTCATATGGAGTCTTTTCTACAGATTTTGACGTAGCGCAGTTCAGTTTTAGTGTCGCGGTTAGAAGTGCGTGTCCTTAGAAAGAGATACAAAGATCACTGAGACCTATTGTTGATCGTACCATGTCTAGCAAGGTTCAATTTCTCCTTTCGGATACTCCGTTCCATTGTGGAGTTTCTGGAGGTGTCAATTCAGAAAGTATACCATGTTCTTTCAGATGGTCATCGAACTCATGGCTCAAGTATTCACCACCTCGATCTGATAGAAGGGCTTTGATTTCTTTCTAAGCTAATTTTCAACTTCACTCTGTAATTATTTGAATTTAAATTTGTTCGACATAAGGTAGACATATCCATATGTACTATAGTCGTCCGTGAAGGTGATATAATATCAATGACCTTTTCTTGCAGTTGTGCTAATTGGACCACATACATTAGTGTGTATTAGGCCCAATAAGTCACCTGGCCTTTCTCCCAACTTGGAGAATGGTTGCTTTATCATCTTGCCTAGTAGAAATCCTTCGTAATTTTCAAACGATTATAAATCGAATAAGTCAAGAATACCTTCTTGTAGAAGTTTCCTGATGCGTTTGATGTTAATGTGGCTAAGACGAAAATGCCACAAGTATGTCTAATTTGACTCAATGGTCTTCTATTTCTTTGCGGTATTTTCAACATTATAAACGTGTTTGTCTAGAGAGAGAGCACATACAAACCATTTTCTAAATGTCCTATACCATATAAAACATTGTCGAGATAAAATGAACATGTATTGTCTGCAACTCGAAACTCAAATCCTTTGGTGTCCAACGCCGAAATAGATATAATGTTTCTTGTAACTCTAGGAACATGATAGCAATTTTCAAGTTCTAAGACAAGCCCTGAGGGGAAAGAAAAACTGAGTTCCTACTGATATAGCTGACATCTTAGCTCCATTGTCGACCTGGAGTTCAACCTCTCCCTTCTTTAGCTTCTTGTCAATCCTTAGTCCCTGAGTATGAGAACAAAGGTGTGAGCCACATCCGGTATCTAATACCCATGATGTTTTGCTTTCAAAGTTTAAGTTTATAACGAAAATACCTGATGTAGAAGCAACGATGACATTCTTCTTATCTTCCTTGAATTTGATGCAATCACTCTTCCAATATCCCTTCTTCTTGCAGTAGAAACATTCGAAATCAGATTTAGAAGAGGCTACCTTCTTCTCCTTGTTGTCTTTGTAGCTTTTAGCTTAGGCGGAAAGGTCTTCTTACCCTTCCCCTTAAAGCCTTTCTTCTTCTTGCCTAAGCGCTTGAATGACTTGCGCTTCTTTACCATAAGCATGTCATGCTTTCCCTTATCCTTGAGCATTTGCTCGGCTTACTTCAACATACCATGAAGCTTGGTGAGGGTTTTCTCGATGCTGTGCATGGTATAGTTCATCTTGAGTTGATCATAGCCTTTGTGCAGTGAATGGGGAATGATGTCAATCCCCAACTCTGTTGAATAACCCGCATCAAGACTTAACATGTTCTCAAATAAACCAATCATTTTGAGTACATGTGGGATGACTGGCTCTCCTTTCTTGAGCTTGCTCTCAAGGATCTTCTTGTAGGTTTCGAACCTTTCAGTTCAGGCCTGCTCTTGGAACATAGTCTAAAGTTCAGAAATGATCTCAAAAAGAGTTTGGTCCCAAATCCCCTATTTCAATTATTTAAATTAATTGTTTAATTTACTAGTTTCCTTGAAGTTACTAACGTGTGTATTGTTTTGATAGAAAGAGATACGAAGCAACAAAGTAAGTAATTAGATTACTTCTTAATTATTCTTTTGATATAGAAAGCATGCTTAGATTATTTTAATTCCTAGTATCATGTTAGGATGTCTTTATGATTCCTAGTATAATGTTTAGGGTAATAACTAATATTTCTAATATCATGTATGTTTCTAGTGTCATGATTAGGTTGCTTCCTATTTCTTCTATCATGTTAGTATCATGTTAGGGATAAAGCTTTGATCTTTATTGCTTAGTGACATGCTAGGATTTGTTATTAATCTTGTTAGTATCATGCCTAGGATCTTGCTAATATTATGCTTTATTGAGATTATTATTATGTTGCTTGATATATATATTGTTGTTGTTGCTTGATCACGCCCTCTTTTGTAGGATTAAAGGGAATTTGTACTTATAATCATGCTTAATAAGATAATTAATAATCTTGTTTAGGCTAATATTATTTTAATTCAAGTGATCGCCAATAATAGATTTGTTTGTGCATTAATATTCAACCAACATCGATAGAACAGGTTTAGGGTTAATATATTGATTGTATGTTAGTCAAAAAGCGCACACGAATATGAGAAGAATAAAGTAGAGGCCTATTCTTAGGGCAGGTTCAATCTCTTTTAGATTGGATTTGTACCTTCATCCCCGAATATCCAGTCATGTTTCCATACCACTATGGAGTTAGCGATCTCATGGATCGTGAAGGGGTGTAACCTTAACCATGTGAACGGTTTACAAGTTCCTAAAACTTGTTGGCGACTCTTTTGCTCTATCTTTCTTCCCTTTAGGCGCCACCATACTTAAGTGTATGACCATGGTGGGGCTCAAGTGTGGAATGCTTGAAATATTCCCTACAGTTTTTTGGCGACTCCACTGGGGAGGATTTCTATTTTAATTACTTAAATTTATTTTGGAAATAATTTAGAATGAGTGGATGAGTCTCGAAATGTTCTAAGTATTCATGTGCGTAATTTTGATTAACATTATTGGCATATTCATAAAAAAAGGTCCGCATTGGATAGACCATCTGCAATGCGTCAAAAACATAGGATTTTTACACGTAGGAAATATGGGAAATATCTTTCACAACTAGGATCGAAATAATGCTGCGAAAAACTGGAAAATTCAAAGAACAGAAAGCTGCTGAGGCATGTAGGAACTGACGCTGAGAAAATAGAGCATGTCGCTGAGTGATGGCTTTGTCGCTGTGCGACAGCAATGTCGCGTGGCGACATAGTCATCGTCTGGCGACAGACTCTGTTGTCTCGCGCTATGTTCTTCTAATACCAAGCCAGAAATCTACCTTCTTGTTTGGACCAGTTCTAGTACTGTTTGCTCGATTCTACTTCCTGATTAAGTTTTTCTCACTTTTCTGAACCCATATGTGTTCTACATATGGCCGTAACCCTCTGGGAATTCACACTTCATCTACCCAATGGAACGCTCATGGCAACGAAGGGTACATCCGAGTTTGTGAATTCACCAAATTGTGGAAGCAAGTTTAACTTGCGGGGTCCCATCCACACACGCCAACCCTTTCAAAGGTAAGGCTTCCGCGCGGTGAATCCGGACTCATAACCATGGACCCTCTTTGACTAACCCTTATCCTTAAACTTTAGAGAACTAGAGCCATGGTTAGGTTGCAAACTCATTGCATCATATTGTGCTTACTTGACTACTTGTGCATCTCTCGTTTGTTCATATTTACTCTAATCGTTTGTTTGACTTGTGTTTGAGTTTAAATAAATTAATTAATGACTAAAGTACTTTGCTTAATTAATTTGAACCAATAAATATGTCTAAAATCGAGTCATAGTTCCTTTGAGTCAACCCGGATTTTTATTCCCGTAAATTGCACAACCGTCAACTTGTTTTTGGTCATGGCCGGCGTTTTAGGAAGATTTACCAGTCGTACAACCTATGGATCTGTAGCCCCAAGTTTTTCTTTCATTTGGCATTGGTTTCGTCTAATTCGGAGTCACAGATCAAAAGTTATGACTAAAATACTACACCATGTCCAGTTTAGTGCACATACGTGAAGTCTTAACTTGGTCTTTGTTTAAGTCTAGTCACATAGTCTAGTCCCATGGTTATGACACAAGTCTTGAAAATATCACTTACACTCACAAGTATTCACACACTTTGTACATACTCTTTTCACACCATGACCATGTCTTAGGTTCATGCTTGAGTCGTCCTTTCCGTCATTTGAGTTGGGGGTCCAATCTATTCCTAATTTTTCCATATCTCTCCATCTTTCCACTATCTACATGCTTCCTTCATGCATCATTCACCTTACTACACTCTTTTCCCATCCATGCATGTTGAATCGAGTTTGAGTCATGTGATCGACAAAAAAAAAAAAAAAAAGGTAATGATGAAACAAATGCACAAAGAAAGCTTCTCACCAAGATTTCATGCTTTCTTCTTCTTTTTTCTAACCCTTCCCCAATAAGTCTAACATAGGCTCCCTTCATCCTCCTTAGATTTATTTCTTAGATTTTGATTTTTACCCTTCACTTTTTAATAAAATGAGCATTTATTTCTTTGCATATGATCATTGCATTGCATTCTTAAAAAAAATAAAAAAATGCCGGACTAAGCACAAGGTATACTAGTGATTTGAGGCACCCTTGTAGCCATATCATATCATCTTCACCTTTCAAATATACAATCCTTTCTTGAGAAACCACTTTGAGTCTGGACTGACGATAGACCTTTCCTTTTTCAACCCATATCTACCTAACCATGGGATGGGATGGTGTGCAACTTATGCAAGTTCTAAATACAAAAGCTTGAGTGATTTTACCTAGATCACAAAATTTCAAAAAGGGCAAAAAATAATAAACTGTGCCAGAGGGTAAGTGTTCCAATGTCATTGATATGAACTTGTCTTTGATATGAACACGCCTTAGATTGCAACTCTTATCGAGTGCTCAGTATTGTGCCTAAGAAACATGAATTCCAAGTGAGTGATAGACCGCATGATCGAGATTACCTACACTTATAAAAAAAATGATGAACCAATAAAAAGAAAGAAAAAATATAAAAAAAGAGGGTTTAATAGTGAGAAGCCTCAAGCATACAAATATAAAGATTTCAAAAGCAAGGTTGCACACCTTGGGGGCTTATCTAGGGTCTTGAGCCTTTATCCCCTTCTTCTTCAACCTTTAGCCTAACCATGTTACAACCCTTCAAAGACCTCTTTAAGGTATACACACACTTGTGCGAGGTTCGGCTAGAGCTACGTTCGGCCTAATTCCTAACGGATACGTAGGCAACCTCACATTGGTGTGCGGCCGTAATAAACATGCATTCACATTCACATTCATACATGATCATATCAAGGGATCTCTAATGTTCATCCCTATCCACTTAGACCTAGACTTGGGGGCTTGATCCTTACATCATTAGCCTTCCTAGCCTAAGAGTCACCATTATTTGACTCCTTTCAATATATTTCCACACTTAGCCCTTGCGGCCTAACCGTAGTGTCACTTTCACACACAACACAAATACATGACCAAATAAACCTTCCTTTAGGAACCCTTTGTCATGAAATCTTAACATAAGGTTGAAGCATGCCTTGTCATATCAAGATCAATCACTCATCACTCATAAGCATCATTGCATCACAAAGTATGAAGTACTTAGCCTCCGCGCCTAAGTTACCCATATACTTTCATCATCGAGTCAACAATTGAGATAACTTAGGATGAATTAATCCTTACACTATGAGATACAACATCAACGCATACATTGACTAAGCTCATTCAACATGCACCATCAAACACTCAAAACACTCAATTTGATTCTTTTACGCGTCTTTCTTTTTCGGGAGAAAGTCAATACCCTCCACAAAAATGACGGAAAATTTTAATTTTCGCTTTTTTGCATTTTTGAGTCGCACAATCACATTACAATGCACACACGAGTCATGCACATTGAGTCATGTCGCATCAAAACACATTGAGTCAACCTCAAGTCAGTCAATCACATTGAGTCAAAGCA
This sequence comes from Chenopodium album, assembly GCF_948465745.1. Taxonomy (NCBI): domain Eukaryota; kingdom Viridiplantae; phylum Streptophyta; class Magnoliopsida; order Caryophyllales; family Amaranthaceae; genus Chenopodium; species Chenopodium album. The sequence goes on from NC_137847.1 coordinate 35,129,411, forward strand.
ATCACAATGAGTCAAGTACACCAAAACTTAGGTTAACCCTAAAAACATGAGCAAGTCCTATAGTCCAAAATATAGATGCAGGTACACTAAGTCCCCGATGGACGAGTAACCTTTACAAAAAATTTGAAGCAAAAGGACACAAACAACTTAGCAAATCAATTGGAGTCAGCCTGATTGCAATCATATTTGATTGTTGATCGGCCTGCCGACGGTCATATTGATTGATTGGGTTCCTTGGTACGCCAGTTAGCCCCTATAAACAAATTGACATGATTAGTAGTCGGTTCGATTACAATCGCAATCAGTGATCGGCCTAACGACGATCATCTCACTTAGTTTAAGCGCCTAAACATTGGCTCAATACAAGCACCAAGGCATTGGTCCAAAAGAAAGCACATCACCTATGCGACATTTTTCCAAGATTGGATTGTCATCTCTAATTGACAATATTTCAAAAAGAGGATTGTCGCACATCTTCTTCAACGACAATTTTTCCAAGATTGGATTGTCACCTCTGGCAAAGTTCCAAGCGTGGATTGTCGTACTCCTTCTCTGTTTGGCAAATTTTTCCAAGTTCGGATTGTCATATATTCATAGAAACCTTGGCAATTTTTCCGAGATTGGATTGTCATACACCCAGTTCCCTATGGAAGAATTTCCCAAAGGATTGTCGTAGGTCTCTATTCATCTTAAAAATTTCGGCAAAGGTTCCCCAACATGGATTGTCATTCATTTTAGTAAGTGGCAAATTTTCCTGAAGGGGATTGTCAATCGACTCTTTTTTGCAAATGTTCCAAGACGCGGATTGTCAATTTTGTGGCAATATTTTCCTAAAAGGATTGTCCTATAGCATTGGAAAAATGCCAAGGAGGATTGCTTTCAAGAGTTATATTCCAAGCCGTGGATTGTCGATCGTAGCAAGGTTCTTATGACAGATTGTTTAGAAGCATTGGCAAATTTCCCCAAAATTGGATTTTTGCAAAATTTTCGAGATACGGATTGTCGTTTCATCGTGGCAATATTTCCTAGGATGGATTGTTACGTGGCATTGACAACTTTCCTTAAATCGGATTGTTGTACATCATTCAAGAGTTGTGTTGGAAACTATTCCTAAAGAAGAGAGGATGTTATCACCCCCAAAGCATCAGCACAGCAAGCATTACAACAAAGCACCAGCAAACTGAGGATCAACAATTGTTATCTTCGATAGCTTTCCAAGGAAGGTTATCATTCCAAATAGGAGATCACTACAAGCAAGGTGATCTTCGACAATAATCCTTAAGATGTGGAAAATCGTCATAAAGGCTGAAGATGGTTACAAGGAGAGATATCTTCGACAGTTTTTCCTAAGATGTGAGAAATTGTCAAAAATCTGAGGATGACTACAAGAAGAGTTATCTTCAACTATGTTCCTTGGCTTGTGGAAGATGGTCACAAAACAATAGAAGAGTGCTACAAGAAGAGCAATCTTCTATGGTGTTCCCTAAGATGTGGAAGACTGTCACATCAGAAATTGAAGGTAGCTACAAGCGGAGTGGTCTTCAGGCGATGTCCCCTAGCTGGAGGAAGGTCGTCACAACAAAGATGCAGCAATAAAAGGTTACCCTAGAGACGTGTGCTCGACCGTGCAAGATATGCGTTTCTTAACTCTTTTATTTGTTTAACTAACTCTAGTTTGTAGGTATCGGCGTTATAAGAATGATTTAGGATCACAGAACGTTCTGAATCATTCTCCGTTTCTATCGCTACTTTGACTTTTGTTTTCGAAACATGCGTTTCTCCAAACTCAATCAAAGTGGGGGCTTCTGTAGACACCTGATTGTGTCTCCCCAAATACCAAACCCATTGGTGAATACCTTTCACGTCATTGATTATCGAACAAAGTGAAAGTGTGAAAAGTCTTGTGATGCAGTTGTTTTAATAAAATAACTCTTCTTTATGTTTTCAAAAATGAACTCTATTTATGAAAATGTCCAGTCCAATTTAGTTATGTCCATGATAACGTTCAATAAAGGTGTAGTTGGATGAGGTTTGAAAAGATCTTTCCAACGATATATTATAAGCCTAATTCTGATGAATAATGAGAAAGTTATGGCTAAAATACTAAATTGGGAATGAAATGGTTTTGCGGCCCAATGATCTAGCGGAGGGCCCATTAATTGATATTCCTAAAGTTATTAGGATTGATTTAGAAGGTTGTTTTGAGTTCTAATAGGATTAGGAATAATAATGATATCTTTTATGAAAATAAATAATTCTATTTGGATTAAAACAAGTGTTTTTAAAGAGACTAAATTTGATTTTCAAAGATAAGTACGGACGTTGTTAATCGAATTTAATTAGATTAAGAATTCGTACAGGTTTTTAGAAAACGCGTGAATCAGCGCGGAACGACAATACCTGCGACAGGTCTGTCGCATCGTGCTGGACTCTGTTGTTCTGCGGCAGAGGCAGTTTTACTCCTAATAGGATTCGGTCTTTTTTTTTATCATTTCTGGAGTATTTTCTCTATCTTGTTAATTATGTCTTTTATTTATATTAATTGTGAATGGGTCTTGAGGTCGGGTTTTGTTTCGCAAAAAGTCGGACTTTCCGAAACCCAACAAGGATAACCAAAATAACTTAAAACATAGCCGGTATTATCTCAAACCAGGGAAAAGCCCATAATGACCTTGATGCTTTTAGGGAAGTTTTTAAAAGAGTAGTTGCAGCCAAACCACATACTTACCTTAGCAAAGTAGACCCAGCAAGGTTAGAAAATTGGGTCACGGAATTTGATAAACTTTTGATGCTATTAATTGCCCTGAAGAATTAAAAGTTAATAATGTTGTTTATTACATAAGAGAGGAAGCCGATTTATGGTGGAGTCAAAGGGAGTGATGAATTGATAAATAATCTTAACTTTGGGTGAGCTGAATTTAAGGAAGCCTTAAGAGAGAAGTTTCACCCTGCCTGTTTGAGGAAACAGAAATTAATGGAGTTTACCAACCCTAGGATGGGGAGCATGACAATTAATGAGTATTATAGCATGTTCATTAAGTTAATGAGATTTGCACGTGAGGTAGTACCAACTGAAGCACTTAAGGCCCAAAGGTTTGAGTAAGGCTTGACTTTAACCCTTCAAGGGAAACTAGGAGGAGTGACCTTTGAAACCTTAGATGAGGTTTATGGGAGAGTAGCACACCTTTAAAGTATCAAAGGGAGAGAACTAGAGGGAAACTTCTCTTGGGAAAAGAGAAAGGCTAATGGGACTTTCAATGGGAGTGAGAAGAAACCCAAGGTAGAGGGGAACCCGAGTGGGAATTTTAATGGGAAAACGGACAACAGGGGTAATTTTGAAAGAGGAAATAGGAACCGAAGGAATGGAGACAAACTAAAGAGAACCTATTTTTTCAAGAGATATGCAAAAAACCACCCAAGAAGGGATTGTGAGGGAAACCTAGTGACTTGCCGCTACTGTCAAAAGCTAGGTCACCGTGAGTATGAGTGTTACAAGAAAGTCTCTGATGAACAGTCGGGTAAACCCCAAGATGAGAAGAACCAACCAAAGCGAACTCAACCTAGCGGATTCAATCCTAAGCCTGGACCAAACAATAATGGAGAAGCTCCCAAGGTTTGTGTGTTCGTGATGAATAGCCGTGAGGCTGTAACTGCTTCTGATGTGGTAATTGGCAATTTCTTTATTTGTTTAATGTCTATTAAAGTATTATTTGATTCAGGGTCGTCTCACTCTTTTATTTCTAGAACTATAGTATACAGACTCAAGTTAGAGAGTCTAGTGTCTGCTTCCTTAGATATTACCATTCCATCTGGGGAGGTGGTAAATTTCACTAAGATTCATCAAGCTGTACCTCTTGTCATTTCAAAAGTAGACTTCCCGTCAAATTTAATAGAGGTTGAATTACAAGATCTCGATTGCATTTTGGGGATGGACTAGTTGGGCAAAAATAAGGCCCAAATCGATTGTGAAGCCTTAAAGGTCACGTTATGTGGCCTAGACAAAGTTAGAATAACCTACCGAAGGGAAGGAAAGAAATTAGGGTTGAAGATCATTTCTTCTTTGCAACTTAAGAAGGATGTAGCAAAAGGATACCCATTGTATATGTGTTGTGTGCCAAAGATAGAAGAAGGAGATAGAGATGATGGGAAAGATATTCCAGTAGTGAATGAATCTCCCAATGTTTTCCTGAGGAAGTTCTAGGGATGCCACCTGTGAGGGATGTTAAATTTACCATTAACTTAGTGCCAAGGACAGGACCTATTTCAAAGGCTCATATAGAATGGCCCTGGCGGAGATGAAAGAGTTAAAGACTCATTTAGATGACTTGTTGGAGAAAGGATACATTCGGCCTAGTTCATCACCATGGGGAGCACCGATATTGTTCGTGAAGAAGGATGGAAGCTTGAGGCTATGTATAGATTACTGAGAGTTGAACAATGTGACAGTCAAGAACAAGTACCCGTTGCCTAGGATCGACGATTTGTTAGACAATTTGAAAGGAGCAGGAATATTTTTGAAGATCGCTTTGAGGTCATGGTATCATCAGTTGAGGATAGAAGAGTCGGGCATTCCAAAAAGTGCTTTTAGGACTCGTTATGGTCATTATGAATTCACTGTAATGCGATTTGGGTTAACCAATGCACCTGTTGATTTTATGGATTAATGGACCGAATCTTTAGGCCATTATTGGACAAGTTTGTTATGGTGTTTATCGATGATATTTTAGTGTATTCAAAGGAACAGGATGAGCATGAGGATCATTTAAGGACGATATTGTCAACCTTGAAAGAGCATCAATTGTACGCCAAACTTTCAAAGTTCGAGTTTCAGTTGGAAGAGGTAGCTTGCCTAGGTCATGTGATTTCTAAGGAAGGGATTAACGGTTGATCCAGCAAAGGTAAAGGCGGTAATTGAATGGCCGACTCCGAGGAGTGTGTCAGATGTTCAGATTTTTCTTGGGTTATCAGGTTATTGTAGGAGATTTGTTAAGGATTTCTCGAGAATTGCAAGGCCTATGACGAGCTTGATGAGGAGGGAATGCAAGTGCAAATGGACTCCTGAGTGTGAGAAGGCTTTTCAGACTTTAAAACAAAAGTTGACTACGGCACCTGTGTTAGCCCTGCCTGATAGAAGTGAGCAATATGAGGTGTATAGTGATGCGTCGAAAATCGGGTTAGGTTAGGTTGTGTGTTGACGCAAAGTCGGAAGGTGATTGCTTATGCCTCAAGACAATTGAATCCTTATGAGGTGAATTACCCGACCCACGACTTGGAGTTAGCCGTAATTGTATTTGCCTTGAAGATTTGGAGACACTACTTGTACGGAGTAACATGTAGGATTTTTACCAATCACAAGAGTTTGAAGTACATATGCTCTCAAAAGGAGTTGAACATGAGACAACGGTGATGGTTGGAGTTGATAAAGGAATACGATTTGGAGATTCACTATCATGAAGGGAAGGCGAATATTGTAGCTGATGCCTTAAGTAGGAAGTCAAGTCATGCAGTTAACGCGATGATTCTTTCAGATCAATTGTGTGTGGAGTTCCAAAAGATGAATTCGGAGGTATTGGAACAAGGGGAAGTAAAGAATATTTTGAGTGCCTTGTTGAGAAAACCGTCGATTTATGATAAGATTTGAGAAAGTCTACTCGAGGACGATAAGTTGAACAAGATTAAAGAGAAGATCGAGGAAGGGCAAATATTGGACTTTTCAATAGTCGATGATGGAAGTATGAGGTTTCAAGGGTGATGGTGTGTCCCCTATAATCGAAGTGATCTGAAGCAAAAGTTGATGGAGGAAGCTCATAGTTCTTCTTATTTAATGCATCCCGGAGGGGATAAGTTGTATAAGGACATGAAAAAGACATTTTGATCGCCGAATATGAAAAGGGAAGTGGCAGAATTTGTTGCTAGATGTTTTACTTGTCAAAAGGTCAAAATTGAGCATAAGAGGTCACAAGGAACAGTTCAATCCTTGGAGGTGCTTAGTTTGAAGTGGGATTTGATATCTATGGATTTCGTGGGAGCTTTAACGAAGACTCGATCAAGGAATGATACAATTTGGGTCATAGTGGACCATGAACCGAGTCTGGAACGTGTATACCCATGAAGAGTACATGGTCGATAGACCAACTAGGAAAGGCATACGTGAAGTTCGTAGTGAAATACCATGGTTTGCCGAAGGACATCATATTGGATAGGGACTCAAGATTCTTATCCAACTTATGGAAAAGTTTACTAAAGGCTGTGGGGACTAAGTTGTTGATGAGCACTGCATTCCACCCCGCAACCGATGGTCAAACAGAGAGAACAATACAAAATTTGGATGATATGTTGAGATCATGAGTTATGAAGTATAAGGGTTCGTGGGAAGATCATTTAGACTAGATAGAGTTTTCCTACAACAACAATTATCACGCAAGCATTGGGATGGCGTCGTTCGAGGCTTTGTATAAGCAAAAGTGTAGAAGCCCGATATGTTAGAACGACATAAGTGCGACTGTTACACTCTGACCAGAAATGATCGAAGAGACGGTGAGACAAGTGAGGATGATTCAGGAGAAAATAAAAGCCGCACAAGATCGCTAAAGGAGCTATGGTGATTTAAATAGAAGGGATGAGGTATACGAAGTAGGTGAGAAAGTTTTGTTCAAAATATCTCCGATGAAGGGAGTGATGAGGTTCGGGAAAAGAGGAAAGTTAAGCCAGAAATACATTGGACCCTAAAAGATCATCCAAAAGGTAGGAAAGGTAGCATACAAGTTGGATTTTCCTAACGAGCTAGAAAGAGTTCAATGTGTTCCATGTGAGCCAAATCTGAAAGTTCATACCAAATGTTTCATATGTCTTACAGGCTGAAACCATCGAGATGGACGAGAACTTGACTTATGAGGAAAGACTTGTGAAGATCTAGGATAGTAAAGTGAGAAGCACTAGGAACAAGGATACTAAGATAGTCAAGGTGGTATGGTCAAACCATAAGACCGAGGAAGCCACTTAGGAAGCCGAAGCAGACATGAGGAAAAGAGATCCAAAGTTATTTTCTGAGGTTAATAGTCGAGTTACGGGGGCGTAACTCCTTTTAAGGGGGGTGGAATGCGATAGAGTTTCACGGTTTTTCCCATTTTGGTCAGTTTTCGAGTCATTTCGAATAGTTATATGCTATGGAGGAGTCACAACTTTACTCATTTCGAGTCATTATAGGTTGTGCATGAGTCAATTTGGACAAATTTAAATAATTTTACTTAGTTTTAACTTAAGTTTTTAGGTTGAAACTTCTTTTAAGGGGGGTAGACTGTAATACCCCGTATTTTTATGTTGTTTACTTATTATTACTGTAGGGAATATTTCAAACACTTAACTTTAAGCCCTACTGTGATCATGAATTTAAGCATGGTGGCGTCCAAAGGGAAAGAAGCTAGAGAAAAAGAGTCGCCAACAAGTTTTAGAAACTTGTAAACCGTCCACAGGTTTGAAGGTTACACCCCTTTCACGATCACAGAGATCACTAACTCCATAGTGGTCCTGAACCATGACTGGATAGGCCTCTACTTTGTTCTTCTCATATTCATGTGTGCTTTCCAATTAACATTCAATCATTATATTAATCCTAAGCATATTAACCTATGTTGGTTGATTAGTAATGCACAAATGAATCTATTATTGGCGATCACTTGAATTAAAATCATATTAGCCTAAATAAAATTATTAATTATCTTATTAAGCGTGATTTCAAGTACAAATTCCCTATAAACCTGCAACAAAGGGCGTGATCAAGCAATAACAATAATATCAAGCAACATAATAATAATATATTGACACAACAAAACATCATCATCATAATAATATTCTTTAAGCATGATATTATTAGCAAGATCCTAGGCATGATACTAACATGATTAATAACAAATCCTAGCATGCCACTAAACAATAAAAATCAAAGCTTTATCCCTAACATGATATTAGGACACATACATGATATTAGAAATATTAGTTAATTCCCTAAACATGATACTAGAAATCATAAAGACATCCTAACATGATATTAGGAATTAAAATAATAATCTAAGCATGATTTATATCAAAAGAATAATTAAGTAATCAAATTACTTAATTTGAAGCCTCGTACCTCTTTCTATTAAAACAATACACACGTTAGTAACTTCAATGAAAATATTAAATCAAACACTTAAAATAATATTAATTGAAATATAGATTTGGGACCAAACCCTAAGAACTATCAATCTTTCACGTCGAGATCTAAGGCAACTTCGAGTTTGGCTAGGTGTAGTAGTGTCTCGTAAATGAGGAATAATGATCAAATCGAGAAAAATCAAAGAGATGTGTTTAGGCTAGGCTTAGAAAATCAATAGAGAGAGAAAGAATAAGCTTTAGCTTAGATAGAGAGAAGAGATGATGACTGATGATGATTGTTGGTTATTGTGTGGTAAAACGGAGAAAAAAGACCCTATTTATAAATAAAAAAATGACCGAAAACAATTTTAAAAAAGTCAGAATTCGAATCGAAATAAAACTCTTTTTTATCGTAGCGCGATAGAAGTATCGTGGCGCGTCATATCCATTGCGATGCGATAAAGAAACAGTTTTTTTGCGGATTTTGTTTTTATCATAACTTTTGGTCTAGAAATAAAAATAAGACCAATAATATGCCGTTAGAAATCTCTTGAACTCTAATTTTCAACTAAATTAGAATCAGATTAAAATATTTTGTATAATAAAAGATATGACCAAAATAGTGGAAGGGTGGCAGTTTTGGATTGAGTTTGGTATTTCATTTATATCTTTTTCGTTATCACTCGAAATTGCAATTATAATATATCATTGGAAATATAATTTCAAGGTCTATTTAACCATCTAATATTTGGACAAAAATTATGAGGCATGAAAATCAATCTAAACATCTTTCAATTCGAATAGAATTAGGACTTTCAAAAAGAGAAGTTTTATTCACTTTCAAACTCTTTAATCTTCTCTTTTCAAAAAGGATAATTAAAATCTTTTAGAAACTTATAGAATCATCTAATTAATCCTATTTAGGTATGGGATTAAAGCCTTTGGACCATCTACATGATCATTGGGTCGTAGGTAAGGTGGGCTTAGGTTCGGTTTGCGCTCAATTTAATATTTTAGTCATAACTTATTCGTTATAACTCGAATTTGGGCTTATAATATATCGTTGGAAAGCTATTTTCAAGCCGCATCCAACTATACAATCATTGGAGCCAGATTATCGACCAAAATAAACCGGTTTGGATATTTTTATAAAAAGGACACGAAATGAATGGTTTTAAGGGACACGAAATAAATTATAATGGATTTACAGGCACGAATTGAATGATTTCGGCTTAAAACAATTAAGGAAAGGTTAGAAAGGGGAATTTACGAGACTCTTCAACATTTCACCTAACTTGATAATCAAAGACATGAAAGATACTCATCATTGGGTTTGGTTTTTGGGGAGACACAATCAGTACGTCAACCTACCTATTAGCATTCTACTTCAATATTATTAAAAAAAAATCCCATCTTCCTCCATATGCTACGTAAGTTTCATCGCCTCCATTCACCCTTCCACCTCCATGAAATGGAAGTTTCTCCTTCACAACCTTCACCATTTACACCTCCCTCTATTATACATTAATCTAGATTACCACCTTCCTTCTTCCCAGTGTCAAAATTAAGGTGAAACACCATTACAATTAACTCAATTCTCCTTCCACCATATGTGGCATCATCATAATCATTCATTAAATTGAATTTAACCAGAATTTTCAACCCAATTTGCCGATAAATAGTGTAAGTTTCATCCCTAAATCCATCCCAAATAAGTAAAGGAATCTCAAACTCTTTTCATTTTCTCTCTCTTTTCCATCTTCATTTCCTCTTCATCTCCCTCTTTCTTTGATTCCCTTTTTGGTCGTGAGCCACCACGACACCACCACCTTGCCGCTACCTCTCTCCTTGTTGCTGCTGCCGTAAGTACTACACTACTACTATACATATTACTACCACTACACCATTACTCCACGTACTACTCCTTACTCCTAATGCTACTACTATATACTACCTCTTATTTTTATATCACATGTTATTATTATAACTATCATTGTCTCTCATCATGTCACTACTATTATCTTACTACTCATACTATACTACTACTGTTGTTATGATATTTATTACCTTACCAATATTACTATCATTATTACCAATTGTTTTTATCACTTCATCTATATGACTATATGCTGCTGCTACTACTACTACTTACACGCACTAACATCATCATCATTATTATTATTATTATTATTATTATTATTATTATTATTATTATTATTATTATTATTATTATTATTAAAGATTGATTTATAAAAGCAATTATTAAATTTATAAAAAGGTTAAAATAATCAATCGTTCATGCACAACTAGTTAAGTAGGTATTCTAAGTCCTTTTGTCTATGTGTTAAAAAGTATTTAATTAGGATTATTGGTTTGTTGTAGGAGGAATTTTTGGTTCGTAACTAGGAACCCCGTGTTTGTTTTGAAAAGATCAAGGAACGTACACATGGCTAGACCTTTTATAAAGTGACTTTTATACAACATAATTTACATGTTAAGTGATTTCGAATCGTATTTGAATTATTATTAAATATATATTTTGGTGAAACATGTTTTAGTTGTTTGATCATAAATGTCTAAATATTTTAAATGGTTGATTACAAACTTGTAGTGATATTCAAGATGTTTAAAAAGAAAGTTTTATTGTTTAAATTATCCCGAGTATGGGACATTGGAAGTTTACTTATCGGAATTATTTATTAGATATTTGGATTTAAGACTCCCCTTATGTAGAGATATAATTGAAGACTATGGGTTGACCTAGTTTGTAATACCCCGGAAATTCCCTTATTTTAAATTACTCTTTTTATTCTATTTAAAAATATTTTAAGGAAATATCCAAAATATTACCGCCACCATGATAACGGCTAAGGCTATTTTTCAAAGTCACACAGTGGAAGTCTAAATCAAAAACCAACTTTTAAAATAAAACTTGAGTTCATAACCTCAAAACGAAATAAAATAATTAAATCACAAGTTGGAACCATTCTAAACATGGGCCTTTGAAAAATCCAACTTTAAATAACACATAAAGGCTAGTCCATAATAAAATAATTCAAAACATAAAACTAGGAAAGCATAATAAGTGACTCTCAGTACTCATTCCCACCATGCTCTTCATGCTTCAAGTACCCGTCACTTTCCCTTTATTTCAACCCTCTACTCACCATATAAATGGGTCATAGTAGGGCCAACCAAAGGAAAGCCAAATACAAACACAAAAGTACGAATCAGCAAAAGCTGAGTACAAATGCACCACACTAACATGAATATCCTATCAATAAGAATAGTAATAAAACAAGATTGCCATACAATTACAGTCAACTTACCTTTGACTCATAACTAGCAATATTAATTATTTAATTAATAGCTTTGGATTATGCAACGAACGGGTTTCTTTCCTTAAAATATAGCCCATTAAAGTAGAGCTTCCAACCAGGGAGCTACCCCAATTGGCACCTACTATGTCACACCTTGGTGACGGAATTCCAGCGCATAAATAATAATAAAAGAAACTACAGCGTCCTGTACCCCTGAAAAAGCTATGGTTAAATATAAAACCCCATAACTCCCCCCATATGTTCATACTCAAGGTGTATACGTTCCAAGAGTTTTGGTTCTTATCCTCTTACAATTTACTTGATTTATCAATTTAACATGTGAAGACTCAAACCAATCAATCAAGAATAAACATAATAATAATCAACACGTACTTCCAATTAATTCTTGAATTAATTAGTGAGCACATACTATTTTTTTTTAATTAAGGCTCCTTGCTTAGTTATGTGCACAAAATTGCACGATTACTACCTTGGTGCATAGAATGCACTAATAAACTTTCTTGACTCAATCTCAACTTACTTGAGTGAGCAAATAAATAAACTAACTTCCTTAACTCAACACCAATAATAAATGGGTGAGAATAAGATTCATGAATCATGTTCAATAATTTCTAATTATAGTTCTTTTAAACATATATAAACCTTGCTAATTATCTTCAAGCTTCCTTGATACTCAAAAATAAAACATACTTCCATGATTCACGTATATTCAACTTCTATCATGCTTCAAATATCATATTCTCATGCTTGCATAATAATTCTTGTTAAACGAACATCAATTCCAAGCATATAATTAACCAAACATGCTACCAATAATTCATCACTTCAATCACAATTCACAATCCTAGCATGATACTATGCATACACAAATACTCTTTTGCACATACGTACCTTGAATAACGCGTAAACTCGACCATACTTGCTAGAAATCACCTAGCTCGAAACTTCCTACAATTAAAATTACATAACTATAATTAATCCACTATTCTCACAAATTTCCAGCAACCATAATAATATTTAAACCATACTAATTAACCCCTTTTAATGACATAAAAGGCATAAATCCTTTTCTTTAAGTAGGTACTTTAAATCCTTTCAAAAAGACTTGATTTTCACGACTTAAATAAAATTTCAGCATACTTATTTAGTATAAAACATCACTTTTAGACTAGGAAATCATATATAAATCATTAAAACCTTTTTCCCTTTTATGGTTAATCAAACCCTAACTCATTAAATAAAAAGTAGTGTCTGTAAATAAACTCCAGCATTAAATTAAAGGCTTTAAACTCATCAAAAACATGATTAGAACATGAATTAATCAGGAACAACAACCTAGCCTCAATCTCTAACCAATGATACAAAATCCCCAATTTCTACGGTTTATATTTTGGGGTTTTTAATTAAATAAAAATCTGAAATTTATATTAAAAAATTAGCAACATCAAAATCCCAAAATCAACACCAAAGCATAAAAATAATCATGTCTTTAAAACAATAAATTAATAGAATTAATTTTAGGATTAAAGAAGTTTTTTTTATACACAAACCGAAAGAGGAGAGAGAGGGAGGAGAGAGGCGCAGGCTGGCTGGGCTACCGACGCTGCTGTCGCTGCTGGTTCTGTTGCTGCCGCCGCCGGTGGTGGTGGTGACGCCAGTGAGCTAGCCGCGCAAGGGGAGGAAGAAAGAAAGAGGAGAGTGCGTGGGATTTTAGGGGAAAAAGAACAGAAAAAAGAAAAGAAAAATAAGGGAAAAAGAAGAGAGAGAAAATAAAGAGAAAACCTTTGAATTTTTTTGAAATCTGACAATTATGACATAGTGTGGACAAATCTTGAGGTTTTAAAGTATTTATACTCTCCTTTTAAAAATAAAACTCATATTTACAAATTTGTCATTACTAATTCCTACTCACTTACAAATTCTCCCTTTGTGCCAACTTATTAGGCCCCTAAATTCCCAATAAGTTGGTCCACTCCTTTAAATAGGATTGACCCAATTAAAAATACTTTTGTTGCCTCAATTCATGATACATTTTATTTACCCACACTTATAATTTATTTAAATAAATAATTTCTTTTTTAAATGAAATAAATCATTTTAATAAATAAAATAAATAAAATAATTAATTTATATATATATATATATATTTATAAATATAATAAAAATACGGAGTATTACAGTCTACCCCCTTATAAGAAGTTTCATCCTCGAAACTTGAGCACGAAAACCAAAAAACTGTGTTCAAAACTTATTTAAAATCATACTTTTTACCCACTTAATAAAAACTTTTCTTAAGACTTATAGTTGCTGTAATTTTTGTAACCTTTCTTAAACTTTTTCTTTTTAGACTTTGCATAAAATTGTGTAAAATATACTAAAAATGCACAAAAATGCTTGAAAATAAGGTAAAAAGCGTGAAATTCTACCGCATTCTACCCCCCTTAAAGAAAACAAGTTATGTCCCCGTAACTCAACTAACCTCAAACAATTCAGGGTACTTCTTTGTCATCTCATCCTCGGCTACCCAAGTCGCTTCCTTAGTCTCTGTGTTTGACCACAAAACCTGTACTATCTTGACATCTTTCTTGCATGTACTACGCATTTTACAGTCAAGGATCTTTACAGGTTTTTCTTCATAGGTTAGGCTTTAATCCAGTTCTATAGTCTCAGGATGAAGGACATGCAACTTGTTTGGGATATACCTTTTCAATTGAGAAACATGGAACACATCGTGCACTTTGCTAATGTCCATAGGTAATGCTAACCTATAGGCAACTTTTCCTATTCGTTGCAAAATTTCATATGGTCCAATGTACTTTGGGCTCAACTTTCCTTTCTTTCCAAATCTCACAACTCCCTTCATTAGTGAAACTTTAAGTAAAACTTTATCACCAATTTTGAACTTTTCTTCTCTACGCTTTAAATCTGCGTAACTCTTTTGTCGATCCAGGGCAGCTTGGATCTTAGCTTGTATTTATCTCACTTGCTTTGTTGTTTCTTCTATCAATTGAGTACCTAGAATTATTGTCTCACTAATGTCACTCCAACATAGTGGACTTACACACTTCCTTCCATACAAGGCCTCAAACGATGCCATACCAATGCTTGCATGAAAACTATTATTGTAAGAGAGTTCTACCAAGTCTAAGCTATCTTCCCATCCACCTAAGTAGTATAACACACAAGATCGTAGCATATCCTCTAAGGTTTGGATAGTTCTCTCAGATTGCCCATCCGTTCCAGGGTAAAATGTTGTACTCATCTTCAATGTCGTACCAAAGTTTTCCTGGACGCTTTTCTAGAATTTCGAAAGAAACCTAGAATCCTTATCAGAAAAAATATCATTAGGAAATCCATGTAGCCTCACAACATTTTTAATGTAAGCCTTTGCAAGTTGTTCCATTTTCCAGGTCTCCTTCATTGGTATAAACAATGTTGATTTGGTAAGTTTATCCACTACAACCCAAAGGGTATCACTCTCATTCCTAGATTTAGGTAAACTAGTGACAAAATCCATCGAGATACAATCCCACTTCCAAGCCGGGATCTCGAGTGGTTGTACTATTCCCTAAGGTCTCTTAAGCTCTATCTTAACTTTCTGACAAGTTAAGCACTTAGCTACAAATTCTATTACTTCCTTCTTCATCTTAGGCCACCAATATACCTTTTTCAAGTCTTTGTAAAGCTTATCCCCTCCTAGATGTATTGAATATGGTGTATTATGTCCCACTTCCATCAGCTTTTTCTTTAACTGCTCACATTTCTGTGGTACACACCACCTCCCGTTAAAATCTAATACTTCCATCATCATGGATTTTGAAATCAATCGCTTTCCTTGCTTAATCTTCTCCCTTATGCGATTTAATTTCAAATCCCCTACTTGATTCTCCTTAATCTCATCAAATATCGTTGGTTTGATACTCAAATTACTATTCATCTCTTCCAACGTTCCATGTGGTACTACCTCGAGGTTTAACTTACTAATTTCTCTACACAGTTCGTCTCCTACAACCAAAGCATTCAGCCCATGAGTTTCTTTGTGACTTAAAGCATCTACAACTACATTTGCTTTACCCTCATGGTATTGGATATCTAATTCATAATCATTGAAGAATTCTATCCATCTACGTTGCCTCATGTTCAAGGTTGATTGTGTGAAAAGGTATTTCAAACTTTTATGATCTGTAAATATCCTACATTTCACTCCATATAAATAGTGTCTCCATATTTTCAATGCAAACAGTACAACAGCAAGTTCTAAATCATGAGTAGGGTAATTAACCTCATGTTTCTTCAATTGCTTTGATGCATACGCAATCACCTTTCCATGTTGCATCAAAACACATCTAAGCCCATTCTTAAATGCATCACTATATACATCATAAGAACCACTTCCATCAGGCAAGGTCAACACAGGTGCCGTTGTCAAACTCTTTTTAAAAGCTTGAAATAATTTCTCACACTTATCACACCAAATGAACTTAGTTTCTTTCTTCATTAACGAAGTCATAGGTTTAGCTATTTTCGAGAAATCCTTCACGAATTGCCTATAATATCCTGCTAAACCGAGAAATCTTCGAATATCTAACACATTCCTAGCTGTAGGCCACTCTTTTACTGCTTCAATCCTTGCAAGATCTACCTCCACTCCATCCTTGGATATAAAATGTCTCAAAAATGCTACCTTCTTTAACAAAAACTCACACTTCGAGAATTTGGCATACAACCTGTTCGTCCATAAAGTAGCTAAGACCGACCATAGATGTGCTACATGGTCCTCTTTATATTTGGAATAAACCAAAATATTATTAATAAATACTACCACAAATTAATCTAAGAATGGTTGAAACACTCGATTCATCAAGTCCATAAATATTGCAAGTGCATTCGTTAACCAAAAAGGCATTACTGTAAACTCATAGTGTCCATATCTTGCCCTAAATGTCGTTTTTCAAATGTCCTCTTCCGCAATTATTCGCAGTTGATGATACCCTGATCTTAGATCAATCTTAGAAAATATTGTCGCACCTTTCAATTGGTCAAACAAGTCATTTTCCTAGGCAAAGGGTATTTGTTCTTGATCGTTACCTTGTTCAACTCCCAATAATCGATGCATAGCCTCATGCTACCATCCTTCTTCTTCACAAACAATACAAGTGCTCCCCATGGTGATGCACTTGGACGAATATATCCTTTTTCCAACAAATCTTGCAGTTGGTTCTTCAGTTCATTCATCTCCGCAGGTGATATACTTTAATTTCGCAACAAACTATACAGGATGGCACCATAGAGTAAAAAAAAAACTCAACTTTTAGTCCAAATAATCCCAATACTTACAGATCTATTAATCCCTTAATGAAATCAAGAGCTCCTCATATCAAACTAAGAAACATCGATCTAACCACTTCGGTTAGTTTACTACCTTAAACTCCTATTTGGCGAAAACTTCCCAATAATACTATTTTTATTCCAATATTACCCTGAGAGCTCTTTCTGCTAATTTCAGTTTTGTCCATTACCCCTAGGTTGATTGTTTCCCTAGAATCCCTTGTTCTTAGAAAAACATTCATATGCCCTTGCCTGTTTCACAGGTTACAAGTGACCAGGTTACCCTCACAGTCTCTCCCTGGGTGGTTGTTGGAACATCTCTTACAGTAGTATACACTTTGGTTACGATCTCCAGGTTGGTTCCTATTTCCCTTAAGAAAATTTCGCCCACCTTGGTTTTTCCTATTGTTCTGGAAGTTATTACCTTGGTGGTTATTAAACTTCTGCTTCTTAAAATTATTCTGATTCCCAAATGTTTCAGAATTAGTCATAGGCTCCTTTCTTTTCTCCTTAGCTTCTAACTCGGCCTTTTTATCTTTCTCCTTCAACTCTAATGCATGTAAATGTGCTGCCCTACCATATAACTCGTCTAAATTGTCAAACACTTGTCCTGAAAACTTCCCTTGAAGAGAAAGAGGCAATCCTCTCTTAAACCTTCTAGCTTTCTGCTTGTCGGTAGCCATAATATCCTCAGCAAATCTAGATAACTCGATAAATTTAGTGTAATACTCAGTCACCGACATATTCCCCATCTTAAGTTCCAAGAACTCATTAGATTTTGCAAGACCATAGGGTAAAACTTATCCCTCACTTGCTCCTTGAACACATTCCATCCAAAGTTAGATAAAGCTCTCACAGTTTGCTCATTCTGCTGCCACCATAAATCTGCCTCACCCCTTAGGTAGTAAGCTACACTACTCACTTTGGACTCATTAGGACATGCTACTGCCATAAATAATTTATCAAACTCTGTCAACCAGTTCTCAAGGACAGTTGGGTCAGGTTCTCTCTGATAGGTAGGAGGTTTGCTTTAGGCTATCTTCTTAAATAACTCCCTAGCAGGGTCTGGATTATTATTGTTATTCCTTTTAGCTAACTATTGAGCTACAACAGCTAAATGCCTTACTACCTCATTCAGATCATTGTTATTGTTGTTTCTTCCTGCCATTCTAGATCTCTTAATAAAGAAATGACTACTATTAGGTAGGTCACAACTCTCTTGAAGCTAAGCAATTACTAGATATACTACTTGAATTCAAGCATACAAGAAGTCATTTTGAATTATAATAGAAGCAACTGCTCAATTCTCCTACTAATAATTCAACACACTATATTGGTTGTCATGCAAGCATTTCACTTAAATAAGCATATCACAAAAATATTTTTAAGTCATTTCCCTTGGTACTATTTACAGAAAGCAATAAATAAAAATTTAGTGTTTGATAAGCTTATATAAAGAGAAAGGAATGATTGAAAAGAAATCATAATACTTTTATTGAAACTTGAAAAAAAAAATGTTTGAAATATCCCAATTGTAGCTTTGCTACTTATTACTCACACAACTTTATTAAACTATAACTATGAATAAAGAATAAATCTCAAAAGGCTAAAGAAAAGTTAATCTATAATCTTCAAATATTGACATTGTCAATCTTGTCTTTGATCTCTTTGTACTGCTTTGGATTATACTCAGGATCACTCTCATTGTCACCATCATTGCCATCATCATCATCATCTTCCTTTGGGTCTTCCTCAGACTCATCGGTTTCTAAGTTGACAATCACTGGAGGACTTGGAGGATTTGGATCAGAAATAATTCACAAGAAGAATCTTCATACTCACTATCCTGCTCCATAGGTTCGCTTTGGTTCTTATAACTCTGCTCAGGTTCTGACTCATACATGGGGTCATCATTTTCTGAAGAGTAATAGGGCGCATATTGGTGTGGAATTGGATCACCAAAGTTATGGCACGAAGGAGGTTGAGAAGCATATTGAGGGTTAAAATGAATAAATTCCTTATGAGCAATGTAACGATATAAATATCTCCAATCTGCTCCCCACTAACCATTAGTATTTTTATACTTAGTATAGTTAGCTACACCATTAGGCAAGTGGAAATCACAAAATCGACTCTTAATAGCCTCATAAGGTGGATAATTAGGTAAACAGTGAACAGTCATGGCTGAGACATAATCAGGTTGGTCTACGTGACGCTCCCCAAACACATCAAATCTATAGGTACAATAAAATCAAATTCTGCGAATATAATCCCAAACATGCTCATAGCTTTTCTTGACCAGAGTACCCATGGAGGAAAATCTACTAAGCAAATCAAACATCCTGCAAGGTATTTCAGGTTATGATTCTGTAAAGGAAATTCTTTATTTAATCAAGTAAACAGTTCTTCAAAAAATTTAAGTTTGGTGTTCAATCTTACAATTTCTGTCACCACACATAAACATGCTTTCACATAAATACATATTATCATTCAACATGCTTGAACACCTCATACAAATAAAATATACACATAGGAAGACATACAATTCTAGCCTATATGCCCATTCTTTCTTGACTAAATCTCACCACATGATTTAAAAGCGATTAAAACATAATTACATACCTTAATTCCCTCGCATACCTGCACATAATTTAATTTAAATTCGAAAACATTTTCAAAAATATTTATTTGAGAAAATAAATTAAATTTGGACCTTTTGAAAAAAAAATTCGGTCCTCCTTAAAAAAAAATTTCGGACCCCCTAAATTAAAAAAAAAAAAATTTGTACTTTATAAAATAATTTCAAGCTTGTTAGAATAAGCACTTGGCCAAGCTTTTAAAAATATATAGGTATCTAAAAAAAAACATTTTAGCTTTAGTGGTAATAAAAATCCAACCAAAGCTCCCAGATACCACTTTGTAATACCCCGAAAATTCCCTTATTTTAAATCACTCTTTTTATTATATTTAAAACCATTTTAAGGAAATATCCAAAATATTACCGCCACCGTAATAACAGCTAAGGCTATTTTTCAAAGTCACATAGCGGAAGTCTAAATTAAAAACCAACTTTTGAAATAAAATTTGAGTTCACAACCTCAAAACGAAATAAAATAATTCAATCACAAGTTGGAACCATTCCAAACATGGCCCTTTCAAAAATCCAACTTTAAATAACACATAAAGGTTAGTCCATAATAAAATAATTCAAAACATAAACTAGGAAAGCATAACAAGTAACTCTCGGCACTCATTCCCATCATGCTCTTCATGCTTCAAATACCTGTCACTTTCCCTTTATTTCAACCCTCTACTCACCATATAAATGGGTCATAGTAGGGCTAATCAAAGGAAAGCCAAACACAAATACAAAAGCACGAATCAGCAAAAGTTGATTCCATATGCACCACACTAACATGTATATCCTATCAATAAGAATAGTAATAAAACATGCTTGTCATACAATTACAGACAACTTACTGTAGACACCCAAATGTGTCTCCCCAAAACCAAACCCAGTGATGAATACCTTTTGTGTCGAATGATTATCGAGTGAAGTGAAAGTGTGGAAAGTCTAGTGATGAGGATGTTTTTATTAAATTCTTTCTTTCTGTTTTCGAAAACAACTCTATTTTATGAAAACAGCCAATCCAGTTTAGTTTGGTCCACGACAAGGTTCCAATAATAGTGTATTTGGATGGGGCTTGCAAAGAGCTTTCCAACAATATATTATAAGCCCAATTACGATGAATAATGAGGAAGTTATTGCCAAAATACTAAACTGGGCCCGGTTTGATCTTTACATGCGGCCCAATGATCTAGGGGAGGGCCCAATGTTCATTGTTATTTCTAAAGTTATTAGAATTGATTATAGTCTTCTAGAATTCTTTAGAAGGTTCTCTTTAATCCTAATAGAATTAGAATTAATAATTATATTTTGATAAAATTTTATTTGGAATAAAATATTATTTAATGAAAAATACGATTTCAGTTTTCATACGGACTTTACAAATCGATTTTGATTCATATGTGGACTCCGTATTGAAAGCGCGTAGAAATCCAGGCTGTCGCCAGACGACAAGATCGGTTTTGCTTATCAAATTCTACCTATTTCCGGACTGTTTTCTTATAAATAGGGTCCTAAACCTCCGTTTTTAATCATCTACAATCAACAATCATCATCCCTCTCTCTAAAGCTAGGAAGCTTTCTCTCTCTCTTTTTCTAAACCTTCCCTCTTACAAAATTCCGCATTCACGAGATCTAGAAACACCTAGCAAAGTTCGAAGTTGCCTTCGCCCTAGACGTGAAAGGTTATAATTTCTGAGGGTTTGGTCCCAAATCTCTATTTCAATTATTTAATTTAATTGTTTGATTTTATATTTTCCTTAAAGTTACTAACGCGTGTATTTTGTTATTAGAAAGAGATACGAGGCATCCAAGTAAGTACTTTAATTGTTTAATTGATATTATGATATAGAAATCATGCTTAGATTATTATTCCTAGTATCATGTTAGGATGTTTTATTGCTCCCTAGTATCATGTCTAGGGTAATGAATAAGTTTCTTATATCAATTATGATTTCTATGATGCTTCCTATTTCTTTTCTAATATCATGTTAGTATCATGTTAGGGCTAAAGCTTTGATCTTTATTGCTTAGTGACATGCTAGAGTTTGTTATTAATCTTGTTAGTATCATGCCTAGGATCTTGCTATTATTGTGCTTTAACATGGTTATTATTATGATTGTTATTATGTTGCTTGATGTTTATTTATTGTTATTGCTTGATCACGCCTTTTATGCATGTTTAAAGGGAATTTGTACTTGTAATCACGCTTAATAAGATAATTAATAATCTTGTTTGGGCTAATATGGTTATAGTTCAAGTGATCGCCAATAATAGTTTAATTTGTGCATTAAATTCAACCAACATAGATAAACAGGGTTAGGGTTAACCTATTGTTTGCATGTTAGTCAGAAAGCGCACATGAATACGAGAAGAATGAAGTAGAGGCCTATTTAGGGCATGTTCAATCTCTTTTAGGTTGGATTTGTACCTTCATCCCCGAACCCTATTTGGTTCAAGACCTTTTGGAGTTGATGGTCTCATGGATCGTTAAGGGGTGTAATCTTCACCTTGTGAACAGTTTACAAGTTCCTAAAACTTGTTGGCTACTCTTTTGCTCTAGCTTCCTTCCCTTTGGACGCCACCATCCTTAAGTGTATGATCACATTGGGGTTCAAGCTTGGGGTTAATGCTTGAAATATTCCCTACACTTACCTTTGACTCATAACTAGCAATATTAATTATAGTGTCATAAATATTCCTTAACTTGAAATATTCCCATTTCACCTCGACACTTTTTAGTGTCATAAACTTTTGCCGACAATTAAATTGCCTACATTAAACTGTGTCGACAAACAAATACTTCGATGGGTAAAAGTGTCGAGGATCTCGACGCTTTACAACATCAAAAATATATTTATACGGGGAAAAGTGTCGACATTATTGACGCCTTACAGCGTCGAGAATTCTCGACGGCCAAAATCTCGACGCTTTTCCAAAGCGTCGAGAATTAATTTTTCACGCTTTTTGGCGTTGAAAATTAAGGAAAAAAGTGTCGAGTTTAAGCGGGTTTTGTGGTAGTGATATGTGAAGACTCCAACCAATTAATCAAGAATAAACATAATAATAATCAGCACATACTTCCAATTAATTCTTGAATTAATTAGTGAGTACATACTATTTATTTTAATCAAGGTTACTTGCCTAGTTTTGTGCATAAAATTGCACGATTACTACCTTGGTGCATAGAATGCACTAATAAACTTTCTTGACTCAATCTTAACTTACTTGAGTGAGCAAATAGATAAACTAATTTCCTTAACTCAACACCAATAATAAATGGGTGAGAATAAGATTTATGAATCATGTTCAATAATTCTATTTATAGCTCTGTTAAACATATATAAGCCTTGCTTATTATTTTCAAGCTTCCTTGATACTAAAAAATAAAACATACTTCCATGATTCACGTATATTCAACTTGTATCATGCTTCAAATATCATATTCACATGCTTGCATAATAATTCATGTTCAACCAACATCAATTCCAATCATATAATCAACCAAACATGCTACTAATTCATCACTTCAATCACAATTCACAATCCTAGCATGATACTACGCATACACAAATATTCTTGTACACATACGTATCTTGAATAACGCCTAAACTCGGCCACACTTGCAAGAAATCACTTAGCTCAATACTTCCTACAATTAAAAATACATAACTATAATTAATCCACTATTCTGACAAATTTCCAGTAACTATAATACTATTTAAACCATACTAATTAACCCCTTTTAATGTCATAAAAGGCATAAAACCTTTTCATTAAGTAGGTACTTTAAATCCTTTCAAAAAGACTTGATTTTCATGACTTAAATAAAATTTCAGCATACTTATTTAGTATAAAACATCACTTTTAGACTAAAATCATATATAAATCATTAAAAACTTTTTCCCTTTTATGGGTAATCAAACCCTAACTTAATAAATAAAAAGTACTGTGTGTAAATAAATTCCAGCATTAAATTGAAGGCTTTAAACTCATCAAAAACATGATTAGACTATGAATTAATCAAGAACAATGACCTAGCCTCAATCCCTAACCAATTATACAAAATTCACAATTTCTAGGGTTTCTATTTTGGGGCTTTTAATTAAATAAAAATCTTTAATTTATATGAATAAATTAGCAATATCAAAATCACAAAATCAACACCAAAATATAATAAAAATCATGCCTTTAAAACAATAAACCAATATAATTAATTTTAGGATTAAAGAAGTTTTTTTTTTATACACAAACTGAAAGAGGAAAGAGAGGGAAGAGAGAGGCGCCGGCTAGCTAAGCTGTCGGTGCTGTTGCTGCCGCCGCCGGTGGTGGTGGTGACGCCGGTGAGCTAGCCGCGCAAGGGGAGGAAGAAAGAGAGAGGAGAGTGCGTGGGATTTTAGGGGAAAAAGAAGAGAAAAAAGAAAAGAAAAATAAGGGAAAAAGAATAGAGAGAAAATAAAGAGAAAACCTTAGAATTTTTGTGAAATCTGACAATTATGAACTTGTGTGGAAAAATCTAGTGGTTTTAAAGTATTTATCCTCTCCTTTTAAAAACAAAACTCATATTTACAAATTTGTCATTACTAATTCCTACTCACTTACAAATTCTCCCTTTGGGCCAACTTATTGGGCCCCTAAATTCCCAATAAGTTGGTCCACTCCTTTAAATAGGATAAACCCAATTAAAAATACTTTTGTTACCTCAATTCATGATACATTTTATTTTTACACACTTATAATTTATTTAACTAAATAATTTCTTTTTAAAATGAAATAAATTATTTTAATAAATAAAATAATTAATTTATATATATATATATATAATAATAATAATAATAATAATAATAAAAATACGGAGTATTACATAGTCTTTCCCCTTGATAGCACTATGTAAAGGAGTTACTAGCTTGGGGGTGTGCACACTTAGGTGGAAAAATAATTTACAAAAATAAGGTTTGGACCCATGTTCTATTCTATTCGGAACTATCTTTAAAAGATGTCGATTGTGGAATTTTTATTCATGTGTAGTTTGAATAAATTATGCTTTATTAAAGTTGTATCTTTCAAAAGCATGTTTAATTAACTAAATTGATTTTACACGTCCAACATTTGTATGTGACAAGCTAAAGTCGTATCACCTAATAAAAAATAATTCATAAGTCCTCTAGCTAAAGCAGATAAGAAAGTATGGTCGAATCCACAGGGAAACTAGTCAATCAATTCCTAATTATTTAAAATAATCTAAATTATTAAGTAACCAAATTATAGATATGATGAATTAAACTAAGGAGAATAAAAGTAGGGTGAAATCAATAAATAAAAGCCTAGGGTACAAGTTCACCAATAAACAATATTCCAGGGTAAAACATAATAATCAATCACCAATGCAATAATTAATCAGATTATAACGGGCTTTTAGTACTTATTACAATTACAGGATTAATCTACTGGTATTAAATCGCATCCCTCGAATCTTGACTTAACCATTTATAACTTCATATGCCTATTGAAAACTAATCCTAAACATCAATTCTCATCTCTCGAATCTTGAATCAATATTGCATAACTCATACAATTAAATCAGGCCTAATCTAATTGCATAACATCAAATCAATCAATAGGAAATTAATTAAGCATTGATAATCAACAATAATAAATTACCCCTTTATATTATTTATGGATCCTCACAACCCTAGAAAATAATCTACACACGCATATTAAAATCTAAACTAAACAAAGCATTTAAACAAGACATGATAAATCAAAGCAATTAAATTACTGGAAATAAAAAGAAAGAAATTATTACCAAAATTAACGGAAATAATGAATTGCATAAACCAAGAGTTGTAGAGAGAGAAATAAGAGAGAAATCTAAGCTTAAAACTAAGTATGAGAATTAAGCTAATGAAAAGAGAAAATTGTATAAAAACTAAACAAAACGTATTTATACAAAGCTTAAAAATCCTAATTAAAATCTAAGTAAAATTGTTGGAAAAACTCTTCTCCAAAACACGCGCCCAATCGGGCGGACCTTCGTCTGACCGGGCTCGCCTTTTTCATTGGGGATGCTTCTCTCGCGCTCGGTCGGGCGCGAGACAGGGCAAAGAGAGCCTTCCTTCTTCTGCCTCGCTCGACCGAGTGCGCCTTCGGTCGAGCCTCCATTCGGTCGAGCAAGCTCATTGGCAAGCCTTGAACTTCTCAATTGGGCTACTAACTTGGCCCGAACTTGTATCTTCTCCTTGAGGCTTTAATCACTCGGTCCATTGTCTTATTTCTTTTATGGCGAGCCCTTAATCACCGGTTTGATGATTCTAACCGGCCTTGGCTATGAAAGATGGTCGTGCTTCTCTAATGCTTGTAGTGGCTCCAAATAAATCCGGGAAACTGCTCAAAACCTGCCATTTTCTATAAAACAATACCAAAACTACGAAAACACTAGGAAACACATATTAGTAATAAAAGTGACTCTAAAGAGCCACTCCTAATTATGACCAAGGGACGGAGGTAAATCACTATATAAAATAGACATATCAAACTCCCCCAAGCTAAACCTTTGCTTGTCCCAAAGCAAAGAGCTCATTAGTGAACAAATAAAACATACTTCACCCAAAATCAATCAAAACCAAGTATAACCAATCCAAGGCAAATCTAACAAGTATGCATCAAAGCCAACCAATCAAATCCATCTAACTACTCATTCTTCCCAACAATTGTCAAATAGAGCAAACCATAAGAGCATATAGAATTCAAGACTAGTGCTCACACACTCAACTCTCATTTATGTGGCGGATATAAAATAAACCCAATCATTCTCCATCCTAACCTCTTTATGTGAACAATGCCCTCCCAACTCACAACACTCGTGTGTTTGAAAGACATTCACTCAACCTAGATAGTCGACTCGGAATATATCAAGTCATTATTTGCATTGTTAAGCAACTACTTTCACATTCACGCAACTCTATGCACAAAGGTCGGAAAATCTTTAAAGCTTGTAATGTAAGGCTCGGGAAAAAGGTAGGAAATATTTGGAAAAATGTGAGAGAAAAGCAATGCTTAAGGGAGCCATAATCCTAGTAATCAAGAACAAGGTCAAAATAGATAATGACCATATAAACCACCTCCAACACTACTCAACTCAACCAAAAGTTCACCAAACATCCAATTTAATCAACAACTCCCAACTCTTACAACTTCTCTCATAAGAATATAACAATTAACAACTTAAGCAAACCAAACAAACTTTTAAAATAATTAACACTTGCAATTTTTTTCTCATTGAAACTCAATATTTCTTCTTCTTTTGAACCCTCTCTTAGAACATTTGAACATTATTCATTTTTTTCTTTCTTTTGCTCTTTTTTTTTTCTTTTGAAGTTCACTTATTTTTATTCTTTTTTTTCTTGAACTTCTCTTTTTTACATCATGCTTTATTTTTTCCAAGAAAAATTCAACTTTCAAAATCATCAAAAATAAACCACAATTAAGAACAACAGCTTCTCAATACCACCCAAATTGTGCAAATAATACGCACACCACAAACTCCCTCACCTCACTCACTAATAGCTCCCCCAAGCCAAGCTTGGGACTAGTAACCAATGGGGAAAATCGGCTTGTAATGTGGCTAATAAACAAAAAAAAGTCAAGGCAACAACATGGGTAGCAAGAAGGGAACAAATGTATCTAATTTTCATCTGAAGGCCACCTAAAAGAACAACACCTTCGTCTTCCTCAATGTGCATAATAATGAGTCATATAAACACTACTCAAAGTCGCAAACCAATACTCAAATTCATTGACATACCAGGAACTAACACACATTCCTAACCAAATCAACTAGTCAAGCACTATATTCACAAGTAGTTTGGCAAAATTCACTCATGTTAAGACATCCAAGAAATCAAACATCAAATCATGGCTAACCTATCCATAATACTCATCATCATATACCAAGAATCAAAATAATTTTATGTATGTATGGGGTACAGGAAAGCATGATTTATTATTCATTGGACCGTATTGTTGTATTTTTTTTCTACTTTTTTTGTATTTTTCAATTTTTTTCAAAGCAATAAATCTAAACTAGAAAGCAATAAATCTATACTAAACACACCAAAAATAAAAGAAAGAGATGAAGAAAGATACCTACATCCAAAAATCTCCCCCAAGCCAAAATCAGACATGTCATCATTGACTTGGGAATTAGCCCAGCATGGCAAATCCTCACCATCATCATCCATTGCTCCGAATCCTCCACCACTGCCACCTACACCACTAGAAGAGCTACCATCAAAATAATTAGGGTCAACATGCCCCCTCGGGCCCCCAAAAGGAAAATCCTAGCCATAACCGGCAAAAGAGGAATAATCAGTGTAAATGCCATGGGAGGTGGGATCTACATATCCTTGGGGTGGTGGCTGGTACTAGTCCGGGTAAATAGCATCATCGGGAATAGCACCCCGACAAGCATAGTCATCGTACATCGGAAAGAGGGCCCTACCCTAGTTTCTCTCAACATACCATAGTCTCTGGTCTAGGGAGCCTACCATCCTCCTAAGGTCTCCCTAGGTCCTCTTTATGCAACATATGGCCTAACCTATACTCTGCATATCCCAAATAGTCTAGGGATCTTGTCTAAGGGGTGGTTGAGGTACATGAGGTGGTGATGGTGGTACTATGGGATATGGATGTGGTTCACGTAGTGGTGGTGGTGCTTGCCCTTGGGCATCGGCAACTAAGATATCATAAGTATAAGAGTCTTGCCCAAGGGGAAAGGCTGTAAACTCAGAGTTAGAAAGGGAAAAAAAGGCAAAGGGGTCGTTCCTACCCTCATACACCACTGGAGGATTTGTTGAAGATCTAGTGCAACCCAATCCAAGCTCTGTAGATATCTCATATTCATGAGAGTTTCTTCCCCACATTTAGTGAAACATTCACTCCTAGCTGCACTAATCCCGGCCTTTCTCACCACTATCCTAGTTATGAGGCCTCCTAGTTGGGGAGGGGTCCTAGTCAGGCCACCACTAGAGGTGGCATGCCTACCTAGGTGGTGAATAATGTATTTTCCAATGTTTAATTTACCAAACCTATAAACATAGTGGCTTATGATAGCTAGGTCATTTGTTTGAGTATAATGTGGTTCATGCCGAGCTAGGAAACAAGTCTCCGAAAATCTTTGGAAGATTTTAGGGACGAGATGGTGAAAGGGTCGGGCACTCGCATCTTGGGAGTTCGGGCAAGGTAAACCTGTTTAAGAATGATAAATATCTTCCATTTTATAGTTTTCATGCCAAGTAGTAGGGGGATGGGGATCAAGATCAAACAATTTACAAAATTCTACATAAGTCAAACTAATTTTCCTATTGTTCAACCTAAAGTACATATTTGGACCATTATTTGTTTGATCAACATGTAAAGAGGAAAGAAATTCGCAAGTCAATTCACGATAAATTGGATAATGCATATCAATTAATTTCCGCATACCTATATCATTCATAAATCGTTAAACTTGCTCAAACAAACCCAAAGACTCAAGAGTGTCTCGGTGTAACCACCGAGAAGGAATTACCTCACGCTCGTAGAGTTTGATGAGCTGATCTCTTTGACTTGTGTAATCCGGATAGTAGGCCATGATTCAAGCTGCAATTCCGGGTTGTGAGCCTGGCTTGAATCCGAACCGCATCCTCCTTGCATTATTTCCCTCTTTGAACCCATTATTGAAAATGGGTTTAGAAAAAATTCGTTCAAAAGTGAACAAAAGTGGTATAGAAGTGTAGAGGATGAAGAAAGGAGATGGAATATGTAAAAAAAATTTGGATTTGGGTAAGAATTGGAGAGGAGATCTTAGATAGAAGGTAGAGAATTCGGAGGTTTTAGAGAGAGAAAGTATGGAGGAAAAAGAAAATAAGGAGAAAAAGAAGAAGAAAAGAAGAGGAACTCGGCTGGTAAATAGGCACGCCCGGTTAGGCGACCCTTCGCCCGATCGGGCGGAATTTAGATCTCCAGATTCATGCTCTCGCGCCCGGTCAGGCGCCTGTTCCCCAGATCGGGCGAAAATAATCCTTTCGCTCCGTCGACTCTTAACGGAAGGGAAATTCTAGGTCCTTGGATTCTAAAACTCCTTCAATCAAACAAAATTTATAACCAAACCTACTCCTAGTATAAGGGGTAAGTCCGAGTCGAAACCAAAGGAATGGAGGCAAATGCTATGGTCTTAAGTCAAGATATTCTGAAGATTGAATAATCAGTTTGGTAAAACGAAAGCAAATCAACACGACAAATTCTAAAAATGGAAATCAATATCAAAGATACTAGGGAGTTAGGATCTACAAGCATTTATGATGTACTAATTAGATAGGAAGTTGATCAATCAAATAATGCGAGGGAAAATAGTAAATGCAATCAAAAGCACTTGAAAAGCTATTTCCTAGGTGTCAAACTAGTGGTCTCTACGAATGACTATCAAAGGAAAATAACTAGTCAAGTTCAATCAATAAAAGTAGCTTCCAAATCAACGTGTCGTATCAATGAAAACTACAATGCAACCTAGCTTGATAATCAAGGTTAGCTACTCCTCAACAAATCAAACACATGCACAATTTCTATCAACCAATTAATCACAATATCAAATTAATCAAATTCCCCAAATTAGCAATACTCTATCATTCATACATGCTTCGCCACATCCCTAGCAAAGGATCTAATCACTACACATTGTAGAATTGTAAAACAAAACTAAACAAATCATCAATTTCATCATCAACATTGTAATCAAAATATCAGCAATCAAATCAAACAATCAACTAGAAATTCAACAACAATATATCAAAAATTAAACACAATTTGCATTAAACAGAAAGAAATTCTAACAAAACTTTAATCAATATCAAAGAAAATGAAGATCAAATGTAGCAATCATCAAATCACCAAGTTTCTCTCTCTAGAATTTAAGAACAAAAGTTTCACCAATTTAAGCTTCTCTCTCTAAAAATCTAATTCTTTTTAATTTCTCATCATCCTCTCTCTCTGAAAAGGAAGAAAATCTATATATAGTAAACTAACAAAGGAGAAGTTATTTAGACGTCCAAAAAGAACCCGTACAGGCGTGCCCTCTCCTAATATTGTGCGACAGTGGAGAAATGGGTACGAAACGAAGGAGCGGGGGCTGCGCGGTCGAGCCTCACTCGTGCGCGCCCGCACCCCTACCTTGCGCGCCCGCATCTGTGAGCAAGGAAGCCTTCCCTCGTGCGTCCATCGATGCTTCTGTGCGCTCCACTTGATGAACATTAGGGGTGGCAGTTTCCAAATGCTCCACAATGGGTTCAATACCACTTTTGATGCCCACACAACTTGAGAGCGCGGCCTAGAAGACATGGAGCTTCCACACCTCAACCCTTGAGCTTCAAAAGGGAGAAACCGACTTGCATATTGAGCTTTATAAATCACGAGAAAAAGCCATGGAGATCCTTGGACATCACCTTTCTCCTGAAATCAAAGAAAAGCAAACATATAAAAGAGAAAAGGTGAAATAAACCAAAAAATGCAAGAAAACAGTGAAAACAACTAAGAAAAGCACAAACTAGAGAAATGACACATAAAACTAAAGAAAAAGAGATAAAAGAGCTATAAAAGCAATTAAAAATCATCCTAAAAGAGTCTAAATGAGTGCCATAAATGACACTCATCAACTCTCGCGCCCAGTCGGGTGTACCTTCGCCCGGTCAGGCGAAGATACCTTCGATTTTTTTCCTTAGGCTCTCGCCCGGTCGGGCGATTTCTTATTTTTTTCGAACCTTCCTCTCGCGCCCGGTCGGGCGGAGTCTCGCCCGGTCAAGCGAATATCCTTCGCAATCGGCCCTTCTCTTGCGCCCTGTCGGGCGCGCTACAGCACTTTGAGGTCCGATTTTCTTCTATTTTCTTCAAATTTGGCTAATTTTTTTCTCCAACCTATACTAAAAACTCTAAAACACATTAAATTCCCTTCTCTCTCCTCTCAAAAGATAAAAAGCAAGGAAAAATCTACTGTAAAATGCATGAAAATACGAGTTGCCTCCCGCAAAGCGCTGGTTTATCTAGGTCCCGGACGACCTTCTTACCATATGTCAATCAAAATGGAACAGAATCGATTAGGTGAAGTAATACAATCGC
The DNA here is from genome assembly GCF_948465745.1 of Chenopodium album. Lineage (NCBI taxonomy): Eukaryota > Viridiplantae > Streptophyta > Magnoliopsida > Caryophyllales > Amaranthaceae > Chenopodium > Chenopodium album. The sequence continues at coordinate 35,160,990 of NC_137847.1, forward strand.
ACCAATCGTAGCCCCTTGTTGGTACAACTTTAGTTTTTGACCATTTACCTTAAACTCACCACCATGTTCATCAAATAATTCCACAAAACCCAATTTGTTTGCCTTCTTCACAGTAAAAGGACCCGAACCAAATTTGTTTGCCCTCTTCACAGTAAAAGGACCCGACCACCTTGACTTCAACTTTCTTAGGAAAAGTTTTAGTCTAGAATTGAACAATAAAACCTTGTCACCCTCTTTGAATGCTCTTGGAAGGATCATCTTGTCGTGCCATTTCTTGGTCTTCTCTTTTTAGACGCGTGCATTATCATAGGCCATCAACCTACTAATTGGTTAACTTGTAGAAGTCTCTTCTCTCCCGCTAACTTAGCATCCAAATTGAGCTCTTTAATAGCCCAATAAGCTTTGTACTCTAATTCCACCGGGAGGTGACATGCTTTCCCATACACAAGTCTAAAGGGGGGAAGTACCAATTGGGGTCTTAAATGTGGTTCTATATGCCCAAAGGGTGTCATCCAACTTATCACTCCAATCTTTCCTAGATTTTGCTACCACCTTCCCTAGAATAGTCTTAATCTCACGGTTAGAAACTTCAACTTGGCCACTAGTTTGGGGATGGTAAGCTAAACCCGTCCTATGGTATACACCATACTTCTTGAGAAGGGTGTCTAACTTCCGCTCATAAAAGTGAGATCCTCCATCACTAATAATAGCTCTAGGGACTCCAAATCTAGGAAAAATTGTTTTCTTGAATAGATTATGGACCACCTTTGCATCATTGGTAGGTGAGGCAATGGCTTCAACCCACATGGATACATAATCAATGGCGATAAGGATATAGAAGAAGGAAAAGGTCCCACGTAATCAACACCCCAAACATAAAAAATTTCAACTTCCAAAATACCAGTTTGAGGCATCTCATGCCATTGCGAGATGTTGCCAGGCCTCTGGCAAGAGTCACAAGGTTGAACAAAATAGTGAGCGTCCTTGAACATGGTAGACCAATAGAAACCCGACTCTTGATCTTTGCAACCGTCTTGGTAAGACCATGATGTCCTCCATAAGGTGAGTTTGGAATCTAGTGAGAAGACCGTAAACTTCCCATTCGGAAACACACCTGCAAAATAATCCATCTACACACTCACGAAACAAAAAAGGATCATCCTTAAAATAATTAACATCATAAAAGAACTTTTTTCTGTTGGTAGGACACATCGGGAGGTAGAGTGCCGCCCACCAAATAATTTGCATAGTCAGCATATGATGAGTGTCATTTATTGTATGCCTGAGAAAAACTATCTGATTATCTGATAATCCGAAGATCCGACCCGCACCCGATCCGAAAATTTAGGATAACCGATCCGTAAACATTTTTGGATCGGATATCCGATTCGAAAATTTCGAATATCGAATTTTTGAATTTTGGATATCCGAATATCCAAAAATAAAGTCGGATATTGGATATTGGATATTGGATCGGATATTCGATCCGAAATCCGAAAATTACTGTTTTTTTTACCCATATTTAAATTTTCAAATATTATCCAATATCCATATGCCCAAAACTCCAAAAGATAAAAACCCAACTTACCCTAATTTTCACATATCCGTCTCTCTCTTCTCATTCCTCTCTTCTATCTCCTCTCTTTTCTCAAATATCCTCTCTTACTCTCTGAGAAACCCTCAAAAGCGGCGGCTTCCCTCATTCTTCCACCAGAAGCGGCGGCTTCCCTCACTCTTCCACCAGAAGCGACGACTTTCCTCACTCCTCCACTAGAAGCGGCGGCTTTCCTCACTCCTCCACCGAAAGTGACGGGTTTCCTTGCTCCTCCACCAGAGACGGCTAGTTCCCTGAGCTACCAAGGTAATTAACCCTTTTCCTCTTTTGATATAATCATATAATCTATAATTTTAATTAGTTAATTGGGTTTTTAAATTTCTATTGTTTAGTTCTTTTGCTTCTCGTTGTGCTTCATTTTTAAATTATGTTGTTGTTGATTAAATTTGGAGAAATTTTAATTAAGTTTTTCTTCGCATTTTTTTTATTATATGGAAATTTGTTTGGATATTGAATGAGGTGTATGGCTTGAAAATTAGTATTGATTGTGAATATGCTTTCGTATTCTTTGAGAATTTGTGGCGAATTATGTTAGATGAATGAGCTTGACAATTATTATTTAAAGCTCGTTGGATATGTTGTGAAAGAGTGAAAGATTATCAGTTTGTGAGAAGTATATGTTGTTTTAAGTAAAGGCAGTTTGATTCTTTGATGACAATTTGATATGTTGTGTTCTTTTCAATAGTGTTTGTGTGCTGGACAATTATTAATTAAAGCTCGTTGGATATGTTGTGAAAGAGTGAAAGATTATCAATTTGTGAGAAGTATAAGTTGTTTTCAATAAAGGCAGTTTGATACTTTGATGACAATTTGATATGTTGTGTTCTTTTCAATAGTGTTTGTGTACTTGTTATATCAAGCATTTTCTAACTTGGATTTAAAAATAAATTCTAATTATATATGGCTATATGCATCACCATTTAAAAATTTGAAAGCCTAGTGACACTATTTTTGCTTGATTTTTTGTATTCTTTAATAAATTACTCATGTGTGAGTAATTTATGGATCAAAGCGGATTGATGCTTTTGTTGGGAGAAAATTTCATTATGTTTCCGTTCTTGTCATAGTGTCATCCTATGCTCCTACTTCTGATTTAAATTAGTTTGTGAAAGAACTTGTGATTGAAAAAAATAAGCAATCAGTTTTATTTTGTCAACTAATTTAAATTATAAAATACGTGTTTTAGATGGATGATGCCACTGTAGAATCTGCTAACACAACAAATCCACTAAGTGAGGAGGAGCCCTTAGCATCAACCGTTGCCACTGAGGAGCATGCTGGAATTGAAAAACCACCACAACCACCCGTTACAAAAGGCCTTCAACCACGACTAGTGATGCTGATGGAGCTGAAAAAAAAAGGTAAAACTAAAAGATCTTGGCTTTGGGATCATTTTGAGTTAATAGTAAAAGATAGGGATAAAAGATCAAAATGTGTGTACTGTGAAGCTGATGTTACTGGTGATTCTAGAAAGGGTACAAGTGCTATGAAAAATCACTTAGAAAGGTGTAAGGAATACCCCCCTAATGTGAACAAATCCCAAAGGCTTCTTGCTTTTCAAATTGAGCAAAGTTTGCAAACATTAGGAGATGCTAGTGTAGGTGATAATGCAAGTGTGGAAAAAAAAAAGTGTAAATTAGAATTTTGGAAGTTTAGGCAGGAGGAGGGTAGGAAGGCTTTTGCTAAACTGATAATAATGGATGAGTTACCCTTTAGCTTTTCTGATCGTGACGGTTTTTGCTACTTTATGTCTGTTTTTCAGCCTAATTTCATTATCCCCTCTCGTTTTTACAGTAGCTAGAGATTGCTATCGTGTGTTTTTAGATGAAAAAAAAATCTGAAAAGTTATTTTAGCAAGTGTTCTACTCGTATTTCTCTCACTACTGACACATGGACCTCTTGCCAAAATCTGTCATACATGTGTTTAACAGCCCATTTTATTGATCACAACTGGAACTTGCACCAAAAAATTTTAAATTTTTGTCTAATTAGTGGGCATTCAGGTGAGGCTATTTGTAAAGGGGTAGAAAAATGTTTGCTTGAGTGGGGTATTACTAAAGTAATGACCATTACCGTAGACAATGCCAGCTCAAATGATGTAGGGGTCCAATATTTGAGGAAGGGGTTACTAAGATGGAAAGATAGGACTGTTTTAAAGGGTAAATTTGTGCATATGCGGTGTGCAGCTCGTATTCTTAATTTGATAGTAAGAGAAGGTTTGAAAGAATGTGATGAATCAATAAAAAGAATGCGTAAAGTTGTTTGATTTAGATCTTCACCTGCCAGATTGCAAAAATTCAGAAATTGTGTAAATCAGAACAAATTGAATCAAAACGTCAGCTTTGCTTGGATGTTGAAACTAGGTGGAACTCCGCTTATTTGATGTTGGAGTATGCTTTGATTTTGCGTAAGGCTTTTGATTTGCTTGAAAATTCTAATGGTGGTAAATTTTTTTCTGAATTAACAAAGATGTCAGGTGTTCCTACTGATATGGATTCGGATCGTGTTGCTTCTTTTATTCCCTTTTTTAAGATTTTTTATGATGCTACTTTGAGACTATCGGGATCTTTGCATGCTACTACTAATGTGTATTTGTTAGAACTTGTCACAATTGGCAAGATGATTAAAAAAAAGTGTGAAAGTGTTGATGTTAAGGAAAGGTCAATGGCCAATGGGATGAAGAAAAAGCATGACAAGTATTGGGAAAACTGTTGATAACATTAACTTGATGTTGTATGTTGCTGTTGTGCTTTCCCCTAGACGTAAAATGCATTATGTTAAGTGGAATATTAATGATCAATATGATTCTGACAAGGCCATCCAGTTGGGTGATATGGTGATGGAAACTTTGAATTCTTTGTATGAACATTATGGTGCTTTACAATCTCAAAATGTGTCAAGTGTTTCTGAAAATATTGATTTGACCTCAAAAGACTTAGAAAACTATAATGATTGGAGTGATGTTACTGATTATGAGTTTGAGAGGGATATTGGTGGACAAATAGTTTTTGACAAAAAAAAGTGATTTGGACAAGTATTTGATGGATGATAGAGAGCCTAATATTATCGGTAAGAGTTTTGATGCTTTGGGATGGTGGAAAAAACGGGTGGAGATATATCCTATAGTTGGTTTTATGGCTAGGGATGTATTAGCCATTCCGATCTCCACGGTTACATCTGAATCTGCATTTAGCACTGGTGGAAGAGTACTTGATCTATTTCGTAGTTCACTTTCTTTACATATGGTTGAAGCTTTGGTATGTGCACAAGATTGGATGCGCACTACACGTGGTCCACTTATGATTAAATAAAGTATCAATGACATTCAACAAATTGAAGAGGGTAATACTTTTTCCTTTTTTTATGAATATTTTAAATGTTTCTAACTGACTTCAGTTGATCTGCTCTTTTTTAGTTTTTTTTTTTTTTTTTTTTAATCATGTCGAATGGTCTCATATGTATTATCTTGTATGTTCTGATCAGTTTAATTGTTGTAAGTGTATGTTCTTTGTATGTTCTGATTAGTTTAATTGTTATAAGTGTATGTTCTTTGTATGTTCTTATTTGTTGTATCTTGTATGTTCTGATCAGTTTATCTGTTGTAAGTGTTAGTGGTTTCTTTGATCTGATCTGTTATAAAGGGGTCAAGGGGAAAGATTAAATCATATGATATTTCATTAGTTTGAGATTGACTAAAAAGTTCATGGAGATAACTAAAAAGAGGATATGTTGCTCTAAGTGTGATTAATTAGTATAACTTAGAGTGCTATGTAAAATTTGTTTTACTAATGTATTTTCATCGTATTTTTTGTAGAGTTGTCGTCTCTTGTTGATCCGCCTCCGGTTTCCGTCGTTGATGAATACTTTTATAGTATTAGAAGGTAATACTTTAATTTTTTAGTTTGAATATTTAAAAATTTATAGTTTAATTTCTACATCTTTTTTGTTTTTATTTATCTTATGATTATCTAATATTTTGATATCTCATATTTTGTAGAGTTGTTGACTTGGCGTATGCTCGTACTTTGTTGATTCGCTATCGGTTTCCGGCGTTGTTATTTTTTTTTTTTTGTATTAGATAAAATGTATGTATTCTTAGCATTTGGACATTAATGTATTTGGAATTTAAATTTTCTTTGTTTGTACTTTTGTAGCAATTACCCAATTAGTTTGCATTTTGTAGGTTATTTGTATTTTGTAATTTTATTATTTTGTTTTTTCCGAAAATTAGTTGTGGACAATAATTACAAGTCTATTTTTTTTTGATAGGATAATTACAGGTCTATTTTATCTCTCTTTGTTCATGTTATGAATAACATGAGAAAAAATCAATTTTGCCATTTAAAACAACTTGTAATCAAGGTAGTCGGATGTAGGATATCCGATCCAAAAATTTCAGATATCCGGAGATATTCGAAATTTTCGGATCGGATACAAATACCAAATATACGTATTTTCAGATACGGATATCCGATCCAAAATCCCCTTTCGGATCGGATTACCGATCCGTGATCAGGCCTAATTTATGGCACTCATCTGATGAGTATTTAGGTTGTTTTTACAATCTTTTCATAGCTTTCTTTCTTAATAAATTCTTAGTTTTATGCATATTCTCTTTATTTTACCTTTTCTCTCTTATTTTGTCTTTTTATGGTTTTTCTAGTGTTTTCTCCTTTATTTGCTCTCTTTTTGTGGTTGTAGGTATTGTCCGAGGTTTGGGTCTTGATATTGGTGGCCAACAAAGTTGGAAGATGAATTTGGAGCAAATTTATAGCATTGGGAAAGCTCAAGATGCAAGGAAGTGGATGCTCCAAGTTCTAGCTCCTGCACTCTCAAGCCGCGCTCTCATGAAAAATGGTGTTGAACCCACTGTGGAGGCCCTTGGAAACTGCCACCCCCAATGTTCATCAAGTAAAGCTCACGAAAACCCATTTGCAAGCGCACGAGGCATCAAAGAAGTCAAAGAAACCCAGAAGAGTGTGGGCGCGCAACCCATGAGCACGGGCGCGCCGCCTAGCTGCACGCGCGCATGCACCTTGCGCGGGGGCGGGCGCGAACCCCTGCCCGTGCGGGCGCTTCTCCCTGTTTCCGACTTCGCTCGATTTCTCTTTTGCGCCTCTTATAAATACCTATTTCTGACTCTATTTTTGTAAGAAGTTTTAGACATAATTTTAATCATAATTTTAGTTTAGTTGGGAGTTTCTCTCTCTAGTTTTAGGGTTAGTTTAGGATTAGATTTAGAGAGAGAAAGTTAGAGATTTAATTGGGGATTTGAGAGATTAAAGATTCAAGGTGACAATTGTATTGAAGATCTCCATAATCAATCAATGAGGATTTCTAACTTTATCTCATTTTGTGGCTTTGTTTAATTCATGTTTGTTTGGTTTGATTTTAATGTTTGATCTTGATTAGTTTAATTGTTCTTCATATTTTGTTGATTCTTGATTTTTGTAGTTACTTGTTGATTAGATCATGATTCTTAAGTAGTTGTTTGGCTAGGGATTGGGTGAAACTTGTATGATTGATTGATTGTGATTAATTTGGGAATTGTGTTGATTTAATGTGATTAATGTAAGTTTGCATGTGTGTAATTTGATTAGGCCTTAAGAATTATGCTAGATTGCATTGTGATTTCTAATGATACGACACATTGATTTAGGAATTGTAATTATCGATTGAATTGAATTGTGATTCTCCTAGTTTGTTATTCGTAGAGACCACTAGCTTTACGATTAGGAGATAGCTCTTTGATTCCAATTGATAGCTCTAATCATTACTCTTCACAACCTTTGATTAGCATGTTTTACCCAAGTTTTTGCAATTGTCATGATTAATTGTTGTTCCCTATTCCCTAGTGTTTCATTTGTTTGCCTATTTGTTTTGGTAGTTGAATAGTGGTAGCTTCTTTACCCTTGACTTCGACTTAACTTAGGTGCCCAATTGAAAGCACTTGAACATAACCGTTCCTTTGGGTTCGATCCTTGACTTACCTCTATACTTGTATTTAGGTTTGTAAAGTGATTATAAATTTTGTTTGGCTTAGGGAGGATTAGTTAACAACCTAGTTTTCCGCTTGTCAGCATACTAAGGGTGTTACTCTACAACTGCATACAAGTGGTCATCAGGGAAAGAATCATCTGTAGGAAGAGAATCCTTACCCTTATCATACCTTATTCGTGACAAGTGGTCTATAACAACGTTTTCTGCACCTTTTTTGTCTTTAATTTCCACATCAAAATCTTGGAGCAAGAGAACCCAACAGAGGAGCTTAGGCTTTGTTTTCGCCTTGGCTATTAAATATTTTAAAGCTGCATGGTAAGTGAAAACAATAACTTTAGAGCCAACTAGATAAAATCTAAATTTTTCTAAAGTATAAAAACAGCAAGAATCTCCTTCTCCGTGGTGGCGTAATTAACTTTGGCATCATCCAAAGTTTTACATGCATAATAAATAGCATGCAAAACTTTGTTCTTTCTATATCCTAGCACAGATCCTAATGCAAAATCCCTAGCAACACACATGATCTCGAAAAGAAGATTCCAATCGGTAGCACAAACACTAGGTGTCGATATTAGAGCCTGCTTAATCCTGTTAAAAGCCTCAAGACACTTGACAGTAAAATCAAATGGGGCATCCTTGAGTAAAAGCTGAGTTAGTGTTTTAGCAATTTTAGAAAAATCTTTGATAAAGTGATGAAAAAACCTTACATGACCTAAGAAACTTCTAACCCCCTTAACATTAACTTATGGAGGTAATTGCTCAATCACACCTGATTTGGGTATTTATACCCCGTCAAGTAGCCCAATGAGCGTGTGATACAGATATGGCACCTGGGAAATGGCGGCCTTCAAGACCCAAATCCCAATGTAGCCACAAAACGGCGCTGCCCTAATTTCTAAGTCATCAAACCCTAGGAAAGGGCACACTTTTCTAGGACCCTATAAATAGGGAGATTCCCCCAATAATTGGGGTCACGTCTTAATCATTACATCATTTATTGCTCTCGAAAACAGAGAACACCTGATCTCGGAATCTGAGAAGATACTTAATTTCAGCACGTTTTACTCCGAATCCGTACTAAGTTAATCTTCGGAGGCGGACCTCCGATCATCCGGAGCTCCGTTCATCTTGCAGGTACAGGCGCCCTTGTCGGATCCTATCTTCGAGCCGTAACTCTCCCAAGGGACATAAAAGTACCCGAAACATTTGGCGCCGTCTATGGGGAGAGTACCTCAGAGATGGTTTCACAAGAACCTGTACCGCCTCTAGAAAACAACCGGCCTACGGTTGAAGTAGAGCTCCATTCGGACCATGATTTTAGTGACGATGGAGACATCGAAACCTGTGTGGCCCATGATGGGTCATTCATCTCTAGACACATCCGTCACAAGGAAAGACGTGAGCGGAATGTTGACCAGGCGGGTACAAGCAAGCCCGCTAGGCAGCCGTCTGATCCTACTCAGGCAGCAAGATCAGCCCAAGTCACCTGAGATGAGCTCATGAAATTCATGAGCACTTTCTAGGGTGAAATCAAAGACATAATCACCAAGAGGACGGCTACTCCTAGGAAGGAATAGTCGGCCAAAAATCCAGCTCAGGTTGAGAAAGCTAAGTCAGTTAGGGATCGATAGCCTACTCCTGCTACGAAGGAGAAGGCTCGGCCCCAGATTGATCTCTCAAAACACCGTTTCCCAGAGACGGCAAAAAGAAAGGCCATCCGGCATGTATAGCCGGACGGCAGTAAAAAGACATTCTCTAATGCTCGACTCTACATCGAGCAAAAGAAGAACCAGCAGCTGTCTGAGTCGGCGTTCACGTCGACTTATCCAGATAGCTTCAAGAATATCTCAGTGAGGAATTCTCACTCTGTACATGGGACTCCGTCAGGCGGCCCCTCCATCCATACGGGTCCCCATGTAATCAACTCGGCACAGTATATGGCCCAGTCATTATACAGGCCGCCTGCTTTGCCTTACATCCAGCCTGCCTTCTTTGGAGGACAGGCGGCATACCATTACCAGCCTATGGACTGGCAGCTTCGGCTACAAAACCTTCTGGCATACACCCACCTCATGTACCTACAGGGGTTAAATGATGTCGCATGGTGTCGCTGCTTCCCAGCTACCCTGAAGAGCATAGCCCAACAGTGATTCGACAATCTGCTGGCTGGTTACATCAACAGCTTCAAGACGCTTGCGTTCTTGTTTGCTTCCAATTTCTCTATGAACATTCCTGCAAAGAAAACAAGTCTCAACCTGAGCAATGTGCAGCAGGGAGAAAGAGAAGGCTGCGCTCCTACGTCAGGCGGTTCAATATGGTGAGAATCCAGATTCAAGGGCTGTCTGACGAGGTAGCCTATACAGACTTCTTCAAAGGTCTAAAGGACGGGTCGACTTTCAAGTTTGACCTCGTCCGCAAGAAAATCTTCACCCTCCAAGGAGCCCTGATGGAGGCGGAAGCCTATATATAGGCAACTGAACTTTGCTCCTCAAATAAGCAGTCGGACTCCAAAAAGTCTGACAGGCAGAAAGAGAGTCGGCCTGCTCAGCCTTCTCTAAAACCTAAAGAGAGCAAAAAGAAAAAAGAGATCTGGGCGGTTGATAACTCCGATCAGCAGGCCTAGAAGAAGAAAAAAGAGTGGAAACCGTACGTTCCAAGGTACGAGTTCCACAAGGACAGTTACTCCATCCTCATGGAGATAAAGGATCGGCTGACCCTGGAGAAGCCGACTCCAATGAAAGGTTCCGCTGAAAATCGGAACAAAAACAAGCACTGCCATTACCATGAGGATGTCGGCCATGACACCAACGACTGCTTCAGCCTCAAGCGGACGCTTGATCGTCTGGCCGACAAAGGGGTGCTGAAATCCTATGTGAAATCCAAAGTGACTTCTAAAGCGAATCCGGGACAGTCCAGCAAAAAGACTCCCCAGTCTACTGGTAGTTCCGAAACCGATGAGGAGCCAGTCTACACTATAGCAGGCGGAGTCGCCGGAGGTGGCCCGACCATGCGGGGCACCAAGGACCATCTCTGAAAGATGGTTCATTCTGTTGAAGAGGGACAGGCGGCTTGCACATCTGCCTTCCCCGAAGTCATCATCACCGAGAAGGACAGCGGCAAAGTCCGTCGACCGCATGATGACCCTGTAGTCATAGAATGCAAAGTTGCCAACCAAAAAGTTGGCCGCATATTGATTGACACGGGAAGCTCCTTTGACATCATCAGCCGCAAATGCCTATCCAACCTCAAAAATAGGCCGAATAGCATGCATGATGTCTCTCATCCGGCAGGGAGAGAAGGGTAACAGTCGGCACAAGACCATCCGGATTCTGGTTGTTGAACAGCTGACTGCCTACAATCTCATTCTTAGCCGACCCACTCTTAACGAGTGCAAGGCCGATATCATCCCTTCTGTCATGCTGGTCAAGTATGAAAGGGATGATGGAACTGTTGGCTCCCTGAACGGGGACCAGAAGACGGCTCGAGAGTGCTATGTCTCGGACGTCAAACCAGCGGCTACTGCAGCCGACCAGGGCAAAGAGCCAATAAACCTTGATAAAATCAAGGATGATCATCCGGCCCCACCAATCGCCAAGAAAAGAAAAACTGACCAGCTGGTGGTGGTAAAAAAAGAAAAGCAATAGCAATCAGTGATCGGGGAACGGTTAGATGACCTCCGTCCCCAGCCAACTGGTTAGCACATTGATATTCCTCTAGATGATAGTCGTCTAGAGCGATTGCTTTTGCAAAGATGGGTGCAGACTTGCACCATCTACTGAAAGAATTCAAAGTCATTTTTGCCTTTGAAGTGGAAGAGATGCCAGGCATCAGCCCAAATCTTATTGTCCACAAACTCGCCGTGGATCCAAAGAAGAAGCCCATTCGGCAAAAGAAAAGAGATCACGGCGAGGAAAGAAGTTAGGCGGCAGCCGCCGAAGTAAAAAAGCCCAAATCAGATTGGGAGGAATGTGGAGGCGTATATTGATGACATGATAGTCAAATTTAAGCAGCAGGCGGATAACCTTGTTGACCTCCGAGAAACATTCGCCACACTCAGGCGGCACAAGGTCATGCTCAATCCTAAGAAGTGTGTCTTTGGTGTTGAGTCTGGGAAGTTTCTCCGATTCCTGATTGATCAAAGGGGGATAGAGGCAAACCCTGAAAAAATACAGGCGGTCATTGACATGCAGTCGCCCCGCACTGTCAAAGAAGTACAAAAGTTAACAGGTTGTCTGGCGGCCCAAGGGAGAATCCTCAGCTAGTCAGGTGACAAGTGCCTCTACTTCTTCTAGGCGATCAGGAAAAAGACTATGTTTGAATGGGGGGATGACGCTGAGGCGGCCTTCCAAAAATTGAAGCAACACTTGCACTCTTTGCCAAGGTTGGTCAGCCCTCTGCCCAAAGAGACGCTCTACATGTACTTGGCTGTCTCGGATCATACCCTTAGTGCCGTTGTCCTTACAGAAAGAGACGACACCCAACTCTCGGTCTATTTCATTAGCCACGTTCTTAGGAACGCAGAGCATCGGTACCCCATGGTTGAAAATTTTAGCCTCGCTCTTTACATGGCTGTCAAGAAGTTGAAGCCTTACTTCTTGGCATATCCGGTAGTGGTATACACTGACCAGCCGATCAAGCGGCCAATGAAAACCCTAGAATCATCAGGCCGAATGCTCAAATGGGCTATTGAGTTACAGGGACTAGAAATCACTTTCGAACCAAGCAAGGCAATAAAGGGATAGGCACTTGCCAACTTTATTGTCGAAATGATAAGGCTGGCTACGCCGGATAATACTGATCAGGTTTGGAAAGTGTATGTGGACGGGAGCTCCACTATGAACGGCTGTGGTGCAAGAGTTATATATCTGTCCCCTAAAGGGGATAAGTACGAGCATGCACTACGGTTCAAGTTCCTGGCCTCAAATAATGAGGCCAAATATGAAGCCCTGCTAGCCGGCATCCGCATGTGCAAGGCGATAGGGGCAACTAAGATTGACGCCTGCTCTGACTCCCAGTTGGTCGTGAGCCAATACCATGGTGATTACGAAGCCACCCATCCGGCTATGATCAAATACTTATAGGCGGTCAAAGCTGAGGCCGGGACACTTGAAGAATTCAATCTGAGTTAAGTACCTCGGTCCGAAAACAATCAGGCGGATGCTCTGTCTAAGCTAGCATCATCCGCCTCATGCGACACACCTCAGTCAGTCTTCTGGGAAGTAATGGAAAAGCGAAGCATTGAAGAAAATCCCATTAAAGTACTTGACCTAACTTCTACTTGGATGGACAGCATCCGAGCATATCTGCTAGACGGCACGCTGCCGGTTTCAACTCCAGAAGCAGCCGCACTGAAATAACATGCTGCCAATTTGGAAATTCGTAAAGGAGGGCTTTTTAAGAAAGGCTTTCTACAGCCGCTCTTAAAATGCATCACCCCCGAAAAGGGGCAGGAAATCCTGGAAGACCTACATGCGGGCTTTTATGCCTCACATATAGGCGGCAGGTCGCGAGCAAAAAGAACCAGGCGGCAGGGCAATTTTTGGCCTACCCTGGAGAAAGATGCCATGACTTATACACCGTCCGGCCACCGACCTTATGGCCATCCATATCCCAATTCCATTCGCCAAGTGGGGCATGGACATCTTAGGGCCCTATACTTCTGCATCAGGTGGACGGTGATATATCTTTGTTGCCGTAGAATATTTCACCAAATGGATAGAGGCTGAGGCGGTAAAAAACATCAAGACAAAGGACGTCATCTCCTTCATCCGGAAGAATATCATCACCTAGTTCGGGGTGCCTATGTCTATGGTTTTTAACAATGGTCCTCAGTTTGAGACGCCTCAACTCAAGACTTGGTTGGGAGATCAAGGGATCTCAAGTTGTTTTGCATCAGTCGGTCGGCCTTAAGCAAACAGCCAGGTCGAAGCCTTCAACAAGTTAATCTCGGACGGCATAAAAAAGAAGATTAAAAGAGTTGGCGGCCTATGGGAGGATGAGCTACCACACGTCCTATGGGCCATCAGAACAACAGCAAAAGGGGCAACTGGAGGGACCCCATTTCTCATGGTGTACGGTGCAAAGGCCGTCTTACCCATCGAACACTATGAGCCAACTCTTCGAATCATGTTGTATGATGAAGAGGCAAACTGGGAGGCCATGCAGCTGGCATTAGACTCACTTCCAGAGCGCAGGGGCAATGCCACCTTACGCCATGAGATCTACCATTTGAGAATGACTCGGGCCTACAACAAGAGAGTAGACAAGAGACCCCTAAAGGTTGGGGATTTGTGCTACGAAAAATGGAGGCAGTCGGCAGGGCGAATGAGCAGGGAAAGCTAACCCCAAATTAGGAAGGCCCCTACCGTATCTATGAAGAAGTAAGAGGCGGCACCTACAGTCTGGAGACACCAGAAGGTAGGCAGCTACCCAGAACTTGGAATGTAGATAACTTGAAAAAGTACTACTTCTGAAATCTTGTAAATTTTTCTCATTAATCAACTGCCTTCTTTCCCAAACTATGTCTTTTCATTTTCATAGAGAGCCGCCTACAAAATGTGTAGACGGACCATGCTCAAAATTTTATCACAGAGTGCCTCCTACACAATGTGCAGATGGACATATCTCACAATTACATTGTAGAACACCACCTGCACAATTTACAGATGGACCGAGTTTAAAATTTCATTGTAGGGTACCGCCTGCACAATACGCAGGTGTCCTTATTCACCAAGCGTTTGGTTGTAGTTCCTTATAAAGGGACTGCCTGCCCAAAGAACAGTCATCCCAAACCTGACTAAAAAGCGTCGTCTGCACAAGAGCAGTCATCCCTAAACTTACTCACCCTTAAAAAAGCTAAGTGTTAAAAACTTAGCGGCTACCTAATCTTCTATTAAAAGGCCAAAGGCCGAATTTATTTTATTTAAGATGTCGTCTGCTCCAACATGATTACGATTGTCTGCTCCAACATGAGTCATACAACAGACGACGTCCATTTGGGCGAATTCGTCGAAGAGAGCATCTCCCATTTGGGTGGTACATTGCTCTATAACCAAAAACAAATGGCCCTACCGTCTGCATTAAGGCAACACTCGCAATCCTTTGATTTAATTAACTTGAAATCTAAAAAGCGTTAAGTTTTCCAAATTGTTCTAGCACAGACGGAAAGCATTAAGTTTTCATTTTTGAGGCTATACTATGTAAATTTTACCGCCTGTTGTTACTTTGGGGGAATATAGGCGGAAATATTATACTTATGATTATAAGCTAAGTTCAAAAACTTAGTGGCTTAAATAAACATCTAAACGTCCAGTTGAGGCCTTTGGCCAAATACTCTCAAAGGTTTAACCGACTGCTCAAAATGGCCGTCTGTCGCTTAGTTTGGGGCAATCACCATAGTGATTGATTGACTTGGAAACCAGTCATACTCTTTAAAGCATCAATAATTTCTAAGTCAATCAACCCATTTTTTAAACCAATCAACATCCGGCCAAGGGCAAGGACATTCGGAAAAACAAGTAATCACATAGTATACAAGTTAAATACTTAGCTAAAAATCTATGCATATAATATTGAAAAATTGAAAGCTATAAATTTTTTAAAGTAAAGCGCCAATATAAACAAAACGACAAAACAACCAGATGCTGCATTCACATAAATAACAACCGTCACAATGGACGACTGGGAAAGTTAGCTGGCTGAGCTAGAAATTGTTGATTCACCCGACCCCTTGGTCGGTAAAAATACACAGTTACTCGGCACGTAGGTCGGAAAAGAAAATATTTGGCCATTCAGCCGCAGAAATACCATAAAGCTTAAAAGATCAGGGGAGGTTCTCAGCATTGGCAGCCGCATCCTTGTCCTCCGGCGCCTGCTCATCATTTTTCTCATCCTCCTCCTGATCCTCATCGTCCCTCGAGGATGACTCGTTTGAGGAGGCAGATTCCTCAAGGTCCCCAGCCGTCGCCTCCTCCGCCTGCTTCATGAGTCGGTCGTTAAACTCATCGTTGGCTACGTCAAACTTGGCATTCCAAATTTGGTAGTCAGAGCCCGACTGCAATGATTCCCAAGCCATCGGCATGATGGATTCATAGTCCTCCATCATTTGTTTGACTAGGTCCTTTTTCTCCTCCTCAGCCAGGGACTTGTATTTAGACCTAAGCAGGGTCTCTTGGTTTTGCAGCCGCCCCTTGAGTTTTTGAACCTACCCTTCCAGGCGGTCAACTTTCTTACTCGCATCCTTGAGGGGCTCCAATTTGTCCTTGAGGCCCTGAATCTCCTTCTGAAGCTCGGAGATCCGCCCCTTCGTTGCATCCAAGTCCTGCTTGACTTGCATATTGGCCGACGCCTGGGAATACATCATATCAAGTGTTAGAATCTCATTTTATGCAATCTCAAATTGAGCTGTGTCTAAGGAGGAGGCGGCCCGAGCTTTAGCAGCCTTTACCTCTTTGGACTTGTCGTTGAGTGGCTTCTTAAGCCCACTCATACGTAGCATAGCTTGCATTCGGCCAACATTGAGACGAAATCAATATTAAGAGGCCATATGAATTGCTCAAGATGAAAAAATCACAAGTCTTACCTCACAACGAAGCACTAGGATGGCGTCCAGGTCAAGGGTACCGACTCCCTTCACAGACGCTTTATCATCAAGTTCAATCGTCCTGAGCATCCGTTTAGCCATCTGAAGGACAGTCGACCTCTCTAGAACCTCTGCCAAATTAAACAATACAAGTTAGATAAATTTTCGGAAAAAAGCCACTTCCCCTTTCGACAACTGTTATTCAATCAATTGGGAGTTGGGCCGAATGATGATACCTTCCTCATCCCTCATGGCGGCCTTACTTCCGCCTGCTGCTGAGTCGATAGCACTGTTTAGTGGCTTGCCACTCTTCGATACCCCTTTGGGGGCATCCGGCTTCGAGGATGGTTTGACGAGGGTGGAGCTCTAGGGGGTCACCAGATACGTCCCGTCCGATAGCCACTCGTAATGGGGAATGTAGCTCTAGGGGGTCACCTCCTTCACCCCTGTCTCCTCATTGATTCGAACGGCCACAGAGAAAAGGCCTCGATCCAATATTTTCTCCTGCGCCTGGCTAGGGACAGGCGGCTGTGCTCTCTTTCTAGCAAGGAGAGGAGGGTCCCGGTTCTAGCGGTTGTACCACTTGTTTAGCAGGCGGTCAGGGGAAGAGACGATGTAGAACTTTGTTCTCCAATATTTCCATTTATTCTCTTTCCCTAGAGTCATAATAAACCCCTTATGGCCACTAAGGGTAAACCAGCGGGCCCCACTTGACTGGGGAGTCTTGCTCAGATAGTGCATATGAGCGAATGCTTCAAAGCTAGGGTCCACCTCCAGCATCTCACAGGCGTCAACATAGCCCAAAATATTTACCCAAGAATTGGGGGCTAGTTTCCAGATACCTAGTTGTTATCCAACAAGAATTCTCTCCACTGCCGGATGGAGAGAGAAGCGAAGACCAGCTTGTATGGCCGCCTCGTAGCAGCTGAAGCACTGATCGCTGTAGCTAGCCTTCTCTAGCCAGACGACAGTATCCTCAGCATCCGGCACGGACAGAAGAAATTCATGTCCCATGACATGATTGGAGATGAACTTTCCAAAGTCCGCCATCATCTTCTCTCGCCTGCTGTTGGCAACGTACGAAAAATAGGGGGCACGTTCCAGAAGGCGTGAAGCAGACAGCTCCGCCCATCCTTCGCCCATGTCCACTAAAAGGGACTCTCGGGCATCGTTTAATTTGGACCGCGCCTCCTCCGAGTTGATGGAGGCGCTCTCAGAGGATGATGACCTAGAGTCATCATCAGAATCTTTTTCGAAGCTGGGGGCCTTGCTGACTAGTGCCAGCAGTGTCCTCCCCCATCTCTACATCCGGCACCGATCCACTCGGCCTGGGGATTTGTTGCTCGTCATCCGACTCCTCTAGAATTAAGGAGCTCGGGGTGCTAACATTGCTCGACGGGTCCTTACGAACCTCAGAAACAGGCGCCCTAATGGAGCCTTCTGAGTAAACGGTATAACTCTCCGAATGGTACCAGGAACCATCCGTCCTATACGTCCGACTAGTTTGCTTGGTTCTAGCCATGGTGTCGTGCAGGAGCACAGAAACTGTCAGATTTTGAGAAGTTCTGAAAGGGGAGTCCTCAAACGAGCATTCGGCACTCCTAGTTCTAGATTCAGCCGTCCCAAGTGACCGGCTGATCGCTAACCTAGGTCGTGCCGGGTGCGTTTGGGAAACCATTTTTGAAAAAGAAAAATACAAAAAGAAAGATCAGACGGTTACCTTAGATGAAGGTACGAGAGTCGCCTGGTCTGGATGTCTGTTTACAGGCGGACGAACGGCCGGGTGTCGGATGTTGTTAAGAAAAAGTCAAGTTCTTTGAAGTAAAAAATTCATGATTCACTCAAGATTCACGCAAGTGTGAATCCAAGGGGGAGGTCAACTCCTATATATAAAAAGGGTGAAAAGTCTAGGGTAAAACCCTAGATTCCCCAAACAGTAAAAAGTAAAAGTCCATCCAATGATGGGCCGACAACCGTCATAGGCGTCACGTGGCGAGCCACGTCACCCCTGTGAGGGGCAAATGATTTGGGTATTTATACCCCGCCAAGTGGCCCAATGAGCGTGTGACATGTGTCGCTCTAAGAGGCTTCCAAATGGACTCCCCAGATCCCGACACGTGTCATAAAGATATGGCACCTGGG
Organism: Chenopodium album; assembly: GCF_948465745.1. Lineage (NCBI taxonomy): Eukaryota > Viridiplantae > Streptophyta > Magnoliopsida > Caryophyllales > Amaranthaceae > Chenopodium > Chenopodium album. The sequence continues at coordinate 35,179,328 of NC_137847.1, forward strand.
AAATGGAGGCCTTCAAGGCCCAAATCCCAATGTAGCCACAAAATGACGCTTCCCTAATTCCTAGGTCATCAAACCCTATGAAAAGGCACACTTTTCTAGGACCCTATAAATAGAGAGATTCCCCCAATAATTGGGGTAACGTCTTAATCATTACATCATTTATTGCTCTCGAAAACAGAGAACACCTGATCTCGGAATTCGAGAAGATACTTACTTTCCACACGTTTTACTCCAAATCCGTACTAACTTAATCTTCGAAGGCGGACCTCTGACCATCCAGAGCTCCGTTCATCTTGCAGGTACAGGCGCCCTTTTCGGATCCAGTCATCGAGCCGTAACTCTCCCAAGGGACATAAAAGCACCCGAAACAACACCCTTATCAGATATAATATGACCAAGAACTATTCCCTCTGTCACTATAAAGTGACACTTTTCCCAATTTAAAACCAAATTGCATTCTTCGCATCTTTTCAAAATTTTAGCGAGATAGACTCTATCAATTCAGAAAAGATACTCATCATGCAACGTTTAAAAGTAGCAGGGGCATTACACAAACCAAAGGGCATTCTACGATATGCAAAAGTACCATAAGGGCATGTAAATGTAGTATTTTCCAGATCTTCATGGTGAATTAGAATTTGGAAAAATACCGAATACCCATCCAAATAACAAAAGAACTTATGATTAGCTAGCCTTTCAAGAATTTGTTCAATAAAAGGGAGAGCGAAGTGATCTTTTTTAGTGGCGATATTTAATCTACGATAGTCAATGCACATATGCCACCCTGTAACAGTTCTAGTGGGAATTAATTCATTCTTATTATTTTTTACTACAGTCATCCCACCTTTTTTAGGAACCACCAGTACAAGACTTACCCACTTTGAGCCAGAAACGGGATAGATAATACCTGCATCAAGTAATTTCATAACCTCCTTCTTGACTACTTCCTGCATGTTAGGATTCAACCTCCTCTGGGTTGAATACATGGCTTGTCATTGTCCTCCATGTGTATTATGTGCATACAAAAATCAAAGCTAACACCCTTGAGATCATCAATACTGTACCCTATTGCCCTTTTGTGGGTTCGAACAACTTCTAGGAGTTGGGAAGTTTATGGGTCATCAAGTGCAGTACTAATGATCACAGGGTGTAATTCCTGCTCATCAAGAAAAAAATATTTTAAATGAGAAGGGAGAGGTTTTAGTTTAGGTTAATAACCTCTACAGGTTTTGATTCTTGAACTAATTTTACTACCTTCCTACTCTCTTTAGGATCTAATTCATCTATGGCAAGAGATTTTTCTATGGCATCCACCTCTCTACTCCAAATGCCTGCATCATCTGTAGTAAATTCACCACAAAGAATTTCCTCCAAGGGATCCCTTGCAAGAACTTGTGGTAAGTTATCTTCACAAATAATATCCATTACATCAATAACATCCATTACATCAATAACATCAATCAAGCAACAATTTTTCTCTAACATAGGACCTTTCAAAACCTTCCCTAAATTAAAAGTGATATTATCATCTCCAACAGAAAGGGTTAGTTTTCCATTTTTTACATCAATAATGGCTCCTGCAGTATGGAGAAAAGGCCTACCTAAAATTATGGGAATTTGAGTATCCTCTTCCATATCTAAAACAACAAAATAAACATCGATAAAAAATTTACTTACCCTAATAGGAACATCCTCTAAAATACCCAAGGGGTACTTAACAGAACGGTCTGCCATTTGCAAGGTAATATTAGTAACTTTTAAATCACCCATATTGAGCTTTGAGCACATAAACGATGGCATAAAACGAACACTACCACCTAAATCACACAATGTTTTATCAATGAAGACATTGCCAATATGACAAGGGATAGAAAAACTACCAGGATCCTTTAATGTAGGAGGGGATTTATTTTGCAATAAAGCACTACATTCCTCTGTAAAAGCTACAGTTTCTACCTCATTAAAGGCCCTTTTCCTAGTCAAAATATCTTTCATAAATTTAGCATATGCAGGAACTTGAGTGATTAAATCAGTGAAAGGAACTGTTACTTGCAGATTTTTTACAACCTCCAAAAACTTACCAAATTGCTTATCAAACTTATTCTTCAAATGTCTATTAGAGAATGGAAGTTTGATAACGGAAACCTGCACATCTCCAACCTTGTCCTGAGGTTTGCCCTGCAAAGAAACATTAAAAGAGTTATTTTTCTCCTGGGGCCCTATAGGGTAGTAACATTAGCACTTGGTATAAGGGAATCAAGATTAGCAATTGTTGATGTAACAGGTTCCTCATCTTTGGGCATAGAAGGCCCATCATAGAGTGAACCACTCCTAAGATTAATTGCATTAGCATGATCCGTGGGTTGTACTAGCTGTGATGGTAGAGCTCCCTACTAGCGAGTTTGTAGAGTAGAGGAAAGTTGCGCAATCTGATTATCCATGATTTTATTATGTGCTAAGATCGAATCAATTTGTGCATCTCTACTCTGCATGTGCTTTTGCATATTACCTAACATCGTTCTAATTTCTTACAAGGCAGGGTCAGTAGATGGAAGTGGAGTTAGTGATTGGGTCCTTTAGTGAGAGGTTTGGTAGTATTTTTGATGTGGTTGTTGTGGTACTTGTGGTTGTGATGGTTGTAGAGTTGGGGGTTTTGCACATTGGTGCTCCGGTAAGATAGGTATGGATGATTTTGGAGGCCAGGATTATAGGAGTTGGAGCATGGGTTATTTTGTTGATAGGATTGAATTTATTAACCTGCTCCACAGAACTCTTACATTCTTGTTTCCAATGTCCTGTAGTTCCAAAATTTTCACAAAAAGCTTCATTAGTGTTATTATTAACAGCAGAAATATTAGCTACGGAAGTAGGATAAACAGTACTAAGATTATCTAATTTCTGACAAATAGAAGTTAATTGAGCTTGCACAAAAGATACGGAATCGACACTATGTTTCCCTTTGTTTGTAAAGCCTCTAGGATTCCCGTATTGGGAATTGTGAATTTCCATCTCTTCGATAAGCTACCCTCAGAAGCAGCTCGTACCTGACTGGAAAGATTCTTCTGTCTATGGAAAGATCGTTCTATTTCAGGATCGAATGGAATGTAACCTGATCTAGAACCCTTGGGCATAAACACATAACTAAACAAACAAATATGAGAAATTTGTCCCAAAGAACTTGCGTTCTCTTAGACGGGAGAAAATAATTTAGACTACAAAAACAATTAGAAATAGAAATAAAACCGTTTTCACCGGCAACGACGCTAAATTTTGAAAGGCTAAAGTCGTATCACCTAATTAAAAATAATTCCTATGTCCTCTAGATAAAGCAGATAGGGAAGTAGGGTCGAATCCGGGCCCGCATTTTTCATGGGGGACGCTTCTCTCGCGCCCGGTCGGGCACGAGATAGGACGAAGAGAGCCTTCCTTCTTCCGCCTCGCCCGCCCGACTCGAATGTTGAAAGTGTAAGGTATGTAATGATGGAAAGTGATGTAAAGGGAAATAGTGTACTTGTGGATAGATATGGAAAAATTTGGGAATAAGATGGACCCTCAACTCAAATGATGAAAATGATGACTCATGCATGGACCTAAGACATGGTCATGGTGTGAAAAAAGAATTTGTACAAAGTGTGTGCAAAGACTCATGAGTGTAAGTGATATTTGTAAGACTCGTGTCTTGACAATTTGACTAAACATGTGGTTTGAATCGTACAAGACCAAGGAAAAACCATGTATTCACATTAAACTAGTTAATCATAGTTGTGGGATTCAATGCGAAAACTTGAAAAAAGGTAGTTGAACCATCGCGTGGCGATGGAACTATTGCGGCACGCTAGCACCAACGCGGTGCGACAAGCCTATCGCGGCGTGTTGGACACATATTGAAGTGACATGCCAAAATTAGAACGTCACTACATCTGTTTTCAGCGATTCTTTCGAAGGTTTAAGCCTGTAGTCTACTAATTCGAGCATATTTAGACTATGGGTTCATATTAATTAAGCAAAGTCCTCTTAGCTTTGGGTTAGTATGCATTATCATATGTACAAGAATCAAGTTAAGACTAAAGTTAGTTTGTATAGACATATGTGATCAGCGTCATTTATGGCACTCCATAGCGTAGCTTTTAATTCCTTTTTCTATATTTTCTTGCTTTATTTGCATATATTCTTTCTAGTTTTCTTTTATTTTCTGTCTTTATAACTCATTTTGTTTTTTCGTTCACTTTTATGAGCTTTTCATGATTTTTGTTCTTATTTAGCTATTTTAGTTTAGTTTCTATTCATATTGCTTTCTCCTTTACTTTTACTTGAATTTTTGTAAGTGAAGTTTCAAAGTTTTAATTGTTGCGCTCTCACGGTTGCCCTCTCATTGATTCTAGGTCATGCACGTGCAAATATTTGAAGATCAAGGGCTGACCTCCTCGCGGGCATCATCACGAGAGCACCGACGATAGGGATGCACGAGAGCGCTAGGAGCAAAACTTTGAACAAAGATCTACGAGCAATAAAGAAGAGCCTTGCACACCGCAACACCACAACAGTGGTGCGCGCGCATAGCCCCCCGTTGCATGCGCATGCACGGGCCTGTGGTGTGTGCACACGACAATCCTCCGAACCCCTACGCTCGTTTTACTATATATACCCCTTGACTTTTCCTTTTTAGGGGGATGACGATTTCACTTGTACTTGAGACATATTTCCAGATTTAGTAGAGAGAGAAAGTAAAGAGAGAAACTTTAGATTACTTGTTTTGTACTTCAAATTACATCTTTGAGCTCGGATTTCATCTTCAATCAATGAAAATATGTGAGAATTTCCTTCTTTGAATTTACTTTTGCTTGATCTTTCCTTTAATTCTTGAATGTTTGATTTGATTGTTGATCGTTGGTTTGAGAATTTGTTGAATTTGATTTTCTTTTTGATTCTATTTGCTTTGTTTTTCAATTCCATTATGATTTGTGAGTAGATTAGTGGCTAGGGAGAAGGGGAAGCATGCTTGATTGATGAATTTTGCTAGTTGAGGATTCTTGGTTGATTGAATTGTTGTAGTTAAATTGGTTGACATAGTTTTTCATGTGATTAATTTGATTAGGAGTGATCAACCTAGATGATTAATCTAGATTGCATAGCAAATTTCATTGACATGAACCCTTGATTTGAGAATTTCTTTAATTGGTTGAATTTGATTGTGATTTTCCTTGTTAGTCATTCTTAGTGATCCCTAGCTTGACTAATAGGAGATAGCTTTTGAATTCTATTAATTGCAACTATTGTTTGTCCTTTGCAAGGTTTGAATCAATTGAGTTATTCATCGATTAGCATGATCATTGAGCTTGCATATGGAACTTTAATCCCTAGTATTTAGCATATTGAATTTTTTGACTTGATTAGTTGATTAAAACCTTTGTTACAACTCAATTCACCTCTCATTCTTCGAAGTAGCTTAACCATAGGCTATAGCATTCTCCCTCTCATTCCTCGCGGTTCGACTCGGACTTGTCCTATACTAGGAATAAGTTTAACTTTCTTAATTATTTGATTGGTGGTGCTTTAGTTTTCAACGACACAGATTACCCCACGCCAAAATGGCACCATTGCCGGGGAACGGTGTCTATGTTTGAGTGTTTTTGATTGCTTGAGTCTAGGTCTTTGTACATACTTTTATTTATTTGATTTTTGTTTGTTTTGTAAAAAAATGACATGTCTCTCATTTCCTCAACATTATAATGAGCCTTTTTGTGAATATTTCCTAGACTTATTGGTTTTTGAACTATAATCGTTGTAATCCTTGTGAGGCTTATGAGATTTGTTATTTTGGTTTGAATGGAAAAACTAGGAATGAAGTTGAATGCATGCATAATGATGAATTTAGAGCATTACCCAATTGATGATGCTTGGAATTTTATGTTTGGTTTGCTAGGGATGTCTATAATAGAGGTAATCATGATTCTAATGTTGATGTGCAATGTGTTGATTCTTCTAATATTTGCATGAATTCCCTTGATTTGTCACATGATCCCATTAGTGAACCTAGAACAAATGATTTCAACTCTATTTCCTCTTTTGCTCATGATGATGAGGTACATGATCAAGTTGATGCTAATGGTGTGTTTCAATATTCTTCATTATTTACCATGCCTTCTTATGATGTGCTTTGTTCCCTAAATGATGAATCTCATATGCTTGATTGTGCCCCCTCTCCCCAATTTAATGAAAATGCTCATGTTTATAATGATGATGATCCTAGTTTTGGTTGTGACTATTCTTTTATTCTTGATCCTCAAACCTCTTCACCTTTTCATTCTCCAAACTCTTGTGATGAGTCTCTAATCCCTTATAGCCAAATTAATGAATCTTTGAGGGAGTTGGAGATGAATCCTAATCTTAGGCCCTTGGAGAGACAAATGATGGAAACTTTAAGGAGCCAATTAGAGATGATTACAGAGCATGAAGATCTTTTTAGTGAAGAATTGAAAAGAAAAGAAGAGTTAGAAAATCAATTGTCATCTTTGATGCTTGTTTGTGAAAAATCCCAATCTAATGTGTGTGTTGAGGATGATGATGATGATGATTTTGAGCAACCAAGAGAGTGTGACGATCCCATTAGAGAGCATTTGATTGATGGTGAAGGAGTTAGGAATGAAGCTAATGTGAAATTTGTGAACCCTAACCCTCTCTACCATCTTGATGAGTCTCAAGTGTATGTTTGTGACCCTTCAATCTATGAGTATATAGACTCTTTTGAGGTAATGTCCCATTTGTTTTTTGAGAGTCATATGAGTACTTATAGATTTTTGGATGATTTCATCGAGAACGCTTCTTGGGACTTAGATGAGTTTGAGATGAATCTACCTCCATTCATGCACGGTTTTGTGGCCTTGGGTTTTGAGATAGTTGAAGGAAAGGTCGTTTATTGTGGTGAAAAGGAGCTTGAGGTTGATTCCCTTGGAGTTTTTGAGCTTGAGGGAGGTGTAGATTGTGAGTGTTCTTCATTTGAGGACTCTATGATTGATTTTTATGCCCTCATTGGGATGTGAGACCTTGTTGTGAGGGAGTAGCTACCCCTTTTCCCATTTCTCATACCCCTCTTTCTCAAAGGTTTGACCACATCTCTCCTTTCCCTATTTCTCTCCCTTCCTATCTCAAAGAGTCTATTGGGGAGCCGTCTTCTATGGATGATTTTCAAGTACCTTATTCAATCATTGTTGAGGAAGAGAGGAAGTATGCCAACCAAAAATTTAGTGTGGAGAATTTGTCTTTTTCTTTTTTTTTTTTCCATTCTTCTTTTCCCCCTTCTACTTCTTATTTTCTTGAATTTCCTTTTGATCCCTCTTCTTCTTTCTTTTGGCATCTCCCTTCTCACTTGCGTGCAATGATTTTGTTGCACGTTCTCTTTTTGTCATGTGCCAACTTGTTATATTACGAAATGTGTAGTAGTGCATTTGAAAAGCTCTTGCGTGCGTTGAATTATTATTTCTTAGAACGGTCAAGCTTGGACCTTCAGCAAGCCTTTCTCGGGAAGTAACCCGTGTTTTATTGCTTTCATTTTCTTTTCTTTTTAGAATAGATTTTCTCTCATGGAAATGTTAGTGTGCCTTTTGCTAGGTACATGACTCGATATACTTTGGTGCATTGGTTTGGATCAAGAATCAAAGAAGTTTAAATCCTATTTTTGCTAGCACATGGAAAACAAGATTCAATGATAGAGGAAAATGGCTTTGAAAGGTTGAATTGGGTCATTTGCGGGTATTTACACCCACCTAAATTCTGTAATATCTTTCCTTGCTCTTTCTCTAATGGTTGGTAACTTGTTGAACATCTGTTGGTTTGTTGGATTGATCTCTTTGTTTTCCCCTCCCGTAGATTATTTGATTTATGTTTAAGCATGTTGTCTCATTCAAGCTTGGGGGAGGGTATTCTATCATGTTTGGTGGGATTTTGATTCATATATGCCATGCACAATTGTATATGCATTTCCTTATTCTTTGATTTTGAAAAACTCCAAAAATATTTTGTTTCTTTCAAGGCAAATTTGCATTGTGTTTTGTTTTGTTCTTGCTTTGGACATAATACTTTTGAACTTGTATAGTTGAATGATTTTCTTCTTAAATGGTAACGGTATGCACAGTTTGAGAGTATCTTTGGTTGACTCTAGGATAGAGTATGCTAAGGTAGTCTTTTAGAACTTTTGGGACCTTGAAGCCGGATTTTATTGTTTTTGAAAATTTTCAATTGCTCCCTTTTGGTGAATTTGAAACTAATAGTGAGTTTTTGCTACATCCATGTGAGGTTTCATTCTTTTCTAACCTTCTACATATCTTGCTTGAGCGGCGCAAGGATCCTTGGCTATTGTATGCTTTATCTAGAATTTGACTTTCATCTCCCGAGATCGCGACCGAGCCATTTAGGAAGTACAAAGGCATCTTTTCGGGGTGGTAAATTTTTCTTTTTCTAGGATAGTTTTCTATTTCTTTATTTTGGGTTTTCATTTGCCTACTTGCTAACCATTTGAGCCATAAACCTTCTTTTCAAGCCATATCTTTAGATTTTGAGCCTTTTGTTTCATTCTTGTTCCCATCATTGGTTTTTGTGAAGCATTTGGTCTCTACTGTTGGAGTTTTGGTGTATGAAATGGATTGTTTGGTTTTTATAATGAAAGCAAGTTTGTGTTGTACATATTTTGTGAATAAAAAACAAATGCAAAAGTTGAAAAAGCCGTCCATAGTTAAAAGAGGCGAGGACAATGAAAAAAAGTGAGAAAATGAAAAAAATGAAAAAATGAGAAAAAGCAAAGTAAGTTCAAATGCTTTGACAAAAGTGATAAAAAGTGAAAAATGAAAAATTGAAAGTGTCTTTCTTCCTATTTTAAGCATTGAGGACAATGCTTTGTTCAAGCTTGGGGGGGAAGCGTTCATACGCTTTTTGTGTATATGTTTGTGATTTTGGCTTTGAATAAGCTTGGGGGTGTTGGTGTTTTTGTTTGGTGATTACTTGGTTTTGGTGTTAAGATTTGGCCAATCTTTGCTTCACAATTTAGGTATACCACCAAATTTCAAATTTTCGCCTACCTTCACCCTTTTCGCCCTTACATTACGACCCTTTTCAAGACCTTTTGACCTTTGTGGTTGAGTTACAAGTCGGTGGAGGGAGATGTAGGTCAAGCTTATAGAGCGGTATGCAATAGTCGAGACGTCGAGTAGCCTCAAATCTCTTTCTTTTTCCGGTTCCTTCGAGGAACCATTGAGATGCTCACTAAAGGTAGATTTGAAGCTAATTGGGAGAATGTGCTAAAAATGTTTTGAGATGAAAGTGAATTATGTCTTGATAGTTCTCTATAATTAGCATGTTCTATGTTTCAATCAACCTTAGATATCTCGGAATGTGCCTACACTTGTTTATTTAGAAAGCTTGGTATCTACTTGTGTTTTGTCTACTTGCAAAAGTCCATTGTAAGAGGATTTTTCTTCCTTTTGGTTTTAACTTTCTCTTTTCTTCTTTTTGTGCTTTGCCTCATTTTACTTGAGAGTTATGGGTTATTCTCTTAGGAAACCCTTACGAGAGCATTACTCGTCCTCTAGAGCGATCTAAGGGTTTAAATGGCTTGTCTTTGGTTGCTAAAATTGACCGTGATTCCTACAAAAGTGAGTTAGTGTACATTCTCATCTTCTCTAGTTTTCTTGTTTCTTACATTGCTTAAATAATGTCATCATCTTTCCTTGGGTTTGATCTTGTTTTGCTCGAAGACGAGCAAAAGTCTAGCTTAGGGGAATTTGATGAGCGTCATTTATGGCGCTCAATAGAGTAGCTTTTAATTCCTTTTTCTATATTTTCTTGCTTTACTTTCATATATATTTTCTAGTTTTCTTTTATTTTCCGTCTTTATAACTCATTTTGGTTTTTCGTTCACTTTTATGAGTTTTTCATGATTTTTGTTCTTATTTAGCTATTTTAGTTTAGTTTCTATTCATTTTGCTTTCTTCTCAACTTTTACTTGAATTTTTGTAAGTGAAGTTTCAAAGTTTTATTTGCTGCGCTCTCACGGTTTCGCTCTCATTGATTCTAGGTCATGAACACGCAAATATTTGAAGATCAAGGGCTGACCTCCTCGCGGGGCATCATCACGAGAGCACCGACGATAGGGATGCACGAGAGCACTAGGAGCAAAACTTCACACAAGGATCTACGAGCAAGCAAGAGGAGCCGTGCACGCCGCAACACCATAGCAGGGGTGCGCGCGTGCAGGCCCCCTGTGCGTGCGCGCACGGGCCTGTGGTGCATGCGCACGGCCCTCCTCCGAGCCCCTATGCTCGTTTTACTATATATACCCCTTGAATTTTCCTTTTTTAGGGGGATGATGATTTCACTTGTACTTGAGACTTATTTCCAGATTCAGTAGAGAGAGAAAGTAGAGAGAGAAACTTTAGATTACTTGTTTTGTACTTCAAATTACATCTTTGAGCTTGGATTTCATCTTCAATCAATTAAAATTTGTGAGAATTTCCTTTGTTGAATTTACTTTTGATTGATCTTTCCTTTAATTCTTGAATGTTTGATTTGATTGTTGATCTTTGGTTTGAGAATTTGTTGAATTTGATTTTCTCTTTGATTAAGCTTTAAATAATGATGTTTGTGATTCTATTTGCTTTGTTTTTCAATTCCATTATGATTTGTGAGTAGATTAGTGGCTAGGGAGAAGGGGAAACATGCTTGATTGATGAATTTTGCTAGTTGATGATTCTTGGTTGATTGAATTGTTGCAATTAAATTGGTTGACATAGTTGTGCATGTGATTAATTTGATTAAGAGTGATCAACCTAGATGATTAATCTAGATTACATAGCAAATTTCAATGACATGAACCCTTGATTTGAGAATTTCTTTAATTGGTTGACATAGTTGTGCATGTGATTAATTTGATTAGGAGTGATCAACCTAGATGATTAATCTAGATTGCATAGCAAATTTCAATGACATGAACCCTTGATTTGAGAATTGCTTTAATTGGTTGAATTTGATTGTGATTTTCCTTGTTAGTCATTCTTAGTGAACTCTAGCTTGACTTATAGGAGATAGCTTTGAATTCTATTAATTGCAACTATTGTTTGTCCTTTGTAAGGTTTGAATCAATTGAGTTATTCATCTATTAGCATGATCATTGAGCTTGCATGTGGAACCTTAACCCCTAGTGTTTAGCATATTGAATTTTTTGACTTGATTAGTTGATTGAAACCTTTGTTACAACTCAATTCACCTCTCATTCTTCTAAGTAGCTTGACCATAGGCTATAGCATTCTCCCTCTCATTCCTCGTGGTTCGACTCGGACTTGTCCTATACTGGAATAAATTTGACTTTCTTAATTTTTTGATTGGTGGTACTTTAGTTTTCAACAACCTAGATTACCCCACATCAATATGTATAAGAAACAAATCAAACCAAAGGTTAGTTTAATCACAAACAAGCTATGCACAAGTAAGATATGTACGAGTAGTTAACACATGATGCAATGAGTTTGCAACCTAATCATGGCTCTAGTTCTCTAAGGTCAAGGATGCATCGCGCAGAAGCCTTACCTTAGTAGGGTTGGCACGATGGACAGGACCTTGCGAGTTAAACTCAACTCCATGGTTTGGTGAATTCAACAAACTTGGATGTACCCATTATTGCACAAGGAGTTTATTAGGGTGGACGAAGCATAAACTCCCAAGGGATAAAACCATATGTAGTACACATATGGGTTCTGAAAAGTCAGAAAAACTTAAACAAGAAGTAAAATCATCGAGACAGTACTAGAATCAGGAAAAAGAGGAAGACAAAAATCTGGCGCAGTATTACCAAATTGTATCGTTGGACGATAGGATCCAATATCCAGCAACAGCTCTATCGTGATGCGATAAGATTGTCGTCTTGCATTGGCTTACGACACCTCACAATGATTCTGATGCTCTCCGACAGTTTCTATTTTTGATTTTTTTCCGATTTTTCATAGCGTATTTTCGATTCTACTTGTGAAAAATATTTCCAGTCTTTCCTACGTGTATGTCCTATGTTTTTTACGCATTACAGATGGTCTTTCCAATGCAAACCTTTTTATGCTTGTGCCACAATGTTAATAAAACTACGCACATGAATATTTAGAATCTTTCAAGTCTCATCCACTCATTCTAAATCAATTACTAAAGTAAATTACAAATCATTTAAGAAATTTTCCCCAGCAGAGTGGCCAAAAAATGTGGGGAATTTTTCAAACACTTGGAGGCCTATTGTGGTTCATGCTTTTAGACATGGCGGTGTTCTAAGGAAAATAAGCCAGAGATAAAAGAGTCTCCAACAGGTTTTAGGAAATTGTAAAACCGTTCACGGGTGTGAAGGTTACATCCATTCACGATCACGAAGATTGCTAACTTCATAGTAATCTGGAACCATGACAAGATGTTCGGGGATGATGGTACGAATCCAACTTTAAATAGATTGAACCCACCCAAAATAGGCCTCTACATAATTCTTATGATATTCATGTGCGCTTTTCGATCAACATATATACATCAAATCAATTCTAAACCTGTTTAACCTACATTGGTTGATTATTAATGCACAATCAAATCTATTATTGGTGAAAATCTTATTAAGCCTAAATTCAATCATTAATTATCTTAATAGGCTTGATTTCAAGTAAAAATTCCCTTCAAACCTTCAAAAATGAGTGTTATCAAGCAATAACTATAAATCATGAATAATCAATCAACATATGATTATTATAACAATCATAATCATAAGAATATCATCAAAACATCGTTAATAGTAAGATCCTAGGCATGATACTAAACGGATTAATAACAAATTCTAGCATGTCACTAATAATCAATCAAAGCACTATACTAACACATGATACTAGAAATCAAAATAACATCCTAAACGTGATACTAGGAATTAACATAATATTGTAAACAGGATTTCTACTCCAAAATAAAAGAATAATAACAAGGGTGATTGAATTACTAACTCTGATGCCTCAACCTTCTTGCTTTCGCGTCGAGGTCAAAGGCAATGTCAAGTATAGTTTGAGTATTCGAATCTCTCAAAGGAGGTATTGTGGATGATTTAGAAGAGTATCAAGGATATTGTAGGGAATATTTAAAGCATCCCAAACTTGAACCCCACTATGATCATACACTTAAGTATGGTGGCGTCCAAAGGGAACGAAGCTAGACTAAAAGAGTCGCCAACAAGTTTTAGGAACTTGTAAACCGTTCACAGGGTGAAGGTTACACCCCTTCACGATCCATGAGATCGCTAACTCCATAGTGGTCTGGAACCATGACTGGATATTCGGGGATGAAGGAACAAATCCAACCTAAAAGAGATTGAACCTGCCCTAAAAATAGGCCTCTACTTTATTCTTCTCAAATTCGTGTGTGCTTTCATACTAACATACAAAAATTATATTAATCCTAAAACCTGTTTAATCTATGTTGGTTGAATATTAATGCACAACAAATCTATTATTGGCGATCACTTGAATTAAAATCATATTAGCCTAAATAAAATTATTAATAATCTTATTAAGCGTGATTTCAAGTACAAATTCCCTTTAATCCTGCAAGAGAGGGCGTGATCAAGCAATAACAATAATAATATCAAGCAACATATTGAATATTGATACAACAAATCATCATCATAATCTCAATCTCAATAAATAATAATAATATTAGCAAGATCCTAGGCATAATACTTACAAGATTAACAACAAATCCTAGCATGTCACTAAGAAATAAAGATCAAAGCTTTATCCCTAACATGATACTAACATGATATAAGAAATAGGAAGCAACCTAAGCATGATACTAGAAAGCAATAAATAAAATCCTAATATGATACTAGTAATTAAAATAATCTAAGCATGCTTTCTATAGAAATATAGCCATAAAACAACTTACTTTGTTGCCTCGTATATCTTTCTATGAAAACAATACACACTTTAGTAACTTCAAGGAAAATATAAAATCAAAAAATTAATTTAAATAATTGAAATAGGGATTTGGGACGAAACCCTCAAAAATTATCAACCTTTCACGTCTAGGGCGAAGGCAACTTCGAGCTTGGCTAGGTGTGTCTAGAACTCGTGAATGCGGAATTTTTATTTGAAAAGGGGAGGCTTAGAAAGAGAGAGAAAGAATAAGCTTCTAGCTTGAGAGAGAGAAGAGAATAGAATTAGATGATTGTTAATGATTGTGAATGATTAAAAATGGGGAAATACGACCCTATTTATAAGAAAAATTGCCCGAAAACGATAAGAAAAAGACCAAATCCCATCAGGAATAAAACTACCTCTGTCGCGGCGCGATAGGGTCCAGCGCGGCGCGACATCTGTGTCGCTGTGCGGCAGCTTTGTCGTGGCGCGCTAATTATGTCGTTTCGCGATGGTAACGCATTTTCTAAAAACTGTATGGAATCCTTAATCTAATTAAATTCGATTAATTAACGTCCGTACTTATCATTGGAAATCATATTTAATCTCCTTGAAACACTTGTTTTAATCCAAATATAATTATTTATTTTCTAAAAACATAATTATTAATCATAATCCCATTGGAATTCAAAATAACCTTCTAGATTATTCTAGAAGATTAAAATCAATCCTAATAACTTTAGGAATATTAATTAATGGGCCCTCCACTAGATCATTGGGCCATAAAACCATTTCAGGCCCAATTTAGTATTTTGGCCATAACTTCCTCATTATTCATCGGAATTGGGCTTATAATATATCGTTGGAAAGCTCTTTTTGAGCTCAATCAACTACACGTTATTGGACCCTTATCATGGACTAAACTAAATTGGACTGGACATTTTCATAAATAGAGTACATTTTGAAAACAGAAAGAAAGATATTTTTATTAAAACATACGCATCACAAGACTTTCACACTTTCACTTTGTTCGATAATCAAACGACGTGAAAGATATTCATCACTGGTTTGGTTTTTGGGAAGACACAATTAGGTGTTTACAGAAGCCCCCAGTTTGACTGAGTTTGGAGAAACGCATGTTTCGAAAACAAAAGTCAAAGTATCGCTAGGGACGGAGAATGATTCAGAATGTTCTGCGATCCTAAATCATTCTTGTAACGCCGATACCTGCAAACTAGCATTAGTTTAACAGATAAAACAGTTAGAAACGCGTATCTTGCACCGTTGAGTACACACCTCTAGGGTAACCGATTTTTTGTTTGACGACCTCCACAAGCTAGGGGACATCGCCTGAAGACTGCTCCGCTTGTAGCTGCCTTCAATTTCCGTTGTGACAGTCTTCCTCATCTTAGGGAACACCATCGAAAATTGCTCTGCTTGTAGCATTTTTCTGCCACTTTGTGACCATCTTCCACATCCTAGGGAATACGATCGAAGATAACTCTGCTTGTAGTCAACTCTTGATTTTTTGACAATTTCTCCCATCCTAGGAAAAACTGTCGAAGATAACTCTGCATGTAGCAACCTTCTGCTTTTATGACGATTTTCCACATCCTAGGGAACATCGTCGAAGATCACTCTGCTTGTAGCAATCTCGTATTTTTGCGTCATAACTTTCTTAGGAAAGTTATCGAAGATCACTGCTTGTTGATCCTCAGTTTGCTGGTGCTTTGCTGGAATGCTTGTTGTGTCGTTGCTTGTAATTTTACTGTGCGTTTGATGTTTGCGCTTGCTTCATGAACCAATATCTTGGTGCTTGTGATGAGCCAATGTTTAGGCGCTTAAGCTAAGTGAGATGATCATCATCAGGTCGATCACCTATTACGATTGTAATCGAGCCGACTACTAATCATGTCAATTTGCATATAAGAGCTAACTGGTGTACCAAGGAACCCAAAATTGTTGTATGAGGTCCGCATAAATCAATATGGGGGCCACAAATTGCATCGTTGAGGAAAGGGAGCTAGAGCGCGCTGCCACGCATTATCGCGGCGCGCCAGTCTTGTTGCGGTGCGACGGAGTCGGGTTTTCCGAATTTAAACCCCTTCTTCCTCATTTTCGCTGTTCGTGCCTCTTTTGTTCGTTTTTCTGCTCGAAATTTCTTCTTGCTCGTTCTCCTTCGTTTCTCAACGAAATTCACTCAAGTTTTTTGCAAATCAAAGCTTATTATCTCTAGTTTGTCGATCTATGTAAGTTTGGCCCAAACTCACCTTATTTTGTGCGAATTTTGTGCGTGTTTACTCACGGTTTTCTGAAAAATTCAGAAGTTATATTACTTAATTTTCTTTGTTTGTTGAATTTCATGCCATGAAATTGTTTGTTTATGCTTGTATATCACCTTAGGAGTGTTTTGAGACTTGTTTGACTCAATTTGGTGAAGAAATGAGCGATTTGCCATTGTTGAACTCCTTGAGTTCGTGAGAACAATGTGGCTTGTTCTTCATGTTTTTGCTAGCTATTCATGTTCAATTTGTCACAATATTTGTCCTAGTATTGCAAGAAATCGTTTGATTGCTTGAAAATGCTATTTCTGCTCGAATCAAAATGTGCTCTGTTTTAGTACTACGTACTCCGTTTTGGCGAACATAGTATCATGTGGCTAGGCGAACCTTAGATACTATAGAACCTTTGATTTACTGTTTGCTCGCATCATTAGCATTTCTCGACGACGCGGTTCTAGCGTAGGGCTCACCGAGAGGACGAGCTTGTCGACGCCGACGATGGTACTTCTACCAGTCTAGGGGAGTTCCCTGAGTGGGATGGGCGTGCCCTGTACTTTGTGCCCCTGTTTCACATCTTAGAGCGAGTTTGACTTAGGATAACCGACGAGCGAGTTCGTTTCCACGGTTCGGGCAACGAAACCATCGGGCAGCTATACGAGTCTTATTTTCGCAACAACGAAGAGTTGCGCGGGCTGTGGGAGTCTTGTGGTCTGACTCAACTGTTGTAGGGCACTCAGGCTCTCTATTCTTTGACGTCGAGCCATTTTCTAATTCGAGCCTTGGTGGAGTTCTTTTGGGACACCACCAACACTTTTCACTTTCCTTGGGGTGAGATGACTATCACTCCTGTTGAATTCACTTTCATCACCGGACTAGAGTTCTGGACAGCTGCAGTTCCATTTTGTAGCGATATCACTGTTTTCTCTCCTGAGGTAGAGGAGTTGATCGGTCCTATCGGTGTTCGAGCTCGCGGCGAGGCTCGGCCGTTACAGATTAGTAGCCAATGCATTCATCGGACTACGCTTCTAGAGGCTTTCCGAGATGATGCGACTACTCTAGAGCAGCGGGTGCGCATCTTTGCTTTGATCCTTCTATCAGGGACTTTCTCTCCTAACAAGGGTAGCCGAGTGCTACTCTACTACCTGCCTGCTCTTCTTGACCTTCATATGGTCGGGACATATGATTGGGCCAGCATAGCCTATGCTGACTTCCTTCTTGGATTGCGACTCACTTGTCATCATCGTAGCTTTGATGAGGAAGTTACACTTTCTAGTTTTTGGAGAATCGTAGAGAGTATACCTTTTACTTCTTACTAAAGTTTTTTTTAAATATGTGTTAGCACTTGCTGAGGCTTCCCTGTTATTATAGGTCTGGTTCTACGAGTACTTCCCGTCTCTTTTACCGGCGAGGCCTTCGCCTCGAGGGCTCCCCATTGCTGCTAGTTGGGGAGGCCGTTACAGCGACCAGACTGCTACTGCCCATGTTCGAGAGTTGATTCTCTCGGTATGCTTTGCATAACATTTTTTTTTCGTTCCTTAGTAGGATCTTATCTCATAAGTGTTCGTTTTGTAGAGACCTGAGGTCTAATTTTGGCCATGGGCCTATTTCGACCTTCCTACACAGGCTGTCCAGTATACAACTCAACGTCACTATTTTCAGGGGACATATGACGTTGTGGCATATCTGGGCGATAGAGTTGCGATTCAGCATTCTTCAGAGTCCTTTTTCGTTCCTACTCGTCCCCCACGGCACATGTTGGACCAGACGGGCATAAGAGTCCATCTAGGTAAATCGCCGGCTGGTACGGATTGGCAGCGTCATAGCCATCCGGACCGAAGTTATGGCGAGAGTCACTTGCCGCGTATGGCTCCACCATCTTATATATCAGAGGAGGCGAAGGTACATTTTTGTGCCTTTTGATTTATTCCCTTCATAGCCCCCTAGTAATTTTAATCACCTAGATTTTATTTTGACAGGCCGCGGCTGCGGCTGAGGAGTTTGTGCCTCCACCGGTGTCCATCACCTATCAGGGGTCCTTCGGCCCGATCGAGGAGATGATTCCTCTGGCCCCTGAGCCCTGGCGCTTGGTAGAGAGGTCGATACCTCGTCACCAGACATCGGTAAG
Source organism: Chenopodium album (assembly GCF_948465745.1). Taxonomy (NCBI): domain Eukaryota; kingdom Viridiplantae; phylum Streptophyta; class Magnoliopsida; order Caryophyllales; family Amaranthaceae; genus Chenopodium; species Chenopodium album. The sequence continues at coordinate 35,197,645 of NC_137847.1, forward strand.
TCTTTTATCATTATTTTGTTTGCATAAATGTTCTTTGATTGTTCCTGACTTTATTGCTTGGCAGTTCTCCTGTGAGGTGATGATGAGGATGGCAAGAGCCATGGACGCCTTCCGTTATCAGCTCGTGAGATTGAGTCACTAAGCTAACTGTCGTCGTGGTGATGACGGCGTGGAGGTATTTCTCTTGACATCACTACTGACTCTATTTGCTTATTTTCCATGCTTGACTTGATTTGTTTTTCTATTTCAGCTTGTTCCTCCGACACGCACTCGTACGAGACCCGAGGATCGGAGGGAGAGATCCGGATCCGGCTCGAGGCGTCGACGTACTTTGGCAGGGAGCCAAGGTGGTCGAGCGAAGTCGAACCACACTGTAGTGCTAGAGGATTTCGGCTCTTCTTCTAAGGGTGCTTCAAGGAGGCCGACTAGCCAAGGAGGCGCGATATCGGCTCCTTTAGCGGGTGGTGGGACGTATGAGGTTGGCTCATCGTCGCAGCAGCCACAGCAGCCTCAGCAGCAGGGTGAGGCAGGATGGGGACTGGCCCCACTCTTCCGATTTCGACCATCAATGATCCTGATGCTGGTGAGGGGTTGGCTCCTCGAACTGTACATTTCTTTGATATGTTTGGACTTCCTCTGCATTTGCGTCCTTCGCCATCATATTTGTACATGTATATATTTTTTTATTTTGACTTTGTAGGACTTTGCTTTTTTGTATTATATAACTCGACACTTATGTTAGACACATTGCATATACTATGATTACTATGTCTATTTTTTCTTCTGTACTTTTATTTTCATTTTATGTGCATATGAATGTGTGAAAAAAGTGTGACTAACTTTTGCGGAAAAATTTCCGTCATTTTTATTATTAATGGAGGATATCCGACTTTCTCCCCCAAAAAGAAAAAATGAAAAATAAAATTGAATTTGACTAAAAATAAGCTTTAGTTTTAGCGATTTTACTCGTGAGTGGTGTCGGTCTTTGACTACTAAAGAGAAGAAAAGGCTTGACTTTTTTCACTTGGGGGGTTTGTATGGCATTAAGGGGGTAGATCTTGACATAGACTTTATTCATATCGCCTTAGAGTATAGGGATCCAAACACTTATTGCTTTAGATTAGGTCATGATGAAATTTTCCCTTTACCGGAAGAATTTGGTGTCATTCTTGGCTTCCCTTCTTTAGATCTTGCAGTAATTCCTAAAGTGAGCGAATATTATTTTGAGCGTTTCCTTAACCTTAGGGATAGGGATTTAAAAGATATAGTGCATGGGAATGTGGTTAATTTGAAAGAATTTGCACGCTTTAATTTTGATAGACCAAGCTCGAAGTCTTTTCATGTTTATAAGAGAAGGGCTTTCCTCTTTTGCATGTTTAGCCAATATCTCCTTACTAGTGGTAATATTCGTGAGGGCCAAACAATATAAGTGTCCATCATAGAGTAAATTGAATCAGGAAGAAATCCAATGCCATTAATTGTTGGAAAAACTATGCTTAGTTTAGATGAGCTAAAAAGAGATCCAAAAGCACCTCTTCGAGGTTCTCCAATATTATTATAGGTAGAAAATTAATACTTTTAATTACAAAAATAAAAAGTATTTAATTTTTTATAGTAATATTAATTATTTGCATTGAATTTTTGCAGATATGGCTAATGGAGAGGCATGAATTAATCAGCCCTCCTGACAATATTGAAAAATATACACCAAATTGCTTTGTAAGGAGGAAGAAGCGCTTTTCCATAAAGATGGGCCGCTGAGAGTGGAGTAGAATCTTCAAAGCTTGCGACTTTGCCATCAAATGGGTTATTCCTTGGTTGATGATTGAGAAGATGGTTGGTGTTAATAGCCAACCTTTTTACCGTCTTCCGAGTTTGTCCAAGTTAACCTTTTATTACCCTTCTAGAGTGAAGAGACAATATGGACTTGCTTAAACCATTCCCTCCGGAGATCTTCATCACCCTTACAAATTTCCAGTTTCACAAGACATAGAAAAGGTTTGATGACTATTGGTGTGCTAGACCTTTGTGGGAAGTTGTTACCTAAAAGGTTCCTCCTTCTTTATCTAGGGATGTGAAGCAGTGGTTAGTTGGTAGATCTCAAAAGGACAAGAACAAAGTCCGAAAGATGAGCAAGACTAATGTGAAAGACTGCCTAAGAGATAAGAAAATTCCTCCTAAGGAACGCTTAGGTGAAAGAGTTGAATTCAAGACCCCTGTTATGCCTAAGAAGAAAAGTACTACCAAGGGCAAGGAGAAAAGAAAAACTGACTCTACGGAAAAGAAAATATGGGTTGAAAAGAAACATGGTGTAATGGCTATTAGGGAAACTATCAATTCTAAAATTGTGTGTAGGTCTTCTAAGGGATCCTTATTGGTGAAAGATATGGATGATGAAGAAGAGGCGGAGAAGAATTGGAAAAGAGCCAGAAAAGAGAAGACAGACTAGAGCACTGCTTTTACTATCAATTTATTAGTCAATTTTTATTTCAAGTCAATTTTATTTTTAAGCCTTTATTTTTAATTCCATCAATAATGTAATTTTACTTTTATTAATGCAATTTTCAGCTTTTTTAAAATTAAAATTGACTTTTTTACATTGAATTTTTTTTAAAGCAATAAAAACGACTTGAATTAATTTCAAAAATAGTCGAGTATCGAAATTCGCCCAGATCGATGAAGAAATATTGGCGCTGGAATTTTGAACTTGTCGCAGCGCGACGATCCTGTCGCGGTGCACTGAATCCTGTCGTTGGGCGACAGATGCTGTCGTGTTGCGCTGGTCTTTAATTCTGTGCGCTGTTGGTTCTGTGTTGACGATCTGATAGGATAGTTTTGACAATGTATGGTCCGGACCAATTAGGCCTAAATTTGCCTCATGGGTCTTGAACATTTGCCTTAATGCTTTTAGCACTAAGTCTCCCACTTTAATGTTTCTTGTCTTGACCTTTTTGTTAAAGTGTCTAGCCATACGATTTTGATAGCATTGAGTATGATGTAGAGCTTCTAGTCGTTTTTCATTATGTAGAATTAGCTCCTCATATCTTGCTCTAGTCCATCGACTTCATCGAGTTTACTCTCCAACGCAATGCGTAGGGAAGGTATTTCTAGCTCTACAGGTTGTACGACATCCATTCCATAGACTAAGGAGAATGGTGTATTTCATGTGGATGAGCGAATTGACGTGCGGTAACCCCAAAGAGCAAAATGGAGTTTTTCAGGCAATCCTTGTAATTTTCTGTCATTTTTTCGATGATAGTCTTTAAATTCTTATTAGCTTCCTACACCGCACTGTTTGCTTGGGGCCTATATGGGGAAGAATGATGGTGTTGAATGCCATATTTTTGAAGCAATTCTTCACATTCCACTTGAAAATGAGTTCCATTGTCACTTATCATTTTATGTAGGACTCCATATCGACATATTAAGTTTCTTTCGATAAAGAGTGCTACATGTTTTGCGGTGAGTTTTGCATATGATGCTGCTTCAACCCATTTTATGAAGTAATCAATTGCCACTAGGATGTATTCATGACCTCCTGTCCCGGGAGGAGTGATTTTCCCAATAATGTATATTCCCCATGTTGAGAATGGCCATGGTGATGTATAGGTGTAAAGGAGTGATAGAGGAACATGTTGCAAGTTAGCGTATATTTGGCATTTATGGCATCTTTTTACATATTGATGGCAATCTCTATTCATAGTAGTCCAATAGTATCCTTGACGCATTACTTTTTGGACTAGCATTTTGTCGTTCATATGAGTTCCACATACTCCTTCGTGGATTATTCTCATTGCTCTTTGAGCTTCCTTTTTGCCTACAAATAGAAGAGCTCCACCTTTAGGTACCCTTTTATGAAGCTCATCGTTTATGAGTACATATTGGGAAGCCAAAATCCTTAGAGCTCGTTTTGCTCTCTTGTCAGCGTGAAGTGGATATTCTCCTTTGGTGACATAGTTGAGGATGTCAGTATACCAGGGTTCTTCCTCTTCCTCTTGTTCTTGAACTACCTCGTCATCTTCTATAGCTTGGATGTAAGCTGGTTTATGCCTTTTCTTTAATGTTAGAGGCATTTGCTCAATTTCCTTAGGAATTCTGACCATTGAGGCTAGTCTTGCCAAGGCATCAACAAATTGATTTTCCTCTCTTGGTAGATATATGTATTCCACCTTTTCGAGTTGATCAGTAAGAGTTTCCAGGTACGTTGGAGCTAAGCTTTCACTCCTTACTTTCCATCTTTTGGAAATCTGATTAATGATTAAAGAAGAGTTTCCGAATATTCAAATTTTTTTTACCCCTAATGCCAAAGCAGTTTCGAGGCCTACCACACATGCTTCATATTCCGCAGCATTGTTAGTAACGTCGAAGTCTAGCTTTATGGAGATTGGAACGTGTTCTTCCTTAGGTGATACTAATAATACTACTACGCCACAACCCTTTTGGTTTGAGGCTCCGTCGAAATATAATGTCCAAGAATCATCTTCTGTAAGCATCAAATCTTCGTCTGGAAAATCATTTTCATGCATTGATAATCGAATCTTCTACTGGGAAATCTGCTAAGAAGTTCGAGACCACTGATCCTTTTATAGACTTTTGAGGCAAAAACCTTACATCAAATTGGGCTAAGTTGACTATCCATCTTGATATTCGCCCGTTAAGTGTAGATTTGTCGAAGAGATACTTTAGTGGGTCCATTCGAGATACCATATAGACTGTATGAACGAGCATGTAGTGTCTTAACTTGGTTATGGCCCACAATAATGCGAGGCACAATTTCTCAAGTAGTGTGTAGCGTACTTCATACTCGAGCATCTTTTTTCTTAAGTAGTAGATAGAATTCTCTTTACCTTCTACTTCTTGCGCAAGCATAGCTCCCATTGTCTCTTTAGTGACTGTTAGATATAGTCGAAGAGGAATTCTTGGAAGAGTTGGTGCTAATACGGGAGGATTAATGAGATAGGCTTTGATCTTTTCAAAGGCTTTTTGGCACTTATCGTCCCATAGTACTGGCACATTCTTTTTAGGTTTCTTGAATATTGGTTCATATATCGTGGTTAGCTTGGATATGAACCTACTTATGTATTGCAACCGGCCAATGAATCCTCGAATTTGCTTCTCGGTCTTGGGCGGCGGCATTGACATGATTGCTTTAATCTTAGTTGGGTCTATCTCTATTCCTCTAAAGCTAATGACATAGCCCAAGAGTTTTCCTGAGGTGACTCCAAAAGCGCACTTAGATGGGTTTAGCCTCATGTTGTATTTCCTTAGCGTTTCGAAGAATTTCCTTAAGGCTAATGGGTGTCCTGGACGATCTTTTGACTTTACAATCATATCATCCACATAGAATTCTACCTCTTTGTGCATCAGGTCGTGGAGTAAAGCAGTCGCTGCTCTTTGGTAAGTGGCACCCGCGTTTTTCAACCCGAATGGCATTACCGCGTAACAGTAAGTGCCCCATGGTATTATGAATGTAGTCTTTTCCATGTCTTCTTCTGCCATGAGAATCTGGTTGTACCTGTGTACCCATCCATAAACGAGAGAAGTGCGTGATTCGCTGTATTATCTACCAAAATATCGATGTGTGGTAAAGGGAAGTCGTCCCTTGGACTTGCCTTATTTAGATCTCTATAGTCGACACACATTCTAACTCTTCCGTCTTTCTTAGGGACTGGTACCACATTTGCGACCCATTCAGGGTATTTGGATACCCTTTGCTGTTATTTATTTTTGAACTTCTTCTTTTTATTTTAAGAGCTACGTCGGGTTTCATTCGACGTAACTTTTGTTTTATAGGTTTCATTCCTGGAATTAGTGGTATTGTGTGTTGAGCGATTTTTCTATTTATTCCTGGCATATCTTCGTATGACCAAGCGAACACATCTATGAATTCTTTTAGTAGATTTATTAAATCGGTTCTTTCTTCTTTATCAAGAGTTAGACCAATTTTAACTTCTCTTTTAATGGTTGAATCATTTAAGATATCAACTGTTTCAGTATCTTCAATTACTGGTGTTTTATTCTCAAGCGTTTCCGTTGCCTTAATTATTTATTTGTCACTTTCATTATTAGTTAAGCAATGCTCATCATCTTGAGTAAGGGAATGACACGAGGAGTAAGCGGAAGAAGACATGTTATTAAATTCGGAAATCATTACATCAAATAAAGAGATGTCCGTTGGGACTTGACTACTAACTATCCTATGAGTAGAGTTTGAAGTAAAAGGGAGGGAAGAAGATGCTACTACAGGAGGTTTAGAAGACTCGACTACAGAAGATTTGAATTCAAACTCAGATGACTCAGACTCATCGAACATTGGTCCTTGTCCTTTTGTTATGGAGATCTTTCTTCCACTTGGTGTAGTCACCTTAATAGTCTTTCGCCATCCTTGAACTAATCCCTCTGCCGGAGTAATGAGTTTTGTGGGATCAAAGTCTTCGCTTTGCAAGGCTGTTTGGATAAGCGTAGAATTGTCGTCAATACGCTTAGGCTCATTTTTGACGTAGCCAAAGAGTAATCCCATGACATTAAAGTCAAAGCATGGAGGTTCTTTCTCCTTATGGATGGGAGTTGGGATATCATCAAAGAAATTGCAATCCAAAAAGATTTCGAACCCAAGTTGTCTTATCCCATTCTTGACAAATGGCTCAGGAAATTCATAACATGGGTAGTCCTCACCCTCTCTTATGAATTGACCATTTAGAGTGAGAGGATATTGGTCCATTGGGATTGCTTTCTTTTGAGTACGAGCATTCCTCCGTGCATTAATCTTTTCCTAGCCTTGCTTATAGTCTTTCGGAGTCGGTTCAAAACCAAGTCCAAAAGTATCTAATTTAGGAAGGCCAGGCGATCCCATTTGCGTTGCTACTCCTTTCTTCTTTCCCAGAGTCATTCCAGGAAAGTGTCCTTGCTTTCGGAGTATACTATTGACTATCATGTTTGAATGGAGGTCGTAGTGAAGAGCGGTCTTTTCATCTTCGTCGATAAAAGAGACCTCTTCTGCGTTAAAGCCCCATAAGTCTTCATTGTTTTCATCGTGCTCCACATTTATAATAGGCTTATCAATTGCCATAATCCTCATTAGAGAAGTATCGATTGTGACAGGAATTCCTCCAACTATGGCCTTCACTTGTTGATGAAGAGATGAAGGGATGGCCTTAAGGTCATGAAGCCAAGGGCGTCCTAACAACAAGTTGAAAGAAGCTTTGATATCTACCATATGGAAAGTAGTAGCATGTTCAATGACTCCTGCCGTGACATTCATAGTGATAGTCCCTAGAGCTTAGCGACGAGTGTTGTCATAAGCCCTTATTCCTTGTGTGGATGGAGACAAATCTTCATCGCTTATTCCTAACATCCTCGCAGTTCGAAGTAGGCAAACATTGATTGCTGACCCATTGTCTAAAAGAGTCATTGGGACATTCATTCTCTTCCAAATCTTTGAGGTAGATATCCTCATCATCACTTTCCCAAACTCCATTAATACTAGCATCTTTTTCTGGACTTATTTGAACCAACTTATTTCTATCAATTAGTCCTTGGATTAGATCCTTGAACTTGAAGCAATGTTCAATGGTATGTCCTCCCGATTGATGGTGTGGGCAATAGAATCTATATGTCCTTTTTATTTATTCAAAAGGTCTTGGCTCGTGAGGTTTAATCTTCCCACTCTCGAAGAGCTTTTGAAACATATTTGCATAAGAGGTCCGAATTGGAGTATAAGGCTTATTGCTCCTTTTGGGTTTTTCGACTACTTGGAGAGAAAAGGGTTTTCTCTCATTAGTCTTAGTAGTTGTCATCTTTTCCATATCACGCTTATTTTGCACCATTTTTAGATGGTCAAGGGTCTCGCGACATATATCAATTGCCTCTTTCAACGTGTTTATGAGGTGCCATACCTCTTCTTTACTGGCAGGCGACTCACCTACAGTGTGCTTCTTGGCATCGAAAAAGATTTCCTCTTCCTCTTCGATGGCATGATTCTGTTCAACTGGTTTAATGAGGGTTGTTGGGTCAACATGATTTTCCTCATCAGAAATAGCCAAGGAATCTAAAAGTGGAGCACTATTAATACTTGGCTTCTTACTTGCAGGAGGCAATGGAAGTTTGTTATTGTCGATGAGATCTTGAATAGCTTCCTTTAGCTTCTAGCAATTTTCAGTAATATGGCCCCTACCTTGATGGTATTTGCAATGTGCATTGGTGTTCCAACTAGCTGTCCTCTTTTCGACTGGTGGATCCCCAAACGGTCCAATAGGAGTTATAAGACCCTTTGCATAAAGGCGATCAAATGCGGTGTCATAACTCATGCCAATAGGTGTAAAGTTTCTCCTAAATGGCTTCTTTTGTCCTTGATTGCTCATAGCTAGGACCACATTCAGATTAAAGGTGCTAACATTATTTGAGTGGGTAGTTTTGGAAGAAGAAGGATTGTCATTCTTCTTTCCTTTCCAGCCACTGTTGGAGTTGTTAGCAGCTTTTTGCTGCTTTGCAAGGTCGTCTTCAATGTTAATTCCTACGTCATAGACGGCCTTGAAAGTGTTCAAATTGCTTTGATATTTGAGATGCTTAGAGTATTTTTCCTAGAGATTCTTAATGAACATCCTTACAGATTCTTTCTCAGTGGGCACCTCAACCATTTTAGCGGAAGTTTCCTTCCACTTATTAAAGAAAGAAGTAAAGCCTTCATTCTCTTTTTGCTTCAACATCTCAAGTTATCTATGGTCAGTTTCAACTTGGACGTTGCATTTGTATCTATCTATGAAAGCGTTTAATTTGCCATCCCAAGAAGAGGTTTTCTCTTTTTCAAGGGAAAAGAACCATTGTTGACAAACGGTTTCTAGAGATAGTGAGAATAAAGTGTGGAAAACCTTCCTATCAATCCCCTTAATGTTCATTATAGTTTTAAAGGCTCTTAAGTGAAAGTAGGGGTTGTCAGTTGGTTTGAATTTAGAGATGTCATTGGCATTGAACTTCTGTGGAAGAATTTCCTTGTCCACTAAGACCCCTTGTGAGCTAATCCCCTTGAACTTATAGTCATTGGAAAGCTTGCTTAAGCTTTCCTCCATTCGCTCCATTTGTTGTTGTTTCGCAAGGTCATTGACTTGAAGAGCAAGAGTCTTCATCATCTCGGTTAGACTAGCAAGGTTTTGCCTAAGCTCATCAACTTCTTGTTGGGTTGCCATTAGTACGAACTTTTTCTTGTGTCTGATAGGCTTATTGAAGAGTAAAACTTGAACGAAGGTGTTGTCCTTGATTAATCGTCCTTCCTTTCTAGACCAAGGGCTGTAAATTAAACCATACTTGTTTTAATGACTTGACTCAAATTGACTTTGACTTTATTGGTTTTTAGCAAAAATAGGGTACGTATTTTTGGGAATCAAGTATAGGGTTCAAACAACATGGTTATGTTTGGAGGATTAATATCCGACTTACCCCCCTAAAAAAAATGACGGAAAAAACACGTGCACAAAGACTCTCTAGACATGGTCAAGGTGTAACATATATACAAAGTGTATGTTTTTAGAAGTGAGTGAAAGTGGCATGTTTTGACACTTGTGTAAGACCATGGGACTATGTGCTTTGACTCAATTAAAGACTAAATACGGTTTCTGCCATCAATAAACTGATTAATTAGGCTCAGCGTGAAGACTCAAGCAAGATATTGGACCATCGCGCAAACAATGGAACTGTCGCGATGCACCAACACCGTCGCGGCGCGACATTGCTCTCGCGTCGCGCCGGACACTAGCGTGTCGCGCCATAGGCCAAACTTCGGCGTCATTGCTGAAATGTCGGTCTGGGACTGTTTCCAGTGTTCTACCTTGGAGGAAAAATCCTATAGCCGTACTAAGTCAGGTTCAATCAATTTATTTAGACTTTAATTACTCATATTAATTGGTTAATTAATTAAGCAAAGTCCTTTAGTCATTAATTAGTTTATTTAGACTCAATCACAAGTCAAACAAACGGTTAGTGTAAATATGCACAAGCAAGAGATGCATAAGTAGTCAAGTAAGCACAATATGATGCAATGAGTTTACAACCTAACCATGGCTCTAGTTCACTAAAGTTCCAGAATAAAGGTTAGTCAAAGATAGTCCATGGTTATGAGTCCAGATGCATCGCGCGGAAGCCTTACCTTTGGAAGGGTTGGTGCGTATGGATGAGACCCCGCAAGTGAAACTTGCTTCAACGGTTTAGTGAATTCACAAACTCGGATGTACCCTTCGTTGCAATGAGCGTTCGATTAGGTAGATCGAGCGTGAATTCCCAGAGGATTATGGCCATATGTAGAACACATATGAGTTCAGAAAAGTGAGAAAAACTCAATCAGGAAGCAGAATCGAGCAAACAATACTAGAATTGGTCTAAGCAAGAAGGTAGATTTATGGCTCGGTATTGGAAAAACATAGCGCAAGACAACATGGCCTATCGCGAGACGATGATGATGTCACCACGCGACATTGTTGTCGCACAGCGACAGTGCCATCGCACTGCGACGGGCACTGTTTTCTCAGCGCCGGTTCCTACATGCCTCAGCAGCTTTTTGTTCTTTGAGTTTTCCAGTTTTTCGTAGCTTTATTTCGATCCTAGTTGTGAAAAATACTTCCCAAATTTCCTACATGTAAAAAATCCTATGTTTTTTACGCATTACAGATGCTCTATCCAACGCGGACCTTTTTATGCTTATGGCAATAATGTCAATCAAAATTACGCACATGAATACTTAGAACTTTTCAAGTCTCATCCACTCATTCTAAATTATTGCTAAAATAAATTTTAAGAATTAAAATAGAAATCCTCCCCAATGGAGTCGCCAAAAACTGTAGGGAATATTTCAAGCATCCCAAACCTGAACCCCACTATGATCATACACTTAAGTATGGTGGCGTCCAAAGGGAAGGAAGCTAGACTAAAAGAGTCGCCAACAAGTTTTAGGAACATGTAAACCGTTCACAGGGTGAAGGTTACACCCCTTCACGATCCATGAGATCGCTAACTCTATAGTGGTCTGAAACGATAACTGAATATTCGGGGATGAAGGTATAAATCCAACCTAAAAGAGATTGAACCTTCCCTAAAAATAGGCCTCTACTTTATTCTTCTCATATTCATGTGCGCTTTCTGACTAACATACAAATAATATATTAAATCTGTTTAATCTATGTTAGTTGAATATTAATGCACAACAAATCTAATATTGGCGATCAATTGAATTAAAATAATATTATCCTAAATAAAATTATTAATCATCTTATTAAGGGTGATTTCAAGTACAAATTCCCTTTAACCTACAAGAGAGGGCATGATCAAGCAATAACAATAATAATATCAAGCAACATATTGAATATTGATACAACAAATCATCATCATAATCTCAATCTCAATAAAGAATAATAATAATAGCAAGATCCTAGGCATGATACTAACAAGATTAACAACAAATTCTAGCATGTCACTAAGTAATAAAGATCAAAGCTTTATCCCTAACATGATACTAACATGATATAAGAAATAGGAAGCAACCTAAGCATGATACTAGAAAGCAATAAATAACATCCTAACATGATACTAGGAATTAAAATAATCTAAGCATGCTTTCTATAGAAATTTAGCAATAAAACAACTTACTTTGTTGCCTCGTTTCTCTTTCTATCAAAACAATACACACGTTAGTAACTTCAAGGAAAATATTAAATCAAACAATTAATTTAAATAATTAAAATAGGGATTTGGGACCAAACCCTCAGAAATTATCAACCTTTCACGTCTAGGGCGAAGGCAAATTCGAGCTTGGCTAGGTGTGTATAGAACTCGTGAATGTGGAATTTTTATTTGAAAAGGGGATGCTTAGAAAGATGGAGAATGAATAAGCTTTTAGCTTGAGAGAGAGAAGAGAATAGAATTAAATGATTGTAGATGATTGTGAATGATTAAAAACGGGGAAATATGACCCTATTTATAAGAAAAATAGCCCGGAAACGATCAAAAAAAGACCGAATCCCATCTACAATAAAACCACCTCTGTCGCGGCGCGACAGGGTCCAGCACGGCACGATAGCTCTGTCGCTGTGCGGCAGCTTTGTCGTGGCGCGCTAGTTATGTCGTTTCGCGATGGTTCACGCGTTTTCTAAAACCCGTACGGAGTCCTTAATCTAATTAAATTCGATTATTTAACGTCCGTACTTATCTTTCACAATCAGATTTAATCTCTTTGAAACACTTGTTTTAATCCAAATAGAATTCTTTATATCTAAAAACATAATTATTAATCTTAATCCCATTAGAATTCAAAATAACCTTCTAGATTATTCTAGAAGATTAAAGTCAATCCTAATAACTTTAGGAATATTAATTAATGGGCCCTCCACTAGATCATTGGGCCATAAAACCATTTCAGGCTCAATTTAGTATTTTGGTCATAACTTCCTCATTATTCATCGGAATTGGGCTTATAATATGTCATTGGAAAGCTCTTTTCGAGCCCAATCCAACTACACCATTATTGGACCCTTATCATAAACCAAACTAAATTGGACTGGATATTTTCATAAATAGAGTACATTTTGAAAACAGAAAGAAAGATATTTTTATTAAAACATACGCATCACAAGACTTTTCACACTTTCACTTCGTTCGATAATCAAATGACGTGAAAGATATTCATCACTGGGTTTGGTTTTTGGGGAGACACAATTAGGTGTCTACAGATATGTTTAAGATGTGTTTAGGCTAAGAACATGGATTATTGATGATGATTGGAACTAGGTAGTTATAGCTTATCATTGATGGTTCTAGCTTGATGATTGTAGGGAATATTTCAAGCATTACCCCAAACTTGAACCCCACTGTGATCATACACTTAAGCATGGTGGCGTCCAAAGGGAAGGAAGCTAGAGTAAAAGAGTCACCAACAAGTTTTAGGAACTTGTAAACCGTTCACAGGGTGAAAGTTACACCCCTTAACGATCCATGAGATCGTCAACTCCAATAGATCTGGAACCATGACTGGTGTTCGGTGATGAAGGTACAAATCCAACCTAAAAGAGATTGAACCTTCCCTAAAAATAGGCCTCTACTTCATTCTTCTCGTATTCGTGTGCGCTTTCTGACTAACATGCAATAAATAGGTTTACCCTAAACCTGTTTATCTATGTTGGTTGAATTTAATGCACAGATAAACCTATTATTGGCGATCACTTGAGTTATAATCATATTAGCCCTACACAAGATTATTAATTATCTTATTAAGCGTGATTATAAGTACAAATTCCCTTTAAACATACATAAAAGGCATGATCAAGCAACAACAATGAATAAGCATCAAGCAACATGATAATCATAAATCATAATAATTATAAAAATAATCATGTTAAAGCATAATAATAGCAAGATCCTAGGCATGATACTAACAAGATTAATAACAAACCCTAACATGTCACTAAACAATAAAAATCAAAACTTTAGCCCTAACATGATACGAACATGATATTAGGAAAGACAATAAAAGGCATCGCAGGAATCATAATAAGCATATTTGATATTATAACCTTTTCCCTAAACATGATACTAGGAATCAAAATAGGAACTTAAACATGATTTCTATATCATAATATCAATAACACAATTAAAGCACTTACTTGGATGCCTCGTATCTCTTTCTAATAACAAAATACACGCGTTAGTAACTTCAAGGAAAATAATAAATCAAACAATTAAATTAAATAATGGAAATAGAGATTTGGGACCAAACCCTAAGAAATTATAACCTTTCACGTCTAGGGCGAAGGCAACTTCAAACTTAGCTAGGTGTGTCTAGATCTTGTGAATGCGGAATTTTATTTGTGAAAAGTTGGTTTAGAAAGAGAGAAAGAGTATCAAGAAATTCTTGATGAGAGTTGATGATTGTAGATGATAGATGATTAAAAACGGAGGTCCAAGGACCCTATTTATAATGAAAACAGTCCGGATATGATAAAAAAGGAAACGGAGTTCGAAAAGGAATAAAAAACGACGTTGTCGCCGCATGTCAGAGTGCAGCGCCACGCGACAAAGTGTAGCGCCGCGCGACAAGCCTGTCGTCCGGCGCTGCAAGACAGTTTTTGCGGATTTTGTTTTTATCATATCTTTTGATCCAGAAGTCCAAATAAGTCATATAATATGTTGTTGGAAAGCTCTTGAAGTCTACTTTCCAACCCAATTAGAATATAGATAAAAAGATATGGCCGAAATAGTGGAAGGGTGTCAGTTTTGGATAGAGTTTCGTATTCCTTTCATATCTTTTTCGTTATAGCTCGGAATTAATATTATAATATATCATTGGAAAGATAATTTCAAGATCTATCCAACCATATAAGATTTAGATAAATATTATGAGGCACGAAAATAATATCTGACTGTCTTTGAACACTTTAAATTCGAATAGAATTAGGACTTAAAAAAAGAAAGTTTTATTCAATTTCAAACTCTTTGATCTTATCTTTTCAAAAAGGATAATTAAGATCTTTTAGAAACTCATAGAAGCTTCTAATAAATCCTAATTATTTTAGGAATAGTATTAAACCTTTGGACCCTCCACATGATCATTGGGTCGTAGGTAAAATCCGGTTTGGGCCCAGTTTAGTATTTTGGCCATAACTTCCTCATTATTCATCAGAATTGGGCTTATAATATATCGTTGGAAAGGTCTTTTCAAGCCCAATCCAAATAAACTATTATTGGACTCATATCATGGACCAAAATAAACTGGAATGCATGTGTTCATAAAACAGGGTGAGAAAAGAAATATTTTCAAAAACAGAAAGAAGAGATATTTTAATAAAAACATCCTCATCACTAGACTTTTCACACTTTCACTTCGTTCGATAATCAAATGACGTGAAAGTATTCATCACAGGGTTTGGTTTTGGGGAGACACAATTAGGTGTCTACAATGATCAAGGTTGTTTATGACTTGAAAATAGGGAAACCGACCTCTATTTATAAGGAAAAAAGAGAGTCGAACAATTAGAATTTGAATCGGAATAAAACTAATTCCAACGCAGGGCGACAACTGTATCGCAACGCGTTGGACACTGTCGCGCCGCATCAAGCTTATCGTGGTGCAATACTTTTAACATGGCACGATGGTTTTGAAAGGATAATCTATTTTATTCAGAGTTTGATTTCTAATGGATTTTCAATTCAAATCATATCCGAACGTATCAATATTTGAATGGAACAAGGATTATCAAAAAGAGAAGTTTCATTCAATCTCAAACTATTTGATCTATAACTTTTCGAAAAGGATAAACTAGAAGCTTCTAAAAGAGTCCTAATTGATATAGGATTAGGAAATATGGTTTAGACCCTCATAGAATCATTGGGTCATAGGTAAGGTGGACTAGGCTCGATTTGGGCTAGGTTTAGTATTTTGGTTGCATGTTTGTGCAGCTAAAATAGCTACACCATTGCTAAACGCAGTTGTTTCTTAAAGAAATGCAACACTAACTTCTTCTTCCTCATTTCCTTAATGTTCTTCCCATGGATTCCTTGTAACACCCCATATTTTTGAAATGTATTTTCTAATTAATTAATTATTATTTTCTAAGAAGGGTATTTTAGTAATTTATTTTACTATTTGAATTAGGGAGCCAAAAATGATATTTGAATTTTGGCGCCAAAATTATTTTTAAACTTAATTATAATTTTTGGATTTTTGATAAGATTTATTATCCATTTATGTTACTTTAAAAATTGGATTATTTATATATATTTCTGACATTTTAATGAAGCAAATATTATATTTTATTATTTAATCAGAGGTCCAAAAATCCTAATGATTGGCTAATAATTTCGGATATTCCTAGTATGGAAAATCTGATTTTCTTAGTTAATTTGGTATGGACTTAATTAACTATTTTATAAAATATATATGATTTACACAATTATTTTTAATCCTTAAAATCTAGAAAAATAACTTCCTAAATTCTACTAAAGAGGTCTGAAAATTTGAGCTACGGAAGCTCAAAATTTTCGACCATCTTGGTTTTTTTTTGGGTGATTTATTATGGTAATTTGTATTTTTAATTATCTTCCTTAAATCTATTATTTTTCATTAATTTTTAATTCCTATCTCCTAAATTTTTGGGTAGGGGAAGGGGAGGGGGTCGATTTCGATGGAGGGAGGGAGGGGGGCTGATTTCGGTGGGGTTGTCTTCGTGGGTGGTGGGGTTGGCTTCGTGAGTGGGGGAAGGGAGGGGGTGGGGTCGCCGGCCCCAGTTGTAGCTTTGGGCGCCGGCCGCTAGCAAGGGGGAGAGGGAGGGGTGGCTGGACGATGGTTTGGCCCCACTAACGAAAATAGTTACGGCATAAGGCATCAGGTAGTAATTTCTAACAAACTCTGATTTAGGTGGTAAAAAAAAATAAAAAATAAAAAATAAAAAATAAAATAAAACGGTAGCAAATGTGAATCGAGTTGTTTTTCCTGGTAGCAAATGTCAAAAATTCCTTGGATTGATTATTAGAATTGGTTTTAAAAGCATGTTTGCAAATAAATTGAGTTTATTTATCTTGCACTTATCGTACTTAGCATACTTTGCTAGTCCGTATTTCTTATTTGTGTTTGGTTCACCCTGTTTACCTTAATGGTAAGCCGTGTTGACTATTTTCAGGTGGAGTCAATAATTGAGCATATGGGAGTCCTGGGATGTTCTTCACCTAGATCGAGGAAAGTTGGTCCTTGTTTTTATTATGAGTACTAATGACAATGATTTCTATTTATAGTTATTATTAATAAAGAAAGAGTTTGACACTACAAGAAAAATACCTTTTCATAGCGATTATTTCAATATTTCGTATCGATTGTACATAATTGTTACTAAAAAAAAATCTCAACGAATGGTTATTCGATATAATATCTGTCGTTACCATAGCCTTTAGTAACATTTTTCGTTTTCGCTGGGGTTTCCCTCATGAGTTTCCGCTGCAAAGTATTGGTTTTGGTTAGTAGTTTTGGTAGCCTTACGTAATCACACATCAATAATACGCCTATCTCTACGGTATAATTATACGAATTATACTGATATTTTCATAGGGGAGATTTGGGGGTGTTACTTTCCTTCTTTCCTTTTTCTTAGTTTCCTTCATTCCCTTTTCTTAGCTTTTTTTCTTTCCTATAATAATTTTGATCCCAATTTTCTCTTTCCTTTGTTTTCACTTTCGATCCACATTTTCTCTCTCTTTTGTTTTTTCTATTTTCTCTTTCATTCGAGAATTTCTCTCTCCTCTGTTTTCTCTAATCTTGTTATCAATTGATTTCGTTACCCAATTTGGATTTAGTTGTTATTCTCGCATAGATCGTTAATGAAAGTAATCTTTTTGAGTTGTTGATTTATAATTAGGTTTATTTAGGTTAGATTTTGCTTAATTGATAATTATATTTTGTTTGTAATTGTTATGTAATTAGTTAGGTTTATGAATATGTAATTAATAGGAATTGATTTTCAATTAATTTTTTTATTTTCCAATGCTTTTGCATTGGTTTTTTTAAAAAAAATTCTTATGAATATTAATTTCATTGATTATTTGTTGATTTCGTGATGAATTTCGATTGATTTTGTGAATTTGAAGGATCCTTAATTTCTTTTCAAATTCCTCTTACGGAATGAACATACGGCACAAATATTATGAACATAGGGTATTTAATTAAACACAAGAAAATTGAAGAAATATAAAATAAAATGATTATAAAACATACGCATTATAAGTATTAAAAATATGAACATATGCATTAAAAATGTTAATATATGCATTTTAGAAAATGAACATATGCATTTAAAATATGAACATATAATAATAAGACTTGTAAATCATAAAATTAAATTCAATTAAAATAAAGTTAGGTTAAATGAAATGAGTTATATAACATTTTTTCTAAAACAAAAATTGAATTCATTTAATGTCTACCCTTAAAACTTTTATTTAGATATATAACTTAATATATTTTTCTTTATAAATTATTATAACTTTTTATTTTGTAAGGGCAAAAAAAAGAAAAAATAAAAAAAATTGGCAAAAAATTTTTGTTATGAATGCTACACGTGTACTTTAGGGATAATTCTGATGATTACTTTAGTATATGGTATAGATATTATAATATTATATTATTATCTCAAAGTTCATAGTAACAAACCTATTATTTTTTTTAATTATCAAAAGTGTTTTATTTCTTTAATAATTTAAGAGATAATTACCAATTTAAAGGAATATCCAATCATCATATTTACGTTCAAGAATAATGTAACAAATTTTTTTTTAGAGGAAAAAAAAAAGAAAAAAAAAAGTAAAATAATAACAAACTTTGGGTGGTAAAATTTTTGCTGAGAAAGTGACATGTGTATTAGGGGATAATAACGATGATTACTTTAGTATATAGTAGTATTGATGCATTGGTTCCTTGAAAGTGAACATATGCATTTCAAAAAGTGAGCATATGTATAATAAATATGAACATATGCATTTAAGAAAGTGAACATAAGCATTCAAAATATGAACATATGCATTGGTTCCCTAAAAGTGAATATATGCATTTTAGAAAGTAAACATGTGCATAAAAAATATGAACATATGCATTTCAGAAAGTGAACATAAGCATTCAAAATATGAACATATTTTATGAACAATAATACTTTAAGAATATTTATCATATGAAAACAACAAATATTTATATTTTGAACATTTCAAAACATTCTATGAACATAAGGTATCCAAATAATGAACATGCTCTAACATAGGCTAAACAGGTTTTTTTTTTTTCTAATTGTTTTAAAAAAATATAGCGGTTGGGAAGTGACGGTTTTTCTGTAAAATTTCAAATCATTCTATGAACATAAGGTATCCCAATCAAATAGAGGAGAGAGAATGAACTTTGTTTGATTGTTAGAGAGATAAAACCACAGGGAGAAGAAATTAAACCCATAATTTTAATTTTAAAATGACTAAACTGTTTTTTTTTAAAAAATTTTAAAAAAAAATATATGGCAGTTGGGAAGTGACCGTGTTTCTATAAAATTTGTGTGGGTGGGCTGCGTTTTTGTTTGGGTCGTGTTTACAATTGGACTCGTTTGCAATTGCGCTTTTTTAATGGGCTGGTGTTGCAGCTATTGTAGCTGCACAAGGGTGCAGCTTAGACCAATTGTATTTTGGCTATAACTTATTCATTTTAAGTTGGATTTGGGCTTATAATACATCAATGGAAAAATCATTTCGAGCCTCATCCAACTAACCAATAATTGGACTAGGATTATGTACCGAAATAATTTGGTTGGGATGTTTTTATAGATTGGACACGAAATGAATGATTTTGAGGGTCACGAAATGCATGATTTTGAGGGCCACGAAATGAATGATTTTGGGTTTAAAGACACGAAATGAATTATTTTGGATTAAAATATTTTTAGTAAGGTTAGGGGCATGGTCAAGGCTTAAGGGGAACTTCACAAGACTCTTCAACTCCTTACCAATCTCGTTAATTTAAGACGTGAAAGGTACTCATCATTAGGTTTGGTTTTTATGGAGACACAATCAGGTGTCTACAATTAGTCTTACGGTTTATTTATAAATTTTTTCCCCATTGTCCACTCTTCCATTGACTCCAATATGTTTGTTTCTGAATATTAGAACTATTTTCTTGTTACTCTGCAAACTTTAAAATTAATACTTCTTTTACTATAGTACGCTTGCTTCTGTTTATCATAGTTATTGTTTTTGTCATTCTTAAATATATCGGTTTAGTTCGTTCCAATTCAGTGCAACTTAATTCACTATAATTCAATTTAGCCTAATTTAGCTCAAATAAAACATGGTCTTTCCTCACAAAAACTATGCATGAAGTTTTTTTTTTAAATCAGCGCGTAATAATTAACGAGCATAAATTCATACTCCCTCTGTCTCTTATTCATAGTCCCTTATGACTAAGTTTTAGTCCCAAATTGATAGTCTCGTTTTCTTTTTTCAAGTACCATTAATATCAATTTTTTTACCAAAATTCCCTTTAATTTGCAACAATATCTGCGCAAATTTAACTTTTTCATGTAAATTTTGCTTTTCTATGTACTTTTATTACTTTCTTTCTCTACTTTTTTGCATACCCAATGTAAATTTACCTTTTCAATGTACTTATACTACTTTTATTCTTGTTTTAACCAAGAAAATTGCCCAAAAAAGGACTATCAATAAGGGACGGAGGGAGTATATTTTTGTTGATTTCATTAAATATGATTCATATGAACCTTAAAAAAATCATTAGTTATGAACTTAATTTTGTTTAATTGCCATCTCCTCTAAGTGACTCCTTTTGTCTACTCCAAACTATACATTTTCTTTCCTCAAGTAAAATCCATGGATTTTCATACTCAAGCTCAAATATGGCGATATTCCATGTATAATTATCTTTTATTAAGGAAAAAAATATTTTAAGTTCAAATATTAAAGAGATAACCAGAAATATAGTAACCATTATTTTGAAATATTATTGCATTCTTGTTTAATTTGAATTTTAGGACTTTTTAAATATACACGTAGATACTAATCTGGATACGAGGATGGTTTGTTGGAGAGCTAAATACTACTCCATAAATAATTTAGGCTCATTAAAAATAAAATAATTTTAGTAAAATTTAATTTTAATATATTTAGTATAAATAATAATTCCAATTAATAAAAAAATAAGGTTAAGAAAACTTGGTCTTATTAGTCTTCAAAGAGGAAAGTGTGTCATTCAAATGAAAACGAATGAGAGATTTTTAAAATTGGTGTTAAGTATAAAGAAATTACTAAAATAGTGTTCACTTGAGAATATTTCTCAAAGTAGTATTTGTAGACACCTAAAAATGTCTCCCTGACTGAAACCCGATGATGAATAAAACGTTTCATCGCCATTTGGTTCAGGTAGAGTATTGAAAGAAATGAACACTTGAATCTTGATTTGGAATCCATTCCATATCTATTTTCTATCATTTCATGGGTCATTCTATTCATTTTAGTAAACCAAACAATTTTCTTAACCAAAATCCACATATCTTAGCCCATTTTTATCTTTTTATACCTGGAGTCCAAAAATCGAGCAAATTTGATTTTTTTTGTCTCATTATTTTTATCCTAATCTTAAATTTTTTGATAGAACTTGAAATAATTTTTAATTTCCAACGATATATCATAATCCCAATTCCTAGCTATAACGAAAAAGATATAATCGAAATACCATACTTTATCAAAAACTGACACCCTTACACTATTTTGACCATACTATTTGATATAGAAAGGATATTTACCTGATTCTAATTAGGTTGGAAAGTAAACTTCTAGATCTTTTCAACGATATATTATTTCCTTAATTCGAGTTTGGGATCAAAATTATGATAAAAAACAAAAAACGCAAAAACGAGGATTATCCCGCGCTGCGCCAGAATATGTCGCCAAGCGACAAAACTATCATTACGTGTCAAGAGCTGACCTGGCGCGATGCTTTTGTGATTTCAGCAGTGTATTTTCTATCTTTTCCCAGTTTTATTTCTATAAATACCGTAACCTTTTGAAGATTACGGACACCGTTTTCTGCTCATGTTTTCTCTGATACTCTTATTCTCTTAATCTTCGTCCTTTTAAACCTTTCAAGATTCCTCCTTCAATTGTTCCTAGACATCAATACTTCACCTGAAGCTCTATAAGCGGTCCACGGTGTGATGGCTTGATCATAAACCCTGAGGGTTTCAATTTAAACTCAATTTAATTTGTTTTCTTTAATTTAATTTAGTTTATTTTGATTTTAATTATATTTATTTAAGTTTACTAACCATTTGTTCGTGATGTAGGTTTTGCAATTGAAGTAAGTAGATTATTAAGGGCTTATTTCACATTGTTTTTGTTTTTTGTTTCTTTTTTTTAAAAAAAAAAACAAAAAACAAAAAACAAAAAACCAAAAGTAGGAAACAAGAAAAAGGTGTTTCCACTTTTCTGTTGTCACTTTTCAAAATTATCATGATATTAATAAGTTTGTCTAATTTTTGTTTCATTATATGACATATATCATATAAGTTTGAAAAACACAAATCAAAAAACAAAAAACCACAGCTATGTCAAACGGACCCTTAATTATTCTTTCGTTTAATTAATTCTACAATATTTTTTCTTGATAGCATAATGTATAGGAATCGTGTTTTTATTATTAGTATCATGTTTAGGCGTTATATTAATCTTGTTAGTATCATGCTTACGATTTTATTAATAATTGTTTAGTATCGTGTTTAGGATACTTTAGATTGTTCTCTAGTTATTATCTAGTTGCTTCTAATATTTCTATGCTTGCTTATTTAATTTATTCTATTTGTTTTGATAACTTATATATGTTTAGTTGAGAATATGTAAATGAAATCACGCCTAATAAGATAATTTAGACAACCAATTTAGATTCCTAGTAATTTTTCTGCTTAATTTAAGTGGTCATAGTAATTAGATTTATGTGTGCATTAAATATTCAAACGACTTAGATTAATTAGTTTGGAGCGAATTGATCGAATCTTGTTTGCATGTCTTTTGGGTTACAAATAATACATGTCACTATGAGAATCGAGTAGAGGCCAATACAGGCAGTATTGAGTTCATGACTTAATCTGTACTATCATCTCCGAATACCAAATATGGTTCAAGACTACTATAGAGTTAGTATTCTCATTTATTATGAATGGGATGTAACCTTCATGGATCAAATCGTTATTGCCTTTCGGTTTGTCCCTTTTCATGGTTTTAATCATCCATGAACAGTTTACAAGTTCCTTAAAAACTTGTTGGCAGCTCCCTACTTTTTTGTTTCTATCGTTATATGTCAAATCCAACTTTCTATGATTGCAAGCATATTCACATATGCTAAAATAAGCGCACTTTGTGCGACGCCTACAGTGTCCATGTAGGTCTAGAAATTATAAAGTTAGGAGTTAAAAGTATAATGGCTAGAAACATCATTGAAGAGATAATTTTTTCTAATAAAATGCTAATAAATATGTTTCCCTACCTTATAAAATGTAGGAGATTGTTCTTATGAACAGTGCACGGACATTTTTGCCCTTAAAAATATTTATTTACCTTCTTACCCCTACTCATGAATGAGTTTTGAGCTTTTTGCCTTTCTCCCTCCTTTTCATCTTTGTTCACTGTGAGTAGAAGAAAACCCAAAGACTAGAAGACAGAGAAGATGAAGCACAACCAAGAGTCTTTAGTTCCCCGCACTCGCCGGAAATGTCGCAAGGCTCACATCTCGGTGCCATCGAACGTTCGTTGTGTGATTATGAGCACTCCATACTCTGGCAACCTCTGAAGTAAGCACAACTTCCGATCAATGCCCATGTGCAAAGATGATGAAGTCTTGGTTGTTCGTGGTACCTCAGGTATTTCTCGCTTTTTCTTTCTAGATCTATCAATTTTTTCTTTCATTTCTGCGATTTCATGCTATTTTTGTGAGAAATTTGATGTCAAATTCTAAAGTTCTTGATTATTATTTTGATTATAACTGTTGATTCTTTGAACTTTGGGTTTTTATGAATTTTCTAAAATTACAAATTGGGTATTTTGTGTTGTTAATTATTGATGAGTTAATTATGCTTTCAAAGCTTTTTAGAACCCTAATTATTGAAAACTTTGATCAATCATTAAGTTTATCTTTTGATCTCTCCTTTCTTTCTCCTTTGTTTGTTTTTGTTCGGTTAATATCTTCTTGGTAAGTTTTTTTAATTATTTTTATTTTATTAGAGAGGTGAATAGTTTGATGATTAAGTAGAATATTTGTTATTAGAGACTACATTTACCGAAGGAAGGTGTACAATATAAGGAAATATGATCTTTATTAAACATGTGCTGAGGAAGAAGCTAAAAATGTCCACAAGGGTGTCCAATCTGATGGTAAGGAAGTTGCTGATTAGTTTCTTACAACTAGTAATGGACAGAGAGAGTAAAAATTTAATGCATAAGCTGGAATTGTCAGTCGAATCCATCACAAATCGTGCTTCTTTGGTTAGATATTGAAATACTGGTGCACATAATCTGCTAGATTACGAGTTCATTCCAAACAATACCATGGAGTTCCATCTTCATTGTAAGATTATTGCTTTTAGTTCTCTGCTTTTATATGTGTCTACATTGTCTCTCTATAAATGCACTCACTACCAGCATAGCATAACACTCATTTTGGCTCCTATGCTTATAATAAGTGATTGTCATTGATTTAACTGAAATTTTAAATGGTATAATCACATGTAAAGGGTAGCCTACCATGGAAAGGCATGCAAGACTGAGGATTGCCCTTGGAGCTGCAAAAGGATTAGCATATTTGCATGAGGATCTCAAGGGGCTAGCTTACATGGGTATGCAATTTCTCCATACATTGAGCTATTTATTGTATTCTTTTTTCTTTTTTAACTAATTAACCTAACAATTGATAAGATGAATCAGACAAGTAATAACTACAAAGACGGGGAATATTTTTCCCACACCTAATTTAAGCGAAATACTCTCTTATAAGTTCGTTCTTTAACGATGTTCTCTACTTAGTAAAATGGTCTCTTATTAATTTTGACCAGTTAGATGAGTATATCTTCAAGAGCTATAAAGTGGAGGTTACTACATTTTCTCCTTTAAAACACTATTGTATTACCCTGGGTTTATTCTTAATGTATTGTTACTAAATTTTCACTAACAATATGTTTAGCTATATTCAAAATTCAAAGTTATAAATGAGCTTCACTAAAGCTAAAGATGATCACTGTGAAAAGCTTTTAATTAGTAGAATGGAGGTTATATTTAATTTATTGCACATTCACTTAATTCTCAATACTAAATTTAAATAAATTCCAATAATTATTGCCATTCACAACTTATTGTAATTCTTTTCAAATTCTGTGCAATCATTTTCAGTAACAATTCAATTCAATTCAATTCTAATTAAAACCCACCCAAATCAAGAACTGCTAGAGTTTATAACTATATATTTCATTTACAACTTAAAACTGTTTTGTTCTCTGTAATTTCCTTTGAGGCTTTCCTATTTCTTCTTTAAAAAAAAAAGTTAGTATTGTTCATTAAGGTTTGTCACTGTAAACGTTGCCTACTCTTTTAGTGTATCAGGTTAGTTTTTTCCATATCATTTCTTAACTTATTCTTCCTGTTTTTTATTGTGTGTGCGTATATATATATATATATATATATATATATATATATATATATATATATATATATATATATATATATATATATATATATATATATATATATATATAATTGAGATCATGTGAGAACCAAGGTGAATAATAGGAACTAGGAACTAATCTCAGCCATTGATCGCACTGCATCTAATGGCTCACATTGCACCCGCTCTCATTAATGGCATTCTCGTAATTTCGCTGTTTTTAAACTTTTTTCCAGTTTTTTTTTTTAACTATTAAGGCAATTTCATTTAGTTTAAGACTAATTTCATTTACTTTTACTAAATTTTCAATTACTTTTGAGAAATGAAGCTGGAAACTACTTTATAAAGTTAAAATATTACAAAAATGCCATTAATGACACGGGAAACATGTGAGCCATTTGATTAACATGATCTAAGGGCCTAGATTAGCTCCTAGTTCTTATTTTAGCCTTGGTTCCTCATTATAACTTGGTTATATATTGATGAATGTCATTTATGAAACTCATTTGATGAGTATTTAGGTTGTTTTCACCTTCTTTTCATAGCTTTCTTTCTTAATAAATACTTAATTTAATGCATTTTCTCTTCATTTTCCCTTTTTCTCTTATTTTGTGTTTTCATGGTTTTTCTAGTGTTTTCTCCTTTATTTTTTCTCTTTTTGTGGTTGTAGGTATTGTACGAGGTTTGAGTCTTGATATTGGTGGTTTTCTAAGTTGGAAGATGCTTTTGGAGCAACCTCCTAACAATAGGAAAGCTCAAGATGCAAGAAAGTGGATGCTCCAAGTTCTAGCCCTTGCGCTCTCAAGCCGCGCTCTCATGAAATCACGGTGTTGAACCCACCGTCAAGTCCATTTGAATCTGCCATGCTTAGTGACTATCATGAAGACCTTGCGAGCGCGCACGAAGAATCATTTACGAGCGCACGAAGCTACGAAGCGTCGAAGGAACCCAGAGGAGAGCGGGCGTGCATGGCTGGTGCACGGGCGCGTAACCTTACACAGCGCGGGCGTGCCACCCGTGTGCGGCCGCATCCCCTCCATTTCCGGTTTCGCTCGTTTTTGAATCCCCGCTTCTTATAAATACCTATTTTAAATCAATTTTTAGGGGAAGCTTTTGAGACATAATTTTGATCATAATCTTAGCTTAGTTGAGAGTTTCTCCCTCTAGTTTTAGGGCTAGTTTTATGAGTAGATTTAGAGAGAGAAAGTGAGGGATTTCACTAGGGATTTGAGGAATTGAAGATTCAAGGTGACAATTGTATTGAAGATCTCCATAATCAATCAATGAAGATTTCTAACTCTATCTCATTTTATTGCTTTGTTTAATTTCATGTTTGTTTGATTTGATTTTGATGTTTTCTTGATTAGTATAATAGTTCTTCATATTTTGTTGATTCTTGATTTCTTTGGTTGCTTGTTGATTTGATGATGGTTCTTGAGTAGTTGTTTGGCTAGGGATTGGGTGAAACTTGTATGATTGATTGATTGTGATTAATTTGAGAATTATGTTGATTGATTGTTGAGATTAAAGTGATTAATGTAAGTTTGCATGTGTGTAGTTTGATTAGGCCTTAAGAATTATGTTAGATTGCATTGTGATTTCTAATGACACGACCCATTGATTTAGGAATTGCAATTGTCGATTAGTTTGGACTGTGATTCCCATAGTTTGTTATTCGTAGAGACCATTAGCTTAATGATTAGGAGATATCACTTTGATTCCAATTGATACTCTTATCATTAGTCTCCACAACCATTGATTGGCATGTTCTTCCCAAGTTGTTGCAATTGTCATGATTACTTGTTGATCCCCATTCACTAGTGTTTCATTTGTTTGGTTCTTTGATTTAGTAGTTGTCTAGTTTCTTTGCCCATGACTTTGACCTAGTTTAGGCTTTGATTGAAAGCACTTGAACATAACCATTCCTAGTGGTTCGACCCTTGACTTACCTCTATACTTGTATTTAGGTTTGTTAAGTGATTATAATTTTGTTTAGCTTAGGAAGGATTAGTCAACGACCTAGTTTCCCCCCTATCAAATATATATATATGAGGATTAGTCAATGACCTAGTTTTTCCCCTGTCAAATATATATATATATATATATATATATATATATATATATATATATATATATATATATATATATATATATATATATATATATATATATATATATATATATATATGGGGTTTAGATCCAATGAGAATTTCTTAAAATGAGAAGAATGAGAAGGGTTAAATGTGCATATATTTTGAACTAAATGTATAAATTTTATACTAAATGTGCATAATTTGTTTTTGACTTGCTAATTTTTTTCAAGTTTCTGGGAAAACTAAAGTTTATGCACATTATGCACAAACCATATGCACATTGAATTTCGGTCAAAATTTTTTAGCACATTTTATTCAAAAATATGCACGTTTAATGGAAAAATTATGCACATTAAATCCTTCTCATCCTTCTCATTTTAAGAAACTTCTCATTTGACCCTAAATCTATATACGCGGGGGGGGGGGGGGGGGGGGGAGGGGGGCATCCGCTGAAAACAGGGCTTAGGTTGAAAACTGAAAACAACAAATCTCAACCATTGATGATTAATGAAATAATTTGATAGTTGAAACACAACCCAAAAATTTCAAAGGGAGTTTATTCTTTCTTGCAGCTAACAGCCTAACACGACCTTTTCCCCCAATTTTTTTTTTTTTTTTTTTTGTGAAAAATCAATTGATTGATTATCAAAATTTCCACGAATTAAGAATTATGAACTGTTAAATCACATTGATGAATGGATTTTGAGGTTTTTTTTTCATCCAATTCGTTTCTTTCAATTCTATATCAATTGAAAAAATCGCTATCTATGTATCATGTTTGATTTTTTTTTTTCATGAATTTAGGTTTATATTATGTTATTTTTTCATATAAATATGTTATTTTGATATTATTTCCTTAATTTTTCTTGTTACAAGTTTCAATCATTTCATCAGTGAAGGTTTCTATTGTTACACATAAGGTGTTTGTGAATTTGCTTGAGTGGCTTTATTTGCTCAGTTTTTTTAGTTAGTTTTTATTTTCTTTTCTTTTTTTTTTGAGGAAAACTGTTTTTTAGTTTCTAAAATGCTCTTTTTTCATTTTTGTAATGATTCAACCAATATAATTTGCAATATAAATATTTTTTTTCTGTATTGAAGTTTGTTTCCCTGGATAAATGACATTAAACACTAGGAGAAATTGTTGCACATAAGGTGTTTGTGTATTTGCTTGAATGACTATCACCTTGCTCAATATCATATAGTTTCCCTTTTTTATGATACCATAACCATATATTGTAGATTGTTTTGTTGGTGCTCAGTTAGTTGCACCATGGAATGGATCATATTTATTTTATTACAGTACCCATTTTTAACCATGTTATTTGATATTATATGCAGATAATGGAAGAGGAATCAGAAGAAGGTAGTTGCTCAAATACATTTATAACTACTAATGTTGCTGAAAACTTGCCGTCACTAAAGGGCCCAAGTGTGTGTTACACTCCTAGAGGAACAAAAGAGTTCATACTGTGTTGTCCCCCTGAACTAAAGCCTACATTTGGTATGCCTTTTGGTTCCTTACTTAAAGGTGTTGAGTTTTATAAGCAATATGCTAGATTTTATGGGTTTGTGGTAAGACTAGGTATTGAAAAGAGAACTCAGGATAGTGATAAATTCTACTTGAAATATTTATATTGTAATAAACAAGGGTTTACAAAGGATGGTGAAACTAAAGCAAGAGTTGCTAAGAAAGATGGAAAGCCTAAAGCTAGAAAAAGAACCATAAATCGTGTTGGATGTAATGCAATGATTGGGATTAGGAAACGTTCAGATGGAAAATGGATGGTTTATGCCTTTCATAAATCTCATAGCCACAATCTTGCTTCTCCCAACACAATAAATTTTTTGGCAGAAGCTGTGTCTGCAATCTAGCAGACTGCAACCGAGAAGCAAGAAAAGCATAGTGACGAACATCACCTGCGGATTAAACACCAAGCCCTCCAAACACAAATGGTAAGGTGGCAAGATGCCACTGCCAATCGCCAAACCCAAGCCCCGCAGTAGTAACAATACGCTCCAAGGAAGATCGAAGAGCCCCATCAAAAGTGCGTTGAGCCTCCTCAAAAGTAGTAGGAGGACAAGTACGCAATGCAAAGTAGAGTTTAGAAACTCCGGTACTTGCCCTAAGTAACAACAGCTCATACTGAGGATCATCCAGCATAACAACCTTATCTATAAGGGCAATGGTCTTGGTCACCCTCTACATCACAAGCTCACCACTAAAACCAGAATCGGAACTAGCGGGACCGCCAAGTAACTTAACAGCACGCAAAGGTCGAGCAATATTAGGTGGAAAGACACCCTCAAGCCTGCTTCGAGTGTAACACCCACGATTTAGTATTAATAATAAACAATAAATAAAAGAAAAATAGACAACCTTTGAATAAAATTGCGGAAGCATACACCTAAATCGTAGGTATCACCGCCACACTTAACAACTTGTCAAGTTTTAAGGCTTACAAAATCCCAATAATTACAACCCAATAATCTAAGTGAGCTATTTATATAACTCTATAAATTAAATTGGTTATAACAAATTAATCGAAACACTTGAGCTCCTTTAGCTACGACCACTTGATCAACCTATTACAATCTTGACTGCTCACCATTAAGGACAAATTCCAAAATAAATCGTCGCGGGGCCACCATAAGAAAAAGACATGGCCGCAAAAACAAATAGCACAATAAAACAACACACACGTCAGCAAAAAGCTGAGTAATCACCACATATCAGAATACAGAGTATAATAGGATAATCAACATTACTAGATCAATTAAACAATGTAGTTCGAAACTACATTACACATTGTACTCTGAAAATAACCTTTATCAACTCAACCTCGAATAATAATACAATCCTTCACTCAATTAACTCATAACCAATAAGTGTGCCATGCTCTTTGTTTTATACCTAGCCTTGGACATGGGTAATTCGAATAACAAACCAACAAGTATAAAAACTTGAATACTCTCAATAACCAGAAAACACCTTGAACCAGACCACATACGGGCCAATTCCCACTATAGGTGACCATAGAAAAATAAATAATAAAGATTGTACCTCATTCTTAACTCATGAATATCATCCGCTTACCAACATGCCAAGGACTAAGGTATATAACGCCGAGCCTCAAACCAAGAACAAAATAATAATGTTCACCCTTTTGATCTCATTGATCAAATAATCATTCACAAACTAATAAATAGTATATCAATAATGGCACGAGTTCCCAAATAATATGACAAGATGAACGCAATTCATTCATAGAATATCTCAACGCTTATAGGGCAATAATACTAGTACCCAAAATTTATTAAATCTCAACCCAAAAATAATACTCTGCCTTAACAACCCTAAAAGCTCAACAACAATACTCCCTAGAGCAACAACATTAAAACCCTAGCATAGTTGTATAATCAATTATGTACAACAAAAATAATACAATACTCAAATTTAATCAAATCATATAATACCATAATAATTAATCATATATACAAAGAGTACAAATAATAAATCATATCACACATAACAATACGAAAATACAAATATCTCAAAAATATAGTGTGATTACATATAATAAATAATAATTAAACATGAAGTTTGTGTGATTACCTTCCGAAAATAATTAAGCAAATATAACAACAAGATACTCCACGATTAACAACAACTCACGCAAGGTACTCCACCAATTCACAAATCACAAAACTTGTAATTTTGGGGAAAAGTAATGATAATGGGTTTGATCAAGAGTTTTATGAAGATAAATACTTATCATATGAATTCATGGCAATATGGCTGCTGCTAGCTATAACCCACGAGAAAGGAATTTTAATATCAAAACTTACGGCAGCACAAATACTAATAGGGTTAAAATAGTTTATATACGCTTAGAAAAATAGTCATATTTAAATTAAAATAGGGTTTTAAACCTTTTCGAACTCTAAAATAAAAATATGAGATTAGAAAAGTTATATAATAAATAAAAATAAACTATATTTTTATAAAATATATTATATAAAATCATAAAATATTCGGATATTACAATATACCCTCCTTAAAACAAGTTTCGTCCCTGAAACTTAAAATAGAATATTTTAGGGTATTACAATCTACCCTCCTTAAAACAAGTTTCGTCCTCGAAACTTAAAATAGAAAAATAATTTGTGAATTTGAAAGAGAGTAAAAACTAAACCAAACTTTTCTTTGTAAAATATATAGATAGAGTACTAAAATATTAGGGGTATTACATCGAGGGTCTTCTGTAGGCCAGAAAACTTTAATTTTTTCCACGTTAAGACGTAACCCAGAACGAGGCCCTTCCTCCATAATCAACTGTAAAACCTTCCCCACCACCAACGTGTCACCAATAATAGTGTCGTCATCCAAATACCAAGCCTGAAGACATACATCAAAAGTCTCTCTGATTTTACACACTAGGGGTCGGGGTTGTAAAACTAAAGCAAAAAGCAAATGACCAAGGGGATCACCCTGCTGCACCCCTTGAGACGACCATAAGGTTTGGTCTCCATAATATAATCTGGCTGGATTAGAATAGCATAATTCAACCCATCACGAAATGCCCGGACAACGGCGACGTACTTCACGTAACATGACCGAACGATCAACTAGATTGAAGGCATTTTGAAAATCCACCAACAACAAAGAAAGACCAACATCAGAACCACAGTCCTCAATCAACCGATTCACTGCATGAAGAATTGTCTCACCACCTGAAGAGACCCCAACACCAAATTGAAAACCATCAAGGTAACTCCCTAAAGACTGACCAACCATAACAACACCCACCTTTGAAACTAGACGGCGCCAAACCGTACCCACAACAATAGGATGAATACCACCACCGGGCTTGACAAGTGGTGTAAGAGGAGCACTAGCAATATACTCTCCTTATTCCACTAGACATCTTCTAGCTAGAAAGAGATTGACCACCCCGATAATAGAGTTAACCAACTCATCTAAGACTACCACAGCTGCACCACTCAAGCAATCCATAAAATGTTGAGCACGCAAACCATCCCTACCACATGATGTGCCATGAGGGAAACTCTTAATCTGATCCAAAACAACAGCAGAAGTCGTAACGAGATGAAGGTGATCAACAGGTATATCAGGCAAGGATGGGGCTGAAGACAAAGGGTGCTTTGACTGTAAATCCACAAGAGTGGCGGTATTATATGGAGCAACGCCTGAAGAAGAAAGAACTCGAACTACAGCGGTGTAATGACCATCGCAAATCTTCCTACGACACTGCTTAATATTACGCTCTTCGAAATCGAGATCCTCATCATCAACCACCGACAAAGTAGGAGAATCATCTGCCAAAATTTCCCTTACAAGCTGCAAATTACCACCCGCTACACTCCAAGAACAAATAGCACGGGAAATACTCTCTTCCTGATGTCGACATCTTACCGAAGATCGAGACTCACGATTGCTCCGCGGGCGAAAAATTTTAAGGATGCAAAGAGGTAACACCAACAAAGAGACCCAATTAGAAATGTCATTAGGCTTAGAGATCACCTTATCAAGAGCACCTTTCAGAACCCGGGAAAACCCCAAACGACACTTGGGAGGGATAGACTTAATAGAGCGAAACCCCTTAGAGAATAAACAATCAAGGAGAGCCACATCAAAACCACAGCTATGATCTTGTGCTAAACCATCCACATGTCCAACTCGAGCCGGAGAAGATGGAGCTTGCGGCTTGGTGAAATTATGAAACACAAAACGAACAATACCATCTCCTTCATCAAGGGGTGACACATCCTCACCCCTACCATGACGACACTTAGAACGTACCATGTGCGTTTTGAAGCAAACTCCACATAACCAAATCTCCATACGCCTAAAAGTAACTTCCGCCTCAGCATAAACATCCAACTTAGAAGTAAGAGAATGTCGGATGATATCTCGCACACCAATACAACAATGACGATCACTAAGATGCCTGATTAGAGAACGCCAAGTAAGGCCATTTCCACTCTCATCTTGACAACTACTAAGACCCACAAAGGGACAATGAAACTTGACAGTGGCAGCTGACATAGCTGCACACAAACATGCACCACCCAAAATCACCCAAGCCGCAAGAAACACCAACAAAGCCGATACGAGACAAAATCTACCAAATACAACAAACAAACATACGCTGCAAATAACCTCCAAACAAACATACTTTTTTGTTATTATTATTATTATTATTATTATTATTATTATTATTGTATTTCGTTCATTTTATTTTATTTTCGTTTACTTATTGAGACACATCTTATGGTATATCACATGAATTTGTTTATTGTATTTTTTTTTAATGTTTTTTTTACTTGTAATGATTAAGTTTTGTATATACCTTCTATAATGAAGAAATATTATAAAACATCCATGGCACAAATTCTAAACTAATAGAAGTACTAAAAGCGAAATCAAGATGACATATGTCATTTCTTGTTAAAAAATTTCCAAAAATTTCAAGAAAACAGTTTATAACTGAAAGGAATGGTGTCCTTTGAACAAGTGTATTATTCTGATAGCGGGTTCAGAATTATTAGAAAGCTAATATATTCAGTAAGGTCAAGTGATCGGAATGCCTGGGTGGAGGCCGCTTCCGATCAGTAATATTAATATAATTAGTATTACAGCTTAATCTTGACTGAACCCTTCGGGTCACACCCAAGCAAATATATGCGAACCAACTCGACGAATTAATTCGGAAGAAATTAATTCGTCGCCTGAGTGTTAAATATTAGACGTCGGTAATTCGAGCTTAGAGCGTCGAAACCGATCGTCGGAAGTCGAGTCTAAAATGATAAAAGACGAGACGCGCAAAATAATAATGAATCGACCATATTCCCGAAAATACCCCTAGCATCGGAGTGCCCCGAGCATCCGAATGCTAGGGGCAAGACGAGCTAGCACACCGTGCTAGCAGCCCCGGCCAGCCGCGGCTAGGCACAGCCGCAGCCGCACCAAACCGCAGCAGCAGCAGCTGGTGCGGGCTGGGCTCAGGCCAGGTGCGGGCCGGGCTCGGGCCGGGCTCGGGCTTGGCTCGTGGCTTGGCTCGGGTCATAGGGCTATGAATAAGGGGAAGCTTGGAATATGGGAGTAAGTGGGAGAGGACATGTGGCACAAGGAGAGTATTGAGTGGGGAGCAAGTATGGTCCCCTACTCTTCATGTGGTCCTCACCAACCCATCTCACATGGTAATGCCACTTGTAGATTTATTATTAGTTTGCAATTTTAATTTAATTTAGCTTTAAATTAATTTGTGGAATTTCATGATCCCACATTGATGGGATAGAAATTCCCACTCATACTTTCCACTATAAATACCAACTTTGGGTTTTGGAGTAAAGTGCTTGAGTGAAAGTTAAAAAGAGCATTCCATAATTTTTGGGAAAACTCTTAAACTCACATAACACTCGGGTTTAGGTCGGACCTTGCTAACCCCAAGGTAGTAGACCTTAAAGTTGTGTTCGCCCATTTGTGGGTGGATACCGTCGGAGGCGCGGCGCTTGACGTGCTAGTAGCTTTCAAGTAAGAGCCCCGGGTTTTGGGCGAAGCTCGCTTCGACGGTAAGATTCGTTATCTTTTCTTTGTGAATATTTATTTATGCTTTGTGATTTTAATTATTGCGAGTGGTTCCTCGGGAGGGGTTGTTTCCGCGGTGAGTCGGACTCACCAAACCCCAACAGCGGTATCGGAGCCCCGCTCGTTTATTTTTATAATCATGTTTTTCAAGGTTTATTTTTGGCTTAATTTTCTGGTTTATGTTGCTAATTAGATTAGTAGCTCGATTTTATTTATTTAATCCCGTTTTTAATGTCGAATTTGGCCCAGAACCCAATTTTCGCCCTAGACTGTGAATTTTGGGTGGAAAACGTGTTCTGGAAAGGTTTTTATCCCTTTGGGGCTGTGATTTTAGCCAAATTCTGACCAAAAATGCCTTTTTCGAGGGGTTTTTCGTTTTTGACGAAAAATTTTAAGTCTTTTCTAACCTTGAAATTAATGGCATAAATTGTTGATTATATGGTTGATTATTTGCATATTTTTCTGCACTTTTATGTCCCCTTAAAGCACACTTACTTGGTAGTATTTGATGCTTAAAGGTTGATTTATTTTCACATAATTACAAACTAATTGCTTTTTAGTGTGTAAATTTTATTTTTGAAGCTTCCTAAGTGTTAAAGATTCAATCTTTATTAAGTGATTGAAACTTTGAAAACCACTAAATTCCATGTTATTTTGAATTGAACTTTGTTGTTTTAATCATTTTGAGTTCATTAGAAACATAGTTTTGATTTTTGTGATAGAAATTTGGTTATCTTCATGTTGGAAGATATAATTTTCAAGGATTCACAAATTTTAGATGTTGGAATTTTCATTTGAACATTAAAGTTCATATTTTTCCAACTTCCCTTTACTTTGTCAAATTCTCAAGTTTAATTTAAATTGATTAAATTGAAAGTGAGAAATTGCCTCAATTTTATTTTGCACCAAGCTAAACCAATTTAATTATAGATGGTTCTTGGAATTATTTTGGTTATTGCAATTTGAAAATTTTATTAAGTTAGACTTGTTTAAAATTTTACTTTGCTCACAAAATTAGTTCTAAAATTAATTTAGAATTAATTATTTTTGTCTCGCGGAAAAGGGATCAAATCCCAAGGTAGTGGCACGCAAAACGAGGCAATGCACCACCATGGCGAGCCGGGCTGCACAGCAGCCCGCATGTGGCTGCCACGGTGGTTGCGCCGCCTCGATGGTGGGCCACACGCGCGGCAGCAGCCACGCACAGCAGCAGCTCACGCGCGGCAGCAGCAGCCACGCGCGGCTGTGCTGTGGCAGCGGCTCGCGGCCGTGTGCCGTGGGCCGTGTGTTCGTGGTCTTGGCGTGTGCGTATGCTTGGTGCGGTGAGGTGATTAGCCGTAGTAGGCTTGATGTTAATTATTTTGTCGTTTATTTATTTTAATTAATTTTGTTTAATTAAAATTTTGGGAGGCTAGGCCTCGGGTTTTTTAGCGGCATTGGCAAAATTTCATTTTGACAAATTTTGGTGCTACCTACCAACTTAATTAATTGGATTAATTAAGGAAATGCGGAATTTAGTGGGAGCTTCAATTATTAATGACGTAATTTATATAATCGGTTAAACAACTTTGACTAGTTTTAATTAGGCGTGTTAATCGGATTAACCACCTAGATTAGTTACTAGTGCGCGCGTTGTTTGAATGCATTTTACTTGTTGTTAATTTTGTAAATTTCATGGGCCATTCACAAATAGTGAATGGATGAATGGAATATATATTTTCTCTCTCTCTCACAGGTTTTATGAAATGGCAACTAGTGGGACCCGACTAGGATAGTAAATACGGACTACGTGCCGTTATGTATTTTTGTAAATCTAAATACGGTCTACGCACCGTTAAGTATTTTTGTACTTTAATATTTAGATTATTCCTAGTTATAGACACTAGTTTTTGCATAGTTTGGTTAAGTCTTGAAGACGGCGTATCTTGGAAGACAAAGCCTTGAAATGCAAATGAAGACCTTTTGAAGATATGAAGATTTCAAGGGGTCATGCTAGTTGCCAATATGCATCTATTATTTCGCTTTATATTTTATGGTTATATATATGTGTGTGAAATATTCGTTAGATGCATGTTTAGGTTTTCTTGATGTTGCGATGATTAGTTAAGTTCACTTAAATCAACCAACATAGAAATCCTAGGTCCCTAATAATATTGAGTAAAACTTGCCTTTCCAAAACAACACTTACTAACCGGACGATGGTGATGGTAGGCTACACCAAAGCGAGGTGCCATCACTCCTCTAAGGGGCATAAGGCACACCGGGTGTGCACGTTGGTTTTGGTTTAACTCATCGGTATGAGTGAGGAGTCCTCACATACCGTGGCAAAAGAGATACATCGTCAAAGATGCATTAGATGCGACGATTGTCTAACCAAGAGTGGCTTAGAGCCATTAGCAAGGCAATGCTTACCGAGAAGATTGAGTGTTTAAGACAAGCCAAAGCATGCTTAACCACTCTTTGTTTCTTTGGATCTTGGAATCGCCTTATTTTCGCCAAATAGGGACAATTTTTATGCGTAAATAAGACGTTTAATAAGATTGAAGTTTGCATGAATGCTATTAAATTTCAAACTTATTATGTTCTTGATAAATGGTTATACTTTGCACTTATATTCATAGTACTCTAAATCAAATAATATTGTTTCCATGATTGGTAAAGGAAATCCTTGAGAATAGTTCTCAAAGACAGGAAAAGCATTTCTAAAATACAATTCTCATAAATGACTTTTATAAATAAGTCCGAAAGGGCGGTTGGACATCATATATTCAAAATACTAGGTAGTTTTGATAAAACATGAGGTATTGAGTTGCAAACTCAAGATTGTCAATGTTTGACAACCAACGTATCTTTTCGCATCATACATAATTGAGTAGGACTCATTGATGTAGTATTCGAGTAAGAATTAATGGAAAAGATGGAACTTTGTTTTACGGCGCACTAGGTGCTTGATTATGCCTAACAAAGTATAAGAGTCAAGGTACTTAAAGAAATGATTCTTAAAGTAAGATTATGAGATATTGTATGATAAGAAATATGGAAAGGAGGAACGAAGAAAAGGAATTAGATTTCATTTCAACTCATGAGTTCATGTTATTGTAGTTAACTTAGCAATTCATTATCTTCACAAGTATCGGATACTGCTTGAGTGTTCCACTATGATAGTGACCTCAAACTATTGAAGTTAAGCTAAGTTATCGACTTACAAGCTTAGAATGAAGCAAGAAGAGCTACATCAGTTGTAAGGTCGTATGTTTTGTTTAAAGACCTTTTTAAGCCAAAGGCTGGAACAAGTAATGGTTATTATGTTCCATAATCAACAATTGATCCGTTTACACACCGAAAGACTCACATTCAAAGTAATGAGCAATAGTTGCAAGATTTATTTGAATGGGATGGTTATCCAAGCGTTGAGTTAAGAATGCTTGATTATAAACAAACATTTCTCTAACATGATAAACTCACTAAGTTCAAGTCATAGGCTTGATTTGCGTTCCAAACATCTTTAGCAATGTCACGTCGACAAGAACGTACTCAAGGCTATATTAGATAGGCTCTTGATAGTTGCTCGAATTGGAATCGTTCTAAGACAAGCAAGTCTTACTTGTTGAAACAGAAAAATCACAGAGCTATTGTTCTTGGTATAGACAATTGACTCCGAAGGCTAAAGAGGATTCAATTACTTCAACGTTTCACAATGAATTTGAAAGGATATGGCTATATTCATCAAATGTGATCAAACTTGACTTGAGTAGCTCAAGAGTTCAGTGAAGTACAGAATCGACTTGGCAAGATATCAAAACATCTAGATTAGATCGAGCGATGTTTGCTTGAGCCAAGCGTGACTATCTCAAAATTTCATAAATAACTCCACAAAGAACATGGTGTGTCTTCACGGAGACCTCGGTGTCATTTGAAAATGACTCGAACGATGATGGTTCACAACCCTTCCTATAAAGTTCTTAAAGATTTGCACAAATGACTAATGTTACACTAAACAAAATGTCGAAGCTAAGAAAGGACGCCATATTTAGTTATGAGTATAAATAACTTCTAAAAGTCTTTTCAAGTATATGTCTAAGGCTCTTAGTCTCTGTGGGAGTTCACTAGCTCAGTGGTAGCAAAGTGGCTCAGTGGGAGCTAGGTGACTCAGTGGGAGTTGAATGGCTCAATAAAGACTAAGATAGCTCAAGTAGGAGCTAACTGTTTGTTTCACAACGAACTTTTACCCAAAGACAATATACATGTCTCTTTGTAAGCATTCAAGTGAGACTACGGGTATTACCTCCACATCCTAATTGAGAACAAAATTTGTTTGTTGCTCCAAGTAGTGTCTTTCTGGAAGTAACACGTTTCCAAAACGACAAGTGGGAGGAAAATGAACTCGATGACCATCGAGCTTAGCAACAAACTAGAACTGAGAATCTCGGAAGACCTTAAAGGATTTAATGAGAATGTTTGATCAAGAATACTCAAAAGGACTTTACAAGTGCCTTAAAAGAGAATTCATTACTCACAAAACATTAAAGATGTTGGAGTAAGATCAACATAATAAATGGGCTTTGAAAGCGCCTTAAAACTCAGTGTTTGATGCAATTGCCCCGTATAGGTATAGAATTCACCAAAGGCTTGGATTGAATCCTATAAATTTTCTATTAAGTTAGAAACAAACCTAAGACTTACAAGCATACTATTTACTATTAGATAGTAAAGGAATAATGTCTTGTAGGATAGCTACGACAAATCCAAATTCCGAATAATGGTTAAAAGCCATGAAAATCCGAAATAGACTCCATGTTTGAAAATCATGTTTGAAACTTGATTAATCTGTATGAAAGGTGAAAGACCCATCGATTGCAAATAAGTTTTCAAGGAGAAAACTAACAAATGTGGAAATGTATATGCATACTAAGCTAGATTGGTTGTAAAGGATATAATTAATTTCAAGGAGTTGATTTTAATAAAATCCCATTCACCAATCGGAATGCTCAAGTCTTTTCGTGATTGATCTAGCAAAATTGCGCATATGAAATATGGCAAAATAGATACCAAAACCGGCTTCCCAAAATAGAATTTTGGAAGTGACTATGGAATAGTCTAAGGGTTTTGAAAATCTAAATAATGCTAGATTTGAAAGCAAGCACATGGAATCCGTCATGGGATTAAAGGAAGCATTGCATGAAGGAATTGGAACGTGTTTTCTCATAAAGTTAATAAGAGGATTGACTTATGGAGAAACATAGAAATTCTGATGAACAAGAAGTTTAGTGGGAGCAAAAGTAATAGTCCAACAAGATGTTTACGAACTCTATTGTGAAACAACTATCAAATGCTAAATGCTTAGATTTGAAAGTATTTTCGACAATGGACCGAGCTAAAGACGATACTTAGTACATGTTGGGAATTAAGTTCTATGGTATAGACTTAATTAAAATGTTTAAATGAGGAAAGGAAATTACCATGTTAAGCATGAAGGACTTTGAAAGGCTTTCGACCCATATGTATGAAGCTAAGTAAATGTTTGAACTAAGTATAAGCTAGGCTAAGTACTAAATCAAACAAGAAAGACTCTAGTAAGAGATTTTCAACCATATCATACATCGAACAATTTAGCAAGACTCAGTGTGACTGTATGAGCTAAATGTCACATGGATGGAATAAAGTTGAGAATAATTCTAGAATTAAATCCATCATGTAAAGCTATGATATGGAATCGTCAGATGACTTACATGCTTAGAGCATGTGAAGTACGTATATAATACCAATCGACATTAATCTGAGTATAGTCAAGAACATCCAAAGAACTTAGATAAGTAGTTGGATGAATTCTTGACGCATGGAAACAAATATAATTTGAGTTTTGATGTTGCAAGCACAAACCTTAACAAGGATTAGATCCTTAGCAAGGAAACCATTTATAAGCACGAGGCAAGAAGCGTTGTGGCTTGAGAATGGTAACATGGATGTGCGTCCATGTATGATGTGCGGGAATCTAAGGAAAATTTCCATGATCACAAGTGATTAGGGTATCCCAAATCGTTGTGAGTCGCTTGGAGTAAAACCCAAGCAAGGCATCATCGGGGAGTCTACCAAAATATATGTTGAGAATGTTGTTGCCTTAAAGGCAATAATAAGATAGATGTTAAATGGAAA
This sequence comes from Chenopodium album, assembly GCF_948465745.1. Classification (NCBI taxonomy): domain Eukaryota; kingdom Viridiplantae; phylum Streptophyta; class Magnoliopsida; order Caryophyllales; family Amaranthaceae; genus Chenopodium; species Chenopodium album. Next base: position 35,238,713 of record NC_137847.1, read on the forward strand.
GGTTCGTTGTTGAACATTAATGATTGTAGGTTGTCAAGTAGAAGGTCTCAAATCATGAAAATGAGTAGGAGCCATTGCTTGGACAATAAATCCTGAATCACATGTAATCCATTAACACTCTCAAAATTTTATCATCTTATTATGGAAATGGTGGATAATGAAGATGCTAAGGTTTGCAAAGTAATTATAACTAAACCTATGCAATAAGTGAACGACAACATTCATAATTGCATGAAAGAAATCAAGCATATCAAATATGAGTGTGATTTCTATGAATGTTTTATGAAGAGTACTACTCTTAAAACATTTGGGAAAAACCATTTATCATAAGATGAAACATTGTGAAGTTTCATAGTGGAATAAAATATTTCTAAATATTCCACAAAACTATTTAATTGTGGTTTAGAATTAAATAATGAGTCCATTCGATTTTAATAAATATTCAAAATAGGGTATCAAGTCAATGGCTTGGATAAAGAAACACCTATTAAGTGAACGTTGAATATTTTAATCGAAAATTATCCCTAATCAAGGTCGTATTTTGTGGACGAATAATGACCGTCAGAGATTAGTGTGTAGTATGATTTGTAGCACCGTTTCTTGTGCTATGAGGATACAAATCATTTGCACAGGTATTGGTTTAGAACCATACTGGACAGACCTATAAGGATGCTTTAAGAGATTAAAAATCGTCATAAGTATTTTCTCATTATTACTATCGGAACTCTTTTCCTTTGACCATGAGTAGTGGGAGATCTCTTGTTTGAGTACTGGTCCGTTTTGGTATCCGCCAAACGTCTGCCGTAATTGGGGATTATAAAGACGGATATCGGGCGGGTGAGTCCTCTTAGTAAGAGAAGCTACATTACAAGACTAGAAATGTCCCCCTACTAACAATAGGGAACATGTCTTGTTGTTTACAAGGCCTCTCGAAGAGCGAGACTGTGAAAAATGCATGGCCGTGCTCAGATGGATTTTAGAAATCAGCTGCTTATTAACAGTCAAACTCGGATTTCGAGAAACACTTCAGGATGTAACAGAGATGACTAGTAATCTTACTCTGTAGTTCATGAAGAGACATGAAGAGACATAGGATAAGGGCTATACACTAAATGTACACTTGTCACAAGTGGGAGATTGAAAGGAATGGTGTCCTTCGAACAAGTGTATTATTCTGATAGCGGGTTCAGAATTATTAGAAAGCTAATATATTCAGTAAGGTCAAGTGATCGGAATGCCTAGGTGGAGGCCGCTTCCGATCAGTAATATTAATATAATTAGTATTACAGCTTAATCTTGACTGAACCCTTCGGGTCACACCTAAGCAAATATATGCGAACCAACTCGACGAATTAATTCGGAAGAAATTAATTCGTCGCCTGAGTGTTAAATATTTAGACGTCGGTAATTCGAGCTTAGAGCGTCGAAACCGATCGTCGGAAGTCGAGTCTAAAATGATAAAAGACGAGACGCGCAAAATAATAATAAATCGACCATATTCCCGAAAATACCCCTAGCATCGGAGTGCCCCGAGCATCTGAATGCTAGGGGCAAGACGAGCTAGCACACTGTGCTAGCAGCCCCGGCCAGCCGCGGCTAAGCACAGCAGCAGCCGCACCGTGCCACGGATGCAGCCGCAGCCGCACCGTGCCACGGATGCAGCCGCAGCCACACCGTGCCACGGATGCAGCCGCAGCCGCACCGTGCCACGGATGCAGCCGCAGCCGCACCCGCACCGTGCCACGGATGCAGCCGCAGCCGCACCGTGCCACGGATGCAGCTGCAGCCGCACCAAACCGCAGCAGCAGCAGCTGGTGCGGGCTGGGCTCGAGTCAGGTGCGGGCTGGGCTCGGGCCAGGTGCGGGCTGGTACGGGCCGGGCTCGGGCTTGGCTCGTGGCTTGGCTCGGGTCATAGGGCCATGAATAAGGGGAAGCTTGGAATATGGGAGTAAGTGGGAGAGGACATGTGGCACAAGGAGAGTATTGAGTGGGGAGCAAGTATGGTCCCCTACTCTTCATGTGGTCCTCACCAACCCATCTCACATGGTAATGCCACTTGTAGATTTATTATTAGTTTGCAACTTTAATTTAATTTAGCTTTAAATTAATTTGTGGAATTTCATGATCCCACATTGATGGGATAGAAATTCCCACTCATACTTTCCTCTATAAATACCAACTTTGGGTTTTGGAGTAAAGTGCTTGAGTGGGAGTTAAAAAGAGCATTCCATAATTTTTGGGAAAACTCTTAAACTCACATAACACTCGAGTTTAGGTCGGACCTTGCTAACCCCAAGGTATTAGACCTTAAAGTTGTGTTCGCCCATTTGTGGGTGGATACCGTCGGAGGCGCGGCGCTTGACGTGCTAGTAGCTTTCAAGTAAGAGCCCTGGGTTTTGGGCGAAGCTCGCTTCGAGGGTAAGATTCGTTATCTTTTCTTTGTGAATATTTATTTATGCTTTGTGATTTTAATTATTGCGAGTGGTTCCTCGGGAGGGGTTGTTTCCGCGGTGAGTCGGACTCACCAAACCCCAACAATAACCCTATATTGTTTCCAGTTTTCCAAATTTTCAAGAAAAGTATTTGTTTAGTCGTGAAATTTTAGAGGAAAAGATAGAGAAAAAAAAAGTATGATGTTATAAGTAATTAAGGCGAGAAATTTTTTCATGAGAAGTTGACAAATGTCCATCAATGATATCAGCATGACCTGTTTTAGCAATTGTACTAGATTAGCCCGTTTGATGCACAACATAAAAAAATTCTTTAAAATAAATATTATTTATATATGTACTTCATATGAGAAAAATTATAGAAATATAACTATTGATTACAAAGTTTTTAGATCTAAATAATTTTGAATAAGAGTAAAAATTTAAACAAATTATACAATACAGAGTACTCTTTAATGGGGAGTATTTATATTTGGAAGCCAAATAGCCACTCATGAATCTGTAATATCCCTACCTTATAAAAAGTAGGAGATTATTCTTATGAATAGTGCACGGACCTTTATACCCCTCAAAATATTTATTTACTTTATTACCCCATATGATGAAGTAGAGCTTGGTGACTTTATTAGATGAATGAATTTGAAAGACCCATCAATTAATTAGAAATTAAATGGAGAATGGAATAATAAAGTTTAAAATTCTTCAAATTTAATGGGGGTTATGGTTTTAATTTGGTGAAGCCGAAGGGAAAGCCCCAAAGGAAAAGCAAAGAAACTACAAACTAGAAAACAAAAGCAACATAAAGAAAAATAAAGCAGAAAAACAAACTAAAAACTACTCCCATACTCAAGACCCAACTTAGCTAATCTTCGAAATCATCCTAAGAATAGCCATGCCACGTAACTCCTCCAATAAAACGGCACCAAGATCCGTCGACTGGTACGCAAGGGGTTATGGTTTTAATTACATGACAACATTAGTCACTGGACAACGCAAAATTGTTGCTTTATGTGGGCATTTTTTTTTCCTTTATTTTGTGAAGGTCAAAATTAACGACTTACCCATAGTTGTGCTTAAAGGACATAGAGACTAATAAAAATTAATCTATGATTGTATCGAAATAGATGTACTAGGAAGTTAGGAAACCAAACTGACTACGATGAAAAGGGGAAGAAAGCAAGAAGGGATTCAAGGAAATTAGCAAGGGTGGACAAAGAGGCTACAAGTGGAGCTGCATAGAGCTAATTTTACTGAAAAATAAATTCTTAGAAGCATTTTGTCCAAGTTTATTTTCTAATTATATGTTAACTTTTAAGCATTATAAATCATGTGTATCTGAATATATACTGAGTATTATATATTAATGCCACTACTATGTATTGTGATGTACCCTGTATTTGCTATATGTTGTACAACCTTGTTGTTTCCAATTAGGTCAATGAGCGCAAAACATATATTAGTTTCGTAAATTCCTATATAATCTTTATGAAAAGCTAATGGATGCTTTCTCTTCCTCACTACTATGGTATTTGGTATTTTCGTGTCAAATATCTGTCCTTTCCATGTGAAGTGCAAACACAAGCCCTTTTAAGCAATAGAGAGATATTCCTTACCAGTCCATTATCCATGTGAAAAGCCGAAAAGGTTGGCCATCCAGCGCGCAACGCGCGCGTTGGCTGCCCTAGTTCTATAAAATATGGAGTATATAAGGAAAAATTTTCTACCACAACTTGACATGTGTATAATTTGAAAAGGGGAGGATGTCAGCAGTTGTTATTTAGTAATATTTATATTTATATTTATAGAAGATTAGCAGAGATAAACTTGAATTTTCTCGTAATTGCAGGTCTGTAGTTTAATCTAGAGGTATCAAAAAACCAACCCGACTAGAATTTTTTTTTCTTCGGATATCGACTTGATAAATGATAAATGTAATAATTTGACATGACTCAAATCATATCATATCATATCATCATATCACTAATATATAAACCCGGTTTCGCAGCTAGACTACGAGACAACGACACTTGACATTCCAGTTTTTCTCTAAAGCCTGTCTCGTAGCCAAACCACGAGACAACGACACTTGACATTCCAAATTTTCGCCAAGTGTCATGCCACGTAGGTGAAAATAGATATTATCGTGACACATATAATACTAAGTAAGTGAATTTTGGATAGTTTCATTCAAATCAAAATGTTGTATATAATTTTATTATCAATATACTTCTAATATTTGATATATACAAAATTAATCATAACTTTTAATAAATATCATATAACTCGGTTCTATTTCCATTATAAAATTCGTTTTAAAAAGTTCTTTAAAATAAAATCCATTTATAATATATTTAAAAAAAATAGTAAAGAATTAGTAAAAAAAAAAATTTAATTTCAATAAAAATCATTTAAAGTCAATAATAACATAGATATTCACAAATAAAACTACAAAAAGTACACTATTATTTAATTAAATAAGTGATATGACATCGTATGTCTAAATATCCTACATTATCAGAAGGGATTGTAGGACCATATTTAACATTTAAGGAAAAAAGTTTATATTAAAATTTTATCAACAATCTAGGCATCGCCCGCATACAAAACTAATGAAAACATGACTTGATCCGACTTTACCAAACTCGACCCATATTGACAATTTAACACCTCATCTAATCTAATTTAATTCATTAGTGTAATATTCCAAATTCCAAACTAGAAGATCTAACCAAAAAATATCTGTTATACTGTGTCCCACCAATTATTTCGAGCATTTTTATAGAGTACTCCCCTTTCAGCTTTACAAAGAAAGAAGAAAGATCCCCTCTTTTTGCTGTCGCTTTTATCTTTTGCATTTTTTATAATTTTGCAATGAATTGTCTTCAGAATTTTCCCAGGTAAACGGTTTTAGTCGTTAATCTTACAATTTTAAATTATTTGTTCTTGTTTTTGCTTATCATTCAATATTATTTATTTATATGTTGGTATTTTGGGTTATAATCAGGCTTTATGCTTTGCCATCTGAATTCTTCAAACCCCATGAAATTAAATCTTCAAGCTTTGTTCATATGTTGGTATGCTATCTCCCTCTTTCAAATTAGTGTATTAATTTATTGATGATATTGAATTTTCAATATACTTGTGTGTTAATTTGTTTTGGGGTGGAATATTTAGCCTGTGATGAATGCTAATGATCTGGATATTCGCCAGAGTGTGGCTGTAAAGGTTAGTAATGACCTCTTGTTTCGACATTTCGATTTTCGGGTTTCAATTTTCGAGTTGTAATGTGCTATGAGTTTGTCCATTTTATTGCTGAATTTTGTCGTTTGATTTGGTTGTGTTGAGAATATATCATGTGGGTCTAGTCATTGTTGAGCTCTCAATTAAGAAAAGTTAGTACTAATTTTCGGTGTCTTTGTTGGTGATAAATGGAATGGAAGTTGTGGCTGCATGTTGTTTAATACAATTCATGTAACTAGTTGGTTTTAGGATATTCTACTTGTGTTTAGTGAATTTGTATACATCATGATATAAAGGATAGTGTTAATGTTCCGTTCAAAAAAAAAAAAAAAAAAAAAAAAGGATAGTGTTAATGTTACTATGCAGGCAGTTTCTGGCTCAAAATCCAGCAGTGAGATGAGCGAGGTTGCAGAGGAGAAGAAATCAGATGTATACAGTGATACCATGACAGAAGCAATGGGTGCTTGTAAGTCCGAACTTTCCTAGGTTTCAGTGAATTATAACGATGAGTCGATGAGCTATTACACTGTCTATTTCTGTTGTTCTGTATATGAAGAGCTTTACTTTTTCGTTTGTTGCCTTTTAGTGTCTGAGGTATCTCCTTTGCTAGTGTTATTCTTCTATTCTAACTTTTGAATCCGCAGCTCTGACTTACAGGCATGAATTAGGGATAAATTATAATTTTATTCGTCCAGACTTGATTGTCGGTTCATGCCTACAGGTTTGTATCTTCTGCCTGTAGTTGGTTCTATGCCTTGGAAACTTTTTCTTCTATAATGCATTATCTCAAATGCAGAGTCCTGCAGATGTTGACAAACTTCGAAATATTGGTGTTAAAACAATTTTCTGTCTCCAACAAGATCCAGATCTAGAGTATCCTCTATTGGTGTATAAGAGTCTTCTGGTGGCTTAAATTTGCAAACATTGAACCAAAAAATATATTGAATCCTTGTATACATGTTTTTCTGACATAAATACTCTTAATGATTTCTTAACTTCTTTTAGATATTTTGGAGTTGATATCAAAGCTATTCAGAAGTATGCAGAAAAATATATTGATATAGAACATATCCGTGCTGAAATAAGGTTGTTGATCTATCCTTTGTAATTCTTTACTGCCTCTTGAATCTCGAGCATTTGCAAGCCATACCTTCAGTGGCTATAATAGACAAATATCAAAATTTTCTTTTGCTCCCATGTTCTATACTCAAAACTTCGACATTGGGTATATATTTGGACAATCTTGTTTAGGCCAAAATCTGGTAGAGTATGCTTTCAAATAGGGTGGTAAGAGTAGGGGGGGTTTATGAAGTACAGGATGGGTCGATACGAGGTGGAAAAGCTTATAAATACACCACCTACTTGGTACCCATGACGGTTATGACTTTTGACAGCCACACCTGTCCACTTCCTGTCAAAGTCATTCCCTTACTTGCTCCATCTGGGCTGGTGGCGCAGAATATACCAAATTGCCATCTTACTTTAAATCCTTGTGCCCAGATCATAAACAAGGAGTTAAAAGGAAGGATGTCTTTGGCTTGCAATGGCTTAAAACATTTGATTTTCTCTCAAGACTTTGGCTTCAAATTTCGTTCATAAATTTAAGTTTGTTTATATAGATCAAGGAAAAGTTCATTTAAAGTGGATGTGTCGGTTTATGGTAACAGCAGGGTTTCAGTTTTAATTCTGTATGGAAACGCTTGTGTTAAAACTTGACATGAACAGTGTAATAATGCCATATTATTAAAAGTTAGCTTGTAGGTGATGCATGTTGAGTGCTTCTTGTTTAGATAGGAAAGGTGTGTTGCACTGTACATATTAACCTCTCTACACAATCCATGCAGTGAGTTTCACACTTGGTGGTAGTATTCTTTCGTTAAGGCTGTTCTATCTAAAGATTAAGGCATTACCATTAAGATTTCACATGCCTTGTCATGTTGGTTAGCCCTTTTGAAGGATTTTGGATTAAAAAATTTAATATGACAGGGACTTTGACGGGTTTGATTTACGGATGAGGCTTCCAGCTGTGGTGAGCAAGTTATATAAGGCTATGAACCGAAATGGAGGCATTGCCTACATACATTGTACTGCTGGAATGGGTAGAGCTCCTGCTGTTGCGGTATGCTCTATATCACTTTTGTTCTCTATCGTCTACTTGTGTTTGTCATTTTGTTTTTTCATGTCTACTTTTGTTCAACTGTTTCATTTTCCTATTCAAACCCCTGTTTCTTCATTTGGATTTACTGCTGAAATTTTTTGCTAATAACAGATGGTCAAAGTATAAAAATGTTTATGAAATTCTATTAGTTGGTCTACCAATTTATCCTGTCCTTATTGTAATTGATGTATATTATTTCGTATTAGGTTTTTTTTTTCATGAAACATAGTCAATGTTTAATCAAATGGGGGATACTTTCTAGATATTTGTAATGAACTGACTTTGCAACTCAAGAGATAAGAACAATAAAACAGGAAATAGCTGGAAGATTCAAGCTTTCATTAATCCCAGTACCAAACTCCCATTAAGTTCTCAATACTCAACATAACATCAAGGCTAAACCCTTCTTCATTATGTATACAAAACATACTACCAAAAGTACTACAATCCATAATTGCTAATTTGTCTTCACTAGCTGACCACGGTCACATCAGAGCAGTCCCTCCTCCTACCATGTTGCTCGCCCCCTTAGTGGAATATTAATGACTGTTGTTTGCTTGTTGCTGGTCCCCTGTTGCCAAGTCTCGGTTCTTCTCCATCCTAGTGTACACCTTCAGTGATGGCTGTATGGTCTGCTGCTGATTCATCACAATATTTTCTTTCTGAACTTTTATTTTTCTTGTATAATTTAGCTTACAAAAAAGGTAACAAATCATGACAATCAAAGAACAATAGGGCGAAACTGTGGCTTATTTTTTTTTTTCCTACTATGGTTGATATTAATACTTCTTTAGTTAAGATAGAACAATCAGACAATACAAGAAGTTCACACAATTAGAATTGGACTGTTTTGATGAAGCCCAAATATAATGATATTTTAATTCTACCGTATGAGGTTAGATTTGATTTGGTGACCTGAAGTTTCTGTATGATTATTTAAAGTTTTTGTAAACTGTTGGAATCTTTTGACTATATTACTAAACAAGATATAGGCAGCCTTTACTATATATAACATTATTTTCATCTCGTAGCCTCGCAATATTGTTGAGTAACTGCCTTTACTTTTTTTTTTCCCCACAAGTTCAGCCTCTGAGTTTGTTTATCTCAATTCGTAAAATAGATATCAATTGTGTTAGCAAGGTAAACTGTGTCTGCCGGAGGATGTCTGAGCTTATAGTGCTCACTGACATTGTGGATATGTGCTTGTGTGCGCGCGCGTCATGGAACTTCATTGAAACTGAAGTTATGGCTTCAAAATTTTTGGGTCTAAAGTTATATTCCACTGCTCAAGATCACATAAAAGTGGATTTTGGCATCCCAGACTCAATCTCATTGTAGATTATCTGGCAATTTTTTCTTAGACCTTGAAGTTGATGTAATGATGGCAAAAATGAGAAGGGGGAAAGAAGACTCAGTAATGGTGATAATGATAGGGGGGAAAAAAAGACTCCACATTTGAAGTGAAATATTTATATACAATTTGGACCCAGAGCAGAGAAAAGGGAGGGTGGGGAGAGTGTGGAAGGAGAATGAGGTTTTAGGGGGAAAATTATACTGCATACAGAACGTGATATTATTGGCATTAACATTTCCAAGCCCAAAACCAATATTATGGTATTCAAAGATTATGGAGTCTGGAAACTAAAAATGGTGCTTTATACCTACACATTTTGCCAATAGATCACTATCAACACAATAAGAATACATGTATTATATTTGTGTGAATCTTTTTTTTTTTTTTTTATTTTTTTTTTTTTTATTTTTTTTAAAGTTTAATCGGTACCGCACCTTGAAACTAGAGATGCATTTACTTGGTCTATTTATAGTCTTAATTTCTGGCAGATAAACAGGAAAAAGATGAAACACTTTGCTTTACTTTATTTGCTGCATTTTCGCCTATTGCACTTATCGTGCTATAATCTAACATTCACGACTCAATTGCAGTTAGCCTACATGTATTGGGTTCAAGGATATAGGCTAAATGAAGCCCACAGGTTACTGCTGGTACGTGTGCATTCTTTCAATTATTCATTTGTGCTGCATGGATCGATCTATTATTTGTCAATGTTGTTTGATTTGGCACCATTCATTTACCAAGGGAGTAAGGCATTTGATGTTTTGATCTAAACTCTTACTAAAATATTTTTTCTTAAAGTCGAAAAAAAAGGATTTCATGCCCTTGAGTGCTGCCGCCTTACCAATTTTATGTGATATCCTCTAAGAAACCACTTGAAATTTTAAATGATAAAAGAAGACTGATATTGCTAAATTTGTATAGACATACAAGGTATTTCCAATCCTTTTTCCAGTACTGTAACTGGTCCTGGAATTTTTTTTTCCACGACACAGCACGTTGGTATTTGGCATATACAAACATGCCATAGAAGCCAAGACAACAAATTGTTTATGCCTTTAGGGTCCAAAGTCTCCAGACTTAATGTGCTAACCAAGTCTCAGAGAAATTCAATGTACATGGTGCCTGTGCAAGAGCTTTAGTACTTTGTATTTTCTATAGCAGTTTTGGAATATTACTTACATACAAGCAAAGTTTATGATTTAAAGGAAGCTCATATTTCCTCCTGGTTCTTGGGATAATATATCCCAGTCTGCAGTCTTAATAAGCCAAAAAGAAGTGAAGATGGTGTCTTTCTGAACTCTAGTGAGAACAGCATCATTGTGTTTTTGCTAATCTTCCTATCTGTGAAGTGAGGAAGCAGTAACAACAATGTAAAATATATGTAGGAAGGTTGAAACAGGCAGTAGTTGAGCTACTATAAAAGCTGTTAATCCATCTCTCGCTGATGCTTTCTGTAGATTACATATTGATAACATGTGTTATTTGGTGGGAAACTTTCCTTTAGATCTCCTAGGCATTTGCAACTTACGTTAGAGTTGTATCTTTTGACTTCTGGTATACATTGACTAGAGTCAAACTCACGACTCCATGATTTAATACTTTAAAGCAAAATTTTATGTACTAGCAAGCAATTTCACACAACTATAACATGTTAAACTAATTTGTTTTTTGTCAGCAACTTCAAAAGATTCTATACTTCCAATGGTTTTACCTGTCAATTATCCAACCATTTGGTGTAATGTAAATATGGGTTATGGTTATGCCTGTTCTCTTATCTTTTGGTAAATTTATATGTTCTGCTGGATGCAAAGGTTCCCTACTGATAACCTCTTCATATAAAGAATCAACATTCATTTTGTTTACCCATTCCCTAACTAGAGTAATCTGTGAATCTGAGACAGCTATATTTCTAATTTTTGATTGAAACTGGCCAACATTATTTAGATAAAGGTGTGTGTATGTGTTTTTTATTTTTATTTTTATTTTTTTTTTGTTATAAATTACATTTAAAGATAATGGAATATTTACTTACAAAATACAACCTGTAAAGCATAAGTAAACCGATATCTTACCCTCCTCCACCCCCCCCCCCCCCCCCAGCCCCCAATTTCTCATTTTGGATGTGCCGTTGAGTTCCTTCCATATTATAAGTGGGTATAAGGGACAAATACATTACTCTCAGTCTCTCACAAACTTCATTTTTGGTCCCACCAACCAACCTGCCTTGCTTTTCTCTTTAATAAAGTGAACTTGGTGCTATCTTTGTGGGACAGAGAGTACATTAATATGGTGTTATGGGGAAATCTTTCGGGACAGAGTGAGTGTATCAGTTGTGTGTGTGTGTGTGTGTGTGTGGGTTAGCCTATACTTTGTAAAGGGGAGATTGATTTATCTACCCAGTAGGTATTCTACCCTTGTTAAATATATGCTAAAATTAGTTTGTGTTTTGAGTTTGACTACTCTATCAGCTACAAGTATATATTTATTAGTTATCACCTTTTTTTTAATGCTACCTAAGATGGTAAATCTTATTGCTGATCTTTTCTTGCAGAGCAAACGTTCTTGTTGCCCTAAATTGGATGCTATTAAAAGTGCAACAGCTGACATTGTGAGTTGTTTATTTGCAGACTTCATCTTTACAGTTCCTTTTGTATATTCTCATTTAGCCTCCAATTGATTTGGCAAAATCTTTTTTTTTTTTTTTTTTTTGTTCTATTTCCTTGAAGGTTGCATTTAGTGTTTATATATGCCCTTTAGGGAGGAGAGAGTTCATAGTGTATTTGGATGGTATGCATAGTACGTAGCGTTTTTTCTGAGTAATAACATATTACTAGTTATCCTCCAAATTATAAATAAGTGAAAATTTTAATTGTATTCTAGTAAAGCATATACATAAAATTGTAGTCTTCAATCAGCAATATTCTATTTGCTCACTTATTATTGTTATTTTTATCATTTATAATTCCATCGGGCCGCAAATTCCTTTCAGTAACTTTCTAGTATTTCACTCTTATTGTTGAGGTTGAGGTTGAGGCCATAAGATAGCAACTTGCATGTTGTAGTAGCCCTAGTAAATAAATCCAAATAACTAATTACACGTGTTAACTGTTTTTGTATGATCCAATAAGTTCCAAAATTTCTCTTGTTCATAGTCACCATCATTAGATCAGACCTTGTGCTCTAATACCAGTTTGTAGAGGAAATTTGTGTGACCCTAACCCCCTTTCTAGTGGCAGATAATGCTGCTTGTAACTGAGGACCTTGAGTAATCCTTAAAGGACAACTTCACACCAAACATGAGTATGTTAGTGTATGAATCCCTTAAGAGGAAGGTTTACTTTGTTGGTATATGTAGTGTAGTCAAATTTCTATAACAAAAATTAATGTTTGTTATTCTTGGTTGGTCCTTACATATAATCTTGACATGCAATGTAGGTCCAAATCTTCCTTGTTAAGAGGCTAGTTTGACTTTCAAGCAAAGTCTCTTGTGCCATTTTGTAGTACTGTAGCCACCTTGTGAGTCATGGATATTTATGAAATGGTACTATTTAGTCTGAAAACTAGTCCTATACACCAATGTATGTCCTAAGGTCACCCAACTCAAGACTACTCTCATCCAACCACTCTTAACTATGAAGTATCTTAGCATGTCTTAGTGTATGACACGTAAAACACATCTTTTTTGTTGATACATATGCATAAAACCTTAAACCTATCAAAGTGCGAATAGAAGCCAAGCTTCAATAATGCAGAGCAGAGTAACTCCTCAAGATTCAACATATCCACCCTGCAACATAACCTCAAATATTGACAAAAATGAGTTAAATTGGAAAGTAAAAACACTGCTTATTGTCTCAGATTCTCTTTGAGCCAATATATGATTTTAAACTTGTACCCCTTCTTACAAGCACACAGTCCTTGTCACAACCCTATTTTGTACATGCAAAGTAGGTAAACCTTTTTCCACCAAAGCTCACATATTTTGCTTCTCATATCTCACCCCCTCATTAAGGCTTGGTGGTGTGAGGGGCTCACACACTTCTGCACATGACAGTCCTCCATGATATAGCCACTCAGAATATATACCTTGTTCAACCGGATCAAAGAAACTTCCACAACTTGGTATACAAGAATTGAATCTCCCAACTAAAATATAATTTGTGTGCCACCCAATTCTAAAACTAATATATATATTTTTATGGTATATATTCTTACAAAGTTATTTTTCCATGCACTTTTTTACATACCATTTTTTTAGCTGACACTTGATAAGGAAAAATAGTTTGGAATTTTCTCTCTCATAAATCTAATAAATTCCAAACTAATCACTTACCTAAGTGGAGTGATAACCAAGGTCATATTGCCACAAGGATTCAAAATGCAATCACCTTAATTCATATACTATTCAAGCCTACGCATTCTGTTTTTGTTTTTGATGATTAAGAAAGTTGAATAACAACTAACAAATAAATGAATATAAAAGAATTAAATTCAATCAACAATAAGAAAAAAAAAAAACCTAGGGAAAGTGGATTAAGCTATTCACGAGAAAATTAACAATTAACGATGATTTAGTTGATCAAAGAGGTATTAAAGGGGTAACTTGTCACACAAGGTCACTCCCGCAGTCCGCACACACTAGATGTTCAAGCACCTAATTTCTATGGTCGGCATTAGCTATTAGCATTGTTATTAAAATCATAGTTTATAGAATCTTATGATTTTACGATACATGTATGTCATACGATTCAATTACGATTCTACCTAATTTTACATATTTTTCTTAAGTAACGAAATCCTTACAAGTTTAAAATATGCCTATTGCCTACAAAGGTATTTATAAATATATATTGTCAATTATCGGTTGTTTAATGAGTAAAAAACTATTTTCTATTAATAATTAGGTCTCATAATTCAAATATATTTAATTTAATTTTGGATATGATGTCTTGATTACGATTCAATTATGAGAGCCCCTTCTAATTCAACGTAGAATTCTGATTTTGATAATTTTGGCTATTAGTTTAAGCAAACACACTAAACTAGCTCACGCTGCATAACTATTTTAATAACAGTAACTGTCAAGAAGTTATTTGGTCAAAAAGACCCCAAGCAACAAGGACATCACCAAATAGCTCGAGGTACAAAAGTATTTCAACTTAATCATATAAGATCGTCATCAAGCATCACAAACAACCCATCACCCCCTATCCTAGCTAGAAATCTAGCTGAAAGTAGGGATATTTACATCAGAACCATTGAAATCAAGTTACAATATAACCAACCAAGATAAAGTAAACATGATTAATATAAGGTTAAAGCACTAATCTTTGATTAACAACTATCAACTAACATCAACTAAGAAATAACGAATTGGAAAGCAAGAAAATACTCCCTCCGTCCCTTAATTTTTGTCCCATTGTTACCATTGATTGCCATTAATCTATAAGAGATAATCTAGTCACGTGGGATCGTGTTGTATTCGTCTCATTGCATATTTTATTAATATAAGTTTTTATATTTTTAAGCGCATGAAAATAGAGATATATTCATTTTAAGACGCGTCTTGGAGACTTGGAGACCGTGAAAAGTCTAATGGGGTAAAAAAAAATAGGGACAGAGGGAGTAAGAATTATGATGAAGAAATTACTGAAATTTGAAGCTTTGTTGAATGCTGAAGATTTAACAATGGAGTTCCACTTTCTCACTCTAAAATACACCCTTAATCTAAGAAATTAATGTTAATAATCTGAATATCCCTTAATTGCATGACTTAAAGGTATATATACTCCCCTTTAATTCCTTATTAAGTGGCCCAAAATGGCAATTAAAGTCCCGATAGAGACCTAGTATAGCGGACACTCTGTGATACCTTTTTGATTTATCATTTTTTTTTTCTTCTGCTTTGTCTTTGATTGAATTATTCTTTTCTGCGTCAAACCTAGTTAAGTAAAAGCCTTAATAAATACGAAATATACAACATTCCCCTTGACCAAGAAACATAGTGTTCACTCAACCAGTAGAGTTTGATGTCTTCATGATGTTGTGAAAACAATAAAGTACCTAAATTAGTCTCTGAAAAGCATCTCCTGTCTGTTTGGTCACAATTGTGCATGTGTTGCTGTTTTTCTAAAGCTTACAGGCCTCAAAAAGAAGTCAATCATATGCAAATGGGATGATCCAAATTGTACCCTTGTTGAAATTTCTGGGCTTGATGTTGGTTGGGGCCAGGTAACAATATTATAATCTGCATTCTGTTTTTTCTGATATTTTTCTTACATATAGGCTAGTTAACTGCTCTTCTGCTTAACTAATGTTTATTATTATTTGGAAAGATAGTGGGTTACCTCATCAATTGACAAGGGTGCATTTTTGTTTTGTTTTGTTTAAGATGTGAAGTTTAGGACTAAGTATCTTGGAAAACCTTAGATAAATGGTGAATCAGGAAGAGGTGTTTTCTAAGTGGCTGAGTCCAACTGCTTTTTGAATTCTGAAATACACATTCCAGATTCTTACAAACATTGGAACTCTATGAACGGAGGAAGAACAAAATTGACTTGTTAAGACACATCTTGGGCACATGGGCAAGGGAAGACTATATACATGACCAGTGCTATTAGTCAAAGATCCAGTCCAATTTCATCTCTCAATTTTGAAGTTTGAGTTGGACTATTTCATTTCCTGGCATTAAAGATGGATCCCATGTGAACGTTATTTAGGTGTACACGTGTCATGTACTAGTGGAGTTTCCATTTCTGTGTATGTGGTGTAATTATGTGCCTAGGTAAATTGTGTTCATTTGCTAGGTGTACAAGTGTTTCATGACAGATCATCTCTTTACTATATGTACTCCATCCTTCGGTGGTTGGTTTGAGGTTTTGGTGGGTGCTAGGCGTTTCTGTGGGTGGCTGGTGGTGTTGGTGTGGCTTATGGGTGGGTTGGGTTAGATAGGAGGTATGGGTGATTGGACGCTTGGGGGTGGAGTAGGGTGTTTGGGAGAGTGGGGATTCCGATTGGTTGATTCAATTTGAAGGGTAGGTTAGTAAATTTAGTTATTTAAGCTAAGAGTTAACATTATAACACCAAGGGTTAGCCATAAAATACTAATAAGAGCACACTAATTGGTTATGCAATACCATGAGGTCACTCGAAAAACTAAAAAAAAAAAGTTTCCAACATATAGAATTTGCAATATCACGAGGCCACCGTGTAGAAATTCTCAATAACAATTGATAACCAACCAAACACCATTTATCTCCCAAAACTTTGTGCAAAGGTAGACACCTTTATAGGATAAAGGGAGTAGGCTTCTTTATGGGTAAGTGGCATCACTGTTTGGGTCGTGGATCATGCCCCTTACGAAATATGCACATCCAAACCACCTATTACTATTTAATTAATTTAAGCGCTGACAATCTATTTATTAAGGTTGGACCAGCATCTTATTCTTATGATTTTAGGCCTTCTTTCATTTCTCCCTAATAGAATTAGTTTTCAAGAAAAGTAATTGCATGATAAGTTTGGATTAGTTAAAAGAAGTCCATGCTTCTATTTTTTTTTTTTTTTCTTTTTTTTCATGTTATCTTATAAGTGGAACTAATATCTCATATATTCTTTTGAAAGCAAGGCCTTTGTCAATCCACCTTTAAAAAAAATTGAAGATTTAAGTTCTTTTAGATTTGGACGAAGGCAAATAAGTTCATTTCATTGTTTACATTAAAAATTCAGGTAAGCTTAGATATGTCTAATTTGTTTAAATAAGCTCTTACAAGTTTGGATGAGGAAATCAGCTGAAAAAAAAAAAAAAAAAAAAAAAAAAACCTTATGTTTAGATCATGAACTCATTCTATTTTAATCTTTAGATAAGTGACTCCCACTCCTGATTAATTTGGCATGTGTTATACACTAAACTGTTTTCCCGCAATTTCTTTTTGCTACTTCACTGCATATCTTGGATTCTGTACAAAGCATCATTAACTCAACAGTTTTCTAATTTCAGAAAGTTCCACTGAAATTTGACAAGGAGCAAAATGCTTGGATTTTGCAGAGAGAATTGCTGGTAAGTTATGCGTAGATGTACCTTAATGCCAGCCTATGCCACAAGTTTGTTTTCTAATTTATATTTTGTCTTTCTTTCTTTTTGGAGCATCAATTTTCCTTTCATATTGTTCTCTGTAAAAATTTCTACTTAATTACCTATCCTAATAATGGATATGGAAATAACTTGGATGATTATATTATTATTATTTCAATGAAAAAAGCTAGTTGCTACTGAAGTTTAACTACTAAATACGTGATCAAACGGATCTCCATGACATTCACCATCCCTTTTAACAGGAAGGACATTACGAGTACAAGTATATTGTTGATGGTGAATGGACCTGCAACAAGAATGAACTTGTCACTCCTACAAATAAGGATGGTCATACCAATAACTATGTTGTGGTGAGTGTCAAAAATGATAAGAGTTTGATATTCTTGCTGCACACTCTTAAGATTCTTTTATATATTCCGTAATTAGTATAATGCATTTCATCATGACCAATGAGAGGGTGGTAAACTAAGTAGTTTAGTTAACATTAGAAGCTAGATTATGTTTACTACCTCCGTTGCAAAATTGTTGCGTCATTTCTCATTATTTTGGGGGTTTGGGTGAGGGGTGATAAGCACAAAAATTAAGAAAGTAGGTAAAAAGTGTGAGGGAACCACAAAATTTTTTATTTGAATTACCCTCAAAATCTAAGTGCAAAAGAAACTCGGGAAAGGTTAGCTAGGGTAAATTGGATATCCGCAATGTGAAAAGCAATATTTGTGGAACTTTCAAAAAAGGCAAGGTTGCAATGTGATTTGTAATAAATGAAATATAGTTTTAACCAATGCACAATTAAAATACTCATGGTTAAACTAGTGTATCAGAGAATGTAGAGAAGTAAATAGTAAAATCATTTCGTAATGGAGAAAGTGTTTCAAGTGTCATTGAGGTGCCTAATGGCTGATGCCATTGTATTGAATAAATACTTTTGTTGCGCCTTTAATTCTTTCTTTGCACTCAAATCTCTATCTGCAGGTTTCCGCTGATGATCCAGATAGTGATAGAGCACAGGTGAGGAAGAGGTTAACCGGGGAAGATCCAGATCTTACCACAAATGAACGAATCAAAATACGACAATTTCTCGAGGAAGTCTCAGGTCATGAATGATGTTGCTGACCCCTTCAGCTGTGTTGTAAAAGGATGCAAATTAAAGTCAATGTGATAGAGACTTTAAGGCACATTATATACAGTCGCAGCAATACTAGTAGTTCATACCAAATACTCCGTACTAGTCAATATTTATGTTAATAATGTGGTTGATATATGTAAAGAACCTCTCGATGTAAAGTTTAATAAAATAATTTTTAAGCTGTATGTGTGGGTTTTATGAAGTTCGGAGAATTGGAGGTTTTAGTTACATTGCAAGGAAAACTTGTAACATATTTAACATTATTGTCGATTATATCCTCTATAGACATGACTAACTAAAGTAAAAACCATTGACATCATAATTGAACACGTCACATATGTCAGTTAGTTGAGAAACGAGAAACTCAAACGAGTGACCTAAAATTCTTAGCTAACAAGCTTAGTTGATTAACGAGAAACTTGTTTCCGCTGGCTAGGATAATATACTTTGTATACTACTCGTGTTTGAGCTCGGTTGAAGCTCGTTCATGTACGTTTATTTAATAAATGAGCCGAGCTTGAACAAATTTTGAAGCTCGTTTAATAAATAAGCTTGAACACGAACATAGATATGCTCGTTCAGATAAGTTCATGAACAACTCGTTTATTTATGTTCATGAACTATTCATTTATTTATATAATTATTGATTATTTACAATTGTTAATTTAGTTATTAAATTTATAATTAAGATTCATTATTATGCTTATTTTGAAATTTTCAAATATCAAAAGTACAAAGCTCATTTATTGGAGAACCTCGATTATTATTAAGTTCGTTCATGAAAGACTCGTTGAATAAACGAGTTGTTCACGAATCGTTCGTGAACATATAGTGTACTAAATAAGCCGAGATTGAACAGAAATTTGAGCTCGCTTGAAAGCTCGAGATCGTGCTCGAACTCGCCTAAGTTAAATGAACTTGAACATGAACAAGGTAATACTCGGCTTGGCTCGGCTCATTTACCATAAGCAAAACCCTAAAATTCGTTTAGGGTTGTTTGGGGCTGGTGGTTTAGGACTAGGGATGGCTGAAAGGGTAGGGGAAGGGGAGGGGGGTGAATTTCGGTGAAGAGAACGAGGAGGGGGGCCGATTTTGGTTGGGGGGGGGGGAAAAGAGGTGGTTTCCGGTTTGGGGTGGGAGTCGGGGCAGCAAGAAGGGGAACAAGGAAGGGAGGTTGGCTGCGTAGGGTGGGGGAAAGGGAGGGGGGTGGGTTTGCGCCAGCGCCAGTCGAAGCTCTGGGCGCCGGCCGTCGGCTGGTTGGAGGGGGAGGGGGTAGCAGTGAGGTGGAGGGGTGACAATTAAGGTTGGCTAGGTTACTTTATTTTATTTTTTTTAATTTTAATTTTTTTTTTATTAAACTTAACGGATTCCGTTAAGTGGTAGTGAAATTTTAATATTATGTGATTTTAGGTGGTAGCAAAATAAAATACAAAATTAAACAGGTAGCAAATGTGACACAAGGTTCTTTCGCTGGTAGTAAATGTCAATTTTTCTTTTAAAATATGAACATGAAACTATTAGAATTTGAACATTTAGTTTTGTAAATAAACATTGAAAATTTTAAATATAATCATTACACTATTTTATAATGAGCATCTGATACTACTCGAATTTGAACATTTATTATTTGAAAATGAACATTAAAATTTTAAATATGAACACAACACTATATAATGAACATCAAATTTTTGAAAAAAATTGTCTGACTCATAATAATTCAATAGTATTATAATATAAACTGAACATTTAGTACATTTTATTTTTTAGAATATTTAGTTCATATAAAATGAATATTTCTTTATAAAATATGAACATATAAATTTTGTGAATCATTAATGTCGAAAAATATATTTTTTCAATTTTTAATTAGTTTTTTTAAATAATTTAAATCCTAATATAAAAAATAATTTTTGTTTTTTTTAAATAATTTAATTCATAAATTATTTGTTGTTTTTTTACCAGTTAAATTCTCAAATCCCATTTGTTACTTAATCTTAGATGGTGAATTAAATTTTTAATTACAAAATAAAACATAATTCTAATTTTTCATTGGTCGAAATTACAATTTTGCTTATGTGGTTCGCCGAATGATTTCGAAAAATGTCTCCTTTATTTATATAATATTAGATTAATTTTTTTCTTCTCACATTCATTACTTTTTACTAAATACTAGCCTTCTGACCTGTGCAATGCATGAGATGCTCATAGGTATGTTATGTAATTTTTTGTTTTACAATATGTTTTTAATTTGAATGAAAATTAAGTAGTTTATAAAGGAGAAGAAGGGTTGGAAATTGAATAAACTTGAATGAGATATAAATAGAGGAAAATGAACTAAACAACATTTATATATGTTTAAATTACACAAACTCTTATATGTGGTTGGCCACACTATGTGGCCAGCATAAAAGAGTTACTTTGTTAGTGTTACTGGAATTACTTAGGTAGTGTTACAGGGTTACATGCTCAGTCTTACATGAGTTACTTCAATAGTATTATAACATTTTAGAGGTTACTTTGATAATATTATAAGGGTTGCTCGATCAGTGTTATAGGTGTTTTGGGTAAAAATACCCATGCCAAGTGGCCCTATTAGAAGGTGACACGTGTCACCCTAAGAGAGGTCCAAAGTGGACCAATCTCCATTTGACACGTGTCCCTCCAGTTGTTAGGAAAAAAGACGACCTTCTTGGCCCAATTCCCGAGAACACCGCAAAAGGCACATCCCATCAGTCCTAGGTTTCTGTAACCTAGGTAGGGGCACAATTCCCGATGACCTTATAAATAGGGAGATTTCCCCCTTTTTTAGGGGCACGTTCATTTATTACATCATACCTATATTCTCTCACATAAGAGAAATCACCTGATCTCGGAATCCGAGAAAATCTTACTTTTACCTTTCCGCACCTTTTAGCTTTCTCCGTACACGTTCTAACTTCATCGTCGGAGGCGGAGCTCCTACCATCCGGAGTCTCCGTTATTTTGCAAGTACAGACAGAAGACTCCACACTTAGTGAAGTAACTCTCCTGAGGGACTAGGAAAACCTCAAAACATTTTGCGCCGTCTGTGGGGAGAGTACCTCTATAATGGTTCAAGAGTCTGTACCGCCACCTGAACCCAACCGGCCTCGCTCCGGTCGACGGGGAGGTCTATTCATACCATGACACTGATAATGACGTTGAAGTCGAAACATATGTGGCCTCTGATGGGTCACTCAAGACTAGACGCATTTGTCCTAGGGACAACCTAGAACGGATCACCAATGAAGCCGGTCCAAGTAAATCTACTGGGCCACTGGCTGGGGAAACTCAGTCGGCAAGAAGGACTGCTCCCGTAACTAGGGATGAACACATGAAGTTCATGGCTAGTTTCAAGGGGGGGATCAAGGACTTCATCGACAAAAGGACGGCTGGCTCTAGCAAGGGTCAGTCGGCCAAGAAGACTCCTCAAGCTGAGAGGAGAAAGCCAGTCAGAGACAGGCAGCCTACTCCACATCCAAAGGAGAAGGCCACACCTGCAATTGACTGATCTAAAGTCCTAATACCCCAAACGGGCATAAGAAAGGTCATCCGACAAGTTCAATCGGATGGCAGCAAAAAATATTCTCTGTTGCTCGGCACATCATCGAGCAGAAGAGAAACCAGCAGCTGTCTGAGTCGACCTCTACATCGAGCTTCCCAGATAGCTTCAAAAGCAGCTCAACAAGGAATACTCAGTCCTTGCATGAGAGCCATATAGGCGGCAAGTCCATCCACTCATGTCCCCATATGATTGGGTCGGCCCCGTATGCGCCTCAAATGCCATATGGGCAGTATACCCCACCTTAAATGAAGCCGGCCCTCTTCGGAGGTCACGCGGCATACAATGTCCAGCCCTTAGACTGGCAGCTCCGGCTGCTTAAACTTGGTGAACAACTTTCTGCGTTCACCAGGGAGATAACCGAGGCGACACAGCCGACCAAGGTTAAGAATGTCTTGGTTGGTGCCTATGATGGTACCACCAACCCTAAAGATCACCTCATGGCTTACACCAACCTCATATACCTACAGGGGTTGGATGATGCCATATGGTGAAGATGTTTCTCGGCTACGTTGAAGGGCATAGCCTAACAATGGTTTGGCAACTTGCCAGCCGGATGTATTGATAGCTTTAAGAGGCTTGCCTTCTTGTTTGCTTCAAACTTCTTGATGAACATCCCTACCAAGAAAACAAGCCTCGACTTGAGCACCATCTGGCAGGGAAAGAGAGAAGGACTTTGCTCCTAAGTCAGGCGGTTCAATCTGGTGAGAATCCAGATTCAAGGACTGTCTAACGAGGTTGCTTACACAGACTTCTTTAAGGGTCTGAAGGACTGGTCAACCTTTAAGTTTGACCTCGTTAGAAAGAGGGTTTTTACCCTCGAAGAAGCGCTTATAGAGGCGGAAAGCTTTATACAAGCAACCGACCTCTACTCGCCCAACAGTCAGTCAGACTCTAAGAGGGTGACAAACTAAAAGATAGTCGGTCTGCTTAGCCGACTCCGAAAGCTGAATAGAGAAAAAAGGAAAAAAAGATCTGGGCGGTCGATGACTCTGATCAGCCGTCCTAGAAGAAAAAGATGGAATTTAAACCGTACGTCCCTAAGTATGAGTTTAATAAAGAATGCTACTCCATCCTCATGGAGATAAAGGACCAGGTGACTATTGAGAAACCTGCGGCTATGAAGGGTTCTGCCAAAAATCGGAATAAAAATAAATACTGCCATTTCCATGAGGACATTGGCCATGACACCAATGACTGCTATAGCCTCAAGAGGTTGTTGGACAGTCTGGCTGATTAGGGGGTGTTAAAGTCCTACATCCTCAAGTCCAAGGTTACCCTGAAGACAAACCCTAGGCAATCGTCAAAAAAGACTTCTAAGCCTACTACTAGCTTGGACACTGACAAAGATCCGATCTACACCATAGTAAACGGTTTTGCTGGAGGGGGCCCTACCATCCGGGGCACCAAGGACCATTTGTGGAAAATGGATGTCAATTTTGCTGAGGAAGGTCAGGCGTCTACCAGCACATTCCCGGAGGTCGTCATCACTGAAAGGGACAGGGGCAAAGTCCGCCGACCGCATGATGACCCCGTGGTTATTGAATGCAAAGTGGCTAACCAGCTGGTTGGCCGCATTCTAATTGACACTGGTAGCTCGTTTGACATCATCAACTATAAGTGCATGTCCAAGCTGTGGTACAAGGTGGACAGCATGTGTGACATCTCCCACCCTCTTGTTGGCTTTGGGGGAGGATTCGTGCACCCAGTCGGACGGGTAGACCTGCCCATCCGGCTGGGAGAAAAGGGAAAAGGATGCCATATGGTCATCCGATTTTTGGTGGTTGAAGAGCTAACCGCCTACAACCTTATTCTGGGTCGTCCCACTTTGAACGAGTGTAAGATCGTCATCATCCCGTCTCTCAAGCTACTGAATTATGAAAGGGATGATGGCTTTGTTGGCTCCCTGAACGGGGATTAGAAGACGACTAGGGAGTGTTACCTATCAGACGTCAAACCCACGTCTGCAGCAGCCGGATAGGGGAAGGACCCAATAGACCTTGACGATGTCAAGGATCCTGACCCAGCCCCACCAGCCACCATGAAAATAAAACTTGATCAGCTAGTGGCGGTGAAAAAGGAAAAGCAATAGCAATCACTGATCGGGGAATGGTCAGATGAACTCCGTCCCCAACTAGCTGGTGATCACATTGATATCGCTCTGGATGACAGCCTCCCAAAGCGAACTGTTAAGGTGGGAGCAGTTGCTTTTGCCAGGTTGGGTGCAGACTTGCACCTTCTGCTGAAAGAATTCAAAGACATCTTTGCTTTTGAAGTGGAAGAGATGCCAGGCATCAGCCCAAATCTCGCTGTCCACAAGCTCGCCGTGGATCCAAAAAAGAAGCCCATCAGGCAAAAGAAAATAAATCACGATGAGGAAAGAAGTCAAGCGGCAACTGCCGAGGTTAAAAAGCTGTTAGACACTGGGTTCATTCGGCCATGTAACTTCCCTGATTGAGTTGCAAACGTTGTGCTTGTAAAGAAGCCGAATGGTACCTGGCGCATGTGTATTGATTACACTGACTTGAACAAGGCATGTTGAAAGGACAGTTACCCGCTTCCAAAGTTCGATAGTTTGGTCGACTCTACATTCAGACATGCCTTGATGAGTTTCATGGATGCCTACTCAGGCTTTCATCAGATACCCATGTGGAAAAAAGATCAAGAGAAGACGACATTCGTCACTGATCAGGGGTTATTCTGTTATACTTTGATGTTGTTTGACTTGAAGAATGCGCCTGCTAATTTCCAATGAATGATTAATACCGTCTTCATTAATCAAATTGGGAGGAATGTAGAGGTGTACATCGATGACATGATAGTCAAATCCAAACAACAGATAGATCATCTTGCTGACCTCTGAGAAACCTTCACCACACTAAGGCAGCACAAGGTCGTACTCAATCCCAAGAGAAGTGTTTATTTGATGTTGAGTCTGGGAAGTTTCTCGGATTTTCAATTGATCAAAAGGGGATAGAGGCCAACCCAGAAAAGATACAGGCGGTAATTGACATGAAGTCACCCCGCACTGTAAAGGAAGTTCAGAAACTTACCGGTTGTCTGGCGGCATTGGGGAGATTTTGGTCTTGCTCTTTATATGGCTGTTAAAAAGTTGAAACCTTACTTCCTGGCACATCCGATTGTTGTCTACATAGACCAACCTCTCAAGCGGCCAATGACAACCTTGGAGTCATCCGGCAGAATGCTCAAATGAGCTATTGAAATGCAAAGTTTTGAAATCACTTTCGAACCAAGAAAAGGCAGTGAAGGGTCAGGCGTTCGCCGACTTCATTGTTGAAATGACAAGGCCGGTTGCACCGGATAATACTGATCAAGTTTGGAAAGTGTATGTAGACAGGAGATCTACCATGAACAGCTGTAGTGCAGGCATTATATGTCAGTCCCTTGAGGGGGACAAGTATAAGTATGCACTATGGTTCAAGTTCCAGGCCTCAAATAATGAGGTAGAGTATGAAGCCCTGCTAGCCGGCATCCGTATGTGTAAGGTAGGAGGGGCAACCAAAATTGATGCCTGCTCTGATTCACAGTTGGTCATGAGCCAGTACCATGGTGACTATGAGGCCACCCATCCGGCTATGATCCAATACCTTCAGGCGATCAAAACTGAAGCTGGGACACTGGAAGAATTTCATCTTAGTTAAGTGCCCAGTTCTTAGAACAATCAGGCGGATGCTCTGTCAAAGGTGGCATCTTCCGCCTCGGTCAGTCTTTTGGGAAATTATGGAAAAACAAAGTATTGTTGAAGAAGAGCCCATTGGAGTACTTGACCGAAACTCTACCTGGATGGATGTCATCTGGGCATACTTACAAGATGGCACGCTACCTGACTCACCCTAGGAAGCGGCTATCATGAAAAAACGTGCTGCGAATTTCGAGATGAGAAACGGATAACTCTTTAAAATAGGTAAGGGGCAGGAAGTGTGTTACCCAGATAAGGGGTAGGAAATTCTCGATGAATTGCATGCGGGATACTACGCCGCCCATATAGGCGGCAGATCACTAGCAGTCAGGGCCAGACGGCAGGGGTATTTCTTGCCCACTCTTGAGTCAGACGCCATGGAGATGGTAAGAAAATGTGACCAGTGCCAAAGGTTTGGCAAGCTAATCCATCATCCGGCCACTGACCCGACGGCAATCTATAGCCCGGTTCCGTTCGTTAAATGGGGCATGGACATTCTGGGTCCATATACGCCTGCACCAGGTGGGAAACGGTACATCCTCGTGGCTGTGGATTACTTCACCAAGTGAGTGGAGGCAGAGGCGGTTAAAAACATCAAGAGAAAGGATGTCATCTCTTTCATTTGGAAGAATATCATCACCTGGTTCGGGGTACCTATGTCTATGGTTTTAGACAATGGCCCTCAGTTTGAGACGCCTCTGCTCAAGAATTGGTTGGGTGATCAAGGGATCTCACATTGTTTTGCATCAGTCGGCCGACCCCAAGCAAAAGACCAAGTTGAAGCCTTCAACAAACTCATCTGAGACGGCACAAAAAAGAAAATAGAATGGGTTGGTGGCTTATGGGCGGAAGAATTAATTCATGTCTTGTGGGCCATTCGGACTACTAAAAAAGGGGCAACCGGTGAAACCCCGTTTTTCACGGTATACGGTGTCGAAGCCATCTTGTCCATCGAGCATTATGAGCCGACTCTATGAGTCATTCTATATGATGAAGAGGCAAACTGGGAGGCCATGCGGCTAGCATTGGACTCACTTCCTGGAACGCAGGGGCAATGCAGCCTTGTGTCATGAGATTTACCGTCTGAGAATGACGAGATCCTACAACAAGAGAGTACACAAACGACCTCTGAAAGTGGGGAACTTTGTGTTACGGAAAATGGAGGCAACCGTAGGGCCAATGAACAAGGAACGTTAACTCCTAATTGGGAAGACCGCTACCGAATCTATGAAGAAGTAAGAGGTGGCACCTACCGCCTGTAAACTCCAAACGACAGGCAGCTGCCTAGAACTTGGAATGTAGACAACCTCAAAAAGTACTACTCCTAAGATTTGTAAATTTTTGTAAATGAAAAGCCTATTAATGAAAAGTTGATTTTATTTTCTATTTGGTAATTAATTTCTTTATATGCATGCGTATTTTTTCTGAAGCGCCGTCTGCGCAATGTACAAACGGCCCATTCTTATGTCAAATATAAGCTAAGTTTAAAAACTTACTGGCTAAAAGACCGTCTTAAAAAGACAACATGAGGCCAATGGATAGATGATTTTCAAATTTATACATCTATCTGTTCCAACATGAGTATGGCGTCCGGCGACACCAATTCGGGTGAATTCGTCGCAGAGAGCATCTCCCATTTGGGTGGAACATTGCTCTATAAACGCATACAGATGGCCAAGATTGAACGACCTAATTGGCCAACTCATAGCGGTCTGACCTAAGTAATCTAAAAAGCACACAACCGGGCTTATAATAAAACTAAGTGTCTAAACGCACAACCGATGAACGAGCGAAGTTGTAACTTAGATTAATTTCTGAAATTATGCACTACCAAAAAGTCCTCCCAACGGGGCAGAAGGAAATCGAGTGTATAGTTGGATTGAAAACACCCAAGACGGTGGAAATACAGTTCGATAACTGCTAATACCGCTTGGGCTACTGGCTTATTAGTATGTATGACTAGACGACTGTGTACTTGGTTCGGGGAAATCACTATTGTGATTGATTGATTCGAGAACATGTCATACTCTTTAAAGTATCAAAAGTTCCCAAGTCAATCAATCAAGTTGTGAAACCAAACACACAGCCGCCCAAGGGCAAAGGACAACCGGTTTGTTAGTTGCTGCATGTGATGAGCGTTGTTTATGGCGCTCAAAAGAATAAGATTTAGGTTCATTTTCTCTATTTTCTTTCATCATTTTCATGTAATTTTCTTAGTTTTATTTGATTTTCCATTTTTATAATTCACTTTGGTTCTCGATTAGTTTTTACGAGTTTTTCATATTTTTTGGTGATAATTCATAGTTTTAGTTTTATTTTGTTATGCTTTCTCTCTTTGTTTTATTTGTGTTTTGTAGGTGAATAATCAAGTCAATTTGCTCATTTTGGGACTGACTTGCTCGCGGGCATCATCTCGAGTGCACTGATGATGGGGATGCTCGGGAGCGTGGAGTTTGATCAAGAAAAGTGAAGGAGCCAAGGCCTCGTGCACCACACAGGGGTGCGTGCGCGCAGACCTTGTGCAGCCCCTTCACTCGATTTTTCTATTTATAGCTTTTGACTTTCTTTTATATGAGGACGAAACTTTTGTAATTGAGAGATAATTTTCCAGAAATAGTAGAGAGAGAAAGTAGAGAGAGAAGCTTAAGATTTACTTGTTTGTACTTGAATTTGATCTTAGATTTCAATTGGATCTTGAAATTCCTTCTTTAATTTAATGAAAATTTGTAAGATTTCTTTCCTTTGATTTACTTTAAATGCAATTCTTTCTAGTTTCTTGAATTTTGTTTGAGATTACATTCCTTGCTCTAGAATTTGTTGTTTGATTGATTTTCTTTTGATTAAGCTTTAAATGAATATGAATTTGATTGAATTTGTTTTGTTCCTTAATTTCACCATGATTAGTGAGTAGATTAGTTTCTAGGGAGAAGGGGAAGCATGCTTGATTGATGATTTTTGTTAGTTAATGATACTAAATTGATTGGATTGTTGCAATTAAATTGGTTGACGTAGTTGTGCATGTGATTAATTAAACTAGGAGTGATCCCTTTGATTGCAACTATTGTTTGTCCCTTGTGATATTGAATCGATTGAGTGATCTATAAATTAGCATAATCATTGAGCTTGCATATGGAACCTATATCCCTAGTGTTTAGCATCTTGAATTCTTCGATTTGTCTAGCTTCTTGACACTTTAGTTACCAACCACAACCATTTATATTCTTCGAATTAGCTTGACAAAGGCTATAGCATTGTTCCTACTCATTCCTTTGGGTTCGACCCTTGACTGACCATATACTTGTATTAGGTTGGTCGAGTGTTTACAAATTAGGTTTGGCTCTAGGGAGAGGTAGATAACGACCTACATTTTCCTCTTGTCAGCATGCTATTAATAAGTTAGGCAAAAACTCAGGCAAATATATATAAAATTGTAAAAATTGAAGCAAATTGAACAAAACCGACTCAGTCGGCATTTTTATAGAATAAACCCGACCAAATGGTCAAGAGAGAAATTGTTATACCGGAGGCACATCCGGAAAATGATAAAATTGTCAAATCAAACAATGAAATTACTCGGCACGCAGGCCGAAAGTGCAGACGGCCTAAGCCGAATAGAAAAAATAAAAAGCTTGAATCACTAGGGTGTATACGGGTTTCCCTGATCATCCTTCTCAGGCGGGGGAATAGTAGAGTCTCGGGGAATGTTCTCTTTTGGCTTCCACTCACTCCCCCACCTGCGTTCGGAGCTGGCTCCTCCTCCTCAACCTCTTTATTAGCCCAGGCGTCGAATGACTCAGGCTCTGGCTTGCCTTCCTCTCTTAAAGACAAGACCTCATAAGCATATTGGTAAGCCAAGGCCCAGATGTCGTACTCCTTCCCCGGATGTAGCGCATCCCAGGCTATCTTCATCCGGTTTTCACAGTCAGCCTCGTTTTCTTCAATGAGGCAGTCTTGTTCCGCTCTCAAAGTGACCTTGAAATTTTCCTGGGCTTGGGTCATCTCATTCTTCAGGCGGTTGACGTCTTCTCGGAGATCAGCGTTCTCCTTGTCAACCCCCTCTAGAGCTTTGAGGTCCACCTAAGCATTTTTTAAGGCAACCTCGAATTCAGTGGTGTTTAGGGTAAGAAATAACCCAAATACGTGGTCCAATCCCATGGTGATACGTGGCCCAATCAAGAGGCAACACGTGTCACTATAGGAAGATGACACGTATAAAAGAGCATGAAAGCACCTGAAAAATAAAGTGAGTAAATGCCTCCTTACATCAGGAGGCCCAACTACCCTCGAAAGCCGCAAAAAAGGGACACGTGCCCTACACTGATTGCGCAGCCAATCAGAGCACATATTCCTAGGTCACTTACCCTAAGGAGCACAAATTCCCACCCCTATAAATACCCCAGTCATTGATGATGGGAGGGGTGGATTGTGACACAACATTAAATAGAGCACTAAATTGCTTCAACTTCACTCTACTTTCTCTCTCTAGTTTTACTCCATTTTTCGATCATTGACTTGATCGTTGGAGGCGGATCTCCGATCGCCGGAGTTCCGTGGTTTTGCAGGTGTCCGAGTCTCATTGCCTGCGAAGCGTGACTAGTATCCCGAGGGATTCCAAAAAACCCCAAAGCGTTTGGTGTCGTCTGTGGGGATACTCGTCCGTAATGGCAATAGATGGTCAAACACCAGACGCCGGCCCTGGTTCCGGCCAAGATGGCCATGTCAAAGATATAGTCATGACAATCCATTCTAGTGATCCTCTGACTGCTTTGTTTCATGAGGCCGAGGATCCTCCGGTTACTGCTGGTTCACTTAAGCTCGCTTTGAGCAAGCTCCGGAAAGAGCTTGAGGATAAGAGGCCTTCTTCTTCTAGGCATCCGCCCAGGAGAGAGGGAGAAGGAAACCAAAAGAAAGCTCAGGGAAAAGGGACCAATGCCGAAGATGCTCGAAATACTCCATACCGCCGGCATGAGTGTTCACCGAGGGTGCCAAGGGCAGATGTGTCCCGACTCCTCGAGAAATCGCAGTCGGCTGGGGGGTAGACCAGACGGCCTCAAAAGGAGATTACTAAGCCGTCTCGTAGTTGGAGGGATGGAAGAGAGCACATCCGGCACAAGAAGCGTGAACGAATAGCTTATTCGGACACAGATTCTACACCAACTATGCCGGATGATTTCTCAAACCATACCTCTTCCAAGCATACCAGCTCGGCCAAGACCAATAGGAGTCAAGATGTTTGTACTCCAACTCCTATTCTAGTTCAACCAATTCAATAGCAGATCCCCTAGAATTTTAATGCTCTTTTGCCGCCTAACCCTCTTGTCTTTGAACAGTATGGGCAATTTGGCCAGCCATTCGACCAGATGCCATATCTGGGCGGACCGGCCACACAACCTCAGCCCATTGATTGGAAAATGCGCTTGATGAATCTTGGTGACAAGCCCCTCCGTTTTCTCAGTAGATCCTTAGCTCTCCTCAGCCTGCGAAGGTGAAGAGTGTACTCGTGGGTGCCTAGGATGGTACGGGTAACCTAGAGGAGCACGTCACTTCTTACAGAAACCTGATGTATCTGCAATATGTGGATAATGCCACCTGGTGCAGGTGCTTCCCGGCCACCCTTAAGGGCGTGGCGCAGGACTAGTTCAACAGCCTGTCGGCTGGGTGCATTAATTGTTTTACTACTCTAAGTATGCTGTTCATCGGAAACTTTTCTTATAACATTCCCCCAAGGAAGACCGGTCTTAAGTTGGCTACAATTGTCGAAGGAAAGAATGAAGGGTTGCATTCGTACGTCCAGAGATTTAACCAAGAAAAAGCCCAAATTCAGAATCTGCCGGATGAAATGGCCTATTCGGAATTTCTCCGAGGGCTAAGGCATAATGGTTTCAATTTTTATTTGGTAAGAAAAAAGGTTCGGACGTACGCAGGCGTTCTGCAGGAAGCCGAGGCCTACATTGAGGCGGCTGATTTCTGTTCCCTCACAAAATCTGAAGTACTGGCCAAGGGAGCTAAGAAGAAGCAATCTTCTCAGCAAGACTCGGCTGGGAAAAAGAAAGAAGGAAAGAACAAAAGAAAATAAGTCTGGGTGGCTGACGACCAAAAGACAAAAGCCAACAAGGCCAAGACGTACGAGCCCCAGTATGAGTTCAACAAGGATTGCTATTCAATTTTGATGGAGATGAAAGACAAGTTCGAATTCGAGAAGCCCACGCCGTTGAGAGGCTCGGCCCAGTACTGGAACAAGAACAAGTATTTCCATTACCACAAGGACGTGGGGCACGATACAAATGAATGCAACAATTTGAAGAGGTTGCTAGACAAACTAGTCGAGAAGGGCATGATCAATTCATACATCATGAAGCCAAAGTTCACCTACAACCGGACAGACAACAAGTCCGAGAAGAAAAAGCAAAATGACAAAGAAAAAGAGGATGGAAACAACACTGATTCTGGTTGTGTAGCCGTCATATCAGGTGGCTTTGCTGCAGGCGGCCCTACCATGAAGGGAATTAAGTAGGACACGTGGAATTTCGCAAAAGTAATGCATGCTGAGGGGGTTAAGGTTAAACCTTTCCCAGAGGTATCGGTCAGCGAGGCAGACCAAGGTGAGGTCAAGGCCCTCCACAATGACCCCATGTTGTTTATTCTGAAGATAGCCAATTTGAAGGTCAAACGGGTACTGATAGATACGGGCAGCTCGTCCGACATTATCAGCTTTGCCTGTTTGAAAATTTTGAAGTTCCCAGAAGACGCTCTCAAAGAAATCTCTCACCCGTTGGTTGGGTTCGGAGGAAATTTCATACACCCCGCCGGACAGATAAATCTGCTCGTCCGGCTCGGGCCAAAGGGGGAAGGAAGGGACATGGTCGTCTGCTTCCTGGTGGTCAAAGAGCTCACAGGCTACAATTTCATACTCGACCGCCCCACTTTAACCACAGCCAAGGCAGTAATTGTCCCTCATCTGATGCTGCTGAAGTTTAAGAGGTCGGACAGGAAACTCGGTTCGATTCAAGGAAATCAGAAAATGACGAAAGAGTGTAACCAGTTGGTTGTAAAGCCGATTGTTCGTAGACGAGGGAATTCGTCCTAGCCAAACTCAGATGAAGGGTCACCCCAAGCATACCAGGTCGGCCAAAAGAGAAAGTCGATTAAAAGGGAGCATGCCTAGCAATTAATGACCGTCGGTCAGCTAGAAAAGTTAGGACCCCAGTCGGCCGGCGATCACCAAGATATAGTGCTGGACCCCGATCAACCTGATTGGACGGTCAAAGTTGGCACTATAGCTGTGGGACTGCTTGGAGACGACCTAATCAAGCTGCTGAAAGAGTTTAAAGATGTGTTTGCATTTGAAGTAAGTGAAATGCCGGGTATTAGCCCAGACCAGGCCATGCATAAGCTAGCTGTAAATCCACTTGTTAAGCCCGTCCGACAAAAGAAACGGAATCACGGGGAAGAAAGGAATCAGGCGGCCGCAGCCGAAGTAAGAAAGATGTTGGACGCTGGTTTTATTCGGCAATGTTACTACCCAGATTGGGTAGCTATAGACACCCAAATGTGTCTCCCCAAAACCAAACCCAGTGATGATTATCTTTCATGTCATTTAATTATCGAACAAGGTGAAAGTGTGAAAAGTCTAATGATGTGGATGTTTTTATTAAAATATCTCTCTTTCTGTTTTCAAAAATGTTTCTTCTTTTACTCTATTTATGAAAATAGCCAGTCCAATTTAGTTTGGTCCATGATAAAGGTCTAATATTAGTGTGGTTGTATTGGCTTGAAAAGAGCTTTCCAACGATATATTATAAGCCCAATTCCGAAATGATTTTTATATGTGGTCCGATGATCTAGAGGATGGCCTATTAATTATAATTCCTAAAGTTGTTAGGATTGATTTTAATCTTCTAGAATATCTAGAAGGTTCCTTTTAATTCTAATGGAATTAGGATTAATAATTATATTTTAAAGAGTTTTATTTGGAATAAAATAAGTGTTTTATGATAAACCTGATTTTAATTTGATAAACACGGAATTTGCTGCATAATCATATCAAGAAGAGGATTCCGTACAAAAGCGCATTTTATCTTTTAATTAGCGCCAAACGACAAAGCCTGTCGCCTGGCGCTAACATCTGTCGCCTGGCGCTGGTATTGTCGCCTAGCGCTGATGTCTGTCGCCTGGCGACAGATTCCAGTTTTATTTCGTATAGAACTTGAAGTATTTTCTATCGTTTCCGGACTATTTTCTTATAAATAGGGGTCGTATCTTCCCCGTTTTGAATCATCAACAATCAATCATCTCTCTCTATTCTCTCTCTAAAAGCTAAAAGCTTTCTCTCTCTCTATTCTTTTTCCAAACCTTCCCTCTTACAAATTCCTCATACATTAGTTCTAGACACACCTAGCCAAGTTCGAAGTTGCCTTCGCCCTAGATGTGAAAGGTTTAATATTTCTGAGGGTTTGGTCCCAAATCCCAATTTCAATTATTTAATTTAATTGTTTGATTTTATTATTTTCCTTGAATTTACTAACGTGTGTATTTTGTTATTAGAAAGAGATACGAGGCATTGAAGTAAGTACTTTAATTGTTGATCTTTTGATATAGAAATCATGCTTAGATTATTTTGTTGATTCCTAGTATCATGTTAGAATGTTATATTGCTTCCTAGTATCATGTTTAGGGTTAACTAATATTTCTGATATTATTATGATGCTTCCTATTTCTTTCCTAATATCATGTTAGTGTCATGATAGGGATAAAGATTTGATCTTTAATGTTTAGTGACATGCTAGGGTTTGTTATTAATCTTGTTAGTATCATGCCTAGGATCTTGCTAATATTATTAATCTTTATTGACATTGAGATTATGATGATGATTGTTTAGTGATTGCTTGATCACGCCCTCTCTTGCATGTTTAAAGAGATTTGTACTTGTAATCACGCTTAATAAGATAATTAATAATCTTGTTTAGGTTAATATGATTAAAATTCAAGTGATCGCCAATAATAGATTTGTTTGTGCATTAATATTCAACCAACATAGATTAAACAGGTTTAGGGTTAACCTATTGATTGTATGTTAGTCAGAAAGCACACATGAATACGAGAAGAATAAAGTAGAGGCCTATTTAGGGCAGGTTCAATCTCTTTTAGGTTGGATTTGAACCTTCATCCTCGAACTTCCAGTTATGGTTCTAGACCTATTGGAGTTAACGATCTCCTGGATCGTTAAGGGGTGTAACCTTCACCCTGTGAACGGTTTACAAGTTCCTAAAACTTGCTGGCAACTCTTTTACTCTAGCTTCCTTCCCTTTGGACGCCACCATGGTTAAGTGTATGATCACAGTGGGGCTCTAGTGTGGGATGCTTGAAATATTCCCTACAGTAGCCAACGTAGTTCTTGTGAAGAAGCCGAATGGAACATGGAGAATGTGCATGGATTACACTGATCTCAACAAGGCGTGTTCGAAGGATAGCTTTCCTTTACCTAAGATTGGCCGACTGGTCGATTCTACGGCCGGACATGCTCTTATGAGTTTTATGGATGTATACTCCGAATTCCACCAGATCCTATTGTGGGAAGAAGACCAAGAGAAAACTGCGTTTGTGACCGAGCAAGGGTTGTACTGTTATAAAGTCATGCCATTCGGTCTCAAGAATGTCATGCTATTTTTCAGAGACTTGTGAATACAGTTTTTAGAGATCAGATCGTCCGGAAAATGGAGGCATACATTGATGACATGATTGTCAAGTCAAAAGAGTCGGCCGAACATTTAAAAGATCATTGAGAAACGTTTACGAACTCAGGCGGCATAAGATAATGCTAAATCCAAAGAATTGTGTCTTTGGTGTTGAGTCCGGCAAATTTCTCGGATTTCTGATTGATTAACGAGGAATTGAGGCCAACCCTGAAAAAATTTAACCTGTCTTGGACATGAAGTCGCCGAGGACAATCAAAGAAGTGCAAAGATTGACGTGCTGTTTAGCCGCACTCGGCCGATTTTTGTCAAGATCAGGGGATAAGTGCCGATACTTTTTTCAGACTATCAAGAAGAAAGCAATGTTCGAGTGGACACAAGAGGCCTAGGAAGCCTTCGTACAGCTAAAAAGCCATTTGCATACATTGTCTCGGCTCGTCAGTCCACTCAAGGATGAAAAGCTATACATGTATCTTGCCATTTCAGACCATTCCTTAAGTGTCGTCCTCCTTGTTGAAAGGGACGGCCACCAGATCCCAATCTATTTCATCAGCCACGTACTGCGTAATGTCGAGCTTAGGTATCCACCCATTGATAAGTTCGGTCTTGCTCTGTGTATGGCGTCAAAGAAGCTACGGTCGTATTTTCTAGCCCATTCAATTGTGGTCTACACAGACCAGCAACTTAAGAAGTCGTTTGCAACCTTGGAAGCCAGTGGCCGGATGCTCAAATGGGCCCTAGAGCTAAGGGGTTTTGATATCACATTTGAACCCAGGAAAGCGATCAAGGGGCAAGCCTTTGCTGATTTTTTGGCTGAAATGACTAGGCCTGACTTGCAGCCGGCAGGAAACCAAATCTAGAAGGTCTACGTGGACGTTAGTGCAACAACGACCGGATGTGGCGCTGGAATCATTTGTCAGTCTCTCGAAGGGGATAAGTTTGAGTATGCAATGAGATTCCAATTTCAAGCCTCCAACAACGAGGCCGAGTACGAATCCCTCCTAGCCAGCCTTAAGATGTGTAAGGCGGCAGGAGCAACAAAGATTGATGCAAGCTCGGACTCCCAACTGATAGTCAGCCAAATCAACGGTGACTTTGAAGCCAAGGAGCCGACTATGATGAAGTATCTGCAGATGGTTAAAGAAGAACCCGAGAGCCTAGAGCATTTTACCCTGCAACAAGTCCCCCGTTCAGAAAATCATCAAGCGGACGCCCTCTCTAAATTAGCGTCCTCGGCATCATGTGATACTCCTAGATCAGTGTTTTAGGAAGTGAAAGAAATGAGGAGCATTGACGCCGAGCCAGTACAAATTATTGACAGAAGCTCCACTTGGATGGACGGAATCATCTCTTATCTAAGGGATGGATCACTCCCGGCCGATCCAAAAGAAAGGTGGTTGATGAAAAAGAGAGCGGCCTGGTTCGAGATGAAGAACGGGGAATTATTCAAAAAATCTTTTGTGAAACCATACCTGAAGTGTATAACCCCGAAAAGAGGGTATGATGTGCCGGAAGACCTCCACCAAGGACGTTGTGGTTCGCATATTGGAGGACGGGCCTTAGCCGAGAAAGTTACCCACCTAGAGTACTACTGGTCGAGCTTGAATTCAGACGCCATGCAAATGGTGAAGAAATGTGACAAATGCTAGAGATTTACAACCCTAATTCACCGCCTAGCTAGTAGTTTGTCGACCATAAGTAGTCCACTCCCCTTTGCAAAATGGGGCATGGACATCTTGGGGCCGTACACGCTAGCGTCTGGTCAAAGGCGGTATGTGTTAGTAGCGGTCGACTACTTCACAAAGTGGATTGAAGTTGAGACCGTCCGAGGGATCAAGTGGACGGATGTATCTGCCTTCATTTGGAAGAATATAATTACTCGTTATGGAGTGCCACAGTCTATGGTGTTTGACAATGGACCCCTGTTTGAAATGCACTAACCCAAGGAATGGCTAAGTGACCAGGGCATCACCCACTATTTTGCCTCAGTCGGCCGACCACAAGCCAATGGCCAGGTAGAGGCCTATAACAAGTTGATCTCCAACGGCATCAAGCGTAAGCTTGAAAAAGCAGGCGGCCTATGGGCAGATGAGTTGGTTAATGTGTTATGGTCCATAAGAACAACAACAAAAAGTTCCGCAGGAGAAACCCTATTCTTTCTAGTTTATGGTGTCGAAGCAGTATTCCCAATTGAGATGTTCGAACCTACTCTCCGAGTGATGTTGTATGATGAATCGACCAATTGGGAGGCCATGAAGACTGCCCTGGACTTCCTTCTAGAAGGCAATGGCAATGCGGCACTTAGACATGAGATTTATCGTCTAAGGATGACCAGGGCATACAATCGCCGAGTGTCTAAGCGTCCACTGAAGATGGGGGATTTGGTTTTAAGGAAGATGAAAGGGGTAGGCCGAGCCAATGAAGATGGAAAGCTAACCCCAAACTGGGAAGGGCCTTACCGAATCAGAGAAGAAGTGCGAGATGAAACATACCGTCTTGAAGCCTTAGATAGCCGACCTATTCCTCGTACCTGGAATACGGACAATCTGAAAAAAATATTTTGTTTAAAGCTTATCAGCCAATTTTTGCATCTAAGTCTAAATGACCAAGTAGTTTAACTAAGCCTTGATGGCCGAATGATGTAATTAAGCCGAATGGCCACCTACAATGTAAAACTTTGACAAACATTAATGAAAAGTCAAGCATTGTTGCTAAATTCTTTGTTTTGCATGTCTATATTGTTAAGCTAAATGCCGAATGAATTTAACAACAAGGTGGCTCCCAGCAATGCTGGTCGGCCGTCAAAAGATAGAAACAACAGCCGCCTGAAAAGAGAAACCAGTGTTTCTCCAACATAGCAACTCGGTCTTCTCAAGATAGGGCATGGAGTGTAAGATGAGTAGAAACTCAATAAGAGCATAACAAAACAGATTGGCTCGGCCACACTTAAGCGGATGATGATGCACCCAAAAGAAGGGTAATATGCATCAACCGAGTGAAATTATTAACAAGGGCTTCCCTAACATAGCTACTCGGCCATTAACTTTTAATGACCGAGTAAAACGCTAACCAAGGGCCCCCCTAGCCTAGCCACTCGGCCATCAATCTCGCATTGGCAGAGTAGAATGTTAAGCAAGGGAATCCTTAGCTAAGTCACTCGGCCATGATCTATTTGTACCAAAATAGGCTGACTACAAAGCGTAGTAAGGGCATACTTTGTTTAGCCACTCGGCCAATTAGCCTAAAAGGCTAGTCTTACCATTTGGCCCCACCAGGTCGAACAAAATACCAAAGGGAAGCTAAAAATTTGCCTAAGTCATATGTTGCCCATCTAGGACAAAGATTTCCCTAGGCGAACGAGCCCAATAAACGAAAATTTACAAGTTGAGATAATACTTGGAATTTCTTGGGTCCATCCAAGAGATAGCTTCAACGGACGACTGAAACAAAGCCAATAAAAAGGCTGCACGCTTAAAGATTGATTCGACGTTCACCTAGTCCAAGGGCAATCATTATATATGATTTGATTAACTTACTAGTAGTTATACCCTTCAAGGTATAAAATCTAATAAGTTAATCAAACCACTCAGAGTTTGGACTAGGCAAACGCCGAATAAAGGGGCATACCCCCAGTACTTGTACAAATAGCAGTAAGCAAAAAAAAAAATGCATAAAATTGTTGAGTATGAAAATGCATAAAACCGGTCAGAAGGCGGTAAAATAAGCATAAATAAAAGACCGCTCAGAAGGCGACAAAATATCTTTACACAAGCCGCTCAAAACAAGCGGCAATAGAAAATTGTTCAACAAAAGCAAAAAAGATAGAAGACTTAAAGCTTAAACAATGCAGCAGAGGGCCCCTCACTTGGCCGTATCCTCACCATCGTTGCCAACATTGGCCGACACATCAGCGTCGACTGCATTATCAGTTCGGGGAGGCTCCTCATCCTCGACCGTCTCCTCTTCCTTGTCCTCCCCATCTTCAGCATCACTGGGGGTAGGGGAAGGAGTTTCGACAAACGGGGAGACGGACAACCCAACATCCTCGCACTCATCCTTCATGGTGAGAAAGTCCAGCCGCCTAGTGAAGCGCTCCAGATAGTACCCGAGCTCTTCCCTTTTCACCATCATGGAAAAGGCATCCTCAAAACTATTCTTGAGGCGAGTAAGGGCCGACTGTTCGATTCGGACAACGTCAGCTGGAGGAATTGGCCTTTGAGCATTAAGCTAATTTCTCAGCTCCTCTACTTCCTTCCTTAGGCGCTCAGCCTCTTGGTTACGCTCGTCCGCAACTTGAAGAGCTATGTTCAAGGCTTCTCTGTTGGCCCCCAACTCGGCCCTGAGTTGCTCAGAGGCCTCGGCCGCCTCCTGTATGTTAGTCGCTAGAATGACCGCCTCGTCCCTCTCCTTAGTGAGAGCTTCATTAGCTTGCCGTTCTCGCTTAAGAGCATCGCCAATTTTGACGATGTCTTCAGCCTATTTAGCCACCTTTTCGATCAGGGCGTTCATGGCGGTCTGATGACGGACTTGTTTAAGAGAGAGCAGGCCCATGTTCTCGTCCTGTAGCCGTTTGAGGTCATCCCAAGACGACTGGAGC
This sequence comes from Chenopodium album, assembly GCF_948465745.1. Classification (NCBI taxonomy): domain Eukaryota; kingdom Viridiplantae; phylum Streptophyta; class Magnoliopsida; order Caryophyllales; family Amaranthaceae; genus Chenopodium; species Chenopodium album. Next base: position 35,278,708 of record NC_137847.1, read on the forward strand.
TCGCGCCTCTACCGCGGACACCAGTCTTGGAAGGCAAAGAGCCTAAGGAGAAGCTGCGGACAAATGGATAAAGATAAGCAAAGGAAACAAACAAAGAAAATGGCTAAGTACTTGCTAAAAAGTCGTAAGACTACCTCAACGCAACTGTTGATCATTGGGATGAGGTTCCTATCATGGATACCCCGGAATTTGTTCAGGGCCTCAGCCGAGACGGCTCTCTGAATAGCGTCTCGGACGGCCTTGCGTTCGGCCCAGTTAGAGAAGATCCAGGAAGCCGAGCGTCCATCTCTTCAGAATTTCTACAAAGTAAAGAGAAGTTAGAATTCTGAATAAAAGTTAACTAAAAAAAAAAAAGAAGATGAAGAAGTACGAGTACCTTCTAAGAGATTAGGGATATGCGGACGCCTCTCAGGAGTGGGCGTCGGCAGAGGCTGCTTGTCCACTTTGGGCGGAGACAGCTGCCCTTCTTCAGCCTGGGAACCAGAGGTCCGAGTCCTTAGATACTCAACATGTGAAGTTGAGTCAAGGCCGGCCGTGTTGTCCAGGGTCGGCTCACCCTCCCCGTCCTTCTAGACGGGCTCGTTTTGGGCCACCTCGGACGGTTGTAGCTCCGAAGGCTTGGAGTCCCCACTAGGTGTCAGCTGGGGTTGTGATGGTGCAACCCGCGACCTTGCCCTGGCCGCCGGCGCCTCTAAGGGGGTCTTGGACGCCGAAACTTTGCGAGATTTGGACGACCCCTCGTCCTTTGAAGTGGGCGCCGGCCGCTTCCTCGCTGGCTTAGGGGTAGCTGACTGAAAAACAAAAGGAAAGATTCAGTAAGGTTATCTCCTCCGAGTAGCAATGAAGGAAAGAACCTTGAAAGTAAATTTACTCGGAAAAATTCGCTAATTTCCCCTGTCCAAGTAGGATTGTAGGGAAGGGTCTACAATTCAAATTCACTCGGCCCGGAGAGAAAATGTGTGAAGCGTCCGACCCAGATTGAAAAGGACTATCATCCAAAGCATAGCAGGTCGGACAAAAAAAAAATTTCTAAGGCAAAGGAGTAAAGGAAGTGGTCGTACCCACTTTGTCACCTCGTACTGAGCTCTCAGGAGCCGATAGCGCTCCATCTTGAACTCGTTCATGTCCATCTCTCCCTTCTGAACTGGGTCAAGCTAAGACATGGCTCGTTCTATTAAGAGTAAAGAAATGGGAGTTAGAAAATTCCCAAATCAAAATGAATTCAATAATGCACGTTGCAAAAGTCAACCTGCAGTATAATTTTGGAGCAAGCCAAACGAGGACATGAATAGGGGATCCCTTAGCCAGATCACTAAGGGAATCCACCTGGGAATAACGAGTACTCGGCGACCCCCTCTAAATTCCCTCTTGACTGAGAAATAGTCAAGTTGGGCGACGTGGTCCGGATGAATCGGAGGGCGATTCGGCCGATAATCCCCTCGTCCAAGTTGAACCGGGGAGGAGTTGAAATTGTTCATCTTTTTGTTGAAATCCCTATCCCTCGTTCGAATGAGGTAGAACCTCTGTTTCCCGTCTGATGAGCGTCATTTATGGCGCTCAATAGAGTAGTTTTTTATTCCTTTTTCTGTACTTTCTTGCTTTACTTTCTTATAAACTTTCTAGTTTTCTTTTATTCTCCGTCTTTATAGCTCATTTTGGTTTTTCGTTTACTTTTATGAGTTTTTCATAATTTTTGTTCTTATTTAACTATTTTAGTTTAATTTCTATTCTTTTTGCTTTATCTCTTACTTTTACTTGAATTCTTGCAAGTGAAGTTTTGAAATCTAATGAGCGTCGTTTATGGCGCTCAAAAGAATAAGATTTAGGTTCATTTTCTTTATTTTCTTTCATCATTTTCATATAATTCTCTTAGTTTTATTTGACTTTCCATTTTATAATTCACTTTGGTTCTCGATTGGTTTTTACGAGTTTTTCATATTTTTAGTTGATAATTCATAGTTTTAGTTTTAGTTTTACTTTTTTATGCTTTCTCTCTTTGTTTTATTTGTGTTTTGTAGGTAAATAATCAAGTCAATTTGCTCATTTTGGGACTGCCTTGTTCGCGGGCATCATCTCGAGTGCACTGATGGTGGGGATGCTCGGGAGCGCGGAGTTTGATCAAGCAAGCGAAGGAGCCAAGGCCTCGTGCACCACACAGGGGTGCGCGCGGCTGGTCTGTGCGTGCGCACGGCCTGTGCGGCCCTCTTCGCTCGATTTTCCTATTTATAGATTTTGACTTTCTTTTTTAGGAAAACTTAACTTTGTACTAGAGAGAGAATTTTTCCAGAAATAGTAGAGAGAGAAAGTAGAGAGAGAAGCTTAAGATTTACATGTTTGTACTTGAATTTGATCTTAGATTTCAATTTGATCTTGAAATTCCTTCTTCAATTCAATGAATGTTTGTAAGATTTCTTTCCTTTGATTTACTTTTAATGCAATTCTTTCTAGTTTCTTGAATTTTGATTGAGATTACATTCCTTGCTCTAGAATTTGTTGATTGATTGATTTTCTTTTGATTAAGCTTTAAATGAATATGAATTTGATTGAATTTGTTTTGTTTCTTAATTCACCATGTTTAGTGAGTAGATTAGTTGCTAGGGAGAAGGGGAAGCATGCTTGATTGATGATTTTTGTTAGTTGATGATGCTAAACTGATTTGAATGTTGCAATTAAATTGGTTGACATAGTTGTGCATGTGATTAATTAGACTAGGAGTGATCAACCTATAAGATTAATCTAGATTGCATTGCAAATTTCAATGACATGAACCCTTGATTTGAGAATTGCTTTAATTTATTGAATTTGATTGTGATTTTCCTAGTTAGCCATTCATAGTGAACCCTAGCTTGGCTTATAGGAGATAGCTCTTGAATTCCTTTGGTTACAACTATTTTTGTCCTTTGTAATGTTTGAATTGATTGAGTGATCCTTCAATTAGCATAATCATTGAGCTTGCATGTGGAACCTATATCCCTAGTGTTTAGCATATTGAATTCTTCGATTTGTTAGCTTTTTGACATTTTAGTTACCAACCACTACCATTTATATTCTTCGATTTAGTTTGACATAGGCTATAGCATCGTTCATACTCATTCCTTTGGGTTCGACCCTTAACTTACCATATACTTGTATTAGGGTTGGTCGAGTGTTTACAAATTAAGTTTGGCACTAGGGAGAGGTAGATAACAACCTACATTTTCCTCTTGTCAAAATATTATTTGCCGCTCTCTTACGGATGTTTTCTCATTGATTTTAGGTCGGGAATGTGCAAATTTTTGAAGAGCAAAGGCTGCCCTCCTCGCGGGCATCACCTTGAGAGCACCGACGATGGGGATGCACGAGATCGCTAGGAGCAAAGGCTTTGCGCAAGGATCTACGAGCGAGCAAGGGAAGCCGAGCACACGCAACACCACAAGCAGGGGTGCGTGCGCGTAGGCCCCTTTGTGCATGCACACAGACCCTGATGTGCGTGCGCACGAGGGGGGTGGTGCGTGCACACGAGCCTGCTCCGCCTCCCTTCGCTCGATTTAATATAAATAGCCTTTACTTTTCCTTTTTTGGGGGATGACGTTTTCACTTGTACTTGAGACTTATTTCCAGATTTAGTAGAGAGAGAAAGTAGAGTGAGAAACTTTAGATTACTTTTTTTGTACTTCAAATTACATCTTTGAGCTTGGATTACATCTTCAATCAATGAAAGTTTGTGAGAATTTCTTCCTTTGAATTTACTTTTGCTTGCTATTTCCTTTAATTCGTGAATGTTTGATTTGATTTTTGATCTTTGGTTTGAGAATTTGTTGAGTTTGATTTTCTCTTTGATTAAGCTTGAAATGATGATGTTTATAATTCAATTTGCTTTGTTTTTCAATTCCACCATGATTAGTGAGTAGATTAGTAGCTAGGGTGAAGGGGAAGCATGCTTGATTGATGATTATTGCTAGTTGATGATTCTTGGTTGATTGAATTGTTGCAATTAAATTGGTTGACATAGTTGTGCATGTGATTAATTAGATTAGGAGTGATCAACCTATAAGATTAATCTAGATTGCATAGCAAATTTCAATGACATGAACCCTTGATTTGAGAATTGCTTTAATTGGTTGAATTTGATTGTGAATCTCCTTGTTAGTCATTCTTAGTGAACCCTAGCTTGGCTTATAGGAGATAGCTTTTGGATTCTATTAATTACAACTATTGTTTTTCCTTTGCAATGTTTGAATCAATCGAGTCATCCATCGATTAGCATAATCATTGAGCTTGCATGTGGAACTAATATCCCTAGTGTTTAACATATTGATTTTCTTTGACTTGATTAGCTAGTTGATACTTTAGTTACAATTCAATTCACCTTACTTCTCATTCTTCGAAGTGGCTTGACCATAAACTATAGCAATCTCCCTCTCATTCCTCGTGGTTCGACTCGGACTTGTCCTATACTAAGAATAAGTTTGATTTTCTTAATTGTTTGATTGATGGTGCTTTAGTTTTCAACGACCTAGATTATCACGCATCAAAGTGGCGCCGTTGCCGATTATGCTAGGGTGACATATGAATTTCTTTTCTGTAGATAAAACTCTTGAAAATGGAACAAATGAAGATTATAAACTAATTAGAACACCAAGATTCAAGTTCCAAACTCAAATTCAAACACCCAAGAATTCGAAATTTTCACCCAATTTTTCTTAAATAAGTTCGAAAAATTTCAGATTTTCGTGAATGAGTTTGTAAAATTGTTGTTGTAATTCGTGATTGATGTAATTAAGTTGATAAAATTGATTGATTTTATGATGATTTGTAAAGAGGAAGAAGAAAAATAATGAAAGGGAAATGAGGGAGGAAGAATCGGGGAGAGAGAAAGACTAAGGGGGGAGGGGCTGCTTTGATTTGCTACGAAAGATTAGGGTGGCTGGGCTGCCCAGCTGTGCGTGCGCACCAGCTGCCGACTAGGGGGAAAGGCTTGCGCACACCAAGCTCGTGCTCGCGCTCTCGTCGACGCTCTCGAGCATCATGCTCGAGTGATACCCACGAGGGGGGCAGACCAAAAGTCACAAAAAAATTTCAAAAATCACTTGTTCATGATTAAAAATCACGAGAGCGCAAGCATGAGAGCGCACTTGCATATCAATTTCTCCTTCACCTTAATTCAACTCCAACCTCTTGAAACTTTCAATATTCACCAAAATTGTCGGAAATCTTAATTAACTCAATCCCAAGGTACCTAAAATCAAGAAAACAAAGAAAGATAAGAAAATTTCTCAAAAATAAAAGAAATAAAAAGAATGAAAAATCAAAAGAAAGGGTTAGAAGACCGGGTTGCCTCCCGGGAAGCGCTTGTTTAACGTCATAGCTCGACGTTCTCCACCTATCAAGGTGGTTGACGGAGAATCATTTTGTGAACTAGGCTAACAAAAGCACCATCGAAGTACTTCTTGAGTTGATGGCCATTGACCTTGAATGGAGATGATGAATCCAACATAGAAATTTCCACAACACCACTAGGAAAGACACCTTGAACCAAATAAGGACCACTCCACCTTGACATGAGCTTTCCGGGGAACAACTTCATCTTAGAATTATAAAGAAGAAAATCACGTCCTTTGATTATGCTAGGGTGACATATGAATTTCTTTCGTCCCTTGAAGTGATTCGTGAAACTAATGGTGATTCTTCAAGGACGTTGACTTTCCAATTGTTTAACAATGATCATCGGATTTCGGAGTCTCAACTTTGCTCATACTTCCGATTTCCTTGGGCCGTCGATAAAGATCACATTGTATATCCGGCCAATGTTAAGATGAGTGATGATCATGAGTATGATGAGCTCAAGTGGTGGCGGCGAATCTCAAATTAAGGGAAATATTGTGGGGTTTGGTGAGTCCGACTCACTGCGGAAATAAACCCAAAACCAAGACCGCACTCGCAATAAATAAAACCATAAACATAATTAACTTAATGACAAGATTAAGATAATAATTATACCTTTGATGCGTTCTTCGCCCTACCTCAAGGGGCTCTTACTTCGAAAGCTAGCCTCGAAAATACGACGACCTCCAACGGAAGTCCACCCACAACTCGAACACCGACTAGGTCCAATGCCTTGGAGTTCGCAAGGCCCGACTGAAACCCGAGTAATTGAGTTCAAAGGTTTTCACAATGGTGATGCCTTTTTCAACTCTTGAGTTCAAAGGTTTTCACTACTAGTGATGCCTTTTCCAACTCTTACTCAAGCGCTTTTCCCAATACCCCAAGTTGGGTATTTATAGGGAAATGCAAGAGTGTGAAAAGCTCTCCCATCAATGTGGGAGAATTTGATTTTCCCATTTTATTTTAAAGCTAAAATAAAATTAATAATCAAACTAGTAATAAATCAACAAGTGGCAAGCATACAAGGAAGAGTAGGTGAGGACCATTTGGAGGAGGGGGGCCAAACTTGCTCCCCACTCTCACTCCCATAACCTGCCACCTAAACCCCATAGCCCCCAATTAAATTGTGCCACGTGGCACCCACACTTGGGCACCAAGGCACCCAAGGTGGGCTGCCATGTGCTACGGCCCAGCAGGCCACGCACCAAGTGCGGGCTGCTTGGTCGAGGCTAGCTGTCAGCACGCCGCACACAATGTACGGGCTGCTAGCATGCCTCGCACATTGGTGTGGGCTACTAGCTGCGGCCTGCTAGCATGCCTCGCACATTGGTGCAGGCTACTAGCTGCGGTATGCTAGCCTAGCCCCGCACTTGGTGCGTGCTGCTAGCATTTGTCGCGCCCCTAGCACTCGTTTTCTGATGCTAGGGGTATTTTGGTCATTGTTGATTTATTATTATTTTCACGTCTCATCTTTTTACTATTTTCGACTCGACTTCCGACGCTCGATTTCGACACTCCAAGCTCGAATTTCCGACGTCTAAATATTAATTACTCGGTCGACTTATTAATTAATTCCTAATTAATTCGTCGCTTCGGCTCGTTAGTTGCTTGGGTGTGACCCGAAGGGTTCAGTCAAGATTAAGCTGTAATATTAATTATGCATTAATATTACTGATCGGAAGTGGCCTCCACCCACGCATTCCGATCACTTGACCTCACTGAAAAATTAGCTTTCTAATAATTCCGAACCCCCTATCGGAATAATACACTTGTTCGAAGGACACTATTCCTTTCAAATATGAGCCTCAAACTTCAAAGGCCGCATCTATCATCCATCCGGCTATGAGATACTTCAATCGTATTCTCACCTATGCCCTATGTTCTAAAGACTCATTTGGGAGCCATTTCCCGTGAGGAGTTATGTTGGCTTTGGATAACCGATCACGAGCAAGGAGATCTTGAGCTTGTTGATTTTACTCAACACTTGATCAACCAATTTCTTGATATTAGAGATGGCCTTTCACTCTTGGGGAGCATTCAAATTGGGGGCATGATCTCCATTCTTGCCCTTTACATTGATGATTCCTACAAGGATTTGCTTTGTGAACTTCTGCCCATAGTTGATCCTCGCGAGAAAACTCCTTCCCACTACCTCAACATTTATGCTCTTGTCAACCAAAAGTTTTTCGAGCGTACCAAGAGACAAGATCTTTACATTTGGAAGGTCTCTCGTGTTAAGAATTGGTTCTTGATTCCTAGCAAAGAAGCCACCGACCATAAGACGAAGAAGAATTCATGTACTTGGAGACCTCCAAGGTGCAATATTGATCCTTCTCTTCGACGGAAGACAAATCATACAAGAACCAATTCCGATGATGTTCTTTCGCGGATTTTCAATCCTTGCCCCTAGTTGAACGGGGAGGTACTCCTACCCTTCCTCTACTTCTTCTAATTCACTTGAATTATCCACTTTGCATACCAAGATAGGTTCCATTGCTAATGTCTTGTGTTCTATGCCTTTGGGGCGGGATTTCTCTCTTGGTTATGATTTCCATTCTAGTCAAGTGTATGATTTCCATGTTAGGAGGGGGGAGATTGAACCGTACTTGAACTATCCGTACCTCCCGGTCCAACAAGGACCTATCCCTCAATGGGAACCCTTTGACCCCTCCATTGGACCTAGACCTTGTTACCCCTATTGGGAGGGTCCTCATATCCACCCTAGTGCTATTGTTGGCACCACCCCAGCCACTTACAATTATAGGCAGCCCAGTGGGTACGACTACACTTATGATCCCGCGAACCCGTTGCCTTTCCCGAACCTCGAGACTTTTGGTAGGTGGGGCTTGTCGGGCGAGCCGATCTTGGATGATTGGTCTCATTTCTTCGCGGTGGATCATGCTAGGAGAGAGTGTAGGTTAAGGGGCAAGGCCCCCATAAAAGTGAGTGAAATGGCTAGCTCGAGTCATGTAGTCTTGGAGACCGGTGAGGGGATTACTCATTCTACTCCTTACCATAGTGCCGAGTGATACCATCATGTCTACCACCCTTACTTGTTTGCTTTATATGTTGTTCTCTTTATGCCTATATGATTATTAGGACTTAAGTTTGGGGGGTAGTTCATTTCAAGCTTGGGGGTGATTTTTATTGTTTGTGTGCTTCACTGTTCCCCCCTTCGCTTTTATGGTTCACTCTGGGTCTCTTTTTCTTGCTGGTGTTGATCGTTGTTTGTCTCATGCTTCTCTGACACTCTGTATGGCTGATGATATTTTCTTGCTAATGGATTCTCTGCTCCAGTTCCTGGTATTGTTGCTTGTTTTCCTAAAAACTGTGTGATGTGTTTTTCTGCTTCCTAATGACTATGCTTCCTGATGACTGTCTACTTTTTTCTTCTTGATATCGCTTCCTGATTCTGTTCCTTATGTTTCTGTTGCTATCCTGCATTACTGTATCCCTTTTGAGTACCTGTATCTCTTTTATTTCTTTCTTTTCTTTTATCATGAAGTTACTAACATTCTTTTCTGTAGATACTTCTTTTTCTTTTTCTTTATCTTTCACTCTTTAGGTTCCCGATGAGAGCATTCGACATTTGGAATTTGGTAACAAATTTCCTTTTATCGTACATGTTCTTTCGTATCACGACTATTGGGTGAGATCTTTATATTTTCTCCTCTTTTTCTTTACCTCTTGTATGCATAGTTTAGGTTTAGATTAGGAGAAGTCTAACGGTTCGAGGTTGCTTGCTTTTAACACCTTAGAGTGTTTGGGGTCTTTGGCGTTGTAGCCGAATGACCATTTGTTTGTCAATTGGGACATTATGTGTTTAGCTTGCTTCCTTGTGACTTTCTATTCCTCCTTTATTTTCTTTCTTTCTTTTTCATTTCTTTTTCCTCTTTTTCTATTTTCTTTTTGTTTTACTTTTTCTTTTTGTTATCTTTATCTCTTTTCTTTTCATTTCTTTTTGCATTTTGCACTCATAAATTCAAGATTTGAATTTATTATAATTTAAAAAAAAATAACAAACTTTTTGAGGCATTGCTCTTATTTCTTATTGTTTTGCTTTTGATTTGGACTTAGTACCACTTGGACTTGGATTTTTGGCTATCACCCTTCCTAAGGAAAATGGTTCGCACGGTTTGAAAGTATCTTTGGTTGACTCTAGGATAGAGTATCCTAAGGTAGTCGTTTAGAACTTTTGGGACCTTGAAGCCGGATTCTATTGTTTTTGAAAATTTGCAATTGCTCCCTTCCGGTGAATTTGAAACTAATAGTGAGTTATTGCTACAACCATGTGAGGTTTCGTTCTTTTCAAGCCTTCTACATATCTTGCATGAGCAGCACATGGATCCTTGGCTATTGTATGCTTTATCTAGAATTTGACTTTCATTTCCCGAGATCGCGACCGAGCCATTTAGGAAGGACAAAGGCATCTTTTCGGGGTGGTAATTTTTCCTTTTCTAGGATAGTTTTTTCTTTTTCTTTATTTTGGGTTTTCATTTGCCTACGTGCTAACCATTTGAGCCATAAACCTTCTTTTCAAGCCATATCTTTAGATTTTGAGCCTTTTGTTTCATTCTTGTTCCCATCATTGGTTTTTGTGAAGCATTTGGTCTCTTATGTTGAAGTTTTGGAGGATGAGAATGATTGTTTGGTACTTATAATGAAAGCAAGCTTGTGTTGTACATATTTTGTGAATAAAAAGAAAATGCAAAAGTTGAAAAAGCCGTCCATAGTTAAAAGAGGCTAGGACAATGAATAAAGTGAAAATTGAAAAATGAAAAAAAAATGAGAAAAAGCAAAGCAAATTCAAAAGATTTGGCAAAAATTGAAAAAAGTGAAAAATGAAAAATTCAAAAAATATTTTGATGTACGTGTTTTTCTCCCTATTTTAAGCATTGAGGACAATGCTTTGTTCAAGCTTAGGGGGAAGCGTTCTTACACTTTTTGTATATGTTTGTGATTTTTTCTTTGAATACGCTTGGGGGTGTTGGTGTTTTTGTTTGGTGATTACTTGGTTTTTGTGTTAATATTTGGCCAATCTTTGCTTCACAATTTAGGTATACCACCAAATTTTAAATTTTAGCCTACCTTCACCCTTTTCGCCCTTACATTATAACCCTTTCGAAGACCTTTTGACCTTTGTGGTTGAGTCACAAGTAGGTGGAGGAAGATGTAGGTCAAGTTTATAGAGCGGTGTGCAATAGTTGAGACGTCGAGTAGCCTCAAATCTCTTTCTTTTTCCGGTTCCTTCGAGGAACCATTGAGATGCTCGCTAAAAGTAGATTTGAATCTAATTGGGAGAATGTGCTAAAAATGTTTTGAGATGAAAGTGAATTGTGTCTTGATAGTTCTCTATGCTTAGCATGTCCTATGTTTCAATCAACCTTAGATATCTCGGAACGTGCTTACCATTGTTTGTTAGGAAGCTTGGTATCTACTTGTGTTTTGTCTACTTGCAAAAGTCCATTGTAAGAGCATTTTCTTCCTTTTGGTTTTAACTTTCTCTTTTCTTCTTTTATTCTTTTCCTCATTTTACTTGAGAGTTATGGGTTATTCTCTTAGGAAACCCTTACAAGAGCATTACTCGTCCTCTAGAGATCTAGAGGACTAAATGGCTTGTCTTTTGTTGCTAAAATTGACCGTGATTCCTACGAAAGTGAGTTAGTGTACATTCTCATATTCTCTAGCTTTCTTGTTTCTTGCTTTGCTTAAATAATGTCATCAACTTTCCTTGGGTTTGATTTTGTTTTGCTCGAGGACAAGCAAAAGTCTAGCTTGGGGGAATTTGATGAGCGTCATTTATGGCGCTCAATAGAGTAGTTTTTTATTCCTTTTTCTTTACTTTCTCACTTTATTTCTTATAATCTTTCTAGTTTTCTTTTATTTTCCGTCTTTATAGCTCATTTTGGTTTTTTGTTTACTTTTATGAGTTTTTCATAATTTTTGTTCTTATTTAGCTATTTTTGTTTAATTTCTATTCTTTTTGCTTTATCTCTTATTTTTACTAGAATTCTTGCAAGTGAACTTTTGAAATCTTATTTGCCGCTCTCTTACGAATGTTTTCTCATTGATTTTAGGTCGGGAATGTGCAAATTTTTGAAGATCAAAGGCTGCCCTCCTCGCGGGCATCACCTTGAGAGCACTGACTATGGGGATGCACGAGAAGCTAGGAGCAAAGGCTTTGCGCAAGGGTCTACGAGCGAGCAAGGGAAGCCGAGCACACGCAACACCACAAGCAGGGGTGCGTGCGCGTAGGCCCCTTTGTGCATGCACACAGACCCTGCTGTGCGTGCGCACGAGGGGGGTGGTGCGTGCACACGGGCCTGCTCCGCCTCCCTTCGCTCGATTTATTATAAATAGCCTTTACTTTTCCTTTTTTGGGGGATGACGTTTTCACTTGTACTTGAGACTTATTTCCAGATTTAGTAGAGAGAGAAAGTAGAGTGAGAAACTTTAGATTACTTTTTTTGTACTTCAAATTACATCTTTGAGCTTGGATTACATCTTCAATCAATGAAAGTTTGTGAGAATTTCTTCCTTTGAATTTACTTTTGCTTGCTATTTCCTTTAATTCGTGAATGTTTGATTTGATTTTTGATCTTTGGTTTGAGAATTTGTTGAGTTTGATTTTCTCTTTGATTAAGCTTGAAATGATGATGTTTATAATTCAATTTGCTTTGTTTTTCAATTCCACCATGATTAGTGAGTAGATTAGTAGCTAGGGAGAAGGGGAAGCGTGCTTGATTGATGATTATTACTAGTTGATGATTCTTGGTTGATTGAATTGTTGCAATTAAATTGGTTGACATAGTTGTGCATGTGATTAATTAGATTAGGAGTGATCAACCTATAAGATTAATCTAGATTGCATAGCAAATTTCAATGACATGAACCCTTGATTTGAGAATTGCTTTAATTGGTTGAATTTGATTGTGAATCTCCTTGTTAGTCATTCTTAGTGAACCCTAGCTTGGCTTATAGGAGATAGCTTTTGGATTCTATTAATTGCAACTATTGTTTTTCCTTTGCAATGTTTGAATCAATCGAGTCATCCATCGATTGGCATAATCATTGAGCATGCATGTGGAACTAATATCCCTAGTGTTTAACATATTGATTTTCTTTGACTTGATTAGCTAGTTGATACTTTAGTTACAATTCAATTCACCTTACCTCTCATTCTTCGAAGTAGCTTGACCATAGACTATAGTAATCTCCCTCTCATTCCTCGTGGTTCGACTTGGACTTGTCCTATACTTGGAATATGTTTGATTTTCTTAATTGTTTGATTGATGGTGCTTTAGTTTTCAACGACCTAGATTACCACGCATCACCGTCACGCCATTTAGATGGCTTGTGCAGAGACACCATGTACTCCGGCCGGCTGCTCAAAACAAACCACCCGTCCGTGTCAGCCTCCAGCTTCACCGTGTTGTGCATGGTGCAGAAGACTGGAAAGTTGGGGGTGAAGCCCATCCTTAGACAGGTCACCAAGCATCCAAAAATGTTGGCCCAGCTGTTCGGCGCTAGCTGGACCAAAGCAATCTGATATTCGTCCAGCAACTCCTGAACGAATGGGTGAAGGGGAAAGCGGAGGCCGACCTCCAGGGCCGCCCTATATACATTAAATCCCTAGCGGACTACCTTAGGGTCGTCAGAGGCGGCGACCGAGCCGGAGGTTCGAGGGGGGCTTATCTCAAAGTCCTCCCCTAGCATGAGGAACTCCTTCCATTCCTCGAACCTATCATTGAGGTACGCCAAGGCCACATCCCCAATTACACAGCCGTAGGGGCTGCTTAAGTCATTTTCTTCGGCCTCTGCCTCAACGTCAGGATTTTCACCTTCCTGCTCGGCGGGTAGAGGTTCGGGGGCCCTTGCCGAACAAAAGTCCTAGGACAGAACTCTGTCTAACTGATCTGCCTCGACAGAGCTACCTCCTACTGAGCCCTGCCCTGGCTCGGCCAATACAGTTCCTTCGGGTACCAATGGGGCCTTACCCTTGTCTTTCTTTCCATCCCCCAAACTGTGATTTCCAGATGGAACATTACGGAGGGGTCGATCGACTCAGCAATTACAATTCCAGTTCTAGGTCTGGCCGACCTGATATGTTGAGAGAAGGGAGGAGGAAGATTTTGCTCGGTAGCCGCAGAAGAGCCTGGCTGATTTTGGTATTGTGCACGAGCGGCCGTAGAGGACTGTGGCCGACTTTGGCCATATTGAATAGCATCCGCCATAGAAGCTTGCGGCTGATTTTGGCCAGATTAACCTGCGACCGTTCGAGATGAAGAGCGAGGCAAAGAAGTTGGCAACTCGTCCGGCCCAAATATCGAGTTAGCAAATAAAGCGCGAGATATATTCGGACTCCGTCCAGAAGTAGAGGTGCCTAGTTGATTCTGGCGCTCCTCAAAAGAGGTGGTCACTTCAACCACCGAGCATTCACTGCCACCAACAATAGTGGCGGTATTTGTGTTTGTGCTTGAGGTTGTGGTCTCCACGTCCGTATTATTCGGATCATAGGAGGTTATGGGTTGGACTAGGCTGCCATCCGGATTTCTTGCAACAAGAAGGTCGTGCGTTTGCCTCGTACGCGCCATGTTCGGCTGTAGGGACACAGAAGAATAGGTGGGGGTGAGTTGGTACGCACTAGAAATGGACCCACTCCATAAAGACGAGGACTCGTCCCCGTCCACTCTAGATGCCTCAGTCCCAAGCGAACAGACGGCCTCATGAGGAGAAACAGACGAGGCCGAGTGTTGATCCAGGATGTTCGAAAAAATTAAGCAAAAAATAAAAAGGAAATCAAGAAGGAAAAGGAGAGTATTTAGTTACCTTCGTCCGAGTAGAAAGTTGGAAGACTTTGAAGTTCTTGGATGGAAAGTTGACTGGAAAACTCAACTGCTTGACCGGAAACCTCAACTGCTTGGTTGAAAAACTCGAGTGCACGGCTGAGCTCTTGAAGATTCAAAGCAAAAGTAACTTTCTCTCTCTAGAAGCTCTGACTTCTTTCTAGAAAGTTGAAAATGCAAAGTAAAAAATGAGGTCAAACCCTTGCTATTTATAGGCAAAATTTAAGGGGGTAAAATGGTAAAAATGTTGTTCCCGCCTAAAGAATGTTAAACGTTTAATATTCAAAGAATTTTAACCTAGAAGTCAAACGGTTAAAACCTCTTTTGACTAAATCCGTGCAAATGCCAAGTCATTAAAGAAAGAATTCGAACGGGCATCATAATTGCCTGTCAAACTCGACATCTGCCTCGGAAGTTGAACCATTCTCTTGGAAAAATGGAGAACAGCTGGTTTCCAACCTAAAGCCATTCGGCCCATTCCGTCCCACTGACGATCAGACTAAGTTCCTTGAAGACGTCAGACGAGTCGATCAAGGCACCCAGCCCAATCAAAAGTTATTCGGCCCAACCAGTCCGAATGACGATCAGACTAGGTTCCTTAAAGATGTCAGACTGCTCGGACAAGGCATTCAGCCCAATCAAGCGGACGGACAATCCTGTCCAACTCCTGCGAACATCTTCAAATGCTCAAAGACGCCTAAAGTACTCGGACGAGTGAAGTTAGAGGAGGCGGCCCGTTGGGACGAGCCACCCCCTCTGAGGGGCAAATGTTTAGGGTAAGAAATACCCCAAATACGTGGCCCAATCCCATGGTGTCACGTGGCCCAATCAAGAGGAAACACGTGTCACTATAGGAAGATGACACGCATAAAAGAGCATGAGACCACCTGAAAAATAAAGAGAGTAAAGGCCACCTTACATCAGGAGGCCCAACTACCCTTGAAAGTCGTAAAACGACGCCCTAGAGGGACACGTTCCCTACACTGATTGTGCAGCCAATCAGAGCACATATTCCTAGGTCACTTACCCTAAGGGGCATAAATTCCCACCCCTATAAATACCCCAATCATTGATGATGGGAGGGGTAGATTGTGACACAACATTAAATAGAGCACTAAATTGCTCCAACTTTTCTCTACTTTCTCTCTCTAATTTTACTCCGTTTTTCGATCACTAACTTGATCATTGCAGGCGGATCTCCGATCGCCGGAGTTCCGTGGTTTTACAAGTGTCCGAGTCTCATTGCCAGCGAAGCGTGACCAGTATCCCGAGGGATTCCAAAAAACCCCAAAACAAGTGGCCTTCTTGTTAGCGGTCACCAAGGCAGCCGTCAGACGCCTGATGTTTTCCTCCTGCATCATTTCTAATGCTTTAGACTCAAGTTCATTTATTGTATTTTGATATTGGGCAACGTCTGCGGAATCCTTTGCCGCTTTATTAGCCCGCTTTACCTTCTTGCTTGCGAGTGTACGGCCTCTTGAGCCCATCAACCCTTAGCATAGCTTGTGAAACACAAATGGTGTGATAAGAATGCAGGTGGAAATTTACTTGGGAAGCTAAAGGAAGATGTTATACCTCAGATAGGAGGGCCAGTTCAACACTAAACGTCTCTATGCCAGGGATGACGTCCTTTTCCTTCTTGGGGATGGCCCCAAGCATGGACTTGGCATATGGCTGTACGTCCGACCATCAGGGGGATTGATCTGCACCATAAGCCAGATTAGGTGAGTGAGCTATATAGGCGACACTTATCTGGTGCCGGCTGCCCGACGATCCTTTAGACATCTACTAGGAGTGTGATTTCACTCGCAAGGGCCAGCCAAGCTCAGGCAGAGTATCGAAAGGGTTAGCCATACCTTACAGAATCTGCATGCTATCGTCGCCTACAGTCGCTCCAGTCTTGGGTGGCTCGTCACCCTTCGGTAACGCATGGGCCCTCGGCTTCTTCCCCAGATCAATGCCTAGGCCGAAGCCCTTTAGGCTGATGCTTTTCCCCCCGATATTTAGGTAGCCTTTCCTAAGCGGAAGTTCAGGAGTCGTCTGAGTAGAAGACACCTTCTGAGACTTGGCGAAACTGATGACTTCGTCATCTGGTTTCTGCTTGACCAACTTCTAAAAGGATCGAGGAGCTCCCTTGCCTCCATCCTGAAACACTAAACAAGACATTAAGCATGCAGCCGGTATAACCTGCCTCTAGCTGAAAGCTGAGGTTAAAATTTTAAGGCATTATGGGCAGACGGTATATACTTGTCCCCTGGTTGCTAGTTCAGCACGCTGTTTCTCCGCCTTGTCCTTGCGAATTTGGGCTGCAGACCGCTTGGGAGTTTTATCGTCTGAAACCATTTCTCTACCAATTTCTGCAAAAGAACCGCATGTCAGCACACTAAAAGAGGGAAATAGACATAAAGCAGTACAAGCGGCATAATAATTGCCAGATGCATTTGAAACGTACGTTTATCAAACATGGTACTTAGGCCATAGGCGGAGAAGAACGCCTTGTCTCTCAACCACTCATGCTTTGGTATCCAATTTTTTGGCACGGCTATGAGTTTCCCGATTGAGAAGGGAGTAGTGGTCAGCTCAAAGAAACTTGACTCAATTATTTTCTCAAAGTTCTCCTCCACAATCCGGGGGAGGGCGTACTTCTGACCCAGCAGGTCCGGCTTTCGGTTGTATCTGCGGTATTTATGATTTTCCCGCCGCTTGGGGGCAGCAACGAGATAATAGCATTTTTTCCGAGTATCCCACTTAGACGATTTGTCTAATGTCATCTGGTACTTGGGATATGTGGTCAAAGTGTACCACACGCGCTAGCTGGGGCTGCGGCTGAGATAGTGCATGTCAGCAAAGGCCTCCCAGCGGGGGTGAAGCCCTTGCATTTCACAAGCGGCAATGTAGCCCAAAATGTTGATCTAGGAGTTTGGGGTCAACTGCCACACGCCAAGGTCATACCCTCTAAGGATGGCCTTTACTGTGTCGTGAAGAGGGAACTAGAGACCAGCCAAAAATGCCGCCTCATAGCAATCGAAATATTCATTGGCGTTTGGCTAGCGTCTTTCCAAGCAATGGTGCCTAGCTCAAGCGGCACCCGGATCCTATAATCCCCACCATGGGGTCGTCTGAGTAAAAAGTTGATGAGCCCCTTCTCCATGTTTTCTCTATCTCTGGCTGAGACATGGATCTGGAGAGGATCTCCTTCATCGTTCCATTTTTTCCTCTCTTTTTCCTCGCTATCCTCAAGCGGCGAGAGAGGACCGTCACTGTCTTCCTCTGAGCTGGATCTAGAGGCGGCCTCTTCCACGTCTCCCTCCTAGGATACTTCTTCTCCATCAGAGCCAGAAGTAAAGGCGGCCTCTTCACCGCCTCCACCTTCGGGCTCCATCTCTTGAGAGCTAGCATTGGAGACGGCCTCTTCACCGTCTCCCTCCGCAAACTCGGCTAGGATCCCATCACTTGGAGTGCTAGGGGTGCCAGGAGGGAAGTCAGCGTCTTGATCAACCGGCATATCATCTCCCTCAGTCGGCTGTAACAGGCGGGCTACAAACGAGTCTGTTTGTGTATAGCACAGGCGGTCGTTGACCGGCTGAAACAGGCGAGCAGTAAATAAGGCAGCTGTTTGTGAATAACATAAGTGGTTTTCAAAAACTCTCTCTCTAGAAAATTTTGACTTTCTCTCTCTAGACTTTTTGGAAACGTCCAAAATAAGGGGGGTTAAAAGTCATTTTATTGAGGGGTAAATTCAGAAGCATCCTTGTAATTTCCCCGGAATGTGAAAGGTTAAACCTAATTCACAGTTAAAATTGATCTATCAGTAACAGAGTGACAAATGTCACAAATGCCACATGTCACGCCACGTCACATCTGTGAGGGACAAATGTTTTGGGTAAATATACCCATGCCAAGTAGACCAATCTCCATTTAACACGTGTCCCTCCCAGTTGTTGGGAAAAAAGACGGCCTTCTTAGCCCAATTCCCGAGAACGTCGTAAAAAGGCGCAGCCCATCAGTTCTAGGTTTCCGTAACCTAGGGCAATTCCCGATGACCCTATAAATAGGGAGATCCCCCCCTTTTTTAGGGACACGTTAATTTATTACATCATACCTATATTCTCTCACATCAGAGAAATCACCTGATCTCGGAATCTGAGAAGATCTCACTTAGTGACGTAACTCTCCTGAGGGACCAGGAAAACCCTAAAACAATAGGGGTTATTGTGTTCTTTTAAAATCAGTCACACCGTATTACCAGCCACACACAAGACGAGATGAAAAACAAACTAATAAAACAATTTACACAAATTTTTATATGTGGTTGGCCACACCGTGTGGTAAACAATCATAGGGGTTACTTCATTAGTGTTATAGGGGCAAACCATCATAGACGAACCGATTAAATTAAGGCTTATATATTTATATTTTTTGGGTCGATTAAATTAAGCCTTATATATATTTTTATATTTTTTAATTAAATGTTAGGAGGAAAAAAAAAACAAAGGATAGGGTAAATGTAGCACTAAAAAATAACGGAGGGAGTATTATTTGGGGTTTGAGACAGAGACGAATATATCAAGAAAATTATACTTTATCTTTGAGGTAGACATACAAATATATCTCATCTCACCATTTTATTTTTTCCTTAGATTTTTAAAGTAATAAAAGTTTTTAAATTGAAGAAGCCCATGTTAATTACTATAATAAATAAAAATTGTTTAACACATGACATTTTGGTAAATAAGTCAACAGCTTTATCCCATCATTATCGAGTGCATCTAGGCGCATAAGGCCTATGTGTTTCACAAGCACATAGGAGGGCATTTTGGGATTTTTATTTTATTTTTCTCTCCGTTAACAGTGCAGTGGTACATTTAAGGTACCATTATACATGTAGTGGTACTTTTTGCCATCAAATTTTGTACCACCGCTTTTTCTCATGTTCCCATTATTTACAAAAATGTCATCCTATGTGTTTCATTGGCACATAGGCCCTATGTGTCAATACTTCTCCATCATTACCCGTGTGGCACAAAAACAAATATAGCAAATTGTGAGATTAGATAAATTAGAATGTAGGAGTCTATTCTCTTCAGCTTAATTTCAGTTTAGTTAAGCTCTAATCAGTTCAATTCAGTTTCATTTCCTAATTTCCTTCTCTCATAAAATATTCATTTCAGCTCAGTTTAGTTCAGCTCAGCTCCAATCAGTTCAGCTCAACTCAATTCAGTAAATCAGGACAGGCCTGTTTTGATTTACTGAATTAAATTGAGCTGAAATGAAATAAAATGAATATTTTATAAAAAAAGGAAATTAAGAACTGAACTAAATTTATTAAAGCTAAACTAAATTTAACTGAATTGAAAATAAGCTGAAGAGGATCTTTCTAGAAAAAATCTCTTAATTTATGTGGGACTAGCTGTGGTTAATAAGCAAACTGGAAAACCACTGGTTAGCAGAGTCATTTCAAACCTGCAATGAGAAAATGATGAAAATGGATATTTTGATTGTAAAGCCAAGACGAAGCAGCTTCTTATCAAATTCCTTCAACTTTTCTAAATCATTCAAGACTTTTTGCTCCAAGAAAAACTCTCAGCAACCCCAACAAAACCCTGATGATGATGATGCAAAAGACAATAAAACTGGTAACAAAAAGTTAATATTTTCAATTGTTGATTTAATTCATCATTTTTAGTGAAAACCCATCTCAAATTTTGTATTTTTTTTCCTGTAATTTGGAGCAATTATTCTCTTATTATTATGCAATCTTGTTTGTTTGTATTTGATGCTGAATTGACTGAAGTTTTTAGAATCTTAGGAAAACTGTTATATGTTGATATATTGTCATTTATTTTAGCTGTATTAGCATTAGATTAATTTTGTTTATTACAATTTGAGGAAGATTTTTGGGTGAGGGTTTGGAATATGAACTTGGGTTAGTTGGTTGTTCTGGTTTGGTCTCTAGGCTAATTGGGTATTTGTGGATTGATTTGATTCATATATTCAAGATGAATCGGACCCCGAGTTTAGCGTTATGTTAGCATGTTTGGGATTACTTGGATACTAATTGACATTAGGTGGTGGATTTCGAATAATTGAGCAATACATTGTGATGGCTAAACTATACAAGTACATAAGTATATTTGATGGAATGATCTTGGTTTATATCTGTGCTTATTATGGTGGTAGGTTGTCTCTTGAGTCTTCATGAAAGTATTCTATCTGGAATTCAGGAAGAATTGGAGAAGCACAAATTTATTTCCGTCTTTTGGACCTTCATATCCTTGACCCCTTCTCAACTGTCTTGTACCTTAGCGCATTTTGCATTTGAATTCTTACTTTGTATAGTATTGGGATTTCGTTGGAACTTCCATGTGACAAAGGCTCACCATTTTTGGGACCTTTAAACGTTTAAAGGGAGGGGAGGGGAGGTAAGTCCATGCAAGTCTACTATAAAGCAAGTGGCTGCTTATCTTTTTACTTTTGTGCTACCTGCTATCTATAATCCTTTTAGGTATAATATATTCATGAATGAACTATTTAATTAGAGAGC
Source organism: Chenopodium album (assembly GCF_948465745.1). Classification (NCBI taxonomy): domain Eukaryota; kingdom Viridiplantae; phylum Streptophyta; class Magnoliopsida; order Caryophyllales; family Amaranthaceae; genus Chenopodium; species Chenopodium album. Next base: position 35,299,462 of record NC_137847.1, read on the forward strand.
AGCATGTTAGGAATTGTAAGAAATTGTATCTGAGGCTTCTGAGCTAGAAAGTCAAATTTCTTTTTGTTTAATTTCTAGTCTGTTCCATTTTGGCAATTAACAATCAGAACTCTGAAACAATCAGACTGTAGATAGCTTAATATCAACAGACTGACTGTGCTTTTAACAGGGATTTAAAATTGAAGCGACAAGTTGCCTGACATAGCAGGTGCTATGAATTACTTCAAAAATTACCTTAATCAACAAGATAACCTTTGAGCAGCCTTAAAAATGATCTCTTTAATAAGAACCTTCCCAGTTTAGCACAACCAAATATGATCTATAGACTCTATAAAATGCATATTTTATGAATTGAAGGGTGGGTGGTTTTCCTTTTGATCCTTACAGCTTCTATTAGCTCATAATCCAGCCCTGACCTTACCCCAACATCTTCAGGATTATTCCACCACCAAATTGCATCAGTAAAGAGACACTGAGAATAAGTGTTGGGTTGTTTCAACTTTCAAGATTACCATTGCATGAACTGCAAATTGCTTAATGGTTTATTAGAAGTGTCACGTTATTGGAAAAATACTTGGACTGTGTTTGTTATGACATATGAGAACCTTCTCCATGTGACATTCTCAAACTTGCCACGGTGTTGTTTATAATTTGTTCCAACAAAGATATGAGCCCCTTTTTTCTAGTCTTTGTTGTTTATAGTTTGTACCAACAAAAATTTGAGCCCCTTTTTTCTAGTCTCTTCTTAAAGGAATATAGTGTGATAGTTTGAAATACTACTGGTATTACAGCTTTGAGCTCAAGTCCTGTGCATTGAAGCATGAAGCCTTTCTTAAAAGGACTATGCTATATGCCTTCTATTAAGACACGGATAGAAATTTGTGCTTAAAATATATATTTGTGATGAGAATGTTCTTAATGCCTACAGTACCCTTACAAATATAGTGAAATTTTAAAAGTGAGATCCATTTTGGGTCCAGTATGAAATGTCTTGACGCATATCATTCCTTCCTTAGTATATTTAGGATAGGTTTAGATTGTTTTAGCATCATTATTTGAAGCTCTCTCCGTATTATCCTGTCTTGAAAAGTAGCCGGTATTCCCTTCATAAGAAGTTTTCTCAATGATTATATGGAAGTATGGAGCAGAAACTTGGATTTCTTAAAATAGTCAGATACTTGCTTTGTTTCTGAGTTCTGACTTCCTGTATTTGCATCATTCAAGGACTTAATCATTTGATGGTCTCTCATTTTTTTGTGTCTTGTTCATAGCATTATCTTTGTGAAACTAAACATTGCTTGTCATTACCTTTCCCATGTTTACTTTGCCGCAATATATCCATTTTTAACTGAGCTTTATACAAAGATATCAAGCTTGAATCACTTCTTTATTCAATATACATTTTAATGAATTTCTTTCTCTTGAGCATGTCAAACTCTTTGGTTTTGTTGATAAATATGTTGTCCTACAAAATCCAAATCTACATGTAAAGATAAATTTAAGTGACATTTCTGTTTAAGTCAAAAACAAAAATAAGGAAAAAGAATGTTATTGAGGTTGGTTCATTTATTGTTCTGCATTCAGACAGATGATTTTGCTTGTTACCTCTTCTTCATCTTTGTTTACCAAGAACAACTGAGGTAATGAAGTTGAATGGCTCTGTTAATGCCTCACAATACTATTTGTATTATTTGAGTACTTCAGGTCTATTAGACATTGGTGTCCTCAACCTGATCAGGAGAAGTCTATTCCAAAGAATACGGTGTTAGTTTGATTTGTTTGGCCTGCATAATCTTTTCCATTTCAGTTTTTTTTTTTTTTCAGGCAACAGTTGATTCATTAGAGTTTAGTCTCTCTATAAAGTCTTTACACTAACTTGTGGTCTCGGATTCTAATAATCACTTAATTTTCTTTCTTCTGGAGAAGGAAAGATGAAGGGACCCAACAGGGACCTGGCTCTTCACGGCTTGACTCAGTACAGCCTTTATGAGCCAGGTCCCTTGCATTTTCCCCCCTTTTTGTAGAGGGGAAGATGAGGGAAATCCCCCCTTAGAACCGTAGTTGGTGCAGGACTCAAACTTGTAGGAATCCTTATAAGAGTATTAACTACACCAAGCAAGTTGGTCCAAATACTATCATTTAGTCAAGAATATGGCTATTTCTTGACATACTACTGGGCTAGACTTGCTTTACATTGAAATTAGTACACTTGTAAAATAAGGAACAAAGTATAATATCTTGAATTTTTCTAGGTGACAAATTCTCTACTGATTGGGACAAAGCATGGTCAAGCTTCAAGAAGCAGGGGAAGAAGAGCTTCTCATCACAGTTTTCTCCAAACAAATACGTGACCTGGAATCCAAGGCGTTCAAACTACCCTTTATCCGAAGAGGTTGATCCAATCAAGAGAACAGAGAGATCAAACCTCATGTTATGGACTAGCCCCAGGTTTACTCTAGGTTTAGCCATTGTGATAGTCTCATTATTGTTAATTTACACCATTCTTGCTCCACCGAAGTGATAATTACTTTGAGATTAGATACAAGCCTCTACATATATATATATATATATATATGGCTGCTAGAAATATTAATTTAATTTCATCAAAGTGCTGAGCTGAAGTATAATGTGTATTCTTCATTTTCATGATCCCTTGCATGATTCAGTGTCTATAATTTGATGATATTCTGAGTTCTAAAGGATGTTTCCACTGAAATACTATATTTGGTCTTCGAGATATGTTCGTTACTTGTAAGTTTGTTTACCTTTTGAATGGTATTGTTCACCAGTTATACCTCTATTAGAGTTCTGAATTCTGTAAGTGTAGAATTTAGTTTTTGATCAGTACTCCCTTTTAAATGATTCATGTTAGCCGACCCTAAATCATTTTGGGACTAAGGTTTTGTTGTTGTTGTTGTTGTTGTTGTACTCCCTTTAAAATGATTATGTGCCTTGCAGTCAATCAACCCTTCCATTTATCTTTTACTTCTGCTGTCATGCTTAGCTGGTCGAGTACCAATTTCGGAGCTCATCAGGAACCTGTCCATTGAATGCAGAGTTTGTAGTGTAAGGGCTATGGGGTACTACCAAAATTATTGTTTCCTTTAGTTAAATCTGTTAATTTCTTTGAACTACAAATGAGCAAATAAAGTGATAAATAGTTTTTACTTGTACAATAAGCATAATACTTTCGGTTATACCATAACTACTATAGTCGGGGGAACGTGTCAAAATTTTCCAACTTGATTAAAATATGACCAAAACTAACATATCGACGGACTATTCCAATCATTACCTGACATTTTGACACATCTAAGGTTAAATGATTGGATTTTTTTCACAGATTTTTTGTTTGATAATCAAAATTTACTACTAGCAGTATGTTTATTGCAAATATATATGATTTGGTATTGACTATGTTTTCTTGTTCACATTGTTTGATTATGGAACACTGGGTCTCACAATGACTTGACGAATCTGTTGACGCGTAAATCATTTTCAAAGGAGACAAAGTGGTTTATTGATTGAACAAGTAATTTATGGAATTTCTAATGTTGGCATGGAATTACTGTTGACTTCATGAATCATTTATTCATACTAACAGCTGACTTTGACTTCACTTCCTTAAATTTAGGTCTTATTAAGCATATATACGAAGTACAGTATTTCTTAACATTAAAAAACAAAAAACAAAAAAAAAAAAGCGAACATTATATTCTCTAAGGTTTTTTTAAGTGTCACACTAGAGTTTTTCGCCTATGTCAAGACATTAATACATAGTTTTTATTCATTACTCGCGTGTTCTCAAAGAAAAAAAAGTTTATTCATTACTCGTAATATCAGAAATTGTCTAATACTCGATCTGTAGTAAATCTGATTACTGGGTGGATTGGGTAAGGGTTGGTGCGGGTCGATTCGGGTCGAGTCAAAGAGGGTCACATTATAGAGCATGCAGCAAAAAAATAAAATAATATTGTATTGTGAAAGTATACATTATAACTAATTCAACAACATATATGAGTTAAAAATTAAGTCAAAAACCTAAATAGTGTAAAAAGTCGGCGTGTCGTTAAACAAATATAGGGTATAAGAAATTGTAAAATTTAGTTTGAGCTTGAAATTCTTGAAATTTGACTCAAATGGCAGTGTAACAAGTTGAGCTTGACCAGACATTAACTTCAATAAGTGTTCATCATATAACAAAAGTCGAACGACAGTAACGTTGGGTTTGATTAATGCAAAAACTTTATTATCTTTTCCTATTAATTTCTATGATAATCATAATAATGTCGTTAATAATGACAGAATAAATGAATAATAGAATGGTTAAAGTTGGTTTTTTTTTTTTTTTATTGCCATGTATATATGCAAAAACCATCTACAAACAAAGTAAAGATATATTTGTAAGGTAAGGAGAATGATCTCAATCCTCACGGTTTTTTGGTTCGGTATTTGCGGGTCAGATACTTTGAGAGTAAGGGGGGAAGGGTAAGGGATCCTCATCCTCAAAGTGTTTCTAATGGAGATTAAACCTCCAACCTCAAGGTTGAAAAGTATAATCCTTACGACTAGACCAAGCTTAACTTGGTAACAAAATAACGATACTAATAGACATTATGTATATGAGAGATGTAAATACTAATTAAAGTTGTTTTTTTTTCCCTATGTGTATAAGTCAATTAGTCAAGTCAAACTATTGCATTTAACATACAAAAAATGATGTCTTACTTGGTACTCCATAGTTGGTACATAAAAAATGATTAATGTAAGAGAATGGAAAGAGTTATGATTTGATCAAGTCACACGTGCAACGGTGCAAGTAGTCTCTTCATGTCGTAACTTTTGCCTAAACATGCAATACATGTAGGAAGGTAAAGTTTTCGGTGAGACGGACTCATCGTGAGTCCGCCGCCATCACGATCTCCCGCAGCCCGCCTACCTCGACCTTAACCCAGAAACTCACACCTCGACTTCAACTCACAAACACCCCACCTCAGCCTTTATCAAAAATACCCACCCGACTTTGACCTCGGCCCTGACCGGAAACACCCACCCGACCCTGACCAGAAACACCCACCCGACCGTGACCATAATCGCTCACCTCGTCCCCCACTTCGACTTGACCCAGAAATGTGTGAATCTTGGTCGCTGAAAATCTAGTTATTTCAATTAAGGTGGGTGGTGGTCGCAGTTAAGGTAGGGTGATGGGGTGGTGGTTTCGGTTCGGTTGGTGCAAGGTTGAGGAGAGAGAAAATATTGTAGTTATGGAAGAATAAGAAGGTTATTGGTGAAGGAGAAAATAATGTCAGGTATTAGATGTTTATTGGTTGGTATTTGATTATTATTGTTTGGTATTAGATTAGTATTGTCAGGTATTAGATTAATATTAATTGGTTTAATATTTGTCAAGATTTAGAAAATTTTAGTCAAAAATAAGATTATTTTTATCAGGAATATCATAAACAAAATAAAGATTTTAGTCAGGAATAAGATAATTTTTATCAAGAATAAGACTATTTTAGTCAGGAATAAGACTATTTTAATCAGGAATAAGATAATTTTTATCATCGGATTTCTCAAACCCGCGCCTTTTTGTTGCTGAACCCGGTCTCACGTGAGTCCGTTCTACGCAAAACCTTCTCATGTAGGAAACATCATAACCCTACATTCACCAACTCTGCCTCCCTATATTCTCACCATTCCAAACATCATTCAATCTTGCCTACAGTTTTAGAGATTCACAATGTTGTTATATATATATACATATTGATACATTTTATATCATACTACAAAATAATTTTTCCATTTCTTTCTTGCTACACTACTTGAAAGTTGAATGTCCTGTTTAATTCTTTCTTAGCTTTACAGGACATTTGCTACTTGGCTTTTGGTGCAATGGTACTTGCAAGCCCTGATGCAAATAAGGAAAAGGAGAGATTGCCTCCGAAGAGGGGTAGGATTAAGGTCGAGATCATCCGTTGTTTACTAAGCATGGTTAGTCAAGCAATTGCGACAAAAGGAAGAAGAAAACGTTGCAACAAAATTACGACGGTGAGTGAAGAAGGCGGAAGCCTCACAACATGAACTACTGATGAATGTAAAAAGGATTGTTGTGTCTGATCTTTGCATGTTTAATGTTTGCCAAGTATTTATTATGTAACAATTAGAACTAGCTAAATTGATCTAAATGTCCAACTAGAATCTGCCTTAAATTTCTCAAATGCAAGTTACCTGTTGCACCACTGTTATACAAGTAGTATTATTTATCTCTACCAATTTGCATACAACATTGTTTTATTATTTCTCTCTACCAATTTTGCTTGCACCACTGTTTTGCAATTTCTCTACTAAATTTGATTATTTCCCTGAAACAATAAGAATCACAGGTACTCCCATTAACTGACCAAAAGCTAATTGAGTGTACAATTTGTATTGTATATTACGAGTAGTTGTAAAATAACCCTTCAATGATCAAAAGTGACACCAATATAAATTTTTTTTTATTGATTAATTTGCTCTTTTTTAAAGGGTAAAAATCAAATTCTAATGGATGAAGGTAATTAAGTTTAAACTATTCCAAAACAGGTTAAGTTGCCCAAATTTAGTTAAAAACTAACGTAAAATTGTTCTTTAGACATGCACACCCGGTTTACACAAAAGTTTTTGTTATTCTTAAATTTGTACATATTCTACTATTACAATCAACAAGAATGCAATGAGTGCATAGATATTTTCTACAATATCATGTACTATGCTAAAGGATTTTTTGGGAACTACAACCATTTTTTTTGCACTTTTTGGGAATAACTACCTTTTTTTTTTTTTTATAAAAAAGTATCATTATTTGAAGATTTGTTTGACTACAACTACTATACCATTTAAACGACAATGGTTAAAAAAAATCTGCCTTGTGAGGCTCACCTGACGAACCCTAACCACCCCCACGTACTTGACCGAAACTAGCCACATATCACTCCCTCCCCTACTTGAATCAAAGCCTAACCACCCACCACTCTCCCCACCTGAACCTCACCTTAACCACCCAACCAAACCTCCCACTAGACCTACAACTTTTCGACATCTTAATTATGTTGTTGGCGTTGAGGCTCCGACACGTGGAGGTGAGAGAAGAGGTGATGCGGTGGGGTGGGTGGGTATTGCAATAGGAGAGAGAATGCGAGTATGTCAAGGTGAAGAGGGAGGGGGGTTTTGGGTTGCGATGGTAGCCGAGTAGGTCCTGGTTTACGGCTAAGGGGTTGTAGTGCTGGTAGTTTTATGGGTTTTAGGTTGGGGTTGTGGCTGGGTAGGTATGGTGGGGTTTCGAGTTGGATTGGGTTGAGAGGTGGAGGAGGAGGTGGTGGTGGACTAGTAGGGGAGTGGTGGGTGGCTGGTTCGGTTCAAGTGCAGGGGAGTATTGGGTGGTTAGGGTTCAGCTTAGGTGGGAGAGTGGCAGATGATTAGGATTCAATTCAGGACTTCAGGTGGGCTCTATAAGACGGATTTTTTTACAATTGCCATTAAATGACTGGTAAATTGATAATATAATATAACAAATTTTCAAATAATGATATTTGTTTTTCTTTTTTTTAAAAAAAGGTAGTTACTCACAAAAACTGAATAGTAGTGGTTCACAAAAAATCCTATCCTAAAGCATAAAATAATTTGACAATGTGACTACATTTTAACATAGTTTACTTATAGTAATCAGATCAAAGTATGCTTTGTCATAGAATTTCATGTGATGATTTACTGATTATCTGTTTAGCTTGTGTCCAAAACTTGAAATTCCACCCTAAAATTTACGTAGTATAGTTCATAGTCAACCATTTAAGGGAGACAATATCATGGCATGTCTGCCGTTAGAATCCCAAGTCTCCTACCAAGCCTATTCCAAAGTAGACAGTTTACCTTATCTGTTGACCATGAAATTAATTGGATACTTGCCACTTCGTACTTAGGTACGTCATGAACTCAAGACTTTCATGACGGAAATTCATCCCCTAGTTCCATTCGTACGGAACCAAGTTCTTTGCTCCTTCCATTTTCAAACAATGTGTTATAAGACTTGATTGGACCAAAGATAAGACGTGCAGTTCGTATTCTTTCGCGAATCCTTCCATGGTATGCTCTAAGAACTTTCAAATAATCAAATGTATGTCTGAACTTTACAATTCCTAAGTGTTCCAGTGTAATAATAACCATTACATGTCACCATCAAAAAATTTCTCACATCCCTATCTAATTAACCATTTATATGATCTCGGGTGCAGCAAAACTCCCCAAACCTAACAAAATGAAAGTTGAAGGAAAACCCAACATTCTTTAGCAAGGGCTTAAAAACCATGTGGGAGAAATATAATTTAATATACGCAGTGTATTCAATCAATCACTTGATGAATTTTTCCCTTGTCTGAGAGCTGACTTCCAAATCTCAGCAACGTGGACTCGCTACACTTTCTTGCTTCTCCTTGAGAACCCTTAAGAAAATCACAAGTAGCAGGTTAAGGTAGCTCTCATGGCACTCAATTTGTCTGTCCAGAACTTAAATGCAATCAGCACCAACAGCTTCATGGACCGACTTGTATCCATCCCTCTCCAAGCATTCAGCCAATTCAGCCTAAGGATAAGATCATCAAGAATGTGAAACAGAATATTTTAACATCAAGATAATCTGAGCATGGTACTACTGCAAGAGTGACCTCGTGGGTGCACCCCACTAAGGCCCTGCTCTTCAGCTAATATAATCACTACTGAAGCAGGAAAGATCTCACATTCAAGCACCTAGATAGCATCTCATTTGCACATGAACTACCCATAATGGTGGCTAAAGCAATAATATACCTTTATTCGCGGAATTAGGGCAGGTCCTCCATAGGCAAATGCAGTGTACAGCTGAACTAGTGTAGCTCCAGCACGTATTTTCTTGTACGCATCTTCACCACTGATTTAAAGACAATAGAGTAGCAAAATCAATCAAATGGCTTATAAGGTTAAATATGATCTTACTTACACTAACATACTAACGAAGTAATGCTGCTATGAGTTAAAAAATAACCTGCCAACACCACCACAGCCAATCAAAGGAATCTTCCCCTGTTATTATTAAAAAAAAAAAATAATAAAATAAAAAATATCTGTTAAACAAATTGTAAAGAGTGAAATTGGGGAACAAATATCCTAAGAAACATAGCAATACAAAAAAACACGGCTCATAGGTTATATCTTCCTTGACAAACAGATATAGACAAAGCTACACACCCAAAACCCAACTTATACCTGCTACTTTACTGTGTAGGCTTGCATGTTTGCAATTGGGGCTCAATTGCATGTAAATGGAGCCAATTGATCATAAGCCCACCATCAACTACAGGTCTACAGCACCCCCTCCCCCCAAAAAAATATCCGCATAATAAAACGAAGAAAAAAAAAATAAAAAAAGATCAGGATGAAATTTTCGCTTGGTCTTATGACTTCTCGAGCAATGAAGGAATCAACAAGCCACAATTCATTCACAGAAATGATATTATGGTGCTCAGCCAATAGGTAACACAAAACTCCCTGGTATAAGGGAACTTTTAAACTAGCTAGAAAGAGATCTCAAATCAAGCTCACTCACAGAATTCCAAATGATGAGTACCAAACATAATCACAATTCACAAGACAAACTTCAAGAAATGAGGAATATTATAAACAGTTAGATGACAGAAGGTGGTGTTGGATCACCAATCAACTAATTGAAATCAGGATGCAAGCAAATGCACAGTTAGAAGCAATAAGTAAAATAATAGCAAGATAAAAAAATAAAAAAAAATAAAAAAAACAATCAGTCTTCAGACTACTAGTCTTATTTATATGATGAGCTACAACAAACAGGCATTCAATATTTGTGGAAGAATTCACTCTCCTTACGCCTATGCATGTGTTAGTGCCTTAGGATATTTCAGAAAGTTACATACTGTGAAAGAAGTGAAGATAATTTTTAAGCAATAAAGAATCATCTCATTTTTCAGAATGGAGTAACCATACCCTTGTTAAGTTATACATTTCTTTCAAGACACTGGTTGATAAGTCAAACAAAGGCTTCCCACTTAAACCACCGACTTCCTGAGATAGAGGATTCTGGCTGATGGAGTCAGGCCTTGAAATAGTCGTATTTGATATAATCTGCAGAGAACCAGACAATTTTTTAGAATGTAGCACATTATAAGTTAAAAGTAATCTATTACCATAATCAAATTTCCCAAAGTTTATCAACCAAGTCTTAGACATGTGCACATCAGAAAATGCTCGTGCAGTCATGCAATTATGTGCCACTCATTACTCATAGTATAAGAAATCATACAGTTAGAAATTCCAATCTAAGAAAAGGCATGATAACCTAATATGAAGAAGAAAGCTTACCAGTCCATCTACTTGGAGAGCAAGCGCAACCTGGGAAAGGGATGAAATAGAAAATCTTAATATAGTATATAGATACTTAACAAAGAATATACAGTTCACTATCAAACAAGTACCGCAGCAATGTCTTCAAGGTCCTGTTTAGACAAGTCGGGGGCAATTTTAACAAGCAACGGAGGTGGACCTTCATCCCCCCATTGCATTTCATCACGAGCAGCTTGAACCTACATGATTTTCCACAACATAGTTAGTAGAGTAAAAGCAATGTGTAGATATATACGTAGGATCTGAAGACAAAACCTTTTTAACAAGATCCTTAAGTTGTTTTCTTCCTTGAAGCTGACGCAGTCCAGGTGTATTTGGTGATGAAACATTGATCACCTGATTAAAAAAAGGACACTTTAGATTTACAAAAATTGCATACAATAAACAGATTTGGGTAGCTAACACCACCATAAACATATTGTGATATCAGCTAAAAACTTAAACTTTATTGTGACAGCCAACAAAAATAAAGAGTAATTAATGCTTTGTCTGGATAACAAAGGAGGAAGCAAAGGAAGAGGAGGGAAGAGAAAGGAAGCGGAAAGGTTAGCTCCATTTTCCCTCCAAAACTCTCCTATTTTGGAGGGATTATACTTATTGATCCCTCCCTCTCATTCCCCTTCCTTCCCCCAATCCTTTACCCAAACAAGAGAAATTGTCCTCCTCCCTTTCTCCTCTTCTTTTCCTTCCATTTCCTTCCATTTCCTTCTATCCGAACAAAGTGTAAGATTTTACATAGATGCAATAAGGACCAATGACTATCACAAACATGAACACGAATTGAAAAATTACTCTAGCTGATACAAAAGAAGACATAAGGGACAGAATCAAGAGAATCAACATGATGTACCAGCATTTTGAGAGGACAAACAAAAATAATTAATTAAGCACCAGATAAGGGAAGTCACCAAAGTAAATTTTGTAGTAAATTCTTCCCAGTCTTTGGATAATCATAACTGGCCAAACAAAGGGAACATGGTTTTAATATAAAATAAAGTAAAACAAAATAAAAAAAACCTTTCTTCAATCAACAAGACGAGCCCCCCACCATATACATTGCTTATTTTCACAAAATTTTATAGTTATTTTCAAACTGCTATGAAGCCCACACAAAAATGCAAACAGATTAGTTGCATCCCTAAATACTAGGAAAAATCGGTTATTTGGTACTAGCCAACAGAGATATAATGGACTTCAGATACAGACTCTTGGACAATTGGACATGCTAGAAGTTTGCTGTGATATACAAATTAGTTGTATTTGGTAAGTTAAATCACTTTGACTTTCAAGCTTTCCAATGCACAACTTTGATCATTAATATCTTTAATTACAAATTAGTAAAAAGCTGAAAATTAAACAATGAGATAAATTCAACATTTAACAAGATAATGTGTTTGTATATATTAGTAAGAAAATAAGGTCAAAGTGGGTTATGTGAATATAGTAGAAATCAAAGTGGGGCAAGCCCGACAAGGTCGACAACTATGCAAAACAGAGGGAGTACATAATCTGAAAGCTGAAACCATTATTTAAAGATATAGACTAAAAATAAAACACTACATAACCTAGATTACATTAAATAGACATAGGTATGGAAACAATGTAGAAAAAAGAAAATTAATCCCAAATAGACAAATAGTACACGAACACAACAAAAAAAAAAATCTATTAAAAAAAGAATTTAATTTTAGATCAAAAAAGGGAATTAGTTAACATGAAAAATGTTTAAACTCAATACTTAACCGCCCAAAAACATTGTTGCTAGCAAATTCAAAAAGGAACCCAATTACATGTTTCCACATCATCAACTGAAGGGAAGCCAAAAGGATTGGTTATCCCTGGATATGTTCAGCCCATGATGAGGACCTCCTCAAGTTAGATCTTGTATAGACATTTTCCACGAGGAATACATATTTAAATTATTAAAATAAATTTTTGGAGAAAACTTGTAAGGGTTTTATATTCCAAAACACATTTGGCAACTTCCCATCACAAAGTAAACCAATTAATAAGTTAGTAAGTAGCTTTATTGACTAAAATATATAAAGTTTATATCTTTAATAAATAATCCCCCAATTCTTATTTGTTCAAAGTATTTTCCATTTATGTTCATTCTTGTAAGCCCACTCTGTTTTATTTTATTTGAGGCATATCCCCTTTAGGCTTTTACCATCTTACCCCACAATAATTAAATCTTTTCACACTCTTTCACTTTAAACAACTTTTAATTACCCCTATCCACCTTTTTACAATCTCTCTTACCCACTTTACATTCACTCACATTTTTCAAAATTTGCTTAACCAACATATCTACAGCAATTGAGTAGAACCAAAATATAGAGGTAGTATATATACTCTAATTCCTTCTTTTTTCTTTCTTTCTTTCTTTTTTTTCTTTTTTTTTTTTTTTTTTGACTTGTTTAGAGTATTTAATATGAAAAGAAAACTTTATCAAAAGATACATTCATGCGGGATCATATTAGATTCTTATCTACGTGTATATTAAAAATATCAACTTTTCACCATAATATTGCACAAATTTGTGTAATATATGCATTTGAAATTTTGCAAAAAGTTAAATTGGACAAACAAAAAGGATTGGAGGGAGTATGAGTTTAGTAATTCTTTATTCAAGGAGATTTAATGACTACCATAAACATAAAAGAAAACTAATCTCAGTGATACAGTCCACAAATAAAAAGTACTGTAAATAGCAAAAACTACAAAATTCAACACCAAGATGCTTTTGAGAAGGCCAAAGCTTGCCCCTTCAACTTTTTTGATAGAATATTGAAAGCTTAGTTAGGTAAATGCTTATAAACACGTGTTTTAGTTATATTGTTGCAAATGGGTGAATGTGAACGCCACCTAATTACAAAGTTGGTATACACACAAATCTGTATATTTATATTTATATTTATATTTATATAGGCTGAATATTTGGTAGCTCCTTTAAATGAAATTTGGACTCACAGTAGCTAAATTTACTTAGAAATTCAATAATTATTAAACATAAAGCAAGTAAGAAACAAAAGAATATCTACCAGGTAGTCTGCATACTGAGATAATGTGTGCACTCCTTGTACATAGTCGTAAGCAGCATCTTCGCTTGTCTTATTCTTGCCGAGGTTGACACCAAGAATTCCTGGCCCAGCCTTTCCTCCTGGTTTCCCCCCATCATTAGCAGTTGGGGAAGTGCTAGAACTCTCATCTAACTTCCTCTTGCCGTGCTGTGCACCTAAACGTTTAGCAACAGCTTGTATACCCTCACTATTAAACCCACAGCGATTGATGATTGCACTGTTTATATGTCAATCAAATGCAATATATTAGAGAGAGAATGTTTGCATGTATCCAACAAACTATATGAAACCCATGAAGCCACATGTTCTTATCATTACTAAATAAATTAACATTGTTTATGGCTTCCTATTCAGGCTCTCTCTCCTAATTTGCCAGCTTCAAACCAATGTTAACGATGCGCATCAAAAAATTGAAGCTTGAACAAGAAGTGATGTAAGTTATGGGCTGTGGTTACACGGGTTTAGCTGAGGGATGACATGAGGACAACTAAGTCTAAACCAACTTTCCCATTTTTTTATATCCATAGACACTAGGCAGGCTTTGCCAAAGATTTGGGTGGTTTCTATATAAACATAACCTCTAAGAAGATATTAGATGATTCGCCTTACTATAGTGCCACAATTTTTGGATAAAAAGATCAATTTACAAGAATGGGGAATTTTCAAATTAATAATTTTTTGTTCATAGGAAAGTGACGATACACTGGAATATAGGTAATCGTACAAATGAAATGAAACTATAGTTGATCACTAAAATTAATTTGTGATTCTATCACAGGCATTATTGATAAATCAGGATGTAAGGGTGCATGTGCATATGTGGGCGTGCATCGGTGTAAAATGTATATCTATATATGTATTTATGCAGAAATTAACAAACACACCCAAAAGTGTGCATACGCTTATACACATCTTTATGCAGGATCAAAGGTAGAAAGGATCAGCTAGAATCATGAAAAAAAGCATTTGATGCTGATTGTTCCAAAATTATACTTACCGTTCCTCCCGCAATCTAAAGATACGAGGCTTTGGATTGCCCTCCTGTGGAACAGGAGTAACGGAACCAACTTCTACGAAGCCATAACCAAGACCCAGCAGACCTTCGACAGCCTCAGCATTTTTATCAAATCCAGCAGCAAGACCTATTGGATTGGAGAACTTTCTTCCCCAGACTTCCAGTTCTAGAATGGAAGGATCTGGCCTTTTTTCTCTAGGAACCCATCCACGAGCAGCAGCTGAGACAGCCAATCTATGAGCAACCTCTGGATCTAATAAGGCAAAGAATGGATTCACAAGTTTTGTCGCTGAAAACAACCAACCACTGCAGAAGAAGATTACAGCTATTATCATAATGAGGGATTAGAAAGATATGACATAATACTTCTCCAAAGAATCAGCTATGGTGTTACCAAAAAATTGTTGACAATAAATCACAATAATGACAAGCTAGTCTGAGTCACTTATTAACAGACAAAAATGTCAAGAATTCAATCACTGTACAGTGTGCAGTTCCCTTCATTATATACTTTTGGCAATTTACACATAAGTTTATTTTATAAGTTAAACCTTGATTTCTAACAACATTTTACTCAATTGCAAGTATAAAAGGACTGGGTAATAAGTTGGTTGAAGTAGGGTACGTTTCTTTTATATGTTAAAGTGTATGAGCTGAGGAATTAGATTTTAGCTATTTCATTATTATTGCTGGTTTGCAGATACCAGAGTTCTAAAATGGAAATTTTCCATCTCTGAATTTAACTCATAAAGAGGTTGGGGGTTCGTTTTATACTGTTCGGGATATTTTTAGGGAGATAATTCAAGAGAATAGGGTTCTGGGTACTGGACAATTTACTTATGAAGAGCAAAAAGGTGATACCGTTGCAGTTGATTATCCATTGGGAACAATTTCTTCTAAACCTCAAGGTGTTTTGTTTCAGACAGCAAGTGGACTGAATGGTTTCTCGAGTCAAGAAAAAAAAGGATACTATGGTGCTCAATTTAGACAACAATGGGAAATCTACCAGACATTATGATATGGATGTTGTTCTGCACTCTACTGAACATCGGACTGAAAAAATAGGGGAAGATGCTGCTAAGGTGGCATGTATATCAACAAGTGAGGAGACTGATAGCCTTGTCATTTTGGATCATCAGGAACAGGCAAATTTGGAGGAGGTGTCTTTGAATAGCAATGGGCAGTGTTTCAATGTGAGTGAAAGGGATAATGTTCATTTTGTAAATCATGTGCAGATTAATGAAACGTCTGAGGAGTTTGATAAGCTGTTAGCAGAAGGATCACCAGAATGTGAGACTTTTGAAGCAGGTGAGGAATCAGAAGGTAAAGGTGACTAGAAACTAATTCAACACTTCCAACTGAGGATGTGCAGGTAGAGACTTTCCCATTGAGGCCCACAACTGAGGAAACTAATGACTTAAGAAGCACATTATCTGAATCAAGAAAATTTGATTGTAATTTAAATGATTTGGTAGCTGAAAAGGTTCAAATAAGCAATAGCATTCTGGTCTTGGATAAAGAAATCTCCTCTGACAGTTCTTCTGATCTGATGACAATTAAGAGAGCAAACAACTTTGAAGTTTCAGCATTGTCAATCATATAGTGGTTCAACATAGGGAGGATAATCTCAAAATTGACTTGATAGATATGCCCAATTCGTTCCCAATCAAAGGTGATACTATAATCCACCATGATCGCATGAACCAAATATCACCACCATATGACTCAACATTGAAGACTGCTGGACCAAAAAAAAAAAAAAAAAAGTACTTGATTTCAGTAATTGATTGAATCGTGAATTACTTAAACGCTGTCCTTACAATCATATTGTTGCTTACTCACATGATGTTTGACAAGGTAAATTATGTTAAAGCTGCAAGCTTTGCTAAATGCGTAATCTGTTTGACACTGTCAATGCAACAATGTTAGATTATCATTCTGTAAAACTTCTCAACAGAACCAACTCCTGGGAATATTTCCATCCCGCAAACTAACTTAAAACTAAAAGAAACCAATAAAACAAATGACCTAAGACAAAATATGAAAAGTCTGTAATATAGTCCCAATAACAGCATAACCTTTTTAACACCATCACCTTGAAGCAGAGTGAAGCAAATCCGTAAATATTAGTTTCTAAATGGTACTCCGTAAGATCTCATGAATCCCAATCATACTAAACTCCTAAATTATACCATCATTAAAATCTATGGAAATGAGGAAGAAACTTAACACTCGAGGAATTTTACATTAGTTAATAACTCTCAAAAATCAATATGTGTCTTGTCACCTTAGTTGAAGCTGGAAATTCCTAATTTTACCCAGGATCAGCAATAACAACAATCTCACTCCTCAAGTAGCCTCTGTTGATAGGTGATTCTTCCTAGTCATAAGCATGTCTTCCTAGTTTTCAGCGTCTAACTCCGTCATCTTTGCTGCTTTGACTAACTCAGTCAGTCCTACAGGTAACTGGCATGTAATGCTAGCTTCTTTTGGATTGGCTGCACTGAAATATGTTGCTTAGATGGTTTTGCATCAACATTAAAAGATTTTCACTATCAATCAATCAAATCTCACTTCTCCCACATGATCATCAAACTCACAATGCCTTCATTATCAATTACACATGACAATTCCACTACACATTACAAGTTGTACTACCACAATTCCAACAGTTCTCTCGTCAAAAAAACACTCTTTATTTGCCACCATTTGCAAATTATGACAAAAAGCGCAATTTTCTATGAGGTTAGCAAATTACATTAAAGTTAATAATCAGTATATGAGCACTTCAAAGAGCTATCATAAAGAGCTTGGGAAGTGGGAAGCTTTATCACATTCCTATGACTGTCAATCAGCCACAATGAGGATACCTTATTCTTTGCCAATTGATCCATGATTCAAGGCTACCTAAACTAAAAATTAAGCGACATTGCCGACATTATCCTATCACGAGTTTCAAGACTAAACTATGTTTTGCCTTCCATAAATCATAGGGCTCTTTTTTTCCTATTGCCCTTCCTTTCATGCTACGAGCAGATGGTATTAGCAATGCTTAGTAACAAATATTTAAGTTTTATCAAACATTCAAATCACCAAAATGCTAATAATGGCTACACATATCGCATCCAAAATAACGATGAATCGAAAACAAAATACCAGAATGTCGCTTCATCCACTGTACTAACATAAGCTCCTCCAGCTATAATTAAGCCAATTGTTGCTCCAGTCAGTAATCTTCCCTATAAATTAACCAAAACAAATATAGCATAATAAGAACTCAACAATGAATTAATTTTGATCTGTAATTTAAAAATCTTCAAATTCAACAGCACAATATAAAAATCTAAAGTTAACAAATTTAATTTAAATTTCTTCAAAACACGAAGCTTATAATGCCAGTAAAAATTCAATTGAGTAATCTGCCGCTTTTATACAAGAATTAACAGTGCAATTAACGAAGTTTAAATTAATCGATCACAAAACTAAAATTGAAAAACTGAAAATGAGATTAATAAGATAATAAATAGAAAATAATACCTTTGAAGGGTCAACTTTATGGAAGTTTTTGGCGGCGGAGGTGACACGGTCGGAGTTTTCGAGTGAGGAAGGTCGTACCTTGTCGCAAAAATGGCGACGAAAGAAGAGGGAGTTGAAGAAAGGGGTTTGGGAGAGAGCCCTTTTTGGTAGCTTGATGAATTTTACCGCCATTGTTGAGAGGAAGGAGGTGACGAGTGTGAGACTATTGTGCTGCAAATAGGAGATTGTATTTCATAACTCAACTCAAGTTGACCCGACTGCTTAAAATATGGTTAGCCCGACCCGACACAATGCACTCGTGAAAGTTACGCCAACAACTCAAGGAGATCGAATAATAATATAATAAGAAAAAAAAATGAAAACTTTAGATAGACCCTTTTCTTTTGAACTTTTGGGCACAGGAGAGAAGGAGTCACAGAGAGAGCAGAATTCAGTTGAGTCGAGCAGATTGAAGCAGAGCCGAGCCGAGCAGATTTCATTATTATTATTATTATTATTATTATTATTATTATTATTATTATTATCGCATTATTATTATAATCATTAAATATTATTATTAAATATTAATTATTATTATTATTATTAGGAAAAATTGATTTTAATAATCCCACCTTTGACCGGTTGGCAAATAGGTTAACATAACACGTGTCCTTTCGTGATTCATCCAAATATAATTTTTTCAGTTTTTTAAAAAATTAAATTTTATTAAAAATAAATAAAAACTTAATATTTTTTCCCTTTTTCTCTTTCCTTTCTTCTCCCCTTCTCCTTCCCCTCCATTAATTCCGGCAACCTACCTCAATTAAAAAAAAAAAAAAAAAAAAAAACCGGCAACCCAAACCCAACCTCCTCCTCCACTGAAACCGAATACCCAAATCCCCACGGCCAACTACCCCTACCCAAGAAAAACCCCTCCCACGAACCAGGCACTTTCACCCAGTAAAACCACACAAATGGCCGACGAACCCCACCCACGAAACCAGCGTCCCCTGCCTACGAAAAACCCCACTCACGGGGCACGACCAGCAAGGCAACAACCCCTACCCACGAAAATCCCGCCTAAGTTCGACCACCCCATCCACGAAACCCCCCACACCCAAAACTGCTTCCTTTATGCTGAAACTAACATCCAATCCAACGTTAGTGCTTGAACCCAACGTTGATAAGGAAAATGAGTGTGTACCTGCCCATGTTGTAGGAAGAGAGAGAAATTGAGGTGGGAAAGGAAGGGGAGGTGAGAGAATTGGGGCTGACTGCTATAGAAGATTGATGAGGAAAAAAAAAAATTACCCATTTTTTAGGTTACCGGTTGACCAATAGAAGAAGATGTACCCCAAAGGTGGGATTTATTAAATAATAATCGATATGTGGGATTATTATCCGCGAACCAACTAAAGGTGGGATTATTAAAATCAATATTTCCTTATTATTATTATTATTAAATATTATTTATTTATTATTAATCTATTATTTTTATTATTATTATTAAAAATTAATATATATTATTCTCTTTAAATATTAGTTATTATCTTTTTGCTGTTGAGGTACTTTCCTCTTTCTAATTTTTTTGTTTTATTATTAGATATTTGAATTTATATAGATTTTTTGTTTTAGAATTATGAAATTGAAATCTGGATTTGAATTTTTGTAGGGGAAGATATAAAGAAGAAATTTTCCATTGAAGGGGCTTCTGGGTTTTCACTCTTCCATTGATAAAGCTTATGAGGTGAACTTTTTCTTTTTTTTTGAGACGCAGGTCAACTATCAAATTACATAAAATCAATTACAAAATCTATAACTATTAAATTGAGAATTTGCAAATTTTGATCCCCTTAGTAATAGTGTGGTGACTATATTAAGCCTCAAAATATACAAGTACTCTTTTGCCCTTGAATTGCAATTGGCATGCTACTTTTCTATAGTAGTCTTCCTATTATACCCTTGAAAGTCATGTTACTCTTGCCACATGGAAACTTACCATATTGTCATTTGTCAGTGTACTCTATTAGGATTATTGGGTGTTTTATACTTACAATACGTCCTTTTATGGAAAATGGATTATCTTCCACTCATTTTCAACTGTCTCTCTTGATCTCCTCCTCTCACTCTCTCTTGATATTTCCCTCATTGACCATTCTCTCTCTTCCATTAAAGCGTTCTCCAAGTATTCCGTTGAAAGGTGATTTGCGAATTCTCTCCTCCATTGAAGAGTGCTAGCTAAGGTAAGATGTTTTTGTACTTTATAATCAATTAGCTTCATTGAATTAGCAATTTAGCACCGATAATTCTAGTAACTTGAAATTCTCCCCCTTTTTCTATGTAACACCCTAGAAATTCCTTCTCTTTAAAATACTTGTTTTACTTTTTTTAAAATATGAATTAGGAAAATCTAAGACATTACCGCCACCGTGAAAATGACTAAGGCAAATATCAAAGACACACAGTGGAAGACTATATTTAAAACCATTTAAAACTAATCAACTTCCAAGTCAAAACCCTACGAAAGTAAAGTAAAACCAAAGTCAAACGAAATCAAACATAGTCAAACAAAGTCAACCTACAACTTTGAACTATTGTAGGCCCTTATTAATACCAAAACCTTTGCGTTAGTTGCAATTATAATAATAAAAATAAATAATAATAATAATAATAATAATAATAATAATAATAATAATAAAAAAAACTTCTCTCTTGTTAGGGGCGATTAGGGCTGGGTGTAGAGTAGGTTTCCGGCACTTTTCCGGCAGTTTTAAGTGCCTTCAAGTCCGACGAAGGTAGCTCATGTCACCGACTTCAAGTCAGGCATTATTCCGGCGGTTTCCACGTTCCATTTGGTGCTGTTTTAGGGCATAATTCAAGCAGTTTCTGGCGTTTTTGGTGCAATTTCTAAGTGTTATTTTCAGGCAGCTTCAAAGCGAGTTTGCGGACAGTTATCAGGTGTTTTCAGGCGGTTCTATCTTTGGTCAGTTTTATGGCTATTTTTCTGGGCAGTTTGGCTTCGTTTTAGGCCTGGTTTTGGTCTGTTTTGGGAGGTTTTTGGCCCGTCTTTTGTTCAGTTTGTCCTGGCGCTCAAGGTGCAGGGTTGTGTTTGGGTTGCTTTTGGGCTACGTTTGGGCTATTTCAGGCGGGAAGTGCGGTTACTTGTTTGCTGGTTTTCTCGTCGTGGATTTTGTTCGTTTTTACAGCTTTCTGTTCAGCTATTCGCGGCCTTTTCTTCAAGCGTTATTATCTGGCAAGTATCTCGGCTTTTAGTGCATTTTTGCTACAGTTTCTGGTGCATTGTGGGTGTTGTTTTCTGGTCCATTTAGGGGCAGTTTGGTGGTTCGTTTGGCTGTTGTTTTGGTGTAGTTTTCTGGTCGAATTTCAACTATTTGGGTGCAGTTTCGGGGTGTCTTTGGCACTGTTTTATTATTGGTCAGTTGGTGCAGTTTTTAGGCGTGCAGGTTTGAGGTGCTTTTGGTGCAGTTTTTGGTGCATTTGGGGTGTGATTTTGGTGTGCAGTTTTGGTGCGTTTTTGGGGCTTTTTGGATCAGTTTATGATGTGCTATTTTGCGGTCTTCTCGTGGCATTTTACGTAGGTGTTATGCCTCCTATTCAGTTTCATTGCCCATTTGTGGGTCTCAATGGGTGTAAAGATGGTGGGGTTAATGGGCTCACATAAACTTCTTTGCTTACTCATCTCCGCGACCGTCATTGTTGTGCGAATGCGCGGGATTTGACTCAAAACTCTCTTACTTCCGATTTAGCTATTTTCTTGGAGGCGGAGTCAACCTTTCGTCGTATGGGAATTTGGCTATGTGGGGAGTGTTTCAAGACTCATACTGTTCGTATGAAATGTTGTCATGGTCCTGGTTCTGATGATTTGTGGACCCACCTAATTCTGGGGATGGTGTTGTTCGGTTTGTTCTTTATGGTTTTCCTAAATCGCAGGGTCCATCTTCTGACGTATCTGATCTCAATGTGCCTAGTGAGCCTCATTTTGCTTTTGATGTTTCTCTTCTTAATAGTTTGCTGTCTAAGCGGTTTCGTTCGGTGAAATCTATCCCTCCTAAGTGTCGCTTGGGTTTTTCTCGGGTTCTCAAAGGGGCCCTTGATAAGGTGATTGGCAAGCCTGATGACACCTCTTGTTGGGCACAATTGCTTGAGTTGCCTCTCTGTGTCCTTAAAACCTTTTCTTCGAGGAGTAGTCGAGAGTGTTCTTCGGGTGTCAGGCGACAGCGGCAGGAAGAGAGTATCACCGCTGCTAATCGTTCTTGGTGTGAGCCTGGTGGTTATGTGCAGCTTGTGCGAGACACGTTGGCTGATGTGTCTCCACCTTTGTTGGATGCTGATGAGGGATTTCTGACGGACATTACACTGCTGCAGTTAGGGTTCTTTCATCTTCTGGTATTGCCCCTTACAATGATGCTACTCTTGCAAATTTGCAAGCTAAGCACCCTTCCTTTTCGGCTCCTATCTTACCGTATATTCTCGTTGATCAGCACCTTATTGCTACTCCTACTGTTGTTTTGGATCAGATTAGGGGTTTTTCGCGAGGTACGTCCTGTGGTAGAGACGGCTTGTGTGCTCAACACCTTATGGATTGTTTGAGTAGTGATGCAGTTGCTATTTCAAATGAGTTGGTGGACTCTATTACGCAGGTGGTTAATTTTTTTCTCACTGGAAAATGTCCTGCTGAGTTGGGAGAATACATTGCTAGTGCTCCTCTTACGCTTCTTGTTAAGCCTGGTGGTGGTATTCGGCCTATTGCTGTGGGTACCGTTTGGAGGCGTCTGGTTTCAAAGGTTGGGGCTGCTTTAATAGGTCCGCGTCTAGGAAGCTATCTAAGAGGTCTTCAGTTTGGTGTTGGGGTGCCGGCGGATGGTGAGGCTATTCTTCATGCTGTTAATCGTTTAGTTGAGGCGCGTGGTGGTGATGTTGGCCTCTCCATGTTGCTGGTGGATTTCCATAATGCCTTTAATTTGGTAAACCGTTTGGCTTTGTTGCGTGCTCTCTCGCGATGGGTTAAATTCTGTTACTCTACTCTAGCCAGGCTATTTTACGGGGAGCATATCTTATGGTCATGTTAGGGAGTACAACAGGGTGATCCTCTAAACCCTTTGCTTTTTTCTTTGGTTCTTCATCCGTTAGTGTGCTAAATCAGGGATTCTTTTGACTTATGTTTGCAAGCTTGGTATTTAGATGACACCTTAGTGGTAGGAAAGATTTTGGAGTTGATTTTGGCTAAGGGACCTCGTCTCGGACTCCATATCAATGTTGAGAAAACGGAAGTATTTTGGCCCTCGGAGGACCTTCATAACCGTCTCGTCGGTGTCTTTCCTCCAGATATTGGTCGTCCTGTGCATGATGTTAAGTAGCTGGGTGGTCCTGTCAGTGCCGATTCCTCTTTCTGTGGTGAGCTTGTTTTGCAGAGAGTGTCGAAGACCATTGTGCTAATGGATGTTGTTGATAAGCTCGATGATCCCCAATGCGAGTTGTTTCTTCTTCGTGCTTGTATTGGGGTTTGAAAACTCTACTTTTCTATGCGCACTTGTCCTCCTCGTCTTTTTGAAACGGCACAGATTTCTTTTGACGTGGCCCTTTGGGCTTCTTTGGAGCGCATTGTAACTGCTTCGGGGCCTGGTTTTGGTGATTGGCAATGGCGACTTGCCACCTTACCTTTTTCTTATGGTGGTTTGGGTGTCTATTCGGCGGGTGATGTTTGGCACTATACTTTCCTTGCGTCGCGTCTGCAGTTTTCTGGTCTTCAGGTACGCTTCTTCACAATTCTGGTATTGTTGGTCCGGGACCGACTTTTAATGGTGCTCTTAGTCTTTTTAACAAGACTATGGAGACTGACCTTATGAGTAACCCTAGTGAGATCGCTGCCCCCAAACTCATGAAAAAATTGGCAGATATATATTTCACGAAGGTCACTACATCTGCAAATTCCACTTTCTCCTTATCTCCGCGTTAGGTTGCCTTATGGAAGTCCCAACAGGGGGATCATGCTTCGGCCTGGTTGCGGACGGTCCCGATATCGGGTTTGGGTCAGACTATGAATGGTAAGACTTACCGTTGTGTTCTTTGCTACCGGTTGGGTGTTCCTTTATTCTCCGTTTCAACACCGTGTTCTGCTTGCTCAAGTGTTTTTGATGGGGATATTTATGAGGATCATGCAGTGTATTGTGCTGGGATGGAGGGTATTAAACATCGTCACAATGTTGTTCGTGACACCCTTGTTGATATTTGTTTTCGGTCTGGGATGTCTGCTCGAAAGGAGGTTAACGTTGGGTTGACTAGAGGGAACGACAGGGCTCTTCGACTAGCAGATGTGTTGCTTTATTCCTGGGATATAGCCCTTGATGTATGTGTTGTTGACGGGGTCATCACCTTTGACACAATCGGGGTTGTCTGACTTTGTTCCTGGTCGTGTTGTGTCGGCGGCGGCTTAGCGTAAGCGGGACAAGTATGGGGCGCGTTGTAAGGCTATTGGCTATGGTTTTCTTCCTTTCTCCTTTTCTTCGTTGGGGGAATTAGAGAAGGATGCTATTGCATTGCTGAAGCGGGTTCAGGGGTTCGCTGAGATTCAGGATATTGGTGCTCGTGCAGCTACTCACATCTTCAACATGATCAGGTTCGCTATAACTAGAGGGGTGGGGGCCCAGATTGTACCTCGGCTCCCCACCAATTTCTTGTAAATTGATTGAATTTGTAGGTTTTTTATATTTTTTTATAATAATAATAATAATAATAATAATAATAATAATAATAATAATAATAATAATAATAATAATAAACACATCATATTCTTATGAGAACTAAACATGATTCGCTCTTCACTCATGTCCATCATGAATATGCTTCATCACTTGAAAAAAGCTTCTCTCTACTTGTCCCCACTACTCACCACTAGAAATGGGTCGTCGTAGGGTCAAGGTAAAGACAAGGCCAAACAAACATATAAACACACAATCAGCAAAGCTGAGTACATAAGCGTAATGAAACACGCTAACATGCTTTCATCCTATCAATCATACAACTTACCTTGGTGCACCTGTAACAAGCATTCAAGACACTCGACATTTACTAGACAAATACAGATATCCATTTAATTTGATTACGCATCGAATGGGTTTCCAACCAAATCCCTGCCCCAAATAGATTGAGGTAAACTACACCGGGAGCTAACCGA
This sequence comes from Chenopodium album, assembly GCF_948465745.1. Taxonomy (NCBI): domain Eukaryota; kingdom Viridiplantae; phylum Streptophyta; class Magnoliopsida; order Caryophyllales; family Amaranthaceae; genus Chenopodium; species Chenopodium album. Next base: position 35,324,714 of record NC_137847.1, read on the forward strand.
ATAGGCAAATGTTACATGAAGTGACGAACGTCCTGCACATAATAACATAAAGGAAAATACAGCGTCCAGTACTCCCAATAGAAGTTATGGTTAAATATAAAAGCTCATAACTCCCCCCATATGTTCATACTCGAGTTATATACGTTCCAAGAGTTTTGGTGCGTAATCGCTTTCACTTTACATTATTTTACATATTATTCAATTTAGTGATGACTTTCAAACCATAACATAATCAAACATTATAATTATACAAGCAATCAATCATACCAAATTAATTCTTGAATAATTAGGGACCACATAACTTTTAATGTTGAATTCTTTTTAATCTACCTCGGCGTCAAAGACACTTAAATGCATAATGCGCCTCAGAACCTATCCCTCGGTGTTAGAAATACCTTAAGTACACATTGACACCACAATATAATTTATTCCTGTGTACTAAGACCCTTGATAGCTCCATTCCCATGCTTAAAGCATCAATAAAAATTATATAAACCATACTAAAATTCATTTTCAATATTCCAAACCAAATTAAACATTTAGTTTAATAAAACATGCTTTCAATCATGCCAATAATAAAAGTGTGGTTCATATTCAACATGCCAATATAATTATTTCCAATCACCAAACCAACACAAATAATCCATGCTTCATAATTCAATTACCAACATCAACCAAATAACAAATTCCAATCAATACCTATCATGATACTACTTGGAATTAATTATTCAAAGTCTAGCATGTTCCTACATCATCAAATAAATACCAAGTACGTGAACGTACCTTGAATACGATCTCAAAATCGCCATGACTACACAAAATCACTCACTTGGAAATCTTTTACAATCCAAAATTACAAAGAGGGGTTAATACCTATTCCATCCAAATTTCCAGCAATATATACACTCCTTAAATCACTCATAAATCATTTAAAATAAGCTGAAAATTAATTTAAAACCCCTTACTTTAATCCCAATTATTGGGTAGTCAAAAATCCCTTCAAGAAACTTAATTATGGCTTACTAACAAAATTTATAGCTTTATTAAATCATCAAAACTTGCTGTAAATATGTTTTATAACACCTATTTCTATAATTTAAACCCCTCATAATCAATTTCCATCAATATACAATAATTTAAAAACCTAGGGTTTTCAATTTGGGGCTTTTTAATTCAAAACCAAATCTAAAAATTTATATACATTATATTTATAATCAAATATCATAAAATCATCACAAAACCCAAGATTAATAATTAGATTAAGGATTAAAACATAAAGAATAATTTTTTTATATAAGTGCACGAAAAAAAAAAGAAGGGGGAGGGTGGTCGACGCCACCTCCCCCGCGGCTGCTGCTGCTGCCGCGCCGTGCTGGCGGCGGCCGGCTGTGGTGGTGGTGGCAGCTGGCCACCGTGGTGGTGTGTGTGTGTGTGGTGGTGTAAAAAAAGGGAAGGGGAAAATAAGATAGAGAATGAGAAAATAAAAGGAGAAAGAGAGAGAGTTACCTTTGGGTATTTTTCCACCTTGGGCAAAGTTTGATTTTTTCTCATATGATGGGTATTTATACCCTCTCTCAAAAACCCTCCTACCTAAAATTCCTTTCCTACCCTTAATGATCCCTTTCCTATTCCAACTATAATTTGACTTTCCTTTAAATAATGTTGACTTTAAAAATTACCCTTCATAAAATCAAGTGCCCCAATATTTTTTTTAAATTATGAAATAAAGTATATATTTAAAAATTATTAAATAAATAAATTAAATCTTTAATAAAACTCTTTAAATATATAAAACCTCATAAATAATTAATTTCAACTTTTTTTTTTTTTTTGAAACAAAGCTAGAAGTACCATTAATTAAGATTTGGACAAATTGTCCATAAGAACATATGGGGCAATGTCGGGAGGACAATGATTCTCCCACACATGCTCGAGGCCAAACGGTACTATCCTAGCAAGGTGATGGGCTACAAAATTCCCATCCCTACGAACATGGGACCAAGAAACAAAATCAAAATTTTTGCATACAAACATAACATCATCAAGCATAGAATCTAGGTCCGAGAAGAAAATAGCTGCTTTCGAGAGGCGATTGATCACAACTTGGCTGTCTAATTCCACCACTAACCTCCGCACCCCATATCTTCTAGCAAGTTTCAAGCCAAACAAAATGGCTTTGCATTCTGCTATCTCAGGGGGGCAATTACCTCTAGTTCTTCGAGAGCCAGCAAATAAAACTTCACCACTTTCGTTTCTTGCCACAGCTCCAGCAAGACCAATCCACCCTTCATCTCGCAAGCTAGCGTTGCAGTTTACTTTGATAAAATCAGCAGGGGGGCTCGAAACCTTCGGGCTTCGCTTTCGTGCACTAACAGTCCCATAAATTTTGGTCAAGTACTTAAGGCAATCCTCAACAAGCTTCACTCTTTCTTTCACCACTAAATGCGACACCTCTTTTGCATTGAAAACTTTATCATTCCTTTTACACCAAAGGTACCATAGCAAGGCAGCCCCTCTCAAGCATTTTTTGGAGTCTAGTTTATGCCAACGAACCATCATATCCTTGAAATCTTCATTCGATCATTAGGTACCAGCATTTCACACTCAAGTTCCCTCCAGAAATCTCTAACTATATGACAAAAGAAGAAAGTATGGCACAAAGATTCGGAGGGGGCAGAACACCAAGGGCAAGAGTCTGAATCGACCATGTGCCTATAGTAAAGAAGCTGTCGAGTTGGGAGTGAATTAGTACAGGCGCGCCATAAGAATTGCTTGACTTTTGGTATCATCTCAAGATTCCAGATAACAGCTCACGCTTGATGGAAATCATCAAGGTTACAAGACTTCCAAAGAAAATACGCAGTCTTCACAGAGTAAAGGCCATCATTCGAGAAAGCCCAAGTCATTTGATCCTTGGGTTTACGAATGCTTATAGGAATCTGCATAATACATTTAATATCACGTGCAACAAAATTCTCCGCAATCAGGTCATAATTCCAGTCCAGTTTCTGCTCATCCAATAAATCACACACCTTATCAATGCCCTCTGTCCTTGGGGATATGACAAAGTTCCCCTGTCCATCTGCGAGCCAAGGGTAAGCATACACATCAGTGTGTTTGCCATCCCCCACCCTCCAAATGAGCCCCTCCTTCACTATTTGCACTCCATATACTACGCCGAGAACAGCTCCCATTCAAGCCTAAAGAAGCATCAACAAAATCACAGTGAGGATGATATTTACCTTTCATAACACGAGCAAGAAGTGAATCTGGAGCTGAGATTAATCTCTACGCCTGTTTTCCAAGCAAGACATCATTAAAGACAGCCATATCTCGAAAGTCGAGTCCCCCAAGACACTTAGGTTGGCACAAACGTTCCCAATTAATCCAATATACCTTCCGGCTATGATCCGTGTGTCCCCACCAAAATTTTGCATCCATAGACCTGATTTCATCAGTCACACTCCTAGGAAGCTTATAAACTCCCATTAGATAGGAAGGAATTGCTTGTATCATCGACTTTATCATCACCTCTTTTCCAGATCACGACAAAAGCTTTTCCTTCCACCCGTTCAGCTTTTTCCAGATTCTGTCTTTCAAGAAAGCAAAGACCATTTTCTTCGAACTCCCCAAAATAGTCGGAATGCCCAAATATTTTTCATGCTCATCTACCATTTTCATTCCCATCATCTGAATCAACTCTTCAACACACACACCCTTGCTAAAAGAGACCTCCGATTTATCATAGTTAATTTTCTGCTTGAAAGCTGCTTCGTATATGTTGAGTATATCAACTATCTTGGAGCATTCCTCACAGTTGGCTCTAGCAAAGAGTAAACTATCATCAGCAAATAAGAGATATGAAATTTTCGGTCCATTCCTACTTGCACCCGCACCATGAACAAGCTTGTGATCCAAAGCTTTCTTAATAAGAGCAGAAAAAGCATCGGCAATAATAATGAAGAGATAGGGAGAGAGAGGGTCTCCTTGTCGAAGGCCCCGGGAAGGGACAAGTTTGCCACAGACATTCCTATTTATGATAAATGAGTAGGAAACGGTAGTGACACAACTCATTACAATTCTCACCCAAGGTTCTGCAAAACCCATTTTCAAAAGAAGCTTCTCCAGAAAAAACCACTCAACTCTGTCATATGCCTTCCTCGGCTCATATCAAGTTTCATGGCAATGGTTCCCTTACGACTTGTGCTCCTTTTCTTCATTGTATAAAAGAGCTCCATGGCAATCAAGGCATTATCTATTATCAATATCCCTAGGACAAAAGCACTCTAATTTTCTGAAATTACATTTGGCAAAATTACCTTCAAACACATAACAATGACCTTCAAGGTAATTTTATACAAAACATTACATAGCGCAATTGGCCTAAACTCAGTCATCGAGGTGGGAGAGGTCACCTTCAAATTTAAAGTAAAATTTGTATTGTTAATCGAGCTTGGAGGGAGATTACCACTAAGGATCTGATTCACTCTCTCAAAAACAGCATCACCAACAACATGCCAAATTTTTTGATAAAAGATGGCATGAAGCCCATCTGGCCCCGGGGCCTTGCAAGGGTGCATAAAGCATATAGCCGCATAACCTCATCTTTGTCACATGGTTTGAGAAGCAACTCATTGTCTGTAGGACTGATCGAAGGTAAACCGCATCAAGAACTTGGTTACATTCTGCCAAGGAAGGGCCTGCCGAAGTGAAATGGTTTCATAAAATTTTTCAACCATTCCTTCTATGCCTTCCCCATCAGTACACTAATTCCCATTCTCGTCAAGAGACCCTTAATTTCATTTCGTTTCCTCCTCTGAGAAGCTTTGTGTTGAAAATATTTAGTATTTCGGTCCCTATCTTTAATTTCAGCAGCTCTAGATCTGAGATACCAATAGGCTTCTTGCTTCTCATGAAGTTCATCAAGAGATTTCTCCAAGGCAGCACAATGCTCAATATTTGCAGTAGAAATTCCTTGCCCCTGTGCTTCTTTCAATTTATTTTCGGCCTTTTCAATTTTCATATCAAGGTCAGAGAATTTTTTCCCACTCCAAAGTTTCAGTGCCTCAAGAGTGAGGCTAAGTCTAGCCTCGATTGATTCCACAAATGACCCCAGCCAAGTTCCTTTAACTGTTTCTTCACAAGAAGGGTCCAGAAGCCATGCTGTCTCAAAGCGCAAGATTTTTTTCCCTTTCCTCTTCCTTCCTTTTGCACGCTGTGTTCTCAACAAAATCGGAGTATGATCTGATTTATACCTCACCAAATTCTCAACTTCAGCCTGTGGGTACAAGTTCCGCCAAGAGTTCGTGCTACAAAAGCGATCAAGACGCTCTCTAATCAAAGTCTGCTCAGTTAGTCCCCTTTCCCATGTAAAGCGCTGCCCAAAACTGCCAAGGTCATGCAAATTACAGTCTTGTAAGGACTCCCTAAAACCCGCCATAGCTCTTCTTTCATTGTTAGCACCCCCTTCCTTCTCATCATAGCTAAGAATCTCATTAAAATCACCTCCCACAAGTAAAGGTCCATCAAAAGAATCACACAAACTCCTAAGAAGTTGCCATGTTTTGTGTTAATTAGCCGTTTTCAGCCAACCATAAATTCCAACAAAGCGCCAAGCAACTCCATCATTATCCACAATATCACCACAAATATGATTATTTGAAACAGAGACTAAAGAAAAGGCAATATTGTCTTTCTTCCAATAAATACAAAGACCTCTAGATAAACCCATACTACTAACTCCAAAACTACAATCAAAACCCAAACGGCTTCTTTAGTTTTCGGACTCACCTTTTTTTATTTTTGTTTCTGAGATAAAAAGTAGGTCCGAGGCAAATTTCAAGCACCACCTTCGCAAATCTTGGAGTTCAGAGTACTCCCCACTTTCATGAACCATTCAGGCAAGCAAATCTTCCTTGACTTTGAGGTTATCAGCAATCATGCTTTTGTTGCTAGGCAACAATTTGGTCTTTTTAGCTCCACTTTCTAAAGAAACATCCATATTATTCTCCTCTACGTCCCTTACCCCTCTCTTCCTTCCTAGCATCACCCTACTGCTATTTTCAGAAGTGCCCATAAAATTCCCAACTCCCTCTTTTCTAATGACACTCTCAACTCTCCTCCAAGATTTTTTTGAAATATATTTCTCACTCCCCTGTGTTTGAAAACCCAGCTCACTAGAAATCTCCTTAACTCCCTCACACTCATCCCCTTGGTTATTGACTGTAGCTTCCTTAGTTGAAGGGACACGAATCATATTTTCGACTGGGCTAATTCTTAATACCAACACTGCCTGCAAGGAAGCCTCCCTCATTTTAGGAGTAGACGAGTCAGGGTTGGAGGATGGAAATTGGAGCTTGCGAGCAGCACTAGGAGGCCCCATACGGATTGCATTGGGGTTACTATATGACACCTTGCGAACCTGCTTTTTGCTAGAGAGATTTTCAACCCACTTCCTCTCATTCTCTCTGTCAACTAGAAAAAAATCAAGACCTTTGATGTGGTGACGCCACCAAAAAAGGTCCATACTGGAACACCACACCACACCGCTCTCTTCTTCCTCATGATCCTGTTCTAGGTAATCCTTGTCAGTGTGACTAAGCCTGCCACAATAGTAGCAAAAATCTCTCAACCTTTCATATTTGAAGCCAACCCACTTTGTCATAGCAGGGCCAACTGCAACCTTGATACCACGTCTCAATGGTTTCATAATATCCATCATAATTCTCACTCACATAAATTCCTCCCACCCAACTGGGTTAGAGTCATCAAAGTCCATGAATTCTCCAATAGCATCACCAACTTCTTGCGCAAATTTTAAGTTCCGGCGACCAAAAGGCACATCCAATAAACGGATCCAGAAAGGGGATTTGTCAAAGACAACATCCAATGGTTGTTCATTACCATCGATTGATTTCAATAGCAGCATTTGTTGATTGAAAAACCAAGGTCTTCCTTCCGAAACTTTGTTCTTATCCTCCTCATTGAAAAATTAGAAGATAAATAAATTTGTCTCAACCACGCGAACCGCCACATTGCCATGCAGCCTCCATAGACCCTTTAAAACACGCTGCATCGCTTCAACATTATAAGGTTTATTAGTTAACATCCTCCCTACAAGGGCAAGATCAAGTCTAGTCTTTTGGTAATAATCATTCGAAACACCATCAACATCTCCAATTACTCGATTTTCATCCTCTGTTAATTTGAGTTTTTACTAATCCTTCGTCAATTCATCCTCCAAAGACAAGGAATCTCTTGAATTGGCCATTGCAGAGGAAATAGTCGCTGAAAACCAAGGAAATTCAATCGAAAAATACAAGAAAAAGGCACACGTTTACTATCGGAACTCAAACCCTAGTAGAGCACTCACTCACCCTACGCGAGGTGTTAAAAATACTATTTAAATTAAAAATACGTATAAAAAATACGGGGTATTACATTCTATTATCTGGATTTTTGATTTTTTTTTTAAGGTATAGATAGAGTTATGAAATTCTTTTGGTTTAATTCCGAAAATTGAGGTTTTTTTAACTTAAATTTTCGATCTTTGGTGATTTAGGGTTAGGGTTTTCGATTGGGAACTTTTTTTGGTGGTGTACAAATGGTGGGGGATCTTAGCAACGGCATAGTAAGAAGTATAGAATTAATAAGCCGATTTTACTTGCGGGTCTCACCAAGGTTGATCTTATGCGAGATGCTGAATTAGGGGAGGTAATTGCTTCTTTGTAATATGATTTCTCAAAACATACACAACTTAAATTACATAACTTTCTTCAATCCAAGACTTTAGTAAGACTCTTATACCTTAGTCTGTTGAAAGGGTTTAGTAAGTAAATAAGTGATATTCTCATTCATAATAAAACTTTGTAGATCTTGACGTCCCACTGGCCAATGATCTCATAAACGAGGTGATATCTCTTATTTATTTGTTTCGATTTGTGATGTGACCCTGGCTCCTTTGTTTTAGCAAAGGCATCCTTTTAGTCACAGGATAATTTGCTCCAAACTTCCTCCTTAACTACTCTTACTATAGCTAAACACTCATATTCTGACATTGAGTATGCAACATCGCTCTGGTTTGAACTCTTCAAGCCCACTATCCTTCTCCATTCAGACAAAAATGTATCCAGATCAACATCTAAAGTCATCTTGTCTATTTGGAAACTTGCATCCGTATAACCCTTTTGACAACTAATTTACTTTTTCCACCATAAACTAGAAACATTCCTTTAGTCCTTCCCAAGTACTCAAGGATTTATTCTTAGTAGCTTTCAGTATGCTTATTCTGAATTTGCTTGAAACTTGCTACACATGCACAAGTCATGTGTAACATCTTGTTTTGTACATACCATGGCATATATAATGGACATTTTGCAAATGCATGAGGTACATTATCCATACCCCTCGACTCTATTGGCTTTTAAAGGCACTGAGTTTTACTGAGCGTAATACTATGAGACATGGGAAGAGGTCCTCTCTTAGAGTCTTGCATCTTTGAACTTGTCAAGAACCTTATCAACATAAATCCCTTGATTAAGTACAATCATTATTCAAGATTCATTTTGTGGATCTTGATTCCCAACATGTACTCAACGTCTCTAAGTCTTTCATATAGAAACAACTCCTTAACCATTACTTGACTTATTTAAGCACTGGTGTGTCGTTCCCTATCAGTTGTATGTCATCTGCATATAAAACTAAGAAGATCTGATTGCTCCCATAAACTTCTTGTATCAACGAGATTTCTTTTTGTTCTTTATGGAAATCAAACTATTTGATTGCCTAATCGAAACAAATGTTCTAACTCCTTGATGCTTACTTCAATCCATAAATGGATTTCTGAAGTTTGCAAAACAATGTAGGATTTTTGGATCTACGTGCAAACCCTTTATGTTATATCATATACACATTCTCCATCATAAAAATTTCAAGAAGGCGGTTTTGATATCCAACTACTAAATTTCGTAATAAAAAAATTTCAGCAATCACTAGAAGAATCCGAATAGGCTTACTTAGCTAATAGGTTTGATCCCATTTGTAAGACTATCAAGGGCTAACACATCTTTTCAGACATGGAGTCCATTATGGATTTCATGGGTTGGTACTTTCAAAAGCTTGCTTGTAGGTTGTGGGTTCCAACCATTCCTATAGGAAAATTTTATAATCCACCTTTTATTAGAATTTCAACAAACTGTTTGTTTTGATCCTAAGTAACCTATGATAGGTATAAGAAACAATAGAATTATTCTCTTTAACTCTTTGAAGCCTTTCATTCAAGTGGGACGATAGAAGCCTCGCTATTTGAATTATCTTCCTTCGACACATGATTTATCAAATTAGCTGACTTCATGCGCTTTCGTCTCTGCTGTGTTGTTATTCACATTCATTGTTTCTCGTCTCGAACCTCTTTGAGATCTAACTTTACCCCCACTTGGCTTTGTAGGAAGAGATTTTTTTCTATAAAGACACGATCGCGAGCAACAAACACTTTGTTATCTAGCGATTGTAAGAATAATACCTTTTAGTTTCCATGGGATAACCAACGAAGAATTATTCATCTAATTTAGGGTCTATTATGTCATCATTGTAAACATTTTACATAGATTTCATAACCCTTAATCTTGTTTAGAAAATGCAACTTTTGGAATATTTCCAATCCATAACTCTTATGATGTCTTTTCAACTGCTTTGGTTGAGTTTCTGTTTAGTATGTTCGCAATTTGTTGTCGTAATGCATATCCTCAAAATGATATTTGTAAATCATTAAAGCTTATCTTGGATCGGACCATGGCGAGCAAAGTTCGATTCCTGCTTTCTGACACTTTTTAATTGTTATGTTCCTGGATTGTGAATTAATTCAACAAATTCTTAAATGATCATTAATTTTGAGTTAAATATTTATCACAACAATCATATTGTGGTGTTGAATTGTTTATCTCAAACTGATTTTACATTTCATTCTGGAATTTTGAACATTTCAATGATTCCAGCCTTTACTTCATTAGGTAATTATAGACATATTTACTTAAATCGTTAGTAAAAGCAATGAGATAGTTAAATCCTTTTCTAGTTCTTGAACTTATTGATCCACACACATCATATGTATGAGTTCTAAAAGGTCATTTTAGCTCTTTCACCCTTTCAACTAAAAGGTGACCTGGTCATCTTACCTAACAAGCATGACTTTTAATTCTCAAGTTATTCATAATCAAATGAGAATTAGAGTCCATCCATTTGAAATCTTTAGATGCGCAATTGGTTTATGTGATGCAACCCTACTTTGTTATAAGTAAGTTTGTCTTAAATCATCTAATTTTGCTTTAGTGATCTACTTATATCAATGTCATAAAATAAAATTAACTCATATCTAGAAAAACGAAAACTATATATTACCTTGGTCGTGGATCAACAATTGTCCAAGCCAAGTAAAACCAAATCAGTATCTCAATAGAAAACCGAAATATTGTTTCATCAAAACTGAAAATTGTCTAAAATCATCATAAAACAATCAGAAATTAAAACTATGAAGCTTTCTCTAGCCACTAGAACACTTCTAGTGCACCCTTAAGTTCCATTTCTTTGCTAACCTTACTTCTTTGCAGTTTCTGCACAACATGAATAATGTTTAGCAGTGCAACTTGGTATCACATGCCTAAGTGATGAAAGTTAAAATGTTTATAACATAATACCCAAGGTTGATGCTCCATTATTCTTGAGGAATGCGCTTCCAATGTTCCTTCTTCTTGTAGTAAAAGCATTCACTTTCATCTGCAGCTTTGGACTTTGGAGTAGCCTTGCGCTTTTCAAGAGCCTTAGCAACTTTATTGCCGCCCTTGCTCTTAGCACTAGCCTTTTGCCCCTTCTTCTTGAACCCCTTTCCCTTTTGGACCATAAGAACCTCTTTCTTAACTTAGGCATTTGTTTTTCAGCACTAACCAGCATAGCATGCAACTCATTCATAGTCTTTGCAACATCAGACATATTAAAGTTCATGATAAACTGGTTAAATGTTTCTGGAAGTGAGTGGAGAATGATGTTTGTTGCCATTTAATCACTGTATGGGTGCCCTAGTTTCTCCATATATTTTAAATAAGGCCGATCATTTTAAAAGCATGATCATGAACTGTGGTACCCTTCTCCATCTTACAATCCAAAATCTCTCAATAAAGCTCGTACCTTTTAACTCGTGCCTGTTTCTTAAACAAGGCTTTGAGTTCTTGCATCATGCTATATGCATCTTGATCCTTAAAACGCTTTTGAAGACCAGGCTCCATGGTAGCAATCATCAAGAAAGTGATAGGCATAACCCTTTCTAGAGTTTCCTTGTGTTTATGGATCTCTGCCACAGTAGCATTTTCTGGAAAAGGTCCCGGCAATGGGGTGTCAATTACATCCTCTCTACCTTCAGATTTCAGAATAAGTCTTAGCATTCTTTCCCAGTTGGAAAAGTTATCCCCTGTCAACCTATCCTTCTCAAGGAATGGTCGAAGATTGTAAATGTTGTTGTCATTGTGATTACGGCTACCCATCTATGTCAAAATAAGGCAAAATAATTATATTTAATCAAAATTAAAGTACCATAAACGAATTAAATAGGTAACTTTAAAACACTTTATTCAATAATTAAATGATCTCTATTGAATTTTAAGTGATTCCAAGACCCTTTATTTATGCAATAATTTATCAGACTTTAGCCCTACCATCAACCATTACATTTTCAAGGTGAATAAACTCTTTACTGATTACAACTCTTGTAACTCTTTGGTTGAATAATTAACCATCACATGTTTAATTATTACCCTTTGCTTCAAGGTTTTAAACTCTTTAGGTAACCTTGTTGAGTATAACCAATCAAAATTGTAAAACTTGATTTACACCAAGTCCCCCAAGAGATAAAATGACACCCAGCTTTGGCATGACCAATCATTAATCATCAAAGGTTTGTTAGGTTTTCAATTGAAAAAACAATCTCAATATTACTAGGACCTAGATTTATTATGTTGTGATTATTTAGTGAACTCTAGTGCATCATCAATCAACATAAATAAAATCTAACATGCATAATCTACTAATGCATAAAATAAAGCATGACATAGTATGGCCCCTTAATCCTAAGAAACTAGAATTGAAAAGCTCCCACTTGAACCTTCATGGATCTCCATCCACCTTTGTAGCACCATAGAAATTCCTTTCTTTAAAAATACCTGTTTTGCTCTGTTTTAACTCAAAATAGGAAAATCTAAGACATTACCGCCACCGTGAAAACGGCTAAGGCAACTATCAAAGACACACAGCGGAAGACTCTCTTTTTAAAATATTTAAAACGACTCAACTTAAAAGTCAACTAACGGAAGTAAAGTCAAACCAAAGTAAAACAAGTCAACCTACGACTTGGAACCATTGTAGGCCCTTAACAAATCCGAACCAAATTCAAAACCTTTGCGTTAGTCTCACAAGCAATAATATCATAAAATAATTAAAGCGAATAACATATCATAAACTTATGGAAACTAGCATGATTCGCTCTTCACTCATGCCCATCATGAATATGCTTCATCACCTGAAAAGCTTCTCTTTACTTGTTTCCACTACTCTCCATTAAAAATGGGTCATCATAGGGTCAGGGTAAAGACAAGGCCAACAAACACACAAACACACAATCAGCAAAGCTAAGTACGTAAGCGTAGTTAAACACACTAACATGCTTTTACCTATCAACACACAACTTACCTTGTTGCAACTGTTTACAATCACGCAACATACAACAAAACTTCTCAACTAAGTAACTAAATAATTTATTTAGTATTGATTACGCATCAAACGGGTTTCCCCCCCTAACCTGCCCCAATAAAGGGGTACTAACACGGGAGCTAACCGTGCCAGTATGAAAGAACCACTCGTAAGTGGCGGAATTCCTAAGCATAATAATAAAAGGAAAATACAGCGTCCTGTACTCCCAGTAGAAGTTATGGTTAAATATAAAACCCCATAATTCCCCCCATATGTTCATACTCAAGGTGTATACGTTCCAAGAGTTTTGGTGCGTAATCTCTTTCTCTTTACGTTATTTACATATTATTAAACTTGGTGATGACTCTCAAACCATAATCATTCAATCATAATAATTATTCAAACAATTAAACATTCCAATTTAATTCTTGAATAATTAGTGACCACATAATATTTAAATGTTAAACCCTTTTTAAATCTACCTCGGTTTCAAAGACACCTTAAACGTGTAATGCGCCAAAATTCCTATCCCTTGGTATTAGAAATAAACACCTTAAGTGCACTAAGGCACCAACATACAATTTATTCCTCGTGTACATAGACACTTACATAGCTCCTTTTCCATGCTTATAATATCAATAAAAATTATATGAACCATAATAAAAATTCCCTTTTAATATTCCAAACCAAATTAAACATTTAGTTTAATTAAACATGTTTTCTATCATGCCATAAATAAAAGTGTGGTTCATATTCAACATGCCAAACGATTATTTTTAAATCATTAATCCATCACAAATAAATCATACTTCATAATTCAATCACTAATATCAACCAAATCATAATTTCCAATCATAATCTATCATGATACTACTTGGAATTAATTAATCAAGTCTAACATGCTACTACATCATCAAAAATATGCTAAGTACGTGAACGTACCTTGAATACGATCTTAAAATCGCCACGACTAATAGAAATCACTCACTTCAAAGTCTCCTACAAACCAAAATTATAATAGGGCATTAAAATCTACTCCACACAAATTTCCAGCAATATATATACTCTTATTAAACCACTCATAATTTAATTAAAACAAGCTAAAAATTTATTTAAAACCTCATACTTGCTTTAATCCCAATTAATGGGTAATTAAAATTCTTTCAAGAAACTTAATTTTTAGCATACTACCAAAAATTTCAGCAATATATATTAATAAAAACTTGCTGTAATTATGCTTTAAAACCCTTAAATTAAAGTTTTAAACCACCCTAAATCATATTCCTTCAATAATCAATTATTTATGAATCTAGGGTTTCAAAATTGGGGCTTTTTAATTAGAATTAAAATCTGAAAATTAATTTGCACCATACTTAATATCAATCATCATAAAATTAACACAAAACTCATAATTTATAATTAGATCTAGGATTTAAACAAAATAAAAATAAAAAGATTAAAAAAAAAATTTCGAAAAGGGGGTGGCCGGACAGCAGGTCGGCACCACAGCCGGCTGCTGGTGGCGCCGCCGTTGCCGCTGGCTAGTGCTGGTGGTGGCCGGCGGCCCACCGGTGGTGGTGGTGGCCAGCGGTGGTGAACCGAAAAAGGGAAGGGGAAAAAGAAAGAAAAATAAAGGAGAATGGAGAGAAAGTTTACCTTGGGTATTCTCCACTCTATTCAAAGTTTAATTTGCCCAAGTGTTGAATATTTATACCCCTTTCTCTAGAAACCCTTCTTACCTAAACTTTCCCTTTTTACTCTTTCCTAATCCCTTTCCTAATTAAACTTTACTAAAATAAAACTTTCCTAAATTAAATCCCGACTTAATAAAATAATTAATTAAATAAACTTTTCTTTTATAAAATATTTCCAAACTTATTTAAAATAAATAATTAAAATATCGTAAATAATTCATTTCAAATTATTTAAATACCCCACAAAATACTTATTTAAAATAAAATCGTATAAAAATACGGAGTATTACAACCTTGCTCCTTAGGGCCTTCATTTCATGGGTTATTTGGACTTACACTATTTTAATAACTAATTGATTTACTTTAAATAAAAGTTACAAAAATACTTAATGGTACGCAAATCGTATTTAGATTAAAAAAATTACACTACGATACGCAGATCGTATTTAGAATCTATGGGCCATACTAGTCTATATATAGCAACATAATATCATATATTATATAAAAGCGCCATATAATAAATCACTCAACATGCTTTTCTAAACTACAACATCGAATGTTTATAATTAAGTCAATGCATTTCCTAAAATATCTCATATTTTTAATCATAATTAGACAATATCATATATTATTCATGACCAATTATAAAATATCATATATTTTAATTTAGGCATGAGACAGAATCAAATCATATTTTAATCTTGAAAGATAAATCATATTTATTCTCCATGATTATCCTAACTTATATAGGAGATTCTATCCAAATTATTAGCCAATCAAATAATTTTTAGAATCAATTATATCCTAATCTAATTATGGGATAATCACATTATTTAAATTAATTATTATCCTTTTGAAATATGCTCAGAATATCCTAACAAATCGTATCCAATATTAAACACTTTCATTATGGATAATCACCAAAATTAACAACTTAAATATGGATAATATCAAATTAATCAACTTTTGAAATATTTTATTTTATCCTATAATAAAAAAAATTTATCTCAAGTAAAACTAATTTTATCCCAAAATAATTCTGAATTTATCTTGAAATATTTTTAAAATAATTTTTTTTTTTTAAAACCGTGTGCCACCCGCCGGCCACCGTTGTTGGCTAGTCATAGCTAGCCAAGGTGGCTGGCTGCTTCACACAGCCACTGTCGCAAAGGGCAGCAGCGAGAAGTGCTTGGCCAGCCAAGACTAGCCACGGTGGCTGGCTGCTTTACAGCAGCCACTGCCGCGCAAGGCAGCAGCAACAGGACAGCGGAAGCCGAGGTAGCAGCCGTGCAATGCTTGCACGCTGCTGCCCAACCACCCGAAACACTTGCCCTCCCTCCCTCTTGGACTGATGTCTGGTCGGTAGCCACCGTGGCTGCGCCACCCAGCCGCGGCTGCCGGCCACTTAATTTTTTTTTTTAGTTTTATTTTTAATTTAATTAAAATAACCTTTATTAAAATTAAATTAAATCAATCCAAAATTAAAATTAAATGCCCATTCAATGTTAAAGTTAGGGTTCATCATAAAATTAATCCCAATTTAATTCTAACTCTAACTCTTAATTCATACACAAAATATTTTTATGCATGAATCAATTCTTATTAAAATTATGAAACATGAATCAAATCGAATTTAATCAAAAACAAGCACAAAATCAAAATTTAGGGCTTTGAATTTTTGAAAAATCCGAAATTAGGCTTAGGGTGTTCGAAATTTTTGAGCAAATTTTCAGTCCTCTTCATGGTTATTTTGAGCATAATTAAATCATATTTAATCAATTTCAAGAGTTAAATCAAATTTAATATAATAATTGAACCATAATAAATTAATTTTCCCTCTTAATTGATTATAAATTATAAACATGGAATTCAAATAATCGTATTATTATAATCAATTGTGTTCATGCAAGAGGCTAACTGATACCACTACTAGAAAACAAGCAAATAGCGACAGACTAGTTCCGACGGACACATTATTTCGTCGAAAAAGTCGAAATTTCCGACGGATTTTTATTCCGTCGGATATTTCCGACGAATTCAACAATTTCGTCGGAAATTTTCGACGGAATATAAATCCGTCGGAATATTTGTACTTTCCGACGGAATATAATTAAAAAAAAAAAGAAAAAAATGAACACCTTTAGAAAACCCTAAAACCCTATTCTTTTTTCCGCCTCTTTCCCCTTGTCCTTCTCTCTGTCTTTCCTCTTTCCCCTTCTCTCTCCTCTCCTTCTCTTCGTTCTCTGCTCTCTCTCCTCTTCTTTCTACTTCTCTTTCATCTTGTTCTTCTTCTCTTTCATCTTTTGCTCTCTCCTCTTCGTTCTCCTTCTCTCTCCCTTCGTTCTCCTCTTTATCTCCCACCACCACCGCCAACACTAACCATCACCGCAACAACAACACCACCAACACCGACATCAACAATAACACCAATATCGACACCGAAATCTAAAAGGAATGGTGTCCTTCGAACAAGTGTATTATTCCGATAGAGGGTTCGGAATTATTAGTAAGCTAATTATTCAGTGAGGTCAAGTGATCGGAATGCCTGGGTGGAGGCCGCTTCCGATCAGTGATATTAATGTATAATTAATATTACAGCTTAATCTTGACTGAACCTTTCGGGTCACACCCAAGCAACCGAAGCGACGAATTAATTCGGAAGGAATTAATGTGTCGACCGAGTATTAATATTTAGACGTCAGAAATTCGAGCTTGGAGCGTCAAAACCGAGCGTCGGAAGTCGAGTCGAAAATAATAAAAGACGAGACGAGAAAATTACTAATAAATTAACAAAATTACTAAAATACCCCTAGCATCGAAATGCCCGAGTACTAGCGGCATATGGCCTAGCAAGGTGGCTAGCAATGCGTGCTAGCGCACCTTGGCTGGCATGGCCAGCTAGCAGCCCGCACCATGTGCGTGGCATGCTAGCAGCTGGCCGAGGCTGGCAGCCATGCCAGCAAGCCGAAGCTAGTAGCCCACACCATGTGTGAGGCTTGCTAGCAAGCTGTGGCTAGCAGCCCGCACCTAGTGCATGGCATGCTAGCATGCTGCAACTAGCAGCCGCACAAGGTGCGTGGCTTGCTAGCAGCAGGCCTCGGCCATAGCAGCCCGCACAATTGGTGCGTGGCCTGCTGGGCCAAAGGTAAAGCAGCAGCTGGCAGCCCACCTTGGGTGCCTTGGTGCCCAAGAGGTGGGGTGCCACATGGTGCAAAGTAATTGGGTTGAGGATGTTGTGTTGGCCAGCTATGGGAGAGGAGTGGGGAGCAAGTTTGGTCCTCCCCTTCTCCAAATGGTCCTCACCTAACCTCTCTTGTGAGCATGCCACTTGTTGATTTATTAGTAGCTTGATTATTAATTTTATTTTTGATTTAAAATAAAATGGAAAAATCAAATCTCCCACATTGATGGATGAGCTTTTCTCACTCTTGCATTTCCCTATAAATACCCAACTTGGGGTATTGGGAAAATTTCTTGAGTAAGTGTTGAAAAAGGCATCACCATTGTGAAAACCTTTGAACACAATTAATTACTCGGGTTTTAAGGTCGGGCTTAGCTAACTCCTAAGCAATAGACCACTTTCGGTGCTCGGGTTGCGGGTCGACTTCGTTGGAGGTCCTCGTGTGAGCGGGGCTAAGAGCTTTCGAAGTAAGAGCTCAATTAGAGAGCAAAACACACGCCAAAGGTATTAATCTCTTTCTTAATCTTGTTATTTAAGTTAATTATGCTTTATGGTTATAATTATTGTCAGTGTGATCTTAGCTCGGGTTTCCTTCCGCGGTGGGTCAGACTCACCGAAACCCAACAAAATCAACATCAACTACAATTTACTACTTTTTCACCCTTTCTCTCTCCTCATGATGAAAACAAAGGTTTTCAAGTTAAATTCAACTATGAAAACTCTAGATGGTTGTAGACACCCAAATGTGTCTCCCCAAAACCAAACCCAGTGATAAATACCTTTCGCGTCGAATCATAATCGAATGAAGTGAAAGTGTGGAAAGTCTAATGATTGTGGTTAGTTTTTATTAAAAATCTTTCTTTCTGTTTTCAAGAACCTGCTTTATTTTATGAAAATAGCCAATCCAGTTTAGTGTGGTCCATGACAAGGGTCCGATAATGGTGGTTGGATTAGGCTCGAAAAGAGATTTCCAACGATATATTATAAGCCCAATTCCAATGAATAATGAGGAAGTTATGGGCTAAAATACTAAACTGGGCCCGGTTTGGTTCTTATATGCGGCCCAATGATCTAGAGGAGGGCCTATTATGAATTATCATTCCTAATGCAATTAGGATTGATTATAGTCTTCTAGAATCTTCTAAAAGGTTCTTTTGAATCCTAAAGGGATTAGGATTGATAATTATGTTTTATGAGTTTTATTTGGAATAAAAGAAGTGTTTTAAATGAAATTACGATTTTACCCTTCGTACGGATTTTATGACTTGATTGAAAACGCGTGGAAAACCTTCTACATCGCCAAACGACAGTTTTGTCGCCTGGCGACAAGCCCTGTCGTTGGCGATAGAGAAGAGTGTTTTTATTCCTTTTCGAATTCTAATTCTTTTCTATCGATTCCGGACTATTTTCTTATAAATAGGGTCCTAGGACCTCCGTTTTCAAATCATCAACTCTCAACCAGAATTCTCTAATTCTTCTCTCTCTAAGCTAAAGCTTATTCTCTCTCTCTCTCTCTTTCTAGCCTAGCCTTTTACAAACACAATTCCTCATACATTAGCACTAGACACACCTAACCAAGTTCGAAGTTGCCTTCGCCCTAGACGTGAAAGGTTTGATATTTCTGAGGGTTTGGTCTAAATCTCTATTTCAATTATTTAATATAATTGTTTGATTTTATACTTTTCCTTGAAGTTACTAACGTGTGTATTTTGTTATTAGAAAGAGGTACGAGGCATCCAAGTAAGTAATTTAATTGCTTTATTGATCTTTTGATATAGAAATCATGCTTAGATTATTTTATTGATTCCTAGTATCATGTTAGGATGTTTTATTGCTTCCTAGTATCATGTTTAGGGTAATGAATATGTTTCTAATATCAAGTATGATTAAAAGAATGCTTCCTATTTCTTTCCTAATATCATGTTAGTATCATGTTAGGGCTAAAGTTTTGATTTTTTGATGTTTAGTGACATGCTAGGGTTTGTTATTAATCTTGTTAGTACCATGCCCAAGATCTTGCTATTATTATGCTTTAACATGATTATTATGATTATGATTATTATTATTATGATTATCATGTTGCTTGATATATATTATTATTTGTTATTGCTTTATCACACCTTTTATGCATGTTTAAAGGGAATTTGTACTTGTAATGACGCTTAATAAGATAATTAATAATCTTGTTTAGGCTAATATGATTATAATACAAGTGATCTCCAATAATAGTTTTATCTGTGCATTAATATTTAACCAACATAGATAAACAGGTTTAGGGTTAATTTAATGATTGTATGTTAGTCAGAAAGCGCACATGAATACGAGAAGAATAAAGTAGAGGCCTATTATTAGGGCAGATTCAGTCTCTTTTAGGTTGGATTTGTACCTTCATCCCCGAACTTCCAGTATTGGTTCTAGACCTATTGGAGTTGATGTTCTCCTGGATCGTTAAGGGGTGTAACCTTCACCCTGTGAACGGTTTACAAGTTCCTAAAACTTGTTGGCGACTCTTTTGCTCTAGTTTCCTTCCCTTTGGACGCCACCATGCTTAAGTGTATGATCACAGTGGGGTTCAAGCTTGGGATAATGCTTGAAATATTCCCTACAATGGTCGAATTTAGCCTTGTAAACCCAATTTCAAGGTTTTGTGTGGTCGAATTAAGGTATGTGTCTTTTTTTTTTTTTGTTTTATCAGATTTTTTTTAATATATATGTTTTAGTGGCTATTGGAGTTCGGGTTTTGGGGGTTGGGTTGGAATTTTAATTTTTTTTTTTCTTAATTTTTAGGTTGTGGTGGTTTGTTTCAGCGGCGACAGTGGTGGTTTTAGGTGGGTGGTGGGGTGGTTGGCTGTGGTTCAGCCGAATTTGTTAGGGTTAGGGTTAGGGTTGTAGATCTGGGTTTGTCTGGGTGGTAGATCTGTATTTGGGTGGGTTAGGGTTAGGTGGGTAGGGGTTCTGGTGGAGGTTTTGGTGGTTGGGTAGTGGGTGGTGGTACAGGTTAGGGGGGCTGGTGGCACGGGTTAGGGGGCTGGTGTGGGGTGGTAGTTGATGGTGTGGGCTGGTGGGAGGTGTTTTTTTTTTTGTTTTTTTAAAACCATTATTCGTCGAAAATTTCCGGCGGAATACAAGTCCGTCGAAAAAAGTCTTTTTCCTACAAAAGGTTTTCTGACAACCAGTTTTGACGGAATTTCCATCGAAAATGGTTTTCTGACGAAAAACAGGGTGTTCTGACGGAAAAATTCTGTCGTTATTTGCTTGTTTTCTAGTAGTGTACCACTGTAAGACTTTATAGGTACTATAAGCGGAATTTCATGAATCATATTCATAAGCACCTAAATCAAGATCGCATGCATAACACCCAATAATCACATAATTATACCTTTGAAGGTGAATTCCACGAAGCTATTCGATCGGAAAATCAGGGAGAGAATAGAGCTCCAAGCGTTGCTCCTCTACTTAGTCCACAGGATTCGAACGAGCTGTCCACCAATACTAGATTGGTCGAGTGAAGGGGAAGACCACGATCACACCTTTGCAGACAACCAGACACCACCACAAAACACCACCACCACCGAACACACCACTGGTGCAAGGGGATGAGAAGAGAGCTGTGAGAGAGAGAAAAAGTTTGAGAGGCTTGGTTTCGTGTTCGCTAATTCGGGTTTCAACTTAATAGTAAAACTGTACTATGAAATTACCCAGGCACCTAGTCTACTTATAATCATATTATAATTAGACTAGGTTAGGAAGCCCAAAACCCTCCAAACTCCTTATCATGGCCGGCCACCTAGGGGATGAGGCCCATCATGACCCTCGTCCTCTAATGCTGGATCTAGGCCCTTTGTGTGACCTTATAGGATCCGTTTAATTGGGATTTGGCCTATTTTACTGGCCCAAAGATCGTTAGTACCTCTAGCTATGATATAACGACGACCCAAATGGACGAATTTAATTATCTCCATAATTTGATCCGTTATATATCTAGTAATTGCACTTGACAGAGCCATAATTCCTTTAAGTTTGTCGTATATCCATACTTATCCTTATTTTATCAGAATTAAATTTATTAAAAACAAGTATATCCGATATAAAATTCTTAGTCTTTGTCTTTTCAAAAAGAGGATAAATTAGAATCTTCTAGAAGAATCTAGAAGATAATAATCAATCCTAATGGATTTAGAACTCAAAACAACCTTCTAAATAATTCTAGAAGCTTGTAATAAATCCTAATTGGTTTATGAATGAAGTTAAGGTTAATGGACCCTCCAACTGATCATTGGGTCCGCATGCAAGGCTTGTTTTGGGCTCAGTTTAGTATTTTGGTCATAACTTCCTCGTTATATCTCGGATTTGGGCTTATAATATATCGTTGGAAAACTCTTTTCAAATCCCATCCAGCTACACAATTATTGGACCCAGATTATGGACCAAAATCAAATGGATTGAACGATTTTTATAAATAGTACACAAAATGAATGATTTTAAGGACACGAAATGAATGATTTTAAGGACACGAAATGAATTATTTTGAATTAAAACATTTAAAGAAAGGTTAGAAAAGGGAAAATTCACGAGACTCTTCGACTCTTCAACTCTTCACCTAACTCGATAATAAAAAACGTGAAAAGTACTCATCAATGGGTTTGGTTTTGGGGGAGCCACAATCAGGTGTCTACACTCCCGGAGTAGATTACCCTAATTACTTGGGGCAAGGATTTGGTTGGAAATCCGTTTGATACGTAATCAATTAAATAAGAAACTGAATTGTATATTGTTTGAGTTGTATGTTGTATGCTTGTAAATAGGTGCTAAAAAGGTAAGTTGTGTGATGCTAGATTGAAAGCATGTTAGTATGTTTCATTTACGCTTATGTACTTAGCATTATTAATGATTGTGTGTTTGTATGTTTGTTTGGCCTTGTCTTTATCTTGGCCCTACGATGACCCTTTTCTAATAGCGAGTAGTCGGGACAAAGTAAAGAGAAGCTTTTTAGGTGATAAAGCATATTCATGTTGAGGCATGAGTGAAGAGCGAATCTTGCCTAATTTCTATAAGCATATGATGTGTTTTATTTACTTTGATTATTATTTATTTGCTTGTGAGACTAACACAATGTTTTAGCTATTTGGTTTGAGTTAGAAAGGGGCTACAATGGTTCCAACTTGTAGGTTGACTTTAGTTTGAATCTATTTTCGTTTGATTTCACTTTTGAAGTTAGTTTTATTTTGAATGGTTTTTGAAATGTGTATTCCGCTGTGTGTCTTTGATAATTGGCTTAGCCGTTATCACAGTGGCGGTAATGTCTTAGAATTTCCTATTTCGTATTTAAAAAGGGCAAAACAGGTATTTTAATTAGAAAGAATTTCTAGGGTGATACATGTGTGGAATGTGAACGGGCTCACTGTGAGTCCCTTCTACATTATACTTGTTATTTCTGATTTGATTTAAAATAAGCAAAAATAAGGTGAACTAAACATGGCCTTACACCTTGTTCTTTTGCACTTAAATAATACTTATTGGTTTCTCAATTGATGCATCTTTTATCTTTTTGAGAACAATAGATGTATCCATTCACATTTTAGAATAATTTTATGTGCGAAATTATTCCACTCTCACTCATTGTTGTTATTGGTTTGTGTGAAACTCTCTATGGAGTTAAGGCATTTGTTATTAAAATCCCGATTTAAATCTTAGAATCTTACGATTTTACGATTCATGTAAGTCATACGATTTGATTTACGATTCTACCCGATTTTACATATTTCTCTTAACTAGCGAAATCCTTACAATATTAAAGCATGCCTACATAGTTATTTATAAATATATATTGTCAATTATTGGTTGCTTAATGGGTAAACAATTATTTTCTATTATTAATTAAGTTTCAAACTCATAATTTAAATATATTTAATTAAATTTGGATATGACGTCTTGATTATGCATGTCAGGAGAATCTTACGATTCTGCAATTCGATTTTACGATTCGATTCTAAGAGCCCCTTCCGATTCAAAGTAGAATCTTGATTTTAATAACTTTGCAAGGGTACATCAATAATTGAAAAATGAATGAAGTATTAAACTAGTATCTACTCCGATGACATAAATTATATCCATTCCATTTTTTATTTGTCCCATTTGATATCTTGAGCGACTCTAATGAAAATGAAATATAATTTTTTAAACATTTTTAATACTTCAAAACATTATTTTATGATATCATATTAAATTCGCCTTTAGCTTCCGAATATGCATTTTTTTGAATTTTTTTATACATTTATTTTTATTACAATATTATATCGTAAACTGTGTAGATACTAAATGGGACAAACATATGAAAATACATGGAGTAATAATAATAATAATATAGATATTTTTATTTTTAACACCACAAAAAAAAAAAAAAAAAACTCGAAAATGGTTTTTAACACTACAAAAAAAAAAAAAAAAAAAAAAAAAAAATTTAACACTACGTACCAATTTAAAAAATTGAGTTTGCCTACCACTTAACAATTTTCATAAAATTGAATTTGACTAGCACTTAACTAAAAAACCATTAAATAGGGTAATAACACATGTTGCAATGTTATTGGTTAAAAAAAATAAATGGCGTGTCAAAATCATTTTTCCAAATTATAGGACAACGAAAAATGATTCTGCAACACCCATTGTTGAAAGCACTGTTTTCTATGTTTCCTCACATGGAAATGTGCCAACATCAATAATAAGAGTGCCAATATCAATTTCTAAGGGCAACTACAACAGACAAATGTGTCATGTTATGTCATGATCGTATACGTGGTGTACCTACATTAAACAGGTTGGGAAACCTCAACATTAGCTTGACTCATTTAATAAATGTGTAGTGTTGACCAATTTATTTAAACGGGTTTGAAACCTTTGACACTAACCCACTTTTTTCATGTTCGGTTCGTGTCGTGTTGTAGTGTTACAAAAAATGTTAGGCTCATTTTCATAAATTGTTGGTTTTCTTTCTTAGGCGGGTTAAATTGTGTTGATTTCATGTTTAGAATTTCAACACCAAACCAACTTGACTAATTAAACGTGTCATGTCGACTTGTTTAATTAAACGTGTCATAATCCCTAGACACTAACCCGGTTTTATCGTGTCTGGTTCATGTCGTATTGTCGTGTCAACTTTTGCCAGGTTTAAGGGCAACCAATTGGAATAGATACTCTGTCGTAATTAAACATTTGGTGACCAGTTTTTTTTTTTTTTTTTTTTTTTTTTTTTTTTTTTGATACGCATGAGCCATAAAGACATTACAAAGTACAAATGGAGGAAGGGGAAATTGAACGCTAGAGCCTATTGTACACATGTCCTAAATTTTAACCAATAGGCCAAGATCTCATCGGTACCATTGCCTTGGAGAGTGATGACTTTGCTCGCTCTTACTATGTGAAAAAATATGACGAAGCAAGCAAAAATTACAAAGGCATCAACTTAACTATTGATTTATTAAAGATGACTCTAAATACCAGTACATAATAACTTAACCGTCACAAATACTCTTTACGGATATAATATAAACGCGTAATCTCCTCTACCATAACCTTAAACCTTAAAGATCATCATATAACGACATCGACAATGACGTTCGGAGCACAGTCCGCCGCATTAAGCTACCCTAATTAAAAACACACCCATCATGATCACATGGAAAATTTGTCTCTTAACTCAATTCTTCCATTATACCCCAAAATTACGTAATCATACACCAAACCTCCCACTTTTTCCCCTTCTTTTAATAGCCAAAAAATTAAAATAAACTCAAACCCTTAATTAAAAAAATCAATTAAAATCCAATTAAATAAAATCAATTAAATAAAATTAGATGCTTTTGATCATGACTTATGATAGTTAGTTACTCCAATCACATTTCCTAATTTCATCACTCCACTCACACACTCACTCAAAACTCACTTCACGATTTTCTTTTTCTCTCTCACTCGTCGAGTGATGGGCCGCAACTCACTGAGTTTGGCAGAACTCGCTTCGGACGACAATGGCGATCTAGGGTTTCGTTCCAATCACGATCGATCTCTCTTCAAACGCGCTCATCCTCTTCCGCATAATTCCGACGCTTCTAAATTATCTGATCGTCAATTTTCAAGCGCCGGTCACCGGTTTCGTTCGCGTCGGAAATCGTTTCAATTGAAAGGAAATTCGTTGATTTATTGTGTAATTTTGCTTGCTGTGTTTGGATTTGCGTTCGCTTCAATGGTGTTGCAGAGTTCTATAACTTCTGTGTTTAGGCAAGGCGGTGATGGCGGTGATGCGTCGACGCGCGGGTTGAGGCTTGGGACTGGTTTGAGGTTCGTCGCTTCGGCAAGGTTTCGTGACGAAGGTCGCCTTGATCTGCTTAGGAAGTTGCCTAGGAATGGCGTTAGACCTCCTAAGCTTGCTCTTGTAAGTTGTTCTTCTAATTTTGTATTATATTATTTTTAAGTTGTGATAAAATAATATAATTGTAGAATAATATTTCATCATTCTTAATAAATTGATTGATAGAGTAGTCTTTAGCGAGCTAATAAGTATTAACTAAACATTAATAATAATGATCGGATACGTGATTTTGTGACGAAATTGCAAGTTATTACTCCCTCCGTCTAAAAGTTGTTACATTCGCCATCCGAGCAACATTTAGAGACGGAGGGAGTATCAAGTATGGGTTTACGAAACATATATCTAATCCTTATGCTTAGGCTTCGTATTGCTAACCCAGTTTAATTCAAAGTGTCACGTTTTTTTTTTCTTGATTGATGTTTTCATTTTGGAGTGCGAACTACCATTTCATAGTCATGCATTGGCATTGTCAGCTGATCCGTCCAGTATGGTTTTAAAATGATAAGAAGAAATGAATTAAAAGAGATGAGATTCTTGCCAAATAGATGAGAGAATTTAGAGAAAGAACAAAGTTAATCTTTTGTACTATTGATGTTCTTGGTGATTGATTGGGATTTGATTATTTAGACTGTAATGATAGATCGAAAGGGTATATGGGAAGATAAATTATGTAGTGTTGCAATTTGATTTTTTAGGAAAAAGAGAGAAGTTTGCGTGAGAGATTATCAATTTAATTGCATGAATTGTGGAATTGTGGAGAAAGCATTACGATTTTGTGAGAATTACAACTCAATGTTTGATTAACAAATTGAATGTTTCAGTAGACAAACTTAAGCTCTTTAGCTTTGAGTGTCTTAAGTATCTGGAGTATCATATTGCCTTCTAGAACTATGCTATATTGCTATGTCAAGTGTCAACTTGTATGGGCTCCAATCATTGTATTTCATTTCCTTTCTGATTTCTGATTATAGTTGAAGGAGGAACTCTTAGTCGGTCTATTAATTTTCTAGCCTAAGGCCAGGCTATTGTATGGGCTCCAATCGCTGTAATTCTCCTCCTTATTATGGTTTAAGTCTTTAAGATCTTTACCTGAGCAAGTGCTTATAGGTGTAGCTAGCTTTGCATAGCTGTAATTCACTTTCTTTCTTATTATGGCTCACTGGTGCATTGTTTATATTACTTTGATAAGGACTCCTAAGTTCAAAGTTGTCAAGGGGCGTTTGGTTTGTCAAGGGGAAAGGGAAACACATTAAGAAAGGGAAAGTAGGGCAAAGGAAAGCAACTCTCTTATTTATCTTAAGGTGTTTGTTTTAGAAATAAGGAAAGGGAATCTAGACTACCCTTCCATCAACAACCAACAATCCACCACTATTGACCATCACCACCATCATTGTCATTCCCTTACCTTCAGTGTTGCCGCCACTCACTACCGTCGACACCCTTCCCCCTCTATTGACGGCCAACAGCACTCCCCTCTATCGCTGCCAACACATGCTTTCTCTCTCTTGTTTCTCTTAGTTCTACTCTTTTTTTTTTTTTTTTTTTTTTTTTTTTTTTGGTTTTTTCTTGATGTTTGGGGCTAGTTTTAGAGTAAGTGGAGCACATTTCATATGGTTAGAGTTGTTTTGTTGTTATTAGAGCGGATATTGGCCAGGTTAGGGTTTTTTTAGGTAGTTTGGGTGAATTTGGGAGGGCTGGGTGGTGGTGGAACCGTGGAAGGGTGGTTTTATACTTTTATGGTGGGTTGGGTACGATTTTGATATGGGAGGGTGGTTTCGGTGGGTAAGGTAGATTTTTGGTGGTATTTGGTGATTTTGGAGGTGCTTTCGTGGTGGATTGAGGGTTTTCGAAGGTGGTGGGTTAATTATGGTGGGTGAGTTGGGGTGGTTTTGCAAATGATGGAGCGCTTTCGGTGGTTGGTCGGGCGATATTGGCGGTTGTTCAGGTGATTCTGGTGGTTGGTTTGGCAATTCCGGTGGTGTTTAAGGAAGTTTCGGTTCTGTTAGAATGATTCCAGCAATAGCTGGTGGTGGTGTGGTGTTTCTTAGATGGTCGAATTGGTTGTTAATTTGGTTGGTTCAAGAAGAGTTTGGGGGTTAGGATGATTCCTTTGGGGGGGGGGGAATCATGGTAAAAGAAAGTAGGGGAATAAAAGGAGGGGTAAAGGGAATCATTGAATTGGTCTAACAAACAATAACAAAGGGAATTATGGCAGTTGATTTCCTTTCCCTTTGTTGAATACCCTTAAACAAACAGTTCCTTAGTACTTTGAGAATACAGTAACCAAAAATACAATTATTAGAGTCTGCAAGTATACAAATAACCTGTTTAATTGCTAACTTGTCAAATTATTGGCTGTGAGTCTATGACAATTTATTTCATTTAATCAGCGAATAGTTCTCTATTGGTTGGCAAACCTTAATTGGGTTCATCAATGACACATTTATGATGCTGCAGTTTGAATCTTCCTATTTCTCCTAAGCCGTTCTCGATGTGTAGGCTATGTTTACTCGGACTCTTCATTTCATCTGAAGTATTTGTGTCAAATCCTTGACACTCCAGCATGGGTATGGAAACTTGACATCTTCTCAATAAAAAATATGGATTATTTTTTAATGAAATAGTCATGTCTGACACTTGGTCATGAGTATGAGAGTCCGAGTAACATATTGTGTAGGAGATATAAACAGTGGGAATGGTTAGACAAACATTGCTCAATTTGACTACAAACTCAGTCCAATATGTATGAAATTCTATTTATTGTTAGATGCTTAGATCCCTTATGCTGAAAAAATATGCTGAAAATTTTTGTTTTATATCAAAAAAGAAAAGGGTTTAAAACCTTTAATGTGGATTTAATGGTCTAGGCAAACAGCTTTTGGTCTATTTTAGCTGGTAGAGTGCTTATAGTTGATATTTAATTTAAATAGCAAATGAATTCTATCACTACTGTCTACTATCCTCTCCTTCTGTAAGGGAAAACAATGTAAAGAGACATGTAAGCCAACTACAGAAAGCAAAAGACGGGTTATTATAGCTCAATGTTGTAAGCTTCTGTAAAATTCTTCTAACCTGTAATAACCCTTATGTTTGATGTGGTAAAAGTCCTATAAAAGATATGACAACATATGACAGTACTCCCTCCTTTCTACTCCTCTTTCCCCTGAGATTATTTATATATTTATATGTTTTTTTTTTTTTAAGTATTTCATATTGTGTCAGATTTTAGGTAACTTGAAGAAAAATTCTGAGTCATTAATGCTATTCACTGTGATGAAGAATTTACGACACATTGGCTACACACTGAAGGTATTCTTTTGAATTATTCATCATTGTTTTTCCTTCTGTATCATGGGTGTGACTGTTTATTTCTAAAATAGGTCATTGGGTTATATTAATTGAAAAACAATTTTCATTGTCTTGTCTTGCATTGAGTTCTGGTATTATGAAAATTAGCAATATGTTAGTTTCACTAAAATAAAACTTGTCTCTCTAGTTTTCCATCCTTCCATTTAGTCAGTATAGGAGCCTGGGGAAAAAAAAGAGAGCTGGGGTGGGAGGAGGGGCGGGGGGGGGGGGGGGGGGGGGGGGAAGAGTGTTGTGGGGAAAGAAAAGAAGCTATTTTCATCATAGGAAAGCTATGGTGGCTCTTCTTCATATTCATCTTTTCAGGTTTTATTGCTCCTCTAATGAAATCTGTTTGAACTCTGCATTAGAGACTGTCTGTTTTCTTGTTAATAAATTGTAATCAATTTAGACTAGGACCCTCATGCGCAATTGTGTTGTTTATTGGCAGTTATATGCTCTGAAGGATGGTGAAGCACGAACAATGTGGGAAGAAATAGGAGGTCAAATGACAATTCTAAATCTTGAAAGATATGACCATTTTGATTGGTCCCTGTATGTTTGCTCATTAATCTATTGCACTTTATTGGATGATTGTAGTAAGAGAAGTATTTGCACTATTAATCACTTACATCAATCAGTTGGCTGTCTGTAGTAGTTAATTTGATACTCCGTATAATTTGTTCTTTTATTTATACAGTTTTGAAGGTGTCATTGCAGACTCTCTCGAGGCAAAAGAAATAATATCAAGGTACCTTCTACCTTTCTCTTGCTCGTTTTATATTGAAGATATATAATTTTTTTTACACTGCATTTAGTTTTTCTGTAATTGAACTTGGTGCTACTGAGGTATGGTATAATTTTTTAGTTGCAAGGACCTCATAGAATTTACCGTGATTGTGTGGATTAATGTCAGTTGATTGTTCAACCTTTATATTGTCCATTAGATACAGATGTTCTGGTCAGTGAGTTTTATATTTGTGCAGCCTCATGCAGGAGCCATTTTGTTCTGTGCCACTTATATGGATTATTCAAGAGGACAAGCTTGCAAAGAGCCTTCTACATTATAACAAAATGGGTTGGGACCATCTTATTTCCCATTGGAGACATGCACTTGGCAGAGCTGATGTTGTTGTCTTCCATGATTTTTCCTTGCCGGTAATTAATTTGACTTATGGTTTATATCAAACTCCTAAAATTCTCTAGCTTTTTCAATTTCATTTATTTATGAAGTACATTTTGTTTGGATAAGATTTTGCTTTGCTATCCTCAGTTTATATCATTGTGTACAGTTATTATATAGTGCCCTTGACGGTGGAAACTTCTTTGTGATTCCTGGATCACCAAAAGATGTGTGGGCTGCTGAAAGCTACCTTAAAACCCACTCCAGAAATGATTTGCGGAAGAAAAATGATTATGATGTAGATGATGTGCTGGTTGTGGTTCTTGGAAGTTCCTTCTTCTACAATGAACTATCTTGGGATTATGCTGTTGCAATGCATACTATTGGACCCCTTCTTGCTAAGTATGCCAAGGGGATGGATTCTGCTGGATCCTTTAAATTTATTTTTTTATGTGGAAACACGAGTAATGGATCTAATGATGCTTTAGAGGTAAATATCCATCGCTATTTTGTACTCTTAAGTGCTATTGCTTTCTAAATGTATGAGTTGAATTTTCTCACCAAGAAATGAGATTTAAAGTCCCCCAGTACTACTAAAAGCCACTCAGTTATGAGGATAGTTTGATATGGTTGACTTGCGAAGACATGCAAGGCATAATTAAACTCACTGAGTTGAATGGAGATTGATTTTGAGGAGAAAATCGCATGAAGTTATTGTCCATAAAACTTATTGAAACACTTGAATCTAAATCTTATATTTATATTGCAAAAGTACTACAGTGCCAAGATATGTACACTAATTAGAATTTATTATATTTTTATTTTTAAAATTGCCATTTTTAAGACTTTGTTTGACTGAATATCAGTTAATACAGAAAGTAAAACATACCAAGATACATAATATAGCCTCATAAATGCCATTTCCCATAATAATCCAAATTTAGTCAAAAGACTCCTTTAGGAAAACTTCTGGCCTAGAAAAATTATTTGAAAATATCATTTACATCGAGTTATATAGCCTTTTTCCTAGTCCGTTCGTTTTGAAGCCTTGAACATTAAGCATGTGTTTTTCTTGGTTACTTGTCTAGTATAGGGTTTCCTTAATCTATAATGTAACATTACTATTGAAGAATCAAATTATTGATCAAACTAATCCTTTTGTCAAGCATATGTAATAAAGGAAGTAGCTATCTCATAACTCCCTGGTACTTGTTTATGTTTATAATGTCAGTCATAATAACTAATAGGGCACAGACTTGCTGCTCGCTGAACCTAATAATATGACTTTTTAGTAGCAATCATCTTCTTTTGTCATTTATTGTATTCTTTCTTGCATTCTAATATTGCAATGCTGTTTCTTTTATTTGATTTAGGGTGTTGCTGCTCACCTACAACTTAGTCCAGGTTCCATGAGGCACTATAGCCTGGACCATGATGTGAATGGAGCTTTATTGATGGCTGACATAGTTCTATATGGATCATCACAAGAAGAAGAAGCCTTCCCATCGTTACTAATTAGATCGATGTCTTTTGGGATTCCTGTAGTTGTACCTGATCTTCCAGTCATAAGCAAATACGTGAGTTTTTATTTACATCCAAATAAGTTTATTATGAAAATTGAGTAACTAACTTTTGAGTTTGTCTGTCATAAAATCATTTTGGAAAATGCAGGTTGTTGATGGTGTCCATGGAATGATTTTCTCTAAACACGAACCAGATGATTTGCTGAGAATCTTCTCGCATTTAATATCAAGTGAAGGGAAACTCTCTGAATTTGCTGGTGCAGTTGGCTCTTCCGGGAAGCTTCTTGCTAGGAATTTATTAGCTTTTGAATCCATAATCGGCCATGCAAAGCTTATGGAGGATGTGCTTCATTTTCCTTCAGATTCATTGCTTCCTTCTCCGATATCTCAGATTCGACAGGATTCATGGGAATGGAATTCCTTTAGTGAAGTGATGGAGCAGACAGTTGGCAACATGATAAGTAATGACGAGGAAGGCAATATAGTAGAAGGATCTAGCATTGTTCAAAAGCTTGAGGAAGATTTTAATAGTTTTGCGAACTTGAAAAATATATCGGTGGAGAACAGTGATGTCATAGAAAGGGATCTTGTGAGCAATGAAGATTTGGATGGTGTTGAACAAATTGCAAGCTTTGAAGAGTATGAGAGGCGAGAAATGGATCAGGCATTACTTTTTTTTCCTCCTCCATTTCTTCTTTACTTTGTCCTATGGACTTTTCACAGGAACTTATGAGTGTCATAAATTTCTGGTGCACAGATTGACGAAAGAATGGAGAAGGACCCTGGTATTTGGGATGAGATATACCGAAATGCTCGTAAATCTGAGAAACTCAGGTTTGAAGCAAATGAAAGGGATGATGGAGAGCTACAAAGAACAGGTCGTCTAATGTGCATTTATGAAGTTTATAATGGTGCTGGGGCTTGGCCACTTTTGCATCATGGTTCCCTGTATCGTGGTTTAAGTCTTGTAAGTTCTATTACCACCATTTACTGTGAAGATCATTTGATTTTTTTTTTTTTTTTTCTTTTTTTTTTTTTTTTTTTTTTTTTTTTTTTTTTTTGTGAAAATTTTACATGTTAATTTAGGAAACTGATGAAATTCTAGCTTTAATTTGTAGATTGTGTGTTCAATGAAACTGTAAAGCCCAACTGTTAGCCATGCTAATAATGAAATTTAAGTTGTGGGTTCGCTTGTTGTAATGCATTAAAATTCTCTTTGGAGGATTTTTATTATTTGACATTACCTTTGTTCAGTCCAGAACTTATTGATTAATCTGTCGTACTCATCTTTCCTCAAAAAAAAAAAAAAAAAAAAAAAAAAAAAAAAAAAAAAAAAAAAAAAAAAAAAAAAAAAACTGTTTTACTCATCTTTTTCTGTTTTCCAACTTGCAGTCTAGAAGAACACGGAGGTTAAGCTCAGATGATGTGGATGCAGCTTATAGGCTTCCCATCTTAAACGACCCCCACTATCGGGATCTTCTCTGTGAAATGGGGGGTATGTTTTCTATTGCACATAAAGTGGATGATATTCACAAGAGACCGTGGGTTGGGTTTCAGTCATGGAAAGCTTCGGGTAGAGAGGTAAACTTTGCACGATTTTTTTTTCCTGGGTCTTAATCTTGCAACTTCGGTTAGGTTTTTACAAGAATACAAGCCTTAATAAATCCATATGATATTGGCTGTAACACTGGTATGCTAGGCCGTGCTGCTCATTTTTATATTCCTATTTGAGATCAGACTGTAGGTTTGATTTTGTGGTGGCAAAACAGGTTTCACTGTCATTAAAAGCAGAAAAGGTTCTTGAAGATACAATACAGCATCAAACTAAAGGAGAAGCTATATACTTCTGGACAAGATTGGACATGGATCTTTCAGAAAGCAATAGCTTGACTTCCTTTTGGTCAGTATGTGATGTCTTAAATGGAGGATACTGCAGGTAATGGATCTGATTGTTTATATATATATATATATATATATATATATATATATATATATATATGATGTCTTGTAGTACTCCATATTTTCACAATATTGTTGATGGCTGATTTGACTGTGATTTCAAGGATATTCTACTTTCTTCATAAGTAGGCTTTTACGAAATGAATATTTTCACGAGTTTTGTCTTTATATTAAAATGTACTCTAGTTCTTTTTGGTGTGCATTATATCAATTATCTTCAAACAACTTTACACCTATCTGCTGTTTAAATAAATAAATAAAAACATTAACCCCAACAGCATAATTTAGATACACAGGGTAAAGAAGTTGGTGCAAAAATAAGGACCTTGCTGTTTCATGGGACAATGCTTGAAATTCGTTAGAGAATATCAAATTAGGTTAGTTGTTGCCAGTACCACCACCAGTCTCTCCTTTTTCAATGGAAGGGCTTGTTTCTTAGCACATGTAAAAAAAAAAAAAAAAAAAAAAATGTTTTTGGTTCGAAGTTGTTATCTGCAAATACATCACTCCCTGTCCTAAAATAAAATTCACATTTGCCTTTTGCACGCGTTTTTAAAAAGGTGAAAAAAAACTGAGAAAGCGGGGTTTGGATGATTAAAGGTGAATATAAAAAACAAGATAGTGGGGTTTGATTGATTAAAAGTGAATTAACTAATATATTAAGGTGAAATGAGATTTCTATTTAGTGGTAAGATATTTGGTTGAATTGAGACAATTAATTGGGGACGAAGGGAGTAAATCATTCAGTTTTGCTTCCTAATGCATCAAATATAAAAAGTCAAGAACTGATGGTTAGACATATGAAATATAAGGAGTTAATATAAGAGTTGGGTGCTAAACTTTGAGCTTTATTGCAAATTGGGTACCGAACTTTCAACCTTAGCAATTTGGGTACTATGACCTGCCTGAGTTGGCTTTTTCCGGCATATTTTTCCGGCTTATTACCTGCACTACCAGGTTACCATGTATTTTATTTTTTTTAAAAAAAGCCAAAATACTTTTCTTGTTCTTCTCAACGAAATATAATAAAATTAAAACCTTAATATTCCTCATATCATATAAATAAAAAAAACTGAATTTTTTTTTACACTATGATTGAGTAAAAAGAGGTGTCCCATAAATTTAACAATTTACAAAAACCCTTCTTTTTGCAACCATGTAATCCATCAATAATATGCTCGGAGTAAACTGCTTTGTTTCTAAATTTTACCCAATCTTCTTTTCTTACGTTTAATTTCAATTAAAATCACACATTTGTTTTGTTTTTTCCTTTGTTTTCTGGATGTACCTCTTCATTTGGATCCAAAAAAAAAAAAACCAAAAACAAAAATAAACACCTTCTCACCTTACCTTACTTCACACCCATTGTCGCCGCGCCGTCATCAGAATTCACAAATACCCTCTCTTTCTCTCTCCTCTCAAAAGATGATGACGACTTCTGTCCTTTAACAAACTCTAAAGGGTCATCTTTATACATATACAAACTTTAATTTTTCTGGGTTATTGAT
The DNA here is from genome assembly GCF_948465745.1 of Chenopodium album. Classification (NCBI taxonomy): domain Eukaryota; kingdom Viridiplantae; phylum Streptophyta; class Magnoliopsida; order Caryophyllales; family Amaranthaceae; genus Chenopodium; species Chenopodium album. The sequence goes on from NC_137847.1 coordinate 35,360,144, forward strand.
TTTAATTTGGGTTTGAACTTTTATTTTTTGGGTCTTCAATTTTCAGCTCAATTGTTTGTTGTTGGGCTATCGATTTGTGATGGAATTTTATCTGGGTAGCCTAGGCCTTCTTATATTAGCTCGAATTTTTGTTTTTCGGAGAAGAAGGGAAGTTGCAGAGAAATTCTGATGAGAGAGAAGAAAAATTGGGGGAAACGAGGTCATCGATCGTTGCTAAATTTGCATTTTTCCCGCCAGCTCCTTTGTCATACCAGGTGATCTCCGACGAGATTCCGGCGATGAAGAGGTTTGGAGAAGAGATGGTGTTGATAAGACATGTACAAGTATTTTATTTGACACTGTTGTTTTCCCCCAAAATATGCAGATATTTTATTTTGCCTTTAAATTTGGTAATTGCTGGTAACCAGTTTTCATAGGTAAACTTACAGGCAATCCAAACTTTAGTACCCAATTTGCAACATCCCAAAGTTCAGTACCCAAACTGCAACTTTTACCATACTTTAGTACCCAACTTTTATATTAACTCGAAATATAAGTACTTGTCTTTCTTAAGTTTTGGGGAACTTTACTTCCTAAATTACCACTTTATTTGCTAGTTGGTAATGTTAATCCTCTGTACTAGATGTTACCAATATTGTTTTCTTGAACATGTCTTCTTTCAAGTGAAATTCTCTTCTTTATTGTGTTGTGTTCTCTTTTTGCCCTTTAGGGGCTTCTCATCATATCTTATATTGTGCCTGTGCTAAATTGATAGATTCAATTGATTATGTTAATAGAGCTATACACTGAGTGCATATGATAATACAATTTGCTAGTTCCAAATCCTTTATGGCTTCATATAGTTTAAAACTTTAATTATTTCTAACATAAGTTTATTGTTTATAACTTGACAATTTTTTGCTAAACTTCACTCTCAGAACAGCATTTGAAAATGCTTTTCGGCATATGTATGGCTTGCCTTCAAATGTTGATGCCCTTCCCCCAATGCCTGAGGATTCTGACCACTGGTCTGCCTTGCACAGCTGGGTCATGCCAACTCCTTCGTTTCTGGAATTTATGATGTTTACCAGGTAACTGTAAAGAAAGGACTCACCTTTTCCGTTTACTCTTGCTTGATGTTTCAAATTTTACTTAGAACTCTTGAAGATGTCACCCATGATATAGAAAAAATGACTGTGTTGTTGTAAATTGCTACCTTCTCACAGGATGTTTGTTGATTCTCTTGATGCCATACATAGTGACAGTAGTAAAATAACTCAATGTCCACTGGGAGTTTCAGAAGTTGAGGTATTTTTTTTTTTTTTGCTAAATTGATGCGCCCATCCCTATGACCTATGTATAACTGAAAAGATAACATTTGTTTTATAAATTGCTTATTTCCTCTTGCAGAAAAAGCATTGTTACTGCCGGATTTTGGAGCTTCTAGTCAATGTCTGGGCTTATCATAGTGCACGGAGGATGGTATATGTCAATCCACATACAGGTCTGCTTGAAGAGCAGCACCCAGTAGACCAACGAAAGGGATTCATGTGGGTTAAATACTTCAACTTCACACTCTTGAAAATCATGGACGAAGACCTTGCAGAAGCTGCGGATGATGGTGACCTGCAACGCGAAGCCTGGTTGTGGCCTCTGACAGGGGAGGTGCATTGGCAAGGTATATATGAAAGAGAAAGGGGGCAAAGATACAGGATAAAAATGGATAAGAAACGGAAAATTAAGGAGAAACTTTTTGAGAGGATGAAGTATGGATATAGACAGAAATCTCTTGGAGGATGAGAAATCTCTAGTGCTCAACCAAATTTGTTATTGGAAGGCACAGATCCCCCCCAAAATACCTGACCTTTTTTACTTCGTTGGGAAAAGGATAAAGCCAACCTACGCCAGCGACATTCTTTGCTAACCACCTTAACAGATCACTCATTACTGTGCATATATATATATATATATTCATTTTATCGGGGGTGAAATACCTACAAAGTTTGGAAAGGAACAGATGACTCGTCAGGAGCTTCTTGATATCAGATTACTGACTTTCAAACAGCGGCAGATGCATTATGATTAGGTTGAGATAAGCAATGTCATTTGTTAATTATTTTTGCTTACTAATTGGTGCTGATGAACATGTATAGTCTACTGCAATTGTATATTTGTGTGGCATGAGGTGCAAATTTTGTTCTGATTTGTTGCCTTCTCTCTCCTAGTATAGCACTATAGCTATTTGATTCAATACATTTTAGCTCCAAACCAACTCATACAGAATTATAAATCTCAAGCCATCAAGGCATCAATGTAAAATCATCTTATATTATACAAGTTCAACATCCATAGCCTAATATAATTCTTTAATACACGCCCAAGTAATCGGTTTTGGCCAACAAAAGTACAAATCTAGAACTTTCATGCGATCATAATCAATGTGGATCAACAATTTTAGAAGCTGTTTAGTTCATTAAAAGTCAGTATAACTTGTCTGGTTTTATTGTTCAAATGGGGTAGAATTAAAATTCATTGACCACCTGGTTACGAGATTTTGTAGTTAAAACACTCCCCAAACAAAACAATAGATGGAATGGATTCTAGCTCCATACAAATCCATTTCAAATGATCTAACTAAACGACCCTTTAAAAAGTCAAAGCATCTATTAACTTATACTAAAAGCAAATCCTTCTATTACACTTGTTTTTAGGGAAGACGTTAGTAGGAATTTTATTTCACGTCAAGTTAGCCAAAATGCTTTGCGGGAAATTACCACAACATACAAGTTCGTCACTACCACGGTTATCCCATTGAGCTACAAGATGGGCAATCGTATTTCCTGCTCTACGTACATGAGAAATATTATAAACATGAAAAGACTTGGCAAGACGATCTATGTCATCATAGATCAACAAAATAGGAGAACGACCATTCTTTTCCTGTTTAATCTTGTTCACCACACCTTCAGCATCGCATTAAACCCACACATGCATAAGCCCAAAGCGCTTAGCTACTTGACAACCATATTGTACCGCAGCAGCCTCGACTACTTCCACATCCTAATTGGCAGGAGATTTTTTGACAGCAGCCCAAAGAATGTTGCCCTTGTAGTCTCTAGCAACCACCCCCAAACCCCCATTAGCACTCAAACCCACATGTGCATCCACGTTCAGCTTCACAACATCATTTGAGGGGCGCAACCACCTGTTAACCGCAGCAACACGAGGCAACCTAGGTATCTTGAGAACCTTGGTTGCATACGAGTTATACTTGTGTACCATACGGAGAAAACCTACAGCAATAAAATCAGCATCGAGAGTAGCATTGTCACGTACTCTCTGATTCCTATAGAACCACATAGCCCACGCAATTGTCAAGATAGTCCTAAGCTTCACTTTGTCCACCTTATCAGCCATCCATAGCAGCCATTCAGAGAAAGGATCATGCCTAGGCGAGTCAGAAATGATAGAGTCAAACTCATAATTTCGCCACACATGTTTAATCATTCTGCAATCTAATAAAGCATGGGATATAGATTCCGTTTCAATCCCACACCTTCCACACAGCTCATCAGAAGCTATGTGTCTTCTATGCATCTCCCTCTAAGCTGCCATGCTTCCCTTGCAAGCATTCCATACAAAATGCCCTAGCTTGGGTGGACCACCAATTCCCCAAGTGATGCGCCATACCCCATGGTCTACAAAGTTGCCTACATTAGAACCCGCCTGAGCTAAGACCAATTTCCCTAGTGCTATGCTGACTTCACACTGTACAGCCCATCCTTCGTATGCCCCCAAAACTCATATCATCTAGCATATCCGTAGATAGCGGTATTTGAAGGATGAGAGCACATACCTCATTTGAAAAGAGCAGCTATAATTTATCCACCCTCCACTCGCCACAATGCTGGTCAATCAAAGTTTAGGATCAAAATTTGTATCATGAGGAGGAATAATATTTCCAGGGATCCATGAGTCAAGAACAAGCACGCATATCTTTTCCATTCCCAATCCTCCAATTGAACCGCTCAAGAAGCAGCAATTTTGCTCCCCACAAACTTCTCCAAGAGTAACTTGGATCATACCCTCGATATGCCTCAAAAATCGAACTATTTTTGAAACACCGGGCTTTGAGTATTGCATGAAGAAGCAGGTTCGGATTATTATATAATCTCCACATTTGTTTTGCTAATAAGGCTTGATTAAAAACCTTGAGATTACGGAAGCCAAGGCCCCCTTGGGACTTCGGTTTGCACATAGAGTCCCAACTGTGCCAATGCATCTTCCTAGATGTTTCCGATGAACCCAACCAAAATCGAGCCATGACTGCATGAATCTCATCAATCAAACTCTCTAGGATTTTGAAGATACTCATCATACAAGTCAGGATCATTTGAGCTACAACTTTAATCAAAATCTCCTTCTCAAGTCTAGATAGCAGCTTTTCTTTCCACCCTTGAATTTTCCACCAAATTCTTTCTTTTAAACTGGCAAAAATAGCTATCTTAGACTTCCCAATGATCGTTGGCAAGCCTAAATATTTTACATGTTTTTGTACTTTTCTCACCCCCAAAATACCAATAATTCCACACAACGAGACTTACTCACATATTTTTTAAAAATGACATTTGTTTTTGTCAGATTAACATTTTGACCTGATGCTCTTTCATACTTGCTGATTATGTCAGCTATCACCGAGCACTCACTAACAGTAGCTTTAGCAAAAAGAAGGCTATCATCGGCAGAAAATAAATGTGATACTCTGGGGGCATCCCTACAAATTCTTGCACCATGAATCAATCTATCTGTAGTCGCTTTCAATAACAAGGTTGCGAAAGCATAAAAGACAATGAGAAATAAGTACGGTGATATCGGATCCCCTTGTCAAAGATCCATACCAAACCAGAAATTTTCCCATTTATCTTAAAGGCGAACGAGACACTTGATAAGCAATCTAGAATCCTTCGAATCCAGCCATCATAGAAACCCATTTTATACATAACTCTTTCCAGAAAACCCCACTCTACTTTATCGTAAGCTTTGTTCATATCCAACTTCAGAGCAAATGTACCCTCCTTTCCTTCACCTCCTCTCTTCATAGCATGGAAAATCTCAAAAGCTACCAATGCATTATCGATAATTAACCTTTTAGGGACAAAAGCACTCTGATTAATTGAAATGATTTTTTCCAGAAAAGGTTTCAGTTTATTCGACATAACTTTTGAGATTTTTTGGTACACCACATTACAGCAATAACTTAAGGGTCTAAATTCTGTAATTCATTTAGGGTCTTCATATTTCGAAATTAGAACCACACAAGTTTTATTAATATCATTCAAACTCAATTCTCCACGCCGCCAACTCTTCAAAAAATTAAACCAATAATATCATTCCCAACAATATGCCAAAATTTTTGAAAAAATAGAGCATGCATATCATCGGGTCTCGGGGCTTTGTTAGGATGCATCTAGAAAAGAGAAAATTTGATTTCATCTGTTGACGGATCCACACATAGCATCTCATTCAATTCATCTGTCACAACCGTCATCGTATAGCCGACTAATATTGAACTCTGTGAGATGCAAGTCTGGAACAAGGTCGCAAAATACGCTTCAATTTTCCCTTCCAACTCTTCTTTTTTTGCCCTCCATACACCACCATCATTGTATAGCCGACTAATATTATTAATGCGTCGCCAATTACTAGCCTTGTGATGAAAATACGAGGTATTTTTATTCCCGTCTTTGAGCTCATTTGCTCTAGCTCGGGCAAACCAGTACGTTTCTTGCATTTGGTGGACATCCAATTGGCTAGAAAGAGTTTTACACTGCTCCAGCATAGCAGCATCGGGGTCCCTATTTCGTGCCTCCTTGAGCTTGCCTTTTATTATTTTAATTTTTTTGTTCAAGTCATCGAAGCATTTATTGGTCCAAGACGTCAAACTCTCCCCAAAACTTGCTATTCAGCCCGCCGATTGTAATCCTACACTACACAACCACGCCTCTTCAACAACTTTGATACATTCCTCATTAGATATCTACCACAAGACAAACTTGAACACTTTCTCGTTCCTCCCTCTTTCATAGTAATGGGTTGTGTCTAAAAGAATTGGGGCATGATCTGAACGATAAATCGGGAAATGGTGCACTACATAGTAAGGGAAACAAGTTACACCAAGCACTATTCGCCATAAATTTGTCGAGTCTCTTTCTTTTCAAAGTAGCAAGGGAGTTTCCTTTCTTCCAAGTAAAAATGCTACCTTTGTACCCCAAGTTTATCAATTCACAATCATCCATTGCATTGCGGAAAGCATCCATAAGATTCTCACTTCGAGGCATGCCCCTAGCCCCCTTCTTTCTCCTCTTGACTCAAGATCTCATTAAATTCACCAAACATCACACCCGGAAGAGTATTATTCGCCTTAATTCTTCGCAACATTGCCCATGTAAGGTGTTTATTCTCTTGCTCTCGCCAACCATATACTCCAACAACACGCCACTTCAGATTATCTTCATGATCACAAAATGTCAACAATGAAGTGATGTATCGAAAAGGAACTCTCCCGTACATTAATGTCTCTCCACCAAAATCCCATGCCACCTAAATTACCATAGCTACTCACATAAATACCATCTGTAAATCCACACCTATTTCGAACTCTAGTCAACTTATCCTCATCAATTATTTTTTCCATTAAAAAGACAATATTTGGCTTCTCTCTCCAACACCACTCCCGAAGAGCTTTAACTGTCCAAGGGTTGCCAAGCCCTTGACAGTTCCAACTTAGATTTTTCATTGTTCTTCAAGGGGTTAGATCACACCACACCCCTCTACTTGATTTACCCCATCTCCAGCAACTGAGCTCACTATTATTTTTAATTTTTTGGATTTTTCTTCCCCACACGCCCCCTTAAATTCCCTGCTCCCACACCCATCTAACCCCCTTTTTGCTCCAACACCCTTACTTTTCTGTCCCCTTAACTCCCCCATTACAACGTCCCCCTCCTTTATTTTTTCAATTTTTCTCCAACTCCTTTTCACAGTATTACAAGTTTTTGATGTTGTATTCACTAGACCATCCCCGTTATCCTCACTAGCATCCCTTATCCCAATCACATCTTGCACTACAATTTCATACTCTTTCCATCCCCATGGTTCGCCTTAGCCACTCCCTCATCATCAGTCGAAGTTTCCACGGGCACACTCCCCATCATAGTCTCAACATCACCATCGGCATTCACCCTCCTTGGTTGCAACACAAGTTGTTGGGTATTTGCATCTGTCACAGGCTTTAATCGAGCTTCTCTTCGACGAGGGCTGGTATCACCACCATCCAGCTCTAGAGCAGCAAATTTGAGCTTCCTCGCTACCCCCACAGGCTCTAATTTAATAGCATTTGGGTCATTATATGAAACTTTATGACCACATTTACTCAAGCACATCCTATTAAAGAACTTTTTGTCCAATTCTCCAGCATCCAATGCTGATTGCGTGAGTTTGGGAGTTTTAAAGGAGATGCTCTCATCCACGGGCCGTATTGATAAATAATTTCCGAATTCGTATCTCCCTCTATCTCCTTAGCTTCTTCTTGCACTCTTTATAAGTGTGGTCTAGGAGGCCACAAAAGCAGCAAAAATCAGCGAGCCTTTCGAACTTAATGTTAATCCATTTTGGTTTCGAGTCACCAGTTGCCATGAAAAGCCCTATCCTCAATGGCTTATGGACATCAATCATTATCTTGATTCGAACAAACTTCCCCAGGCCTAAAGGGTCAGAATCATCTAATTCAATGAATCCCCCTAAATAGTCACCAATTTCCTTAATAACTCTATAGCTTTGCTTATCAAAAGGAACATCAATGAGTCTCACCCACATGGGGGTTCAATTGATTGTAATTGCTGAAGATTGTTCGTCACCATTTATTTCTCCAATAAGTAACAATTTTCCATCGAAAAACCATGGCATCCCTTCAATGATTTTCTTTTTGTCTTCCTCGTTAGAAAGTTAGAAGATAAAAACATTAGTATCAATCATCTTAACCACGATATTGTCATTCATTCTCCACACATTCATCAAGGTTCTCTTTATAGCCTCAACATTGTAGGGTTTCATCATACACAGTGTTCTAACAAGCGTCGATCGAATTTGATTCGGAGGATCATATCTTTCTCATTCACCTTAATTACAACATTCTCCTCATCAATTAATTTTTATTTCTCCCAATCCTTGATGATATCCTCTGCCATTGTTGTTGTAAAGCAGCAGCCGGATTGAAAAAACAGGGGATTAATTGACAACAATGGTGAAAATTGCAGAGAAGAACCACGAAAAAAATCACAACAAAAAGCCACGAACACCAAACCCTAGGCAAGGACAGAGAACCCTAGTCCAGGGACTTTTTTTTTTCTTCCCCTATTCTCTTCACTTTATAAACTATTTATACCTTATGATATTTTCTTTCCAGTTTGACAATCATATTCCATATACACCCAAATGAAATAATTTTGAATATCTTTTGTACATATACTTTATATTTGGTTCAATTATTATCAAAAATATTTAACAACCGTGTATTGCACGAGATTTTAACTTAGTTTGGAGTAAAAGTGATGACAGTATTTTTACAGAAACAAGGAACTAGGGGAGTTGTGCCCAAGTAATCACCTTGAAATATTTATCAAGAGGTAAATATGTAATCTCACATAAAAATTGAAGGATAAATGGCTAATTTGCTATTTACTTGAGTTAACCTTATGGAACATAATAGTGTTATTCTCTTTGGATGGTTAAAGTAAACTAACATGCGGATGTTCGCCTCTTACCTAATGCTTCTTATTGTTATTAAATCCATCCTCCTAAACTGTGACGACCCACCTCCCCTAGAGATGGCAATGGATTGGAGGTGGGTCGGGTGATACTTCATCCGCCTCCATCCACCAATGATCCATCCATCACCCGACCCATCCATCACCTAATTTTCCTTCATGCACATCCGATCCATCTGTCATCCATGGATAAATATATAAATACAACTTTGCACTTTAATAATTAAAATCAAGATTTGAAAAAAAAAGTGATCAATTAATTAAAAGTTTGATACATCCTTCTAATACTCGTTCCTTTTTACTAAATTAAAAACAAATGTCAATTCCTAACATTACAATAGACATTAAGTTATTAAAAAAGATAATTTTTTTTATATATAAATTTAACGGGTGGATGGATGGGTCGGGCGATGGGTTGGATGTATCATCATCCGTATTTGACCAGATCCGTCACCCAACCCATCCATCATCCGCTTAAGTTCGGGTTTTCATCCATATATTTGGATCGGGTGGATGGTTATCCATCGGGTTTGGATGATATTGCCACCCCTAACCTCCCCACAAACATTGACGTATCTAGGAATTATGAGGAGTGGCGATGTTGAGTTAAGAGAGAAAAAGTTGAGGTTAGGGTTTCAATTTGGGGGAAAATGAGATAGGAATTTTCTTTTATAAAATCGATGTCATATGAATGTCCCAAAAAAAATTTAAAAGAAGATAAGGGTAGGGGTCAAACCCTTGATCTCCCAGACTGATGGATGAAAAAAATTGCCACTAAGCTGCACTTCAACATCTAGTATTATTCCTAACAAATATTACTTTTAAAAGTTTTTTCAAAAAATTGTGGATTTAATGAACCCATTTGAACCCCTGTATCCGCCCCTACCACAAAACCCCATCTCTAAAAAATCCAACAATTCCTCATAATCCAAATTGTGAAATTTCTTCAAAACTTATGAAATATCAAGATTAGTTTCTTCAACAATGTCCATTCATTTCTCCCAACAAAGTTTAACAATGGAAATATTTCGACGGCTTCGCCTCTAATTTCTAAGAAACCACTTAGAAAAACGATGAAAATTAATGGAATGGTTATCGTCAATAGGATAAGGTGTTTGTCGTGGGAGAAAAATTAACCTTCTACCATGGAGTTCATTAATGGAGGATGATGATAAAGCTTCATCAAACAACCAAATTTTGTTAAGGTAAAGAATTTTAACTTGGTAAAATGGCAGGTGGACAACAAATCAGAAAACACAAATATTGTTGCAATATGTTTACCAATATAACTTATTCTACGTAGAGCTGGGCATAGGTCGTGCAGGCCTGCGAGCCGCACGGCACGACACAACATGAAGACCAAGGAGTGGGCCGTGGGCCACGTCGTGAACACGATTTGGAAATTTCGGCACGAGCACGACACGAACCCATGGGCGGCACGACGATTCGGCCTGTGGTACGGTCCGCCAACACGGTACGAGTAATACCCCATTTGGTACAAAAATTAACACAATTACTTAATATGTTTGGTAGTTTGAGCATAACTTTTTTAAAAAGATATACTACCTCCGGTTCTCATTACTTTCAATAAAGGAATATTTTATGTCTCACAAATAATTCCCCTTTGTTGCAAGTGAAATATTTATGTCTTCGTCAAGTCCAATTACTAGTTATATTAACGGATCCCTATTACGGAGATAATAACTTCGTTCTTTTGGGTCGTCATTGTATGTTGCTAGACGTGATAAATGATCTTTGGGTTAGTCAAATACTCCAAAGCCCAATAGAATGGATCTTATGACGTCACACATAAGGATCATGGATTGTTCAAGGAATGAGGCCCATTATTAGGCCTCATGGAAGGTGGTCGGTCATATATGATTAAAGGGAGAGTATTTGGGCTTGGTTTAGACTCTAATTATACATGTGATGTATAAATAGAGGTCTTGCTTAGGGTTTGATACAACACATTTAAGTAGTCAATTGAGAAAGGACTAGCTAGCAACCAAACCCTAGCCTCACGCAATCTCTCTCCTCACTCCCTTCCTCACATCCGTACAACCGTACGGCTGCCTGGTGCAAGGTGGTGCACGGTGGTAGTATAGTGATGTTGGTGGCCGGTTTTCTCCTCCCCTCTCCGTAGAAGGTTGCTCGAAGTGTTCGTGTCCAACTAACTAGCATTAGTGGAGGTTCAATTTTAGCCCGTGGTCCAAGTAGAGGAGCAACACTTGGGGCTCTTATTCTCCTAATCGTGCGTGGTCGATCGCTCGTGGAAATCACGTGTCAATGGTAGATCCTGTTTAGGTGCAAACGAATATGATTTGTGAAATTCAGCAATATAGTACCTAAAACCTTATAGTGATATTAGTTAGCCTCATGCATTTATGCATATTGATCATAATTCTTTGATGTCCACAATTTTAATTCAATTAAGAGGGAGAATTCTAATTATGGTTAAATCTTTATTTTAAATGGAGATTTAAGTTTTGGAATTTGTTTAAATTTGATTTAAATCGTTCAATTTTTCCTAGCAAAATCCGAATAAAGCCCTATTTTTTTGAAAATTTTGATTAAAATAAAGCCTTAACTTTTGATTTTTGTGCTTAATTTTGATAATTTTTGAATATTTTATGTTTTATGAATTTAATTGGATTGATTTGATACATAAAATATGATTTTTTTTTTATTTTTTTTATTTTTTTTTGTATAATCAATAATTTGATCTAAGTGTTAGATTGAATTTGAATTAATTTTATGAAAAGCCTTAATATTGAAATTGAATTAAGAATTTAATTCAAAATTGAATAAGGCATAAATATTATGTTTTAATTCAAAGGACCTAATTTAATTAAATTTTACAAAAGTCTTTAAAATTAGATTAAATCTCAAAAAAAAGGGAAGGATTTTAATTTTTGACAGGGGCAGTCGTGGCTGGATGGACAAACCACCGCCCGGTGGCCATGGCGGCTGCCAAGTAGTTTAAGAGAAGGGCAGGGAGGGCGGCGAGTGGCGGATAGGTGGCATTAGTGAAGTTCAACTGTTGCACTTTCTCCTGCTGCTAGCGTTCGACTGGTGGTTGGGTTCGGCCTAGCGGCGACGCGCGATGGCATCTCTCAGACGATGTTAGGGGCGAATTCCATCCATGGATAAAGGTGTTTGACTGGAACAATTCCAACTAGGATGCTGGTTGCACTGTGGCTTGGCTTTGTTCCTGGCTACGGTTGTGCGTTTGCTGGGGTTCTCCCTGACTTACGTGTAGTGCAGATGCTATTGCTGCTTTGGTTGGGGTCTTTCCTTGGCTAATGTGGCAACATATTTTAAAATAAAAAAATGTGGTATTAAAATTATTTATTTTATTTTAATTTTCGATAAAATCTTATTTTATCTAAGATAATTTCAAATTTTAAAATTTGTTTTAATCTTTGAAGATTTTAAAGATTATTGAGCAAGATTAAAAAAGATAAGGATTGAGTTGACAATCTGATTATCCATAATTAGTTAGGTAACAGATTTAAAATTTTGTGATTGACTAGTAATTAGGATAGAATCTTCTAAGTTTATTAGTATAATCTCTAAAGATAAATATGATTTATCTTTTAAGATTAAAATAAGATTTGATTCTATCTCAAGCCTAATTTTAAAAATATGATATTCTAAAGATGGTCATGATTAATATATGATATTATCAAATTACAGATTAAAATATGAAATTTTCTAGTACCATGTTTCCTTAATTATGAACATTCGTTGTTGTTGTTTAGGCAAGCATGTTTACGTGATATTTATTATGTGGCAATTTTATAATATATATGATGCAATGTTGCTATATGATGACTAGTATGGCCCATTAGATTACTAAATACGATCTGCGCATCATGATGTATTTTTGTAATCTAAGTACGGTATGTTGGGTTTCGAGTGTGTCCAACATTACGTGGAAGGAAACCCACCTAATCCATACATAAATTAAAGCAACTAAACATGCAAAAATAATTAATTAAAATCACAATTAATTAACAAGAAGAATAGAGAAAAAGCTCACCTTTGAAGCGTGCTTCGTTTAACCGTAGAGCTCGGACTTGGAAGCTTTGAGTTCCGCAAGCGCGCAAACTTCCAACGGGCTTACACCCTCGCTACTGAACCGAATCGGCCCCTACCCCGAAGCTTAGTCGGGGCTAGAACAAAATTACTTAGAGTTATTAGAATAAATATTTTCTTTCTCTTTGGAGATCCTTCAAGTTCACCAACTCAAGTGCTCTTTCCCAATGTCAAATGATTGGTATTTATAGGGAAAAGTGCCCTTGAAAACCCATCATCTTTCAATGTGGGATAGTTGGTAAAAAAGCAAAATAAAATTTAATTTAATTCTAAAATCAAATTAAAAGCCAAATGAATCAACAAACAACAAGTGGCATGAGGAGAGCAAGGGGTTAGGTAAGGACCACAAGGGGGGAATACCAACCCCTTGCTCCCCAAGCAATCCCACAAAGTCGGGCTCCCCATGTGCACCAATCAGCCTGCGCCAGCTGGCCCCAGCCTTGGCACCAAGGCGCGCCACTCTGACGGCCTGGTGCTTGACTGGGCCTTCTAGTGAGCCCGCACGCATGTGCGGCCCAAGAAGCATGCCTCACATCATTGTGGGTTGTTGCTGCTGCACTGCTCATGCTAGCCGAGCCTAGCTAGCTGCTACTACCTCGTGCAAGGCCCTACTAGCATTTGTTGCTGGCCTTGCGTGCGATGGTGTAACACCTTGGAAATTTCCCCCTCTTGAAATATCTGTTTTACACTTTTAAAATACAAAATAGGAAATAACAAGGGCATTATCGCCACCGTGATAACGGCTAAGGCTTTTATCAAAGGTACACAACGAAAGACATTTTCAAAACCTTTCAAACAAGGTCAAAGTCCAAAGGTCCAACCGAATAAAAGTAAAGTCATGTCAAAGTCAACGAAGTCAAACCTATAACTTGGAACCATTGCAGGCCCTTTCAAAATCAAAAGCATTTAAAACCAATGTGTTAGTCTCAACAAACAACAATAACAATCCAATAATAAATAATAATAATGCATATTCAAAGCAAAACTAGAATAGGGTTCGCTCTTCACTCAAACCCCAATATGAATATGCCGCATCACATGGAAAGCTTATCTTTAAATTGTCCCCACTACTCGCCATTAGAAATGGGTCGTCGTAAGGCCAAGACAAATACAAGGCTAAACAAACATGCAAACACACAATCAGTAATGCTAAGTACATAAGCGTAACAAAACACACCAACATGCTTTCATTCTATCATCACACAACTTACCTTGTTGCACCTATAAACAAGCATACAAGACATTCAACATTAACTAGACAAATACCAATGTCCATTTAATTTGATTATGCATCGAACGGGTTTTCAACCAAATTCTTTCCCCAAATAAATTGAGGTAAACTACACCGGGAGCTAACTGGGTAGGCAAATGTCACATGAAGTGACAGATGTCCTACGCATAATAATAATAAAAGGAAAATACAGTGTCCTGTACTCCGATCCCAGTAGAAGTTATGGTTATATATAAAACCCCATAACCCATAAATTCATAGTCGAGGTACATACGTTCCAAGAGTTTTGGTGCGTAATCTCTTTCACTTTACGTTGTTTACATATTATTAGACTTGGTGATGACTCTCAACTATAACAGAAATCAAACATTATAATTATACAAGCAACTAATCATACCAAATTAATTCTTGAATAATTAGTGAGCACATAACTTTTAATGCTGAATTCTTTTTAATCTACCTCGGTGTCAAAGACACCTTAAACGCGCCGCAAATCCTATCCCTCGGTGTTAAAAACACATTAAGTGCACATAAACACCACAATATAATTTATTCTTGCGTACTAAGACACTTGATAACTCAATTCCCATGCTTAAAGCATCAATAAAAATTATATGAATCATAATAAAATTTCCTTTCCATATTCAAAACCAAATTAAACATTTAGTTTCATCAAACATGCCTTCAATGATGCTAATAATAAAAGTGTGGTTCATATCCAACATGCTATCATATTTAATTCCAATCACCAATCCATCACAAATAACTCATACATCACAAATCATTCTCCAACGTCAACCATACAACAAATTCCAACCAATACTTATCATGATACTACATGGAATTAATTAATCACCTAGCATGCTTCTACATATTCAAATAATTATCAAGTATATGAACGTACCTCGAATTGTTACCAAAATTCGCAACCTTGATCAACTAATCCAAATCAAAGTCTCCTACATAAAGGAACAATAACCTTATATCAATTACACTTGTATACACAATTTCCAACAACTTAAATTCACTTAAACCACTCAAAATATTCTGAAAATTATTTTAAAACCCTTAGTTAAACTCCTCTTTAGTGGGTAATTACACCCTTTTCATCAAACCACAATACCACTACATTAAATAAAATTCCAGCAATATTACTTGATTAAAAACCCCTTAAAACTCATTAAAACTCTCTCTTTATACTTGATTAATAATTAAAATCAATGGGTAATCAAAACCCCCAAATTAATTTATAGAAGAACCCTAAAAATCCCATCTTTAACATTTCAAAAACCTAAACTTTATAAAGTATGAATATGAATGATAAAACCAAACCTATAATCTGAAATCTTAGTTTTTAACCATCCAAAATAAATTTTAATACTAATTAAACAAGTTTCAACAATAAAAATCCAAATATAATACTAATATATAATTATACAAACTAAAAGATAAAACAAAATAGGAGAGAGATGAGAAAGGGGTGATGAATGGATGGTGAAGGTGATGGACGACCAGCGGCCGACGGCTGGCTCACGGCAGGTGGGCGGCGTCGATTTCCGACGGGTGGAAGAGCAGCAGCAGCAGCATCCATGCAGGCTCGGAGAACCATGAGAAGTGGCCTCACGTGGGAAATAAAAGGGAAAAAGAAAAGGAAAGTAGAAATAGAGGAGTAGGGAAGGTTGTGGTAGCAGCGTGAGCACTACCATCTAAACCCCACCAAAATCCCATGCTAATGGAAAAGATACGGGAAGGAAAGAAAAATAAATAAGGAAGAAAAGTAATACCTTTGACCATTTGACCTTTTGGGTGGTAAAATTTTGGGGATTCAATAGGTATTTATAGAGTAGGGTAAATTAGAATTGTTTGGGCCTCTTGAGAAATGATATGATGGAGAAATAATTGGCCCAAATATATAAGTAAATAGGATCATTGGCCTTATTGTTAAAATGTGCTACGTTTAAATTAAATAATTATTGACCCAATATTAAAACTTGTTTTTACTTATATTCCAATATTAAATAGGTTGACCTAAAAATAGACTTTACGATTAAATAAATAATTTATTAAATACATTAAAAATACTGGGTATTACAGATGGTGTGCGGTTGGCCTTGCCTTGCGTGCAGGGTAGGGGTGCTAATCGAGTTGAGCAGCTCGCGAGCAACTTGAGATCGACTCGGTCAACGCTCGGTCAAAACTCAACTCGACTCGACTCGACTCGACTCGAAATCTTAACGAGCACAAGTCGAGCAAGGTCTTGCTCGACTTGATAAGCTCGCGAGCAGCTCGATGATATTTTATTCTTAAAATATTATAATAAAAATTATTTAAAAAAAAAGTCCCATATACAAATATATATACGTAGTATATACAATAAACTAATAATAATAATAATAATAATAACAAAAAGTAATTCACCTCCGTAGTTTCTAGAAATCTAGACTTTCTAGTTTCCACAATTCCACTAGCCACTTCCTACTCAGTCCAAAGAAAACAAAAACCCTAGACCACTTCCTCTCCTAGCCGCTACTGTACTACACTCATCCCTCCAATTTTTTTCAAATATTTCTCAAATCTGAAGTAAAGCTCATAGAGGATATGAATTATCGAGGAAGGAAGAAGAGAGCAACATCAACTTAAAGGTAGTTTTGACAAAGAAACAACTTTTAATATGGCAGGTGTGTTTTATTACTTTCTGTACATGTAGATCTGTAGTTGCTCACTTGTTCTTGTAGTTTTATTAGATTATTGATAAATTTATTCAAATAGTTGGACAATTTTGTATGTTCTTGAGAAATTAGATGATTAATTTGGGTGATTTTTAGCCAAAATATACAATTAATTGGGCATTTCATATCGTGTGGAAATTGAATTCGTTTACCCATAATATACAATTTATTAGGCGTTTGATTTAGTGTTTGTATATTATGATTTATGATCGAAACAGAACTTTGCTAGCTATAAAATCATTCCTTCTTTTTGCTAGCTTTAAGATTTCGTTACTTTGCTGACCATTACTAGTCTTAATTTCAATTGAAACAATTACAAAACAATCATTAACTTTTTTTATTTTTATTTTTATATATATTTTATAATTTGTATCTACTACAAGTATTATTTTAACTAAATACTATTATTTTGATTGTAGAATAACTTTGGAGAAGGAGAACCAAAAGAAATCATTCTTCCAATTTCCTAATATTGAGGTATTGGACTTAATTTATAAGTTTGTTATTTATTAATTTGGATTTGAAATGTGTTATTTTTTTTAGGATATTGGAGAAGATTGAAGGAAGAAATTGCAACCAAAGACAAATTGAAGAAAAAAATGATTCCCTGTATTCATTTTCTTTGGTTATGTGATAAATTTGATAATGATTGTAGTACTTAGTTTGATGTTTTAATTGTTTGTTGTGTAAGAATTTGAATTTGTAAAACATTTTTTCTATTAGATTTTATTTGGTATTTTTAAAAAAATTATGTGTGTAAAAATAAGTAGTTTATATTAGTTGAAAATATTAAATAGTTAAGTTACAATTATAAAAAACAGTAAAATTAAATTAGACGAGCTGATGACGAGCCGAGCTATCGAGCTTAGCGAGTTACGAGCCGAGCAATCGAGTTTTTGAGTTAATGAGCTGATTCGAGCCATTGCAGCTTAACGAGTAACGGGCATTTTCGAGCTCGAGTCGAGCTGCAAAAAAATGATCACGAGTCGAGAACTACCTTAACGAGCTTAACGAGTAACGATCACGAGTCGAGCATGAGCTCTAGTTTTCAATCACGAGTCGAGCACCCCCTAGCTCGTGATCGACTCGCTCGATTAGCACCCCTAGCGCAGGGCTTGCTCTGCAAGCATGCTCGGCCATGCTATGCATGCTGACCTTGCGGCCGAGCCATACCTTGTGCCAATGGCTTTGGCTAGCCATGCTAGCCTTCCTAGCCCTCGATTGGCTAGGCCATTTCAAGACTAGGATTTTTCGGTGCGATGACTTGTTGTTAGGTTGATTTTTCCGTCTCAACGATTTCTAAATTTGACTCGACTTACGACGCTCGGCTTCAATGCTCTAAGCTTGGAATTCGACGCCTTTGTTCGTTAAAACTATTGACTTATCTAATCCTTTGGATTAATTCGTCGCTTTGGTTCGGTTACACGATTGGGTGTGACCCGAAGTGTTCAGTCAAGATAAAGTTGTAATATTAATTGTGCATTAATATTACTGATCGGAAGCGGCCTGCAGCTAGTCATTCCGATCACTTGATCTCACTGAATAATTAGCTTTCCTAATTCATTCTGAATCCACTATCGGAATAATACACTTGTTCGAATGTGCTAATTGTGTATAGCCTATTTCCTATGTCACTTAACGTCTCTTCATGAACTATAAGTAGACCCGGCAATCTTGACCTAGACCCGATGACCCGACCCGAACGACACGACCCATGACCCGAAATCGACCCGAAAACAGTGACCCGAAATTGACCTAAAACCCGAATCAACCCGACCCGAAGTGGAATTGACCCGACCTTGACCCGAAACCCGATATGACCCGATCCGAAACGACCCGACCTAAAAAGACCCGACCCGAATTTGACCCGAGACTCGAAATGACCCGACCCAAAGTTGACCCGAGACCTGAAGTTGACCCGACTCGAAGTTGACCCGATACCCAAAGTGACCCGATCTGTAACTTGAATTTATTGACCTAAATAGATTCGAAACCAAAAGTGACCCGAACCAAAATTATCTTATACCTTAAATGACCAGATTTATTTAAGCTAAAGACTTTATCTGAGCAAACCGACGCGAAATAGAAAAAAAACGGCAATCAAACTGACTTAATTTTTTTTTTTTTAAAATTTTATTTATTATTTTGTAATGTGTAACAGTGTAAGTAATTTACATATTTTGAGCATAAATTTTCTCGATTTATTCGGTCTTTTATCTGTACAAGTTATTAAAAATTCGTAAAAAGATTGAAATTTAACGACTATTCTACAGAGTTTGTCCATAAGATTAAAAAATTTAACTAAAGCTCGAAATTAAAGTCACAATTCTCACAAGTCCAGAAAAAAATAGTACAATAATAATGCGTACATAACATAATGTTCAATACCAAATGAAATTACAAAATATTTTATAGTTAAACAATTACTATGTTCCATGAAAAAAGTTGCCTTAATAAATATAGTGAGTTCCTCATCAATAAATAAATAAATATATATACAGAGTTGAATTTAACCCAATGCATCGACCCGACCTGAAGTTGATCCGAAAATTGGACCCAAAGATTGACCCGACCCGAACTGACTCGACCCAAACTTGACCCGACCCAAACTCGACCCAAAATGTTGACCCAATACCCGACCCGACCCAATAATCAGTCGACCCGAAATAAACTCGAAACCCAAAATGACCCGACCCGACCCGAACATGACCCGATAACTTTTTGACCCGAACTTGACCCGACTCGAAATGACCCGACCCATACCCGACCCGAATGACCCATTTGCCAGGTCTAACTATAAGATAAGATTCTTCGTCATCCTTATTACCTCCAGAAATGTTTCTCGATTTTCGAGTTCGATAGTTAATAAGCATATGATTTCTAAAATCCATCTGACCATGGCCATGCATTTTCACAGTCTCGCTCTTCAAGAGGCCTTGTAACAACAAAGACATGTTCCCAATTGTTAATATGGGGACATTCCCAATCTTTATTGTTTGCTTCCCTAACTAAGAGGCCCTAGCCGCCTGAGTGTTGCCTTTATAATCCCCTTGTACGCAGACGTTTGACAACATCAAAACGGACTAGTACTCAAACAAGAGAACTTACAATACTCATGATTAAGGTAAGAGGCTCCAATAGCCATAATGAGTAATATACTTATGACGATTGTTGAATCTATTAAAGTATTCTCATAGGTCGATCCGGTATGGTTCCAAACTAATAAATGTGCAAATGATTTATGACTCACATGTCCTCGTTGCACAAGAAATGGTGCTATAAATCATACTACACACTAATCTCTCGCGATCATCAGTCTTCCAACTTTCAAATGACCTCGATTAGGGATAATTTTAATAAGATATTCAATGTTCACTTAATAGGTGTTTCTTTATCCAAGACATGTTCTTGATACCCTATTTGAATATTCTCATATTAAATGGACTCATTATTTAATTCTAAACCACAATTAAATAGAAATGGAGTGATAATAATTTGCGGAAAAAATAAATTACTCCATAAATGAATGGTTCAACATGGTGTTTTACATTAAAATCTCTCAAAATTAATTAAAACACTTAAAATAGGGAAAATCAAAGCCAATCTCTGATATGCCTGATTCCCATTGCTTTAACATGCTTGTTGTGTTTCACTTGAGGCAAAGGTTTAGTGAGTGGATCGGCTACATTGACATCCGTTCTTTAGGAAATATTTCAAGCATCCCACACTTGAGCCCCATTGTGATCATACACTTAAGTATGGTGGCGTTCAAAGAAAAGAAAGCTAGAGTAAAAGATTCGCCAACAAGTTTTAGGAACTTGTAAACCGTTCACAGGGTGAAGGTTACACCCCTTCACGATCCAAAAGATCGCTAACTCTATAGTGGTCCTGAACCATGACTGGATATTTGGGGATGAAGGTACAAATCTAACCTAAAAGAGATTAGACCTGCCCTAAATAGGCCTCTAATTTATTCTTTTCATATTCAAGTGCGTTTTCTGATTAACATACAATCGATATATTAATCCTAAATATGTTAAATCTATATTGGTTAATTATTAATGCACAAACAAATCTATTATTGGCGATCACTTGAATTAAAATCATATTAGCCTAAAAAAATTATTAATTATCTTATTAAGCGTGATTTCAAGTACAAATTCCTTTTAAAAACCTGCAGAAAACCCGTGATCAAGCAATAACAATAATATATCAAGCAGTATATAATTATTAAAAAAATATATGTGAATTATTCATAAATTAACAAATAATATGAAACATATTCGTAAATTAAAAAATAACATGAAACAATTCGTTAATTAAAAAATTACGTTAAATTATATATATAATTTGACACAACAATCATCATCATCATAATAATATTCTCCAATTATAATAATTTTAGCAAGATGCTAGGCATGATACTAACATGATTAATAACAAATCCTAACATGTCAATAAACAATAAAAATCAAAGCTTAAACCCTAACATGATGCTAGAAAGCAATAAAAATATCCTAACATGATAATAAGAATTAACAAAACAATCTAAGCATGATTAATATATCAAAAGAATGAATAAGTAATCAAGTTACTTATTTTGATGCCTCGTACCTCTTTCTATCAAAACAATACACACGTTAGTAAATTCAATAAAAATATTAAATTAAACAATTAAAATAATAATAATTAAAATATAGATTTGAGACCAAACCCTCAGAATTATCAACCTTTCACGTCGAGATCTAAGACAACTTCGAGCTTGGTTAGGTGTGTTCGATACTCGTGAATGAGGAATGTTGTATCTTGAAAAGGCTAGGCTTAGAAAGACAGAGAAAGAATAAGCTTTAGCTTAGAGAGAGAAAGAATAAATGATTGTTGATGATTGTTGGTGAATTAAAACGGAGAAAATCGACCTTATTTATAGAGAAAAACGATCGAAAAAAATTAGAAAAGAGTCAGAATTCGAATCGGATTAAAATTCCTTTTATCGCGCGGCGATAGATATGTCGTGTTGTGATGGCTCTATCGCGGCGCAAAAATCATCGCGGTGCGATAAGAAAGTTTTTTGCGGATTTTGTTTTTATCATAACTTTTGATCCAGAAGTCGAAATAAGGAAAATAATATGTCGTTGGAAATATCTTGAAGTATAATTTTTAACCCTATTAGAATCAGATTAAAATATTTTGTAGAATAAAAGGTATGACTGAAATAGTAGAAGGGTATCAGTTTTGGATAGAGTTTCGTATTTCTTTCATATCTTTTTTGCATTATAGCTCAGAATTAATATTATAATATATCATTGGAAAGATAATTTCAAGGGCTATCCAACCATATAAGATTTGGATAAAATTATGAGGCAGAAAAATAATATCTGACTGTCTTTGAACGTCTTTCATTTCGAATATAATTAGGACTTAAAAAAAAAGGAGTTTTATTCAATTTCAAACTCTTTAATCTTATCTTTTCAAAAAGGATAATTAAGATCTTTTAGAAACTTATAGAAGCTTATAATTAATCCTATTTGGTTTAAAAATATAATTAAGATTAATGGACCCTCCACATGATCATTGGGTCGCACATAAAACTCATTTTAGGCCTTGTTTAGTATTTTGGTCATAATTTCCTCGTTATAACTCGAAATTGGGCTTATAATATATCGTTGGAAAGGTCTTTTCAAACCCCATCCAACTGCATAGTTATTGGACCCAGATTATGGACCGAAATAATTTGGTTTGGACTTTTTCATAAATAAGGTACGAAAAGAAACATTTTCGAAAACAGAAAGAATTATTTTTATTAAAAACAGAGGGATTCCCGATACTCTTCAACATTTCACCTTACTCGATATCAATGACGTGAAAAGTACTCATCACTGGGTTTTATTTTTGGGGAGACACAATCAGGTGTCTACAGAAGCCCCCACTTTGACTGAGTTTGGAGAAACGTAATTTTCGAAAACAAAAGTCAAAGTAGCGATAGGGACGGAGAATGATTCAGAACGTTCTGCGATCCTAAATCATTCTTGTAATGCCGATACCTGCAAACTAGCGTTAGTTAACAGATAAAAGAGTTAGAAACGTGTATCTTGCACCGTCGAGTTAGTCCACTGGATGACAATCTCCCACGCCCCGGGAATTCTATCGCGAACCACCATGCCTTGAGCAATCTACTGAATGATCGTCTTCCACGCCTTGGGAATTCTTATTGTGAACCACTACGTCTCGAGTGATCCATTGGATGACGGTCTTCCACGTCTCAAGAAATCTTATTGTAAACCAATACGTCTCGAGCGATCCATTGGATGACGGTTTTCCACGTCTCGGGAAATCTTATCATGAGCTTCTACGCCTTGAGTAACTCACAAGTGAATGAAGATAATTCCTCGCCTCGGGCAACATGTTGTGGATACCTTTTTCTTGAACAGTCTTCTGAATGATGATTTTCCACGCCTTGGGAAGTTTGATAGTTTAACAGTTTCCACGCTATGTCGTGAGCCCCTACGCCTTGAGTAGCTCGCAAGTGAAATTCCACTAAGTACCCACGCCTTGGGATGCAATCACCAACTTCTACGCCTTAAGAAGTGTGCGTCAATCGATAATTTTTCTTCGTCTTGGGAAAACTTGTCTGATAATTATGGGTCTCTTCACCTCGAGAAACTTGCTGTGTGAATTATCCATGCCTCAGGACACAATCAATTTTTGTTGAAAACCTCCACATCTTTGGGAATGCCGTCCAAGATTGCTTCGCCTTGAGCTATCTTCTCAAATCAGGTGACAACTTTCACATCCTAGGGAATGTTGTCCAAGATCACTACACCTTGAAGCGTCTTGTCAAATTTCTCATCTCCACGCCTTAGAAGTGACAGCTTCGCATGTCTTTGAAAAATTGCGTCTTTTGCCTTGGATCTTTGTAAAGATCACTTGTCCGTCTGGAACTTAGTGCACCTGCATCTATGTTTTGGACTATAGGACTTTGCTTATGTTTTTCTTAGGGTTGACCTAAGGCTTGCTGTGTTTGACTCATTGTGTTTGGTTGACTTAAGGTTTAGTGTATTTGACTTTTTATGTGACTTAATGTGTTTTGACACGTGTGTGTAAACTCAACTCGACATGACTCAATGTACATGACTCGTGTGTGCATTGTGTTTGTTCTCGTGCAACTTAAAATTTAGAAAAGCAAAAATTTTCCGTCATTTTTGTGGAGGGTACCGACTTTCTCCTGAAAAAGAAAGACGTGAAAAGGAAGAAGTGAATTGTTGCGGTGCATGTTGAATGAACTTAGTTGAATGTATGTGTTGATGTTGTATCTTATGGTGCAAGGATTGTAACATCCTAAACTATCTTAGTTGATGACTCGATGATGAAAGTATTTGGGTAACTTAGGCTTGGAGGCAAAGTACTTCATACTTTGTGATGAAATGATGATTTGAATAATAAACGACTCTAAGATGACGAGGCATGCTTCAAAGTTGTGTTAAGATTTCATGACCAAGGGGTTCCTAAAGGAAGGATTATTTGGTCAAGTATCTGTGATGTGTGTAAAAGTGATACTAAAGTTAGGCTACGAGGGCTAAGTGTGTGGAAAAGTATTTTGAAAAGAGCCAAATGACGGTGACTCTTAGGCTGGGTAAGCTAATGATGTAGGGATCAAGCCCCCAAGTCTAGCTCTAAATTGATAGGGATGAGCAATGGATATCCTTTGATATGATCATACATGAATGTAAATATGAATATGAATGTATGAATGCATTTTTATTACGGCTGCACCTCGATGTGAGGTTGCCTACGTATCCATTAGGAATCAGGCCAAACATAGCTCTAGCCGAACCTCGCACAAGTGCGTGTATACCTTAAAGAGGTCTTTGAAGGGTTGCAACTGAAGGAGTTATGTATTAGATAAGTGCAATTACTAGATATATCAAGGATCACAATTATGGAGATAATTAGTTCATTCTATAGGGTCGTCAATGTTTGGTGCTAGATATGACAATTGATCTTTGGGCTAGCTTAATGGCCCAAATCCTTATAGAGTGGATCCTACAAGATCACACATAAGAGTATTGGGTTAAACAAGTTAGAGGCCCATTATTGGGCCTCATGAGTTCATGACATACCATGTTGATGATTGGGCTTGGATAGTTAGAAGAGTCTAATGGGTTTTGGACTTGACATGGTTTTATTTCTAGATATGATCTATAAATATAAACCATGCCTATGGTTGCATGACATAACAATTGACATACAGTAAATTGTCACACAAGCAACCAAGCTACCCAAAACCCTAACTCTCTCTTTCTCTACTCGGCCCTCTCTCTCTCCTCCCTGTCCGTACGGCCCTCCTCCCCAGGTGGCGCTTGTGGTAGCGCGTGGGTGGTGTTGTGGCGTGTTCGTGGCTCAAATCTCCGTTGAAGGTTGATTGAAGTGTTCAGTCACAACTAACTAGCATTAGTGGAGGTTTAATCCGTGCTCGTGGACTAAGTAGAGGAATCACACGTGGGGTTCTTGTTCTCCTTATTGTTCTTGTTCGATCACTTGTGGAATCACGCTTCAAAGGTATAATTCTTACTTCTTTATGTGTTATGCATGAGATCCTTGGTTTAGGTGCTTTATGAATATGATTCATATATTTTCCGCAATTTAGTACCTATTATCTCCTACAGTGGTATCAGTTAGCCTCTTGCAATTACATATATTGAGTATTAATTCTTTGACAATCCACAATTTTAATTCAATTAGGAGGGAGAATAATTTAATTATGGGTCAATTATTATATTAAATGTGATTTAACAATATAGAATCATTAAAATTTGTTTAATTTGCTCCATATAGCCTTAATTTGATTTGAAAATTGCCAATTAATTTGAAAAAAAAAATTCGAACCCCCACCCTATTTTTTCGAAAATTTCGAAATCATAAACCCTAATTTGTGAAATTTGTGTTTTTTGATTTTGATTTAATTCGATAGTTATGTGTTTAAAGAATTTAATCTATTTGATTTCATGTTAAATTATGAATTTTTCATGATCAAATTATTTAATTTAAAAGTTAAATTGCATTGGGATTAAATTCATGAAGAACCCTAATTTTGAAATTGAATATGATTTAATTTTAAAATTAGAAGGACCACACTAATTTAATTTTAATAAAAATATTTTGTTTTAAATTAAATCAACAAAAAAAAAAGGAATTTTAGGTGCGGCAGCCGCGGCTAGGTGGCGCAGCCACGGCGACTGCCGCACCGGCGGTGGTCCAGGAGGGAGGGCGGGCTGGGAAGGAGTCAAACAGGGGCAGCGCAGCAGTGCACCACCTTGTTGCGTGTGCTGCTGCTGCTGTCCTTGCGTCACTGTAGGGCAGCGAACACCGCAAGGTGTACGACCACAGCTGGCCACACCACGGTGGCTGGCGCGTTTTTTTTCAAAATTTTTTTTATTTTTATTTTATTTTGGATAAAAATCAATTTTCAAAATTAAAAATTTAAAGGATAAGTTTTGATTTTGAAAAGATAATTAACAAAGTTAAAGTTGTTAATTTTGTTAAGATAGGATAATTATGGAGCAAAAGATTCTATTTGGATAATAATTGATTAAATAATGTGATTATCCCATAATTATTTTAGGATATTAATTAATTTAAAATATGTGATTGGCAAGTAATTAGGATAGAATCTCCTAAATTAGTTAGGATAATCATGGAAAATAAATATGATTTATCTTCCATAATTAAAATAAGATTTGATTCTATCTCATACCTAAATTAAAGTATATGATATTTTATAATTGGTTATGAATAATATATGATATTATCTAATTACAGTAATTAATTAAAATATGAGATACTTAGGTGCCATATTTCCTTAATTGTGAACATTCGATGTTGTAGTTTAGGAAAGCATGATGAGTGATTTATTATATGGCATTCTATAATATATGATGTTATTTATTGCTATATAGACTAGTATGGCCTATAGATTCTAAATACGATCTGCGCATCGTGATGTATTTTTGTAATCTAAATACGGTCTGCGTACCATTAAGTATTTTTGTAATTTATTTTATTTTATTTAAGTAGTAGATAGAATATAATAGTATTACTGGTTGCAGTTAATCCAAGAAATCCATGGAGTGAAGGCCCAAAGGAGCAAGATGGATGTGATCCATGAAGGTTCAAGTGGGAGCTTTTTGCTTTATTAGTTTTCTTAGGATTAAGGGGCCATACTATGTCATGTTTATGCATTAGTAGATTATGCATGTTAGATTTTATTTATGTTGCTTAATGATGCGCTAGAGTTCACTAAATAATCACAACATAATAAATCTAGGTCCCGGTAATATTGAGGTAGCTTTTCCAATCAAAAACCCGATGAAACCTTCGATATTTATGATGGGTCATGCCAAAGCAGGGTGTCATATTATATCTTAGGGGAGTGGGGGTAAGACAAATTTTACATTTTTGATTGGTTATACTCAACAAGGTTACCTAAAGAGTTTAGAACCTTGAAGCTAAGGGTAATAATTAAACATGTGATGGGTAATCATTCAACCAAGAATTACAAAGAGTTGTAATCAGTAAAGAGTTTACTCACCTTGAAAATGTAATAGTTGATGGTAGGGCCAAAGTCCGGTCAATTATTGCACAAATAAAGGGTCTTGGAATCATTTTATTCATTAGGGATCAATTAAAATTTAATAAATGCTTTAAAGTTACCAGTTTTAAAATCGCTTATGGTACTGTAAATTTATTAAACATAATTATTGAATTTTGCCTCGTTTTGTTTTTGTTTGTAGATGAATAACTATAATGACAACACTATTTTGCCAACGAAACTAAATTTAAGGCTGAATCTCAGAAACTTCAGGGAATGGGAGAACGAGTTGAGAAATGTTCTCATAAGCCAAAAGCTTGAATCTCGTTTATACATACCTGTTGAGGGCAAGTATACTGAAGGTTATGATCCTGAAAGGCATGCGAAAATTGTTTCGGTTGCAGAGAAAATCAGGAATCTCATTTTAGAATCTATTCCAAATTGTTGGAAAAGAAGGTTCAGGCAATATGAGTTAACCAACTTGTGTGAATGTCTTCGTGCCATCTGTCGAGGTGGCATTGGGGCATTAGGAAGTGGAGGAGGAAACTTCAACGACTACAATGTAAGAGAGGTCGTTAATTCGATCCCTCAGATTTACTATTCCTGGACTGACAACATAAGGTATGAGGCTTACAATGTTCATTGTAAGATAATGGCTAAAAAGCTCATGCCTGGTCAGTCAGTAAGGACCCATGTCAGTGAACTGATTGATTTATTCATCAGATGGACGTCCTTGGGAAACCGTTTGATGATGACTCTGCACATGACATAATCTTGTTCTCACTCCACGATGGTTTTGATATAGTCAGGCTTACTCATAATGATGAGGGCTCGACGGTGACATTAGTCAACCTTTTACTCAACCATGGTGAGGAGTACCTGAAAAGGAGACAAAGTGAATGCTTCTATTGTGGTGATTGGGTTCGCTATACACCAGGGTGTCCTCATTATACACCAGTGAAAACAGAAGGTAAGGAGTTACTTGATGTTTTTGTTGTAGAAATTAATCTTACCTCTTCTTCAACTTGGGTATTCGATACCGGTTGTGGTGCTCACATTGTTAATAACTTGCAGGGCCTAGAAGGGAGTAGGGCATTAGCAAAAGGGGAAGTCACACTCCGAGTAGGAAATGGAGCAACAGTTGTTGCACTTGCTATTGGAGATTATCATTTAAGACTTCCGTCTGGTTTAATTTTGGTTCTTAATAAATGTTATTATGTTCCAACTATTACCAAAAACATTATTTCAGTTCCTGTTTTAGATACTGAAGGTTTTTCTTTTGAAATTAGAGACAAATGTTGTTTTATTTCTAAAGAAAATATGTTATATGCTAACGCAAAGTTAATTAATGGTTTGTATGTCTTAGAATATACAACTCATGTCTACAGCATTGATCATAAAAAGCAAAGAACAGATGGTTCAAACCCAACTTACCTATGGCGTTGTAGACTTGGTCACATTAACCAAAAGCGCATCTAGAAATTACATAAGGATGGACTCCTCTCTTCTTTTGATTATGAATCATTTAAAAATTGTGAGTCATGCTTGCTTCGAAAAATGACTAATTCACCCTTCACGGGTATAGGTGAAAGAGCTAGTGACCTTTTGGGACTCATACATACAGATGTGTGTGGACCAATGAGTTCAAAAGAAAGGGGTGGATTTAATTACTTCATTACTTTTACTAATGATTTAAGTAGATATGGTTATATTTACTTAATGAAGAATAAGTCGAAAGCCTTTGAAAAGTTCAAAGAATTCTAGAATGAAGTACAAAATCAACTTGGGAAGACAATTAAAGCAGTGTGATCTGATCTAATAAATTGTGGGATACTTTCACAGTTAACTCCTCCAGGAACGCCATAGTTGAATGGTGTGTCAGAAAGGAGGAATAGGACCTCACTAGATATGGTTCGGTCCATGATGAGATTTATTGATCTTCACATATCATTTTGGGGATATGCATTAGAAGCAGCTGCCAGATTACTAAACAGAAGCCCGTCCAAAGCAGTTGAGAGGACACCATATGAGTTATGGACTGGAAGAGTTCCAAAGTTGTCTTATCTCAAGATTTGGGGATGTGAAGCTTATGTAAAACGTTTACAAGGCGATAAACTATACCCTAAATCAGACAAGTGTTTCTTTGTGGGCTATCCAAAAGAAACAAAGGGGTATTACTTCTACAATCGTGAAGATAACAAAGTGTTTGTTGCTCGCGATGGTGTCTTTCTAGAAAAGGAATTCCTCTCTAGAAAGCCAAGTGGGAGTAAAGTGGTTCTCGAAGAAATTCGAGATGAGCAACAAATGGATGTGGATAACACCACATCAGAGGCGAGGGCGCATGAGTCGATTAATCATGCGTCGGAGCAAGATAATTCGACTAGCGAGAAACCTATCGTCCACTTGAATCTAATTCATGCGAAAATCTTCAAGGAGTTGGAGAGAATATTTCTATTGTTGCTCCTACCCCACGTAGGTCTGCCAGAATCAGAAACAAACAGTTTGTTGAGGTTCTGATAACTAAGGATTTTGAAATCTTCTTACTGGAGAATGAGGAACCTACAACCTACAAACAAGCTTTGGCGAGCCCCAACTCAGATAAATGGCTTGAGGCCATGAAGTCCGAAATGGAATCGATGTATGAAAATGAAGTGTGGACTCTAGTTGACTTGCCTAATGGGGTAAAACCTATTGGTTACAAATGGGTTTACAAGATTAAAACAGACAAGGATGGAAATGCCTACATCTATAAAGAAAGACTGGTTGCAAAAGGGTACAGACATATTCATGGTATTGACTATGATGAAACCTTTTCCCCAGTAGCTATGCTTAAGTCCATTCGGATCCTTCTAGCGATTGCTGCATTTTCCGATTACGAAATTTGGCAGATGGATGTCAAAACCGCCTTCTTGAATGGGTTCTTGACGGAGGAAGTGTATATGATACAACCTGAGGGTTTTGAAGATCTAGAAAATCCTAGAAAGGTATGCAAACTTCAGAAATCCATTTATGGATTGAAGCAAGCGTCAAGGAGTTGGAATCTTCGTTTTGATAAAGCAATCAAACAGTTTGATTTTGTCAAAAGTGAAGAGGAACCTTGTGTATACAAGAAGTCTAGTGGGAGCAACATTTTTTTCTTAGTCTTGTATGTAGATGACATACTACTCATGAGAAATGACATACCAATGCTTGAGTCAGTTAAGGAATGGTTGAAGAGTTGTTTTTCCATGAAGGACTTAGGTGAGGCTGAATACATATTGGGGATCAAGATCCATTGAGACAGATCTCGAAGGATGATTGGATTGATTCAAGAGACTTATATTGATAAGGTTCTTGATAGGTATTCCATGAAAGACTCTAAGAGAGGATTTCTCCCCATGTCTCATGGCACTACACTCAGTAAATCTCAATGCCCTAGCACGCTAGAAGAGATGAGACGTATTGTTGATAAACCTTATGCTTTGGCAATAGGGTCAATCATGTATGCCATGATATGTACAAGGCCGGATGTTGCATATGCTCTAAGTATGTGTAGTAGGTTTCAGGCAAATCCAGGAGAAGCACACTGGACAGCTGCCAAGAACATCCTTAAGTACTTGAGAAGGACTATAGGAATGTTTCTAGTATATGGTGGCGAGGATGAGTTGGTTGTCAAAGGTTATACCGATGCGATTTTCCAAACAGACAGAGATGATTTCGGATCACAATCTGGATACATTTTCTGTCTGAATGGAGGAGCAGTGAGCTGGAAGAGTTCGAAGCAAAGCACTGTCGCAGACTCTACGACAGATTCAGAGTATTTAGCTATTGTTGAAGCAGCTAAGGAAGCAGTTTGGATTAAGAAGTTCCTAACTAAGCTGGATATCATACCAAGTGCTCAAAAGGGAATCGAGTTGTATTGTGATAACAATGGCACCATTTCTCAATCAAAGGAGCCTAGGTCACACTTCAAATCCAAACATGTAGAGAGGAAGTATCACCTCATTCGAGAGATCGTTGACAGAGGAGATGTCAAGATGTGCAAAATTCATACAGATGAGAATATCGCTGATCCCCTTACTGAACCCCTTCCACTTCCAAAGCATGAGAAACATGCTAATGAATCTGGATTGAGGCAAATGATGTAATTAGAAGTTGTATTTGTTTTTGGAGAAAAATAAGTTACATATGTAATACATTCATTTGCAGAATTATGTTTAATCAGAAATTTTATTATTTCTCTTATTTAATTATGGTTTTTCAATGTTAAATAAAATGTCCAAAATAATTATGGATTGATGGACTCATCAGGTTGATGACCTGGTGAATGAAACCCCACAGGTGAACAAAATCCATATATTATTTGAGTTCCTAGTTTAGAATCATTAAACTGGACATAAATGATTTCTTAAATTGGACTAGCATGTAAGATTGATTGGATAGTGCAGTTTCATGGGCTATAGGAGCATAGTGATGATGCTCGGTCAATCACATGGATATGTATGAATGATGCATGATCGAACTATAGGCCTACTTTGAAGTTCAAGTATAGAACTTTCGGATATATTAGCGGATTCCTTTGACATGAGTGGAACACTGATTCCATTCAATGATTGATTTAACTATGGTACACTCAAACGTCCAGCCGTAACTGGGGATTATAAAGGGTGTTTCCCCGTTGCTTCATGAGTTGAGTGGGAGCTTTGGTTGCCACAAGATTGGATAGAGTCTACCTATTTAATTAGGAATGTGTCTTGGCCCCTTGAAGAGGGAGAATTCAGAAAATGCATGGCCGTGCTCAAATGCATTACATAGTAATCATTTGTTCTGTGAATCTAACTCAGTATTTCAAGAAAAGATTTGTAGACTAATATGATCACGACATGAGATGCAATCATATTATCAAATCGACACACATTGACTTAAGGAATTTGAATATTGCGCACTTGTCTCAGACAAGTGGGAGATTGAAGGAGTTATGTCTTCGATAAGTGCAATTACTAGATATATCAAGGATCACGATTATGGAGATAATTAGTTCATTCTATAGGGTCGTCAATGTTTGGTGCTAGATATGACAATTGATCTTTAGGCTAGCTTAATGGCCCGAAGCCTTATAGAATGGATCCTACAAGGTCACACATAAGAGTATTGGGTTAAAAAAGTTAGAGGCCCATTATTGGGCCTCATAAGTTCATGACATACCATGTTGATAATTGGGCTTGGATAGTTAGAAGAGTCTAATGGGTTTTGGACTTGACATGGTTTTTATTTCTAGATATGATCTATAAATATAAACCATGCCTAGAGTTGCATGACATAACAATTGACATA
Organism: Chenopodium album; assembly: GCF_948465745.1. Lineage (NCBI taxonomy): Eukaryota > Viridiplantae > Streptophyta > Magnoliopsida > Caryophyllales > Amaranthaceae > Chenopodium > Chenopodium album. The sequence goes on from NC_137847.1 coordinate 35,392,904, forward strand.
CAGTAAATTGTCACACAAGCAACCAAGCTACCCAAAACCCTAACTCTCTCTCTCTCTACTCGGCCCTCTCTCTCTCCTCCCTGTCCGTACGGCCCTCCTCCCCGGGTGGTGCTTGTGGTGGCGCGTGGGTGGTGTTGTGGTGTGTTCGTGGATCAAATCTCCGTTGAAGGTTGATTGAAGTGTTCAGTCACAACTAACTAGCATTAGTGGAGGTTTAATCCGTGCTCGTGGACTAAGTAGAGGAATCACACGTGGGGTTCTTGTTCTCCTTATTGTTCTTGTTCAATCACTTGTGGAATCACGCTTCAAAGGTATAATTCTTACTTCTTTATGTGTTATGCATGAGATCCTTGGTTTAGGTGCTTTATGAATATGATTCATATATTTTTCGCAATTTAGTACCTATTATCTCCTACAGTAACGTGGTTAGACTAAAGGTCGAAGAAGAAGGGGATAAAGGCTAAAGACCCTAGATAAGCCCCCAAGGTGTGCAACCTTACATTTGAATCTTTGTATTTGAGGTTTTCTCACTTTTTAACTCTCTTTTACTTTATTTTTGCTCTCTATTTTTCTTTTTGCATTTTCTTCATATTCAAATCCTTTTTTATAAGTGTGGGCAATCCCGATCATGCGGTCTATCACTCAATTGACATTCATGTTTCTCAGTGTAATACCCTGTGTTTTTATGTATTTTATAAATTATTTATTTATTTGTAAAATATAATTTTGGGCCAAATTATTTTTATTATGGGATTTAAATAACGTAAGGTTTAATTTTTGGGTTAATAAGTATTCAATCCGAATATAGTCCATCTTCATAATAAACCCAATCATTCTATTTTTACATTTGGGCTACCTATTCTATTATTCAAGTCCACAATTTTTATAAAGCCCAAACCTACCCTAAACAACCCTACACTATAAGTACTCATTCAATCTCCAAAATTTTCCCACACAAAAGGTTAGTCTTATTTTCTTTCTCCTTTATTTATTCCTTTTATTTTTCTTTTCCTTTTCCTTTTCTTTTTCTTTCTTTACCCTTCCTCCATACGTGAGCATTCCTCACTGTTGTTGCTACCACCACGAGCCGCCCAGCCTAACGCCACCGCCGCCCGATCGTCGGCGACCACTAGTCCTCCGGTGACCTACCTCTAGTAGCGGCCCACCGTGGCTGCTCTTTTCCCTCTTCCCTTTGTTTTTTTTATTTTTTTTTTATTTTTTATTTTGCTTAAAGTTATTAATTTTGTTTATGTTTTGATTTTATAGTATGAATATTATATTTTTAGTATCAAATTCATGATTTTGATGGTTTAAACTTATAATTTCATATTACAATTGTGTTTTAAATTTTCAGATTTTGTAATTTATAAACCTAGGGCTTTAATTTATGAAAGATGGGATTTTTAAGGGTTCTTATATAAATTGATTTGGAGATTTTATATATATAGTGATTCTATGGATTAATTAAGCATAAAAGTGATGTTTTAGTGAAGTTTTGAAGGGTTTTTAATAAATTTAAAATTCTAGAATTTTGCCTAATGTATTATTTTTTGTGTTTATAAAAAGGGTATAATTACCCATTAAAGAAGAGTTTAATTAAGGGTTTTAATAATTTTCAGATTATTCTAAGTTGTTTAAAGTGAGTTTAAGTTGCTGGAAATTGTGTATACAAGGTTAATTAATATAGTATTATTGTCCCTTTATGTAGGAGACTTGGTTCGGAAATTGTTGTAATGTTCTTGGCTACTTTAAGGGCTTATTTGAGGTACGTACGCGTACAAAAAAATTTATTAAGCGTGTAGAAACATGTTAGGATTTATTTAAGTGATTCCAAGTTAGTGTCATGCTAGGAATTGGTTGGAATGGTTGAATTGGAGATTGGTGATATGGATTGGATTGATTGAATTGAGAATGGTTTTGGTAAATTATTTGTGAAGCATGATTGGTTGAAGTAAATTATTTATTGGATTAGTGACTGAAAATAATTAAATTGGCATGATGTATATGAACCACACTTTTATTATTGGCATGATAATGAGCATGTTTAATTAAACTAAATGTTTAATTTGGTTTGGAATATTGGAAAGGAATTTTATTATGGTTCATATAATTTTTATTGATGCTATAAGCATGAGAAATGAGCTATTTAAGTGTCTTTGTACACGAGGATTAAATTATATTTTTAATGCCTTCGTGCACTTAAGGTGTTTCTAACACCGAGGGATAGGATTGTGGCGCCTTATGCGTTTAAGGTGTTTTTGACACTGAGGTAGATTAAAAAGGGTTCAACATTTAAAGATTATGTGGTCACTATTATTCAAGAATTAAATAGGTATGTTTGATTGTTTGAATAATTATTATGATTGATTGTATTATGGTTTGAAAGTCATCAACAAGTCTAATAATATGTAAATAACGTAAAGTGAAAGAGATTACGTTCCAAAACTCTTGGAACATATATACCTTGAGTATGAACATATGGAGGGAGTTATGGGGTTTTATATTTAACCATAACTTCTACTGGGGGTACAGGACGTTGTACTTTCCATTTTATTATGCGCAGGAATTCCGCCACTTACGAGTGGTTCTTTTATACTGGCACGGTTAGCTTCCGTGTTAGTACCCCTTTATTGGGGCAGGTTAGGGGGAAACCCGTTCGATGCGTAATCAAGATAATTAATAAATTAGTTACATATTAGTTAGTCAGTGAGTATGTTGTATGCTTGTAAACATGTGCAACAAGGTAAGTCGTGTGATGATAGGTTGAAAGCATGTTAGTGTGTTTTATTTATGCTTAAGTACTCAACATTGTTGATTGTGTGTTTGTATGTTTGTTTGACCTTGTCTTTATCTTGGCCCTACGACGACCCATTTCTAAAGGCGAGTAGTGGGGACAAGTAGAGAGAAGCTTTTCAGGTGGTGAAGTATATTCATGAAGGGCATGAGTGAAGAGCGAATCATGCTTAGTTTCTATAGGACTATGATTGTTTTATTGCTTTGAATATTGTATATTTATTTATACTTGTGAGACTAACGCAAAAGTTTTGGTATTGTTCGGTTTTAATAAGGGCCTACAATGGTTCAAAGTTGTAGGTTGACTTCGTTTTAGTTTGGTTTGACTTTACTTTCGTTTGGTTGACTTTTTAAGTTGACTTGTTTTAAATGTTTTTAAAGATAGTCTTCCAATGTGTATCTTTGATAATTTCCTTAGCCGTTTTCACGGTGGCGGTAATATCTTAGATTTTCCTATTTTGAGTTTTAAAAAGAGCAAAACAGGTATTTTGAAGGAAAGGAATTTCTAGGATGTTACACTCAGGCACAGTACCCAGCACTCGATAAGAGACGCAATCTATGGCGTGTTCTTATCAAATACATGTTCATATCAAAGACATTGGAACACTTGCCCTTTTTGCACACTTTTATTTCTTTTGAACTTTTTTTTGTAAAAATTACTCTAGCTTTTTTATTTTTGAAGATTGCATGAATCGCACACCATCCCATCCCAAGGTTAGGTAGATGTGGGTTGAAGAAAGAAAGGTTTATCGTTAGACGAGACTTAGAGTGGTTTATCAAGAAAGGATTGTACTTTTAAAGGGTGAAAGGTGATACGATATGGCTACAAGGGTGCCTCAAATCATTAGTATACCTTGTGCTTAGTTAGACTTGGATTTTTATTTATTTATTTTTTTTATTTTTTTTTATGCAAGGAAATAAATGCTCATTTTATTAAAAAGTGAAGGGTAAAAAACAAACTCTAAGAAATAAATCTAAGTAAAAGATGGAGGGTGCCTATGCTAGACTCATTGGGGAAGGGGAATCAAAAGAAAAAGACAAAGGTCATGAAGCCTTGTCGTTGAAGCCCGCCTCGTGTCTTGTGCTTTATCATCACTTGGTCTTCTTGCCCATTGGAGGTATGGAAAGCTTGTTATTTTCGATCAAATATTAGTTGTCTTCCTTTAGCTCCAACAACTCTCGGTAGTATGTCCCCTACCTTGATGGTACTTGCAAAGAGCGTTAGAATCCCAGTTGGGTGATCTATTTTTGGGTGCTGGATCTTGAAGAGGTCCAATGGGAGTGATGAGTCCCTTGGCATGGAGTTGATCAAAAGCAGTATCGTAGTTCATCCCAATAGGAGTGAACTCTTTCCTTAGTTGCTTTTTAGGTCTTTGATTATCCAAGGCTAAGACTTCATTGAGGTCAAAGGTACTAACATTGTTACTAGAGTAGGTGTTTTCGGAAGAAGAAGGATTGTCGTTCTTCTTTCCTTTCCAGCCACTGTTGTTATTATGATTAGTAGCTTTCTGTTTTTCAAGGTCATCTTCAATGTCAATGCCTATGTTATAGATGGCCTTGAAAGTATTCAAGTTGTGTTGGTATTTAAAATGCTTTGAATACTTCTCTCGGAGGTTCTTGATGAACATCCTTATAGACTCCTTTTCAGTAGGGACCTAAACCATCTTAGCAGAAGTCTCCCTTCACTTATTGAAGAAAGAGGTGAACCCTTTGTTTTCTTTTTGCTTTAGCATCTCAAGTTCTCTGTGGTCAGTTTCCACTTGGATATTGCACTTGTACCTTTCAATGAAAGTGTTCATGATAGAGTCCCAAGTAGAGATTTTTTCCTTATCTAGGGAGAAAAACCATTGTTGACAAACAGTTTCAAGAGATAGTGAAAACAATGAAGGGAAAACATTCTTTTTTTTTTTTTTTGAGAAGAAGGGGAAAACATTCTTATCAATTGCCTTAATGTTCATTATGGTCTCGAAAGCTCTTAAATGGAAGTAAGGGTTAGCAGTTGGTTTGTACTTAGGGATGTCACTGGCATTGAACTTCTGCGGAAGAAATTCCTTGTCCACTGAGACCCCTTGAGAGTTAATTCCTTGATACTTATAATCGTTGGAAACTTTGCTAAGGCTTTTTTCCATGCGCTCGAGCTGTTGTTTCTTGCTAGGATCGTTGACTTGAAGAACGAGAGTCTTCAACATCTTTGTTAAATTTCTCATGTTTTGCCTTAGCCATCAACTTCTTGTTGGGAAGCCATTATTACGAACTTTTTTCTGTGTCGAATGGGTTTATCGAAGAGTAGAACTTGAACGAATGTGTTGTCCTTGATTAAATGCCCTTCTCTTCTTGACCAAGTGCTGCGGAAAGGGAAGTCATGGATACTTATTGTTAATTATTTGACTCAAACTAGATTCAACATGCATAGATGGGGAAAGATCATAGAGTATGAGGGGAATGATATGTGTGGAGAAAGCATGTAAGATGAAAATGGTGTATGAATGTGGAAAGTGTGAAAGAAGGAAAGTGTGAGATATGTAATGTATGGAATAGTGATGTAGATGGAGAGAAATGGAAGAATTTGGAAATAGGATGAACCCTCAACTCGAATGACGGAAAGGACGACTCATGCATGAACCTAAGACATGGTCATGGTGAGGAAAAAGTATGTACAAAGTGTGTGCTAAGACTTGTGAGTGAAAGTGATATGTTCAAGACTTGTGTTATGACCATGTGACTAGACATATGATTACACTTGTACAAAGACTAAGTTAAGACTTCATTTATATACACTAAACTAGACAGGTTGTAGTATTTTAATTATAACTTTTGATCTTTGACTCTGAATTGGACGAAACCAACGCCAAATAAAAGATAACATCCGGAGCTACAGATCCATAGGTTGCACAACACATAAATCTTTCTAGAACTCCGGTTATGACCAAAACAAGTTGATGCTTTTGCAGGATATGGGAATAAAAATCCGGGTTGACTCAAAATAAAAAAAGAAACTATGACTCAATTTGAGACATATTTATTAGTTCAACTTAATTAATCAATTAGAAAAGTTCTTTATTCATTGGTTAGTTCATTTAATCATATTTATAATCACAAGTCAAACAAACGATTAGCTTAATCACGCATAGATTATGCACAAGCAAGAGATGCACAAGTAGTCAATTAGTCACAATATGATGCAATGAGTTTGCAACCTAACCATGGCTTTAGTTCTATAAAGTTCAAGGATTATGGTAGTTAAAATAGGGTCCACGGTTATGAGTCCGGATGCATCGCGTGGAAGCCTTACCTTTGAAAGGGTTGGCGGGTATGGATGGGACCCCGCAAGTTAAACTTGCTTCCATGGTTTGGTGAATTCACAAACTCGGATGTACCCTTCGTTGTAATGAACGCTCGATTGGATAGATGGAGCGTGATTTCCAGAAGGTTATGGCTATACGTAAAACACATATGGGTTTAGAAAAGAAGGAAAAACTCAATCAGGAAGTAGAATCGACCAAACAATGCTAGAATCGGTCAAAGCAAGAAGGCAAATTTCTGGCTGGGTATTGGAAGAACTTGTCGCGAGAAAATAGGGACCATCACGAGGAGATGACCCTGTCGCGACGCGATAAGGTTAGTGCACCGCGACAATGCCATCGCACTGCGATGGACACTGTTTTCTGAACGACAGTTCCTACATGCCTCAGCAGCTTTCTGTGTTCTCAAAATTTTCCGATTTCTCGCAGTATTTTTTTTATTCTAGTTGTGAAAGATATTTCCTACGTATAAAAAGCTTATATTTTGACGTATTACAGATAATCTTTCCAATGCGGACCTTTTTATGCTTATGCAATTAATGTTAATTAAAATCACGCACATGAATAATTGGAACTTTTCAAGTCTCATCCGCTCATTCTAAATTATTGCCAAAATAAATTTTAGGAATTAAAATGGAAATCCTCCCTGGTGGAGTCGCAAAAAACTATAGAGAATATTTCAAGCATCCCACACTTGAGCCCCACTATGATCATACACTTAAATATGGTGGCGTCCAAAGGGAAGGAAGCTAGAGTAAAAGAGTTGTCAATAAGTTTTAAGAACTTGTAAACCGTTCACATGGTGAAGGTTACACCCCTTCACAATCCAAGAGATCGCTAACTCCATAATGGTTCTGAACCATGACTGGATATTCGGGGATGAAGGTACAAATCCAACCTAAAAGAGATTGAACCTGCCCTAAATAGGCCTCTATTTTATCCTTCTAATATTCATGTGCGCTTTCTGACTAACATAATATCAATATATTAATCCTAAAGATGTTTAATCTATGTTGGTTGATTATTAATGCACAAATAAATCTATTAATGGCGATCAATTGAATTAAAATCATATTAGCCTAAATAAAATTATTAATTATCTTATTAAGTGTGATTTTAAGTACAAATTTCCTTTAAACCTGCAGAAAAGCCGTGAAAGCAATAACAATAATATATCAAGCAACATACAATTAATAACAAATTATATATAAATTATTCATAAATTAACAAATAATGTAAAACTATTTGTCAATAATAAATGACGTGAAACATATTCGTAAATTAACAAATAACATGAAACAATTCGTTAATTAACAAATTATGTTAAATTATATATATAATTTAACACAACAATCATCATCATAATAACATTCTCTAATTATAATAATTTTAGCAAAATACTACACATGATACTAACATGATTAATAACAAATCCTTGCATATTACTAAACAATAAAAATCAAAGTTTAAACCCTAACATGATGCTAGAAAGCAATAAATACATCCTAACATGATAATAGGAATTAACAAAATAATCTAAGCATGATTCCTATACCAAAAGAATGAATAAGTAAACAAATTACTTATTTTCATGCCTCGTAACTCTTTCTATCAAAACAATACACACGTTAGTAATTTCAATGAAAATATTAAATTAAACAATTAAAATAATATTAATTGAAATATAAATTTGGGAACAAACCCTCAGAACTATCAACCTTTTACGTCGAGGTCTAAGGCAACTTCGAGATTGGCCAGGTGTGTTCGAGACTCGTAAATGAGGAATGGTGTATTTTGAAAAGGCTAGGCTTAGAAAGAGAGAGAAAGAATAGATGATTGGTGATGATTGTTGGTGAATTAAAACGGAGAAAATCGACCCTATTTATAGAGAAAAACGACCGAAAAAAATAAAAAAGAGTGGGAATTCGAATCAGATTAAACTCTTTTTATCTCACGGCGATAGATTTATCGCGTCACGATGGCTCTATCGCGGCGCGATAAAATCATTGCGGTTCGACAAGACAGTTTTTTGCGAATTTTGTTTTTATCATAACTTTTGATCCAGAAGTCGAAATAAGGCAAATAATATGTCGTTGGAAAGATTATGAAGTCTAATTTTTAACTCTTTTAGAATCAAATTAAAATATTTTTAAGAATAAAATATATGACCAAAGTAGTAGAAAGGTGTTGGTTTTGGATAGAGTTTCGTATTTTTTTCATATCTTTTTTGTTATAGCTCGGAAGTAATATTAATATATATCATTGAAAAGATAATTTCAAGGGCTATCCAAAAATCTAATGTTTGGATAAAAATTATGAGCCATAAAAATAATATCTGGCGGTCTTTGAATGTCTTTCATTTCGAATAGAATTAGGACTTTCAAAAAGAGGAGTTTTATTCAATTTCAAACTCTTTAATCTTATCTTTTCAAAAAGAATAATTAAGATCTTTTAGAAACTTATAGAAGCTTATAATTAATCCTAATTGGTTTAGGAATATAATTAAGATTAATGGACCCTCCACATGATCATTGGGTCGCACATAAAACTCGTTTTAGGCTCAGTTTAGTATTTTGGGCATAACTTCCTCGTTATAACTCGGAATTGGGCTTATAATATATCGTTGGAAAGTTCTTTTCAAACCTCATCCAAAAACCCAATTATTGGACCCAGATTATGGACCAAAATAAGTTGGTTTGGACGTTTTTCATAAACAGGTACGAAAAGAAACATTTTCGAAAACAAAAAGAATATTTTTTATTAAAAACAGAGGGATTCACGAGACTCTTCAATATTTCACCTTACTCGATATCAATGACGTGAAAAGTACTCATAACTGGGTTTGGTTTTTGGGGAGACACATCAGGTGTCTACACATTCCAAACTTACAAATTCTGATTTCACTTTTGGACTTCCATTCCCTTATCATGTGAAATCGCCTCTTAAAATGTTTGACCTTCTGATGTTCTCTTGGCGCCCTGGCCCAAGAAATAGCTCCATTGTTATCGCAATAGAGATCTATAGGACCCTTGATTGAGGGTACAAGATCTAGTTCACCAACGAACTTACGAATCCAAACTGCCTCCTTAGCTGCTTTTGAAGCTACCAAGTATTCAGCTTCAGTTGTAGAATCTGTAGTCGTGCTTTGCTTAGCACTCTTCCAACTGAACGCTCCTCCATTTAGACAGAATATGTACCCTGATTATGACTTGAAGTCGTCTCTATCAATCTGGAAGCTTGCGTCGATGTAACCTTTAACAACCAAATCATTACTCCCTCCATAGACTATAAATTTATCCTTGATCCTTTTTAAGTACTTTAGGATATTCTTCGTCGCAGTCCAATGCGCCTTTCCTAGGTCTGATTGGTATCGACTAAAAGCACTCAAGGCATACGATACATCCAACCTAGTACATATCATGGAATACGATACATCTAATAAGTGAAGCATATGGGATCCGACTCATCTTTTCTCGCTTATCAGGTGTATGTGGACACTGTTTCTTGCTGAGAGTTATTCCATGTGACTTGGGTAGGTGGCCTCTCTTGGCTCTCTCCATATTGAATCGTGCTAGTACCATATCGTTATAAGTACTTTGGCTCAATCTAATCATCTTCTTTGATCTATCCCTATAGATCTTGATGCCCAATATGTACTGTGCCTCTCCTAAGTCCTTAATTGAGAAACACTTTAAGAGCCAAGCCTTTACAGACTCCAACATTGGAATGTTGTTTCTAATAAGCAACATGTCATTGACATATAAGACTAGGAATGCGATGTCACTCCCACTGACCTTCTTGTAAACACAAGACTCATCTGGATTCTTGATAAAATCAAACTAACTAATGGCTTCATCAAATCGCAGATTCCAACTTCTTCTTGCTTGCTTTTAGTCCATAAATGGACTTCTTAAGCTTACATACCTTCCCAGCATTATTTAGATCAACAAAACCTTCCAACTGTGTCATGTACACAGTTTCTTCTAAAATTCCATTTAGGAAGGCGGTTTTGATGTCCATTTGCCATATTTAATAATCATAATACATAGAAATTGCTAAGATAATCCAGACAGGCTTAAGCATTACAACTGGTGAAAAGTTTTCATCATAATCAACGCCGTGAATTTTCCTGTAACCTTTTGCCACCAATCTAGCTTTGTATACATATACATTTCCATCTTTGTCGGTTTTCAACTTTAAAATCCATTTGCAACCGATAGGTGTGTAACCTTTGGGCATATCAACCAAGTCCCATACTTGATTTTCAAAGATGGTGTCCATCTCTAATTTCATTTCTTTTTGCCATTTTGCAAAGTTGAGGCTTGTCATAGCTTGTTTGTATGTCCCTGGCTCATCGCCATCCATAACAAGGATGTCCTGACTCTTGGTTAAGACAACATCGAGGTATCTATCGTGTTGAGATCTTTAACTTTAAGACCTACACAGGGTAATAGATTGAGCATTTTCATTGTCATTTTGACTTTGAACATTGTCGGTTTGACTCTGATCATTGTCAACATCTGCTTCTAAAGCACTTTGATTGTCAGTTTTGTTAATTTGACTTTGTTTCTCATCTTCTCGAACTTCATCAAGTTCGATTTTCCTCCCACTTGTCATTTTGGAAACTTGTCATTTTGGAAAGATGTTCCTTTTCCAAAAAGACACCATCTCGAGCAACAAACACTTTGTTCTCCGATTGGTTATAGAAGTAATATCCCTTTGTTTCTTTTGTATAGCCCACAAAGAAACATTTGTCAGATTTTGGTGTAAGCTTGTCGATCATGAGTCTTTTGGCATATGCCTCGCAACTCCAAATCTTAAGAAAAGACAGTCGTGGAGGTTTCTTCGTCCATAATTCATATGGAGTCTTTTCGACAAATTTTGACGGAGCACGGTTCAGTGTTAATGCCGCGGTTAGAAGTCCGTGTCCCCAAATTAAAAAGAGATAGGAAGATCACTAAGACCCATCATGGTTCGAACCATATCTAAAAGAGTTCGATTTTTCCTCTCGGACACTCCGTTCTATTGTGGAGTTTCGGGAGGTGTTAGTTCTGAGAGAATACCATGTTCTTTCAGATGATCGTCAAATTCATAGATCAAATACTCATCACCTTAATCCGATCAAAGTGCTTTGATTTTCTTGCCAAGCTGATTTTCCACTACACTTTGAAATTCCTTGAACTTTTCAAAAGATTCAGATTTGCACAACATAAGGTAGACATAGCCATATCTACTATAGTTGTCCGTGAAAGCGATTGTGCTCATTGGTCCACATACATCCGTGTGTATATGAGACTTAATAAATCACCAACCCTTTCTCCTAACTTGGAGAACGGCTGCTTTATCATCTTGCCAAGTAAACATCCCTCGCAATTTTCAAATGACTCTAAGTAGAATGAATCAAGAATCCCTTCACGAAGAATTTTCTTGATGCGCTTGATGTTAATGTGGCCAAGACGACAATGCCACAAGTAGGTTTGATTCGACACCACGGTCTAAGCCCTTTTGGTGGTATCATTAAAATTATAAACCTTTTTGTCTAGTGAAAGACACATTTTTAAAATAACGTGTGATTGCCATAAAACATATAAACAAGACATTCTAAACAACTATTGTTATAGTCTTGTGATCAAACTACTCGGTGTCCAACGCCAAAGATCAAAATATGTTCGACGGTTTAGCAAAACATAATAAAATGAGAATTAGTTCTATTACTAGCTAAACACAAATAATGTACCTACAAGCACGATAGAAAGACTATCTTCATCGTCCGCTCATAGTTGCACATCCACTTGTGAAGCCCTCTCACGTAGTCCCTAAAATAAGAGCATAAAGTGAGTTACATATGTTATCCAATACCTACGGTTGCGTGCTTATTCCCAAGTGTTAGGTTATAATATTAAAGAAGATACTTGAGGTGGAAGGTGCGTTCCCCTTTTCCTCATCTTCTCTGAAGACGTTGCATTCCCTCTTGTAGTGGCCTTGCCTACTACAATAGATGCATCGCATCTTTGCTTTGTCCTTGAACTCCTTTTTCTTAGCTTTCAGTGAAATCCTAGTAGCCCCACGAGAATCGGCCTTACGAAGCTCTCTAACTACCTCAATTAATGAGTGTTTGATGAGTGTCATTTATGGCACTCTTAGGCTAGTTTTTCTTTATAGTTTTACTCTCATTTTTAGTCCTTTTTGCCGTGTTTTTATATAATAATTCTTTCTTTGCGTGTTTGTGTGTAAGTTTAGAGAAATGCATGCTTTTAATGGTTTTCTTATCATTTTGTTCATTTCTCGACTATTTCTCTCACTTCTTTGTTTCCTTGACTTGTTTTGTAGGTGTGTTGAGTTTCCCGAGGTTTGATCACCAAGGAGAAAGCTCGAGCGCATTCAAGAAAGTTGATGGTGCTAAGTTCGGGATTCCAAATATACAATTCAAGCTAGCTCCGTAAGCTCGAGGGCCTTGGAAGCAATGCTTTGGCTTGAGGCGTTCAAGTGCTTGGAGGATAAAGGAGCTGCCCTTCTCACGAGCATCGCCTCGAGTGCACCAATGTTAGGGATGCTCGGGACGCGGAGATTGATCGAGCAAGCGAAGGAGGCAAGGCCACGAGCACCAAGCAGGGGTGCGCGCGTGATACAGGGGGTGCATGCGCGCAGACCCAGCTGTGCGCGCGCGCGGCTTGGGTGGTGCGCACGCACTGCCTGTCCCGACCCCCTTTGCTCGATTCTTCTATTTATACCCTTAGACTTTTCCTTTTTAGGGGGACGACTTATTTTGTACTTGACATTTTTATTTTCTAGATATAGAAGAGAGAGAAAGTAGAGAGAGAAGCTTAAGATTACTTTATTGTACTTGAATTTGATCTTTGATTTTAACTTGATCTTGGATTTCTTCTTCTCATCAATGAAAGTTTGTGAGATTTCTTTCCTTTGAATTTACTTTTATTGCAATTTCCTTTAGTTCTTGAATGTTTGATTTGAATTTCATTCTTTGCTTTAGAACTTGTTGAGTGATTGAATTCCTTCTTGATTAAACTTGAAATGAATATGATTGTGATTGAATTTGTTTTGTTTTTCAATTTCACCATGATTAGTGAGTAGATTAGTTTCTAGGGAGAAGGGGAAGCATGCTTGATTGATGATTTTTGCTAGTTGATGATCCTTGATTGATTGAATTGTTGCAATTAAATTGGTTGACATAGTTGTGCATGTGATTAATTAGACTAGGAGTGATCAACCTATAAGATTAATCAAGATTGCATTGCAAATTTCAATGACAAGAACCCTTGATTTGAGAATTGCTTTAATTGATTGAATTTGATTGTGATTTTCCTAGTTAGCCACTCATAGTAAACCCTAGCTTGGCTTATAGGAGATAGCTCTTGAATTCCTTTGGTTGCAACTATTGTTTTTCCTCTGTAATGTTTGAATTTATTGAGTGATTCTTTAATTATCATAATCATTCACTACTAAAATTCGGCCGAATTGCGACCGTTTTTCTACGATTGTCATGAAAACGGTCGGAAAAAATGATATTTGCGACCGTTTTTAAAGCGGTCGCAAATTTGCGACCGTTTTTCGGTTATAAAACGGTTGCAAAGGTACTTAAATATATTTTTAAAATAAAATGCATGTGAAAATTTATTCAAAATTAAATTAATTCTGTTACGACCGTTAGTAGCGGTCGCAAGATGCGATAATTACAACCGTTTGAGAAACAGTCGCAAAATTACGACCGCCATACCGGTCGCAAAAGTGCTTTTTTAAATTAAAAAAAAGGTATAAAAGGAGATCCACCCAAACCCTAGTATTAGAAGCAGCCGTCTACTCTCTATCCTCTCTCTCTCCTCACGCATCTATCCTCTTCTCCTCTCTCTTTTCTCACACCCTTCTTCTTTCTCTCTCTTCTCTTTCCTCTTTCCACCTCCCAGTGAACGACCCTCATCTTTTTCTCTTTCTCTCGCATCTCCTCTCTTCACCAACCCTAAATAGAGCAGCCACCGTCACCAGTAAAGCTCACCGTTAAAAGCAACACACGAAGTTTGGTGTTTATGGTCAAATTCGACCTTAAAAATTCTAGATCTGGAGTTTTCTTGGTCGAATTTGACCATATTAACCTAAAGAGGAAGATATATTATAAAAGGTATATTTATTTTTCTAAAAATTTTGTTTATTTTCGAATTTTGTGGTTGATTAATTTCGTTTTCCGTTCGAATTTCCATGTTTGTTTGATTTTGTTATCGATTTTTGTTTGAGTTTCTATTTGAATTCCTTTGATTTTGTTTTATTTTGAGTTTTTGTTAATCCTGTTCGAATTTGTTCTTTACTTGTTCGAATTTCATAGATTTTTGGTTGATTTTGAGCTCGAACTTGTCAAATTTAGGTTCGAATTTGTGGGTTTAATTGTCGAATTTAGGTTCGATTTATGAGGGTTTTATTTCGTTTTTGTTTGATTTTTTTTTCAAATTTGTGAGTTCAATTGTTGTGGGTTTATTTTTTTAGGGTATAATTATTGGGTTCAATTTTTGGGCGATTTTTTTATTTAATTTTTGTTCGTTATTTGGTTTAATTTTTGTGCATTTTATTTGTGGGTTAAATTGTTTTGATAAATTTAATTATGTCGTTTTTTGATTTTTGTTCAACATTGTTTGATTGTTTGATGTTGTTTTATTTCGTTTTTGTTTGCTTTTTGTTCGAAATTATCTAGGTGATTTTTTTAAATGTTTTTCTGGGTTAAGGGAGGGTGGGTGGGTGGTGATGGGTATTGGTGGTTGAAGGTGGGCGAAGGTGATGGTGGGTAGAGGGCGGCGAAGGCGGCTAGTGGTTGTTTAGGGTGGGCAGTGGTGGTGGTTTGGGTTGGATCTGGTTTGGGTGGATCTGGGTTAAGGGTGGGTGGGTGGGTCTTTTTCTTTTTTTTAATACTTTTAGCGACCGCTTATGACGGTCGCTAATTTCAATATTTGCGACCGTTTCATAAGGCGGTCGCAATTTTTAATATTTGCGACCGTTTTTTAACGGTCGTTGAAAATAGTTAAAACGACCATTAAAAAACTGCGACCGTCAAACGGTCGTAATATTTCTTTTTTGCGACCAAGAGAATAACGACCACCATGTTACGACCGTTGACGGTCGCAATTATGTTTTGCGACCGTTTTCACTATTTTTTGCGACCATTTGCGGCGGTCGCAATTTGGCCAATTTTTAGTAGTAATTGAGCTTGCATGTGGAACCAATATCCCTAGTGTTTAGTATATTGAATTTCTCGATTTATCTAGCTTTCTCGATACCTTAGTTTCCAACCCTATCTTTCTACAATCTTCGAAGTAGCTTGACCTAGGCTATAGCTTGCACTTACTCATTCCTTTGGGTTCGACCCTTGACTTACCATATACTCGTATTAGGTTGGTCGAGTGTTTACAAATTTTGTTTGGCTCAAGGAAAGGGTAGAAAATGACCTACTTTTCCCTACTTCAAAAAATGGCGTCGTTGCCGGGGAGTGATATTGGTGCTTTGTTATAGTTTTTGAGTCTATTTCATCTTTAATTGAAAATAGAAAAAGATTTTCTTTTAGGCTACACTTGTAGCCGTGCTACTAACCATTTCTTTTGAGATTTTATGCATAGAGCACGTGGTCGTTCACTAGTGCCATTTGATCCGGAAATTGAGAGAACTATTGCAAGTTTAAGGGGTGTTATACGATCTTTGAGCCCTAGCATTTCAAGTGAAGAAGAACCACAAAAAGAGGAACAAGAAAGAATGGGAAAAAAATTTAAGGGTGGCGTTGAAAGAATTTGGGGATTCCCGGTGCATATAGATTTGAGAGTGGGATTGCTCCACCTACAACACCAGCAAATAACTTTGAAATAAGACCGGCAATGATCACTTTGATAGAGAGGCGACAATTTAGCGGGGCCAAGCATGAAAGCCCGCTAAATCATCTCAAGGAGTTTGAAAAATATTGCAATACTATCAAGGTGAATGGAATTTCCCAAGAATTCATCCGCCTCAAGCTTTTTCCCTTTTCCCTCATAGGGCGTGCCTTGGAATGGCTAGACAAGGAGGTCAAGCTGAATTCTCTAAGGACATGGGATGAAGTGACCAAGGAGTTTCTATCCCGTTTCTATTCACAAAAGAAAATGGCAAAGGCTAGAGCTTTGATCCAAGGTTTCAAGCAAAAGCCTAGTGAGAGTCTCTATGAAGCATGGGAGAGATACAAAGAGTCATATCAAAGAGAATGTCCTCACCACGGAATTCCTACTTACCAAATTATTCAAATTTTCTATGGAGGCCTTAGTCCTCAAGGAAAATCATGTTTAGATGGAGGAGCCGGAGGTCCTATCATGAACAAAACGGAAGAGGAAGTGGTAGACATAATTGAAGACGTAGTGAGGTATTATACGGATTGGCAAGATGGAGAAAGAGAGTCAAGTAGCAAGAGTAGCTCTTCGATGTACTCGGTTGATCATCTAAATGCAATCAACAATCTATCCTCACAAATGACAAACTTAGGGAAGGAGGTGTCCGCTATCAAGGCAAAGTTGGAAAGTGCAACCTACCAAGTTTCAAGTCTTCCCTCCCAATCTAAGGGGAGAGGTATGTCTTCTATTTCTTAACCCCCTCCCTCTTCTAGTAACATGCCTAGTGGATGCTTGTTTTGTGATGATTGTGGATCGTATGATCATGATGTTTCTAATTGCCCTCATGCATGTATGGATGTTTGTGATGATCAAGATGGAAGTGTGAATGAGCATGTGAACTATGTGTCAAACAATAATGATTCTAGGTTTGAGAATCAAAGAGGTCAATGGAATAGGAATTACAACAACCATGGAAATTTTGACAACTACAACCAAGGTGGTGGTAATAGGAACCATGGGAACCAAAATTCCCTAGGTAACTATAACAACCAAGGTTATAGTAGCCAAAATCATAACCCAAATTATGGTAATCATAACCAAGGTTATGGTAACCATAATCAAGGTAGAGGTAATTGGAACAATCAAAATAGGGAAAATTTTCAAAATAACTCTCAAAGGGGTCCCCCACCCGGTTTTGCTCAAAAGACCCAAAATGATAATTCCTATATTCAATCCTCTTCTTCTTCTCATAGAACCAATTTGGAAGAAATCATTGAAAACCAAACAAAGTTGTTCAACACTTACATGATTGTAAGTGACAAGAAATTTAATGAAATGATGACTCATAATAAGATGCTTGAAAACCAAATTTCTCAACTTGCTAATGCTTTGAAAGACCATGCTAGCCCTTCTTCTTTACCTTCCCAAGGCTTAGATCCCAAGAGACCGGTCAATGCTATTGTCACAAGGAGTGGTAAGGTTCTTGAGGAGAGTTTTCCTAGGAAGAGTGAGACCAAGGAGGCCACAAAAGAGGTTTTGGTAGAAGATGAGAGAGATGGTGCATCTTTTAGTGAGGTTGAGATTGAGAAGCCTAGTGAGGTGAGAGTGGAGAAAGAAATTGTGAAACCCAAGCTTCCTTACCCACAAAAATTCATGAGATACAAGTTAGATGAACAATTTGGAAGATTTATTGACATGCTCAAGCAAATTTACTTTTCTCTACCATTTACCGAAGTTGTCACCCAAATGCTCAACTACGCAAAATTCCTCAAAGACATTTTGAGCGGTAGGAGGACTTGTGATGGTGTAGAGACGGTGAACTTGACCGAGAATCGTAGTGCAATCATAATGAACAAGATGCCACCTAAGCTAAAAGATCCCAGAAACGTTTCCATCCCTTATGCCATTTACAAAATGCAAATCGAGAACGCCTTGTGTGACTTAGGAGCTAGTGTTAGCCTTATGCCATATTTGGTGTACCAAAGACTTGAGCTAGGGGAACTCTTACCTACCAACATCACTTTGCAATTGGCCGATAGGTCAATTAAGTTTCCTAAGGGTAAGGTAGAGGATGTCCCTTTGAGGGTTGGGAAATTTGTTATTCCGGTGGATTTTGTGGTGCTTGAGATGGACGAAGATGCTAACATTCCTATCATTCTAGGGAGACCATTCCTTGCTACTTCGGGTGCTTTGATAGTTGTGAAAAGTGCTAAAATTTCACTCAAAGTAGGGGATGAGGTGATAGAATTTGACTTGAATGATAGTATGAAGTATCCAAGTTCTTCTTTAGAAAATTGTATGTTGATTGATTCTCTTGATCATGTTGTGTCTTCCATGCATGATCAATTGCTCACTTCTAATGATGCTCTTGAGAATTTTTTGTTGAATAAGGAAAAGATAGGTACTCCTAGCAAGGAGATGGCTTTGTATGAAGATGTGCTCAATGGAAGCCTTGAGGATGTTGAAGAGAAAATGTGTATGAGAATTTCTAACTAAGAAGCGTTGCAAGTGGCTACATCAAAGGAAGGTAAAGGTGTGCCAATGGTTAAGCTCAAACCTCTTCCATCACACCTTAGGTATGAATTCTTGGGACCCAACTCCACCTATCCCGTGATTGTTAGCTCTTCTTTGAGTGAGCGCCAAGCTCAAGTGTTGTGTGATGTTTTGAGAAAGCACCAAGGTGCTTTGGGTTATACCATTGATGACCTCAAAGGAATAAGCCCCGCTTTATGTACACATCACATAACCCTTGAGGAGGGTGCTCTACCTTCTATTGAGAGGCAACGAAAGCTACACCCCTAAATGGGAGAGGTAGTGAAGAAGGAGATCACCAAACTTTTGGATGCGGGAATTATATTCTCCATCTCGAGTTCTAGGTGGTTCTCTCCCGTTCATGTTGTCCCAAAGAAGGGAGGCATGACCGTCA
Source organism: Chenopodium album (assembly GCF_948465745.1). NCBI lineage: Eukaryota > Viridiplantae > Streptophyta > Magnoliopsida > Caryophyllales > Amaranthaceae > Chenopodium > Chenopodium album. The sequence goes on from NC_137847.1 coordinate 35,411,773, forward strand.
TCGAGAATGAGAAAGGTGAGCTCATTCCGACGAGGACGGTCACGGGATGGAGGATGTGTATAGACTATAGACGTCTAAACACGTCCACCAAGAAAGATCATTTCCCCTTCCTTTCATTGATCAAATGCTTGAGAGACTAACGAGGCACAAGTTCTATTGATTTCTTGATGGTTATTTGGGGTTTTTCCTAATCCCTATCCACCCGGATGACCAAGAGAAAACAACCTTCACTTGTCCATAAGGTACGTTTGCCTATAGGAGAATGCCGTTTGGACTTTGTAATGCTCCCGCAACATTTCAAAGATGCATGATGAGTATATTTGGAGATATGTTGGAGGAGGAAATGGAAGTGTTTATGGATGACTTCTCTGTAGGCGGCGTTTCATTTGAGGCATGTCTTGAAAACCTTAAGAAATGTTTGGCAAGATGGAGAAGGTGAACTTGGTTTTTAATTGGGAGAAGTGTCACTTCATGGTGGAGGAAGGCATAGTCCTTGGCCATAAAATTTCTCACAAGGGGATAGAGGTGGACAAAGCAAAAATTGAGGTTATCGAGAAGCTTCCACCTCCGGTCAATGTGAAATGAGTGAGATCTTTCTTAGGACATGCCGGGTTTTATAGAAGATTCATCAAGGATTTCTCGCTCATTGCAAAGCCCCTCAATGATCTTCTTCAAAAGGATGTCGAGTTTGTATTTGATGATAAATGTTTGGAGGCATTCAATAAATTGAAGAAGGCTCTAATTTCTACTCCTATTGTTCAAGCCCCAAGATGGGATTTACCTTTTGAGTTGATGTGTGATGCGAGTGATTCGGCAATTGGAGGTGTCTTGGGTCAAAGAGTGGAAAAGAAGCTACATGTGATCTATTATATGTCCAAGACTCTAAATGGTGCTCAAAGGAACTACACCACAACGGAAAAGGAGTTTTTGGCTATTGTTCATGCCTTTGAGAAATTTCGTTGTTATTTGTTGGGCTCCAAGACCATTGTCTTCACGGATCATGCGGCTCTCAAGTACCTTTTTGCCAAGAAAGAATCCAAGCCTAGGTTGATCCGGTGGGTGCTCGAACTTCAAACTTTTGATATTGAGATTAGGGATAAGAGAGGAGCGGAAAATGTTGTGGCGGACCATCTCTCTCGCCTAGAGGATTCTCAAATTCATGATGATGGTTCTCCAATTGAGGATAGGATGCTTGATGACCTTCTCATATGCTATTGAAGCAAAGGAGCTCCCATGGTTCGCCGACTTAGTGAACTTTCTTGCATGCGGGGAGTTTCCACCTTCCTTTTCTAAGAATCAGCGAAAAAAGCTCAAGAGAAAGGCAAGACACTATGTGTGGGATGATCCCATCTTGTACAAGCGAAGAGTTGATGGCTTACTTAGGCGTTGTGTTCCAAATGAAGAGGTCCCTAGTGTTTTGAAGATGTGCCACTCGAATCCGAGTGGTGGCCATATGGGTGTTTCTAAAACCGCCACCAAGATTCTTCAAAGCGGTTTATGGTGGCCACATCTCTTTAAGGATTCATGGGGTTTTGTTAAGACATGTGACCGTTTTCAACGAGTTGGGAATATCTCCAAGAGAAATGAGATGCCTCAACAACCTATTCTTGAATTGGAGGTATTTGATGTTTGGGGAATTGACTTTATGGGACCATTTACCTCATATTTTGGAAATCAATATAATCTTGTGGCAGTGGATTACGTGTCTAAATGGGTTGAGGCCATTGCTTCCCCAACTAATGACCACAAGGTGGTAATGAAGTTGTTCAAGAAGGTCATTTTTCCAAGGTTTGGTGTACCAAAGGCGGTGATAAGCGATAATGGTTCTCATTTTATTCACAATGCCTTTCAAAAGAAGTTGCGAAAGCATGGAGTTTATCCATGATTTGGCCTTCCATATCATCCTTAAATAAGCGGCCAAGTTGAGGTTTCCAATCATCAAATCAAGTTAATCCTTGAAAAGACGGTTGTAAGAAATAGGAAGGATTGGTCGGACAAGTTGGATGATGATCTTTGGGCTTATAGAACGGCTTTTAAGACACCTATAGGTACCACTCCATATCTCCTAGTCTATGGCAAATCATGCCATCTCCCGGTAGAACTCGAACACCGTGCTTTGTGGGCAATCAAGAAGATAAACTTTGATTTGGCAAGTGCGGGGGAGAAAAGGTGGTTAGATCTTCATGAGCTAGAGGAGCTTCGATTTGATGCTTATGATTGTGCTAGTATTTACAAAGCTCGTTCCAAGGAAACTCATGATAAGCTTATTGAGAAGAAAGAGTTTTGTGTTGGAGATAAAGTTCTTCTCTACAATTCGAAAGTGAAGTTGTTTTTTGGAAAGCTCATGTCAAGATGGAGCAGTCCTATCTTGGTTAAGAATGTCTTTCCTAGTGGTGTTGTAGAGGTTTCAATGATGGATTTTTCGTCTTCGTTTAAGGTCAATGGCCATCGACTCAAGAAGTATTTTGATGGTGCTTTTGTTGGCCTTATTCACATATTGCTTCTCCGACAACCACCTTAATAGGTGGAGAACGTCGAGCTATGACGTTAAACAAGCGCTTCCCGGGAGGCAACCCGGTTTTCTAACCCTTTTCTTTTGATTTTTCAAATCTCTATATTTCTTTTATTTTTGAGAACTTTTCTTATCTTCTTTGTTTTCTTGATTTTAGGTACCATGAGATTGGATCGATGAAAATTTCCAACAATTTCGGTGTTAATTCAAGGTTTCATGAGGTTTGGTTAAGCTTAGGTGAAGGAGTTCGTAGGGTTACATGCTCTCGTGTTTGAGTTTTCATGACTTTTTATTTATGATCGAGTGATTTTCGAACTATTTTTTGTGTGTGATTTTTAAGCACTTGATCATGGCGCTTGTTAGCGCCGATGAGAGCGCAAGCACGAGAGTATGTTCATGAGCGGAATTTTCTTGTTTGGTGCGCACGGATCATAGGTTGTGCGCGCGCACCAAAGAGGTCAGAAATTTAAGCTCATTTTGATGAAATTTGACAGATTTTGAACTCCCCTATACCCCCCTGGTGCGCACGCACCAACCTCCCTACACGCGCGCACCAAGAAGGTCAGAATTTTTGGCTTCGTTTTGGTGTGTCTCAATCAAACTCAGCCCCCCTAAACGCTACCTGGTGCGCACGCACCACCTGGCTGTGCGCACGCACCAGGTAGGTGACAAGAGAAAAATGTAGGTCGTTATCTACCTCTCCCTAGAGCCAAACTTAATTTGTAAACACTCGACCAACCCTAGTACAAGTATATGGTAAGTCCAGGGTCGAACCCAAAGGAATGAGTAGGAACGATGCTATAGCCTATGTCAAGCTAATTCGAAGAATATAAATGGTTGTGGTTGGTAACTAAGATGTCAAAAAGCTAAACAAATCGAAGAATTCAATATGCTAAACACTAGGGATATTGGTTCCACATGCAAGCTCAATGATTATGCTAATTTATAGATCACTCAATTGATTCAACATCACAAGGGACAAACAATAGTTGCAATCAAAGGAATCTAAAAGCTATCTCCTATAAGCGAAGCTAGGGTTCACTATGAATGGCTAACAAGGAAAATCACAATCAAATTCAATCAATTAAAGCAATTCTCAAATCAAGGGTTCATGTCATTGAAATTTGCAATGCAATCTAGATTAATCTTATAGGTTGATCACTCCTAGTTTAATTAATCACATGCAAAACTATGTCAACCAATTTAATTGCAACATTCAAATCAATTTAGCATCATCAATTAGCAAAAATCATCAATCAAGCATGCTTCCCCTTCTCCCTAGCAACTAATCTACTCACTAATCATGGTGAAATTAAGGAACAAAATAAATTCAATCAAATTCATATTCATTTAAAGCTCAATCAAAACAAAATCAATCAATCAACAAATTCTAGAGCAAGGAATGTAATCTCAATCAAAATTCAAGAAATAAGAAAGAATTGCATTAAAAGTAAATCAAAGGAAAGAAATCTTACAAACTTTCATTGAATTGAAGAAGGAATTTCAAGATCAAATTGAAATCTAGGATCAAATTCAAGTACAAACAAGTAAATCTTAAGCTTCTCTCTCTACTTTCTCTCTCTACTATTTCTGGAAAATTACATCTCAAGTACAAAAGTTACATCGTCATAAAAAAGAAAGTCAAAAGCTATAAATAGAAAAATCGAGCGAAGGGGGCTGCACAGGGCCGTGCGCACGCACAAACCAGCTGCGCGCGTGCACAGCTGGGTCTGCGTGCACGCACCCCTATGCCGCGTGCGCGCACCCCTGCGTGGTGCACGAGGTCTTGGCTCCTTCGCTTGCTTGATCAAACTCCGCGCTCCCGAGCATCCCCATCATCAGTGCACTCGAGATGATGCCCGCGAACAAGGCAGTCCCAAAATGAGCAAATTGACTTGATTATTCACCTACAAAACACAAATAAAATAAAGAGAGAAAGCATAACAAAATAAAACTAAAACTAAAACTATGAATTATCAACTAAAAATATGAAAAACTCGTAAAAACTAATCGAGAACCAAAGTGAATTATATAAAAAAGGAAAATCAAATAAAACTAAGAGAATTATATGAATATTATGAAAGAAAATGAATCTAAATCTTATTCTTTTGAGCGCCATAAACGACGCTCATCAAATTCCCCCAAGGTAAAATTTTGCTCGTCCTCGAGAAAAACAAAATCAAACCCAAGGGAAAATGATGACACTATTCAAGCAAAGAAAGAAACAAGAAAACTAGAGAAGATGAGAATATACACTAACTCACTTTCGTAGGAATCACGGTCAATTTTAGCAACTAAAGACAAACCATTTAAACCCCTAGATCGCTCTAGAGGACGAGTGATGCTCTCGTAAAGGTTTCCAAAGAGGTTAACCTATAACTCTTTTTATTAAAAGGGAGGCAAAGCATAAGAAAAGAAAAGAGAAAGTTTAAAACCTTGAAAAGAAAATAAATGCTTATACAATGGACTTTTGCACATGATCAAAGCACGAAGGATATTAAACTTTCTAAAACAATAATGGTAAGCACGTTCTAAGATATCGAGGGTTGATTGAAACATAGGGCATGCTAGGCGTAGAGAACTAATGAGGCGCAATCCACTTTCATCCCAACCAATCTAACCGCGTTCTCCCTAATGGCTTCAAATCTTCCCTTAGTAAGCGTCTCTATGGTTCCTCGAAGGAACCGGAAAAGAATAGAATTTGAGGGTTCTCGACATCTTGACCTTGCATCCCTTTTCCTTAGGCTTTAACTCATAATGCCCTCCCTCGGTATATGACTCAACCACTAGGTCGAAAGGACTTTCCCAAAGGTTGTAACGTAAGGCAAAAGGTTAGGGGTAGGCTTAAAATTTAGAATTTGGTGGTACACCTAGGTTATGAAGCAAAGATTAGCCACACCTCGAAACCAAAACCAAGAAGTCACCAAACAAAAACAAACTAATACCCCCAAGCTTATTCAAAGCTATATCCACAAGCATATATACAAAAAGCGTAAACGCTTCTCCCCCAAGCTAGAAGGAAGCATTGTCCTCAATGCATGAAAAGGGAAAAGAATCACATCAAACTGTTTTTTGAATTTCTCATTTTCACTCTTTTTTTATTAATTTTATTTTATCAAAGCAATTGTCCTCGCCTCTTTTAACTTTGGACGGCTTTTTCGATTTTGCATTTATTATGTCCTTGCCTTTTCTAACTTTGGACGGCTTTTTCATTTTTGCATTTGCCATTATTCACAATATATATAAAAGATGAGCTTGCTTACAAATAAAACCAATATCCAACCTTTAGACCACAAACTCCAAAAACATGACCATTTGCTTCACAAAAACTAAGAATGGAACAAAAAGAAACAAAAAGGCTCAAAGTTCTAAAGATGTGGCTTGAAAAGAAGGGGAAAGGCTCAAATGGTTAGCAAGATGGCAAATGTAAACCCAATGAACTAAAAAGAAAGAAGAAAATCCTAGAAATGAAAAATTACCACCCCGAAAAATTGCCTTTGTCCTTCCTAGTTGGTTCGGTCTCGTTTTTGAGAATTATGAGTCAAGATTCAAGATTAGGTATGCAAAGGCGAAGGATCCACGCCGCACAATCAAAAATGATGAAGGCTTGAAAAAGAAAAATCCTCACACGGTTGTAGCAAAAACTTACTAAAGTTGTCAAATCTACCAAAGGAAGCAACTCCGTCTTACCACAAACCCAAAAGAATCCGGCTTCAAGGCCCCAAAAGGTCTAAACTGCTACCTTAGCATACCCTATCCTAGAGTCAACCAAAGATACTCTCAAACCGTGAAAACCATTGTATTTAGGAAGAAAAATAGCTAATGTGCAAGTTCAAGTGGTACTAAGTCCAAAGTAAAAGCAAAAAGATGAAGAAAGAAAAGCAATGCCTCAAAAACATTTCATTCATATACACAAAAACAAGTTTTGTTTGTTTTTTTCGTTTTTTTTTTTTGTGTTTTTTTTTTAAAGAAAATAAAAGGACTAAAAACAAAATAAAGAGAACAAGGGATAAAAATAAAACAAAAGAATAAGAGAAAAGGAAAACATGAAGAAAAAGAGAAAAGGAAAACATGAAGAAAGAAAAAAACCAAAAGAAAAGGAAAAAGAAGAAAAGGGAAATGAAATGAAAAATAGAAAAGTAAAGGAAAAGTAGAAAGCAATAAGGAAGTAATGCTAACACACATAAATCCCAATCAACAAACAAGTGAACATTCGGCCACAACGCCAATGTTCCCAAACACACTAGGGTGTTAAAAAGCAAACAACCTCGAACCATTCAACTTCTCCTAGAACTAATCCTAGACTAAGCAACCAAGAAAAGAAAAAGAAAAGAAATAGAAAGATCTCACTAGGCGCCAAAGCTATTGCACATTAAACAAGGCGAAAGAGCACCTCTATGAATCGTCGAAATTCAAAGCATAAGCAGTAGAGCAAGGTGAGAAATAAAAAACTATATACAAAGAAAATTTTAGTAACTTCAATACAAAAAGAAAAGAAGAAAAGAGAAAATAAAATGCATGAAAATAAAGAAAAAGCAAGTAATAATAGCAGCAAGAATCAGAATCATCAGACTAAAGTAGTATCAGGAGACAAGAAATTAGACATTCATCATCAGGAATCATCATAACAGAGGCACAGAGAAACTCAGCGGATAGCGATCAGCGAAACAAGCAACAAAACCAATAACCGGGCAGAGAAATCAGCAGAAATACAGCATCATCATCATAAAACCAAAAGACACAGAGATCAACACCAGAAGCATAGAAGACCAGGAATGAACTACAAAAGCAATGGGGGAAACGGTGAAGCACAGAAACAAATGACATAAAGTACCCCCAAGCTTAAACTAGACTACCCCCCTAACTCTAAACCTAAAGACATATAAGCAACAGAGAAACAACATATAAAGCACATAAGAAGGGGGGTAGCCATGGTAGTATCACTCCGCACTATTGTAGGGGGTAGAATGAGAGCTCCCTTCACCGGTCTCCATCATATGACTAGAGCTAGCCATCTCGCTCATGTACATGAGAGCCTTACCCCTAATCTACCTTCCCTCCTAGCTCTATCAACCTCAAAATAATGAGACCAATCATCTAAGACCGGCTCACCTGACCTACCCCACCTTCCAAAAGTCTCGGGGTCCGGAAAGGGCGAAGGATTAGCCGAATCATATGTATAATCACAACCACCGGGCCGCCGATAGTCATAAGTGGTCGGGGTGGTGCCTATGATAGAACTAGGGTGAACATGAGGGCCCTCCCAATAAGGGTAGCAAGGCCGAGGACCAACGGTAGGATCAAAAGGCTCCCATTGAGGGATAGGTCCTTATTGGACCGGGAGATACGGGTAATTCACATAGGGCTAGATCTCCCCCCTCCGAACATGCAAATCGTACAATTGATTTGTATGATAGTCATAACCAAGATTAGGGGTTTGCATAGAAGGCATAGAATATAACACATTAGAAATAGAATCAAGCATAGCATTAATGGTTGACAAATCAAAAGTAGAAGGATTAGGAGAGGGGGAAGGAATAGGCGTACCTTCCGGTTGAGGAGTAGGGGTAGGAGTAGGAGTGTGAACATTCAATGAGAAGGCATTAGTTGAGCGGCCTCTTGTATGGTTCGTCCTTCGTCGAATAGAAGGATCAATATCTCGCACCGGAGGCCTCCAAGACAAGGAATCTTTCTCTTTTGGTCGGGTAGTTGCCTCTTTGCATGGGATTAAGAACCATTCTTTAATCCGAGAAACTTTCCAAATGAAAACATCATCCTTTCTAGTACGATCGAGAAGCTTTTGGTTCACAAGGGCGGAGATGTTGAGGAAGTGAGAAGAAGATTTTTCTCGAGGATCGATAATTGGGGGAAGCTCATTTAACAAAGTCTTATAGTCGTCATTAATGCAAAGAGCTAGGATAGAAATCATCCCTCCCAATTGGATGCTCACAGATAGGCTAACCCCCATCACGGATATCCAAGAATCGATTGATCAAATGCTCCGTGAAATCCACTAGCTCAATCTCAAAGTCGTTTTGGTTGTCTATCCATAACCAACAAAGCTCCTCTCAGGAGATAGCTCCCAAAGAGTCCTTGGATCAAAGAGCATAAGTGAGGAGACGGTTGAAATACCGCATAGCCGGATGAATCATGGAAGCGGTCTTGGAATTTTGAGGCTCATACTTTCCTTCCTCCGAGATACTTCTCCACAAACGTTGCTCATTATATCCATGGTCATTTGCCATTCTACTATGTGCCGGATAGATACAATGATCCGCGTCCTCGGCCCATGGAAACTTGAAGTATGAACATAGTTGAGAATCCGTCAATGAGTGATCATGATTGAAAAGTAGGAAAGTCAAAATCCTTGAGGAATCGTCACCCGGTTCTCGGACTACTTCAAGAGAAGAAAGAAATTCATAGGTCACCCTAGCATAAGTAGGGGCGCTCAAATCCAAGAACTCTAAAAGACCAAGGCCCTTTGCAAGAAGCCGAACATCCTCATCTATGCCGAGAAAATGTAGGTCGTTATCTACCTCTCCCTAGAGCCAAACTTAATTTGTAAACACTCGACCAACCCTAGTACAAGTATATGGTAAGTCAAGGGTCAAACCCAAAGGAATGAGTAGGAACGATGCTATAGCCTATGTCAAGCTAATTCGAAGAATATAAATGGTTGTGGTTGGTAACTAAGATGTCAAAAAGCTAAACAAATCGAAGAATTCAATATGCTAAACACTAAGGATATTGGTTCCACATGCAAGCTCAATGATTATGCTAATTTATAGATCACTCAATTGATTCAACATCACAAGGGTCAAACAATAGTTGCAATCAAAGGAATCTAAAAGCTATCTCCTATAAGCCAAGCTAGGGTTCACTATGAATGGCTAACAAGGAAAATCACAATCAAATTCAATCAATTAAAGCAATTCTCAAATCAAGGGTTCATGTCATTGAAATTTGCAATGCAATCTAGATTAATCTTATAGGTTGATCACTCCTAGTTTAATTAATCACATGCACAACTATGTCAACCAATTTAATTGCAACATTCAAATCAATTTAGCATCATCAACTAGCAAAAATCATTAATCAAGGATGCTTCCCCTTCTCCCTAGCAACTAATCTACTCACTAATCATGGTGAAATTAAGGAACAAAATAAATTCAATCAAATTCATATTCATTTAAAGCTCAATCAAAACAAAATCAATCAATCAACAAATTCTAGAGCAAGGAATGTAATCTCAATCAAAATTCAAGAAATAAGAAAGAATTGCATTAAAAGTAAATCAAAGGAAAGAAATCTTACAAACTTTCATTGAATTGAAGAAGGAATTTCAAGATCAAATTGAAATCTAGGATCAAATTCAAGTACAAACAAGTAAATCTTAAGCTTCTCTCTCTACTTTCTCTCTCTACTATTTCTGGAAAATTATATCTCAAGTACAAAAGTTAAATCGTCATAAAAAAGAAAGTCAAAAGCTATAAATAGAAAAATCGAGCGAAGGGGGCTGCACAGGGCCGTGCGCACGCACAAACCAGCCGCGCGCGTGCACAGCTGGGTCTGCGTGCACGCACCACTATGCCGCGTGCGCGCACCCCTGCGTGGTGCACGAGGTCTTGGCTCCTTCGCTTGCTTGATCAAACTCCGCGTTCCCGAGCATCCCCATCATCAGTGCACTCGAGATGATGCCCGCGAACAAGGCAGTCCCAAAATGAGCAAATTGACTTGATTATTCACCTACAAAACACAAATAAAACAAAGAGAGAAAGCATAACAAAATAAAACTAAAACTAAAAATATGAATTATCAACTAAAAATATGAAAAACTCGTAAAAACTAATCGAGAACCAAAGTGAATTATAAAAAAAATGGAAAATCAAATAAAACTAAGAGAATTATATGAAAATGATGAAAGAAAATAAAGAAAATGAATCTAAATCTTATTCTTTTGAGCGCCATAAACGACGCTCATCAGTAGGTCAGCGTTTGTGGCCTTTGTTGCGTAATTCCGAGCAAGCAAGCCAGCCTCTGCCGTAGCTGGTGCACACACACCAACCCAGCTGTGCGCACGCACCAGCCGCAGAAGCTATCCCCCCCTTTTCGTGCTCCTTTCGTTCCCAAACCCCCCTTATTCACTCCTTTCTCATACCCCGACTTCCCCTTCATTCCTTTACTCTTTATCTCCCATAAAACCCTTTCAATTCCTTTGCAAATTCAAGCAAATTCATCCTTTTATTTTCAATTCATCACAAAATTACATTAACCTCAATCAAATCTTTCACAAATTAAAAAAAAAAAAGAAAAAATCTGAAATTTCGAAAAATTTGGGCTAAATTTTTAATTTTGGGATTTTGTTTTGGTGTTTGAAACTTGACTTTGGGTGTTCTAATTGTTCTATATTCTTTAATTGTGCAATTTTCAAGTGATTTAGAGCTTCATTGAGGTATAATTTCTCGCTTTCTAGTCATCTTCTTCCTCATTTTTGAAGCTTGAAACCCTTGTTTTTGCTTTCATGGTAGAACTTCATTGTTGGTTATTTTAGCTTATAATTTGTGTTGAATGATGTTATTGGATGTTATATTGAAGCTTTTTCATGATGAATTTGTATACCTTGCTTGAACCCTTGATTCACCATTGTTGGTCATTTTCTCTCTCATGGGTATTCTATATGATAGTTTCATTTCTTTGATAATTCAATGTTTTGGGATTAATTCGCTCATAATGATTCATGATTTGGTCTCTTGTGTCCAATTTTTCCTTTACTTCATGACTAGTTTCTTCAAGCTTATGTCTCAATATTCATAGCATAGTTCATGTGTGATCATTTCTTGTTTCATTTTTGAATAAATAATGTTTGTGCTTGACTTTAGAGCAATTTCTTTTGAATCATCTTGAACAATGATAATTGTAAATGAATTGCTCATGAATTTCTTTGCTTCTTGTAGATGGCCCTAATCCGTCATAAGAAGCGTGCTAGATCAAGTTCAAGCAATGCTAGACACGTTGTTCCACCTCCTCCCGAGGTGGTAGAAACATACGACATTGAATTCTCTAAGGAATTACATTGGGATCGGTTCAAGCAACTATCCAAGCGGAAGCTCAAGTCAACAAGATTCTACGATCAAACAACAACCAAGCTACTTGGAATTGATGATGACGTTCTCTACCTAGCTAAGAAGCTCGGTCTCCTAGAGTTCTTGGATTTGAGCGCCCCTACCTAGCTAGGGTGACGTATGAGTTTCTATCATCCCTTGAAGTGGTCCGAGAGTCAAGTGGTGAATTTTCAAGAACTTTGACCTTTCAACTTTTCAACAATGATCATCGGTTGTCGGAGTCACAACTTTGTTCCTACTTCCGGTTTCTTTGGGCCGTCATGAAGGCCATCTTGTCTATCCGGCCAATGGTAAAATGACTAGCGATCATGGATATGATGAACTCAAGTGGTGGCGGCGTATCTCCGATGAAAGGAAATATGAGCCTCAAACTTCCAAGTCCGTCCAAGTCCGCATCAATCGTTCATCCGGCTATGAGATACTTTTCACCTATGCCCTATGTTCTAAGGACTCTTTGGGAGCTATTTCCCGTGAGGAACTTTGTTGGCTATGGATTGCCGACTAAAAGTCACATGAGATCGAGCTTGTAGATTTCACTCAACATTTGATCAACCGATTTTTAGACATCCGAGATGGTGTTTCGCTTTCGGGGAGCATCCAAATTGAAGGCAAGATCTCTATCCTCGCTCTTTGCCTCAATGATTCATATAAAGATTTGCTATGCGAGCTCCCTCCGATAGTCGACCCTCGGGAGAGGAAGCCTTCTCATTTCCTCAATGTTTATGCCCTTGTAAACCAAAAATTCCTTGATCATACCAAGAAGCATAATATTTTCATATGGAAGGTGTCCCAAGTGAAGGATTGGTTCTTGATTCCGAGTAAAAAGGCTACAAACCGTAAGACAAAGACGAATCTTTGACTTGGAGACCTCCAAGATGCAACATCGACCCCTCTCTTCGAAAGAAGACTAATCATACAAGAACCGCCTCCAATGATTCTCTCTCGATGGATTTCCAAGCTTTACCCCCGGTTGAACGGGGAGGTACTCCTATCCCTCCTTCTACTTCTTCTTTTACATTTGATTTATCTACTATTCATGCCAAGTTAGATTCAATCACTAATGTCTTGTTTTCCATGCCTTTGGGGCGTGATTCTTCTCTTGGCTATGATTTACATGCTAATCAATTGTATGACTATCATGTGAGGAGGGGGGAGATTGAACCTTACTTGAACTACCCATACCTCCCGGTCCAGCAAGGACCTATCCCTCAATGGGAACCCTTTGACCCTATCGTGGGTCCTAGACCTTGTTACCCCTATGGGAGGGTCATCATATCCCTCCTAGTGCTATCATGGGCACCACTCCGGCCAATTACGACTATAAGCGGCCCGGTGGATGCAATTATACATATGATCCCACGAACCCTATGCCTTTCCCGAACCCCGAGACTTTTGGTAGGTGGGGATTATCGGGAGAGGCAGTTTTGGATGATTGGTCTCATTTCTTTGAGATAGACCATGCTAAGAGGGAGAGGAGGTTAAAGGGGAAAGCTCCTATAGAGGTGAGTGAGATGGCTAGCTCGGTTCATGTCTTAGAGACCGGTGAGGGGAGTTTTCATTCTACCCCTTACCATAGTGCGGAGTGAGACTATTGTGGCTACCCCCCCTTTCTTATGTGCTTTATATGATGTTCTTTTTTGCATATATGTTATTAGGTTTAGAGTTTGGGGGGTAGTTCATTCTGAGCTTGGGGGTGATTTATGTTGTTTGTGTGCTTCACTGTTTCCCTCCTTGCTTTTGTAGTTCACTCTTGGTCTCTTTTGCTACTGGTATTGATCTCTTTGTATCTCTTGCTTCTCTGGTGATGTTGATGATGTATTTCTGCTGATTTCTCTGTCCAGTTCTTGGTATTGCTGTTTGTTTTGTTGATCGCTGTCTGCTGTGTATCTCTGCTTATTTATGATTATGCTTCTTGATTATGATTGTTTGATATCTTGTCTCCTGACTCTGCTTCCATCTGATGATTCTGTTTCCTAATTTTGTTACTTGACCCTATTCCTGATGTTATCATATATTGCTTTTTCATTCTTTGCATACAGTTTCCCTTTTATATTTTTCTTTTCTTTTGTATTGAAGTTACTAACAATTTTCTTTGTATATAGTCTATTTTCTTTCTCACCTTGCTTCGTCGCTTATGCTTTGGATATTGATGCTTCATTAAGGTGCTCTTTCACTTTTTTTGATGTAGCATAGCTTCGACGCCTGGTGAGATCCTTCTAATCTTCTTCCTTTTATTTTCTTTTCTTGGATGCTTAGTTTAGGTTTAGATTAGGAGAAGTTGAACGGTTCGAGGATGTTTGCTTTCTAACACCTTAGTGTGTTTGGGAACATTGGCGTTGTAGCCGAATGTTCACTTGTTTGTTGATTGGGATATATGTGTTAGCTTACTTCCTTGATGCTTTCTACTTCTCTTTTTCTTTTCCATCTTTCTTCTTTATTTCTTTTCTTTTTCTTCTTCTTGTAGATATTTCCTTTTTGTTTTCCTTTTTCTTTCTACTTCTTTATCTCTTTTCTCTTACATTTCTTTTTGCATTTTGCTTTCGTATGTTTTACTTTTACATCTTACCTTTGAAAAAAAAAAGAGGTTTTGTACATAAAAATAAAATGTTTTTGAGGCATTGCTTTTCTTTCTTCATGTTTTGCTTTTGCTTTGGACTTAGTACCACTTGGACTTGCACATTGGCTATCATTCTTCCTAAAAACAATGGTTTGCACGGTTTGAGAGTATCTTTGGTTGATTCTAGGATAGTGTATGTTAAGGTAGTCGTTTAGAACTATTGGGACCTTAAAGCCGGATTCTTTTGTTTTTGAAAACTCGCAATTGTTCCCCTTTGGTGAATTTGAAGCTTTTAGTGAGTTTTTGCTTCAACCATGTGAGGTTTCATTGTTTTTCAAGCCTTCTACAATCACTTGCATGAGCGGCATGGATCCTTGACTATTGCGAACCTAATCTTGAATCTTGACTCATAATTCTCAAACGCGAGATCAAACTATCTAGGGAAGACAAAGGCATCTTTTCGGGGTGGTAATTTTTCTTTTCTAGGTTAATCTTCTTTATTTTTAGTTCTTGGGTTTACATTTGCCTACTTGCTAACCATTTGAGTCGTTTCCCTTCTTTTCAAGCCACATCTTTAGAACTTTGAGCCTTTTGTTTCTTTTTGTTCCATTTTTGGTTTTTGTGAAGCAAATGATCATGTTCTTGGAGATCATGGTATATGAGTTTGGATATTGGTTCTTATTCGTAAGCAAGCTTGTGTTTTGTATTTCTTGTGAATAATGGCAAGTGAATAAATGAAAAAGCCATCCATAGTTAAAAAGGCGAGGACAATGAATAAAGTGGAAAATGAAAAATTGAAAAACAAAATATGAGAAAAAGAAAAGCAAATTCAAAAAGCTTTGGCAAAAATTGAAAAAAAAAAATTAAGAAATGAAAAGGTTCAAAAACATTTTGATGTAAATTGTTCTCCCTATTTTAAGCATTGAGGATAATGCTTTGTTCAAGCTTGGGGGGAAGCGTTTTACGCTTTTTGTATATATGATTGTGGTTATAGCTTTGAATAAGCTTGGGGGTGTTAGTTTGTTTTTGTTTGGTGACTACTTGGTTTTGGTGTTGAGATTTGGCCAATCTTTGCTTCACAACTTAGGTGTACCACCAAATTCTAAATTTTAAGCCTACCCACAACCTTTTGCCCTTACGTTACAACCTTTGGGAAAGCCTTTTTGACCTATTGGTTGAGTCATATACCGAGGGAGGGCATTATGAGTTAAAGCCTAAGGAAAGGGGATGCAAAGTCAAGATGTCGAGAAAACCTCAAATCTATTGTTTTTCCGGTTCCTTCGAGGAACTATAGAGATGCTTGCTAAAAGAAGATTTGAAGCCAATTGGGAAAATGTGCTAAAATTGTTTTTTGATGAAGGTGAATTGCGTTTGGTAGTTCTCTATACTTAGCATGTCCTATGTTTCAATCAACCCTCGATATCTTAGAACGTGCTTACCATTGCTGTTTTAGAAAGTTTAATATCCTCTCGTGTTTTGATCATGTGCAAAAGTCCATTGTATAAGCACCTCTTTTCTTTTCAAGGTTTTAATTTTCTCTTTTCTCCTCTTATGCTTTGCCTCCTTTTAATAAAGAGTTATGGGTTAATCTCTTAGGAAACCTTTACGAGAGCATCACTCGTCCTTTAGGGTGATCTAGGGGTTTAAATGGCTTGTCTTTAGTTGCTAAAATTGACCGTGATTCCTACGAAAGTGAGTTAGTGTACATTCTTCTATTCTCTAGTCTTTCTTGTTTCTTGCTTACCTAAATAATGTCATCATTTTCCTTTAAGTTTGATTTTTGTTTTGCTCGAGGATGAGCAAAAGTCTAGCTTGGGGGAATTTGATGAGTGTCATTTATGGCACTCTTAGGCTAGTTTTCTTTATAGTTTTACTCTCATTTTTAGTCCTTTTGCCGTGTTTTTATATAATAATTCTTGCTTTGCGTGTTTGTGTGTAAGTTTAGAGAAATTCATGCTTTTAATGGTTTTCTTGTCATTTTGTTCATTTCTCGGCTATTTCTCTCCCTTCTTTGTTTCCTTGACTTGTTTTGTAGGTGTGTTGAGTTTCCCGAGGTTTGATCACCAAGGAGAAAGCTCGAGCGCATTCAAGAAATTTGATGGAGCTAAGTTCGGGATTCCAAATATGCAATTCAAGCTAGCTCCGCAAGCTCGAGGGCCTTGGAAGTAATGCTTTGTCTTGAGGCATTCAAGTGCTTGGAGGATAAAGGAGCTGCCCTTCTCACGAGCATCGCCTCGAGTGCACCAATGATAGGGATGCTCGGGAGTGCGGAGATTGATCGAGCAAGCGAAGGAGGCAAGGCCACGAGCACCAAGCAGGGGTACGTGCGCGCGGCACAGGGGGTGCGTGCGTGCAGACCAAGTTGTGTGCGCGCGCGGCTTGGGTGGTGCGCACGCACTGCCTGTCTCGACCCCCTTCGCTCGATTCTTCTATTTATACCCTTAGACTTTTCCTTTTTAGGGGGACGACTTATTTTGTACTTGACATTTTTATTTTCCAGATTTAGAAGAGAGAGAAAGTAGAGAGAGAAGCTTAAGATTACTTAATTGTACTTGAATTTGATCTTTGATTTCAACTTGATCTTGGATTTCTTCTTCTCATCAATGAAAGTTTCTGACTTGTGAGATTTCTTTCCTTTGAATTTCCTTTTATTGCAATTTCCTTTAATTCTTGAATGTTTGATTTGAATTTCATTCTTTGCTTTAGAATTTGTTGAGTGATTGAATTCCTTCTTGATTAAACTTGAAATGAACATGATTTGTGATTGAATTTGTTTTGTTTTTCAATTTCACCATGATTAGTGAGTAGATTAGTTGCTAGGGAGAAGGGGAAGCATGCTTGATTGATGATTTTTGCTAGTTGATGATCCTTGATTGATTGAATTGTTGCAATTAAATTGGTTAACATAGTTGTGCATGTGATTAATTAGACTAGGAGTGATCAACCTATAAGATTAATCTAGATTGCATTGCAAATTTCAATGACATGAACCCTAGATTTAAGAATTGCTTTAATTGATTGAATTTGATTGTGATTTTCCTAGTCAACCATTTATAGTGAACCCCAGCTTGGCTTATAGGAGATAGCTCTTGAATTCCTTTGGTTGTAACTATTGTTTGTCCTTTGTAATGTTTAAATTGATTGAGTGATTCTTCAATTAGCATAATCATTGAGCTTGCATGTGGAACAAATATCCCTAGTGTTTAGTATATTGAATTTCTCGATTTATCTAGCTTTCTCGATACCTTAGTTACCAACCCTATCTTTCTACAATCTTCGAAGTAGCTTGACCTAGGCTATAGCTTGCACCTACTCATTCCTTTGGCTTCGACCCTTGACTTACCATATACTCGTATTAGGTTGGTCGAGTGTTTACAAATTTTGTTTAGCTCTAGGAAAGGGTAGAAAACGACCTACTTTTCTCTACGTCAGTGTTTCTCCTTTTTGGGCATTAAGTGCATTCTAAATGCATTAAAGGCCGAGTGGAGTGAGCTTAGTAGCATGTGAGCAGCTCTTTCATCTTTCATTGGCATACCATGAAACGCCATATGCTTGAAGAGCTTTGTCATTCGGAGCACCAGATGAGGTTGAAGGGGCATTCCGGGCTTGAGTCTAGCACTCACTACTAGAAATAGGCTAATTTTCGACGGACCGTTATTTCCGTCGTTAAATTTGAATTTTGCGAGGAAATTAAATTTGTCGCAGAAATCCATCGGAAAACTGAATATTCCGTCGCAAAGATTAGTTTCCGACCGATATTAATTCCATCGGAAATAATATTAAAAAGGGGGGGGGGGGGGTTTAGAGTTTAGGGTCTTATTTTTTTGAAACATAAAAAGGGGGAAGAGAGAGAACGAAAGAAAGGGAGAAAGAGAAAGAGGGAGGGAAACCAAAGTCATCGTCGCCCATCGTCGATCTGCCGCCGCCGCATTCTTCCTCGTGGTTTTGTCGGCCGCCGGTGGGTAAGTGTAGTGAATTTTGTTTTTTTTTAATTAAAATTTTTCGATAAACCCTAACCACCGCCACCACCTTGTCAACAGCCACCAGTGGGCTCTCACCTCTACCACCTGCCGTTCACAGGCCGTCGCTCGGTATTTTTTTTAATTGCGTATTTCTTTTTGTTTAAACCCTAACCACCACCACCGCCACCTACAACTCCCTCCTTTTCTCCGTCGTTGTTGCAACCAAAACAACCACCACCTTCATCCTCCCGCCGTTTTGCCGCCGGTAAGTGTTGGCCTTTTTGTTTGTTTTTTTTTTTTTTTTTTTTTGAATAAAAATTGACATTTTAAACCCTAAATAAGTTTAATTATAATTATTTGTAGGATTTGTACATTTACTTGCTTTGAATCTCAATAAAAAGTGCAGATCTAGAGGTTAGTGACATTATAAACCCTAAAAATTCTTAGTTTAGTTTATATTTGGCATGTTAGCGACTTAGATATATGTTAGTTTATTATTGTTTTTATTTTATGTTTAAATATGTTTTAATATTTGAAATGAATGTGTTGATTATGATATGTTAATTTAGTTTGGTTTAATTTATTATAATAACTAGCTCTTTACCAAATATTTTTAAATCAAATAACTAGCTCTTTACCAAATATTATGATATGTGTTGATTATGATATGTTAGTTTAGTTTGGTTTAGTTTAATTTTATATTTTTAAATCAAATAAAAAGCTCTTTAGCAAATCCATATCTCTTAGAATGCACTTAATATGTTGAAAATAATGACCCTCCTCATCCATACTGAAAAAAATAACTCAATGACATACAAGCAATGTTATAGTATGAAATTTCATAATATTGTTACAAAAAACTCTTTGTTTCTCTTGACATATTTCAAGTCTCTTATTTTTATAGCTTAATTTTTTTTTTGTTCCTTTTCAATCGTCATCCTCGCTATAGAAAAATTTTACATAGAATTTAGAGATATATACTTTTGAATTTTTTTTTTTTTTTTTTTGGGGGAGCTTAGGTAGTGATGGTAAAAAATCTTTGGTCCACACTTGGTATCTCTCTTTGGCTTAGAAAACCCTCTTCCGGTGGCTTTATCTTCATGTTTGAGAGCGACTTAGTCACGTCAAACACAAGTCCATCATAATTGCCATTGAGACTCTTAGTGACTTTCACGTTAACAATGTCCTCAAGTGCTTGGAGGAACATGTCCGGAAAATAGGAGGAGAACTTTTCCTTCCATTCTTCCAGGATGGAATTAGCCATTAGTTGTGAGACTTTCTTGAAATCAAAAGACCATGCATCATAAGCTTCATCACTCATGATTCCCTTCGAGTAGAAGCTTGGAATGGGAGTATCAAGAATGTACTCCATGGAACAATTCCAAAGAGTTTTCCGAAGTTCCTCTTCTCATTCCTTGAAGTTTACAAAATTTGGGCAAAATAGTAACTTCTCCGGGAGTTCCGGGCACATGTAGTTGTTGTCATTGATATTAGTTGCAGACATGTTTCTATAATTGAAAGAATTTGAAATGAAAAACCATTCATAAAACCAATAAGTTTGAAATTTAAAGCATACATGCAAATTTTCAAGCTTATTAAGCGTTTTATCCACACATGTAATTTGTCCCCTTTTAAGTGAGAATAAAACGATTCCAAGACTCCAAAAATCAAAACGTGATTAAGCATGCTTTGGCTTGTCTTAATACTTAATATTTTAAAGTAAGCAATCTAATTGCTAATAGCTCTAAGCTATTCTTGGTTTGATAAAACGTCACATCTAATGCTTTCACGACGTTTTATCTCCATTGCCACGACATCTAAGGACTCCAGACTAATATCATTAAGTTTAACCAAAATCAACTCGTATACCTTACGCTCCTAGGAAAGTAGTGATGTCTTGCTTTGTCATAGCCCATCACTATTCTCATGCTTTGGCCGAGAGATATGCTCAAGGCTTCGAACCTCGGTTTGCGTGCTTGTGCCTTGGATTTAATTTCGATTTTGTGTGTGACATAATAAATATTAATTCTAAATTATTTTTAGAACTAATATTGAGCAAAATGAAAATAAAACAAGTCCAAATTAAATAAATTCAATTTTAGAGCACAAACCAAAATTAATTCAAAAACCAAAAATTATTTTGGCTCCACTTGATGCTACAAAAATTGAAGGCTATTCTCACAATTAATTTAACCAACATAATTTAATAATGAAATTTGACAAAATAGGTTGAAAAATAAACTCAATCATCCAATGAAAACTTTATCCAACACTAACTTGTGCAAATTTGAATATTGTAATCTTCTAATATGAAGAACAATAATAATCCAAGCACAAGTTTGAACATTTAAGATTTTAATCAACTAAAAAATGATTTAAACCAAAAATTAGTTCATTATGGAATTTAGAAAGTCAAGATCCAACCAAATAAACAATTAAATATTGAATCTTTAACATTTTAAGGGCTTCAAAAATGCATTTTTACATCAAGTATTCACACTCCAAGCAATTATTTTGCAAACACTACCACAAAAATATGAATACAGGACACCTAAAACAAGCAATATAGAACGCCTTTGAGGCGTTCTTCTGAGGGGGTGCCTTATAATGTCTACATAACGCCTCTTTGAGGCATTCTATATCTAACACAATAATAATAATAATAATAATAACAACAACAACAACAATAATAATAATAATAATAATAATAATAATAATAATAATAATAATAATAATAATAATAATAATAATAATAATAATAATAATAATAATAATAATAATAAGGCACTTCATATATCTTAGATAGGCGGTTCATATTCCCAGTACAAAGTAAATAAAAAACAAGGAAAAGAGAGTTGTCATATTAGGATAGGCGTTCTAATAAAAAGAGAACGCCTATCATAGATAGGCGCTTTCTTTTCCTAATACATTTAATAATAATAATAATAATAATAATAACAATAACAATAACAATAACAATAACAATAATAATAATAATAAGAAGAAGAAGAACAATAAGAATAAGAACAATAATAATAATAATAATAATAATAATAATAATAATAATAATAATAATAATAATAGTAATAGTAATAATAATAATAGTAGTAGTAGTAGCAGTAGCAGCAGCAGCAGCAGCAGCAGCAGCAGCAGCAGCAGCAGCAGCAGCAACAACAACAACAACAACAACAACAACAACAACAACAACAATAATAATAATAATAATAATAAGAATAGCGGTGGAAAATTTATTATGCAAAATTAAAATTAAAATACGACCAACATTATACTCTGCTCTGCACTGCCTTAAAGTTCAAAAGAACAAGGCCGCATTTAGCAATCTATTGGAGCCGCATTTGGCCCAAGTGAGAATTTGGAAGGGAGTAGGAATTAGTAATGGCAAAATTATAAATATGAGTTTTATTTTTAAAAGGAGAGTATAAATAGCTTAAAACCTCAAGATTTTTCCACACAAGTTACATAATTGTCAGATTTCACAAAAACGTTAAGAGGTTTTCTCTTTATTTTCTCTCTCCTTTTCCTCCTTATTTTTCCTTTCTTTTTCTTCTTCTTTTTCCCTATTTTTTTCCCACGCACTTTCTCCCTCCTTCTTCCTTGTCACGCACGGCCAGCACCACCGGTGCCACCACCACTACCGGCGGCAGCAGCAAAGCCGGCAGCCCAGCCGGACAGCGCCTCCCTCTCTCCTCCTTCTCTATCTCTCTTTTCGGTTTGTGTAAAAAAATAAACTTCTTTTATCCTAAAATTAATTCTATTGATTTATGGTTTTAAAGGCATGATTTTTATTATGTTTTGGTATTGATTTTGAGATTTTGATGTTGCTAATTTATTAATATAAATTTCAGATTTTCTTTAATCAAAAACCCCAAATTGTAAACCCTAAAAATTGGGGATTTTGTATAATTGGTTAGGGATTAAGGCTAGGTTGTTGTTATTGATTAATTCATGGTCTAATCATGTTTTTGATGAGTTTAAAGCCTTCAATTTAATGTTGAAATTTAATTATACACACTACTTTTTAATTATTGAGTTAGGGTTTGATTACCCATGAAAGGGAAAAAGGTTTTAATGATTTATATATGATTTCCTAGTCTAAAAGTGGTGTTTTATACTAAATAAATATTCTGGAATTTTATTTAAGTCATGAAAACTAAGTCTTTTTGAAAGAATTTGAAGTACCCACTTAAAGGAAAGGTTTTATGGCTTTTATGGTTTTTACTTCATTAAAAGGAGTTGATTAGTATGGTTTAAATAGTATGATAGTTGTTGGAAATTTGTGAGAATAGTGGATTAATTATAGTTATGTATTTTTAATTGTAGGAAGTTTCGAGCTAGGTGATTTCTAGCGAGTGTGCCTGAGTTAAGGCGTTATTCAAGGTACGTATGTGCACAGTAATATTTGTGTATGCGTAGTATCATGCTAGGATTGTGAATTGTGATTGAAGTGATGAATTAGTAGCATGTTTGGTTGATTTTATGCTTGGAATTGATGTTGGTTGAACAAGAATTATTATGCAAGCATGTGAATATGATATTTGAAGCATGATACAAGTTGAATATATGTGAATCATGGAAGTATGTTTTATTATTGAGTATCAAGGAAGCATGAAATTAATAAGTGTAGACACCTAAAGATGTCTCCCCAAAACAAAATCCGATGATGAACAACCTTTCACCGCCATTATTGGTCGGGTTGAGTACTTAACCTTTGGAGTACTTAAATCCATATTCATTCTGAATACATTTCATAAACCAACCCAATTCCTAACCCATTTCCCCAAACCATAACTTATTTTCCTCTTTTCGTGCCTTTAAACCCAAAATAATTCATTTCGTGTCCCTTAAAATCATTCATTTCGTGTCCTTTTATAAAAACGTTTAGACCAGTTTAATTTGGTCCATAATCTGGGTCCAATAATTGAATAGTTGGATGGGGTTGAAAAGATCTTTCTAACAATATATTATGAGCCCAAATCCGAGTTATAATGGATAAGTTATGGTCAAAATACTAAACTGAGCCTAAACCGAACCTAAGCCCACCTTACCTACGACCCAATGATCATGTGGAGGGTCCAAAGGATTTAATCCCATTCCTAAACCAATTAAGATTAATTAGAAGTTTCTATAAGTTTCTAAAAGATCTTAATTATCCTTTATGAACAGATAAGATTAAAGAGTTTGAAATTGAATGAAACTCCTCTTTTTGAAAGTCCTAATTCTATTCGAATTGAAAGACGTTCAAAGATAGTCAGATATGATTTTCTTGACTCATAGTTTTTATCTAAATCTTAGATGGTTGGATATCTCTTGAAATTATATTTTCAATGATATATTATAATATTAATTCCGAGCTATAACGAAAAAGATATAAAAGAAATACGAAACTCTATCCAAAACTAACACCGTCCCACTATTTTGGCCATATCTTTTATTTTAAAAATTATTTTAATCTGATTTTATTTGTTTAGAAAGTAGACTTCAAGAGCTTTCCAACGACATATTATTTATCTTATTCCGATTTCTGGATCAAAAGATATGATAAAAACAAAAACCCCAAAAACTGCTGCCTATCGCAAGAGTTTTATTCCGATTCGAATTCGGATCTTTTCTTAATTCTTCGACCCTTCTTTTATCTGTATAAATAGAAGTCATATCACTTCTTTTTCAGTCATCAACAAGCTTGATCACAAAATCATTCTCTTCTCCCTCTTTAGCTTAAACACTAGTCTCCCTATTCTTTCATAATACTTCCCATAAGCATTCCAAGTAGTCCATACAATACCCGAAGTTCTATACTTAAAACAAGGCGTGAAAGATATAATTAACTAAGGGTTTGGAACAAATCAACTCTACTTTTTATTTAATTTAATTTCCATTAGATTTGTATATTTATTGAAGTTACTAACAGTTTATTCATGATGTAGCAATTCAAGGAAACGCGGAAAGTGAGTGATTAATTCACTTAATTACTCTTATTATTTTTATTGCTAGCATCATGATTAGGTTTATTTATATTTGATTTGACTAACGATATTATTGTTGAATTGCTTCCAATATCAATGTTTATTCTATTGTTATTATTGATCACCATATTGCATGTTTAAAGGGAATATGTAATTGAAAATCACGCCTAATAAGATAATTTGGACGACCGGTTTAGGTTCCTTTTTAATCTTGTTGTTTAATCAAGTGATCACGAATATTTTAGAATTATGTGTTGCATTAATATTCAACCAATTTAGTCTAATGTTAGTTTGGAGCAAATTGAATATTTGTTTGCATGCCTTTAAGATTGCAAGAAATACTTTTCACAATAAGAATCGAGTAGAGGCCAATACGGGCGAATGTGGCTCCATGACTCACTTTGTACCATCATCCCCGATCCTCCTTTTGTGGTTCCGAACCATATGGAGGAGTTAGTAATCTCATGGATTATGAATGGGGTGTAACCTTCACGGGTCAATCGTTGTTGCCTATCGTTGTCCCTTTATTCGTGGTTGCCTTTTATGATCCGTGAACGGTTTACAAGTTCCTTAAAAACTTGTTGGCGGCTCCCTACTTTATTTGTCCCTAATCGTATACGTCAATTCCCACTTCCTATGAGTGCCAAGCATATTCACAACATGCTTTACATAGGCGCGCTTCAAACGACGCCTACAATAAGCAAGGCTTATGTATTGTTAAAAGAGCTATAAATAGAATTATTGAACATGATTCATGAATTTTATTCTCACCCACTTATTATTAGTGTTGAGTCTAGGAAGTTTGTTTATTTATTTGCTCTCAAAAGTAAGTTGAGATTGAGTCAACAAAGTTTATTAGTGCATTCTATGCACCAAGGTAGCAATTGTGCAATTTTGTGCACAAAACTAGACAAGGAACCTTAATTAAAATAAATAGTATATACTCACTAAGTAATTCAAGAATTAATTGGAAGAATGTGTTGATTATTGGTATGGTTATTCTTGATTGATTGTTGGAGTCTTCACATGTTAAATTGATAAATCACGTAAAGTGTAAGAGGATACGCACCAAAACTCTTGGAACGTATATACCTTGAGTATGAACATATGGGGGAGTTATGAGGTTTTATATTTAACCATAGCTTCTACAGGAGTACAGGACGCTGTACTTTCTTTTATTATTATTTATGCGCTGGAATTCCGTCACCAGGGTGTGACATAGTAGGTGTCAATTGGGGGTGGCTCCCTAATTGGAAGCTCCATTTTTAATGGGCTATTGTTAAGAAAGGAAACCCGTTCGATGCGTAATCCAAAGCTATTATTTAATAACTAATATTGCTAGTTATGAGTCAAAGGTAAGTTGACTGTGATTGTATGGCAAGCATGTTTTATTATTATTCTTATTGATAGGATATTCATGTTAGTGTGGTGCATATGTACTCAGCTTTTGCTGATTCGTACTTTTATGTGTTATGTTTGTTGATCATGTTTAGGTGCGAACGAATATGATTCGATATTCCGCAATATAGTACCTAAAAACCTATAACGAGTAATGCAAACTAGAGGTATTATATTATATATAGATTTAAAAAAAAAAAATAAAAAAAAGGACCTATGGGTTGTTTGGTGCCCATGCCAAGCATATGGGCTATGCGGTGCCTGGAGTGCCGTGCCGTGGGCTAGGATGTGCCCATTGGTGGCTCGACATGCACGACCCGTTTGAATGCAGGCACGACACGGCCCACCATAAGGCATGGCCCGCGACGGCACGATACCCTGTACATAACTGTTAGAGGTGATTATTTGGCGAGTCTGGCCAAGTCGAAGCAAAAAAATTAGCACACTTCTCGGGCCGGGCCGAGTCGTGCCAAGCTTCGAGCCGGAATTTTTGTGCCAAACCCGCCCAAAATGATCGAGTCGTGCGGGTTCTTTAGGCCATTTTAGAGTATGGCCAAAAAAATAAACTGAAAATGCATTTCCAAACCCGCCCAAAATGTGAACAGGCCCTAAGGCTCCCTTTTATTAATCTATAAACCTTATAAAAAATGCAAAACGAAATTACTGTTCCTTATGAACAGTGCAATGGTGCTATTACAAAGACACCCCTACTTTTAATGAATTGCCAGAAATGCCCTTACTTAACTTTGTGCATTTGCTTGCCATCTGTAATGGAGAATACAGCTGTTCTTCATGCCTTTGTTTGACTGCCAGCTAAAGACCTAAGGTAGGTTGATGCTTGGCTGCTCTTTCTCATTCCTCATTACTCAACTTTCCTCTTCACTGACTTCCTTCACTCTCCTCTCTCTTTTTAATTAATTAATTACTTTTCTCAAATTCGATTGAAAAATCGAACTATTTCTTGTTGAAGGAGTGGTGATGAAACTCTTTAAGGATTTTTGTCCTTTTGATTTTGACCTGAGAAAAGGAAAATGAGGAGAGAAGATGCGATGAACAGGGCGGAGGTAATGGTGGTGGCAGAGTTTCTGGAATCAATTTGACGAAGCTCATTTATTGATGTTCAATTTCTGCGAATTATATCGGCTGATTCGTTGATTGTCGTTGCTTTCATCCTTATTTTGGATTAATCAATATAGTAGTTGCAAAATTTGTGAGCGGGAGGTTGTTGATTCTATTGCCGAAGATTTGTACCGGATCATCGATGTCTCAAAATTACATAGGTTTGATTTGATTCGATTTTTAATATTGAGTTGATATTGTAATCTCACTTGAGTATTCAGTTTCGTAACTATTTTTAGAGGATAATTTTTGGTTTGATTTTTTTATTAAGAAGGCTTTGTTGCGGATTGCAATTTGCATAAGAGGTTCGCCTTAAATCATTATATTCTTTGATTTGTCGTTTCAAATGTTATTTGCAGAAGAATATATGAAAGTTCTTTTGATTTGTCGATTGGGCTGTTTCTGCGCTTTGTAGTCGAGTTTATTCTTGCAGATTTTTGGACGTTTGATTTTTGTAGTCGCATTTATTCTTGCAGATTTTTGTTATTCCGTAACCTAGAAAAATTTGAAGTCTTCTTGTTGCTTTGTTTATCACAATCAATAATAATCAACTTGTGGACTTTGTTTTTGTATTGTTCAATTTCAGATTTTTATTATTTGGTTGCTCTTGTAGGTTTTGGCTTAGTTCATCCTTTGTGATGGGAGGCTATTTAATTAAATCAATTGCTGAAGAATAATATCGGCTTATTTGACTGGTTTTAATTTTTTGTTTGTTTTCCCGAATAATCTTGTCTGGTTTGTTGTTTCAGGGCTGCTGTAGCAAATGCGGAGGTTTGTTTATGTGGATTATACATGACTATAAATATATTTAAAAGAGTTCTTAATGGTTAAGGCCTCAGCAAACCAGCAGTTAAGAATTGGGTGGTAAGTGATCCCATCCATCGCTAATTTTGTTCTAATATTCAACTAATTGATGTAATTAATTGGTGTAGTAGCTTATTTTGTCAAATCATGGCTAATCTCGAAATAATGAGCTATATTGCTGTTTCCTTTTCTAAATATCTCGAAATAATCTCTTCCCTCTCTCTCACAAAGTTAGTACTGTATTTTAGGGGTAATGTGTTTTTCCCCCTCATTAAATTTGATTCATTCTTTGCTATATAACAATGCTATTCAGCTGACATGCTTACTTATATTTCCAAATGCTTTGTTTTTTTTGCTAGAGTGAACTATTGTGTACCAATTTCACGGTATAGAGTTCATCACTCTTATACCCCTTTTGTTTTCTATTTTTTTGCTGGATTATTTATGGGTCTTGTGTATATGGTCATGCCCACGAATAACAGGTTTGTGTCTTTTTCTTATGAATGCCACTTTGAGGATTACATCAACTTAAATTTGTTTACATATTCATAATTATTAATGTTAATGGTCACAACTCATGATCACTTCCAAAGGCCTGGACTCCTGTTCTGTGACACCTCTGTTTGAACTTTGAATCATTTCATCTTTCTTGTTTAGGTCCATTCGCCTTTTAAGCATTAATCTCTATTAATTGGTGCCTGTTTGGATCTTTAATTCAACCCCACCAAATTTAAGGTATTAGTCTTATAAGTTTTCAGGATATTAACTTTATTTGACTCTTAATTTCACTTATTTTACGTTATTTGGGTGTTTTAGATGTTAAAAAAAAATTAATTTTTGATTTATTTTGCTCAGTGTTGATTTTGCTCAGTGTTAATTTTGCTCAGTGTTGATTTAATTACTGTCAAAATGTGAACCACCCCGCCTTTTCTCTTTTATTTTTCTTCTCCAAATTCTATGAATTTCGACAATACTTCCAACTTTCTTGTCAAAATTCCCCGATTTCATGTTCTGAAACCTTTTTTTTTTTTTTGAGTAGCATTTTCTGAAACCCTTTAGTTTCCCTTAGATTTTGTAATTTAGGTGTATCTTTAATGCCCCACTGATTAGTATGATGGCTCAGTTGCTTAAATTGATCCAATTTGGTTTAATTAAGTAGATTTATTAAGTTTGGTTTGGTTTGGTTTTTGAGGTAGCCATTTTTGAAAGTTTTTTGGATTGAATTTAAGTTTAAAATTGATCAAAATTTTCAGTGCTTGATAAATTTGGATTTGGGTGTGATCATTTGTTGATAATTTTTCATGCTTTTTAGGGTGTTGGAAGTGTGAGAAGCTAATCTATTGACTGAATTGAGAAGTAAGAAGCTGATTATGTGTGTAAAGGTGAGCAATTTCTCAACTTTATAGAAAAATATTCTGTTTCTTTGTAATTTGGATTTTACTAGAAAATAGTGGTTAGGTTGCTAGATTTATTGCTTACTTTGTTCGATCTATGTAATTTACTTAGGTTTTATGATATTGTTGCTTTAATCGATTAAGTGATAGTTGAAAAGCTATTTGATGGGACAAAGATAGAAAGAGAGAAAAAAAAAAGAAAAAGAAAGAAAGAAAGAAGGATTTTACCATGCATTAGTAAATTATTTTATAGATTGTAGCCAATAAATATACCAACCAGTTTAATGTTAAATGATGAAGGTTTGGGTAGTTTGAGCATAATATGGAATAAGTCACTGTTGTTCAGCAGCTATTAGGAAGAATAAAGACAATATACCATCCATTTTGTTTCTCTTTTTTGCTCATTTAATCTTTACTTGATTTTATTACTACTTAATCCTTTTAACTTCAAAAAAGTTTAAGTAGATTCTGAAAGCAATTGTGCTTTTAATTAATCACGACCCATCACAGTGAATGTGGATCATTTGATGCTGCCATCACCATAAGGAACATTAATATCCATATTTAGTTTATTTTGATGTTGATATGAGATTCATTTGGTTGGGGACTTCCAAATAATATCTTGTATATAGAGTCTTCTATTTTAATAAGATTAAGTGATCAATTGTTTCTAAAATGCTTTCAATACTATCTGCAGTCTAGCTTGATGTCCTCTACATCCTTTTGGTAAATTGCTTTTTATGAGTTTGTGATTTGCCTCCGTTTCTTGTAATTTTGCAGGTTGTAAATATATTTTTGTTTAAAAATTTGTTATAGTGGATTGAATTGATTTTTTGATGATGCCCTCTTTAGGTCCAACTACAGTCAGTGTTGGTATTACTGGACTCTTCGGAAGCAAGGGTTTCTCTTGGTTATCTCTTACTCCTTAAATTTGCTTTGGGTTTTATATTTTAATGCTTATTTTTCTATCAATTATGTGCATTTTTGTATTAGTCGTTTTTGGACATTTAGCTAAATCTAAATTATGGAATAAACTTGATCGTATTCTACATTCAAAAAATAAACCCAAAATTGGGGCTAACAAACAATCCAAATCAAATAAGGCTTGTCTATGGTAGTATCAGTTTATATCTATGGAAATCAAGAGGATGTGAAAGAAAGAGCTAGCACATGGTAATAGCAGTTTATATTTATGAAAATCAAGAGGTTTGAATTTCGACTGTTTTATAACTGTCAAAGGTTTTCTTTGAGTTTTGATCTGATGAAAAGCTGCTATTAGTGGGTAGATACTTGGAAAACACTAACTAGCTTTTATCGTTTTCCATGATTACCTTCCGTTGCCTTTATTCATTACTTTCTGAAGCTTTATTAAATTAGTTTATAATCTGTTTTCTTGGAGAATGAAGATAATGATTACGTGCTTGCTTGTAAAATCAGTTGGGGACGGTGGGTAATAAACGCTTCGACAATTACAAGATGAAAAAGATGAAGAGGAAAGGTTTCAAGTAGACTTGAAGAAAGTTGTACACAGTTCTTTTCATTTACCATTTGTTAACTTGCTTTGATGCTATTTTTAAATTGATTTGTTGAAATTTTTATGCTGGTTTTGTTTTATTTGCTCACAGTTTTAATGAATTAAAGTGTGATGAATGCAGCGATGAAGGTGGCATTGATGAGAAGAAGAGATGTAGTTGAGAAGGATGGCAATCCAGCCGAAAGCTATGCTGATTTTTTGGTTATGATTTTATGACATCTAACAATTGCAAAAATAGCAATTAAGATTTTTCCTTTGCATGGTTAGATCTTTGCCTAATTTCCTTTTTTTTCGGTTGCATATTTTCTCTAATTATTCAGTTATTGAATCTTCATCTTTTAATCAATTTTATGTAATATATATCGACTTATTATTTGTCAAATTAAATTATGATGATACTAAGATTATTGCCCCTGGTGATGCTGATTCTGTTTCATGCTTTGGAAGTCAAAAATATGAGTTGTTGCTATTATATGTATATGGATGAACTCTAGAGCTTGAACTTGGATTGATTTTTGAATGTCTGGTTTATTAGTGCTAGCAATTTCTTGGATCGTAGAGTTAAGCTATTAATCAATTATTGAGTAGAGTCAAGTGATTGAATGCCCTGGTTTCCATCAGTTCACTACCTAGGTTATCTTGGGTTCAAGGCTCCTGTCCCCCTCTCCCTGGACATTATTCCTCACCTTCTATAGGCCACCTTAATATAGGGATTCAGTGAGAGGGTGATTGTGCACCTGATCTGGAAAAACAGTATCAAATACTGCATAGTTTGTTCACTTGTGCTGATTTTACTTCATGTGATTGATTTGTCCCAGAAAAAAAACTATGTTTGTACTCAGCAGCTTCATTAGAATTTTAACTTTTGATCTAACAATTGATAGGTTTTATATATACTCAAGCTTTTTTATGACATACATTGCAATTTCTTCTAAAAATTGAATATTTGCCAAACCAATAAGCTAACTGATAAGGAAAGAAATAGTCCCTTAGTGACAATTAGTACTGTAGACACCCATTTGTGTCTCCCCAAAACAAAACCCAGTGATGAATACCTTTTGCGTCGAATGATAATCGAATAAGGTGAAAGTGTGAAAGGTCAGGTGTTGCGGTTAGTTTTTATTAAAATTCTTTCTTTCTGTTTTCGAAAACAACTCTATTTTATGAAAATAGCCAATCTAGTTTAGTTTGGTCCACGAAAAGGGTCCAATAATAGTGTAGTTTGATGGGGCTTGCAAAGAGTTTTCCAACGATATATTATAAGCCCAATTCCGATGAATAATGAGGAAGTTATGGCCAAAATACTAAACTGGGCCCGGTTTGATCTTTACATGCGGCCCGATGATCTAGGGGAGGGCCCAATGTTAATTATTATTCCTAAAGTTATTAGAATTAATTATAGTCTTCTAGAATTCTGTAGAAGGTTTTTTTAAGTCCTAATAAAATTAGAATTAATAATTATATTTTGATAAGTTTTACTTGGAATAAAATATTACTTTATGAAAAATACGATTTCAGTTTTCATACGGACTTTACAAGTCAATTTTGATTGATAAGTGGACTCCGTGTTTGAAAGCGCGTAGAAATCCAAGCTGTCGCCACGCGACAGAGCTTGTCGCCAAGCGACAAGTTTGGTTTTGCGGCGACAGCGTGGAGTTTTATTCCTTATCAAATTCTACCTATTTCCGGACTATTTTCTTATAAATAGGGTCCTGAACCTCCGTTTTCATCATCAACAATCAATCAATTCTTATCTACAATCATCTATTCTCTAAATTCTTTCTAGCTTTTCACAAACAAAATTCCGCATGCACGAGATCTAGAAACACCTAGCCGAATTCGAAGTTGCTTTCGCCCTAGACGTGAAAGGTTATAATTTCTGAGGGTTTGGTCCCAAATCTCTATTTCTATTATTTAATTTAATTGTTTGATTTTATATTTTCCTTGAAGTTACTAACGCGTATATTTTGTTATTAGAAAGAGGTACGAGGCATCAAAGTATGTAATCTTATTGCTCTATTCTTGTGGAAAGCATGTTTATTATTTATTAATTCCTAGCATCATGTTAGGATGTTTCTATTGCTTTCTAGCATCATGTTTAGGGTGCCTTTTTACTCTTCTCTAATATCATGTTAGTATCATGCTAGGATTAAAGCTTTGATCTTTATTGCTTAGTGACATGCTAGGGTTTGTTATTAATATTGTTAATATCATGCCTAGGATCTTGCTATTATTATGCTTTATGCTTTACCATGATTATTTTGATTATGATGATTATTATGTTGCTTGATATTTTATATTGTTGTTATTGCTTGATCACGCCTTTTATGCAGGTTTAAAGGGAATTTGTACTCGTAATCACGCTTAATAAGATAATTAATAATCTTATTTAGGCTAACATGATTATAATTCAAGTGATCGCCAATAATAGTTTTGCTTGTGCATTAAATTCAACCAATATAGATTAAACAGGTTTAAGGTTAACCTATTGATTGCACGTTAGTCAAAAAGCGCACATGGATACAAGAAGAATGAATTAGAGGTCTTTTTAGGGCAGGTTCAATCTCTTTTAGGCTGGATTTGTACCTTCATCCCCGAACCCTATTTGGTTCAAGACCTTTTGGAGTTGACGATCTCCTAGATCGTTAAGGGGTGTAACCTTCCCTCGTGAACGGTTTACAAGTTCCTAAAACTTGTTGGCGACTCTTTTCCTCTAGTTTCTTTCTCTTTGGACGCCACCATGCTTAAGTGTATGATCACAGTGGGGTTCAAGCTTGGGGTGATGCTTGAAATATTCCCTACAGTTTTTGGCGACTCCAATGGGGAGGATTTCTATTTTAATTCCTAAAATTTATTTTGGCAATGATTTAGAATGAGCGGATGAGACTCGAAAAGTTCTAAGTATTTCATGTGCGTAATTTTGATTAGCATTATTGTCATATGCATAAAAAAGGTTCTCATTGGATAGACCATCCGAAATGAATCAAAAACATAGGATTTTTACACGTAGGAAACTTGAGAAATATCTTTCACAACTAGAATTGAAATAATACTGCGAAATCTGGAAAATTCTAAGAACGTAGATACCTGCTGAGGCATGTAGGAACTAGCGTCTAGAAAACAGGATTGTCACCTGTAAAGTGCTTCTGTCGCCTGGCGACAGTTCTGTCGCTAGGCGACAGGGGTACTTTTGCGGCGACAGTCTCTGTAGTCTGGCGCCAAGTTCTTCCAATACCGAGCCAGAACTCTGCCTTCTTGTTTTGACCATTTCTAGCACTGTTGGCTCGATTCTACTTCCTAATTGATTTTTTCTCTCTTTTCTGAAACCCATATGTGTTTTACATATGGACATAATCCTCTGGGGGTTCACGCTCCATCTACCCAATCGAACACTCCTGGCAACGATGGGTACATCCGAGTTTGTTAATCCACCAAACCGTGGAAGCAAGTTTTTAACTTGCAAGGTCCCATCCATACGCGCCAACCCTTCCAAAGGTAAGGCTTCCGCGCGATGCATCCGGACTCATAACCATGGACCCTCTTTGACTAACTCATATCCTTGAACTTTAGAGAACTAGAGCCATGGTTAGGTTGCAAACTCATTGCATCATATTGTGACTATTTGAACTATTTGTGCATTCTTTGCTTGTGCATACCCTATATGTGCTAACCGTTTGTTTGACTTGTGTTTAAGTCTAAATAAACCAATTAATGACTGAAAAGGACTTTGTCTAACTATTTAATTAATTAGTTTGACTAATTAAAGACTAATAAAGCAATCAATCTGACTTAGTACGACTGTAGGCATGTCCCCTTAGAGTAAACTTACTGAAAACAGTCCCAGATTAATGTTCCAGCAATGGCGCAGAAGTTTGGACTGTGGCGCCGCAGTTTACTATTTGTCGCCTGGCGACAAATTTGTCGTTTGGCGACAAGCTTAAAACTGTGGCGACAGTTCTGTTGTTCCGGCGACAGTCCAGTTTCTTACTCGAGTCATCACGACTAGTCTAATTAAACAGTCTGCTAATCAGTAATTTGTTAATGGCTTTACCAAAATTAAGTCCTTAATTGAGTCTAAGCATTTAGTCCCATGGTCATACACAAGAGTCAAAGCATGTCACTTGCACTCACTTATAAAGCACACACTTAACATGTATGTCACACCTTGGCCATGTCTAGAGAGTCTTGAATGCGTATTTTCCGCCATTTTTTTTAGGGGGGTAAGTCGGATATTAATCCTCCAATTAAACCACTTGTTTGAACCCATTCCCAAAAAATATACACCCTATTTTTGCTTTTTTTAAACTATAAAATCAAAGTCAACTTGAGTCAAGTCATTAAAACAAATATGGTTTAATTTACAGCGCGTGGTTAAGAAAGGAAGGACGTTTAATCAAGGATGACACTTTCATTCAAGTCTCACTTTTTGATAAGCCAATCGGTCGAAAAAGGAAAGCTAAGAAGATGATGGCAAGTCAGGAAGAAGTCAACGAACTTAAGGGACAAGTAGCTAACATGGCTGAAATGTTGAAGAATCTGACTCTTCAAATCAATGACCCTGTGAGACAACAGCAAATGGAGCTCATCCAGGAAAATTTGAGCAGATTATCCAATGACTATAGATTCCAGGGCATTAGCTCACAAGGGGTCTCGGTGGACAAGAATCTTCTTCCGCAGAAGTTCAATGCCAACGACATCCCGAAATTCAAGGCAATGGATAACCCTTATTTTCATTTAAGAGCCTTTGAAACTGTAATGAATATTAAGGGAATAGACAAGAAAGCTTTTCATTCTGTGTTTTCTCTATCTTTAGAAACTGTTTGTCAGCAATGGTACTTTTCTCTTGATAAAGAGAAAACCTCTAGTTGAGAGTCAATTGTAAACGCTTTCATTGATAGATATAAATGCAATATTCAAGTTGAAACTGATCATAGGGAACTTGAAATACTTAAGCAGAAAGAGAATGAAGGCTTTACTTCCTTCTTTAAGAAATGGAGGGAAACTTCTGCAAAGATGGTTGAGGTGCCTAGTGAGAAAGAATCTGTGAGGATGTTCATCAAGAACCTCTAAGAAAAATATTCTAAGCATCTCAAATATCAAAATAACTTGCACACTTTCAAGGCTATCTATGACATTGGTATCAATATTGAAGACGACCAAGCTAAACAAAAAGCCGCTAACAACAGTAACTCTAATAGTGGCTGGAAAGGCAAGAAGAACGACAATCCTTCTTCTTCCAAAACCACCCACTCAAATAATGTTAGCACCTTTAATTTGAATGAAGTCCTTGCTATGAATAATTAAGGACAAAAGAAACCATTTAGGAGGAACTTTACTCCTATTGGTATGAGTTATGACACCGCATTCGATCGCTTACATGCAAAAGGTTTTATAACTCCCATTGGACCGTTTAGGGACCCACCTGTCGAAAAGAGAACAACTAGCTGGAACCCCAATGCACATTGCAAGTATCATCAGGGTAAGGGCCATCTCACAGAAAATTGTTGGAAGCTAAAGGAAGCAATACAAGATTTA
The DNA here is from genome assembly GCF_948465745.1 of Chenopodium album. Classification (NCBI taxonomy): domain Eukaryota; kingdom Viridiplantae; phylum Streptophyta; class Magnoliopsida; order Caryophyllales; family Amaranthaceae; genus Chenopodium; species Chenopodium album. The sequence continues at coordinate 35,447,694 of NC_137847.1, forward strand.
ATTGATAACAACAAACTCCCATTGCCCCCTACAAGCAAGAAGCCAAGTATCAATAATGCACCACTGTCGGATTCCTTGGCTATTTCCGATGAGGAAAATCAGGTTGACCCCAAGAATCTCATTTAACCTGTCGAAGCCATTGAAGAAGAGCAGGAAGTCTTCAAGGATGCCGAGGATAATTTTCCTTGTGGATAAGAACCTGCGACTAAACAAGAAGTGTGTATCCTTATTCAGGTTGTGTTGGAAGCAAGAGAATTATTACGCGAGGCCATGGAGGTTATAAAAGAACGAAACGAACTACTCAAAAGTAGACCTCTACCTAAAGAAAAGAAATCATTCTCCCTCCAAGTAATTGACACACCCAAAAGGAGCAATAGTCCATACACTCCAATTGGGACTTCTTATGCAAATATGTTCAAAATGCTCTTCGAGAATGGTAAAATTCAACCTCTCGAACCGAGACTATTTGAATCACTAAAAATGACAGATAGGTACTACTGTCCATATCATCAATCAGGAGGACATACTATAGAAAATTGTTTCAAGTTCAAAGACTTGGTCCAAAGATTGATTGATAACAAGAAACTAGTTCAAATCCCACAAGAACAAAATGCTACCATTAATGGGGTTTGGGATGGTGATGACGAGGATGTCTACCTCAAGGACGTCGAAAAAACTCCACTTTTGACAATATATCTAGTAGGAGACATTTGGGATGAAGAGAATTCACCCATAGATGTCCTCACAAGATACGGGAGAATGCAACCTCCCATTACTACACAACCTATTCCCGCTACTCAACAAGTTCCCATACCAATCATAGAAGACACCGATATTGTCAAACAATTAAAAAAGACTAAGGTTGAAATGAACGTATGGAATCTTCTAGCTACATCCCGAGAACGTAGAGTTGCAGTCATGGATGCCTTAGCTAAAGTAGGGATAGATTCGGACACCACTCCTGAGGGGTTGGCTAACTTCCTCACGAGTGATCTCCCAAGTCCTATTAATTTGATCACTTTTTCCAACAAAGATCTACCGTCGGAAGGTGACAAGCATAACAAAGCTCTCAACCTCACAGTAATTTGCAAGAGAATGAACGTCCCTATGACTCTTGTAGATAATGGATCGGCAATTAACGTTTGCCCACTTAGAACTGCGAGGATGTTAGGAATAAGAGATGAAGATTTATCTCCATCAACACAAGGAATAAGAGCCTACGATAACTCACGTCGCCAAGCATTAGGCACAATTACTATGAACATAATGGCGGGAGTAATTGAACATGCCACCACATTCCAAGTGGTAGATATTAAGGCCTCGTTCAACTTAATGTTGGGACGCCCTTGGCTTCATGACCTAAAGGCCGTCCGTTCATCTCTTCACCAACAAGTGAAAGCCATAGTTGGAAGGGTACCAATTACAATCGATGCTTCACCCATGAGAATCAAAACAGTAGAAAATCCACTAATCAATGTGGAGCACGATGAGAATGACGAAGATATGTGGGGCTTTAATGAAGAGGTCTCCTTAATCGAGGAAAATGAAAGGACCCCTCTTCGCTATGACCTCCACTCCAACATGATAACCAATGCTATCCTGAGAAAATAAGGACACTTCCCTAGAATGACTCTAGGAAGGAAGAAAGGGATAGCAAAACAGATGGGACTACCTGGCCTCCTTAAATTAGATACTTTCGGACTTGGTTTCGAACCGACTCTCGAACATCTAAAGCAAGCCCGGGAAAGATCAAAAGCACGTAGAGATGCTCGCACACAAAAGAAAGTAACCCCAATGGATCAATACCCTCTTACTTTAAATGGACAGTTCATAAGAAAGGGAGAAGATTATCCATGTTACGAATTTCCAAAACCCTTTGTTGTAAACGGCATAAGACAACCTGGATTCGAAATATTTCTGGATTGTTGCTTTCTAGATGAGATCCCAACTCCTATCCATAAAGAAAAAGCACCCCCATGCTTTGACTTTAATGTCATGGGACTTCTCTTTGGGCGAGAAAAGAATGAGCCAAGATATATAGAGGATAACTCTTCACTCATTCAAACAGTCCTACAAAGCGAGAACTTTGATCCTTCCAAGCTCATCACTCCAGCAGAGGATTTAGTGCGAGGATGGCGCAAGACAGTGAAGGTGACTACTGCAAGCAGAAAGAAGATTTCAATAACTACAGGACAAGGGCCAATGTTCCAAGAATCGTCTGAGTCAGAGTCTTCCCCTATCGAGTCCTCTAAGTCTCTAGTTGTAGAACCTCCCTCTAGCTCTTCTATTTCAGCATCTACTCCTAGGATAGTTAGCAATCATGTCCCAACGGACATTTCTTTATTCGATGTAATGATTTCTGAGTTTAATAATATGTCTTCTTCCCCTTATCCCTCGTGTTTTTCTTTAACTCAAGATGACGAGTATTGCTTAACTAACGATGAAAATGACAAAGAAATTATTAAAGCAATGGAAACACTTGAAAATAAGACATCAATAATTGAGGACACTGAAACGGTTGATATCTCAAAAGATCCAACCATTAAAAGAGAAGTTAAAATCGGACTCACGCTAAACAAAGACGAAAGAACCGATTTAATTAATCTACTTAAAGAATTCATCGATGTATTCGCCTGGTCATATGAAGATATGCCAGGCATTAATAGAGATATAGCTCAGCACACTATATTACTAATCCCAGGATTGAAACCTGTAAAACAAAAGTTGCGTCGAATGAAACCCGACGTAACTCTTAAAATAAAAGAAGAAGTACAAAAACAAATAATTGCAGGTTTTATCAGGGTATCCCAATACCCCGAATAGGTTGCAAATGTAGTCCCAGTTCCAAAAAAGGATGGTAGGGTTCGAATGTGTGTCGACTATCGAGATCTAAATAAGGCAAGTCCAAAGGACGACTTCCCTTTACCACACATCGATATTTTGGTAGATAATACATCGAATCACGCACTTCTCTCATTTATGGATGGATACGCAGGGTACAACCAGATTCTCATGGCCGAAGAAGACATGGAGAAAACAACATTCATAACACCTTGGGGTACTTACTGTTACACGGTAATGCCATTCGGGTTGAAAAACACGGGTGCCACTTACCAACGAGCAGCAACTACCCTACTCCATGACATGATGCACAAAGAGGTCAAAGTATATGTGGACGACATGATTGTGAAATCTAAAGACCGTCCAGGACATCAAGTGGCCTTAAGAAAATTCTTCGAGAGACTAAGAAAATACAACATGAGGTTGAATCCATCCAAATGTGCTTTTGGAGTAACCTCAGGAAAACTCTTGGGATATGTCATAAGCTCTAGAGGAATAGAGATAGACCCAACCAAGATCAAAGCAATCATGTCAATGCCACCGCCCCAAATCGAGAAACAAATTCGAGGATTTATTGGCCGGTTGCAATATATAAGTAGGTTCATATCTAAGCTAACAATAATATGTGAACCGATATTCAAGAAGCTTAAGAAAAACGTGCCAGTAATATGGGACGACGAGTGTCAAAAAGCCTTTGAGAAGATCAAATCTCGCCAATCCTCCCGTATTAGCCCCAGCGCTTCCAGGAATACCTCTAAGGTTGTACTTAACAGTCACCAAAGAAACAATGGGAGCTATGCTCGCACAAGAGGTAGAAGGAAAAGAAAATGCCATCTACTACCTAAGCAAAAAGATGCTCGAATATGAAGCACGCTATACACCACTTGAGAAATTATGCCTCGCATTGGTGTGGGCCACAACCAAGTTAAGACAATACATGCTTGTTCACACAGTCTTTGTAGTGTCATGAATGGATCCTCTCAAGTACTTATTCGAGAAATCCACGCTTAATGGGCGCATCTCAAGGTGGATAGTCAACCTAGCCCAGTTTGATGTAAGATTCATGCCTCAAAAGGCTATTAAAGGATATGTAGTCTCAGACTTCTTAGCAGACTTTCCAATGGAAGATTCGACACCAATACACGACAATGAATTTCCAGATGAAGACTTGATGGTCACGGAAGATGATACTTGGACTTTATACTTCGATGGAGCCTCGAACCAAAAGGGATGTGGCGTAGGAGTCCTATTAGTATCACCTAAAGAGGAGCATGTTCCAATTTCAATAAAGTTAGATTTCGACGTTACCAACAACGCTGCAGAATATGAAGCATGCGTGGTAGGCCTCGAAACAGCTTTAGCATTGGGTGTAAAGAAACTTCGAATATTCAGAGATTCTTCCTTGCAACTCTCCAAAAGATGGAAAGTAAGGAGCGAAAGCTTAGCCCCTTACCAAACCCTATCTGGAAACTCTCACCGATCAACTAGAAAAGGTAGAATACACATATCTACCTAGAGAAGAAAACCAATTTGTCGATGCCTTGGCAAGACTAGCCTCAATGGTTAGGATTCGTAAGGAAATTGAGCAAATGCCTCTAACTATAGAAAAATGACACAAACCAGCATACATTCAAGGTATAGAGGATGATGAAACAAACCAAGAAGAAGAAGAAGAAGAAGAAGAAGAAGAAGAACCATGGTATACTGATATACTCAATTATGTCACCAAAGGAAAATACCCTCCTCATGTTGACAAAAGAGCAAAACGAGCTTTAAGACTTTTGGCTTCTCAATACGTACTCATAAATGATGAGTTACACAAAAGGGTACCTAAAGGTCGAGCCCTATTATGTGTAGGCAAGAAGGACACTCAAAGAACTATGAGAATAGTCCACGAAGGAGTATGTGGAACACATGTTAATGGCAAAATGCTAGTCTAAAAGATAATGCGAGAAGGATATTATTGGACTAACATGAATAGGGATTGTCATCAATATGTAAAAAGATGCCCTAAGTGCCAAATTTATGCAAATTTGCAACATATTCCTCCATCCCTTCTCTACACCTACACCTCACCATGGTCATTCTCAACATGGGGAATCGATATAATCGGAAAAATCACACCTCCTGGAACAGGAGGTCACGAGTACATCTTGGTAGCAATTGATTACTTCACAAAGTGGGTCGAAGCACAATCATATGCTAAACTCACTGCAAAACATGTAGCACTCTTTATCGAAAGGAACATAATTTGTCGATACGGAGTCCCACATGAGATGATAACTGACAATGGAACTCACTTTCAAGCCGAATGCGAAGAATTGTTACAAAAGTATGGTATTCAACATCACCATTCTTCCCCTTATAGACCTCAAGCAAATGGAGCAGTTGAGGCAGCTAACAAAAATTTAAAAACTATCATCGAGAAATTGACTAAAAATTACAAGCATTGGCCTGACAAACTCCATTTTGCACTTTGGGGTTATCGCACGTCAATTCGAACGTCAACAGGAAACACACCATTCGCCCTACTCTATGGAATGGATGTCGTACACCCTGTAGAACTAGAAATACCTTCTCTACGCATTGCGTTAGAAAGTAAACTCGATGAAGTTGAATGGACTAGTGCACGGTATGAAGAGTTAATTCTATTTGACGAAAAACGACTAGAAGCTCTACATCATACCCAACGCTACCAAACTCGTATGGCTAGACACTTCAACAAGAAGGTCAAGACAAGAAACATCAAGGTTGGAGACTTGGTACTAAAAGCACTAAAAAAAAAACGTTTTGGATCCAAGAGGCAAATTTAGGCCCAATTGGTCCGGACCATACATTGTCAAAACAATCTTGTCAGGAGGTGCAACTCAATTAACTGACATGGACGGCAATGAATTCTCAAACATGACCAATCTTGACCAACTTAAGAAGTACTACCCATAACTACTTGAGTAGGACACTCAAGAGAAATACGTTTGGCCTAATTCCAAAAGAAAGGATACGTAGGCAACCCTTTAAAGGGTGCGGCCATTTTAATTATTAAGAATTTCGCGTCCCAACATCGACAAAAGCATAAAAAAAATAAAAAAAAAAAAAGAAAAAAAGACCTTGTCCCCAAACGACAAGTCTGTCGCCAGACGACAAGTGGAAAAGTCTGGCGACAGACTTGTATGAGCAGCGCCAATTTTCTGCGGACATCTGGACAAATTGGTGCATTCTGGAAATTTTTTCGACTTCCATACTTGAAGAAATTTTTTTGGAAAAAATATTTTAAATTGTTCTCATTGCTTTAATTAAAAAGCTGAAATTGCATTAATAAATAAAGAATTACATTATTGATGGAATTTAAATAAAGCTTAAAAAATTAAAGTTACCTTAAATTGTCTAATAAATTGAAGGAAAAGCAATACTCTAATCTTTCTTTTTTTTCTTAATCCTTTTCCAATTTTTGTCAGAAGCTTCCTCTTCATCCATCACTTTTGCTAAGAGACATCCATTAGAGGATCTACATTCGATTTAGTATGGATAGTCTCTCCCACAGCTAAAACTCCATGCTTTTTCTCTACCCAAACCTTTTTTTCTGTAGAGTCCACCTTTCTTTTTCCTTTGTCTTTATTAGCACTCTTCTTCTTAGGCATCACAGGAGTCTTAAACTCAACTCTTTCACCTAGGCGTTCCTTAGCAGGAAATTTCTTATCACCAAGGCGAGTCTTCATGTTGGTCTTCTCTACTTTGGTTCGGTCCTTTTGAGATCTACCGATTAACCATTGCTTCACATCATTGGACAAAGAAGGTGGAACCTTTTGGGTAATCACTTCCCATAAAGGCCTAGCACACCAATACTTGTCAAATCTTTCAACTTCTTTCGAAACGGGGAATTCATAAGGACGACGAAGATCTCCCGTGGGAATGGTTTGCGCAATCCCATATTGCCTCTTTACTCTACAGGGATAATAAAAGGTCATTTTGACAAACTAGGAAGACGACAAAAGGGTTGGGTATTACAACCAATCATCTTTTCAAGCTTCCACCAAGGAACAACCCATTTAATGGAGAAGTCACAACAGGAAAAAACTTTGCCCCACTCACGACGACCCATCTTCAAAGAGAAACGTTTCTTTCGCCGAACAAAGCAATTAGGGGTATATTTGTCAATATTATCAGGAGGACTAATTAATTCTAGTCTCTCCATGAGCCACATCTGTAAAAATCAATGCACATAATCAGTATTACTATACAAAAATATGTCTTTAATTTCTGCAATTAAGAATATTATTTTTCTACCTGTAATAAAATTGGAGAGCCTCTAAGAGGTGCTTCTGGATTCTTTTTCAATTCATCAAGACTAAGCATAGTCTCTCCAACGATTAATGGCATTGGATTTCTCCCAGATTCAATTTGTTCTAGCACAGATATTATAATTGCTTGACCATCATTATTTTTACCACTAGTAAGAAGATATTGGCTAAGCATGCAAAAGAGGAAAGCTCTTCTCCTATAAACATGAAAAGATTCAGAGCGTGGTCTATCAAAATAAAAACGTACAAATTCTTTTAAATCAATATTATTACCATGCACTATGGTTTTTAGATCTTTACCCCTAAGATCAAGGAAACGCTCATAATCTTTGTAATAATACTCACTCATCCTAGGCATTACCACAAGATTTAATGAAGGAAAGCCTAGAATGACACCAAACTCTTCCGGTAAAGGGCAAATTTCATCATAGCCTAATCTAAAGCAATGAGTATTAGGATCCCAATATTCTAAGGCGGTATGAATAAAGTCTATGTCAAGATCTACCCCCTTTATACCATAAATACCCCCCATATGGAAAAAGTCAAATTCTTTTCTCTCCTTATCAGTTAAAGAAGGACACCACTCACGAGTGAAATCACAAAAGCTCTTCTTAATTAAAGCCATGATTAATTTTTGAATCCAATTAATCTGTTCGAATTATACAGAAATCGTCAGATTTGGGGGCTATTTATAAACAATTTTTGGCAGATTTTGAATTCTGAAAGGATTTGAAAAAAATAAGTCTACCGCCGAACGACAAGCTTGTCGCGTAGCGACAGAGGAAACGCGTGGCGACAACGCGTCTACGCCAGCGACAATTACGCGTTATACAAACCGCGTTTTTCAGACTTCGATTCGACTTTGATTTTGCACATTACACACCGTTATTCAATACCCCTATATACAAATCCAATCCATATTGCTTTTTTCTTTTTGATTAAATTGAGCTTAGGCTTATTTTAGTTGAAATCACTTCATTTTTCATTTTTTTTCTTTTAGGGGAAAAAGTCGGATACCCTCCATAATAAAAATGACGGAAATTTTTGCGCAAAAATTAAGTCACAATTGCACACACTCACATGCACATAAAATGAGAAATAAAATGCAAAGATAAAACAGGCTTAATATAAAAAGTTTGTATATACAATATGTCTAGTATGTGAGTCATATAATACAATCTACAAAGGACAAAGTCCTATGAAGTCAAAAAAAAAAAATAAGCACAGGTACAAACTATGGTGCCGGAGGCCGTAGATGATCAGGTACGCCCATCATATCAAAGAACGCTGTAGTCCAGGGTGTATGCCCCTCACCATCTCCTGACCCGCCAGTCGGCGGAAACCTCAGCTCAGGGCCAGTCCACCCAGGCTCATCCCGATGATCAATCGACAACGGCTGAAGCTGCAAGGGCTGCTGCGACGACGAGCCAACCTCGTAAGTCCCACCACCCGTCGAAGGATCCGATGTCACGCCTCCTTGGCTCGTCGGCCCAGCAAAGACATCCTCAGGCGAAGAAACCGAGTCCTCGGTTGGAGCAGTCTCAGACCGGCCACCTCGACCGCCAACAGAAGTGCGGCGACGCCTTGAGCCAGATCTAGCCGGCTCTCTCCTAGCCTCGTGTCTCGACCGAGTGCGGGGTGAAGGAATAGGCTGTCCCTGCAAAGGTAAATCAAGTCAGATACCAAGTAAAGAATATAATAAAAGGTGACACAAAAGAAAGACAAGGGAGATACCTCCTCAACGTCGTTCCCCCGACAGGTAGCTCGGTTCCATAACCTCACGAGCTGTCTGCGAAAGGCGTCTATACACCTCGCCATAGCTGTCACCACCTCGCGAGAAAACTTTCAAAGGAATAAATTCAGTAATAATACAGAACAAATACAAAAGCAGGAAAATAGATAAGCTCACCCGAGTCTGGTGACGAGGAATGGAGCGCTCCACAAAACGTTTATCCTTGGGGGCCGGAGGAATCATCTCCTTAATCGTTCCCAACATACCCTGGTAACGGATAGACATCCTCGGAGGGACGAACTCCCTAGGCCCAGCCTGATAAAATAAAACTCAAATGATTAGAATTCACATGGGGGCTACCTAATGAAAAATAAAAAGTAAAGCATACCGCTGCCTCCTCCGACAAAACAGGGGCCGACGCTAGCAAAGGCAACAAGTCATCCTCGTAACTCTGCTCCAAATGGACATGAGACCGCCAGGGAGTGCCAGGAGACGACCGACTCGCGGAGTCACGCATCAACGCCTCATGAAACATATGTTGAGGCGGGCAAGTGGGGACGACAAAAACATTCGAGGAGTGCTGGATAGCTACTCTCTCGCCAAGATACACTGTAGCGTCATACGCCCCCTGAAAATAACGACGCTCGGTAGTATACCACGCGGCCAGCGCAGGTATAGCCAAATCAGCCCATGGTCGGTATACCACGCCAGGCTCCTACAAAACAGTTATGTAAGATAAATGCCCTCAAAAGAGTAATATCAAAGAAAACAAGTGTTCACGAGAATCTACCGAGAGGATCAGATCTCGAATACGTGCAGTCTCGACCTGGCCGGTGCGACCTCCCCAACTGGCGCCAACGGGGAGCTCGCGAGGTGAAGTCGGCGAAAGCGAGGGGAAGTACTCGTAGAACCAAATCTACATAGATAAGAGAAAGTCAGCAAATGCTTGCGCAAGTCTAGAGCTAGTTTCAAAAGGATAGAAATATACCTCTACGACCCTCTAGAAACTAGAAAGTGCGATCTCTCCAGACAAGGCCCTGTGACGGCAGGAACGTCGCAGGCCTAGTAGGCAGTCAGCATAGGCCAAGCTGGCCTAATCATACGTCCCGACCAGGTGAAGGTCGCGAACAGCTCTCAGGTAGTAAAGGAGCACTCGACTACCCTTGTCAGGAGAAAAGGTCCCTGATAGCAAAATAAGAACAAAGATGTGCACCCGCTGCTCGAGAGTGGTCGCATCATCCTCAAAAGCCACTACCAAGGTGGAACGACGGATGCACCGGGAACCAAGCTGTCCCGGTTGAACCTCCGCACGGGCCCGAATAGCAAGCAGACCCAATAACTCCAAAACCATCGGTGAGTAGACAGTAATATCACTGTCAAATGGCAGTGGAGAAGGACGAAACTCTAAACCTGTGATGAGACTGAAGTCGGCAGGAGTGACCGTCATTTCACCCCAGGGAAAGTGAAAGGTGTTGGTGGTGTCCCAAAAGAACTCCACCAAAGCTCGGACGACGAGGTTACTCCCATCATAGGAGTACATGGCCTGAGTAGCCCGAAAAAGGGGAGTCAACCCACAGGACTCCCACAGCAGTCGCTACGCCTCGTCTCTGCTGAAGTACGCTTTATATAGCGTACCAATGACGTTGTTGCCAGAACCATGACTGCGAGTCCTCCCGCTGATGAGCCCGCGTCGCACCCGCTCAGAAATATGGTGCTTAGGAGAAAAGAAAAGAGTGTGCTCATCCCACTCTGGGAGAGGTCCAAGTCTAGTAGAGGGATCCTCACCCTCGCCGACGTGCTCGTCCTCCCGGCATGTGTCCCTCGACTGAGAACCAGAGCCGCGTTGCCTAACCATGCTATATTATGCAAATAATAAAGATTAAGGTTTTATAGTATCTAAGGTTCGCCTAGCCGCATGATACTATGTTCGCAAAAAATAGAGTACGTAGTACTAAAACAGAGCACAAATTCAATTTAAGCATAATTAGCATTTTCAAGCAACCAAACAATTTCTTGCAATACTATGATAAATATTGTGACAAGTTGTTCAAGAAGAACTAGTAAAAACACAAAGAACGGATCACATTGTTCTTCACGGCCTCAAGAGGTCCAACAATGGTGAATCGCTCATTTCTTCACCAAATTGAATCAAACAAGTCTCAAAACACTCCCAAAGCAATGCATGGGCATAATCAAGCAAGTTCAAGGCATAAAATTCAACAAAAGAAGCAAATTAAGCAAGAACATATTCGAATTTTCGGAAAAGTCGCAAACAAAGAATGCATAATTCAGCAAAAACCGAGTTGAGTTTGAGTAAAACTTACATGGATCGGAAAAATAGATGAAATAAGTTTTGATTTGCAACAATTTTGAGCGAATTTGGTTGAGAAGTGAGCGAGAACGAGAAAGTTGAAGTTTTAAGCAAATGCGAAAAAACAGAACAGTAACAGCGGAAAATGAAGAAGAAAGGGAAGGTATTTAAAAAACCCGACCCTGTCGCCAAACGACAAGTTTGTCGCGTGGCGATAAAGCCTGTGGCTTGGCGATAAGCAGAATTAGCGGCGACAAGCAGTTTCAGCTAGCGCTGGAGCAGCGACAGAGTGCAGGGCTCCATAATATGGTTGTGTGAACCTCGTACAACGGCTTGGGTTCCTTTGTACGCCAGTTAGCCCCTCTAAGAAAACTTGACATGATTTAATGATCGGCTCGATTACGATTAAATCAAGTGATCGACCTGGTAAAAAGATCGTCTCACTTCGCTTAAAGCGCCCGAACATTGGCTCATTACGAAAGCACCGACATAATGGTTCATAAACAGCAAAAGCACCGACACACTGGTTCACAAGCAAGCAAAAGTGTTGAAGCACTGGCATAGCAAAAAAAAGTTCAAGCGAACTTTAAAAGATTAACAGGCGTTGGTCTTCGGTGATATTCTTCGGAGTATTGTCGCAACAAATGAGGATGACTTCAGGCGAAGATATCTTCGACAGCGTTCCCTAGCTTGTGGAGGGTTGTCACAAACAACAAGAGGTGATTTCGGGCGAAGTTATCTTCGATCATGTTCCCTGGCTTGCGGAAGATGGTCGCAAGGCAATGGAGGCAGTTACAAGCGTAGTAGTCTTCAGACGGTAATCTCTAGCTTGTGGAAGGTCGTCAAAACAAACTGCAACAAATCGGTTACCTTCAAAGACGTGTGCTCGACGGTGCAAGATACGCGTTTCTTAACTCTTTTATCTGTTTAACTAACGCTAGTTTGCAGGTATTGGCGTTACAAGAATGATTTGGGATCGCAGAACGTTCTGAATCATTTTCCGTCTCTATTGATACTTTGACTTGTGTTTTCGAAACTTGCGTTTCTCCAAACTTAGTCAAAGTAGGGGCTTCTGTGTCTCCCCAAAACCAAACCCAGTGATGAATACCTTTTGCCTCGAATGATAATCGAATAAGGTGAAAGTGTGAAAGGTCAGGTGTTGCGGTTAGTTTTTATTAAAATTCTTTCTTTCTGTTTTCGAAAAACAACTCTATTTTATGAAAATAGCCAATCCAGTTTAGTTTAGTCCATGACAAGGGTCCAATAATAGTGTAGTTGGATGGGGCTTGCAAAGAGCTTTCCAACGATATATTATAAGCCCAATTTCGATGAATAATGAGGAAGTTATGGCCAAAATACTAAACTGGGCCCGGTTTGATCTTTACATGCGGCCCGATGATCTAGGGGAGGGCCCAATGTTAATTATTATTCCTAAAGTTATTAGAATTAATTATAGTCTTCTAGAATTCTGTAGAAGGTTCTTTTAAGTCCTAATAAAATTAGAATTAATAACTATATTTTGATAAGTTTTACTTGGAATAAAATATTATTTTATGAAAAATACGATTTCAGTTTTCATACGGACTTTACAAGTCAATTTTGATTGATAAGTGGACTCCGTGTTTGAAAGCACGTAGAAATCCAGGCTGTCGCCAAACAACAGGCCTGTCGCTACGCGACAAGCCTTGTCGCCACGCGACAGAGCTTGTTGCCAAGCGACAAGTTTGGTTTTGCGGCGACATCGTGGAGTTTTATTCCTTATCAAATTCTACCTATTTTCGGACTGTTTTCTTATAAATAGGGTCCTGAACCTCCTTTTTCATCATCAACAATCAATCAATTCTCATCTACCATCATCTATTCTCTAAATTCTCTCTAGCTTTTCACAAACAAAATTCTGCATACACGAGATCTAGAAACACCTAGCCGAATTCGAAGTTGCCTTCGCCCTAGACGTGAAAGGTTATAATTTCTGAGGGTTTGGTCCCAAATCTCTATTTCCATTATTTAATTTAATTGTTTGATTTTATATTTTCCTTGAAGTTACTAACGCGTGTATTTTGTTATAAGAAAGAGGTACGGGGCATCAAAGTATGTAATCTTATTGCTCTATTCCTGTAGAAAGTATGTTTATTATTTATTAATTCCTAGCATCATGTTAGGATGTTTCTATTGCTTTCTAGCATCATGTTTAGGGTGCCTTTTACTCTTTTCTAATATCATGTTAGTATCATGCTAGGGCTAAAGCTTTGATCTTTATTGCTTAGTGACATGCTAGGGTTTGTTATTAATCTTGTTAGTATCATGCCTAGGATCTTGCTATTATTATGCTTTATGCTTTAACATGATTATTTTGATTATGATTATGATGATGATTATTATGTGGCTTGATATTATATTTATTATTATTGTTATTGCTTGATCACGCCTTTTATGTATGTTTAAAGGGAATTTGTACTTGTAATCACGCTTAATAAGATAATTAATAATCTTGTTTAGGCTAATATGATTATAATGTAAGTGATCGCCAATAATAGTATTTCTTGTGCATTAAATTCAACCAACATAGATTAAACAGGTTTAAGGTTAACCTATTGATTCCATGTTAGTTAGAAAGCGCACATGGATACAAGAAGAATAAAGTAGAGGCTTTTTTAGGGCAGGTTTAATCTCTTTTAGGTTGGATTTGTACCTTCATCCCCGACCCCTATTTGGTTCAAGACCTTTTGGAGTTGACGATCTCCTGGATCGTTAAGGGGTGTAACCTTCCCTCGTGAACGGTTTACAAGTTCCTAAAATTGTTGGCGACTCTTTTGCTCTAGCTTCTTTCCCTTTGGACGCTACCATGCTTAAGTGTATGATCACAGTGGGGTTCAAGCTTGGGGTAATGCTTGAAATATTCCCTACAAGTACGAATTCTTTTTATTGATTGTCGGGCAGCAAAATTGCAGAGTGGTTTGTATCTTGAATAGGTAATACTAACAAATACAGCTTATTGGTGCATGGTTTCCTGATTAACCGATTATCGGGTAATGACTAAAATGTATGGTACGTTTGTGTTTTATTTTTTTTGATACCTAGAAGCAATTTTTGATGAAATGTATGGTATGCTACATTTTATAGGTCAGGAAACATTGCTGCAGATATGTCCAGAAGAAAACATCCATGGAACAAGCAATAGATAGATAGTGCTATTCTAAATCAGATTTGCAAGATGTTTTCTATTTATTTGCTAGATTATCTAGAATAAAAAAAATTTATATTGTTTATTAGAGCTAGAACAAATGCAAAAAATAGCTGAGTTTTTGAGGTCTATAGGATTCTTGACAATATTGTTCTGTTAAGTGTTTCGTGTATTTTATTACAGTAAATTTTGTGTGATGTTTTAGTTAACGAAGTGAAGGAATTGACGGGTTATGGTGTATAAATTTCATGACGATGAGCATGGGGAAGTGATTGTTGAGTATTGCTTATCAAGCTAATATTTCTTATCATTATTGGTCATAATTCCGTGAGTATTGCTTATCATGCTATGTACTTATGTGATTTCATTGCAAAGGTATGAATTTCAGTGGCCTGTTTGATCTGGTTTGATAATATGATCATGTTTTGATAAATTTGTGTAGTTATAGTCCCTAATACAATTTATACCACATATTAAGATGCATCTGCCTAACTGCCTTATCTAAATGCCCTCTCAATGTGCAAGCCAATGCTTTACATAATTGTTTACTAATGGAACTCTTAAGTGATGTCCTGCATGTAGAGCAAGCAATTGTTGGTTTTAGTTGTATTTTAGCATTTGCACATTTTAAATTTTTTGTAGTGAACATGTGAGTCCTTTGATATCTATGCGGTTTATGGCTTATCTATACACTACTGTCTGGGTTTTTCTTAGTCTGGTATAAGTTAATAGCTATTCCAGCATGTTTGTTTTTGCAATAAATGTTTTTGTAGCTATCCGTTGCCCCAAAACTTGGTGTTTAGTATGATGTTGATAAAATTATTTGAAGTTGGAATCTTATGCTGCCTTCCTCACCCTTAATTTCAAGGATGGTAAATATTCCGAAGCACTTGGAAAGTGGGAGGCTGCTATTACTTTGATGCCCGAAAAGGTTGTTTTGCACGAACAGAAGGCTCAAGTATTACTTGAAGTTGGAGACTCCTGGGGTGCTTTGAAGGCAGCAACTCGTGCGCTACACTCTCCTTTGTCTGTTTTCTTTTGTACTTTAGGTGTTAGATTACATAAACTGTGTCAAAATGCTTTTTATACACACTTAAAAATGTCTCCCCGAAACCAAACCCAATGATGAACAACCTTTCACCGCCATTATTGGTCGGGTTGAGTATTTAATCCCGGGAGTGCTTAAAGTCCATGTTCGATCAAAATCAACTCACAAAATAGTCAACGGATCAGTCCTAATGTTTAGTCAAGGCATAGTCTAATTTGTATTTTGGCCCGAACCTTTTTAATTCATTTTGTATTATTTATTAATTGAGCCCAATTGATGAATAATAAACCTAAATAGCCCGAAATTATGAAACAGCACTAAAAAATACCGAGCTTAATTAGGTTAAAAATGAACTTGGACGCATTTTGGAAAAAATAGTACACCGTGACACGGCGCGTGGAAGTTGCCGCGTCACGGCATTCTTTGCCGTCTCACCGTACACATGTCGTGACACGAGATTTTTCCGTGTCTTCTCCGCGTATACACTGCACGCGTTTTATCATTTTAGGGCAAAATAGTGCACCGTAACACGGTAATCTATACCGTGTCACGGCACCCTCTAACCGTGTCACGGCAGACACTAACCGTGTCAGGACGCCCCAAATTAGGGTTTTTATCTTTTCTAGGGTACCGTGTGATCCCCTACTCATTTCCTTTATAAATACAAGCCTCCTTTCTGCAGTTTGGCGCAGCAAATCATTCTCTCTTCCTCTCTTTTACACCAAAAATCATTCTCTTCTCTCTCTCTCTCTCTCATATTCTAAGCCTTAAACCTATATTCTTAACTACATCATTCCTTCCTTAAGCACTCCAAGGAGTCCATACTTTACCCGAGGTTCTGTCCTTAAACCAAGGCGTGAAAGGTAGAACTGTTTAAGGGTTTGGCCCTAAATCAACTTAATTTAATTTAATTTTAATTATTGTTTTATTAATTTCCTTGAAGTTACTAATGCGTTTATTATTTTGTAGTTGCAAGCAAACAAAATCAAAGTAAGGAATCATGTTCCTTTTATTTCTATTATTTTTCTAAAAATTTTTATTATGTTTGTCATATATTAATTGTTGGATTATTGTTATATTGCTTCCAATATTAATTTTTACTTTATTATATTTATGATCACCATATTGCATGTTTAAAGGGAATATGTAATTGAAAAATCACGCCCAATAAGATAATTTGGACGACCGGTTTAGGTTCCTTTTTAATCTTGTTTAATCAAAGTGATCACTAATATTTTAGAATTATATGTTGCATTAATATTAAACCAATTTAGCATAATAATAGTTTGGAGCGAATTGAATCTTTGTTTGTATGCCTTTGAGATCGCATGAATCACTTTTCACAATAAGAATCGAGTAGAGGCCAATACGGGCGAATGTGACTCCATGACTCACTTCGTACCATCATCCCCGATCCTCCTTTCGTGGTTCCGAACCATATAGAGTTAGTAATCTCATGGATTATGAATGGGGTGTAACCTTCACGGGCCAATCGTTGTTGCCTATCGTTGTCCCTTTATTCGTGGTTGCCTTTTATGACCCGTGAACGGTTTACAAGTTCCTTAAAAACTTGTTGGCGGCTCCCTACTTTCCTTGTCCCTAATCGTATTATGTTAATTCCCACTTCCTATGAGTGCCGAGCATAATCACACATGCTTAACGTAGGCGCACTTTAAACGACACCTACAATTTAGCGACTCCACTTGGGAGGATTCTTGGTTATTTAATCGATTTGAGTAATCGGTTTTTAATTAAGATGAGTGGATGAGACTTGAAAGATTCTTGAAAAGTATTCTTGTGATTAAATTGGCATTTTTGCATATGCATAAACGTTTTAACGTCGTATTCCAGGTCTGTCCCATAGGAAAAATTGGATAACCTGGTCGTGAACGAAGAAAACAGAGGCACCAGTCAGATTTCCTGACTGTCGTGCCATGGCAGAGCATGCCGTGTCACGGCACAGGGCACCGTCACGCGGTGTTTAGCACCGTGATACGGTATATACTGTCGTGTCGCGGCAGTCTTGAAATCTTTCCAGTGGCTTTACTTCTCTTCTCACAGTCAGCTTCCTTCGATTTTTCTGAAAAAACGTGTGTGTTCTACATACATTTTAGCCCCGGGGGATTTAAGCTCTATCAACCCAAAAACGCTCATGGCAATAAGGGTTCATACGAGTTATTAAATCCACTCAAACCATGGAGTCAAGTTCGATTTCATCACGAACTCGCAAGGAGCCGCCTGTTGGCATACACCCTCAAGGGAGGCTGCCTTGCCAACACGTCCAAACTCTTAACCATGGTACCCTGTGACACCAAAAAGCTTGACCATAGTTGAACATAAATCTTGACCTTAGGTTGCGAACTTTTCTTTGCATCATCATGACTAAGTGCTATGTGGTTTATTTGGTGCTAACTCCACATGTGTTTGTTCACTTTGTTTTTGGACTAACCTATGACTAAGTGTTTTTATTCCACAAAGAATTTAATACGGACTTAAATCGAATAAAATCTGGAAAAATCACAAAACTAGACCTGGAACTGTGCACTGTGTCACGGCAGATATGCCGCGCCACAATGTGCAGTGTCGTGACACAGCGCTTTATACCGTCTGACGGTATGCAGTACCGTATCACGACATTTAGCACCATGACACGGTGCCTAGGAAAAGTGCCCTGTCAGTCTTTTTTTGGTTTTTGTACGTACTTATGTTGTTCGTATGTCCGGTTTAGTGCCATGTCTAACTGTACGGTTATAACACGCGTCCATAACTTCACTTAATCACTCACAAGTCATGTCGAGTTCACACACTTTTTCTTGAGTCGTGCACCATTTCGTTCATGACCGTACATTAGGAAGGTCGTGTGTTTTTTTTTTTTAAGGAATAAGTTGGATGGTATCCTCCTATACATACTTTTATTTTCTAAAAAAAAAATTTCGAAAAATTTCTTACCTTTTTTTCCGGATGGGTCAAGGTTGAGTCTAGTCATTAAAGGTGCGTTTGTTTTTAATATCGTAGCACTTGGTCGAGAAGCAGAGGTAGATTGTTACGGTTCGAATCATTACCTCAACTTAAATCTAAGAGGCGTACAAGGAAACCTCAACAATCATCTCCACAGATTCCACCTTCGTCTCCAGTTCATTTTGAGTTCATTCCAATGGCCACTAAGGAAGACGTCGAGAACCTCAACAAGACCATTGAAGCACTCGCTGCCATGGTGCATACGCTCACTACTAAAGTCTCCACCATGGAACAGACTAATGTCACTGTGGCTGCAATGGACAAGATCAAAGAACAAGTGAGTAAGATTTCTGAGGACTTTACCTATGTAGGGCAATCTGCCACTTCTCTGAATGTCAAAGACAAGCTTCCTGAGAAGTTTTCTACTGCTGACATCCCAAAGTTCAAGCCTACTGATAACCCTATGTTTCACTTGAAGGCTTTTTCTGCAACTATGGCTCTCAAAGAACTAGATGTAGCACTCTTCCCTACTGTGTTCCCTTTTTCCTTAGAGCACGCTTGTCAACAGTGGTTTTATTCTTTTGATTCCAAGCATACTGCGACTTGGGAGGATGTTATTGAAAGCTTCATGAGTCGTTACAAGTGTAACATCCAAGCCCAGAACTCTCCATTGTCAAGCAGAAAGAGAATGAAGGCTTCACTACATATCTAAACAGGTGGAGAGAAACAGCTACACTCTTGGTGGATCCTCCCAAAGAGAAGGAGATGGTTCACCTCTTTATTTCGAATCTGACTCATAAGTACAAGCAACATTTGAAGTTTCTGCCTTTGAACACTTTCGAAGCGGTGTACGATATTGGTATCAATATTGAGGACGAGTTGATGAAGACTACTGGTAGCAACAATAACAACAACAACAACACTTGGAAAAACAAGAAGAACGACAGTCCTTCTTTTTCGTCTTCCAAGCCCAACAATGCTACCAACAACATTAACCTCAATGATGTGTTGGCTCTTAGTGCTCCCACTCAGAGATTCCAATGGAAAAGGAGGGTTTACACACCTTTGGGAATGAGCTATGATACTGCTTTTGATCGCCTACACAGTAAAGGATTGATCATGCCTATCAGACCGTTTCCGAAGCCTAGGCTTAAGAACAGAACTGCTAGCTATGACCCCAATGCTAATTGCAAGTTTCACCAAGGCAAGGGTCATACTACTGAGTAATGCTGGAAGTTAAAGGATGCAATACAAGACCTGATTTATGCTAATCAACTTCCTGTCCCTCCGGGGGCCAAGAAGCCTAATAATCAAACAGGTCTCCTTTCTGATGCTTTGGCTATCACAGGAGATGAAGTCTCATTTGATCCGTCACTACTTATCCAATCCGTGGATGAACTTCTACCACAAGTTATTTTTGTTTCAAGCTATGAAGAAGTTAATGGTATTTGAGATAGTGACGACGAAGACGTCTATCTCAAAGATATAGCCTGTTCATCTCTTGGCGTTGTCAATCATGAACATAGCGAAGATGTTTGGGGGGACCTTGAGGTTAAGGTTCTCACCAGGAATGGAAGGTTACAACAACCTAATCCACCTCCACCTCCACTACAAGCACAACCAATAGTTGATCCCATTGACCCTGTAAGCAACAATGTAATCAAACAATTGCAAAAGACTAAAGGTGGAAATGAATGTTTAGAAGCTTTTGGCTACCTCCCATGAGCATCGAAAGGTTGTGATGAATGCTCTTGTGAAGATAGGGGTTGATAGTGACATGACTCCTCAAGGGATAGTCAACTTTCTCACTTTTGAATTGCCGAGTACCAGCAATTTGATTTCCTTTTCTGATAAGGATTTGCCCCGAAAGGGGATCAACATAACAAGGCCATACACCTTACTGTGCTTTATAGGCAGATGAATGTTCCCATGAGCCTAGTTGATAGTGGCCCAACAATCAATGTATGCCCGCTACGCACTGCGAAGAACCTGGGCATAAAAGATGAAGAATTGGTTCCCTCTACTCAAGGGATTCGTGCTTATGATAATACCTGCCGTCAAGCCGTGGGTACTATCATGTTAAACATAACTACTAGAGCCATTGAACGTCACACAAAGTTTCAGGTGGTGGACATTAAGGCTTCTCTCAATCTGTTGTTAGGTCGCCCTTGGCTTCATGAGCTAAAGGCAATCCCATCATCGCTGCACCAGAAAGTCAAAGCCATAGTTGGAGGGGTTCCAATCACCATTGATGCCTCTCCTATGCGTAGTCAAGTTATTGACACTCCCATTGTTCATGTCGAGCATGATGAGGAAGATGAGGATCTCTGGGGGTTTTCTCTAGAAGATGTTCTCATAATTGAAGAAAAGGAGAAGTGTCGCCTCAATTTTGATCCTTATTCAAATGTCAACATTAATGCAATCATGAAGAAGCAAGGGCATTTCCCTAGAATGACCCTTGGCATCAAGAAAAAGATGGCTGAACTTTGGGGCCACCCAGGTGCACCCAAGAAAGACACCTTTGGCTTGGGATTCAAGACAACAAAAGAAGAGATGAAACAAGCTCTCTTGAAGATGAAGGCTCGCAACAATGCTCGAACCATGAAAACAGAAATGACCATGGATCCTTATCCCTTCACTCTCAATGGCCAATACATCAAGGAAGGGGAGAATTTTCCATGCTATGAATTTCCCGAGCCTTTCATCTACAATGGGAAACGTGAGCTAGGGTTCGAGGTGTTCATGGATTGTGATTTCATCGACGAAGGCGATGTGTTCTCAACATTTAAGAAACCAACTAGTCCATGCTCATATGATATGAATATTAATCTTCTTTTCGGGATGGAAAAGAATGAACCTAAGCACATCGATAATGATAATTCTGAGCTTATTCATGCTGTCATGTCAAGCAAAGATTTTGACCCCTCTGAGTTGATTGTCCCAACTGATGGTGTTCTAAAGGGTTGGCGCAAAACGGTGAAGATCACTATGCCAAGTGGAGAAAAGCTGGAAGTGACCACTAGCGAAGGCCCTATGTTTGATGAATCTGAATCATCTGAGTCCGAGTCCGAGTCCGAGTTTTGAGTCTATTGATGAGCCTGTAGGATCTATGGCCAACCCCCTTTCTGCTATCGAGTCTTTTTCTGTAGTTCCTCCTAGTGTTGAGCCTCTTGTCGAGTCTCCTCCCTCTATCCCAAATAATTCCGGCGAGGTCACAACTAACCTCGCCCTCTTTGATGTAATGTTTAATGAATTCAATAAGATGAGTACCTTTGCTTACGATGCGAGTCATTCCCCTAACCCTGATCAATATTGCTTTGCCAATGATAAAAATGACAAAGAAATAATAAAATCAATGGAAGAACATGAAAATAAAACTGCAATTATTGAAGATACAGAAACAGTTAATATTTCCAATGATACGACTCTCAAAGACGTTAAAATTAGATTAACACTAAGTCAAGACGAACACAAAGAGCTAATTAACTTGCTTAGTGAATTTGTTGATGTATTTGCTTGGTCATACCAAGATATGCCAAGTATTGACAGGGATATAGCTCAGCATACGATACCACTCATTCCAGGTATGAAGTCTGTGAAACAAAAGCTACGCCGTATGAAACCGGATGTGGCTCTCAAAATCAAGGAAGAAATTAGAAAACAACTGGCTGCAGGTTTCATCAAAGAATCCAAGTATCCAGAGTGGATAGCTAATATGGTTCCAGTTCCAAAGAAAGATAGAAGGGTCAGAATGTGTGTTGATTACAGGGATCTCAATAAGGCAAGCCCAAAGGATGGGTTCCCTCTAGCTCACATTGACATTCTGGTCGACAATACAGCAAACCATGCACTCCTCTCCTTCATGGACGGTTACGTTGGATATAATCAAGTACTGATGGGCGAAGAAGACATGGAGAAAACCACATTCATTACACAATGGGGTACATATTTTTATACGGTAATGCCATTCGGGTTGAAAACCGCAGGTGCCACCTACCAAAGAGCAGCCACGGCATTGTTACATGATATGATGCATAAAGAGGTAGAGGTCTATGTTGATGATATGATCGTCAAGTCAAAAGATCGACCAGGCCACATCATTGCACTCCGTAAGTTCTTTGAACGACTCCGCAAATACAACTTGAGATTGAATCCAGCGAAGTGTGCATTCGGAGTTACATCAAGCAAACTCCTTGGCTACGTGATCAGTTATCGAGGGACTGAAATAGATCCCACAAAAGTCAAGGCAATCATGGCCCTGCCACCACCCAAGACTGAGAAAGAGATTCGAGGTTTCATCAGAAGGTTGCAATATATAAGTAGGTTCATATCAAAACTCACTGCGATATGTGAACCTATATTCAAGAAGCTAAAGAAGAATGTTCCAGTTAAATAGGATGATGACTACAAAAAGATTTCGACAAGATCAAAGAATACCTGGCAAATCCACCCGTGCTAGCGCCAGCAATACCTGAATTTCCTCTTCGACTCTACCTTACGGTCACAAGAGAAACGATGGGAGCAATGCTAGCACAAGAGATCGAAAGCAAAGAAAATGCAATCTACTATTTGAGTAAGAAGCTTCAAGGTTATGAGACCAAGTACACGCCACTTGAAAAGTTGTGTCTCTCACTCGTGTGGGCCGCACAGAAATTAAGACATTACATGCTCACTCATACAGTACATGTCGTATCAAAGATGGATCCTCTCAAGTACTTGTTCGAGAAGGCAATACTCAATGGCAAATTATCAAGGTGGATAGTCAACCTTGCTCAGTTTGATTTGAAATTCGTACCACAAAAGGCCATCAAAGGTTCTGCAGTTTCTGATTTCTTAGTAGATTTCCCACTAGAAGAAGTTGAGAAAGAAGAAGAAGAGTATGATTTCCCTGACGAAGATCTACTCATGACCCAAGATGATAGCTGGACACTTTATTTTGATGGAGCTTCGAACCAAAAGGGTTGTGGTGTAGGAGTCTTGCTCGTATCACCCAACGATGAACACATCCCAATTTCCATGAAGCTCAATTTTAATGTAACCAACAACGCTGCAGAATATGAAGCGTGCATCTTGGGATTAGAAACAGTTGTGGCCTTAGGAATTAAGAAGCTCAGAATCTATGGCGATTCGTCACTAATCATCAACCTGATCTCTAAGAGATGGAAAGTGAGAAGTGAAAGTCTCGCTTCGTATCAAGCTCATCTGGAAACTCTCACGGAGCAACTAGATGAGTGGAATACACATACTTACCTAGAGAAGAGAATTAGTTTTCCGACGCACTAGCTAAGTTGGCATCAATGGTGCGAATTCCAAGAGACACAGTCAGAATGCCATTGACTATAGAAAGAAGATATAAGCCGGCTTATGTTCATGCACTTGATGATGAACAAGAATCACAAGAAGAGGATGAAGAACCATGGTATACAGACATTCTTAACTATGTGACAAAGGGAGAATACCCTCCTAACACTGATAAAAGGGCACAACGTGCTTTGAGGCTCCTAGCCTCACAGTATGTGCTCATCAGGGGAGAACTCCACAAAAGGACCGCACAAGGGAGAAATCTCTTATGCATAGCTAAAAAAGAAGCATACAAAACCATGGAAAACCTTCATGCCGGAATATGTGGAACGCATATGAATGCCAAGATGTTGGTCCAAAAGATTCAACGACAAGGTTATTATTGGACTTCTATGGAGAGATAATGCCACGAATATGTTAAGAAATGTATGAAGTGTCAACTCTACGCAAATCTGCAACACGTTCCACCTTCACTTCTCTACACATATACTTCTCCATGGCCTTTCTCTACTTGGGAAATCGACATCATTGGGAAGTTAACACCACCAGGACAAGGGGGACACGAATTCATCCTTGTAGCAATTGACTACTTCACCGAATGGGTTGAAGCTGCCTCATATGCTAAGCTCACAGCAAAACACGTGGCTCAATTCATCGAGAAAAACATCATATGCCGCTATGGTGTACCGCACGAAATGATCAGTGATAATGGGACGCATTTCCAAGATGAATGCACAAAATTATTACAAAAATATCATGTCAAGCATCACATATCATCACCCTACAGACCACAAACGAATGGTGCAGTTGAATCGGCCAATAAGAATGTGGAAACTATCATCGAAAAGATGACAAAAAATTACAAAGATTGATCGAGCAAGCTACATTTTGCCCTTTGGGGTTATCGAACTTCCGTTCGAACATCAACGGCAGCTACCCCTTTCTCTTTTTATCTATAGAGTTGAAGTCATATAATCGCGTTGGAAAGCCAACTAGATGAAGTCGACTGGATTAGAGCGAGATCTGATGAACTAGTCTTACTTGATGAAAAACGCTTGGCAGCTTTGCATCATGTCCAAACCTACCAACAGCGTATGGCACGACATTTCAATAAAAAAGTCAAGACTAGGAATATCAAAGAAGGTGATTTAGTGCTTAAGGCACTTCGCAAAAATGTGTTAGATCCAAGAGGAAAATTTAGACCAAATTGGTCAGGTCCATATATTGTCAAGTCCATTTTGTCGGCGAAGCGGCACAATTAGTAGACATGGATGGCAACAGCTTCCATAATTTAACCAACTTGGATCAACTCAAGAAATTTTTTGCCTAGTTGCACGGGTTCAAGACCCAATAGAGCTACGTTTGGCCTGATTTCTTCTTAAGGATACGTTGGTAACCCCTCAAGGGGGCCCGGCCACTTTAAAAATAAAAATCCCTCCTTCGTCGGCCAAGTACAGCAAACAAGGCAGTAAAATGCGACAAAGCCAAGAAAATCCCACAATGGCAACCACCGTGCCACGTCAGCCACCACCGTTCCATGTCAACATCCACCGCACCACGGCGCAAATTACCGCAGCACATCAAAATTATGGCAGTAGTTCTGGATTTCGCAATTAACAACGCGTAGCGGCAATGACTAACGCTCCACAGCAAAATACACCGTGTCGCGGCGGAATTTTGGCAAAAAAATGCAGCAGAGAAGCACCGTGTCGCGGAAAAACTTACCGTGACGCGGCGGGTAATCGCGGTAAACAGCCTTTTCCGGGATTTTGCATTTTATTAATTGTTTTACGATTATTTCATTCGACAATTTTTATTCTTCCATTGCGTCCGACTTCTTGACTCGGATAAATTAAATAAAATAATAATAATATTAAAAAGTCATTCTAAGTTTTAATTGAGGTAAAAATAAATATGCTATTATTAATAAAAATAAATATCAGTACAATTATTGGCATCATACGCATTATTTAAAATTAAAACTTAAATCATAAAAGCAAAGCAATATTAGTGTAATCCTTCTTCTCCTTAGAAATTTCTTTTTTCTTTTCAACTAGGTCAGCCTTCACCATGTGTGTGTCATTCGTAGCTTGAACCGTGACACCCCTAGTAGAGCTTTCACCCCTCTCACCTCTCTTAGGTTTCTTAGGTTATTTTTCTCTATACACCATCTTGTCCTTACCCTTTCCTTTTACCCAACTCTTCTTCTTAGGCATGATAGGAGTCTTAAACTCAATTCCTTGTGTTCTCGGACCAAGACGATCTTTAGGAGGTGGCTTCTTACTTCCAAGTCGTTCCTTCACATCACCATCAAACTTACGCGATCCAACTCGTTCCCTCCTACTCCGAGGATTCAACCATGATTTGTATG
This sequence comes from Chenopodium album, assembly GCF_948465745.1. Taxonomy (NCBI): domain Eukaryota; kingdom Viridiplantae; phylum Streptophyta; class Magnoliopsida; order Caryophyllales; family Amaranthaceae; genus Chenopodium; species Chenopodium album. The sequence goes on from NC_137847.1 coordinate 35,473,738, forward strand.
CACTAGACAAGGGTGGAGGAGGTTGGTTACTTGAAAAAATGGTCCACAAAGGTCTTCCAATCCAATACGTCTCATACTTATGCACATTACTTTCATGCAATGATACTTCACGAGGACTATCATTATAGCGTGGAACTACTTGTTCAAGTCCATATTGTCGCATCAATCGGGAAGGGCAATAAAAAGTCAATTTCGAGAGACTAGGAATACGACAATACGGGGTATCATTCGTCCCGACCATCCTAGTAAGCCTCCACCAAGGCACCACCCATCGAATGGAAAATTCTCTCTTCGCAAAGAATAACTTCCAATCATCATAAGACATGTTTGCAGAGTAGTTTTTCTTCCTACAAACTAGATCATTGGGACCATATTTTTCAATATCGTTGGGGGCTTCAAAGAGTTCCAAATGCTCCATCACCAAAAAAAAAAAAAAATAAAAAAAATTGATGGAGCGCCGTGACACGGCACGCAGCACCGTGTCGCGGCAAACAGTACCGTGGCACGGTGCCAGCCACATGTCACGTTATTAAACAAAAGCCATTTTTACCTGCAACAGTACTAGAGAGCCCTTCCTGACGGCTTTCCGGTCAGATTTTGCTTCATCGAAACCACGCAGAGTTTCTCCAAGGCAAGTAGGCATAGGGGATCTTCCAGATTCAACATGTTCAAGCACAAATGCTAAACTACCATGTCCTGCTCTACCGTTTGCAAATAAAAGCTTGCTAAACATGCAAAAAATATAAGCTCTCCTACGGTATACATGGTATGACTCAGAGACAGGACGATTAAAATATAAATTTGCAAGCTTTTCTAGATCTACCTCATTACCACACACAATTTTATTTAAATCTGGATCTGTCAGATTTAGATGATGCTCAAAATCCTGGTAATAATATTCACGCAGAGTAGGCATCGCAACGAGAACTCTAGCAGGGAAGCCAAAGATAGCACCAAATTCCTCCGGCAGAGGACATATTTCATCATAATCGAACTTGAAATAACGGGTTTCCGGACTCCAATAATCTAAGGTTGCTCTCAGAAAATCATGTTCAATTGCTACATGCCTCAACACTAGTAAACCTCTGACATGGAATAATTCTAGCTCTATTTTCTCTGCATTGGTCAAGGAATACGACCAGTCACGCAATGTATTATCAAAATTCTGAGACATTATTATTGAAATATGAAATTCTAGCTATTTTATGTTTCGTAATTATGCACATCACAGATTAACTGGTCGTAATTTATAGCCAAAAGAGTCCAGAAACGCAGAAAATTTATCCTTTTGCATGCGAAAAACATCGCTGAACTATCTGAGCATCGCGACACGGTAAACCGTACCGTGTCACGGTACAAGGCGCCGTGGCTCGGCAATATCTACCATGACACGGTACAGGCCACATGTCACGGTGTTCACGCGTTAACTTTTTTTTATCCTTGACCTATTTTTTTCGGATTTTTCTGTCGTTCTCCTTAACCGTTTATCCTTCAAACTCTTTTTTTTTTTAGAGTTACATTCCTAATAGAATTCTCCCTTTATTTTATTTTTATTTTTCTTTTTATTTTTATTTTCTCTTAACTTTTATTTTCTTTATTTTATTCCTAATAAAATTCTCCCTTTATTGCTAATAAAATTATCCCTTTATTTTATTTTTATTTTTATTTTCACTTTTATTTTCTCTTAATTTTTATTTTCTTTATTTTATTCCTAATAAAATTCTCCCTTTATTGCTAATAAGATTCTCCCTTTATTTTATTTTTATTTTTATTTTCATTTTTATTTTCTCTTAATTTTTATTTTCTTTATTTATTCCTAATAAAATTCTCCCTTTGTTTTATTTTTATTTTTATTTTGGGGAAGTTGAAAGACTTGTCCCCTTTTTTTTCCTCTTATTTTTATTCTATTTTATTTTATTTTTGGGGAAGTTGTAAAACTTTTCCTATTCTTTTTTGGGAAAAGGTCGGTACCCTCCACTTACGAAAAAAAATAATATTTTTTTTTTCGCGTCATTAATAAATACATAATCACACACAAACAGTCATAAGCACACACTAACATATACATTAACCGAATAAATAAAGTGTCAAATACAGAGTGTGAATAAATGTACAAGAATGAGTAATGGTACATAAGTAGTGTCAATGTACATAATAAAACCCTTGGTCAAAAATCTTCAGATCTAGAAGAACTAGAATCAGTGTAATCACGACACTGCGAGTAAGGGAATGGCGGACCAAAAAGGCCCTCCATTATCCGAGTACGAGGAGTAGTGTCCCTACTAGTCCCTACAACTCCAGTAGAAGACATAGTCAAGGCAGGTCCTGTCCAGCTGGTAAAATGCGTAGGCTGACTCCAAGATTTAGGTATCGTCAGTGGAGGCATCGTCCCAGACAATGGAATCGAAAATAAGCCCTGATCCACGGGGGTAATGATCGACCTAAACTCAAGCTGTGAAGGCTGGAATGGCTGGGAAGACGGAGGACGCTGCCACTGGGTCTGAAAGTGCTGGAACGGCTGAGAAGACTAGGGCTGCTGCCACTGAGTTTAAAACTCCTGAAATGGCTGAGAAGACAGAGGCTGCTGGCCCTGCTGCCACTAGGCCTGAGAATGCCGACGAATCTCAAGGGATCGTCTACGGCGACTAGGCTCCCCCTCGTCCAAGTGTAGACACCCAAATGTGTCTCCCCAAAACCAAACCCAGTGATGAACACCTTCCACGTCATTTGATTATCGAACGAGGTGAAAGTGTGAAAAGTCTAGTGATGTGGATGTTTTTATTAAAGTATCTCTCTTTCTGTTTTTGAAAACATTTCTTTTCTTACTCTATTATGAAAATAGCCAGTCCAATTTAGTTTGGTCCTTGATGAGGGTCCAATAATAGTGTAGTTGGGTCGGGCTCGAAAAGAGCTTTCCAACTATATATTATAAGCCCAATTCCGATGAATAATGAGGAAGTTATGGAAAACAAAATTAGGCTCGAAATGAATTTGTGGCCCAATGATCTAGAGGAGGACCTATAAATTATTATTCTTAAAGTTATTAGGATTGATTTTAATCTTCTAGAATATTTAGAAGGTTCCTTTTAAATTCTAATGGAATTAGGATTGATAATTATATTTTAAAGAATTTTAATGGGAATAAAATAAGTGTTTTATGATAAACCTGATTTTAATTTGATAAACACGGAATTTGCTGCTTAATCATATTAAGAAGAGGATTCCGCGTACAAACGCGTTTTATATTTTAATTAGCGCCAAACGACAGAGTCTGTCGCCTGGCGCTAACATCTGTCGCCTGACGCTGATGTATGTCGCTTGGCGACAGATGCCAGTTTTATTCCGTATAGAAGTTGAAGTATTTTCTATCGTTTTCGGACTGTTTTCTTATAAATAGGGTCCTTGACCCCCGTTTTCATCAATAATTATCAAGAATCAACGTTCATCAACAATCATCTCTCTCTAATTTCTCTCTAAAAGCTAGAAGGTTTCTCTCTCTCTATTCTTTTTCTAAGCCTTCCCCTCTTACAAAATTCCTCATACATTAGTTCTAGACACATCTAGCCAAGTTCGAGGTTTGGTCCCAAATCCTATTTCAATTCTTTGATTAGATTTACTGTTTAATATTTTCCTTGAAGTTACTAACGTGTGTATTTTGTCATTAGAAAGAGATACGAGACATCCAAGTAAATAATTTAATTGTTATATAGAAATCATGCTTTGATTGTTTTGATTCCTAGTATCATGTTAGGATGTTTTATTACTTCCTAGCATCATGTTTAGGGTAATAACTAAGATTTCTAATATCATGTATGGTTGCTTTCTATTTCTTTATATCATGTTAGTATCATAATAGAGATAAAGCTTTGATCTTTATTGTTTAGTGACATTCTAGGATTTGTTATTAATCTTGTTAGTATCATGCCTAGGATCTTGCTAATATTATTATGCTTTATTGAGAATATTATTATTATGATGATTGTGATTATTATTATGTTGCTTGATATTTATTATTGTAATTGCTTGATCACGCCCTCTCTTGCCGGATTAAAGGGAATTTATACTTGTAATTACGCTTAATCAAATAATTAATAATCTTGTTTAGGTTAATATGATTATAATTCAAGTGATCACCAATAATAGCTTTGTTGTGCATTAAATTTAACCAACATAGATTAAACAGGTTTAGGGTTAACCTATTGATTGCATGTTAGTCAGAAAGCGCACATGAATACGAGAAGAATAAAGTAGAGGCCTATTTTTAGGGCAGGTTCAATCTCTTTTAGGTTGGATTTGTACCTTCATCCTCGAACTTCCAGTCATGGTTCCAGACCTATGGAGTTAGCGATCTCATGGATCGTGAAGGGTGTAACCTTCACCCTGTGAACGGTTTACAAGTTCCTAAAACTTGTTGGCGACTCTTTTGCTCTAGCTTCCTTCCCTTTGGACGACACCATGCTTAAGTATATGATCACAGTGGAGCTCAAGTGTGGGATGCTTGAAATATTCCCTACACCGAGCCTCTATGCCTTGAGCGCGAATGAGACCTCCGTCACCTCCGTCGCTCCTGAAATACAAAAAATAAAAAGAGATCTGTGGTGTAAGATAAAAGAAAAGGTAAACAGGGGAAAACAAGCGAACATACCTCGTGAACATCGTCTAAACTACTCCGACAACTCGTACCGCGACGTAGCTTGATGACGCAATATTTTAGAGCATCATCCAGCTTCATTATGCTCATCATATCCGAGTGCGTGACCTAAAAGCAAAAAATCAGTAACAAGCAATATTAAGAAGAATGAAAGCTGTGTTAGAAAGCTTACTGGCTCGAACTCATCAGACAGGGACTCCTGCACCTGTCTAAAACCCTCTGGTGCATCAGCAATATGGTCCTCGACCATACCAATCGGCCCCGGGTAACGGACGGATTGTGACGGGATCTCGATCTTTCCCCTACGACGAGTAGTCGCCTAAAACATGATCGAATAATCAGGTTATTCGACGGCTTAAACAGGGACTGCCATAAAAAAAATTCTCAAAAAAATCAAACCTCGGGAAGCCGGGGTGGAGGAGCCAAGTAAGGGAGTAAGTCCTGTGAGTAGTCGACGTCCATGCGCTCAAGCTCTCCAAGAAAGCTAATAGCGCTCTCCTCCGCTCACCAGCGCCTCCAACAAGCGTGAGTGCAACATCGACTTAGGCAAAGACAATGGCACCACAAAACGGTCAACGCTGTGCTGACGGACTATGCGCTCTCCAAGGTACCAGACAAGACGTGATGTACCAAAGAAGATGGTACGACACGCCGAGCACTCCAAAGCCTCGGGAAGGTCAGTCAAGCCAGCCCAAGGTCGATACTAGATCTCGACTGGGACCTGAAAACCATAAAAGAATGCAATGAATGCCGAGAAATAACATTAAAATGAAAGGAATACACTATGAAGTCGATCCTTATGCCAACAATGGTGGTACCCTAACGCAACAACCCTCACAGACTCGGTACTGACTCCACTCGTGACTCGCCCCGGTCACGCCAGCTGGCACCGACAGGAAATTCTTGGACTGCTCTGCGACGCCGTCGAGGGGCTAATCTTGGGAAGTACTCATAGATACACAGCTGCAACAAGAATAATCTCTGAGTACATGAGCGAAACCGATAAAAGCAAAACATGAAGAAAAAGGATCGTCACCTCTATAACTCTCCAAAGACCATAGACGGGAACAGGGGACTGATCGTTCAGCTGCCTACAGCCATGACGCAGCAACGAGAGCAAATCAGCATACCCTAGAATAGCCCAACTAAAGGATCTTATCTCGGCGATCCCGGTCAAAGACGGTAGGTAACAAAGGAGCGCGCGAGAACTCCTATTAGGAGAAAGAGTCCCAAAAATAAGGATCAAGATGAAGATCCGCACTCGCTGCTCAGGCATCGTCTCAGCAATATCAAAACCATGGGCAAGAACAGAAGCCGACTCTGATCGCCCACTCCGAGGACCACCCCGAGGCACCGGTCAAGTGCTGATCTGGTAAAAGACAGGACCTAACAAGTCCACTACCTCACTCGACCCCAAGTGAGTTCAGTAATCTGCTGAACGGGTTGATCGGTGAAACGCAAACCGCTGATCATGCTGAAGTCGAGAGGAGTCACCGTCATCTCCCACTAAGCGAAGTGGAAAGTGTTGGTAGTATCCCAAAAATACTCCAACAACGCTCGGACGACTATCGAACCACAACCTCGGGGGCTGCGAAATCCCACAATTGTTGAATAAAAATCGCCTAAACCAGCAGACTCCCACAAGGCGTTGGTAACAGGGTCTCCTATGATGACCCCGTACAGCCGGGGAATCAAATCTCCAACTCCTGAATCGTGATGGCTGAGTACACCATCGACTAATCTAGCAAGTGGACGGTGAGAAACATGGTTATCACGACAGAAAACTAACTCGTTTGGAGTCCACGAGGGTGGAGTCCACCTACCCATGCTCGTAGAGGGGCGAGGCTCGGGCTCCAAGGCATCATTTATATCCTCAAGAACCGAGGGAGTGTCCTCTCTCAAAGCCTGACGCCGGCCACGAGTAGAAATATCTCGATCTCGTTGTCTAGGCATGCTATTATGTTCAAAAAAGATAAAAATCTAAATACTTAGCATCATTTCCTAAGTTATTTGATTATTTATTCAAAATAGCATTAACGGCTACCTTAAGTTGCATTTCCCATTATGCGCTAAATTTTTACCTCAAGGCTAAAAATTAGCAAAATAATAAAATCATTTCTAGTATTTAGTTTCTCAATGACAAACTAATACTACAGTTCTCCTAATCGCATGATACTATGTTCTCCATGACAATGTAGTACATACACAAAAAAATAGAGCATGTTTCGAAATTGCACAAAAACAATAGATTGGCACATCATAGCATGTTTTACAAGATCTACAACAATTATATCATCATTTTAAGTGCAAGAAACAATAAGAACACCATTTCACGCACCAAGTAGTATAAAAAATGGTGATTTACTCATTTCTTCACCAAATCATGCAAACTTGGTCTCAAATTGCTCACAAACTAACATACATTCATATACAAGCTAATTCATGGCAAGAATTTCGACATAAAAGCTCAAAATCAAAAACCCCTAATTTGATTTTTTAAGAGTTTCATATGAAAATTGCTCATTTGGAGCCAAATTCAAGACAAAAAGGAAGAAAACTAACATAGATCCTTGTAGAAATTCGAAAATGAGAAAGTTTGCAAGAAATTTGAGTGAATTTGGTGAAGAATCAAATGAGAAAAAGCTCGAAAATGATCGCGGCAGTGGCGAAGAACATCGAGCAGCAGCAGCAAAAATGAAATGAGGAAGAAAGCACGCGAAAATCCGAATTTAAAGACAAAAGAAAAACGCTGTGACACGGCGTAATGTCCCGTGTCACGGTATTTGTTCCCAAGTAACGGTGCAAATATACGTGGCGCGGCAAAATAGCTGGTCAAGGGCACAAGATTGGAGCACACGTGACTATTCTGCAGGAAGAAGAACCACCGCGTCACGAAATAATATGCCGCTGACGGCAGAATTCCAGTGTCGCGGCGCCCATCAACATGACACGGTGTACGCGCGTGGTCTGCATAATTCCAGGAATCTGCCAACGAATATTGGCAGCTTTTGACTAATTCAGCAACAGAAAAAGAAGGTCGGGTCACGAATTATATTGTCGTGTGACGGCAAAATACGCCTCATCACGGCAGCTTTCCACGTGGCACGGTGTACGTGCGTTTCCTGCACACCTTAGGAGCTTTTCTAGTGAATATTCCAGGCATATTCCAAGCATCTTTTGACCAAGTTTGAACAATTTTCCACAGTTTTTGTCAGTTATTTTTCCACCAAAAACTTGCAGGAAATTCTAACTGATATTTAAATGGTATCAAAATTACCATTTTACCCCTAGCAAGCATCAAAGTTATATTTCAAGCACCTAATACGGTCGGATAGTCGACTTGAAGGTCTAATCATCTATGGCCCACGTTCGGGGACAAGCGAACCATTTACAGCCCACGTTCGGGGACAAACGAACCATTTACCGCCCACGTTCGAGGATAATCGAACCATCTACGGCCCACGTTCGGGGACAATCGAACCATCATCATTTTTCAAACTTTAGCGATCATCTCCCAAGCAAAGAAGATTCACGGCCCAAGGTTCTCGATACACACAGACTTGCAATCTTATCATCAGACAAGTTTTTCCTCAAGCATGGAAAATTGTTGGTTGTTGCCACCTCTCAAGGCAAAGAAATCAGCGATTATATCATCTATCTATTTTCCTCAAGCATGGAAAGTATCTCAACAAATATCATCCGATGGATTTCTTCAAGCATAGAAAACTACCAAATTTCTTTGCCAGCGATACACTGGTGTCAGATACTATCGAACATATTTGCCACCGATACACTGGTGTCAGATACGTATTCTATCCCTTTACTCTTTTATTTGTGGAACTAACATTTTTCTGCAGGTATCGGCGTATACAGAGTTATTTAGGATCGAAGAACGTCTTAAATAATTCTTCGTCCCAATCGACTACTTTGACTATCATTTTTGAAACTGACGAATCTACAAACTCAGTCAAAGTGGGGGCTTCTGTAGACACCTAAAAATGTCTCCCCGAAACCAAACCTGATGATGAACAACCTTTCACCGCCATTATTGGTCGGGTTGAGTATTTAATCCCGAGAGTGCTTAAAGTCCATGTTCGATCAAAATCAGCTCACAAAATAGTCAACGGATCAATCCTAATGTTTAGTCAAGGCATGGTCCAATTTGTATTTTGGCCCGAACCTTTTTAATTCATTTTGTATTGTTTATTAATTGAGCCCAATTGATGAATAATAAACCTAAATAGCCCGAAATTATGAAACGGCACTTAAAAATACCGAGCTTGATTAAGTTAAAGATGAATTTGGACGCATTTCGGAAAAAACAGTACACCATAACACGGCACCACGCGCTGCGCCACGGTGGAAGTTGCCGTGTCACGGCATTCTTTGTCGTGTCACAGTACACATGCCGTGACACGAGATTTTTCCGTGTTTTCTCCGCGTACACACTGCACGCGCTTTATCATTTTAGGGCAAAATAATGCACCGCGACACGGTAATCTATACCGTGTCACGGCAGACACTGACCATGTCACGACGCCCCAAAATAGGGTTTTTATCTTTTCTAGGGTACCGTGTGATCCCCTACTCATTTCCTCTATAAATACGAGCCTCCTTTCTGCAGTTCGGTGTAGCAAATCATTCTCTCTTCCTCTCTTCTACACCAAAAATCATTCTCTTCTCTCTCTCTCTCATATTCTAAGCCTTTAACCTATATTCCTAACTAAATCATTCCTTCCTTAAGCACTCCAAAGAGTCCGTACTTTACCCGAGGTTCTGTCCTTAAACCAAGGCGTGAAAGGTAGAACTGTTTGAGGGTTTGGCCCTAAATCAACTTAATTTAATTTAATTTTAATTATTGTTTTATTAATTTCCTTGAAGTTACTAACGCGTTTATTATTTTGTAGTTGCAAGCAAACAAAATCAAAGTAAGGAATCATGTTCCTTTTATTTCTATTATTTTTCTAACAATTTTTATTATGTTTGTCACATATTAATTTGTTTCATTATTGTTAAATTGCTTCCAATATTAATGTTTACTTTATTATATTTATGATCACCATACTGCATGTTTAAAGGGAATATGTAATTGAAAAATCACGCCTAATAAGATAATTTGGACGACCGGTTTAGGTTCCTTTTTAATCTTGTTGTTTAATCAAAGTGATCACTAATATTTTAGAATTATATGTTGCATTAATATTAAACCAATTTAGCATAATAATAGTTTGGAGCGAATTGAATCTTTGTTTGTATGTCTTTGAGATCGCATGAATTACTTTTCACAATAAGAATCGAGTAGAGGCCAATACGGGCGAATGTGACTACATGACTCACTTCGTACCATCATTCCCGATCCTCCTTTCGTGGTTCCGAACCATATGGAGTTAGTAATCTCATGGATTATGAATGGGGTGTAACCTTCACGGGTCAATCGTTGTTGCCTATCGTTCTCCCTTTATTCGTGGTTGCCTTTTATGATCCGTGAACGGTTTACAAGTTCCTTAAAAACTTGTTGGCGGCTCCCTACTTTCCTTGTCCCTAATCGTATTATGTCAATTCCTACTTCCTATGAGTGCCAAGTATAATCAGACATGTTTAACGTAGACGCACTTCAAACGACGCCTACACTTTTACATGCTTATTTTTTTCAGCTCCTCATTTATGCGTTTTCTCTTATAGTCCACATGTATACAAGTGTTGCTTATGTAATTGCTCTGTTGTTCATTGTTGGTATATTTGCTTTCTACTTCCCAATAGAATCCATTTCATGCTTGATTGTGTATTTTACTTGTGAGCTTCTTGTGTATCCATGTGATTAAAATAATATTGCTTATAACATCACCGGCTGATTTGACTTCAGTTTTTTGACTTGTTTTGCAGGAGCCACTGAATTGGACCCATCATAGGCAGAGGTAATTGATCTTATTTCGTTCTCCTTACACCCCAATACCCCTTTCATTTCGCTTCAATAGTTGTGACACAAACAATTTTATTATGCTTGTAATGGATTAATTAACCAGTTTCCCGCTTAGCTACCAATTTTATGCTGCCAACAGCAGTTGGTTTTATAATAATTAGATACTGCAGTAATTCCATATCATTTTTTCTGTCCTCTAGCTCTAATTACGAGGCATTCTGATATTGTTTTGAGATTTGTCTTCCAGGCTTGGACGACCCTTGGTAGAGCACAACTGAATTTTAGGGAGCCTGATAGTGGAATTGAAATCTTTGACAAAGCTTTGGCCCTGAAGGTTAGATTTTCTTTATTTCTTACATGACTGCATACCTGCATATCAATGATCAAGTACAGTATGGTGTAACAAGATTGAGTTTCCTTATTACCTAATTTATTGATGTGGGCAGCCTGAATTAGCTGAGGCACAAGAAGATAGACAAACTGCTTTACAGCTTGTGAAGAAGAGAAAGCACCTTTACTCATTAGGTCTAAGCGCAGATACATCTCGTTATGCAGTTGGTGAGAAGGGTGAAGCCAACCTCCCTGTTTCAGCCTGAATGTGCTAGTAGTATACTCCGCAACAAATCCTAATATAACAAGGTAATGCAGATTAGAGCAGCTGCTTCATTCCTGAGATACCTCGGCTTGTTTGACGGTAGTAGTAGGTATTTTGGGTGTACATAACCAGTTATTGAATATAGTTGTAATAGACGGATTAAGGATTTAAGGGGCATACCTATCTGTCAAATGTCCATCTGTGATGATATAAATCTGAGATGAAACATTATGATGCATGTTTCTATAGGTAATATCACCTGTATACTGTGGTGCGACTATTGCCCGTATGTTTACCTCTTTTAATAAAAATTTCTTCATATTAGTCCATTTTCCACTCATCATTTTTACGTCAGACATATTTGATATGATCATGTTTTGATAAATCGGTATTTTTTTTTTGACAAAGACGATTTATTTTGTGTATGAAGGTTGTTAGGATTTAAAAATATATCAAAGATATATCGATTGAAGGCTCAAAATGCAATGGCAACGACTAGATATGATGGTACTCAAGTTGGGTTGATTGTATCACAATTCACAACAGCAACAACGGCTCTTAATAATGCATCAATAAAGGGAGTAGAGGAATTTTTCCAATGGATTCATGTTGACATCAAAGTGGGAGAAATATTGAAGATATATTAGGATATAATAAATGTTAATAGTTTGTACACGTTATAATAATAGGTTATGGTACATGTTAAGTTTATTGATCGTGAAAAGTGAAATGTTTTGCTTATTAGCAAGGGAGATAGAGACCAACAAGAAAGAGAACGATAGAGTGTTGGGAAATAAAGGAAGAAGGGAGAATATGCATTAGAGTAAGGACATGACAATACTTGGTTGAAATTTTCTAAATTGCTCAAAATAAAAAAAAATAAAAAGAAAAAAAAAGAAAGAAAAAAGTGAAGAAAAACAGAACTAAATGGAAGGAGAAATAGAATAAGCAAGAAGGGGGGGGGATAAATTACAACAAGTAGTTTTTAACAAGATTTTTTCAATAATCAATAGTATTTGGTTTTGTGACAATAGTTATAACAAAACTCAACTAATTAACAACACTTTTAGAATGAAAATTTCAATATTACTGTAGATCGTGTATAGTAATAGATAACTTTAGAGAGAAATAGAGGTGGTGGAAGGAAAGCAAGGGGAGTAGGAGAGAGAGAAGGGAGGAGAGAGGGAGAAAAAGAGGGGGGATGGGTGAGAGATTAGATGCATCGAGAGAGATAAAGAGAGGGGGATGGGTGAGAGAGAAAGAGAGAGATCGGGGTGTTGGGAAAAAGAAAGGCCATCTTAAAAAGCAGGCTAAGAGAGGATAGAGCATCTGAGGAGAGGAGAGAGAGAGAGGGCAGGCTAAGAGAGAAGAGAGCATGCTAGCAAGAGAGGAAAAGGGTCGGGAAAGATAATAAAAGTGAGAGGAAAAAGGGTCGGGAGAAGAGAGAGAGAACGAGGGGTAGGAAGAGAAAGAAAGAGAGAAAGACAAGGGTCGGAATAGAAAGAGAGAGAAAGAGATAGTGTGATAAAGAGAGAGAGAGAGAGAAGCCAGGAAAGATAGAAGGGCCGGGGGTGGGAGAAAGAGGGGGGGGAGAGGCAGCAAGAGCAACCTATAGTTAATTACTATTATATGTCCATATGTCTAACTGAGCAACTTTGTTTAAGTCAAAATCAACTAGACTTTCTAAATATATTTTCAAGATTATATATGTTTATATTTTTTTTGGGTTAAAATAAGAGTAGTTTTCGAGTTAGTAACACCCACAATTCATTCTATAGTTAATAAGGTCCACATTTCTTTTTTGAGATAACAAAAGCAATTTTTATATATAAAAAATATGCATGCTTACATGATTTAATACATCGCATGTAATAACAAAATAGGCTATATTATATCTCCTACTTAGTACACTTTTTCAAAAATATATATTCTCTTTTAATTTTTACACTAAATTTTATTATTTGGCCACTTGTACTTATAACTCAATAGCCTATAGTCCATTGACCTAACATATTCATAATCTTTATACAGGTTTTCTTATAAGGAAATGACCAATAATACAATAAATACAATCCATGTTCAACCAACATGGACTACAAGTCTACAACTAATATTAATATAGGGGATCCTAAATAATATCATTTAGATACATTTAACTTTAAATCTATATACACTAAGCATACTTGACCATCGCATTTAAGACGGTATAAGTGATTTAAGTCAGAGTCCAAATAAAATAAGTTGGATCATATCAGTCAAATATAAGAAGTGTAAAGCCATTCACTTCAACCGTCTTATTTAAAAATCGTAAATAAAATAATTTATGAATAAATAACATGTAAATAAACTTAAATACATATACATATAATATTTTACATTAGTTTTATGCATTTCATATCAATTATAAACTTAAAGTATTATAGTGATCTATAGAAAAACAACATAATACACGTATTCACTCGGAAATTTCTATAGGTCACTTAAGACAGAGCCCAAATAAAGAAGTTGAATCGATTAAATATAAGAAGTGTAAAGTCGTTCACTCCAACCGTCTTACCTAAAAATTGTAAAATAGTTTATTAGTAAATAACAAGTAAATAAACTTAAATACATATACATATAATATTTCACACTAATTTTATGCATTTCATATCGATTATAAACTTTAAATGCTATAGTTTTCAATAGAAAAACAACATTATACACATAATCACTCGAAAATTTTCTATTTTAAAGAGTCTCACAAACAACAATACAATTCTTTCATATCTTTTACGTTTAATAATCCACTTTACATAACCTTAACCTTTAATATTGCTTTTTCTTATTACTACTCCTTATTATCACAATCATTTTAAAACAAAGCTATTCGAAAATTATTTAGGTAATAAGAAATTGTATTGTGTTTTAAAATAATGGCGTTCTAGATAACCTCACTTTTAATAATTGTTTACTGGTAAAATTGGTATAAACCACCTTTTTTGTCCAACTTTTTTGAAAAAACCACCTTTATGTTTTTTTTTTTACTAAACCACGTTTTAAGTACCTAAGTTTTTAATGGCACCACCCGTATTCAAAATTTGACAAAAATGTTAACTGCGACGTCAAAGGGGCCCATGACTTTTTCTTTTCCCTCCTAAATCATGTATTTTTCCCTCCCAAAACATTCGACCCTTCCCCTGTATATAAATGCTTGAATCTGTTGAGTAAAGCTCTAAAAAAAATCTGAACTTATTATTAAATCTGAAGCCCTGAGGTAATTGAACATCCCCATTTCAGTTTTTTATGTTTTATTTTTTTTTTTACCTTTAAATCTGAAGTTATTAATTCCTTTTTTGTTTGTTTGGTAGATGTCGAGTTCTTACCAATCAGCTATGGAGGTCCCAAAATTCTGCAAATGTGGAATTCCAGTTGGCCAAAAACAATCATGGACCACAAGAAACCCTGGAAGGCGATTTGTCTGCTGTAAATTTTACAATCCTGAAACTGGATTGAATGGATGCAACACATTTGTGTGGGTAGATGATCCTATGACTGAGTGGCAGCGACAAGTCATCAATCAGTTGTTGCTGGAGAAGAAGTTGTTGGAAAAACACGTTAATCATTTGAAGTTGCAAGTGTGAAACACAGAAGACCAAAAGTCCAATATTTTGAAGGATGTCCAAAAATTGAAAAGTCAAAAGGAAAAATTGGAGGCAGCATTATTGAAGAAGAAGGCTAAGGTTAAAGTGAATTATGGGATTTCAGTTGCAATTGGGTTTGTCTTAGCTTTAATTTTCATTCTGATTTTGTACTTCTCTAAATTGACTTAATTTGGGATTATATTAGGGTCTTTAACTACTGTAGGGTTGGGACGATGATGGAATGTTTTAGTGCTTGATTTTAGGTATTTTGGAGCAGAGAATGTGTGGTTTTAGTTGTTCTTATTTATTTGATTTTGGTTAACCGAAGTTATAGGAGATTGTGTACTTTATGTAGCATTAGGGGCTGTTGTATTGTAACTCTTATTTGAAGCATGTTAGTGAGAAAACAACCCTACATGTACTACTGTTATGAATTTGATTTATGAAATTAACATTGGTAGTTACTGTTATCAAGCTGAAATTGGCATTGGCATTTAACTAAACAAGGGTAATCATGAATCTTTCATGAGAAGCAAAATACCATAGCATAACACAAGGCAACAATCTGTAAATCAATCATTACAAGTGACATAAAGCTCAAGGGCAATGCCCATTGCAATCACAAACACATGTATGAAAAACATATATTAAGTTGTTCCAAATGTACCTAACCACATAGATCAAATAAGACAGTGGTACTTATGACCACAATGTACATAACCAAATTACATTAAGTCAGTGAGCTTCTTCTTCTTTGCTTTGGACTTCACTGGCAGCTTAGGTCTCTAAACTTGTGCGTTTGATTTTTTGGGCTTTCTTGATGAAGATTGGCTTTGTTGAGTGGATTGAGATGCTTTGGGAGCATTTGATTGGACATTGCTAGTTAAAGCTACTTGTGAGCCAAGGGCAGCCTGTATAATAAAATTAAGAACAATACACAATATAAGGCACTATCATATATTGCAAAACATTATGGCATTTAACTAACTGTATGCACACTATACCTGCACAATGTTATTTCTGAGCTTCTTCTTAGTTCTTTGTTGAATAGTCCACATATCCATTGAGGGTGGTCTGCCAACTTTCTTTAATGGCTTGTCCATAGGTGGGTTTTTGCATTTTACTTTATTATGGCCCAACCCACCACAGTTTGAGCAACTGTTTTGTCTTTTCGGTCTTTTAATGAACCTCTGCTCTCCATCATCACCTGCCTCCTTCTTTATTTTCTTGTTAGATGGCCTCCCAGGCATCTTCCTCATAAGTGGAGGCAGTGGTTTGATGTTGTCAGTTTCCTCCCAATGGCACATTCCGGGCATTGGATTAACATGTGGGGTATAAGCTTTGATGTATGTTTCCTTGGAGTAATAAGGATGGACATAATTGCTGGAGTTCTCCCTCCTTTTCACAATGCACGCAAATTCATGTGCACAAGGGATTCCTGTTAACCCCCATTTGTTGCATGAAAATGTTCTGTCCTTGAGATTCACCACCAAGGTGTCTTCCTTATATCCAACCTCCCACAAATCCGTGCTTGTTGGAATTATTGTGCATTCTTGAGCCTCCTTTGCAACCCATTCAAGAACTCTGTCAACATAAGGCATAAATCTGTTGTTGATGCCTTCCCCAAACTGTAGCTTCTCATAACTCCTCTTCATCACATATCTTCTGATCCATTCCATGCAAGTGATGATGGGCTTGTCTCTTGCTTCTTTGAGCACCCCATTAAATGTTTCACATAGGTTGTTGAGAAGCATGTTTGACTTTGAGGTTGGCTTGAAAGCATTTCTTGCCCAATGCTCAGGAGGTATGGCATCTAGGTACTTGAATGCATCTTCTGACAAGAATTTGATGCCTTGTAGTTGATTATCAAATGTTTTCTATCAACACAGTCATGTAATCAATCATAACCTATTATTCTTAGTTAAATAACTTCTCTAACTTCATAATCAAAGCATCAAAGACCATGGAGCGTACCTTAGAGCTTGTTCTTACAGCATACCAAAAACTCTCCTTGAATGCTTGACCAGGATAATGCAACTTAAAATTTGCCCATATGTGTCTTACACATAATCTAACCTCTTCTTTAGGCACACATGTGGCTATGGCATCTAGGAGACCCTATACAGACAAATCATTGAACATGGAATACTATTATGATTTCAATAGTGTACGGTTCCAAAGAAGAAAGTGGAGAAAGTTATTGAAATCTTACTTTTTATCTGTCACTCATGATAGTTACTTCCTCTCCAAGTGGGAAGCCAATGTCAGCAACCAACAGATCAAAGAACCAATTCCATCTCTCCTTGTTCTCCACTTCAACAACTGCCCAAGCAATGGGAAAGATTTGGTTGTTCACATCTTTACCAACAGCAACTAGTATCATCCTTGGGTAGGCCCCTTTCAGGTGACATCCCTCCACTCCTATAATTGGCCTACACCCAACCTGAAATCCTTCTTTGCAGGCAGCAAGACAAACATACATCCTCTGGAAAACAGGGGAACCAGACTCGACACCCTCACAAGTTATGCTCATTGTGCTTCCAGGGTTGTGTTTAAGAATTGCAGCACCATAATCAAAGACCTTAGCATATTGTTCACTTGAATCCCCATAAATTTGTAACTTGGCCCTTACCCTAGCCATCCATGCCTTAAAATATTTTATCTCAACCCCTATATCCTTCCTCACAAGTTCAATAAATCCCTGTAAACTAAAATTAGGATCTGCCCTCCAAAACTCAACATATCTTTCTGCCAAAAACATGGATGCGGCCCTTGAATTGATTTGTTGCCATCCACAATTATGCTTTAACCTACTAGTTTTGATTTAAAAGGTGCTAGTGTTCTTCATCTTCCTAGCAAGCACTTTGTATGGACACTTATACTCTTCCTCACACTGACAAAGAGTTATTCTACCATGTTTTGAATCCCAGGGACATTTACTCTTGTGTCTATAGTAGGCTGTTACTTTAGTGAATGTGTTGTGCAAAGTGTAAAAATTGTAGGGGTTCTCAATTAGCATGTGTTGTCAAAACTTTTCTCAATACATAAACATCATTGAATTTTAAACCTCTCTTTAAATCTATAGGCTTAGTGAAGTCAACAAGAGGATTAAAAGTGGGATAGGAATCTACCTCTTCATCAGAACCATCCACGCTTCTTAGCTCATCAGAATCAAAGTCAAATTCTTTTACCCCATCTAAACCAGTCAGATCTTCCTTATTTTGAGCTTCCTTCAACTTTGCTCCTTTCTTGCTTTTCACTGTCTTCTGTCCCTTCTTCTTGTTCTTTTGTATGTCTTCCCTTTGAACTTCTTTGCCTTGTGGTGGTGCTCCAAGTTTCACAGTTGCATTGACTTGTGTTATAATTTCCTTGGCAATCTCCTTGTCTTCTAAATCTGATGTCAGATCTTCTTCTTCGGGATCAAATTCTACATCAAGATCACTGCAATGGGAATCATAAAAATAATCCCCTTCCTTACTCCAGTCCTCCTCTTCTGCAGGTTGCTTTTTCTTTCCTTTTTTCCCCTTACTTGCAACTGTTTTGATTCTTAAAGTGGTCTTGTGGTTAGTGGTTCTGAGGTGGATGGTTTAGATGGAAGGGAAGGTTTTGTTCTGGGCGTTGATTTGGAAGTGGATGGTTGAGATACAACAACTGATGGTTGTTTAAAGGCAGTGAAGAGTTGTTTTTTTTCCAGGTAGCTTTGGTTAAGTTGGGGGCTTGTACATAAAGGCTGGTGTTTTTTGCTGCTCTTGATAAGCAGTCGGATTTGCCACACACATGGAAGTTGTTGGATGAAATGGGTTTTTTTTGAGTAAATGGCTTAGAAGATGTTGGTTGCTCACTGTGTGTGCCTTGCAAATCAGTCCAACCATCTCCCATCAACATAACTTCATTACCTGGTTGAAACATTGGGCTATTTGTAGTGAGCTTTTTCGAAGGTCCAGCACTATTCTCACAATCAAGGCTCTTTTCTAACTTCATCTTGGGCTTCCCAACTGTATGTGACATAGGCAGGGGATTTTCAAACAACACATAAATGGTCACAATCCCATTGCTGTCCCTACCATCCACAATCCTACATATATCCTCCAAAGACTTCACTTTCATCCTCCCAACTGTCAAATTTTTCTCCTTTATCCTATACCAAATACTAAATTGTTGTGTAGATTGCCCATACACTATATTCATTACACGCATTACTTCTTCCCTCAATGATTCCACGGTCAAATCACTAACCCACAATGTCAAAGCCATAAACATCTGTCCACCTACATACTCAACCTTCCCTTTTACAAAATCAAACTCCCCCCCCCCCCCCCATCCAGATTTGAGCATCAATTGCCCCACTAGGCAACCTAAAATCATATGACCAAAAGATTTTTCATTTAAACCACATTTTTTTGCCAAAAAATTAAACATTAAGTCAACAGTTAAGCACTCTAAACACAGTCAAAACAACCACTGAAAACAATAAAGTTTGTTTCTTTGCCCAATAATCAACCCAACACAAACTGATTAAAGTATCAGATATGCAATTAGGGTTTATGATTCTTTACTTCAACCCAAAAACAAAGAGCTAATAAACAATTGCAATCTACCAAGCATATAATACAATAATGAATTAACACAAAATGCCACAAAAATTAGAATAAAAAAACATTTTAAAAAAAAGAAAGAAATTTACCCCGTTCTACAGTTTAATAACCCATAAATCTTTTGCAATTTCTTGCCTTTACCCTTGTTACTGTCCATTTTCTCCAATTATTTACTTTTGCCAACAAAAAAGCATCTAATAATTCAAGGAAAAGAAGCTAAAAATGGCATCAATGGCAGAAATTTGTCAGCATTAAATTGGATGAGTGACAAAGAAGAGTGAAGGACAGAGGAGAGAGATGAATTAGTTGAGTTGATAAAAGGAGTATTTAAGTCTTTCTAACTATACGTAGGATTTAAGAGGAAAACATGAGATTGGTGGGCCTCTCTAACGGCGCCGTTAGTATTTTTGTTAAATTTGAAATACAGGTGGTGCCATTAAAAACTTAGGTATTTAAAAGGTGGTTTAGTAAATAAAAAAACATAAAAGGTGATTTTTTCAAATAAGTTGGACAAAAAAGGTGGTTTATACCAATTTTTCCTTATTTACTTATAGATATATCTCCATAGAAACTTTTTCACTACTTATTATTACTTACAAATTCATGTATCCTTCATATTACAAAACCCGAACACAACCACGAATATAACAAAAACCGAACACAACCATGAATTGTACTTATCTAGCCGTCGGGGCAACAACTAGTAACCTATAAAAAAGTATTCCGTAATATATGTATTGATATAAATTAGAAAGTGCCAAAGTCTCCCGCCCTAATGCGCCTTTAGCCAAGCCAATTAAAGCAATATAGATGTCCGAAACTCAGAACCTAATTTTTAACAAACCCAAAGACTTATAAAAAAAAAAAATTAAAAAAAAAAAAAAAAGGGTTTTACAAATGTTGAACTTTTCCATACTTTTGTAGGGTTTTTGCGTTTTCACACTCTCCCACTGTCATCACTCTCCACTGTCACTCAGTTTCTACATCGTTCTTCCATTCCTCGAACCTTTCAGTTAGACTTTTTTACATTTTCGGTAAGATTTCTCATAGCCCAATTTCAATCTTCATTTTTTATTTATTTATTTATTTATTTTTTTTGGGGGGGGGGGGGGGTTTAATTTAGTCTTCATTTTTTTGTCATTATATCTAATTTTTGTTGTTTGTAACATTGAATTTTGTAATGGGTATTTTTTTTTCTTTTCTTTTTTTTTTTTTCGGGAATTTTGCAGATATATGAGAAGATTTGAAAAAATTGTAGCATGTATAGTTTGAAGGGAAATTGGGTTGGGCAAACATTTGCTTTAGCTACCTCAAATGATTCAGGGGGTAAAAGGTCTCGAATTCGGCGTTCCAAAGAGGAAAGAAAGATTATGATTGAGTCTTTCATTAAAAGGTATCCTTCTGGTTTAATTTGAATTATTTAACTGTAATGCATAATTGTTATGGTATACTTCCTCTGTTTCATAGTAGTTGCAATTTTATTTACGGTCTCCAGTGCACAATTTTGACAATAGTATCTTGCAATAATTTAGTTTAGATGCAATGTATGCTTTGTTTGATACTTTGTTTCGTTTCTGAATATTTGCAACGGTTTGACTGACCCATTAGCCAATGTATAATTTTGACCATATATATAATTTTGAGTTAGTTATTTTAAAAATTGATATTTAGAAAAAATACATTGAGACGAATCTAACGACATTTTACCCAATTGCAAGTATAAAAGGATTGGGGGTATATGTTGGTTGAAGCAGGTTACATTTCGTAAATTTATATATTAATGTCTATGTGCTGAGGAATTAGATTTTAACTATTCCAATATTATTGCTGACTGGTTTGCAGATACCAGAGTTCTAATAATGGGAATTTTCCATCTCTGAATTTAACTCATAAAGAGGTTGGGGGTTCGTTTTATACTGTTCGGGAGATTGTTAGGGAGATAATTCAAGAGAATAGGGTTCTGGGTCCTGGACAATTTAATTATGAAGAGCAAAAAGATGATACCATTGCAGTTGATTATCCATTGGGAACAATTTCTTCTGAACCTCAAGGTGTTTTGTTTCAGACAACAAGGGGACTGAATGGTTTTTCGAGTCAAGAAGAAAAGGAAACTATGGTGCTCAATTTAGACAACAATGGGCAATCTACCAGTCATTTTGATTTGGATGTTGTCCTGTACTCTACTGAACACCAGACTGAAAAAATAGGGGAAGAGGCTGTTAAGGTGGCATGTATATCAAGTGATAAGATTGTTAACCCTGTTATTTCGGATCATCAAGAACAGGAAAATTTGGAGGAGGTGTCTTTGAATAGCAATGGGCAGTGTTTCAATGTGAGTGAAATGGATAGTGATCGTTTTGTAAACCATGTGCAGGTTAATGACACGTCTGAGGAGTTTGATAAGCTGTTAGCAGAAGGATCACCAGAATGTGAGAATTTTAAAGCAGGTGAAGATACAGCTACTCTAGAAACTAATTCAACACTTCCAACTGAGGTCGTGCAGGTAGAGACTTTCCCATTGAGGCCCACAACTGAGGAAACTAATGACTTAAGAAGCATATCATCTGAATCAGGGAAATTCGATTGTAATTTGAATGATTTGGTAGCTGAAAAGGTTAAATTAAGCAATAGCACTCTGGTCTTGGGTAAAGATATCTCCTCGGACAATTCTTCTGATCTGATGACAATTAAGAGAGAAGACAACTTTGAAGTTTCAGCATCAGGTGGAAGCCATGATATGATAATTCAGCATGCAGAGGTCAATCATATGTTGGTTCAACATAGGGAGGATAATCTCAAAATTGACTCGATAGATATGCCCGTTTCGGTCCCAAGCAAAGATGATACTGTAATCCACCATGATCGTGTGAACCAAGTATCACCACATGATGACTCAAGATTGAAGACCGCTGAACCAAATAACCTTCAGGTCAGATTTTATTTATTTATTAAAGGTCTATTTGTCTTTGACATTCACTTTGAATGGTTGAGCAGAACACTTAGGTTTCTAGGGCTGATCCTAAAGTGCACCAAACATGAAATTCAGTTGATTCATGATTTTGCAGTTTACAAGCATCATGCCAAGAGCTTACACTCTTATCTCTCTTATCTTCTTATCCAATTAGGTCTTGTTTGGCCTGGTGGAACCAAAGTGACATTTTTTTTGAGGAACCAAAGTGACATAGTGCAACCATAGGGATAGATGTTATCTCTGCACTCTAACAGAACTTTACTATACCTATTTCATGCATATTCCGCGTAAATAAATTTATTTCTTAAAACTGAGAATGGTTTCAGAATTTCTGTAAGATTATTGGAACTTGAAATTGAATTTTGGTAAAAAAAAAAAAAAATTGTAATTCAATTCCATAAAATGAAATAACCTTCTCTGAATATCCAACTTTGTCGTTGAAAGTCACCATTTTCTTGAAATCTAAGCAGAAAGAGGGGGGGGGGGGGGGGGGGGGCAGAAATATGTGATTGATAAAAGCTACGTCTTAGCCAATTTGTTGAATTTCACATTCCTTAGGATTAGAAGTATTTGTAAGATGTAGTTATGCTTCTTTCACAATCAAAAGAGTAGCCTAGTATCTTGTGAGCTTTGAATAGGGATGGAACCCGAGACAATAAATTTCCTACTTAAAAACTCAATTTTTATGGAAAAAGAATAAGCTACTGGCTTTTGACAGAAATACCTTGAACTCTTGAAGTATCAACCTAACTGCTAGGCAGCTTGTATGTAATCTATGCAAGGAAAGCTATATGTTGATGCCCATGGTAATGTTTCTCCATCGCGTATGTTGTTATGTTTTAGATTTAATTTATAAATCTCCATTACTACTCTGGACCAACTTTAAAGTGGTTGAATGATTACAGTAACTTATAAAAACCACGCCATACATTGGTATGAGACGTATGTTGCAATATTGCATGACCCTTGTTCATAAAACATTGCCATGTGACATTTGTTGCAAAATTACATAAAATCTCATCACTAGGAGTGAGCATAACAGGATACCCTATTGAAATTCGTGGAATCGAAATCGAAACCTGTTGTATCAGTTTCCTCAAAATGGGAACCAAAACTTCATTAGGTTCTTGGAAATTGGGAACTAGAACTAGAAGCTTCAGGTCAGTTCCGATCCAGGGTACCCTGTCTCCATGCGTGGAGTTTTAGGAGAAATTAGAGAAAATAATAAAATATGGAGGTAGTGGGGTTAGTGGAGGAATAAAAAAATTGTAAAAAGCAAAAGTAGTTTAGAGAATTGGTATAAAGAGAATATGAAATTAACAATGGATCCACTAGTTGAGAGAAATGAATTAAATATTGTAAAAGTTTTCCAAATAAGAAAATGGAGCAATTATTTAAAAACGGCCGGAAATGGAAAGTGAAGCAAGTATTTAAAAACGGATGGAGTACTTAATAACTTTTTGCAAAATTTTTTGTAAAAAAACTTGATGGTCACTAATTTATAATATTTACAACTCGCAAATATAACAAACTAATTAACTAATTAGAGTCATAGAATAAAAATGCTGTTTCGGTTGCGATCACGGGAACGGTCGTGATGCGGTAACAGAATCAATGCGTTGATCGCGGACCGCATAGCGGTCATCGTGGTATAAATTTTGTTTTAGAGCTATCAAAGAAAAATTATTTTTAGATAATTTTTTTAAATTTTTAAATAGATTTTTTCTTATCAAATAGATTTAAATTGAATTTATCATAAAATAATGATAATAATATAAGAGATGGAAAAGTAATATAGGTTTTTTTTTATAAACAATGTAATGTAGTACTTGGTATGAAGTAATTATAGACTATAGTATTATAGTTAAAAGGAGAGGTTTGTGAGTCAAAAAGTCAAAAATATAAAATAAAAAATACACAACTGTTACCCAATCACAAATTTACCTCGTTCTTTTTTTTTTTTTTTTTTTTAACGAACCTCGTTCTTATTAGCGCTCAACCTTTCGTTTTCTTTTTCTTTCTCTCTCTGTTTCTCTATCATGCATTCATGCAATTGCTACAGCTTGCTACACGCCAGCAACAATGGAGTTTGCCACAAAACTCCAACTCACGGATTTAAGCTTTTTTTTTTGTCTTCTGGTTGAGTATTGGCTGTATCGGTCGAAAATGCAGGGTTTTAAAACTCCGTTACAAAACGGTAAATCTCGTAACAGCAGGCTTCAAATCCATTACATCTCAGCCGCATCACGATGTCACGGCCGAGTTTTTATTCTATGATAGTAGTTGTTTAGCAAATTTAATACATATATTTATAATTGTCATTTTGATATTTATTATTTTAAAATTAGGTTAAAATTGTGATACTTTCTTTAGTAGTAGGGCAAAAAAAAAAAATGGGAATCATACAGGTTCTCCATTTTACTACTCGGAACCGAAACCCGGATGTACCCTAATTTTTTGTTCACCCCTACTCATCACCATTTCCACCATTGTCTCATTGCCCATGTGACAAGCCGCATTAAATTCCTTTAATAGCAAAATTGCCCGAATATGATCATTTCAGATGGAACAACACTAACAACACTGATAATTCCGTGAGAACTTTAGTGAACTATAATCAAGGAAGTATTCTAAACAATCAATCAAAGCCTTAATCCCATAAGTGGAGTCAGCTACATGAACCAAAAGTGATTATTTCGCATAGTTATCTACAAAAATTTTCCTCCATCCTAACTCCTTTCCACTAAGTCATTTTCGGCCTCCTTCTCCCTCGTTTAACTTCTCCATGGTCCCTTGATTCTCCTTCTCCATCCTACACATGTGAACCAACGTTGGCGATTTTCTCTTAGTTTGTCTGTAATGCCTACGACACCCATTTTCTTGCAAATAACATCATTTTTAATATGCTCCTTCTTAGAAGCCCAACATTTGGTACCATAGAGCAACACTAGTCTTATGGAAGTCTTATAGGATTTTCTATTCAACTGTAAAGGAATGCTTCGGTTACATAACACTCCTGTGGGCACTGCATTTAAGCCACCACGTCTTAATCCTGCGGGCCACGTTTTGATCAATGTCACCATTTTCTGGATGATCGACCCAAGCTATTTAAAATATTCGCTCATGGTCAAATCCTTTCCGTCCAAGCTCACTACTTTATCGCTTGTACCTAAGCAGCACACCAAATATTCCAACTTACTCTGACTTAGCTTAAACCCTCTAAATTCCAACCTTTGCCTCCATTGCTCCAATTTGTCATTAACCCCATCTTATCCACCAAAACGGTATCATTCGCAAACAACATACACCATGGAACTTCATCTTGAATTAGCTTGGTTACTTTATCTAGAACCGTTGCAAAAAGAAAAGGGTTTAATACAAACCCTTGATGCACTCCACATGTCCTTACATTTGTCTTCGTAGAATACCTTTTTTCAACATTGCCTACCAAAGTACCTCCCTTAGCACCTCCCAATCACTCTCTCATGTCAATTTTTTTTAATTGATTCCAACTCCCATCCCAATTGAAAGTATTAGCTAAATGGGCCAAGGCTAAAAGGATAATCTAGGTTTCTTTAGTCACTTGTTCAATATCATAGCTATCATGGAGGTCAAACGCATAATACATCAAATTAACCATAATAATAAGGAAATTTCAGAAAATAACACCCCAAAAAAAACCCCAAAATTTGATAACTTTTAATGTAACACCACAAAAGTACTAAAAAAAATTGATTTCACCACCGGCTATTAACACCATCCAAAAAACCGTTAGTGGGCCAAACATTGTACACGTGTCAGTTATCTACCGAATTAAAAAAGAAAAATTAAAAAAAAAAAAAAGAAAAAACCCTAAAATCTTAACCCAACCGTCACCTTCACCACTGGCGCTGATTCCCCTTGGCCCACCATCGCCACCCCAACCCCCGCTGCCGACTCCCCATAGCCGACCGATGAAACCAAGCTAGCCTAGCTGACCACCTGAACAACGCAACGCACCACACCACGCCTCAGCCCCAATTCAGTTTGGTTTGGGTGCGGGTTTGTGTTCAGGTGAAGGTGAGGGAGAGAAGAGTAAGGCGGTATTTAGGTTTGGGTGTGGGTTAGGGTTAGGGTTTCAGCGACGAATCTGGGTAAGGGAGGGGAGTTCGACGATGTTGCTGAGGTAGGTGGTGGTGGCGTGATGTTGCAGTGGTAGGAGTTCGGCGAAAGGCGATGGAGTTCCGATGGGTTGGTTGGCTTTGTGCTGTGGGGTGGTTTTTGGGGGCTGGGAAGGCAAGAATGGATGGTGGGGCTGGTTTTCGTCGGTTTTGGGTGGGGCAGGGGGTGCCGACGGCCTAGGTTACTAGGTTAGGGTGTCGGCGGCTGGCAGGTGGATCCGGTGGTGGGGCGGGCATGGTAAGGGGATAAATTTTTTTTTGTTTTTTTTTTATTTTAATTTTTAAACCAATAAATTATTGACATGTGTCAATTATGGGCCCCACTTAACGATTTTTTGGGATGGAAAAGTTAAATGGTGGTGAAATCAAATTTTAAAGTTTTTTCGTGGTGTTGTAGTAAATGTTATAATCCAATTTTGGGTTTTTTTTGTTTTTTTTTGTGATGTTATTTTCTAAAATTTCCTAATAATAATAATAATAAATAAATAAATAAATAAAAAAAGAAGCCTTTTTATCCAAGCTGAAAGAAAAAGATCTTTCACAACTTACAACATTTGTTAAACATGCAAGTTCACTTAACAACGTACATACGCATACTTTCATGCATTTAGCATAACATTTGCATAGTTTCCAATCATTTTCTTTTGGAATAATAATTCATAATTCATAATTCATAAAGTTCACCAATAATCGAATAGTAATCGAATTAAAGCTTTATAAAAATTCTTAATCCTTAACCAAAATTGGACCCCTAATAACTAATTTGACCTTACATTCTAGAAACACATTTAGTTTATATGCACATAATTTACATAGAGTTTTGAAATTGCCTTGAAATACTTTTGCAATTTAACTTTTTAATTTCAAAAGTTTTAAAAAGTCTCAAGTTGAATACTTGATTTATAGCGTGTAACTGTGGATTAGCTAGACTAGTGAGATCCAAATAGGAGAGGTTAGAGTCGACATTCTCCAGAGCCCAAGTCCAACCTAGGCTCACTGTGAGTCCAACACATCCACACTATTCATCTTTCTCTAAAATACAATTTTAAAAATATATTTTATACTTAAAGAAGACGTAATGCATATTCTATATGCTTGAAATTGATGGGTAAATTCATGAAACTATGTGTGTGTATGTTATAAAAAATCATTTTCTTCGACTAGCTTTGTGGTGCTAATCTTTTATAGGGAGATATATGGTTAATAATTATGATGTTGAACAAATGACTAGCCTTAACCCATGTGCCTAATAATTTTACATATGAACCCAAAATCTAAATATATAAGGACGTGGGATGGTAGTTGGAACGATGAAAAACACTGCATGAGGGAATGTAACTATGTAATTGGTAGGTCCTGTTCTCTTTAGAGCAGGGCTTCCAACACAATGCAGAGTAAGACAGAGTAGAGCAGATTTCAGAAAGCAAAGTGAGCCGAAAGAACAGGGCCTAACTCAACCAACTTTAATGTGACCTGCATTATCTAAAGAATAGGTGAGGTCAAGGAAGGGAGTAGAAGCAATTCAAGTCCCAATAGCTTACCTAAGAATCTAAATCAACTAAGCTGAAATGCCACCCAATCATCCACCCTATGTGTCCCATTCTTTCATTGAAGATTCTGGACTCCCTCTTGGCTTAAATCTAGGCATATTTAGGGAGTCTAGAATCTTTAGGGTACTATGTGTCCCATTCTTTCATGTGAATTGGCTTTTAGTTGAGAAATTGTGAGGTATGATGAGGGTATTTATAGTTTTTGAAAGGAAGTTTAGAGAGTCTAGGATAGAATAGGATGATTAGGAAATGTTAAAAGATAATGGTAAAAGAGTTAGGATAGTTATGAGATTTTTAAAAAAGCATGGAACCATGACTTGTTTTTTGACTAGATTCGGATTCGAAAAGGTCTAAATATTAAAAGGAAGTTAGGAAAATAAATCTTTTAGAATTGAGTAGAAGATAGGAAATCTAGAAAAATCTAAAGATAATTAAATAGGTTGATCATGAAAATCTTTTGATTAAAAGAGTAGTAAACTAGGATTTCATAATACGATAATAAAACCAAAATATTTATTTAATTAAGGCAAAATAACTAGTTACTATTTTTTTTTATTAAAATCCAAAAATTAAATCAAATTTATCTAAAACTTAATCTTACTTCCTCCGTTTCTTATTAGTTGACGCGTTTCATTTTGGCGCACATATTAAGAAAGAAAACAAGAGATGTGCAAAATACCCTCTCATTGACTTCTTGACATTCCTTCATGGTCCCCACCTCCTAAATTCTTGATCTGATTATTTTTGCAAGATAATAATACCAGAAAAAAAGACCTCACTCTCTCTCTTAAATTAAGAACATCCATTAAACTTCACAAATTGAACAGACAAAAATTAAATCAAACAAGAAAATAAAAATACTACGTTTGTATTAATACATTTAATCTATGAACTCTAAAATCATCAACATATCAAATATTTCTATTATTAATGTAAAGACCCATTTACATAGGAGAGAGAAAAAAAGATTAAAGGAAAGCTCAAGGCTTAACAATGGCGGAATCTTAGTATCTCAAAAAATTTCAAGTAATTATATGAAATTGAAACTTTTTGTCACTGATATTTTTGTTCCATTAATCTTCATAATGAGCAACTTCAATTGATAATTGAAAGTGAAAAATTTAAGGTGAAGATCGAATATTTAAGATGCATATTTATAGGTAAGTGAAAATTTGTTTCCAGTCATTTGTAGTTTGAGGGCAATGATGTTAGGTTAGATGACTAGCTCTAGTAGTTCATCAATTGATAGTGGTGTTTGATAATTTTGGAAAAGAGAAAATTAACTAGTGACAAAATCAAGAGGAGAAAGAGTGAGCATAGAGGAGAGATTGAGGTCCTGCTAATTTTATTCCAGCGGAGAGAGAGGGGCTATGGAGGAGAGAGGAAAGAGAGTGGGGTCTTTTTTGGGAGGAGAAAAAGTGTGGGTGAAATAGTCAATTAACAATACAAAACTTACCTAAAATAGAAACGTGTCAACTAAAAAAAAAACTTCCCAAAAAGGAATACGTCTCAACTAAAAAAAACGGAGGTAGTATTTATTTGGAAAACCGAAAATTAGTTATTTGATAAATTAATTTTCGAAATTATTTTTATGTACATACAAATTGGCACTGATTTTTGAATATTTCTGCTGGCGCCTAAAAGAAGATTTTACTAGAATACCCCTATGCAGTAATAATTATTTAAGTAAGATAATCACTAAAGCTTAGAAAACAATTACCAAAATACGGGTATTACATCTGCAAATCTTCCAAATACTTATTTTGTACCTTCTCACCATCTTTGTGTATCAATAGCACGGTATTTGTGAAATTTTCTGGTGTTTTAGATGTGTGTCAGCTGTATGTACCTTATAATCCTTGTTTAGGCTTCAATATTCTTTGTAGGATCTTAAACTTTGTGCTGAGTTGTAAGTCTCTTGTAGCAACTGACAATTTTAGATTTGTCCTTGGGCAACGTTGAATTTGAATGTCGGCCTTAGCTCCTTTATCCTGTATTCCTGTATCTGTAGGCAACAGACCCATCCCTGTCTTAATTAAATAATCTGAGATGAGGATAAACTTAAATTATAATTATCAATCTCTCCCTTAGCAGGGTTGAAAAAAGGGAGGAGTAGATGTACTGTACCAAGCCTTGCCGTTAGAAAGTTAGATAGCATTTTGCTATCTTTCTTTCTTCTGAACAAATGTTTGCTACTTTACAACAAATAAGAAATATAGGCAATTCATGAAGTCATTTTAAAATAATCCTTTTCAAATCAAAGCTTTAGTGTTGTATAGTCTTAATTCTTAAAAAGACTCTGAACTATTGTATTAGAAATAGACAGTATTACTCTCTTCGTTTTTTTTTTTTTTAAATGCATCACTTGATAATTTACACTATTCATATGTTACATTTGACTTAATTTTTTCACTACTATATATTTATAAACATAGTCATGTAATATATTGTTGGATTTGTTACAATGTCTACTATAATAATATAATTTTGTTATAATTTTTACTAATATCTAATTAAAGATATTAATGGTCAAAGTTGTGTCTCGACAAGTGTGAAAACTCAAGTGATGCATTAAAAAAAAAAAAAACAGAGGAAGTAGAATTAAGAAGGAACAAAGGGAAGGAAGATGCAAGTGCAGTGGTTGAGCTAAAAGTTTGTAGATCCTACATGGATTTGGAAGATATTTTTACTGGACAAAGTAGAGACATTTCATACCTGTGTATACTGAGAAATGCATTATGAAACTAGAATTTTGAGCAGAGGCATTGGAACTTTTTCACATACAGGTACTTAGATTTTTCTGCATGTCTCCCTCCACAGATGACACATTTAAGCTTTATGCGATCGTGAATATTTTGCCTAGTCTGAGATTCAGAATCTACTTTTTGTTCTGATGCTGAATTATGGTTTCGTTTTCTTCTTCCATATGAAGATTGTCTCTGTTGGAGTCCTTTTTATCAATATTGTGCAAAGCATTGGTATTATTTGGTGAGTAATCCTTCTTTTGATGCATTGCAGCCAAAAACTGCTTCAAAGGGAACAAGTCGCTTGGAAAATATAAATGAAACAAGTGGCAAAAATTTCAAGGAGCCAACAGTTGTAACTGGAAATGATTCAAAGAGAGATGGAAAACCTACTGTTGGAAGTTCTCCTCCATTAGATAGAATTGACCTGTAAGTATTCTTAGCGAAGCTACACTTGCATAAGTATAGTTGATTTTATGAATCTTGCTGACTATGATGTTTGCTCTCTTTTTTTTCAGTGAATCATGGAAAGCCTCAAAGAAAGAAGACAATCCTCTACTGACTATCTTTAAAGCTTTTGTAGATGCCTTTGTTCGATTCTGGTCTGAATGATTTGTTGGTCAGGCGATATTCTGCTGTTTCCCAAATATGTAGTTGCAAGTTTTGTAGTCACGGTGTATTATTCTGATTAGATTTGCATTCGAGAATATAGCAATGTTAAATATTTTAAGGTGGGGGTGGTGGTGATTTTGTTGTAGTAGTTTACCGTTGAGCATATACTTGAACAATCTAAAGTGTTTGCTCCGATTTCTTCTGGTTTTCAGCTACGTCTGTGTGTGTAGTGTCTTCAGCTGATATTCTATCATGTCTTACTTCTTATATGTAAATATGGTGATATTTGAATGAAGCTATGTTTTTAAGTTTGTCATTGACACGATCTCAAAATATTGTATGAAGGCGGATTGACATTAATTTATTGTAAGGTCAAATCATTTTTTTTTCTTTTAAATTGTTGCCTGTGACTCCTTGATTAGGGATCTTTTCCTTTTGTCTTTATTTTTTCATTAAAAATGAAAGAAAAAAAGGCTTAGCTTCAAAAAATTGCATGGTTTAGGGAAGGGCTGGACCATTCTTTAGGCATGAAAAAAATTGACCCTTTGCATTCTATTTTAGATACAACTAGATAATTCTCAAGCTATGTTCGATTTTAAAATTATTGATAACCAAAAGAGAAATGTAAGACAAGTTATACAATCGTGAATTATAATAATAGTGTTTGAAAAAATTATAATAAATAAATAAATATAATGAATTTAAAAAATAAAAAATAAAAAAAAATTAGGAGGAAAAACTTCCTAACAAAAAAGCTCCAATCTAATCTAATATATATAAATAAAGTATGCATTTTTCAAGAGCATTCGGCACGCCACATAAAAAAAGATATTATTTTGATCAATGAAAAATTCGATTAATAATTTATTTTAGAATTAAAAAATTCACTCGCCACCTAAGCAAAAGTGACGAATGAGATTTAAGAATTTTGCCACATAGGTAAAAACAACGAATAGTGAATAATTAAAATTTAAATTATTTAAACAACTAATAATTATCTTTTTTACATATATGATGCAAATATTTGATTGCAAATATCTTTAATCTCTCCCTATAAAACATTATAAAAATTAGATATTAATAATGTACTCATCGAGACGAATAAAACTTAATCTCATATGACTATCGTTGTCCTTATATATAGAGAGAAATTTAGAAGATTCTCCCTAACTTAATTTTAATAGTTAAAATATTCTAAATGGGACTAACATTTTGAAACAAAACGAGTATAATAAAAAAAATGTCATTTATTTTTGAATTAAAATTTAAATTGTCACCTAAGCAAAATTAATGAATAAGGTTTGGGATTTTATAATCAAGCGCCACGTAAAATAAATAAAACAAAGAAAGATAACTTTAGTGTTAAAATTAAAAAAAAATATCTTATAATATTAGGAATTTTATCCAAATATTTAATGAAGGATCTTCATAAATATACAAAATCTTGAATTAAATAAAATGATTTACTAGAATCGTGCATCGCACAGGCTTACATCTAGTTTAATATAAAGTAATCTAGACTTGGCAATCCTGACCCGACTTGCGACCTGAAAGTTGACCTGAAGTCGAACTAACCTGACTCGAAATGAAGTTGACCCGAATATGACCCAATAATCCGAACTGACCCGACCTGAAATTGACTCGAAACATGAACTTGACTTACCCGTAGTGATCCGAAACCCAAAGTTACCCGACCCTATTTTAACTCGAATTAATTGACCCAAATTGACCCGACCCGCTTTTAACTCGAATTGATTGACCCAAATCGACCTGACTCGATTCTTGTATTGAAATGGTGAATTACTTAGTTTAGGGCTTTTTTCTTTTGTTCCTCGGTCATAGGTACTCATCATGATTTTATTTTTAACGATTTAACTTTATTTTTTCAACTTTTTTTTAAAAGCGAATTTATTTTGGTGACCCGACACAAACTTGACCTGACCCGAATTAACCCGACTGGAAAATTGGTCCTAAAAATTGACCAGACCCGAACTGACCCAACCCAAAGGGACTCGACCCGAACTTGACCCGAAGTGTTGACCCAAAACTCGAATTGGCCCGACCCAACTCGAACCCAACCCTATATTTGCTGACTTGAAAATGACCTGACCTGATTTGATCCGATCCGAATGACCCGTTTACCAGGTCTAAAGTAATCGATTGCTACTAAAAATAATTAATTAACTAATTAATTAATTAATTAATTAATATACGTAGTATAAAAGATAGTACTGTTGAGTTAGTGGGCCATAAAATGAAAAATTAGGATTTGAATGTTAGGGCTGGGCTGGACTTCGGGATGGAATAATGGTAGTCCAATTACAGCCTTAATATACTTAAGGTCTAGCTAGTAGCTACTACTCACTAGTTGACTACAGACTACTATTGCCTTCTTTTTCTTTTAATTCTGGTCACTTCATACTTCATATTAACTTTTATGTCCCCTCAAAAAAAAAAAAAAAAAAAAAAAAATATATATATATATATATATATATATATATATATATATATATATATATATATATATATATATATATATATATATATATATATATAATTTTTTTTTTCGGAAAGCTAAACGTCGCCCTCAAATATCTAACTAACGCCCGCAAAATAAACTAAAATTACAAATTTACCCTTTTTTAATAAAAAAAATTACCCCCTCTTCATACTACCCACCACTACCACCTCTTCATACTAACTACCACTACCACCACCACCTCCTCCTCCTCTTTTAACCACCAACTCTTTACCTCCGGTTTCACAATCTACACAGCCGCGGTAATGACGAGTAATTAAGGACAAAGGGAAGTCGATCGCCAGCGGATAAAATATTTTTTTTTTATTTTCTGAATTCGCGGCAAACGCCTAGATTTTTCGCACGTCCTAGCCTCAAACGCCTAGTTCATGCGAACAACCGTGTGGTTGTGTGAAAAATCTGGGCGTTTGAGGTGAAACGCCTAGTTTTTTAGAATACCCTAGGCTGAAACGCCTAGTTTTTTAGAATATCCTAGGCTGAAACGCCTAGTTTTTTCGAAAAGCCTAGGATGTTTCGAAAAAACTAGGCGTTTCAGCCTAGGGTATTCGAAAATTCTAGGCGTTTCTTGGGTTTTGAATTTTTTTAAAAAAATTATCACGACGTACCGATTCCATACGGTTTGACGAGCCTTTGGCGAGCGTCTAAGGTTGTGTTTCTGGTATTTCGTCGTTGTCCATAAGATCTAACGAATTTGATTTTGCATAATTTAAAAAATTTGTTTCATTTTGAAACTCACGGTGGTTGGGGTGGTTGTTCGATGAGCGTTAGTGGCCGTTGACCACTAGAGAGAACGGTAAAATGTTTTGCGTATAGTAAAAGTGTGAAATTGAGGTAAAATTAATTATTTTTATAATCGTTATTATAAGGATAAATACGTAATTTTATTTTATTTTGCGGGCATTAGTTAGATATTCGAGGGCGATATTTAACAACCTTTTTTTTTTATGGAAAACTAAAGAACATTAGTGTATTTGAATTGTTTATAAGCAAATTGTATAAACATTAATGTATTGAAGATATACATATTATAAGACAAATTCAATAATATGTTTCCTTTTTAATTATCAAATATTTATTTACTACTAGTTAAACCTATTGGAAATCGATTGGTTTATGTTAATATTCTATATTGTCATATATATTTTTTAGAAGTTTTAGGCAAGTAGTCTCTTTGTATAATACTATATATATGGTTGTGAATTTTAATACAAGGCGAAGTCGTTTTCTCTGATTGTTCTTGAGTTTAACTTAGTATCACAACCTCTTTAAAATTAGAGAATTTTTTTCGATCCATGGAATTTCATTCAATTCGTTTTTTTTTCCTTTTTTTTTTTTTTGTTAAAATTTTCCACAAAAGTGTGAGATTAGGGCTTCATTGTTTGATTCGTGTGTGTGTGTGTTGAGGGGTTAGGGTTTTAACCTCTCGATTTGGTGTGTGGTGTACTACTTAGGGTTTGTGGTACGCTGCTTTGTTGTGGGTGTGTTGCGTAGTATGCGTGTTGTGTTGTGTGTTGCGTGCTGGTGTGTTGTGTGGAGCGCGTGCGTGATGAATTTCAATACAAGGCGAAGCCTTTTTCTCCGATTGTTCTCGAGTCTAACAAAAAATTTAAACCACATAAAGTGTAAACATTTGTGGTTCATTATATAGCAAAGAGAGATTTAAGTGGTAATTCTTGAAAGTATCAAGCAAAGTACTAAAGAAAATGGCAGAAAAATTATAGTACCATAAATCTATAATGCTATAAACTACATTTCAATTTTATATAATTTTTATATTCTTTCAGTCTGGTTTTGTTAATTCTACATTTTTTTGCAATTCTCATGCAAATTTCATATGGAAAAATACTTTAATTAAATATTAAAAAATAATATAATACATTAAAATAAATTATATATACATATGGAGATAAATGTATAAAGATCAAGCCGAATTATACTACCACCATTTTTATTTAGTTGACACCATTTTTTTAATCATGTTTGCCTTAACAAATAAAATGAAGAAAGTAACGTCTTACACAGTACTGAATTTATAATAAAAAATAAAACTAAACATAACAAATAAAATCAAAAACAAATATTACAAAATTACGATACAATGTCTTTATTTTTACAAATTCTTTTGTGCTTTCTATGAGATGGAAGAAAGCATCGCTTCATTGGATATTTTACATTGTAGGTGATGAGGTAAGATAGAAGAAAATAAGGTCATTACAATGCATGTTTGTTGGATACGAATTTGATATTGAAAAAATCAACTAGTATGAGATTCCCATCACAAGGTATAAGATGCTATTTAGCTACTCCTAATATTATATGTAGATTCACTACATTGTTGACGTTTTTAAAAAAAAAAACTATTGTTAAAATGGCCCTTGTTGACTAAAATATGCGTTTATGTGTATGAGATAAATGTTGCCTGATCTACTTAGCCAAATAGGAAAGTGCTAAATAAATAAAGCTCACATTCAAGCAACTAAGGCGAGAAAAGGGCAAATCTAAATCTCTTGTTTAGGTTTTAGGTCATCTAAAAATAGAATTATTTTTTTAAAAAAAATTACTTCGGTCACCAATTACATACAGGGTTACTCTTATTACATAGTTTATGGTTTAAACTTTAAATCTTATCGAATTAGGTTGTAGGCGAAAATCCACTAAGGACATTTTAGTATTCTACCATCATGAATGTGAACTTATTTTTATTTTTAAAAAATAATTGTATGTGAACTAAAAAATGAAGAAGAAAACCAACATTTGAAAAATGTGCATTCCAATGCTTTGATGTGGAGATTTCAGCTACAAAATATGTTCATACATATTAACGTAATGGGAGAATGGGCATATCATAAACTATACCTTTATTTTTATTTTATTTTTTATTATAAGGCAACCTCCAAAGTTATGTAAGAGAATTTTCACATTTTGTCCATTTAGTTAATCTAAGTTGCATTGAATATATATGCAAAAGGACCACTCAAAATTGTGTATGTCATTGTATCAACTATACAACTATACACCCTGTCTAACCCAAAAAAACAAGTATACACCCTAGCAAAAGATTCTTTGTATAAACCTCTCTAACGACAAGCATCACCTCATAAAATTACGAAAAGTTTCGATTTATCTGAATAGAAAACCGACCTAATTTTCATGTATAATGCACTTTTATTTTATTTTTTTTTAAAAAAAAAACAAAAAAATTACAAGTATTACGAATGAGCTACATGTAAAAAACTAACTCATTAAAGTTTTTCATGGTATGTTGCTTCAAAAACATGTTAATTATTAAGCGTGCACAAAAACAACTGCAAGCCACCATATATACATGGCATGCTACCATTGCAATTCAATTGTCCAAATGAAAGCTTTTTTTTTTTTTTTAACAATAACATTAACATTACTTTTAAAGTAAGATTGATAGATAGTGCATGACTATCTATGCAGTTGACTTTACTCCCTAAAAAATTAATTAGATTCGACTCATAAAATTTGCTATTTAACATTATTATTTTTTAAGTGGCATAATATTTGAATAATCATTGTCCTGTTTTTTCTTGTTCTGCCTGCTGGCTACTGCTAATACTCCCCCTTAATTCCATTTGTTTTTCATTGTCTTGCATAGTAATTGGAATCTTCACAGATTCAGTTTTATTTGGAATCTAATACTCTATTGATAAATATATGTATATAAAGAAATGCATTCGACTACGATCTTGTTTAATTTATCTTGACGACTAGGTAGTTTTATATTTTTGCATATTAACTGATAATAATTTTTACAATTACGTTTTTAAGATATTATAAAAAAAAGTGAAATAAGACAATATAATCTAGTAGTAGTACTCTATGTTTATTTTATTTTATATTTTTTACAATGGAATTTTTTTTTTTTAAATAGCAAAATAACCTACATACTTCCGCAAAAAAAAAAAAAAAAAAAAATAATAATAATAAAAATAAAATAAAATAAAATCCAAAACTCAAAAATTAAAAATAAAACAAATAAACCTACCATTTTAAGGGGTATATCTTGACAAACCGAACAAACTAGCAAAAATACAAAAATTGCAAATACAGCCATTATAAATACATGTCATATCAAACATTAAATCCCCATAACAAAGAAGATATTATAGGAGGTGTATGTACCCCCGTATTTATAACGTCAATCAATAACACATGCCCATTGGGAATCTCTTTGTACTCCGTAAGTTTTTATTACTATAAAATATTGTAGTAACTTATATATGTAGTTATTGTAGTACAACACATAAAAATAGACAGCTAAAACTAACGTTTTGCGCTACGTAAATAGTAGGCAAGAGCACGATATTGTCGCATTATACATTTCCCCTGGTCCCTTTCTTACCCGATTATTTGCCCTATAGCCATATTTTACTCAAATTTAAATTAAATGGAATTGATTTGAGCGATTTAGTAATAATCCCTTAAATATAATATTTTTTCTGTTATTTTATATTCACACATGGTGCTCTTATCAGTGTTTATTTTTTTTTTTTTTTTTTTTTTTTTTTTTTTTTTTTAACTCTTAGCTAATTATTTCGTTTACATCTTCTGATTATGTATATTAAACGTATTGAGGTGACTAAAAATTCTTATCTAAACTCTGATACAAGGTATACGTTAAGTTATTTTTTGACCATATGATGATTTGTTGAGCAATATCATCAAGATAAACAAACAAAAAAAGAACAATATATTTTAACACTTCTTGTAAAAAAACAATAAGAACCTCTCTAAGGTAAAAATACATAACATATTAAATGATGAAAAAAGTTTGAAATAACCTTTTAAAAATAAAGTATAGTAGAAAAAAATAATGGGACAAATTTAAAAGAAAAGAAAGAACGGGATGGAGGGTAGGCAAGAGCAAGACGTTGTCGCATTATACATAATTCACATAAGTGGTTATATCAGTTTTGTTAAATGCAAATGCAGATCCATCTTTCACTTTCTAACTCTCTCTCTTGCCAAAAATTGTACTGTTTTCTGTGTGTGTAAAGTGACTCGGATCCCAAAGCCGTGTCAATTACTCAACATTCTGCTCTGTTTATTTTCATGTCAATCTAGATCAACCTTGGTCCCCTCCCTTCCTTTTTTTTTTCCTAACAACGAGGTAAAAATATTAATACAAATAAAATAAAATTAAAATTAAAATATAGTGTTACTTCCTCCAACATCTTTTTACATTCCCTTTATTTTATTATTAATGGAATAATCCAAAAATTCAGCCGTATCATCATCTCCTAAGCAACCTAAACAACCAACAACCCCACATCTACCTTATCTCGGATTCCTCCCTAAAAGCCACACTAATTGTACACGCTAGCTACTAATCAACTACTACTTGCTCCCTCTTGTGGGTCTCCTTACTTGGATTAGCCCGTATTAAACCCGAACCTGTACTGTTGAGTCGATATGATACGATATGATGTGAGACTTGAGCTCTGGCCGCGAAAATGATGAATATGGTACGACGCCCAAGATGATTTGAAAAAAGTGATACATGGAACTCAACAGAATGACTCATTATCACCTATCCTTAATAATAGTTGATTGATCAAACGTGACTTTTATGGTACGGTGTTGATTTGATCTAAAATAAACCCAAAGTTATATGGTTTGATTTTGAGATAAAATGGACTTACCATGACCTGAAATTTTATATGATTAACACACTCGGTAGGGAATGCAACGATACAACCTTAAATGATGTATGTGATCCAACGCTAAACCGAACCGAATTTGCCAAACTCTGAAATTTGTACTTGTTTTCTGAACATAATTTTTACAAAATTTAAGAAATTTCACATATTCAAGAATATAAAAAATATTTGAGTTTAACCATATGATGATCTGAAAATATATAATTAGTAACTGAGATCGTTACAATTTTTTTTCATTTATCGTTCAAGATGATGATGATCTACATTCGTGTAAATTAAAATTAATAAACTTTTAATTTTGTTATATCTAAATACAAATATAGTAGAAGAAAAAAATTGAATTAAAATGACTTTTAATCCAAATTAAACACAAGGGCATCTCCTCTTGAGAAGCCTTTTTGAGTGAATTTGATCAAAGCTAGAAGCAAAGAATTCTTGAATTTCTTCATCTTTAGGAATTATAAGTTGTGGTTGTTGTTCAAGAAAGTCTAGCTTCTTCCTACACGCCACGGCCACGCCGCACCGCCTTTTTTGAGGCGCTGGCGGCGGGCTCCGTGGTGCCGGGATCTTATTCTCATCCGATGTCGGCGTTATCGGGTTTTCCTCATCCCCCTCCGTCTCCGCCAACGTCACCACCTCTACATCCTTCTTCTTTTTTACTACCGCCACCGCCGCCTCGGAGATAATTCCTTTTTGTTGTTGTGGTTGTTGTGTACGCTGTTCTGATGATGAAAGACTACCAAGAACAACAACACCACCACCGCTACCGCTACGGCTGTTGATCATCGTTCGATCGATGATCGACGGCATAAGTAGTGTAGGCCTGTAGGGTGTACATCTAGATCTGTGGACATGATTTGTATGAAGAAATTACCTGATTATTGTTTTTGTTTTGTAAGAAATTTAAGGAGAACTAGTTAATTGGATTGAGTGTGGAAGAGGTGTATGTAAGTAGGTTTATATGGTAGTCGGTAAAGGTGTGAGAGAAAATGAGGCGGAAAAAAGAAGGTAATTCTAGAGAGAGAAAGTAAAGGTAGAGAGAGAAAGTAAAGAAAAAAGAAATGAAGAAGATGGATGGTGAGGTTAATGGATGATTATATATATATATGGATGATAATGTATGGATGGATCACATGAATGAAGGTAGATGAAATAAGGTGATTACAAAAAAATTAAAAAAGTGATTTGATTATTCTAAGTTCTTAAAAATAAAGAAATTAAAAAAAATAAAAATAAAAGGAGTGTGGGACCTACCAATTACTTTTTTTTTTTCTTTTATCTTTTCTTAAAAAACTTTCGAATTAGTGATTGTGACTTATGACCAATTTTGTGAATGTAGGTGCTTAGCTATAATTTTTGTCCTTAAAAATTTAATGGTTCGCTTTAATTTTTTTTGGTTTATTTACAAAAATGTATAATTTTGATCTTTATTACCTAGTCATCAACTTTTACACAGGTAAAAGTTTCTTGTATTTTTGTAATGTTGGATTGATCAAGGTGGTTTATATAATTTTACAATTAATTAAGTGTTATGTTTGTTTGTCCATTTTTATTAGAGAATATATATATATATATATATATATATATATATATATATATATATATATATATATAGACATTTAGGCCCCGTTCTCTTCATCTTATTTTTGTTGAAACAAAATTATATTAAATAAAATTATATTTGATGAAGTTAAATTATTTTTACTGAACTTAAATTAATTTTACTGAACTGAAATTATTTTTATTGAAACAAAATTATATTTGCTAAACTTAAATTATTTTTACTGAACTGAAATTATTTTTGCTGAACTGAAATTACTTTTACTGATTTTCTATTATAATTCTTCTTTAAGAAAACTGAATTTTACTGAACTGAACTTATTTTTACTGAATTGAAATTATTTTTACTGAACTGAACTTAATTTTACTGAACTGAACTTATTTTCACTGAACTGAAATTATTTTTACTTAATATTATTTTTTTAAGGTGAAGAGAACAGACTTTTAGTGGGACACATCAGCATGATCTAACAAATACAAGAATTGCTCACATTAGGTACAAAATAATAGAAATGAGGATTGTATATGTTTTTTCCTAAAAATATTATGCAGTCATTTCATTTGGTATATTAAGACCCTATTCTCATCAGATTATTTTCAGTTCAGTTCAGTTCAACTCTAATAAGTTCAGTTCAGTTCAGTTCAGTTCATAATTTTCTTTTCTCATAAAATATTTAGTTCAGTTCAGCTCTAATAAGTTCAGCTCAGTTCAGTTCATTTCAGCTCATTTTAATCAATGAGAGAAGGCCCTAAGTTGGGTCATATACAAATAATAAATAAGGAAAAATTGATACAAATTATAAATAACATACGTATATAAAAAACATTAGCAAATTGTACAATATAGCAAGTTATGTCCCACTAACTATTTAAAATTGATTGAAAAGTAAATTAATTAAAGTTACAAATAAAAGTTAAGGAGAAAATTTAACTTTTATATGTTACAAATTATTTGAGGTTTTTATTTTCTTAGCTAATCCAATTATAAAGGGGAAATTTTAGAATATTTTTTTTTTTTAGTAATATTCTACTAGCTACATCAATTAGACATATTGGTTAATTACTTATTTTGACAAATTTATTAAAGTTTTCACCCCTAAAAAATGACGGACCATATTCAAAAAAACTAGATATGGAGTAAAAAATCGTAAAACCCCAAAATAGTACGAGTACCTTATTGTAAATTCACTACATATAAGATTTTGTGTAAAATTTGTTATATATATTCGGGTGTACCGTATACCCAACTAATCAAAAATTAGTTTTCGCTCTTCATTTGATGATTAATTGAAAAACAATCATCAAAATGAAAACAAAATACTCATAGGTGTACGGTGGACCCAGTTGTGGTGTATATAACAATCTCTCGATTTTGTGTATTAAGTAACACATATGTAACATAATACATATATAACGTAGTTCTACAAGTCAATATACACAATAAGATAACTATAGACTACAATAATTTGAACAAAGTTTTCTCCTCTTAAAAAATTCCAAGTCTTCGTTGGATTCTCCAATCTCTATCATAGCTACAGGATATATCCTCTCCATAATAGAGCTACAGGAATAGGATATCCTACAAAAGACCCAATAATGTTAAACGAGGCATAAATCAATCCTTTCGAAAAGGAATGTAAAGTAACATTTCTTCCCATTTTCTCTCATTCAGACAAATTCTTGTATATTAGTCTTTCAAAAAGTATATTGTATTTGTAGTGACATTAGCATAATAGGGTAACTTTAGCTATAGGTGACTTTAATATTACTTAAAAACTAAACTTTTAACATTGTATAACATGAAAAAGTACATTATATCGTCTCATATAAGAATCGTTCATGTATTAATCTATAAGTATTGTCAATTATTATGATACCTTACCTTTTGTATAATTGGAAATCACATAATATAAAAAAAACTTAAATTGTGGGAAAGTAAATTTTTTTTTAATAGTATGGTTAAATTTTCAAAAATTAAAGCATTATCTTCCACACACAAAGTGTTATAATTTCATTAGTAATTTTTAATGAATTTCAACTAATCACTAACCACTAATTTAAATAGTACTGTAGTACATCATGAACCTTTTTTCTAAAATTGTAATGATTTTATTAAAGGTGGTGTCAAAAAGACATTGCTGTCGATACAAGTTTCATGCTTTCAGTGTCAAGATGATGATAAATAGAGCATACCGGCCACTCAATTTTAAATCATGATAAGCACTTTAAGAAAATGATCTATTTATTTATATTATATAGTTTATACTATATAGTCCACAAAAATTTAAATTCTTATCGTGATAGTGGGATTGTGATGTGCACCTACTAATTTAAGTTATTCTGTAATATCTTTAGTACTTGATTTGATCTATGTATTCTATTAATCGAGACAATCATTATACCACCATTTTCACAAGTAATACTATCAAATTACTATAATTGTATAAGATTGTGGCAACACTAGCAAGTGCTAGTGTTTTGTGTTGTGGGTCATCAATACTTCCAATATACATTATGTATGTGTATTTTGGCCGTCTCGTCTTTTAAATTTATCATGAATAGTTTCAGATGAATTTATTTAAGTTAATGAGGTTCACATTAATTAAAATTAATAATAAGTTGAATAGAGCTTTACATCCAAGCATCATTCTGTATCTACTCTTCAACATCACTCATTTTAATAAGAAATTACTTCATTAAAAAAAACACAGCAAATAAAACATAAATTATGTCACTTATGTGTTGGGTCGTAATCATGTGTATTTATTTTAAGGGGGTACATTTTTGAGTTTATGTAAAACTTTGTAGCGTTAGGGACTTAGGATAGCTAGCTAGCTTAACATTACAGTGACTTGTTTCAGACAATGTTAATATAAATTCACATAAAATAAGCCGAATAGATTAAATAAAGCTTTACATCCACGCATCATCTTGTACCTAACCTTCAACATTACTCACTTTGACAAGAAATTACTTCATTTTGAAAGAAAAAGAGCAAACAAAAAAAAATTACGCATCTGGTCGTAATCGTGTGTACTAATTTTAAGGGGTACATTTTTGAGTTTATGCAAAAATTTGTAGCATTAGGGGAGCTAGCATAGCTTAGTCCATAATATGAAAGTATAATGTGGGGGCGTAATTATGGGACTTCATTGTGTCGCCCTTTTTGGTGAAAGAATAGTTAGCTTGAGTGAGGCATTTCCTTTAACGCTAATCTAATGTTTGGACATTGCTTTAGTAGTACAACAATTGGTTGATTCTGTTTTAATTAACAATTAATTTTCAATTAGTAGAGTAGAATTGGTTAGTTG
Source organism: Chenopodium album (assembly GCF_948465745.1). Lineage (NCBI taxonomy): Eukaryota > Viridiplantae > Streptophyta > Magnoliopsida > Caryophyllales > Amaranthaceae > Chenopodium > Chenopodium album. The sequence goes on from NC_137847.1 coordinate 35,518,256, forward strand.
CGTAATAGGCTTGATTGACTAACTGCTTAATTATCTAATGAGAAATGTAAAAGCCAGCTGTCTCTCAAAACTCATTGTTGTCAACAAAAGAAAGTAGGTCAATATAAGCTAAACTTTGGGATTAGTTTTCTCATTCATGAATCACACGTTTGGCCTGGGTTTTTGGTCTAATATTACAAGTTGTCAATTCGTTTTGGTAGAATTTTCTCCAACATGTTTAGCAGCCTTTAATAATTTTACTACTCCCTCCCTCCTAGAAAGCCTCTTTTGGTTTTTGCGCGGAAATTAAGAAAATTGTAAATTTTTTAAAACTAATGATTAAAAGTACATATGTGCATGTGGGGTTAGAGAGAGATAGAGAGAAAGAAAAATTAGTTGGGAATAATTAAAGAGATAGAGAGAGAAAGTGTTGAAAATTGATGTTAAAAGTACAAAAAATTAAAGTAGAAAAGATGACAACTGATCAAAAGGGGGTAATAACGTAAAAAAATACAACCTTTAAATGGAAAGAGCCATTGTATTTTGGTTTACCCAAAAAGGAAATGAGGCTTTGTATTAAGGGACGAAGGAAGTACTAATAATGCGTTATGTGTAATTCTGACTTTAGAGCTACGTATAACATTATCTTAATTTTAAAAGTCAATTATAATTGAACAATTGTAGTTGATATTATAATTAGTGAATGAGATAGTTTAATAAATTACCACTAAAATCATATATATTATGACACATTTAAAAAAGAAAAATGAGGCAAATATATGTGTATGAGATAATAGCTTAGGTTCTTAGAACTTTTCTCATAAATTTAAGAAATTTTGAGATCAATTCTCATCACCCATCTTTTTAGATTTCTAGACACCAAACAAAAGAAAGTATATATTTACTCCATTCCCATTAAGTTTGATGTAGAAATAAACATTTTAAAAAGGGTCCACTTTACCTTCATAAAATTCCAAATTGATTAATTTTTGGACATATTTCAATCTATTATTCAAATCTAAATAACTAACTATCTTGGACCATTACTTGGATGGAATTTCACATGCAATGCTCTTTAAACTCCTGCCACTATGCTTGTAAATGGCCATGTAAAAAGATATCCATAAAAGTCATGACAATTTAGGACTTTATGATCTTATATAAATATATATATATATATATATATATATATATATATATATATATATATATATATATATATATATATATATATATATATATATATATCATATATATTGACATAGTGATATTATTTTTAATTTCGGTGAGTTTTTAAATAATTTGGGGATCTATAAAAAGCTTATTCTTTTGTCATTAAAATGATTTATCAATAAAGAGCAACTTCAATGGTTGTAGTCAGAAACTTGCTTACAATTTATAAAAAGTCCCAACGTACAAGCAATTATGTACCAAGTTAATTAGTAATTAATCACAAAAGTACAAAGTAGCTTATAATATTATGTGGCAAGACGTACAAGCTTATTTGAAAACTAGGTTGCCATTGGAAATTTACAGTTGTAAATCACAATGATATGAAAGATGGAACAAAGAATGTTCAATATGCAACAATTAGTCAATGAATAATTTTTGTAAAAGATCATTTTATTTGATTCAATTATTATGTATTTGATAGAATTAATTCTCTTCGTATATATCATACAACTTGTTACTACTTCTCCGTCCCTAAATGATCGGATAAAGTATATTTATTAAAAACAAAATCTAATAAAGTATATATTTAAACCAATATTGAATTTTAACCATTGTAGGGAATATTTCAAGCATCCCACACTTGAGCCCCACTGTGATCATACACTTAAACATGGTGGCGTCCAAAGGGAAGGAAGCTAGAGTAAAAGAGTCGCCAACAAGTTTTAGGAACTTGTAAACCGTTCACGGGTTGAAGGTTACACCCCTTAACGATCCAGGAGATCGTTAACTCCAATAAGTCTGGAACCATGACTGGAACTTCGGGGATGAAGGTACAAATCCAACCTAAAAGAGATTGAACCTGCCCTAATAATAGGCCTCTACTTTATTCTTCTCGTATTCATGTGCGCTTTCTGACTAACATACAATCAATAGGTTAATCCTAAACCTGTTTAATCTATGTTGGTTGAATATTAATGCACAAACAAACCTATTATTGGCGATCACTTGAATTATAATCATATTAGCCTAAACAAGATTATTAATTATCTTATTAAGCGTGATTACAAGTACAAATTCCCTTTAAACTTGCATAAAAGGCGTGATCAAGCAATAACAAATAATATACATCAAGCAACAATAATAACAATCATCATCATAATAATATTCTCAATAAAGCATAATATTAATAGCAAGATCCTAGGCATGATACTGACAATATTAATAACAAACCCTAGCATGTCACTAAACAATAAAGATCAAAGCTTTGGCCCTAACATGATACTAACATGATTTTAGAGAGAATAGGAAGCGTCATAATAAACATACATAATATTAGAAATCTTAGTTATTACCCTAAACATGATACTAGGAAGCAATTAAACATCCTAACATGATACAAGGAATCAAAATAATCAAAGCATGCTTTCTATGACAAAAGAATATTTAGAGTAATAACTTACTTCGATGTCTTGTATCTCTTTCTAATAACAAAATACACACGTTACTAACTTCAAAGAAAATAATAAAATCAAACAATTAAATAAAATAATTGAAATAGAAATTAGGGACCAAACCCTCAGAAATTATAAACCTTTCACGTCTAGGGCGAAGGCAACTTCGAACTTGGTTAGGTGTGTATAAAACTTGTGTATGCGGAATTTTGAGAGAGGGAAAGGTTTGGAAAAAGAATAGAGAGAGAGCTTCTAGCTTTTAGAGAGAGATGATTGATTGATGATTGATTGTTGAATGAAAACAGGAAAATACGACCCCTATTTATAGGAAAAATAGCACGGAATCAAATCAAGTCCTATTCGGAATAAACTAGCATATGTCGCCAGGCGACAGACATCAGTGCCAGGCGACAGACATTAGCGCCAGGCGACAGATGTTAGCACCAGGCGACAGACTTTGTCGTTTGACGCTAATTAAAAGATAAAATGCGCTTTTATACGGAATCCTCTTCTTAATATGATTAAGCAACAAATTCCGCGTTAAGCAGAATAAAATCAGTTTTATCATAAAATACTTATTTTATTCTAAATAAAACTCTTTAAAATATAATTATCAATCCTAATCTCATTAGAATTAAAAGGAACCTTCCAAATATTCTAGAAGATTAAAATCAATCCTAATAACCTTAGGAATAATAATTAATAGGCCCTCTTCTAGATCATTGGGCCGCATATAAAAATCATTTCGAGCTAAATTTAATTTAATCCATAACTTCCTCATTATTTATCGGAATTGGGTTTATAATATATCATTGGAAAGCTCTTTTCGAGTCCCAATCCAACTACACCATTATTGGACCCTTATCATGGACCAAACTAAATTGGACTGACTATTTTTCATAAGTAGAGTAAGAAAAGAAATATTTTCAAAAAACAGAAAGAAGAGATATTTTAATAAAAAACATCCACATCACTAGACTTTTCACACTTTCACTTCGTTCGATAATCAAATAACATAAAAGGTATTCATCACTGGGTTTCGTTTCGGGGAGACACATTTGGGTGTCTACAGAAGCCCCCACTTTGACTGAGTTTGGAGAAACACAAGTTTCAAAAACAAAAGTCAAAGTAGCGATAGGGACAGAGAATGATTCAAAATGTTCTGCGATCCTGAATCACTCTTGTAATTCCGATACCTGCAAACTAGCGTTAGTTAAACAGATAAAACAGATAAGAAACTCGTATCTTGCACCATCGAGCACACGTCTCTAGAGTAACCGATTTTGTTTGGCGATCTTCCTCAAGCTAGGGGATATCGTCTGAAGACTGCTCCGCTTGTAACCGTCTTCAATTTCCGCTGTGATAGTCTTCCACATCTTAGGGAACACCATCGAAGATTGCTCCGCTTGTAGCGATCTTTTGCCGTTTTGTGAACATCTTCCACATCCTAAGGAATATGATCGAAGATAACTCCACTTGTAGTCATCTTCAGTTTTATGATGATAATCTTCCGAGGAAAATTATCGAAGACCATCGCTTGTTGATCCTCATTGCTTTACTTTGCTATTTGCTTGTTGTATTGATGCCTTGGGGGTGATGACAATCCTCTCTTCCTTAGGAATAGTTTCCAACACAACTCTTGAATGATGTACGACAATCCGATTTAGGGAAATTTGTCAATGCCACATAACAATCCATCCTAGGAAATGTTGCCACGATGAAGCGACAATCCGTATCTTGGAAATTTTGCCAAAATCCAATTTTAGGAAAAGTTGCCAATACTTCGTAATAATCTATCATAAGAACCTTGCTACGATCGACAATCCACATCTTGGAATATAACTCTTGAAATCAATCCACCTTGGAAATTTGCCAATATTATGCGACAGTCCTTTTGGGAAAATATTACCACAATTGACAATCCGCGTCTTGGAACATTTGCAAAAAAGAGTCGATCGACAATCCCTTTCGGGAAAATTTGCCACTACTGAAATGAATGACAATCCACGTTGGGGAACCTTTGCCGAAACGTTAAGATGAATAGAGACCCATGACAATCCTTTGGGAAATTTTGCCATAGGGAACTTGATGCATGAAAATCCAATCTCGGAAATATTGCCAAGGATTTGATGAATGTATGACAATCCAAACTTGGAAAAACTTGCCACATAGAGAAGGAGCACTACAATCCATTCTTGGAAACATTGCCAGTTTGAGATGACAATCCAATCTCGGAAAAATTATCGAAGATTTGTATGACAATCTGAAGTTGGAAAAACTTGCCAAATAGAGAAGGAGTACGACAACCCATGCTTGGAAACATTGCCGGTTTGAGATGACAATCCAATCTTGGAAAATTTGTCGTTGAAGAATGATGTGCTTCTTTGTGAACCATTACTTCGGTGCTTGCGATGAGCCAATACTTAGGCGCTTTAAGCTAAGTGAGACGATCATTTGTCTGGTCGATCACTTACTAAGATTGTAATCGAGCCGACTACTAATCATGTCAATTTTCTTATAGGGGCTAACTGGCGTACCAAGGAACCCAATAAATCAATATGACCATTTGACTCTAGTTGATTTGCTAAGTTGTTGGTGTCCTTTTGCTTCAAAATTTTTTTTTTTTAATGATCACCTGTCCGTCTGGGACTTAGTGTGCCTACATTTATATTTTGGACTATAGGACTTTGCTCATGTCTTTAAGGTTGACTTTGTGTGACTTAATGCTATTGCCTGACTCGACGTGTAACTCGATGTACTCAATCGACTCGTGTGCTTAGAATTAACTCAATGTGATGACACGACATGACTCAATGTGTACATGATTCGAAAATGCGAAAAATTTTCCGTCATTTTTGTGGAGGGTACCGACTTTCTCCTAAAAAAGAAAGACGCAAAAGGGAAGAAGTGAAGTGTTTGAGGTGCATGTTGAACGAGTTTAGTCAAATGCATGCGTCGATGTTGTATCTCATAGTGCAAGGATTAATTCACCCTAGGCTATCTTGATTGTTGACTTGATGATGAAAGTATGGGTAACTTAGGCACGGAGGCTAAGTACTTATACTTTGTGATGCAATAAGAATTATGATAATGAGTGATCTTGATATGTCAAGGCGTGCTTCATCGTTGTGTTAAGATTTCATGACAAAGGGTTCCTATGGGGAGGATTATTTGTCTATGTATCTGTGATGTGTGTGAAAGTGACACTAAAGCTAGGCTGCAAAGGCTAACGGTATGGAAAAATATTATTTCGAGAAGAGTCAAATGATGGTGAATCTCAGGTTGGGTAAGCTAATAATGTAGGGATCAAGCTCCCAAGTCTAGCTCTAAGTGGATAAGGATGAGCATAGGAAATCCCTTGATATGATCATGCATGAATGTGAATATGAATGCATTTTTATTACGGCTGCACCTCCTTGTGAGGTTGCCTACGTATCCGTTAGGAATCAGGTCGAACGTAGCTCTAGCCGAACCTCGCACAAGTGTGTGTATACCTCAAAGAGGTCTTTTAAGGGTTGTAACTTGGTTAGGCTAAAGGTTGAAGAAGAAGGGGATAAAGGCTCAAGACCCTAGATAAGCCCCCAAGGTGTGCAACCTTGCTTTTGAATCTTAGTATTTGTACGCTTGAGATTTTTCACTTTTGAACTCTCTTTTGTTTATATTTTGCTCTTTCTTTTTTGCTTTTGCATTTTTTTTATTTTGATAAGTGTGGGCAATCCCGATCATGCGGTCTATCACTCACTTGGCATTCATGTTTCTCAGGTACGGTACCGAGCACTCGATAAGAAACGCAATCTGAGACGTCTTCATATTTATGACATGTTTATATCAAAGACATTGGAACACTTGCCCTTTTGCACACTTTTATTATTTCTATTTTTTGCTATTTTAATCTTTGATTTCTATGTAAAATCAGCCAAGCTTTCGTATTTAGAATTTGCATAAGTTGCATACTATCCCATCCCAAGGTTAGGTAGATATGGGTTGAAAAAATAAAGGTTTATCGTTAGACGAGACTCAAAGTGGTTTATCAAGAAAGGATTGTATATTTGAAAGGTAAAAGGTAATATGATGTGGCTACAAGGGGTGCCTCAAATAATTGGTATACCTTATGCTTAGTTCGACATGGACTTTTTTTTTTTTTTTTTTTTTTTTTTTTTTTTTTTATGCAATGCAATGCGATAATCATATGCAAGAAAATAAATGCTCATTTTATTAAAGAGAAAAAGAAATAACCTACAAAATAAAATCTTAGGAAAACAAAGGGTGCCTATGCTAGACTTATTTGGGGAAAAGAGGAACAAAAAAGATAGAAAAAAGGGGGGTCGCGAGATCTTGTCGTTGAAGCTCGCCTTGTGTCTTTTGCTTGATCATCACCCGGTCTTCTTGCTAGCTAGAGGCAATGGGATCTTATTTGCTTCTATGAGGTCTTGAGTAAGATTTTGAAATCTGTAACATTCATCCGTGGTATTATCATTTCCTTGATGGTACTTGCAATAAGAGTTGGGATTCCATCTTGAAGATCTCCATTCTGGCGTTGGATCTTCAGTGGGGCCAATAGGTTTGATTAATCCTCGATCATGGAGACGATCGAAAGCAGAATTATAGGTCATTCCAATGGGTGTGAACTCTCTTTTGGGTTTCCTTTTAGATCCTTGATTATCCATGGCTAAGACACCATTATGGTCAACGGTACTAACATTGTTACTAGAGTAAGTGTTTTCGGAAGAAGAAGGATTGTCGTTCTTCTTTCCTTTCCATCCACTGTTGTTACTACTGTTAGTAGCTTTTTGTTTCACAAGGTCATCTTCGATATCAATACCTATGTCGTAGACGGCCTTGAAAGTATTCAAATTATGTTGATATTTCAAATGTTTCGAATACTTGTCTTGAAGGTTCTTGATGAACATCCTTACAGACTCCTTTTCAATAGGAACTTCAATCATATTAGCGGAAGTTTCCCTCCATTTGTTGAAGAAAGAAAAGAAACCTTCGTTTTCTTTTTGCTTTAGCATCTCGAGTTGTCTATGGTCAGTTTCAACTTGAATGTTACATTTGTATCTATCAATGAAAGCGTTTACTATTCCGTCCCAAGTAGACGTCTTTTCTTTATCAAGAGAAAAGAACCAATGTTGACAAACGGTTTCAAGAGATAGTGAGAACAAATAATGAAAAACCTTCCTATCAGTCCCCTTAATGTTCATTATGGTTTCAAAAGCCCTTAAGTGAAAATAAGGATTGTCTGTTGGCTTGAACTTAGGGATGTCATTGGCATTGAACTTCTGCGGAAGAAGTTCCTTGTCCACTGAGACCCCTTGTGAGCTAATGCCCTGGAATCTATAGTCACTGGAGAGTTTGCTTAGGCTTTCTTGCATGAGCTCCATTTGTTGTTGCCTCACAGGGTCATTGATTTGAAGAGCTATACTCTTCATCAATTCAGTTAGGTTGGCCACGTCCTTCTTGAGTTCATTAACTTCTTCTTGAGACACCATTATCTTCTTAGCTTTTCTTTTTTGACTGATGGGTTTGTCAAAAAGGAGTATTTGAACAAATGTATTGTCTTTGATTAACCTCCCTTCTCTCCTTGACCAAGTGCTGTGGAAAGGGAAATTGGGGGTAAGTTTTTATTTTTGACTCAAGCTCTATTCAACATGCAATAGATGGAAGGAGGTAGGAAGAATGAAGGTTGTGATATGGAGAAAGCATGTAGAGAATGGAAAGACGATGTGGATGGAGAGATATGTAAAAATTAGGAATAGAGTGGACCCCCAATTCAAATGACGGAAAGGACGACTCATGCATGAACCTAAGACATGGTCATGATGACATATACACAAAGTGTGTGCTAAGACTAGTGAATGTAGGTGACATGTTTGACTCATGTCATGACCATGTGACTAGATTGCTCTTAATTAAGGACTAAACATGACTATTGTCATTAATGAACTGATTAAACCGATTAAGCAAACTGATAATTAGACTCGTCATGAAGACTCGAGCAAAAACATGGACTGTCGCCGGAGCAACAGGACTATCGCTAGAAGCTAAAGACCAGCGCCAGACGACAATATTGTCGTCTAGCGCTAATCACTAGCGCGTAGCGCCACAGTCCAAACCTCTGCGCCATTGCTGGAACGTTGGTCTGGGACTGTTTCCAGTATTTTTACTCTAAAGGGACAAGCCTAAAGTCGTACTAAGTCAAGTTTGATCAATTTATTTAGACTTTAATCATTTATTAATGAATTAATTAATTTAGCAAAGTCCTTTAGTCATTAATTAGTTCATTTAAACTCATTCACAAGTCAAACAAACGGTTAATGGAAACACATATAGGTTATGCACAAACAAATAACGCACAAGTAATCAAATAGTCACAATATGATGCAATGAGTTTGCACCCTAACCATGGCTCTAGTTCTCTAAAGTTCGGGATATGGGTTAGTCAAAGAGGGTCCATGCTTGTGAGTCCGAATGCACCGCGCGGAAGTCTTACCTTTGGAAGGGTTGGCGCGAGTGGATGGGACCCCGCGAGTTAAAACTCGCTTTCACGGTTTGGTGAATTCAACAAACTCGGATGTACCCTTCATCCCCAGGAGCGTTCGATTGGGTAGATGGAGCGTGAATCCCCAGAGGGTTATGGCCATATGTAGAACACATAAGGGTTTCAGAAAAAAGGGAAAAACTCAATCAGGAAGTTAAATCGAGCAAACAGTACTAGAAACTAGTCGAAACAAGAAGATAGATTTCTGGCTCGGTATTGGAAGAATCCAGCACGAGAAAATAGCATCTGTCGCCAGACGATACCTCTGTCGCCAGGCGACAGAGCCATTGCTCAGCGATGACGCTGTTTTCTCAGCGCTAATTCCTACATGCCTCGGCAGCTTTCTGTTCTCAAATTTTCCAGCTTTTTCGTAGCATTATTTCGATTTTAGTTGTGAAAGATATTTCCCTAAAATCCTACGTGTAAAATCCTATATTTTTGACGCATTTCAGATGGTCTTTCCAATGCGGACCTTTTTATAAATATGCCACAATGTTAATCAAAATTACGCACATGAAATACTTTGAACTTTTTGAGTCTCATCCACTCATTCTAAATCATTGCCAAAATAAATTTTAGGAATTAAAATAGAAATCCTCCCCAATGGAGTCGCCAAAAAACTGTAGGGAATATTTCAAGCATCCCACACTTGAGCCCCACTGTGATCATACACTTAAGCATGGTGACGTCCAAAGGGAAGGAAGCTAGAGTAAAAGAGTCGCCAACAAGTTTTAGGAACTTGTAAACCGTTCACAGGGTGAAGGTTACACCTCCTAACGATCCAGGAGATCGTTAACTCCAATAGGTCTGGAACCATGACTGGAAGTTTGGGGATAAAGGTACAAATCTAACCTAAAAGAGATTGAACCTGCCCTAATAGTAGGCCTCTACTTCATTCTTCTCGTATTCATGTGCGCTTTCTGACTAACATACAATCAATAGGTTAACCCTAAACCTGTTTAATCTATGTTGGTTGAATATTAATGCAAAAACGAACCTATTATTGGCGATCACTTGAACTATAATCATATTAGCCTAAACAAGATTATTAATTATCTTATTAAGCGTGATTACAAGTACAAATTCCCTTTAAACCTGCATAAAAGGCGTGATCAAACAATAACAAATAATATGCATCAAGCAACAATAATAACAATCACCATCATAATAATATTCTTAATAAAGCATAATATTAATAGCAAGATCCTAGGCATGATACTGACAAGATTAATAACAAACCCTAGCATGTCACTAAACAATAAAGATCAAAGCTTTAGCCCTAACATGATACTAACATGATTTTAGAAAGAATAGGAAGCATCATAATAAACATACATAATATTAGAAATCTTAGTTATTACCCTAAACATGATACTAGGAAGCAATTAAACATCCTAACATGATACTAGGAATCAAAATAATCAAAGCATGCTTTCTACGACAAAAGAATAATTAGAGTAATTATTTACTTCGATGCCTCGTATCTCTTTCTAATAACAAAATACACGCGTTAGTAACTTCAAAGAAAATAATAAAATCAAACAATTAAATAAAATAGTTGAAATAGAAATTAGGGACCAAACCCTCAGAAATTATAAACCTTTCACGTCTAGGGCGAAGGAAACTTCGAACTTGGCTAAGTGTGTTTAGAACTTGTGCATGAGGAACTTTGAGAGAGGGGAAGGTTTGGAAAAAGAATAGAGAGAGAGCTTCTAGCTTTTAGAGAGAGAAAAGAGAGAGATGATTGATTGATGATTGATTGTTGAATGAAAACAGGGAAATATGACCCCTATTTATAGGAAAAATAGCACAGAATCAAATCAAGTCCTATTCAAAATAAAACTAGCATCTGTCGCAAACATCAGCGCCAGGCGACAAGATTAGCGCCAGGCGATAGACTTTGTCGTTTGGCGCTAATTAAAAGATAAAACGCGCTTTTGTACGGAATCCTCTTCTTAATATGATTAAGCAGCAAATTCCGCGTTAAGCATATTAAAATTAGGTTTATCATAAAACACTTATTTTATTCCAAATAAAACTCTTTAAAATATAATTATCAATCCTAATCTCATTAGAATTAAAAGGAACCTTCTAGATATTCTAGAAGATTAAAATCAATCCTAATAACCTTAGGAATAATAATTAATAGGCACTCCTCTAGATCATTGGGCCGTATATAAAAATCATTTCGAGCCAAATTTAATTTAATCCATAACTTCCTCATTATTCATCGGAATTGGGCTTATATTATATCATTAGAAAGCTCTTTTCGAGCCCCAATCCAACTACACTATTATTGGACCCTTATCATGGACCAAACTAAATTGGTCTAACTATTTTCATAAGCAGAGTAAGAAAAGAAATATTTTCAAAAAACAGAAAGAAGAGATATTTTAATAAAAACATTCACATCACTAGACTTTTCATACTTTCACTTCGTTCGATAATCAAATGACATAAAAGGTATTCATCACTGGGTTTGGTTTCGGGGTGACACATTTGGGTGTCTACAACCATCAGCTTAAATTTTTAGTTGAGTTGATTATTTAACATAATTATAAAACTAAGGTTATAGATCATAATTATATTAGCTTCTGCTTTAGGTTGAATCCAAGTTCTACATGTTCGTACTGGATATCAGTTTGCAGACATTTTCAAGAAAGGCCTTCCAAGTGACTTATTTTTGGATTTCAGATCCAGTCTTAGCGTATGACCTCTTCCATCCCACTATGACTGTTGGGGTGTGATAAATATTGAAGAAAGATAGTTTTTGTTGCAAGTTTATGATGTGTTTTGTATATACATTTTGTACCATTATCATTCGACATTTTCTAATGTGATTAGGACTAGGATTGTAATACTTTATATAATGATCAATCATACACACTCCAATTTGAGAAGCTTTCTCGAAATCTAAAACAATCTTCCCATTTTCCTTTTTAGGTGTCCTAAAATGTTATTCTCATTTTATATTATTCCATTTTTGGATACTATGAAAAGATCAAATTATCCTCATTTTTTGTTTTATTAACTTAATACCTATAAATACCATCACATTTCCTCTAAATATTTGTGTCACACTCTTCTGCATGTACTTTATTCTTTTTCCAAACATGTACTCCCTCTGTTTCCTTTTGTTCTTTACGTTTAGAATTATGCGCACTTATTTAGGAAAATTAATAAAGTGAGTACATTCAATCATTTTTGTCATTATAATTCATTGGGAGATGGTAAAGGAGACTATTACTACAAAAAAAAAAAAAAAAGGTTGAAGAGGAGAGAGGAGAGAGAAAGTAACAATGAACATTGAAATTATTACCCCATCCAATATAAAATTGGAAAAAGTATACTATCACATGCAAAATTGAGGGCAATATGAGATAATAAAAAATAAAGTAAGGGTAAAGTAGTCAAAAAGTTTATGTCTTAAAATAGAAAAATCCTAAATGTAAAGATTAAATAAGAACACCAAAAATGAAAAGGCAAAAAACAAATGGAAACGAAGAGACTACTTACTATTTGTGGCCCACTCACAATCCAAGTGCTTTTCTCTCTTTATAATGTGCGTAGTACTTTATCTTTTTCCTCTCATTCCTTAATTTTCGTGAAATTTGACAAACGACTTTTGAATGTACCTTATGCACTTTTTCTCTCAGTTCTTAATTCCTGTGAAATTTGGCAAACTGGAAAATCATTTAGGAACGGATGAAGTATATAAAAATATATAATCTTAAAAGTGTAGTTTCAAAATACCAAGTTCAAATTAAAAATATAAAATAAAAATATAAAAACATTAATGCTAAAAACTACATTTAAAAAGTGGTAGTACTTTTTTTTGTTGAAATTATCATTCAAAATATTACTTCCTTTAGTTTTATGTACTTGTAACACACTATTTGCTATGCACTTTGATGAAAATATTAGACTAAATAAATAGACAAATTAATTGACAAAATTTTACCACTGATAAGAAGATAATGATAAGTTACTACGGTTTAAATTTTATTCCTTAATTCATTTGTTTACCTATCCTAATTACTTGCTTAAATAGCGTGCCAAAAAATGTGTTAGAAGAGGCTTAGGTAGAAGATGCTTAGCCGAGTTGTAACAAATTTAGGCTCATATAAGGTCATTATAATTAGGTCGAGTCTTAGGAGGACCTAGTTTTTGGGTATGTGTTAGATTGAAATGAGTCATTTTGTTGCACGTATGATATGGGGTGTTTCGAATTGGTTAATTTTTTATCAAGTTTTGTAATCAGAGCAAGTCATAGGTTTCAGTAGACGACACAATCAGGTTGTAACCAATTTTAATCGGGTTATATCAATTTGGTTCTTTATTTAGTCGAGTGTTGATATACATATGAACAAGTTTGATCGTTTCAGTAATGTATATCTAAAGCATTCTCATTTTATAATCTTGTAATGTTACAAATGTAGTTATGTTCATCTTAGTTTATTAGACTCTACAAAATAAACTTGTTTTTAATGTTTTATTATCAAGTATTAATAAGAATTTATATTTAAATATTAAAACATATTTTAAAAATATATATATATATATATATATATATATATATATATATATATATATATATATATATATATATATATATATATATATATATATATATATATCACATGTGCCCTTCTGACATCGGTATCACATTAAAGAGAGATTGTTCCCTCTAGGGTTTTCCCTTGGGAGGGTTTTTTCCTAGCCTCTTTTGCTAGGGTTTTTTCTTTGTTTTTTCTTCAATCCTTCTCTACTTCTCTTCATCTCCTTCATTCTTGATTTTAATTTGTGAATTTTGTAGGGGCTTCCACTGGTTTTTACCGGTGGAAAGCCCCAATTTCTCTTTAATTGCTTTCAATAAAAAGATACCTCCTTAAGATGGTGTTCATGATAGGGATTTTTATTACTTGTTTATTGAAGAATGAAGATCGAAGGTTTCGCAATTTCTACCGGAGTTTAGAAGACCACGGAAGTATATTATTCATCCTAAAAATTATGAATCTGCAGATCTTATGCCGAATTAGAGCGAACTCACAGATTGTATTGCTTCGGATGAAGTTTTTTGTTAAGGCTATTATCAATCGATTCTACAATGTTATTTTTAGGGTTTTATATAATTTTTGTTGGAATTTTAAATTTCTCAAAAATTGATTGTAAGTGCCGTTTGGCTATTTTATAAATGAAATCTTTAATCTTCTCGTCAAAAAAAAAAAAAAAAAAAAAAAACATCGGTATCACATTATAAAAAGATTTGAACACCAAACCTCATTACCTAACATGTATTATATTATCATCTAAAATAGAAATATATCTATAGCTTTAAAAAAGAGACGTAGTATCACATAAACAAAACAATTTTATTTATTTTTATTTTTCATTTTTTTTATTTTTAATTTTTTTTACAATATAACAAAACAAATTCAGAGAACAAACAGAGCATGAGAAATTGGGAATTCCTCGACCCCTCTCTCTTAAGCCTCATTAAAAATGAAGTTCTAGCCGCGATAGAACCCACTACTTTCCTGATTTTATTAGAAGTCCAATCTCATCGTTTTTGGGAAAACTAATCGAGACAATATTACAAAAAAAATAAAATAAAATAAAAAATCAATTCCAAGGGGACCAATTTAATTTGTAAGGGAACTATCTGAAGGGGACCAATTATCTATCAATAATTCAATATTAATTATGAAATGAGTAGGAAATGTTGAGAGTTACCTTTGATGTTCCAAATTGTAAGGAGAAAAATTACCAATTGAGTTTAAATCGTGTGTGAAATCTGTGAATTAGAAGGTGAGAAAGATTACATGTGCATGTATTTTCAACTAACTTTCAATTTTTAATCTAATTTTAATATACTTATATGGTATTCCGATTTATAAGATTCAAATTTAACATATAAATTTGGCATTACCATACATATATCTTTAAAGTACGGTGGAAAATCAAAATTGACCATGGTTTAAATTGACTCAAATCAAGCTACAAGTCAATTGAAAACCACCCGAGAGCTAAATATATTTGATTTGACATCATATCTAACCCTAAAGTTTAAATCCAAATTCGATATGCACCTGACTCGAGAAAAAAAAATAGTTTGACAAAGAATAATTAAGTTCTAATGCAATAATTATTTTTTTTTAATTTTTTTTTCCTTGTAAAAACACTTAAATTGATCAGTAGGGAAAAATTGATTTTAATACTCCACTGTGTTTCTTGGGCAACGTGCCGGATGGTAATTTTTCGTAATTTTTTGTTAAATGATAAATTTTTTACATCATAACTTGTTAAGTAATTGCTTGATGTTTGAAGAAAAACTCTTAAATGTAAGTTTTAAAAATCGCTTATATTAATATGATTTCTACCATGAAGAAAAACTCTTAAATGTAAGTTTTAAAAATCGCTTATATTAATATGATTTCTACCATGAATTGAAGTAAAGCTAATGTCTATACTATTTGCTTATTATTACTCCGTATGTACTATAAAAGTGTTGGAGATAAAAACTACTTGTGTAACTCTCTATTAAGGAAGTGCCTTTGTTAAACTTTCTTATCTTTCATTTTAATAACATTAAGCATTAGTATCATATTGAAATGGTGGTTAACTTCATTCTCAATTTTTATTAAATTGATCATGTGTTTACTTCTTTACAATAACAATATATTTTTTTAATTGAAAATTTGACATACATTTGAAGCATTTGCCTAAGAAGACGGTGTCATATGTCATATAATTTTTTAAATATATTATATAGATATAGATACATATATTAGAAAAAATGGAAATAAATAATCTCACCTTTGCGTGGTTTGACAATAACAATCCCACCTTTTGATTATTACGAGACAATTCCACCTTTGCATGTCATCTTCTTTTAACAGACCCCGACTTGTTAGTGACCAGTTTTTGTAGGTGTAGGGAATATTTCAAGCATCCCACACTTGAGCCCCACTGTGATCATACACTTGGTGGCGTCCAAAGGGAAGGAAGCTAGAGTAAAAGAGTCTCCAACAAGTTTTAGGAACTTGTAAACCGTTCATAGGGTGAAGGTTACACCCCTTAACGATCCACGAGATAGTTAACTCCAATAGGTCTAGAACCATGACTAGAAGTTCGGGGATGAAGGTATAAATCCAACCTAAAAGAGATTGAACCTGCCCTAAATAATAGGCATCTACTTTATTCTTCTTATATCCATGTGCACTTTCTGACTAACATACAATCAATAGGTTAGCCCTAAACCTGTTTAATCTATGTTGGTTGAATTTAATGCACAAATAAAATTATTATTGGCGATCACTTGAATTATAATCACATTAGCCTAAACAAGATTATTAATTATCTTATTAAGCGTGATTACAAGTACAAATTCCTTTTAAACCTGCATAAAAGGCGTGATCAAGCAATAACAAATAATATACATCAAGCAACAATAATAACTATCACAATCATAATAATATTCTCAATAAAGCATAATATTAATAGCAAGATCCTAGTCATGATACTAGGAAGCATCATAAACATACATAATATCAGAAATATTAGTTAATCCTAAACATGATACTAGGAAGCAATATAACATCCTAACATGATACTAAGAATTAACAAAATAATCTAAGCATGATTTCTATATCAATAAAGCCATTAAAGTACTTATTTCGATACTTCGTACCTCTTTCTAATAACAAAAATACACACGTTAGTAACTTCAAGGAAAATAATAAACAAACAATTAAATTAAATAATTGAAAGAGAGATTTGGGACCAAACCCTCAGAAATTATAAACCTTTCACGTCTAGGGCGAAGGAAACTTCGAACTTGGCTAGGTGTGTCTAGAACTTGTATATGTGGAATTTTGTAAGAGGGAAGGTTTAGAAAAAGAATAGAGAGAGAGAAAGCTTCTAGCTTTTAGAGAGAGAAAGAATAGAATTAGATGATTGATTGTAAATAATTAATGATTGCTGATTGTTGGTTATTGATGATTGTTGATGATTGAAAATGGAGGAGATACGACCCCTATTTATATAAAAATAGTCCGAAAACGGTAGAAAATACTTCAAGTTCTATACGGAATAAAACTAGAATCTGTCACCTGGCGACAAACATTAGCGCTAGGCGACAAGACCAGCGCTAGGCGACAAATGTTAGCGCCGGTGATAGACTTTGTCGTTTGGCGCTAATTAAAAGATAAAACGCGCTTTTGTACGGAATCCTCTCCTTGATATGATTAAGCAGCAAATTATGTATTTATCAAATTAAAATCAGGTTTATCATAAAACACTTATTTTATTCCAAATAAAACTCTTTAAAATATAATTATTAATCCTAATTCCATTAGAATTAAAAGGAACCTTCTAGATATTCTAGAAGATTAAAATCAATCCTAACAAATTTAGGAATGATATATAATAGGCCCTCCTCTAGATCATCGGACCACATATAAAAATCATTTCGAGCCCAATTTATTTTAATCTATAACTTCCTCATTATTCATCGGAATTGGGTTTATAATATATCGTTGGAAAGCTCTTTTCAAACCCAATCCAACCACATTATTATTGGACCTTTATCATGGACCAAACTAAATTGGACTGGCTATTTTCATAAATAGAGTGAAAGAAGAAACATTTTTGAAAACAGAAAGAGAGATATTTTAATAAAAACATCCACATCACTAGACTTTTCACACTTTCACCTTGTTCGATAATCAAATGACGTGAAAGATATTCATCACTGGGTTTGGTTTTGGGGAGACACATTTGGGTGTCTACAGTAGGTTATGTGCCACGTATCAAAATTTAATAGGTCTATTTTATTTTTTTTACTGAAAAAAACAAAAAATAAAAAGAAAATAAAAAAAAAAAAAAACAAAAAAGAAAAAGAAAATAAAAAAAAACAAAAAAAAAACAAAAAAGAAAAAACCCAGCCACCAATCCCCACCGTGAAACCCTAGCCACCAACCCCCACCCAACCACCACTAAAACCCGCTGGCTGCCGTCCTTAACCTCCAAAAATGGCCGGCCGAAAACAGGGATGCGTTTATAGTGTTTAAGGGGGGTTTTCGGGGGCTAGAGTGGGGATTTTCGTGGTGGTTAGGGAGGTTGGGATGGAGTTTTCAGCGATTGGGTGGGGTTCTCGGCGGGTTTTCGGTTGTTGGGTGGGGTTCTTGACGGGTTTTCGGCAGTTGGGTAGCGTTCTCAGCTCGGCTTGTTTTCGGAGATTGGGTGGTGTTCTTGACGGGTTTTCAGCGGTTGGGTGGGGTTATCTGCGGGTTTTCAGCATCTGAGTGCGGTTGGCGGGTTTACAGTGGGTTTTCAAGGTGGTGGCTTTGGCATGTTGTGGTTATGGTGGTTTCGGGGGTTGATTTTGGTTAGGGGGTGATTTTGAGGGTGGTTTTTGGTATTAGGGAGTACCGGCCGGTTGTTTTCAAGGGTTTAGGGCGGTGGCCGGCAGGTTTATGGTGGGGTTAGGGTGTCATGGTGGCTGGGGGTGGTAGGTGGTTGTGGGTTTTTTCTTTTTAAAAAAAAAATTTACTTGTTTTTGTTTTGTTTTAAACCTTTTTTTTTATTTTGACCAATTATTGAGTGACACATGGATTTAAAAAAACAAAAAAAAACATTTTAACCTGTTTAACAGGTTGTGGGTAAAAAGGTTTGTTAAAAGAAGATGACACTCAAAGGTGGGATTGCCTCGTGATAATCAAAAGGTGGGATTGTTATTGTCAGACCACGCAAAGATGAGATTATTTAATTTCATTTTTCCTAAATATAAATAGGAGTAAAAAATAATACAAACTTTGAGCGGCCCGCCAAAAACAAGTCAAACTTTTGATTATTTTTGAATAATACAAACTTTGGTGAGTATCCGCTTTAAACAAGTTATTTTACCTGCAACCTAAAAGACCGGTTAAATTATTTTTTCTTTTTAATAAAATTTTTTAACTATTAAAAACAACTTTAATTATGGTTAATTAACAATTAATCTTTTCAAAAAAAAAATTAACAATTAAAATATATATTTTTAAAAATTTCCTTACACAAAAAAAAAAAAAACCATCTCCTGATTCCTTCACCAACCGCCCACCATCGGCGCCCCTAAAACCCTCCTAGCCTCCAGACGCTGGCCGCTTTCAGATCCCCCTCCCCGGTGCCGGCGTCGAACCCCTCCCCTACGCGTCACCTTACCCTCTTGTTTCCTCCTCCGCAACCAATTAACACCTCCCCAAACCCTCCCTCCCCCGCAAAACCACCAAAAACCCATCCCTCACCCCCGAAAAACCCTAGTCGAACCCCTAACGATAGCTGGGGATGTCCAATTAGGGTATTTCGAGGGTGGGAGAGATGTGTTTTTGGGGGTTTTGAGGGGGAGGGACTGTTTTAGGGAAGGGGGTTTGCTGTTTGCCGAGGAAGAGGGATGATGGGGATGACGCACGGGGGAGGGGGTCGTTGCCGGCGCCAGGGAAGGGACTGCGTATCGGAGTAAAGGGAAGGGAGATGAGTCGAATCAGGAAAAGGCCAGGAAAGATGGGGCTAGCCGGCTGGGTTGGTCGGTCGATCGACTGGGGCGAAGGGGTTGGAGGAGTCTGGGCGGCGAGCCGGCGACTGGAGGTGGAGGAGGAAGGTGATGGCAAGGCTGAGCTGTGGTGGTGGATGGTTTTTTCTTTTTTTTTTCATTTTAAACAAATAATAATAATAATAATAATAATAATAATAATTTCTTTTTTTTTCTTTTTTTTTCATTTTAAACAAATAATAATAATAATTATAATAATAATTAATATCATTTAATTTTTTTTCAATATTAAAAACATTAAATAACTTGAAAAAGATAAAAAAAAAATTAAATTAAATTGCCTAACTAATAAAACGATGACACGTGTCCCATACTGTAGACACCTAAAAATGTCTCCCCAAAATCGAACCCGATGATGAACAACCTTTCAAAGCCATTATTGGTCGGGTTGATTATTTAATATTTGGAGTGCTTAAATCCATGTTTCCATTCAATACATTTCATAAACAACTCCATTTCCTAGCTAATTTCCCTAAACCATAACTTGTTTTCCTCTTCTCGTGCCCACATCGCAAAACCGAGAGAAACTGATTTTGTTGACTTATAATTTTGATCCAATTATTATTTGGTTAGATAGGCCTTTTAATAATCTTTCCAAACATATATCATAAGCCCAATTCCGATTTAAAACGAAGAAGATATGAGCCAAACACTAAACTCGACCCAAAACCGACACCCTTCTACTAAAACGGACATATAATAAAATATACAAACGATTTTGACCTGATTCAAATTGGGATGGAAATTAGACTTGATAAGATTTCCAATGATATATTATATGCTTTATTCCGAGTTACGGATCAAAAGTTATGATGATTTTAAAAACGTGTAAAAACCTGGAATTACCGCGCACAGTGTAAAAGCACCGTGTCACGGCGCCCGATGACGTGGCACGGTGCGTGGTGCCGTGACACGGTAATTTACGTGTCATGGTGCTATTTTCAATGTTTTTTCGCGTAGAAATCCACCGTGGCACGGTACCTGTTGCCGTGACACAATACCTGTTGTCGTGACATGGTATTTGTTGCCGTGACACGGTATTTCTCATCGTGTAATTTCCGCGCACTTTTTTACCGTGACACGGTGTAATGTACCGTGCCACGGTGGACACTGCCGTGTCACGGAATTTTCTCGTGTCTTTTCCGCGTAAACCCTTCACGCGTTTTTACTCCCATAGGTCAAATATTTCCCGCGTCACTCCAGAGTATGCCGCGTCACACAAGGGTTTCCCGTGTCACGGCACATTTTTCCGTGTCGCGGCAACCTTTGTTTTAGGGTATTTATCTTTTTAGGGTTCCGTGTGTTCCCTCTACTCATTTTCCTTATAAATACCCCCCTCCTTTCTACAGTTCGGGGCACCAAATGATTCTCCCTTCCTCTCTTTTACACCAAAAATCATTCTCTTCTCTCTCTCTCTCTCATATTCTAAGCCTTAAACCTATATTTCTAATTACACCATTCTTCCCTTAAGCACTCCAAGGAGTCCATACTTAACGCGAGGTTCCGTCCTTAAACCAAGGCGTGAAAGGTATAATTAACTAAGGGTTTGGACCAAATCAACTCTACTTTTTATTTAATTTAATTATTTCCATTTGATTTATATTCTTTTGAAGTTACTAACAATTTATTCATGATGTAGCAATTTAAAGGAACGCGCGGAATGTGAGTAATTAATTAATTTAATTACTTATTTTATTTTAATATTGCTAGTATCATGATAAGGTTAATTTTTATTTGATTTGACTAACGCTATTATTGTTAAATTGCTTCCAATATTAATGTTTATTCTATTATTATTTATTGATCACCATACTGCATGTTTAAAGGGAAATGTAATTGAAAATCACGCCTAATAAGATAACTTGGACGATCGGTTTAGGTTCCTTTTTAATCTTGATATTAATTAAAGTGATCACGATATTTTAGAATTATGTGTTACATTAATATTCAACCAATTTAGTATAATAGTAGTTTGGAGCAAATTGAATCTTTGTTTGTATGCCTTTGAGATCGCAAGAATCACTTTTCACTATAAGAATCGAGTAGAGGCCAATACGGGCGAAGGTGGCTCCATGACTCACTTTCGTACCATCATCCTCGATCCTCCTTTCGTGGTTCCGAACCAAATGGAGTTAGTAATCTCATGGATTATGAATGGGGTGTAGGGTCAATCGTTGTTGCCTATCGTTGTCCCTTTCTCGTGGTTGCCTTTTATGATCTGTGAACGGTTTACAAGTTCCTTAAAAACTTGTTGGCGGCTCCCTACTTTATTTGTCCTTAATCGTATTATGTCAATTTCCACTTCCTAAGAGTGCCAAGCATATTCACAACATGATTTTACGTAGGCGCACTTCAAACGACGCCTACACATACAACCTATTAAACAAGTCACCAACAGGTCATAACTTGATTAAAGTGGATACCGCTCAAAGTTTGTATTATTTAGAAATAATTATAAGATTGACTGGTTTTTGGCGGATCGCTCAAAGTTTGTATTATTTTTTAGAATTTTTCTATATAATTATGATTTAATACAAACCCAACCAACTCATGATCAGATCAGATTCTACTAAAATTGTTGTATATGAAGTATGAACTTAAAGCAAGAAAATCAACATGATATATTAATTACCTGATATAGTGGATTGGCAAGTTTAGTAAATTAACCTAACACACTATATATTGGATTCAATAAATATGATTTTAACTGACAAATCGACAGAAAACATAATTTTTTTTTTATAAATTTTATTAAATAATCCAATATAATTATAACCTAAACGTGTATACGATTCTATTTCACTAGAAGAAAATTGTCTTTTTGTAGCGATTACTTCGTAGCGATTGTACATTCGCTACAATATGCATATATGTTTGTGAAATAGTAGAGGGATCCGTATCATTTTACAATCGACATAGTACACCCCATATGAAATTGATACGAAAAACAAAATAATAATTATTCACCTTTTTTAGCACATTTATAAAATTATGAAAAAGCGTATCATTTACAGTCGCCATTAAAATCCAAAAATGGATACGAAATGTCTTTTTTTATACTAGATTTTAAAATTTTGTTTGACAAAGAGAACATAAAATATGTCATGACTTATTGGAAAAACATTTAATTTTAGAGCTTGAGGCTGCATGTTCGAATCCTGTATAAATCATATGTAGGGATTTAATTTTTTTGGTAGAAAATGAGTTCAACATTTGTAGCGATTATAATCGCTACAATAATCACCATGATTAAATGTAGTTTTTTGTATCGATTAATGAGGACAACCCCAGCGAAGCAAAAAATACTACTAAAGGCTATGGTAATGGCGGATATTATATCAAATAACCATTTGTTGGGATTTTTTTTTATAGCAATTACAATTGATATGAAATATTTAAATAATCGCTACAAAAAGATATTTTTCTTATAGTGTCTGAAATCAACTCCAGTGAAAGAATAATGATGACGAATCAAACCAAAATTTTTTGATATAGACACGTTCTAAACCTAAACAAAATCAAATTGGACTTGAAATTTGCATAACTAATCATAATTTGGCAGAAATTGATCTTTGCCAAACTCTATAAGAAACCTAATCTGGGAAATCTAAACTGGAATTGAACCATTTATAGCTGAATTAAATTCAAATGGTGATGTAAGATGCATACCAAGCAGCAAGATCAACGGCGCCACTATTCTTACAGCTTTCCTCGGCGGACTTGGGAGGGCTCCCTAATTTTCCCCTCACGGAGTTTGATCCACCTAACACTCTGGTATCACCCTTTAGCTCTTTCAATTTCACGGATTTGTTTAATTATGATGATAGTGCTAACACAAGGAAAAGGATAAGGGAAGAAGCCGGCCACATGCCTCACTCTTGTGATGGAGACTTGTTTCGCTATAGTGAGACAGACTATGAGTGGGTGGAACGTAAAAGGCTCAAGAGGATTCATAGGTGGTCGGAAAAGGGTGGGTTTAACATTTGTCTCAAGGACAGAAATAGGGTGTGCAAGTTTGCTTCAAAAGCAATCTCGGATCCGGACATGGCTTGTAAGTTTGGGGTTGAGATTGATGAGGACATTCGAAAAAGGGCAAGTAACAAAAGGCACAAAGCAATGTCCTCCTCTTCGTCGGGATCTACAATTGTCTATTCTTGAATCTATGAGACTTTCTGCGAGGGGTGAGGCGGCTGAACCAGATTAGCCCCCAAAAGCTATATGAAGATTGTGGCGTGGAATGGCAGGGGCTTGAATGATCTACACTCTCTTGCAATTCCTTACCTAGTGTGGCTCTATCTTTCTAAGCTACCTTTGTTTTTGTTTGTTTTGGAAACTAAGATGGATTTTCATAGTGCGGCTTCAGTTTTAGGTATTTTGAACCCTACTTCAAGTTTTGGTTGGAACTCGAAAGGAAGTAGTGGGGGTTTGCTTGTTCTTAGTTGGTCTAATGATGTAGTTGAATGTTTGTACTCTTCAAAAAATTTTATCCTTTGTAAGATCTATGAACCTAATGGTAATTTTAAGTATGTATTGTTTCTTTATGGTGAGCCTCAAGTAGAATATAGAAAACTAGTATGGGAACAACTATAATGGTTTTTGAATGAGTTCAAAAATGTCTTAGTCATCGGTGATTTTAACCAAGTAGAGAAAGGGAATGATAAAGTAGGAGGATCGCCCATCATTAGAGGAATAGATGCCTTCTTGGATTGGAGATTTAGTAGCAATGCCACGGAGGTTCCTTTTTCGGGACCAAGGTTCACGTGGAGCAACAAAAGGGAGGGTAATGACCTCATTCTTGAAAGGCTTGATCAGGCATATATTACAGAAGATTGGTTCAGTCACTCCCCCGATGGAAGGATAACTCGTGAGCCGACCGACCACGCTGCTATTACTTATCAGAGCCAAACCACAGCGACGGCCTCGAATAAGCCTTATCAAATTGAGAATTGGTGTCTCAATTTTCCAGAAATCAAGGCAATGGTAGAAGAGGTCTAGAAGGAGGAGTTCTTGGGTCTTACATGTTTCAGCTTTCAAGGAAATTAAAAAAGTTTGGAAAAGAGGAAGGTTTAGGGAATTAATTGGAGGAAACTCACTAGAGACCTATAAAGTACAGGCATGAACATCAATTCGGTCCAGGAAGGGGTTGGTTACATCAATCAAATTAACCTTATCGTTCCAGAAAGCCAGCTTAGTTTCAGTTTTTGGAGGCAAAGAATGAAAGCAAACTGGGTTAAATTTGGGGATTGCCCAACTCCTACTATGCACAGAAGGGTAAAACAACGACAATAGCACAACGAGATCCTAACTCTCAAAATTGGGGATAACTCCTGGGTTGAAGGGCAAAGGGATGTGGAAGAGGCACTCTTAAGCTCTATTAAGGAGATTTATAACCCAACTCTGTTGGATAGTCATGGAGAGGATATAGATCTGCTTTTGAGACAATTGGACTTTCCTCAAATCTCACCAAAGGACAGAGCAGGGCTTGATAAGCCCTTCATTGAATTGGAAATTAAAAGGGCAATTTTAATATGCATGGTTCCAAGTCTCCAGGTCCGGATGGGTTTACAGCGGAATTTTTCAAAACCTATTGGAAGGATGTTGGGAGGCTAGAGGTGGATAGCGTCCAGCAATTTCTGAGAACGGGTAATATGCTCAAGGAATGGAATCAGTCCTTATTAGTTCTAATCCCAAAAGTTAAAATTCCAGAACTTTCTAATCAGTTTAGGTCGATCAGTCTATGCAACACGGTCTATAAGTGCATCTCTAAGTTCCTGGTTAACAGGTTAAAGTCCATTTTGCCAAGCCTTATTTCTGAAAATCAGCATGCCTTCATCCCTGGAAGGTACATGGAGGATAATATCCTCCTTAGCCATGATCTCATGCATCTTATAAACACAAGGAAAGGCTCAAACTTTACTGCAGTTAAGATAGATATGTCTAAGGCATATGATAGAGTGGACTGGCTTTTCCTTCTGAAGGTTCTACAAGCATATGGGTTCTCCAGTCACTGGATCAGGATGATCTCACAATGTATCTCAACCGTGAGTTTTAAAGAAGTCATCAACAGGAAAGCTACAGGGCATTTCATCCCTAAGTGTGGGATGAGGCAAGGTGATCTGTTGTCCCCTTATCTTTTCATCTTCTGTATAGACATTCTCTCAAGAATGCTGACTTTGGCAGAGGACATTAACCAATTCAAGGGGTTGAAGGTCTCAAGAAGATCCCCGTCCATCTCTCACCTGTTTTTCGCAGATGATGCTATGTTGTTCTTTAAAGCAAGTGAGGATTCGTGCTTATGTATTAACGACATCCTTTATAGGTTTGGTAAAGCTTCTGGCCAACAGCTGAACCTACAGAAATCCTTTTGTGAAGTTTTCTTCAGGGGTCGAGGATAGTAAAAGGTTAGCCTGGAAACAGATTCTTGCTATGTCTGAGAAGGACAACATGGGTACCCACCTAGGGGCTCCTATAGATATTCAGGGAAAGAAGAGCTTGGCTTTTAGATACTTGGTCGACAAGGTGTCAGATTGTAGACACCTGATTATGTCTCCCTATAAACTAAACCCAGTGATGAATACCTTTCACGTCATTGATTATCGAACGAAGTGAAAGTGTGAAAAGTCTTGTGATGCGGTTGTTTTAATGAAATAACTCTTATTTCTGTTTTCAAAAATGAATCTATTTATGAAAATGTCCATTCCAATTTAGTTTGGTCCATGATAAGTGTCCAATAATAGTGTAGTTGGATTGGGCTTCAAAAGAGCTTTCCAACGATATATTATAGGCCCAATTCCGATGAATAATGAGGAAGTTATGGCCAAAATACTAAATTGTGCCTGAAATGGTTTTATGGCCTAATGATCTAGTGGAGGGCCCATTAATTAATATTCCTAAAGTTATTATGATTGATTTTAATCTTCTAGAATAATTTAGAGGGTTTTTTTGAGTTCTAATGAGATTAGGAATGATAATTATATCTTTTATGAAAATAAAGAATTCTATTTGGATTAAAACAAGTGTTTAAAGAGATTAAATCTGATTTTTAAAGATAAGTACGGACGTTATTAATCGAATTTAATTAGATTAAGGATTCCGTACGGGTTTTTAGAAAACGCGTGAATCAGCACGTAACAACAAAGCTAGTGCTAAACGACAAGGCTGTCGCGCCGCGATAAAGCTGTCGCATCGCACTGGACCCTGCCGCGTAGCGACAAGGCTGTCGCGTCAAGCTGGAACCTGTCACGTCGCGCTAGACCCTGTCGCGTCGCGCTGGACTTTGTCATTCTACGACAGAGGCAGTTTTACACCTAATAGGATTCGGTCTTTTTCTGATCGTTTCCGAGTTATTTTCTCTATAAATAGGGTCGATATTCTCCATTTTAAGTCATCAACAATCATCTAATTCTACTCTCCCTCTCTCAAGCTAGAAGCTTATTCTTTCTCCCTTTTTCTAAGCCTTCCTTTTTCATAAAAATACCGCATTTACGAGTTCTAGACACAAATAGCCAAGTTCGAAGTTGCCTTCTCCCTAGACGTGAAAGGTTGATAATTTCTGAGGGTTTGGTCCCAAATCCCCTATTTTAATTATTTAAGTTAATTGTTTGATTTATTATTTTCCTTGAAGTTATTAACGTGTATATTGTTTTGATAGAAAGAGATATGAGGCAACAAAGTAAGTAATTAGATTACTTCTTAATTATTCTTTTGATATAGAAAGCATGCTTAGATTATTTTAATTCTTAGTATCATGTTAGGATGTCTTTATGATTCCTAGTATCATGTTTAGGGTAATAACTAATATTTCTAATACCATGTATGTTTCTAGTATCATGATTAGGTTGCTTCTTATTTCTTCTATCATGTTAGTATCACGTTAGGGATAAAGCTTTGATCTTTAATGTTTAGTGACATGCTAGGATTTGTTATTAATAATGTTAGTATCATGCCTAGGATCTTGCTATTATTATGCTTTGATGAGATTGAGAATATTATGATGATGATTGTTGTTATTATGTTGCTTGATATTATTATATATTATTGTTATTGCTTGATCACGTCCTCTCTTGCAGGATTAAAGGGAATTTGTATTTGTAATCACGCTTAATAAGATAATTAATAATCTTGTTTAGGCTAATATGATTATAGTTTAAGTGATCGCCAATAATAGATTTGTTTGTGCATTAATATTCAACCAACATAGATTAAACAGGTTTAGGGTTAATATATTGATTGTATATTAGTCAGAAAGCGCACATAAATATGAGAAAAATAAAGTAGAGGCCTATTTTTAGGGCAGGTTGAATCTCTTTTAGGTTGGATTTGTACCTTCATCCCCGAATATCCAGTCATGGTTCCAGACCACTATGGAGTTAGCGATCTCATGGATCGTGAAGGGGTGTAACCTTCACCCTGTGAATGGTTTACAGGTTCCTAAAACTTGTTGGCGACTCTTTTGCTCTAGCTTCCTTCCCTTTGGACGCCACCATGCTTAAGTGTATGATCACAGTGGGGCTGAAGTATGTGATGCTTTAAATATTCCCTACACGGATAAAATTGTTTCGTGGGCCTCCCTGCACCTATCTCAAGCGGCAAAGCTAATCCTTATCAATACGGTTCTAGTAAGTATCTCGGCACACGTAATGAAATGTCTTAAACTTCCTCAAAGCATAGCTAACAAGATTGATTCACTCATCACTCGTTTCTGGTGGTCCAACAACGGAAACAAAGGTATGCATTGGGTAAATAGGGGCATTACTCAGATCCCTAAAAGCATGGGAGGGATAGGAATTCGGGGAACCTCGATTCTCAACAATGCCCTTCTGTAGACACCCAAATGTGTCTCCCCAAAACCAAACCCAGTGATGAATACTTTTCACGTCATTTGATTATCGAACGAGGTGAAAGTGTGGAAAGTCTAGTGATGTGGATGTTTTTATTAAAATATCTCTCTTTCTCTTTTTGAAAACATTTCTTTTCTTACTCTATTTATGAAAATAGCCAGTCCAATTTAGTTTGGTCCATGATGAGGGTCCAATAATAGTGTAGTTGGGTCGGGCTCGAAAAGAGCTTTCCAACGATATATTATAAGCCCAATTCCGATGAATAATGAGGAAGTTATGGCCAAAATACTAAATTGGGCCCGAAATGAATTTTATGTGCGGCCCAATGATCTAGAGGAGGGCCTATTAATTATTATTCCTATGGTTATTAGGATTGATTTTAATCTTCTAGAATATTTAGAAGGTTTTTTTTAATTCTAATAGTATTAGGATTAATAATCATATTAAGAAGAGGATTCCGCGTACAAAGCGCGTTTTATCTTTTAATTAGCGCCAAACGACTGAGTATGTCGCCTAGCGCTAACATCTGTCGCCTGGTACCGATCTTGTCGCCTGGCGCTGATGTCTGTCGCCTAACGACAGATGCCAGTTTTATTCCGATTAGGACTTGATTTGTTTCCAGACTATTTTTCTATAAATAGGGTCCTAGACCTCCGTTTTCCACAATTAATAATTCACGATCAACAATTCACAATCATCTCTCTCTATTCTCTCCTCTCTTAAGCTAGAAGCTTATTCTTTCTCCCTCTTTCTAAACTTTCCCTTTTACAAAATTCCACATTCACAAGTTTTAGACAACCTAGCCAAGTTCGAAGTTGCCTTCGCCCTAGACGTGAAAGGTTTATAATTTCTGAGGGTTTGGTCCCTAATCTCTATTTCAATTACTTAATTTAATTGTTTGTTTTAATATTTTCCTTGAAGTTAATAACGCATTTATTTTGTTATTAGAAAGAGATACGAGGCATCGAAGTAAGTAATTTAATTACTTTATCGATCTTTTGATATAGAAATCATGCTTAGATTATTTTGTTAATTCCTAGTATCATGTTTAGGGTTAACTAATATTTCTGATATTATGAGTGTTTATGATGCTTCCTATTTCTTTTCCTAATATCATGTTAGTATCATGCCAAGAATAAAGCTTTGATCTTTATTGTTTAGTGACATGCTAAGATTTGTTCTTTTTAGTATCATGCCTAGGATCTTGCTAATATTATTATGCTTTGAGATTGAGAATATTATTAAGATGATTGTTATTATTATGTTGCTTGATATATATTATTATTTGTTATTACTTGATCACGCCCTCTCTTGCAGGTTTAAAGGGAATTTGTAATTGTAATCACGCTTAATAAGATAATTAATAATCTTATTTAGGCTAATATGATTATAATTCAAGTGATCGCCAATAATAGATTTGTTTGTGCATTAATATTCAACCAACATACATTAAACAGGTTTAGGGTTAAACTATTGATTGTATGTTAGTCAGAAAGCGCACGTGAATACGAGAAAAATAAAGTAGAGGCCTATTTTTAGGGCAAGTTCAATATTTTTTAGGTTGGATTTGTACCTTCATCCCCGAAATTCCAGTCATGGTTCCAGACCTATTGGAGTTAATGATCTCCTGGATCGTTAAGGGGTATAACCTTCACCTTGTGAACGGTTTACAAGTTCCTAAAACTTGTTGGCGACTCTTTTACTCTAGCTTCCTTCCCTTTGGACGCCACCATGCTTAAGTGTATGATCACAGTGGGGCTCAAGTGTGGGATGCTTGAAATATTCCCTACACCTTCTTTTCAAGCAAACAACAAAGATGCACCTTAAGCCGCAGCTCCTTCTCTCAAGAGTGCATAATGGCTGCCAACCATGTGGAATTTGCAATATTGAAAATCCATACATTAGAATGGGGAACCCTTTAATGGGAAGGACAAGTCTCCTGAAGGTAACTCAGTCTTTCAAGGATGGCTTTGCTTGGAAAGTTGGTAATGGAAGAAAGGTAAAGGTTATCAGTATGCCTTGGGTGCAAGGGGAAATTCCAACTGTGAACTCAAATCAAGCATTGGGAGCTGCATTGAGGTGGAAAGTGGAGGATTTTATTGACAAGGATACTTGTAACTGGGATGCAGGAAAGATAAGAGAATGTTTTGAATGGGATAGTGCAAAGGCAATTTTGTCTATGGAACCCCTTAACACAAGGGAGGAAGACTTTGTCTACCGGAAGTTTCATCCTTCGGGAAGATACACGGTGAAAACAGGCTACTACGACCTTTCAAGAGAGCTGGGGTTAGAGCGGGCTATCTTTTTGACAAGGGATCAAGAGTTTGTGAAGCTTATTTGGAGGTTGAATATTCAGCCAAAATGGAAGTTGTTCTTGTGGAAACTGTTCCATGACAGCACTGTAGTAAAAGTCAACTTAGCTAGGAGAGGAATACATGTTGACGAGACATGTGAAGTCTGTGTGGTGGAAATGGAAGATAGCCAACACCTCTTTCGTTTCTGTAATCAGGCAAAGGAGGTTTGGGAGACTGGCTCCTTAACTATTTTCCCTGACTCTACTAGGTCCAACTCGCTGAGGAAATGGATCCAACACTATATCCTGTTTTTTTATAGTGAGGATGGTAAACATGGAACCCGTATTGTTTTGTTTATAGCGACATTATGGGGATTGTGGAAAGCTAGGAATGCAAGATGCTTCAATGGGACTAATGTGAATACTAGTTTGATTGCGGAGTTCATAAATTTAGCTTTGCAGGACCATGAAGTTTTCATCCACAACGACAACCACGACAATCTCAACCCTTCTGAAAGCAGGGACGACCTAGTCATTCCCCTAGGGTTCAATTATGTGCAACTGGGAAGGGAGAAGGTGGGTTTTGATAACTTTACTATAGAAGTGGATAGGTCGTGGGACAAGAAGTCCACTAGCTTAGGGAAGGGATCAGATGGGCGGTCACAAGGAATGATCAGGATAATACTATGAGCAAAGGAGGGAAGTGTGGGGCTGCTTCATCAGTTATACAATGTGAGGCTTGGCCTGCCTTGAAGCAATGAAGTGGTCCCGAACACAAGGTAAGGAGGGGATCCTTCTTCTTTCCGACTTTTCACTCATTAACAACCTACTGGATAGGTTGGGTAGGAACATCGCGATTGCTTGGATGGGAAAAGAAATTAAGGAAGTGGGTGCAACCTTCCACAGATGAGAAATTCTGAAAGTCCCAAGAGAACAGGTTCAAAGAGCTAACGACATAACAAGAACATATCGTTTCACTAATTCTAATATTTAGTTGTTTGTTTGTTGTTCCATTTACTATTGTCAAAAAAAAAAAAAAAAAAAAAAAAAAAAAAAAAAAGAAAAGATGTAAGATGCATTTACCAGACTAGACTCTACTTAAAATCGACTCAAACACTTAATTTCACATCCTCATATGACCTTGTATATTATGATAGGACTTGAGAAACTTGAATTTTGGGATGAATTTGATACATATTCATTGGCTAAATGAAGTCGTCGTCGAAGGAGATCAAGTTTAACACACTATTCAAGTCATATAGGGTTATAAATTGATAGGTATACTGTGATAGCTAGATATTGGTCGATATGAAGCCTCAAGATTGATCACACTATTCTCGCTAATAATAAGGTATTTTTTTGAAACAAATTAATTCATTAATAAAAAGCCATCCGACATCTATAAATGAAATCTAAATTAACAAATACATAAAATTAAATCAAATTAGGGTTTCCTTCATCAAAGCTACGATCTTTGAAAAGATCTTGCACTATGGTACATCTCTCGCACACATCGCTGTAATATACAGCCTTTTCGGAGAGACGGTTTAACAATTTGTTGTACCCGTAAGGATGATTCTCATCTGATTCGCTGAACGCATTTGAAAACTTGACAACTGTTGCGATCCCAAATACATCTTTATCAAAGAATTGACAATAAGGCAAAAGAAGATTACCTTTTTGATGAACCTTAACACACAAATAAACTCTAAACATAAACAAACTAAACTAACAAAAACTAACGACTAAACCATAGGGAGACACTCCACCATAGGGAGACGGACGAATATCTACACTACTTGTGTAGATTTATTGAAACCTAAATTGCAAAACTAAATAAAATTAAGGGAATAGTCTAATTTCTTTGATATGTTATATTAATAACAAGGTATTTAACTATATAAACAATTTCATAATCCTTGCATGTTCCGCAAGGACTTCCGTAAATCATACATATAGTATTCCAAATTCTATATCATTCTAAAATCATATCATATAACTAATATATAAAGCTAAACTTTTAGCCAGGTCACGAGGCAACGACACTTGGCGTTCTAACTTTTTGTCAAGTGTCGCGCCACGTTGGATAGATTTAAATAGACTTCATAAGATAAAAAAGTTAGTTTAGAATTCTATTTGTATAGAATTTTAAAATAAAATTTTTATTTTAGAGTTTTATTTTCGATAAAATACCAATATTTCAGATGTACCAATTGAATTATAATTTTGTTCAAAAAAAATTATTAGATTATCATATAAATTTATATTTTATATCATCATATTTTTTGGAGCGAAGATTGTAGTTCAAAGCATAAAACATACATTTATAATATATACTAATCGATTAAAATAATATACTTCACAATCTAATAGAATTTTATTACTATTTAGACCTGTCAATTAGGGTCGAGTCACGAGTCATTTCAGATTGGATCACTTCAGGTTACGAGTCAAGAAATGTTCAACCCTTGCCCAAAGCTTTGGGTTCGGGTCAACCCAACGGGGTATGAACATGTATTTTATTTAATTTATTTTTTGCTATTTTTTATTTTTTTAATGTATTAAATCGAACATTTCCACCAGAATTATTATTAGTCATTACATGTCTACTAGATAGCAAATCGTCACATAAGCACTATCAATTCCTAACTAATTTTGTATCAATGATATATTTTAAAATTCAATATATAGATTAAAAATTTATCTTAAAATTCAATAAACAACTCGAGCATCGCACGGGGCACAAAACTAGTAACTAATATATAAAGCTAAGCTTTTAGCTAGATCACGAGGCAGCGATACTTGGCGTTCCAACTTTTCGTTAAGTGTCGCGCCATGTTGGATAGATTTAAATAGACTTCATAATATAAAAAAATTAGTTTAGAATTCTATTTGGATAGAATTTTAGGATAAAATTGTTAATTTAGAGTTTTATTTTTGAAAAAATACTAATATATCACATGTACAAATTGAATTATAATTTTATTCAAAAAAATTATTAGATTATAATTCTAAAAAAATATCATATAAGTTTATTTTTTATACCATAATATTTTTTGGAGCGAAGGAAGTAGTTCAAAGCGTAAAACATCCCTTTATAAATATATACTACTCCCTCCGTTTTTTTTTTTTAAATGCATTACTTGAGAATTTGCACTATTCATATGTTACATTTGACTTAATTTTTTCACTACTATATAATTTATAAACATGGTCATGTAATATATTGTTGGATTTGTTACAATGTCTACTATCATAATATAATTTTGTTATAATTTTTACTAATATCTAATTAAAGATATTAATGGTCAAAGTTGTGTCTCGACAAGTGTGAAAACTCAAGTGATGCATTTAAAAAAAAAAAACAGAGGGAGTATTAGCCTATGTAAATGCGTAGTTTTGTATTTACTATCATTAGATAATCATTCACAGCAAGTCCGATCTCATGTTTCCCTTCTCAAAAAGGCACTCTACGGGTTGAAACAAGTTCCAAGGGCGTATGCAAGCTCTTAGACCCTCGTCAAGTCCGATGCCTCAAATATGTCTCTTCATGCACGACCCTCTTCGAGAGCATATGCAAGCTCTTAGACGCATCCTTCGGTACCTACAAGGCACCCTCAAGCTCGGCCTCCATCTTTACCCATCTTCTCTCTCGAGTTTGATCTCATATACCGACGCCGATTGAGGTGGCTGCCCTGACACCAAATGGTCTACCTCCAGCTATTGCGTTTTTCTGGGTGACAACCTCATATCTTGGTCAGCAAAACGCCAGCCAACTCTCTCTCGTTCAAGCGCCTAAGTTGAATACCGCGGCGTAGCCAATGTAGTTGCTGAGTCGCGATGGCTTCGCAACTTACTTCTAGAATTAAGGTGTCCTATTCGCAAGGCAACGGTTGTCTATTGCGATAATGTAAATGTCGTTTATCTCTTCGGCAACCCTGTGCAACACCAACGAACGAAGCATATAGAAATGGACATCCATTTCGTTAGGGAAAAAGTCAGCCGCGGACGGGTTCGTGTACTCCATGCCCCCTCTCGCTACCAAATAGCCGACATCTTCACCAAGGGGCTGCCGCAACTCCTCTTCAAAGACTTTCGTGCCAGCCTTAGCATTCGATTACCTCTCGCTACGACTGCAGGGGTGTATTAGCCTATGTAAATGTGTAGTTGTGTATTTACTATCATTAGATAATCATTCCCAATGTACTCTGTATATATACTCTTATACTAAGCAATGAGAAGGCATGGAACATATTCCTACATATACTAATCGGTTAAAATAATATATTTCACAATCTAATAGAATTTTATTACTATATAAACCTGTTAATTAGGGTCGGGCCATGAGTCATCTAGGATTGGGTCACTTCAGGTTACAAGTCAAGAAATATTCAACCCTTACCCAAAGTTTTGGGTTCGGGTAAACCCATCGGGCTTTGAACATTTATTTTATTTAATTTAATATTTGTTAATTTTTTTATTTTTTTAATGTAATAAATCAAACATTTCCACCAATATTATTATTAGTCATTATATGCCTACTATATAGCAAATCGTCACAAAAGCACATCAATTCCTAACTAATTTTGTATCAATGATACATTTTAAAATTTGACATATAGATAAAAAATTTATCTTAAAATTCAACAAACAACCCGGCCATCGCACGGGGCACAAAACTAGTATATTATTAAATATATGCTCATATACAATCATATTTTACTCTTTAAGGGTTTAATTTAATCTGATTCGATATATTACCTCCATTTCTGAAAGCTCGACTCATTTATTATTTATAGGGTCAAAATAAAATAACTTTGACTATACTTAATGACTTATACAATATAAATAAATTAGCATATGTGATTATTGTGCTCTTATTATATTCCCCTTATTATAAAATCTCTAAATATTAACTTTTTATGATTTTCAATTATACATAGCCGAAAATATTCATGGTCAAAGTTGTTCATGGAAGACCACGTAAATATAAAGTGAGTAGAATTTTTAGAAAAGGAGAGAGTATTAAAAGTAAGCAAATACAAAGAGTTAAAATCAGATCAAACATGTGACAAGTTCAATAATTAATAATAACTGTCCAAATCTTTATATTATACTCGTACTTCCTAAAATAGAGTAGCCGTATAATTTCCCAAAACCCCAAATAATGGGAAAATAAAAAAGAAAAAGAAGAGAAGAAAGAACACAAAAATGAAAAGAAAAGAAAAAGAAGAAAAGACAAGTACAACTGTGAGAGTCAGAGAAGGTGAAGGCGTATAATACGAGAGATTACTACAACTAACGTCAATGCATGTGGATCGCATCCGATGCTTTCCTGATTTGAGATGACTCATTTCATTATTGTCTTCTATTTCCATGTGCCGCCTTTCTCTTTTCGTTGCGGCCTCTATTCCCACCCGTTGTTTGAGAGCGTGTTATTCAATCATCAATGAGGACAATGATCATTTTACCAATTCTACCCCGGCCCTAGGGGTCTTGACGAGCCAAGCCGAACATGGCCGTGTCTCAGCTTGTAAAAATTTCGAGTAGTTCGCGAGCCGGCTAAGCTCATTAACACCACTACAGCGCTCCTCTAATATAAGGAGTAGTTACTTTTTTCTATTTACATGTAAAGTCTAATTACATTTTATTACAAACGTGTTCAGAAAGGTGAATGAAAAATAAGATGCTTACATTAAGTTTTGATTGATATACAAATTCACACATACACATTTTTTAAAAAAAATGGAGAGTCTCATTTAAAAGAATCAAATAAAGGTTAGATTGACTCACCTCACCTCTTACTTTATAAAAATTTTCCCTTTTCCATCTTTGTATGAAAATTTTAATACTCCATTCAATTTATGAATTTCTAATTCTTCTCACACTAAGCTTTATTTTAGTAATGACAAATATGTTATCAACTAAACCCTAGCAAACTCGAAAGACTTTAATTTGTGATGCTTATTGATCTACACTTATATTACTCATCTATTCACTTTCCTTAATATGTAGATTTAATTATACTGAAGTCATTATAAAACAAAGGTGCATGTAATCTATTGTGAAATAGATAAAGTTACATTAACCTTGCAACAATTAAAAGTATTAATACTATATTATATATTTATAAGCTACTTTAATATATTCTTTCTTGTAAGTTTAGTTCAAGTGCATGTTTTTGTTTCTATCCTAGGTCCAAGTTGAGTATGTGATCGATCTAGCGATAATTATATAAACAATAATAATGCTTGTGTAATGTTATGTTTTTCCTTTCTTTTTTCTTTAATAGCTAGCTAGTTTGTATAGTTGTATTGCCTGTATATGATAATAATAATGTGTCAAACATTTGTACTCCTTACTAGCTAGTAGCTACTATGCTCAGCACGATCGACAGCATAGTTAAAATCTTAAATTATCAAATTTAAAGCTAACAACGTTACATATATAAGTAATGAACTAATGATGTATAATTTTAAAGTTAAATATATTATTTTTTAAAACTTTATTGGCCGATCGAACCAACCGTTTTAATGAATTATAAAGAAAAATTACTTGTTACAGAGTAATTTTAAAATACTTTGTATTTGCCAAAGTTTAGGCATATGTTATACCAAAATTTCTGTAAGAAAAACAATCATACGTTACTTTTGTAGCACATAGGAAACATAAAACTAGTAGAAAAAGCAAAAGCATGCACTAATTAATGGAAAAGTGGTATGCTTTAAAATTAAAATGGGAGAGAAATGTCCTTTTCTAAGTTTGATAAAAGAGTTAAAACAGGAGTAACTATTTATTTGTACTTGGATAACAACCTAACAAGTAACAACGAGGAGCATCTTCTAGCTTTAGCCTACTCACAAGATAATATAATATATACCAAGTACTATACAAATTGCATGATTTGCATTAAGTCGAATTTGAAACTATATGATAAACCAAAAAAAGGAAAATATGTAAAAATATATTAATAATAATTAAATAAAATAAAATAAAAATATACACGGCAGATGTCGTAACCCCTAAATCGAAAACATTCTGAGCATAATCAGATTAATTAGTTGAATTATATTGGTACTATAAATGTTTAATAAAAAGATTTAATTATGAGCATCGAGTAAATTTGTATTCTACGCCTCCAATGTTTATTTTTACCATCAACGTACTCCACGTTTCGTTTTGCACGCCTTTCTATGCATGTGTAATTATTGTTTCGGAAATTGTATTGGTTAAGATTAGCATAAATGTTATAAAGTCATTTTGGTATATTATATACTTCGTATAATGCAAACTTTGGAGTAAGAAGAACCGAAGAAGAAAAGTAATACCTCTGTCTCTTATTTACATGTTTAGTTTTTATTTTTCATTGAGAATTAAAAAATTTAAGGTCTATTCATATTTAGTAAAATGAGATGAATTAAACTAAACTGATTGGAGTTGAAATAAATTGAATTAAAAATTGAATAGAATTGAATATTTTATGAGAGAAGGAAATTAGGAACTGAACTGATTACAGCTGAATTGAACTGAAATGAAATTAAGCTAAAGTGAACAGACCCTTAGAGACTCCTTAAAATTCTTTATTGGTAAGTACAAATACAAGAGAGAGATAAAGAGAAAGAAAAGGTAGTTGGTAATTATTGAAGAGAAAAAAATATTGAAAAATAATATTAAAAAAAAAAAAAAAAAAAAAAAAAACTCATAAAAAAGAGGAAATATTGTCAAAAAGTACATTTTTTAAATAGAAATAGACATGTAATTTTAAAACCCCAAAAAAGGAAAGTAGACATGTAAGGGATGGAGGGAGTAGCTATTTCCCAAAAAAAAAAAAAAAAACATGCGTTTTAAGCATGTTTTATCTGAAATTTTCTTTGTATACTTATTTTGTAAATAACATATACCTGTTTTGTAAATAACTATTTTATAAAGAACATTCAGCTTTATTTCTTTTTGTATATCTAAAGAACATCGATCCTTCATATTAATAAACAACATGATAATATTAAAGAACATTATTCATATAGTAAATGAATATTTGGTAATTTATAGAATTCAATTGTTATAAATGATCATGCAAGCATATGAAAAAGAACATTTTATTTTATGTTAATGTAAATTGTATTATTTGTTGATGAACATATATGTTATAATGTTGCTTACAGGTTTAATGTACATTATATTATTTGAATACTCAAAATAAACAAGTATGTATGTCGAATCTAGTCTTACCTTTCATTTCTGTCTGTCATCTTGAACAATTTGGACTCAAAAATTTCGAATTTCTTGAAATATTGCTTAGGATTTGAGGAATTTAAATGGGTTTGAAGTTTTTTTTTGGAGAGAGAAAGTGAACTTTTGTTAAAAAAAAATAAAGTGAAATGATTTATAATTAATGTATGGTAAAAAAATAATTACTACTTATCTATTTCCTTCTTTACAAAATTTATGTACAAAAATCTCGTTTACATTATAAATGAACACTATATTCTTTAATATACCCATGTACATTATAAATGAATACTAGCTTAAGGACCGTGCCATGCACGGTAAGTCTAATTTTTTTTAAGAAAATTAATTATATCCAACAAATAAAATTTGATAAAACATACAAATCAAATATATAGAATTATAATATCATAATATATATTAATAGGCAAAACAACAAATTATCTAAAAAATGGATTTTTTAGTCTGGCCAAACTCAAGAATTTTTCAGGCAGGGCTTGATCAGGTCTCGTGGTCTATTAGTGAATACTTATATATAAATGCATTTTTAATAAACATCAAAAACCAATTGAACAACAAACGTAAATTTCCTCTAAAATTATTAGCAAAAGTGAAAACATAAACAAAATTACAAATAATATATCACCTTTATATCGTAAAAAATCATTTGTTAAATACAACATTTATTTTATAGCTATAATATACTCTATAAATCAATTTGTGATAATATGTACGTATAATAGTAAAATTTCATAAACAAAATTGTAATTAACTTGAATATTAGCTAGAGGTA
The DNA here is from genome assembly GCF_948465745.1 of Chenopodium album. NCBI lineage: Eukaryota > Viridiplantae > Streptophyta > Magnoliopsida > Caryophyllales > Amaranthaceae > Chenopodium > Chenopodium album. Next base: position 35,558,143 of record NC_137847.1, read on the forward strand.
TTTGAAAAAAAAAAAATTAATTGATGTTTTAAAGTAATTTCTTTAACAACTATTATATAAACCAGTTTATTATAAGTTTTTTGGCAAAATCTAATAATACTCCATTTAAAAGATAGTTAAAAAGGAGTTGAATTTTTTTTTTTTTTTAAAGAAGTTGAAATAATTATTTAGGTATATGTATATAGAATAATTATGAACACCAAATAAAAAGGAATATATATTTGTCATAAAGATAATATAAAAGATTTGGAATGATATTATTATAAAATCAAATATTAACAAAAAAAAATGTTAAAAAGGGAAGGGGAATTTTGGAGGAAAAAAACAGCACCAAGATGTGACACGTGTCACTTCCGGTGTCTGTTTTAGTATTATGTTACTAGCTTAAGACCCATGCCATGCACGGTAAGTCTATTTTTTTTTTTAAGATTTGATAAAACATACAAATCAAATATATAGAAATTATAATGTCATAATCTACATTAATAGGCAAAGCAACAAATTATCTAAAAAATGAATTTTTTAGTCTGCCTTAACTCGAGAATTTTTCAGGTGGGGCTTGATCAGGTCTAGTGGCCATATTAGTGAATACTTATTTATAAATGCATTTTTAATAAGCATAAAAAAAAATCAATCGAACAGCAAACTAAATTCTCCAATAAAATTATTAGCAAAAGTGCACACATACACAAAATTACAAATAATATGTCACATTTATATCTAAGAAATCATTTGTTAAACACAACATTTATTTTATAGCTATACTATACTCTATAAATCAATTTGTGATAATATGTACGTATAGTAGTAAAATTTCATAAACAAAATTGTAATTAACTTGAATATATAGTTATATTGAATTGAAATTGAAATAAAATATTAGCTAGAGGTATTTGAAAAAAAAAATATTAAGTGATGTTTTAAAGAAACTTCTTTAATATCTATTATATGAATCAATTTATTATAACTTTATTTTGGCAAAATCTAATAATACTCCATTTAAAAAATAGTTAAAAAGGAGTTGAAATAATTAATTTTTTTTTTTGAAAGAAGTTGAAATAATTATTTAGATAAATGTATATAGAATAATTATGAACACAAAATAAAAAGGAATATATATTTGTTATAAAGATAATGTAAAAGATTGTTTAATATATTTGTTATAGAATAATTTTTTTTTTTTGAAAGAAGTTGAAATAATTATTTAGATAAATGTATATAGAATAATTATGAACACAAAATAAAAAGGAATATATATTTGTTATAAAGATAATGTAAAAGATTTGGAATGATATTATTATAGAATCAAATATTAACCAAAAAAAAAAAGGTAAAAAGGGAAGGAGAGTTTTGGAGGGGGAAAACAACAAAAATATGTGATACGTGTACTCTCGGTGTCTGTTTTAGTGTTATGTTATTATTGATTATGTTATTTTATATGCCCATATTTATTGAAATATACTTACATAGCACATTCCACTTTTTTGTCATTTTGAAGCGTATGTACGATGCGGACAATACATGCGCATTGGTTTTTTATCAACCATTCCTAAATCCTAATAATGTCAATTTACTAAATATATTGAATTAACTTGCTTATAATAGACTCGTTTATATATTGTAGGTTCATGTTTCTAGGAATGCATGAAAAAAGAGTACGTGAGTGTGTAAGAAAAGGCAAATAAAATAAGCAAGATGAAAAAAGAGTGAAGAAAAAATATTAGTAAGTATAAGAAAATTGTGGATAAAATAAAAGTATGTTTTATTCATTTGATTTTCATTTATCTAAACATATATTATCTTATTTGAATTTACTTAAAGTTATCTGAATTTATTAAACCTTATTAAACCTAATAAGTCTTGTATGTGACTAGCCATACAGTGTGACCACATTAATCAATAAGAATAATCCTTATTTATATATATGAGTAACTCTATTTATTCATAAGGTCAAGTAACCTCATTTTTTCCATTAAAGTAACTCTAATTCATTATACGAGTATTATTTACTAATTTATAAATAAGTAACTTCATTTGTTCATTCGACTAACCTCTATTTTTTTATTTTAAAAATTGAAAGAATGATTCCACTTCTAGAAGAGAGTAACCCCTTTTTTTTCATTTAAGTAACCCACATACGTCAAGGTAACCCATTTGCTCATCATCGTAACCCCTTATTACTTAATTAATTGCCTTATTGTGAAATGGTCACACCATGTAGCTAGCCACATATAATACTTTGTGTATCAAAACTTATTTTAGTTGTAATTTGTAGTTGGGTCCCTTATATAAAGTTATTTTTTCTGATCTGAACTTTTTAAAACTTATTACACCTGAAATAAGTGAAAATAAGGTGAACAAAACCGTAACCGACCCTGAGATAGAGTATGTAAAAAGGAGTATAAGAGGGGTAAGATAGTAAAAGAGGCGTTTCAAAGAAACGAAGTAAGTAGAATTAGTGAGTCAAACTTCTTAAAATAACTTAAAATGAGAGGTGATGAGTCAAAATTTTAAGAACGGATATATATATATATATATATATATATATATATATATATCATTCAACTAATTCATATTCATTATATTCTCGCATGTTTAAAATTTCATATACATAATTATAATATTATAGAAAGTTGTATGGTACGGTACAGTGTTAGGAATAAAGTATATATAGTTAAAATTATTTTGTAATGCCAAGGAAAAAAAGTTAAATTTTAGGATGATTTTATGGTAGTCATTCTTAAAATGACTAATATTATATTAATTTTTTATTGGATGATTTGGATTTATTTTTTAATGTCAGAATTAATTATAAATTGTTTATCTAGTTTTTAAAATTATTTATTAATTTTGAAATATTTTTTTAATAAGTTTCTTAATTATACCACTAATATATAAAGCCGGTCTCGCAGCTAGGCCATGAGACAGCGACACTTGGCATTCCAGTTTTTCGCCAAATGTCGCACCATGTAAGCGAAAAATAGGTATTATTGTGACACATATGATGCTAAATAATCGATTTTTTGAAAGATTTTTAAGATAAAATTGTTGTATAGAGTTTTATTATCGATAGAATTCTAATATTTCATATATACGAAATTAATCGTAACTTTTAATAAATATCCTATAACTCTATTATATTTCCATCGTCAAATTCTTTTTAAAAAGTTCTTTAAAATAAGATCTATTTATAATAATTTAATCACAAACTTTAATACGTAGCTGGCCAAACCGTGTCACCAACTATTATAAAAGTTATTTCGTTAGTGTTGAAAGGGTTACTTGGTCAGTGCTATTGGTTACTCAATCAGTGTTATAGATAGGGGTTACTTAACTAGTGTTAGAGGTTACTCAGTTAGTATTATAGGGGTTACTCAGTCAATTTTATAGGTATTACTTTGTCCGGCCAGATGGTGTGACCTAGCTAGCCGCATACAAAATGCGTTGTTATTTAACTAATTTAAGAAAATATAATAGAATTGATAAAACTAATTTTTAATCAGTAAAAAATAATTTTAGTTTGGTGAAAATACTTTCTTTTTTTTTTTTGTTTTTTTGAAGAAAGGTGAAAATACTTTCACTTCAGTGAAAATAATTTAAGTTCAATAAATATAATTTCAAGTTAAGAATAACATAAATATTTATTTACAAACAAAACTACAAAAAGTTTATAAATAGTTGGAATGACAAGTGTCGCTGTCTCGTGGCCTGGCTGCGAGACCAACTTTATATATTAGTGATATGATAAGCCAGAACTTCTTTAAAAAAATTTTAAATATAAGCCATATGATATAGTATGTCTATATATCCTACTTTATCAGGAAAAATTATTTGACCGTATTTAACATTCAAGTAAAAATGTTATCTTAAAATTTTATTCTGGGCATCGCCCTGACACAAACAAAAAGATAAATTTAAATTATGGAAACATTTCTAATTAGTTTTGACGTAAAAAAATAAATTAAATTAAGCAATAAAAATTAGCATAACAGTAGTCAAATATAACCATAGAATTTTCAAAATATTTTCTTAAAAATGATTGTAAATTTTTAAAAATCTCTTCAATACAATATGTTAATAGTTTCTTCATTAGTATCAATATTTCCGAATCTAAATCTAAATATTTTTAATATACTTAAATTTAGGATAATTGATAGTTAGGCCCTGTTCACTTCACCTTAGGAAAATAATATTTAGTAAAAATAATTTAAGTTCAGACAAAATATAATTTCATTCAGTAAAATAAGTTCAGTTCAGTAAAATTAATTTCATTTCAGTAAAAACAATTTCAGTTTAGCAAAAAACCACAATTTTATAGAATAAATATAATAGAAAATTAGGAAAAAAAATAATTTTACTTTATAAGCAAAAATTTTTATAGTTCAATAAAATTAGTTTCAGTTCTGTAAAAATAATTTATGTTCAGTAAAAATAATAAAGTTAAATAAAAATAATTTCAATTAGGCAAATTTTTATATGTGACTCATGGCTAGCCACATTTATTTATTTATTTATGTTTTCTTACTTCTCACTCCTCACTACATTCCCCTTTCTCTTGTTTTTTCTATCTCCTACCTTCCAACAATGGGAGAAACATCTCCACTCTTCTTCTTCTTCTTCTTCCCCAATTATCATCATCATCATTATTCTCTTACTCCTCACTTTCTTCTTCGTCTTCTTTTTCTTCTCCTTTGCAACTCCTTCTCTCTCCTCCAAATTCTCCTTCTCAATTCCAATAAATCCTCCTTCTCAATTCAAAACCTTTACCCTAATTTCATGGAGAATAAATTGTAACACCCCAATAATTCTCTCTTAAAACCTGTAAATACCCTGAAAAATATCCAAGAGAATTACTGGCGTGCTACCGCCACGTGTTCAAACGTTAAGGCTATAACAGAAAACTGCAGCAGAAAACCTAAATCAGTTATAAATAAGTTTCAAAACCAACGAATGAAACCAAATTAAGTCATACAACTTGGAACCATTAAGGCCCTTATTCAAAACCCAATAAAAGTAGTAAGTGATTAAATTCAGTGTTCAAATAAATTCAAACCCAAAAGAAATAGTGTTGAATAAAATCGAATTAATATAAATTCAAACTTGCAAAAGAAATAAAATGCAAACAACCAACTCTCTACTCAAGATCCCACAACCCTGATGAATGCTGCATGTGTAAGAATCTGTGGTAATTCTGCTCCCCAATATTACAAGTGTAAAAATTGGATCGTCACAGGGTCATCGAAAGGCGAAGGCCATGACCAAAGAAAGACACACAAAGCACGCAATCAGCAAAGCTGAGTACATACAAGCTGCAAAATAAATTAAGAAATCCATAACATGCTACCAATAATCAATCATCATGCATCATTAAATTATAGACTCAACACACGACTCAACTATTTATATTACTAAGACTCCATTAATTAATAATAGGTAAATCATTATTTTTATTCATTGGATTACGCAATAGACAAGGTTGTCCAACCCATGCTCCATTTGGAACATCAATAAAAGAAAAACCCCATGCCTCCTTTCGGAAACATCAATAAACATCCAACGACCACGGGCGCGACTCCGTGACCGTAGTTAGTATGAGATCTCACCTAACTCCTAGTTTTGAAAAATATTTGAAATAAGAGACTCGTAGATCAGACGGCCTCGAGAAAAGTACACGGCTAGTACCCCATGTACCCCAACCCCTGATTGTCATTACTCCAGAAGTGCACCAATCCAGAGTTTTATTGCTCATCCATCTTGCACTTTACGTGATTTACAGGTTTAGACTTGGGGATGACTCATATGCATAACAATACAATCAATCCAATATCAATTCAATCAAGTAAAACAACTTTTCAATTTCAATTCTTGATTTATTAGTGGCAAGCAACATTTATTATTTATTCCTTTACTACCTCGGTGTATAAACACCTTGAGTGCATAAGGCACCCCAAAACCTCAACCTCGTCTTAGAAGACTTAAATTCTTCCTTTACTCATCCTGCTTGCATAATCATGAATGAGTAATAAATTAATCATTACACCAATCATATACCTTTGCCTCTAAGCGCACCTTGCATAATCAGAGCACAAATAATACTTGCAATATAAAATAGTGCACGTCATACGAAATTCACAATGTATAACCAAACAATTTAACTTAGTCATCCCTATACATGATACTAAGTTCTCGATCCGTCGTCCTTAAACATGCACCTAAAAGAAAGGTTTCGTAACTTGTACGTACCTTGAGCAAACGAATTGGTATGCCACTTTACTAACTAGAAATCACCTTCAATAAACTCCTCTCCTAAGCCAAATAATAACATCTCAATCAATACCCAATCAATCAAATTTACAGCAATACTAACTTACTTTAAAACCTTCAAAATCCAAATCAAACAACACTTTAAAATCTTCCCTTTAGTTAAAATTAAAGGCTTATATATAGTTCTTTAAATTTTTCTTCATAAAAACCTTAAAATACACTCTTATACATGAAATTACAGCAAGTTCAAAGTCTAATAAAAATCTGAAAATTATATAAAAACCCCTAAAAATCTCCCTTTTTAATGGGTGATTAAACCCTCTTTATAAAACATCAAAAGTAGTACTTAGAAACTATTTCCAACACTTAAAACTTCAATAAAAACATATATTTATGCTTAATTAACTTTAAACATAATTAATTTTATTAATCAAACTCAAGGATAATATTTTAAGTATAAAAAAACTTCGTTAAAATCAAAAACTGCCCGAAAATCATATTTAGAGGCTGAATTTGGCCACGAGAGGGTAGTGCTCACTACCAAAAGTAGTGAGTAGTTTTTAAAACGTTGTTTCCACATGGAAAACACTACTTTTTCATCAAAATCGGATGAGTTCAGAATCTGATCGGGATTAAAACTGGATTAATATTAACGAACGAAAATCTAAAAATTAAAACACGAATCTATGTGTTCAAAATAATCTGGAATCAAGTTAAACTAATCAGTAGTTATAATCACCAAAATTTAAAAACATCATTACTATAAAAGCCCTAAATCAATTGTTCATAAAAACTCTAAAATCATAATTTTCAATAAATTGAAACCCTAGGTTTATAATTCATAAAATATGAAATTTATAACATAAATATAATCTGAAATTTATAATCTTTATACCATTAAAATATAATTTGATACTAAAAATATAATCTTTATACTAAAATCAAAACCCAAAACAATTAAATTAACATTAAGCAAAATAATGAAACAAAAGAGGATGAAAATAAGACTAACCTTTTTGTGTGGGAAATTTTTGGAGATTCATGGGGTATTTATAGGAGAGAATTATTGTAGGGTAAAAAGAAAGATTGGGCCTCATAAAAATAATGGGTCGATTAAGTAAACAAATGGGTTAGGCTTGTGTGATTGGACATAAATTGTAGAATAAAGGTGCATAAAATAATTTGTTCAAATAATTTTCGACCCAGATTAATAATTTGAAACTTTTGAAATTAAATTATGAAAAATAACAAATAAATATTATAAATAAAATAAATTTTCATTTATAAAATATTTAAAAATACGAGGGATTACATAAATCGTCGCATTTCTTTGTCATTTGTTGGTTTTTTGGGTTGGTTTGGTGGGGTAAGGGTTGTTTGTCATCTTCTTCGACGCCATTGGAGTAGCTTCGAAGGAGCTAGATCCATTGAAGAAGATGATGAATCACATTTTTTTGTCATTTTGTTGGGTTTCTGGGTTAGTTTGGTGGGGTTGGAGTTGGGGTTACTTGAAATTAAGGGTTACTTATAATATGAGTTACTTGTTTTTGTCTTCTGTTTTAGTTATATTATAAAATGGGTTTCTTGAAATTATGTGTTATATATGGGTTATTTGAAATTAGGGGTTAATTAACATGGGTTACTTGAAATTAGGGGTTACTTGAAACTAGGGGTTATAATATGGATTACTTGAAATTTGGGGTTACTTGAAATTACGCGTGAGTGTCAAACTCTGTTATGCGCGCTAGACTCCATTATTTTTGTTGAGTTGGTAGCAGGCCACACGATATTGCCTGCTGCACCAAAAAGGCTCTCTTTCAGTTAAGCAAAAATAAGGTCAAGTGAACAAGGCCTTAGCAAAAGTGAGTTGACTTTGTAGTTTACGTTTAAAGACATAAGTAATACGTGTAAATAAAAAAAAAAAAATCACACTCAACTACATAAATTAATAAAAAAACCACTATTATTAGCATACTAGTTTGAACCCGTGCAATAGATGTATGGGTTGTTCAATAATAATTTTAAGGACAACAAAATTATAAAAATGGTATAAAAATAAGGACTCATCAGACCAATCATTTTAGAGTACATATTATAATTACAATCAACAAATCAGTATTCTAGAAAGTTTAGCTTAGATTTTATGTAAAAAAATATTATAATTTAGATATAATCCTCTAGTAAGAGTAATTTTTTAAAGCAATTACTATTGAAGATAAAATTTTGGCAAAGTTGACCTCAACACTCTGAACAATTGCTTAAGTGCACTCAGCAACCCGTACTTTGCATAGTAGTCAAAACACTACAAATAAATGACTTGGCTGCAAAGTGCACCTTTAGTTAATTTTTCGTCCACCAATCTTGCCGGAGTCGATAAATTAATTTTTTTTTATTGTTGATTGGCGTGCCAAAAAATGTCCCATTAAAGTTTCAGGGGTGATTTTGACTTTAAGGGTCCCAATTGAGTTTGGAATAAGCAAAAAATAGAATAAATGACTTGTTTTGCGTGTTACATAATATCTCGATTTACATGTCATTGTTTATAAGTCGAATTGAGTCATTTACCCTTAAGGACAAAAATGACCCCCAAAATCTTAACTGCACATTTTTCGGCACGAAGTCAAAAATAAAAATTTAATTCCCAACTTCGACGAAAATAGTGGTTGGAAAACTCACTATTGGTATGCATTGTACCCAAGTCATTAGTTTGTGGTGTTTTGGTCACTACGCAAAATTAAGGATGTTGGGTGCACTCAAGCCATATAGTTCAGAGTGTTGAGGCCAATTTTGCCTAAAATATTTAATGTAAATTTGCTAATTGTCCCTCTTAGTTTGCCCTTTAGTAATATGTAATATAAAGATAGATATAGATGGGGAGTACTCACTATTTTTAAATTGACATTAATTAATTTTCCCTCTAAAAACACTGAATGACAATTGTGGTAACCAAATTTCCATTAAACATTAGAAATATACATTATTATTGTATTAAAAAATGAAAATTGTTTGGAATAATCCGACATTTACCTCATCCGCCCAAAATAATCATGTTTCGATTTTTCTTTAATAATCCGATTTTTATACCTAATCGCTCCCAACGGTCCCAATTAACTTGAAATTGGCTAAACAGATTACCATTTGTGACTTGGGATTGTTTGCACACGTGTCACCACGCAATTGGTTAAAATAAAAAAAAGGAAAAATTAATTAAAAAAATTATTGAAAAATTAAAAAAAAACCAACGGCCATCCTCTCTCCGCCCGACCTGCCATCGAAACCACCTCCCCTACCCAGCCCACCCACCAAACTATCCCTCTCCCCGAGGAATGGCAGTTGTGATGGGTTTAATTTGCGATTTTGGGGCTAATTTGTGGGCGTGCGAAGCGACTGTTCTAATTTATGGTGTCTGTCAGCAGTTGTTGGTGTAGATGTGGTGGGTGGCAAATGATTGTGATGGTCGGTGCGTTTGGTGTTTGCTGCGACCTGCGGGGAGAGTGGTTGTGATGTTGCAGGTTTGTGGGTGGCGCGTTTGCAAAGGAGAACCAGCAGTAGTAGTGCTGCTTTTATGGTGGTTTTGTAAGCTGGTGATGGGGTCGGGTCGGCCAAAAACGGGGAGGGGGTGGCCCGGATTGGAAATAAGAAGGGAGTTGGTGGTCGGATTCGGGATACTCTACATAATTGAAGGGATACTCTACATAATTGAAAAAAAACAAAAATTACATAATTGAAAAAAAAGGGATACTCTACATGACAATAAGAAGGGAGTTGGTGGTCGGATTCGAAGATGACAATAAGAAGGGATACTCTACATAATTGAGAAAAAAAAACAAAAATTACATGATAAAAGTTTATTTAAAACCCTAATTTTTATAATTCCTATATTTTTTTTACTCAAACTAATTTGACTTTTACACCAATCGTATCATCTCTTTTGGCCATTTTTTGTGATTTATAAGTAAGCAAAAAAATTTTCATGTGAAATTATGTCAATCATCTCAATTAACACTTGTTAAAAAATTTTATAATATAACAATATCTAAATTTTATAATTTTTACTTGTTAAGAAATAAATGCATAGATGATTAAAATTAAGCATTTCCAAATGTGATAAATAATGTAACATGTCAAGTAAAAACTAAAAGAAACATACGAAACACGTTTTGGTTCATTTGATTTAGTTATGTCTAAAAAAAATTATTTTATTAATATTATGTTAACTTATTTGAACTTAAATTATTTAATATTATTTGAATTTTTCTAAAATTATTTCATTTTATTTTGTCTTAATTTTAAGGAAAAAGATATATGCAGCCCTTAGGGCTCATATAAGAAGCTAAAAATGAAAATAAAAGACAATAAATAAACATTTATTACACCGATTTGCTCGTGAATTGTCAAAAAATTCCCAACTTAATACTAAAAAGTAAGTATATTAAATGCTTATATGCAGCCCTAAGGGTTGCATTTTGATGTTATTTTGACTTAACTTATTTTTATTTTATTTAAATTTATGTTATATTACTTTATCTAAGCTTATCTTATTTTACTTACAATTATCTAAATTTATTTATCTTGTAATGAGATAAAATAATAATTTAAAATAAGATGGAACATACCGACCCTTTGTTTATATCGATATTAGTTTAGGAATAATGAAAATTAAAAATCCAACCTTCATTTAATCTTACAAAAATCCAACCTTTTTACCATCTCTTCATCTAAAGATCCATTACCTGTTGATGACCAATTTTTATAAGTTATATACCACGTGTCAGTTATTAATAGGTCAATTATTTTTTTAATTATTAAAAAACAAAAATAATTAAAAAAAGCAAAAAAATTCAGAAATCCAGCCCTACCCTCCTTCCCTAGCCACCCCATCCCCACCGCCCATCGCCCACCGACCACCGAAACCCAGCAACCCTATTCCCCTCTCCAATGGGAAACCAACACCACTCCTCCCGCCGGCCAGCCGCTCCTACACCGCACAACAACCCACACCTGACCATCGGACCACCAATCGCGCCAACCACCTGACCACCGGAAACCACCAGCCCATCGATAACACCCTCTAAATCCTAACTCCATATCCCCTAAAAGTCTGAACCGACCACCTAACCCATGAAACCCCCTTCCACAATAATACCTGCCCACGAAACAACTTAGGGCTTTAAAACCAACCACGCACCCAAATGATCAACTTCAACCGTTTCGATCTGATTGCTCAAACAATTCCCAAACTTCGTCTGATCAAGAATAAATTAATCAATATTCAATCGAAAATCACAAAATCGTTGGTGAGGATGGTTGGTGTTATTGTCGTTGGTTTGGGAGGTAATTGTTGTTGTTGCGCGGATGTTTGCGGCTACAGATGAAGTGGGGTCGATTGGTGGTCGCAGGTAGTGCGATGGTGCTCTGGTGGACTAAAGTGTTGGTCTGGCTGATTGCAGGGTTTGTTTGGTGTGATGTGAGGGAGCAAGGGAGTTAATGGTTGGTTAATTGTTGTGCTGCTATTTTGGTGTGGTGGAGGATAGGTGAGGGAGTGGTGGATGTTAAAGCGGCAGGTGGGTGTGGTTTGGGGTCTCAGGCATGGAGGTGAGCAGGGGCTGCGATTTTTAATGTGGTGGGTTGTTGTGGTGAGTTGTTGTGGTGGAGGAATTGGTGGATTGTTGGGTTGTTTCCGTTTTTGAGGAGATAGGAGAGAGAAAGAGGAGTGAGAAGGGAAATTGAGAGAATTTAAAAAAAAAGAAAAACTATTTAACCTGTTTAACAGGTTAAAGGTCAAGTGGATCTGTTGGTGAAGGTGAGGTATAAAGGTTGAATTTTTGTGGGATTAAATGAAGGTTGAATTTTTTAGAGAAGAAAGTCCAAATGTTGGATTTTTAATTTCCATTTTTCCATTAATTTATTAGTACTTTATGTTTAGTGATGGGAAAAAAAAATTGTATATAGCCAATAAAGATTCCTTTGTGGAGCATATTTAATTAAACATTGAGCAACAAGTCTTGTGTATGGCATAATTTTGTTAAAATTTTATATTGAAAGACAATCAATATGAGGCCAAGATAAGTTTACCAAATTTTATGGTACTTTTAACCATTTAAAAGTAACTTTATAATTGTAATGAGTTTGTTTGTATTTCAATGTGTATTTTGAATGGCCAGCCATCATGGAGGTTATACTTCGTTAGTGTGACAGGGGTTACTTGGTTAGTGTTACAAGGGTTATTTCGTGGGTTACTTGGTCAGCGTTAAATGGGTTACTCGATCAATATTACATGAGTTATCTAGTTAGGGTTATAGGCTGGGATACTTTGTTATTTTACAAGCAACAACATGATGTGACCAGTCGCACACAAGACAGGTTGAATATATTTAATCTATTACATTACAAGTGTTTTTATGGGTAAAGTTTATATTAAAAAAGGTAACTTATATAGTATATGTAAGGGTAATTTTGAATACTTTAATTTTAAGGTAACTATAAGTAATTTCAAAGATAATAAAATCTGCTTGAGAGTGAGGGATAGCTCAAGTTGTTAGAGCTTCCCTCCTGATTTCAAGAGATACTGAGATCCACTCTCACTTCTGCCCTTATGACTCTAAAAAATAAAAAAAAAAAACCGCTTTATTCACGAATTTTTGAACTTTGAGGTCATTATATCTGATACACCCCGACATTATTAATCCATTCATTGGTAATAATTTTTTATACCTATTTATAAGCTAAGGTATCAATTTTGAGAGAATATTTTCTTACTTGTGTGTGCCTTTTCTAATAAAAAAAAAATCAATTTTTTTGGATTTTCATTTAATTAAAAAGAATTTTTGGATAGAATATTTACAAAAAAATAGTCCTATTGTCAGCAATTTTTGTTTTAAAAAATGTTTATGAAAACGTTACGTTATTAATAAATTACTAGATGAACCCCATGTGATGCACGGTTTGTTTGAATTTTTTAAATAATTTTTTTGATATATATATATATTTATGTGTTAAAATTTGTTATATATTTAGATAAATTTCCTGATATGAAAAGATAATATTTTATATTTAATTAATTTAAACTGAGAAATTTCATTAGCCAATTTTGCTTACGTGTCATTTAAAGTATTTAATTCTAAAAGAAATTAATAATCTCGTATTTAATCGCTAAAATTTATTATCCTACATGGCGCATTAAAAAACTTAAATCCTATGTGCCTCTCTAAAAACTCGGGAAAAAACTCCCCTTTACACATATATATTAGATTAATAGTTTTTTGAAAATTAGTTGGAAAAATGGATGGAATTTTTAAAATAAACTGACAAATGGCATAGTTAATTAGTACTCCGAATAGATGATTGGAAGACCTTCTATAATTTGTAATTAAGAACATGTGTTATAAATAAAAGTTATTTAAAGCATAAATGAATGAGAAGATGGCGGCAGTATGAGGCCCCAATTTGGCACCACTACCATGCACATCCCTTTCACAGCTCAGACGCCCCTCACCTCTTAATTACCTTTTAATATTAGTGTTGATTTCTGAATTATATATATTAATGATTTCATACAATTTGTTTGTTTGTTATCTAATATGGTGTACAATTTTTGTAATTTAACAAGTTAGGTCTTAGTCTTAAGAGATGCATAGCTAAGAGGTGTATCAAGGTAGTTAAAATCGGGTCCTACATTGGATCGATGAGGAAAATAGGATAAGATTCTTAGAGTCGAATTGTAGGATCGATCATAAGATGAATTTCGCTTTTTTTTTTTAAAAAATTTATATATATATATATATATATATATATATATATATATATATATATATATATATATATATATATATATATATATATATATATATATATATATAGTTGAAATATTATGTTAACAAAGAACTTTGTGTGAGACCGGGCTTAATAACAAAAAGCCAATAAAAAGGCGCGGGCTAACTAAACCCGATCGCGAGGCCCGCGACACCAACTCTGCATTAGTACTGCTTCTTCCTCCATTTTCTTGGATTGTTTTTCATCGTTGTTGATACTCCGAAGAAGAAGGTTGAGCTTTGAAAATCGGCTTCCGAGTCTAGATCGAGAAACTACCGATTCTTTGATACTTCGACCTTTCTCTCTCCTACAACAACCAAAAATGAAGTTATAGGAGAGAGGAAATCGGATCAAAAATCTAGTATCACCAGAAACCAGAACAACAATGGTGGAAAAATTAATAATATTCAGAAAATTAAAAGATATTTTCTATTTTGTCAAGAATAAGTAGTCTCCATTTTGTATTGATTTGTGTAAAGGTGTTGCACCTTTAGAATCTTGAAGATTGAATAGATTTTGTGCGATTAATCTGTAGAAAGTCTTCATACCCTCACTCAAAAACAAAAGTCAGAGTTCGTTTGGTGACGAAGATGATGAGATTGGGAAACATTACAGCTTAATATCAAACAACAATAAGTCTAATACCTGACCAATATAACCTATTATCAAACAAAATAAGTCTAATACCTGATCAATGTAACCTATTTTCAAACAAAATAAGTCCAATACTTGACCAATATAACCAATTATCAAACAAAATAAATCTAATACATGACACTAATATTTTAAAATCTGACAATAATATTCTAATACATGACACTAATATTCTTATACCTGTCAATAATAGTCGTATCCATGACACTAATATTTTAATATCTGACAATAATATTCTAATACATGACACTAATATTCTTATACATGACACTAATATTTTAATATCTGACAATAATATTCTAACACATGTTACTAATATTCTTATACCTGACAATAATATTCTTATACATGACACTAATATTTTAATATCTGACAATAATATTCTAATACATGACACTAATATTCCTAACACCTAACCATACTAATCTATTACCAAACAAAAGATTCCTAACACCTGACCATACTAATTTATTACCAAACAAAATAAACCTAAGACCTGACTATAATAACCTAATATCTGACATTAATAATCTAATATCTGATATTACAAGTACTAATAGCTGATCGTGTAAAATAATCTAAAACCAAACACTTATATTCCTATATCTGACAAAAATGTTCTAAAACCAAACACTTATATTCCTATATCTGACAAAAAATGCTCTAATATCTATAATATTATATCTAATAAAATAATAGGTACACGAGAATTGAGAAAATCATTACAAAATCAAGGAGCTTAATACAGTCTCTAATGGCACAAGAAGCATCCCTTTTATTGAAACTCATTTCGATCTCTTCATTATCTTCCTTAAATGAATTTTGATGAATAACACCAAAGATGTATTCTGTTGAATAATTTCATCAGTTGATGAGAATGAAAAACAAAGAACTCTTCAAATAAAGATCTTAAAAGGCAAGAAACACATAAGATGAATTCTGTTGAATAAATCGGAGATGATGATGATGAAGGTGAGAAATACGACGGCGTGTTGGAGTAGTAGTTTTGGTGAGACGACAACTGTTCTCACCGTCGACTGCCGGCGATTGTCATCGACGTCATTTTGTGTGTAGTGTTAGATTTTCTAGCTGTGCATAGACCGATTAATAAAACGGACTCACGTGTGTCCGTTCTATACAATATTTTTCGTTATGCTAATATGAACTAGATAGATGATAATAATATAATATGAACAATAAACACGAGGCAAAAAGAAGACATAACACAAGATCTATCGTGGTTTAGTTACATCCGCCGTACCAATAGAGACTCAGAGCTCTAACATTATTCTCCAATAATTGTACAAAGTGCTCTAACATTGCCTTCTAATTAGAGTCTTTTGGTTTAGGAAACCTATATGTTTCTTCAACACTTGATACACTTATGGGGCGTTTGATTCATAAAATGGAAAAGGAGTGGAAAGGAAACAAATAAGACGGGGGAAACGAATTATTTAGCTATTACCTTTTTATTTGTTTGGTTTAACTATAAAAATGGTATTTGTTAAGAGGAGGGTAAGGATATTTGTTACCCCAAGTTTTGAGAGGTAACAAATGAGGGGTAACCATTACCCTTAACCCTTAGGTAATGGTAATTATTATCATGCCTTCAAACCAAACACACCGGCCCCCTTAATCTCCTTTAAATTAAAAAGAAAGTTTTCAAAGCAATGACTTTATTTGACATTGCTAATTAAGATATAATTGAGGGATTGGAGCCAATGAAGCACATTATATACTATATATACTAGTACTATATGATAGATTATATACAATACGCCATTTGTGTTTCAAGTAACAACAATACCCAAGAAATAACTCAAAGGACCCAAATCTTTCATAGCAAATTTAGAGCTACGTTGAGAGATAACAAGTTTTCGAAGAGACTCTGAAGAAGCAGTGAGCACAATATCATCAACATAAAGAAGAATATAAGTAGTGTCATTACCAAGGTGGTAAATGAATAAAGAAGTATCCGATTTGCTGTGAAAAAATCCAATGGATGCCACAAAAGCAGGAAAAGCGTTGATACCAAGCTTGGAGTGCCTGTTTCAAACCATAAAGAGACTTTCGGAAAAGACACACATGATCAGGTCGAGCCGGATCTTTGAACTCCAAAGGTTGATACATGTAAATTCATTCAAGTTACCACGTAAGAAAACATTCTTCACATCTAATTGATGAATTGAATAGACCAAGACTTGAACAAAGAAATTCTAAGAACCACACATATAGTTGCCGATTTTACAACCGGACTGAAATTCTCATCACAATCAATACCTTCCCGTTTAGTTTTCCCATCACCAACAAGACGAGCCTTATGTCTTTCAAAAGACCCATCAGACTTCGTTTTGTGTCGAAAAATCCACAGCGAACGAATAATATTCACATTAGACGGTCATGGAACCAAGTCCAAAGTCCGTTAGCAATAAGAGCATCATATTCTTCCTGCTTCATAATTTTCCAATTATGGTCACGGAGAGCATAAACTGGACTTTTTTTAGAATAGATGATATGGAGGTGGAAGTATGGAAGGAGAGATCTTGGTACTTTGGGTTCAGTTTGACTATCCCATGGCAGCTACGAGTAGCCATGGGATGAGGATGGGATGCTACGAATGGGTGAGGAGTAAGTGAGATATGTGGTGAGACTCCACAAAGCTCGACCTCATCATGTTGGATGCCACCCGCGCCAGCATCCGCTTGTAACATGGCAGGGATGGTAGGAGGTGACAATAAGTCACGCTGCCGAGTGTTGGGAGGAGTGTCATACGCGTGTAAAGAAGAGCGAGTATGTGGAGAGTGCAGTGCAGAAGAGTGGGAGGGCGAGTGAGCTTGCGGGGAGGGCTACAGTGTGCTCCGTAGGTTGTCCGCGGGCTGGGCATTGATGCCGTAACCCACCTGTGGAGCAGGCTGCCTGGGTGCTGCACTCATGGGCATGCTCGCATCTGCACCTGCTGGGATGCTTGTGGTCTTACCTGTAGGGGCAGTGGTATGTGGCTGCTCGGTAGGAGGGAGTACTTGATGCAATAGAGGGTTGTTAAGGGGACTCAATTCATGTCCAAAAAATCATAGGTATGAGAGTTTGGAGTACAAATTTTAGCAAAAGAAAAAATTGACTCATCGAACCATACATGTTTGGATATTATAATTTTCTGAGATGACATATCAAAGCATTTATACCCCCTAAGACTAGACGGATATCCAAGAAAAACACAAGGGGAAGACCGAGGTTGAAGCTTGTGAATTTTGGATGAAGGGAAAAGGGGATAGCACAGACAACCAAAAACTCGAAAATGAGAATAGTTGCGTTGTTTTTGATCAAAATCTGAGTTGGAGAATTATAAACAAGAATTTTAGTAGGGAATATATTGTGGAGATAAGTGGTCATTTCAAGAGCATGATGCCAAAGAGAAGGTGGCATGGATGCATGACAAAGAAGAGTACGAACAATATTATTGATCGTTTTTATTTTTCTTTTGGCCTCGCCATTTTGAGGAGAAGTATAAGGACAAGATAGACGGAAAGCTATGCCATGTCGGTGACCAAATTTTTCAAATGGATCATTTTTAAATTCAGTACCATTGTCACATTGGAAAGACTTATTTTCTCTCTCAAATTGAGTGCGTATATATGTTCCAACACGAATAAAAAGATCATAGACTTGAGACTTAGCAGAGATCGAAAAAGTCCACAAAAAATTCGTGTAATTGTAACGAAACTGAACATAATATTTTTGGCCAAGAGAACTAAGAATAGGAGAGGTCCACAAATCACTGTGTATAATATCAAATGGCATAGTTGACGGAGGGAAATCCTAGGTCGTTGAGTTCTAAAACTCCCCCGATCAAACCAAATTTGTAACCAAACCCAACCCTAGTATAGGGGTAAGTTCGGGTCGAACCCAAGGGAATGAGGTATAAGCTATGGTCTCAAGTCAAGCTATTCCGTAGTCTAGGTAAACGGTTTGGTCTAAACAAACTAATCAACGCTACTAATTGAATATGAAGAACAATATCAAGGATACTAGGGAATTAGGATCCACATGCATTCACAACAATCATGCTAATTGGATAGGGAATCAATCAATCGAATAATGTGAGGGAAGGTAGCAAATGCAATAAAAATCACAAGTGACTACCAAAGGAAAATCACAAGACAAGTTCAATCGATAAGAGTAGATTCCAAATCAATGTGTCGCATCAATGAAAACTACAATGCAATCTAGCTTGATAGTTAAGGTTGATCACTCCTCAAGACATCAAACACATGCACAAATTATACCAACCAATTTTAATCACAATATCAAATCAATCAAAATCCCCCAATTAGCTATGAATTATCACTCATACATGCTTCACCACATCCCTAGCAAGAAATCTACTCATTACACATTGCAAAATTGAATAGCAAAACTAAACTAATCACAAATTGTATTATCAATATTGTATTCAAATTATCAAAAATCAAATCAAACATTCAACTAGGAATTCAACCAAATATCAAGAATCAAACACTAAAATTGCATTAAAGAGTAAAGAATTCTTACAAAACTTTGATCAAAATCAAAGAGGATGAAGATTAGAAGTAGCAATCATCAAATCAACAAGTTTCTCTCTCTAGAATATAAGAACAAAGGTTTTCCCAAATTAAGCTTCTCTCTCTAAAAATCCAATCTAAAACAAGTTCTAGTCTAATTCTCTCTCTTAAAAGGAAGAAAAACTATATATAGTAAAACTAACAAAGGATAAGTTAGTTAGACGTCCAAAAAGAACCCCTATAGGCGCGCCCTCTCCTCAATATGCGCGGCCGCGGAGAAATGAGTACGGAACGGGGAATGAAGAGCTGCGCGGCCGTACCTTGCACCTGCGTGGTTGCGCCCCTGCTCTACTTGCCTGCACCAACATCGCGCGCGCTCGCGCATGGGAGCAGGGCAGCTCCTCTCATGTGTCCGTTGATGCCTTCGTGCTCTCCACTTGATGAACATTGGGGGTGACAATTTCCAAGGGCCTCCACGGTGGGGTCAACACCATTTTTGATGCCCACGCAGCTTAAGAGCGCGGCCTAGAAGACTTGGACTTTGTACCCCTTAACAATTGAGCTTCAAAGGGAGAGACCGACTTGCATCTTGAGCCTCACAAATCTCGAGAAAAAGCCATTGAGCTCCTTGAACATCACCAATCTCATGAAATCAAAGAAAAGCAAACAAATAAAAGAGAAAAAGCAAAATAAACCTAAGAAATGCAAGAAAACGGAAAAAATAATTAAGAAAGAACAAACTAGAGAAAAGTCATATAAAAATAAAGAAAAAGGGATAACGGAGTTATAAAAGCGATCAAAATTCATCCTAAAAGAGGCTAAATGAGTGCCATAAATGACACTCATCAATAGTAGTATGAGACATGGAATCGTAAAAAGGCGATTTTATTAATTTACCCAAAGGGCAAGGATGACAAACATGTTTAGCCTTATTACATTTACTTAAATTACTACTACGCAATGAACTAAGAATTGCATTTCCCGGATGAGCTAGACGGAAATGCCACACACTAAGAGAAATAACTGCAAAAGCTGACGGAGTGGAAGGTGAAAAGACTTGAAGATCACTAAAGAAGGGATGTAGATCGCCACTGCTATTACATCTCACTAGTTTGCTCCCCGTTTGCAAGTCCTTGATAGAAAACCCAAAAGGATCAAACTCAAGGGAAACATTATTGTCAATAGAAAATTTCCTAACAGAAACGAGATTTTTGACTAGTTTTGGGACATGAAGGACCATTTTGACTTGTAGTGTGTTTTGGTTCAAGGATTTGTGACCATAAACATTAATAGAAATTTTGCTACCATCACCAACAATAATTGCATTATTATGAATATTGCTCAATGGAAAATATGACAACAAGTGACCTTGAGAGTTTCTCATGTGAGAGGTAGCACCGGTATCCATGTAGTAGTTTGGATTGGACAAAGTCATAGTGTGCATCGCTTGTTCAATATTGGTTGGCATGTAACCCGAAGGCAATGGACCCGATACATAATATGCCTGAGGTGGGCATGGCCCGAGGACACTTGACTGATTGGTAGGCTAGGATGGCTAGCTGCTGCCCATGGAGAGGGAGCTGCACCTTGCGAGGGATATGGGTAGGGGGGAAGAGCCAAAGGGGCATGCTGCCTAATAAGCCCATGGCGGAGGACACATCCATCCAGCTTAAGCGTATTGTTGTTGCTGCTGGGACTGACCACCACGCTACTGTTTGCTAGTGCCGTCTTTACCCTTGCTAGAGCCACCCTTTCCCTAAGCGTTTTTCCGGCCACTGCCACCACCATGCTGATTATTCCCACGAGAAGAATTGTGGGTATTTTCAGCGTGTTTTTAAGATGCCATAGAGGATTGCGTGATGTGAGCCTCAATAAAGAGGTCAGCGACATTTCCTTGTTCTTCCAATTCAAGCATTGAACGAAGAACATCAAAAGAGGGCAACGGGTTGAGATGAAGAACAGATGTTCAAAAGGGTTTATACTCCTTTGAGAGACCTTTCAAAAGATGTAGAGCCATTCGATTGTCGGAAACCTTGTCTCCAATATTCCTCAAATTATCAGCTAGGGTTTTTTGAGGCGAGTGTAATAAGGTTTTACACCATCAAATTGATCAAGCTTGGTGTTTGTAAATTGCGAATCAAGTTGTAAAGCTCTCGCAGACTTAGCTTGTTGTTAAAAACGAAGTTTTTCAACCGGTTCCAAGCATCAACCGCCTTGTCATCGGGATCGAGGATAAAGTTTATTAGGTCATTGGAAATTGTCCCGTAAATCCATCGACGTACAATGTCATCAAGTCTCTGCATGAAAGCTTTTTCGGCATCCGTCGGAGTGAAAACCTTGGCCGGAGGATCAAATGTCGGAGGGATAATATGGTCGATCACCATATTAGCGCGGCAATGGAGTTGAAAAAGCGTAGACCAACTTTTGTACTGTATTCCTTCATAATCAAGGGTGATAGGGATGTAGGCCTTGATGTTTGGCACAAGTGTAGCCAATGCATTTTGCTAGTAGGATGAATGGAGGAAGAAGAGAAACGGAAGCTAGGTTTAGGAAAGGAGACAACCCAGAACTCGCGATACCATATATATATATATATATATATATATATATATATATATAAGAATAGAGAGAATATTTGTCGTGCCTTCTCATTACTCAAAAGTAAGTATATATACATCCTAGATTACTAGGTTAAGCTAAAACTAACTATGAGAAGATATACACTAAAATATATACGAGATAATTACAAGGGATTATTTATATAATCTATCACTTATTTCCAATAGGAACATTTAAAAAGCCAAAAATAAGGATTTTTATTTTATTTTATTTTTATTTTTATTTTATTTTATTTTATTTTATTTTTTGTGCACAAAACGACCAAGTAACAATAATTTGAGGCAATATTACTCACGAGCTTCCTATAATATATGTTGTTTCTAGGAATTGTTATATGTTTCAAGAAGATTGTTGATTTTAGATAAATCTACATCATGATTGTAAAGCAGCAATGGTTAATGAATATACAAAAATTGCTTCTCCCTCTACGCATAATCTACCTAGCAACTCAATTATTATTATTTTATTATCAAAGGCTACAAACAACCCATTTAATTTGTACGATTTTTTTTTTTTTGTTCCCAACTGTTTTAGTTTGTTTAATTTAATTAGTTATACGTAATTGAGTTGTTTTGTCCCAATAAGGACATCCTCCTATCCATACAAAAATTAATCATTGGTCAGAGAATTCGGTTAGATTATGAGAGAACATACATTCATGATAATTTGTATATACACCTTCAAATTCAAAAAAAATATACGAAGTACATTTCAAGTGCATACACACTTATTGCAAAGAAAAAGAAGGGTGTCTTCTCTTCATGTATAAAACTCACATCTTGTACTAGATTTTTTTCAAAAAGGGAGATTCAAATCTTCCAATCTTAAATTCTTAATCTTCACCTTTTTTCTATAGATCTAGAGACCAAAATATCATTATACATGAAAAGTTTCCTCATCGGATGAAGGTTCAACGGTACATATCACTATAAGTTCACACAATACGTTTTAATTGATCATTTAAAATAATAATGTAATGTATATGAGTATACTCATTGAATTGAAGTAGTGTGTTTTTTATGTGGCTGGTCACACCGCTAACACACACTAAACTCCTGACCGAGTTTCCTTGATTGACGGAGTATCCTCGCTCTAACTGATCGAATAATTCCTGAACGATCGAGTAATCCTTGATCAAGTAACCCCTGATGACCGACTGAGTAACCGCTGACCAAGTAACCTCTGTGGCTGGCCAGCCACCTAAATTTTAGTGATTTGCCAATGCAACTCTAAGCTAGAACAATGACGAGCAACATGGAACGAACGCATAACCTAAAGAATGCACACTCATAAAGAATGCACACTCATAAAAAGGAGTCCTATATATTATTTTACAATTTACCATGACATGTACACTCACCTAGCCCCTTAAATGCTCGCATCGCCAAAAAGGTCTTAATATCCTCTAAATCCAACAACATTATCCCTAAAATTACGTTAATTATTTTATTACCCTTGGAATTGATGAGATGCATGGCTAAGTAAAATCTAATATAAGAAGGTCCTAAAATTAAACCTTACTTAGATATTAATTAAATTAATTAACTTTCAAGATACATTGGACCACAACATCAGAAGACCTAGCAACATGATTTAGCATGAACTTTAACCCCATTTAATTTATATAGTAGTAATTAATGTTATGAAAAAGTAAATTTGGTGAAAAAAGTCTTCAAAAATAAGCTAAGCATAAGAGAACAAAGCACAAACTCGCACATCTTTTGTCAAATAATTTGTCAGATGAATTTTTAATTACCATTTGACATCATCAATTCCAATCATTATTATTAACTGTCCCAATGCTTTACCTTTTCATTTAATTTGGGTGGCGGGAGGAGTGGGGATTAGGGATTAGGGTAGGTTAGTAATTAAACTAATTAACCTACTTATTACTAGCTTAGAATCATGCTCAAACATGGCATGACATTCATGTATTAGCTAAATAAATGGTTGGTTGGTTATAAATAAATAATTTAATTTATGACTTATGAGTATCAATAAGAAATATACTAAGGATCTCAATATATCTAGAAGTTAGTGTAGCACAATTTTGAGTATAATATGTATGGATTGAAAGATCATATACTTCTTTCTATTCTTAGAACCCTTAGTATCTTAATCCATCTTCAAACTACACATTATTGATATATTTATATATTTTACACTCTCGTTTATTATATGTATCTTATTTTACAATCACTTGATACATTTTACTTCGTATCACTTACTACATTCAATTTACTATTTTTCATATGCTAATTTATACTTTTAAAATTTTAATAATCTAATTTAGTTGTAACTCGATCATTTTCGAGTTCAAACTATTCGTATTGAACTCGAATGTCTGTTATATTAAACAAATTCATTCATAATGTCAAATCTTCTTATCTTTTCTCCTCATGTACATCCGCGTATATCATACTAAGAATCCATCGTTTTCAGCTAAATTACACCACCAAGGCTCGATCTTGGCTCAGCTCGTAAACAAAGCCGCTCTCATGTTGTTTGGAGGTGACAATGCAAACTAGTATTATAAATTTATAATAGATCGGCCTGATCTGATGCCAAAGAAGGGCAGCATGGATGAAGGTGGCAAAAAGTTAGCTTTCAATCACTGTATTATGTGGTGTAGATCCAAACTAACAAGTAAATTGTATTTGTGCGCCAACGTAACGGACAAATTATGAATACACTTGGAAATCTTAGGCTAACTTGATTTCTAATTCTTAATTTTTTTTTAACATAAAAGAGCATAGGATACTCATATCTTATCATATTATCATGTGGAACCTTAGAACATGGGCATACCTAACCTTATAATAATTCTTAGTAATTAATAATATCATAAATATTTATATAATTTAGATTATATTATACTTTATAATATACACATACTTTATTTTACGTACCTTATTTAGTTTGTTGGCTTCTTGTATAACCCAAGATTGCATGTACATGTAAGTTTCATAGATATAGAGAGTTATTACAATTTTTGGATTGGCTTTTCACTACCTACTGATTAAACATATGGATCTTTCCACGTGAATTGTCGTGCTATTTCCGATCACCGCTTTCTTTCGGTTTTTTTTTTTGTTTAATTGTACTATTACAACGTTAATTTATGTTGTTGGACCGACCGGTTCGGTCCCAGGGAACCGGTTTAATGAAAACCAATAAATTTTAGTTTAAATATTTTCCTGAACCGGATTGAATTCATGATTGGACCGGTATATATTGTGAACCGATTTCTTGGAAATGGGAAAACGGAATATAGCCAAATGATTATGATGGGAATCACCAAGTGAAATTTTTTTTAATATTAATTAATGTCAAGATATGATCACTTGTTGGATAATTAGAATGCACGCCATTGTAATTAAAGTGTAATAATCTCTATTAACAAATGTTAAACTGTCTGTTTGTTTTAGTGTTGTTTACTCATTTTTAAGTCTAACTTTCAAGTGTAAATTTTTTTAACTATTTCATGCGTTCCTAATTTATGGTTACGTTTTAGGTTTTTACGAGGTTACTTTAGTATTAAGTATTTCTTTAGGAGTAGATAAAATGAGCATATTTGCTTTGTTCTAGGTAATTTTTTGGTAAATGAAAATAGTAGTGTCGGGAATAGGTAGATATTAGTGTAAATTAGACCAGCTAATCCTAACCAAGACCCGACTCGAATGACCCAACCCATGATTCGAAATTGATCCGGAAATAGTGAAGTGAAATTGACCCAAAATTAACCCGCCTTGAAGTGGAATTGATCCGACTTTGACCCAAAATCCAAAGTTGACCCGACCCGAAGTTGAACCGATACGCGAAGTGACCCGACCTGAATTGAACTTGAATTAATTGACCCAAACAAACCCGAAATTCGAAGTGACCCAAACTAAAATTACGTTATATTGAAATGACCAAAACCAATTTAAGACAGATACTTGACCCGAGTAGACCCAAATAGAAAATGACCGCAATTAGAAATGGTAATGAATCGGATTCAGGTCGGTTGTGGCTGAATCCGAATCTGATCCGTTTAATATTCAGATCGTGGACTTGGGTCCGAATCCGATTGACCCGAGTCTGAGTTCGAATTCGTCTAACATTTTAAGGGTCCGAATTCGATCCGTTTATTCGAGCATCCGGGTTGATCTGGGTAATTTTTTTAGAATAATATGTGATATACGTATAAATACTTGTAGTGTCTCTAATAATATTTTTTTATACCATATTAGTGCGTAAAAAATTCGGAAAACAACTATATTTTTTCTAAAAGCAATAATAATAATAATAATAATAATTTTGTATAACAAAAATAAATCTACTATTAAAGCTTGACTCAAAGTATCACTTGAAATGACTAGACGAATCCTTGAATTTATTGATAGATATTAATTAATATTCATGAATTTAAATTCGAAAATAATCATAATAAACTTTGAAATTAGACAAATTAAAAATCTGAAGAATGAAGTAGAAAAGAAGAAAAATATTTTTTTAAAAAAATTAGTCGGGCATCAACCTTACCGGCCACAGTGGTTACAGTCGTGATCTGGTGGTCGATGGCGACTTGTGCTTGTTGCCAGCTGTGGTTGCGGTGGTGATGGGCTGCCCTTGTGGTGGCCAACTGCCTTCATCCTTCTTCTTCTTCTTCTTCTTCTTCTTCTTCTTCTTCTTCTTCTCTCTCTCTTTCTCTCTACTTTTTTTTTTTTTTTTTTTTTTTTTTTTTTTATTTTTTCAAATTTAAAAATAATAAAATGCTTACTTTGGTTTGGAATTCAAAAATGTTTGAAAATTCATGACTAAATTGTTTATATAGCTCTCCCATTTAGTCATGCGTGCCGAAAAAATCTCTTGGCTTGCTTACCAAGCTTATTTAGTTGTCAAAAAGCAAAATATAATTAAGGCAATTATTTTGCAAGAATAAATGCTATTAGGAAACTTGGAAAGATATTCTAGCATAAAATAATTTTTTTGACTTCAATTTTTTTTAAGAATATTTAGTAAATAAGATGATCATCTTATTCCCTTAATTTTGGGTAATCATATTATTTAGTTTATATTCTAGTATATTCTTACATAATAAAATATATGAAATTAAATACATTCAAATACTTGCTTTAAAATATAATAAATGTACTTAAGATATTTATTAAATACTTGTATACTATTAGTATTTATACAATGAAAATATGTACTTTAAATAGTATAAACTCTAAAAATATGGGCCGGGTATTACAATTTACCTTCCTTAAAAGATTTTTCGCCCCCAAAACTTGGGAAAAGATAGGCTTAAAAACAGTTTAAAACTTTTAAAAATATTTGAAATACGTCTGTAAAGACTTTAAAGCTAACAACTTCGCTCATGACTCGCTTTACTTTACTTTCTACTTGCATAAATTTCCACTTGACTTGCTCAAAACTAACTTTCTATGCTCTACTTTTGCACATCTTAACTTTACTTTGTGCCAAAAGTGCATAACTAGTTAATAACTAAGCACAACTTAGACCAAACTTGAAAGAAAAAGGTACGAAAAAACCACAAAACGTGGCACGCATCTACCCTCCTTAAAAATGGAGTTATGACCTCGTAACTCACCTCCCTAAATAACTCTTGGTACTTCTTTTTCATCTCCTTCTCGGCTTCCCAAGTTGCCTCTTCCGATAATTGGTTCGACCAAAGAACTTTCACTATGCGCAGATCCTTATTGCGAGTGCTATGAACCTTATCCAAAATTCTAATAGGCTTCTCTTCATATGATAAAGATTCATGATCTCAATCGCTTTTGATTACAACACAAGAGACTTATCAGGAATGTACTTCTTAAGTTGATAAGTCAATTTGCCAACTCTTCAAAATTTCATAAGGGATAATAAACTAAACTTTTGGCTCAACTTCCCCTGCTTCACAAATTTCATTACCCCTCTTCATAGGCGAAACCTTCAATAGGACTTTGTCAGCAACTTCGTATTCCTCATCTCTCCTCTTCAAACCGGTATAACTCTTTTGTCGATCTTGGGCATCTTTCATTTTCCCTTGAATAATCCGAACTTTGTCAACCGTCTCTTGAATCATTTTAGGACCAAGAAAAACAATTTCACTTATGTCAGACCAACACTAAGGGCTACGACATTTGCGTCCACACAAAGCCTTGAATGGTGCCATGCCAATACTTGCATGGTAGTTAATGTTGGACGAAAACTCAATCAAATCAAAGTTATCTTCCAAGATCCTTGAAATTCCAATGCACAAGACCTCAACATGTCCTCTAAAGTTTGTATGGTGCGCACCATTTAACCATCAGTCGCAGGATGAAACGTTGTACTCATAAACAACTTGGTTCCCAAAGCTTTTTGCAGAGTATTCCAAAAGTTCGAAAAAACATCGAATCATGATCATAAACAATATTCTTTGGAACTCCATGGCGTTTCACTACATTCTTCACGTAAGCATTAGCTAATTGCTCCATCTTCCAAGTGTCTTTCATTGGAATAAAGTCCACAGTCTTGGTCAATCTATCAACTACAACCCAAATCTGATTATTCCCTATCCTTGTCTTTGGCAATCCAATCATAAAATCCATTGAAATCAAATCCCATTTCCACTCTAGAATATCCAAAGGTTGCACTTTGCCTTGCGACCTCTTATGGATACTCTTCACTTTTTGACACGTAAGACACTTTGACACCAAAATCGTAACTTCTTTCTTCATTCTTTCCCACCAAAACATCTACTTGAGACCCTTATAAAGCTTGTCATCTCCTGGGTGCACATAATATCGTGTATTGTGACCTTCCTCCATCACTTTTTGCTTCAATTCCTCACGCTTTTGAGGTATACACCGTCTTCTTTTACACCTTAAACTTCCATCTTATGCACTTCGAAATCATAAGCTTTTCCTTGAGAAATCTGCTCCTTGATCTTATCCATCTCTAGCTTTATCACCTTGTTGACTCAATGGAATCTCCTTAAATATACTCGGTTCTATAGTCAAAGTATTCAAACAAGCTACCAATTCTCCACTAGGAAGCACTTTCAAATTCAACTACTCAAATTCCTTACACAATCGATCTCAAACCATCAAATTATTCAACACATACATGAGTCGTCTTTTGACTAAGAGCGTTGACAACTAGTCACTCCATAGAGATAATGCCTCCAAACCTTCAAACCAAACACAATAGCGGCTAACTCCGAATCATGAGTTGGATAGTTCACTTCATACGATTTCAATTTCCTTGATGCATATGCAATAACCTTCTTGTTTTATACAACAACACACAACCCAAATTAAACCATTATTCTTCGAAGCATCACTATACACCTTGAATCCATCATTTCCCTTATGAAAACATACCACAAGTGCGCTAGTGCGCTAGTGAACTTGTCCTTAAGTTGTTGAAAAGCATTCTCACAGCTTCATTCCACACAAACTTCGTCTCTTTCCTCATCAATATAATCACAGGCTTAACAATATGCGAGAAAACCACGACAAAACGTCGATATTATCTGGTTAGTCCTAGAAAACTTTGAACACCTGTAGGACTTTAGATACTCTAAGCAGAATTACATGAATAATATTCATAAACATCTAAACACCAAGATCAATGCATAACACATAAAGAACATATAATTGTACCTTTAAAGCGTGATTCCACGTGGAATCGAGCCAGAACAACGGGAGATAAAGAACCCAAAGTGTGAATCCTCTACTTAGTCCACGGGCACAAATTAAACCTTCACTAATGCTAGTTAGTTGTGATTGAACGCTTCAATCAACCTTTAACAGAGAAGAGAGATACAAATTAACCACGAACCACCATGATCGAGCACCACACGCGCCACCAAGGCGACCGGCCGTACGGACGTGAAGGGGAGAGGGGAGGGCCGTGAAGTGAGGAGAGAGATTAGGATTTTGGGACTTGGTTGCCTTGAGTTACAATTCACTAAATGTTAATTGTTACTTCAACCTTAGTCATGGATCTTATTTATAAATCATATCTCTAAATAAGAGTCCATGTCAAGCCCAAATACCTTGTCCTAATCAAACTACTCTATCTCAAACCTCCATATGGTATATCATGATCTCATAAGGCCCATTAATGGGCCTCTTACTTGTTTAACCCAATACCCTTGTTGTGTGACCTCATAGGATCCATTCTATTGGGCTTAGGACTATTTGACTAGCCCAAGGATCATTTATCATATCTAGCATCAGACAATGATGACCCAAAAGAACGAACTTATTATCTCCATAATAGTGATCCTTGATACATCTAGTAATTGCACTTATCGAAGACATAATTCCTTCAATATCCCACTTGTCTGAGACAAGTGCGCAATATTCAAATTCCTTAAGTCAATGTGCGCCGATTTGATAATATGATTGCATTTCATATCGTGATCATATTAATCTACAAATCTTTTCTTGAAATCAGAGTTAGAATTACAAAACAAATGATTACTATATAATCCATTTGAGAACGGCCATGCATTTTCTGAATTCTCCTTCTTCAAGGGGCCAAGACACATTCCTAACTAAATAGGTAGACTCAATCCAATCTTGTGGCAACCAAAGCTCCCACTCAACTCTTAAACCAACCGGAAAAAATCCTTTATAATCTCTAGTTACCGGCAGACGTTTGAAAGTACCACAGTTAAATCAATCATTGAATGGAATCAGTGTTGCACTCATGTCAAAGGAATCCACTAATATATCCAAAAGCTCTATACTTGAACTTCAAAGTAGGTCTATACTTCGATCATGTATCATTCATGCACATCCATGTGATTGACCAAGCATCACTACGCTCCAATATCCCATGAAACTGCGTTATCCAATTAATCTTACATGCTAGTCCTTTTATTGAAATCATTTATGTCCACTTTAGTGATTTCAAACTAGGAACTTAAATAATGTATGAATTTAGTTCACCTACGGGGTTTCATTCACCAGGTCATCAACCTGATGAACCCATCAATTCATAATTATTTTGGACATTTTATTTAATATCAAAACTATGATTAAATAAGATTGAAACTTTGTTTCAATTGATAAACATAGTTCTGCAAGTTAATGTATTACTTATGTAATATGTTTTTCTCAAAACATATACAACTTAAATTACATAACTTGCCTTAATCCAATAACCTTAGTATGACTCTCGCACCTTGATCATGGAAGGGGTTTAGTAAGTACAATTCATGAGACATTCTCATAAATATGAATTTTTTAACTTCTAGATTTTATAATAAGATTCATCTCCATGAACTAAGACTTTTCCTTAGTCCTTTCGCAAGGAATTTAGGAATTTCTAGCTTGTATTCCAACGTTACATTGGATTTTGATTGAAATCTATCATCACTTGTTTATAAAACACGTGAATCAAATAGACGAGTATAGTCCATGACATGCATGATGCATCATTTGAAAACTGCATAAGGAGCATCACTCAAAACCTTAATTTCATCAACCTTTCCCAAAGCATTGAATCTTTAAGCAATGTGCCATGTTACATGGGATTGAAACTCTTTTCAATATAATGTTGAACCTTATAAGAATCTTATTAATATAAGCTTCTTAACCAAGCTCAAACATCCTTCGAGACATATCTCTATAGATCTTGAATCCCAAATGTACTCATCATCCTCTTCAAGGTTTTTCATACAAAATGCATTGGCCATTACATGACTCTTCAAGCAATAAATAATTACTCTTTATATTAAACCAAGAAGAATTTATAGCTCCCACTAAACATCTTGTATACATAACATCTTCATTTTATGATAACATCAAATAATTTTGATTAACTCACAAAATTAAGAACATCAATTGACTCCATGGTGCTAACTTCAATCCATTAAAGGATCTTTTATGCATTTGTAGGATTATGGTTTTTCAAAATCATTATGATTGTATCATGTACAAATCTTCTTCATGAACAATTTTTCAATAAAGTGTTTTAAAATCCATCTACCAAATCTCATAAGGTAGAAATCACTAAAATATCTTTAATAGATCTTTACAACATGACTAATGTAAAGGTTTCATCGCATTCATAGTCATACTATGAATTTGTTGAATTCTTTACCAAGTCTTTGCTTTGTTTAGAAAATACTTTTAATACTTTTCTTTCTTGTCTGTTTTTCTTGTAATGGGTCTCACCCAATTAGAAAAATTAATCAAGTGTCATACACTTGCTTACAAACTTAGAATCTATTTCAGATTTGTGGTTTTTAAACTACCTGGAGTTATAACTTGTCAAATCATCTTTATTCCTTGCATAATCATCATGTTCCAAAATAAATATTTTAGAACTCTTAGTCAATATAAAATCATATTTCTTTGGCTAAGTTTTACATATGCTAGTCATCATTATGGGTTTTTATGCAACAATTGAAACTTATACAACAACTTTATTTAGTTTTCAATGAGAAACGACAATAGAGGATGTGCACTTGGAATTTACTACCTACAAAACATGTTTATTGTTCCCATTACACTTAATGAGACCATGTGTTGTCAATTAAAACATGAGGTGAATCATGCTCATATTGTTGCTTTTATTCGATAACTGCTCAAATTTCTTCTAGATTTTTGAATTAACTTTTCTTGAATTCTTTCAACGCTCTCAAACCTTTTTGAGATTCTTATACTCCCACTTGCCTTCTTAAAGAGACACATTTTGCATAGGGTGAACCAACCATAGTTTGAACCATGTTTATTTGTTGCTTTTCTCGAACTCTTTCGAGATTTACATTACTCCCACTTGACCTTTTGGAAATGACATCTTTTCCTTAAGGGCATTTACTTGAGCAACAAAAATTTTGTGCTAAGTGTGACTTGTGTAGTAGTACCCCGTGCTCTGTATGAGAATCGAACGTGTATCAAACGATTTACACCTTTTATTCCTTGCTTTGTAGAAATACTTTTATAAGAACTTTTCTTATCCATATCACATATGAAGCCTTTGATACATTTTGATTTGACATATGTAGTTTTTTAGCTTATCTTAAAAGTATATCCCCTGAATAATGGTTGGAAGATAGGGTATTTTCATCTATTATCAAAATATATCTCATATAGATTGATAGCTCATTTTCATTGACACTTTATAAGGTTTTCTTTCGGAGTTTGTTGTAAAACGATTTCACAACTCTTGGATGTTTATCAAGGTCTCGACTCAAATTCTCATTATTACGATCATATTGCAAAGTTTTGAATATATATTGCCAAGTAAATGTCTTGTCAAGTTGATTCTAACTTCAAACTAGACTTTTGAACTTTTCAAAATTTTCACACTTTTAGCTTCAATTGAGCATAAGTGATCATATCACAAATGAAGTTTCATTGTCCGTCTCTAGCCTTTGAACCTTTGTTTTTCTTACATTGATATGTATTTGACCTTGAGTTCACATCATCATTTCTCTAAATTACGACTTTGTCAAAATTTTCAAATTAGAATGATATTTGCATATATCAATAGATTCACAATCTAATGATATTGAAAGTCCATCCTTTTGGAGCTTCCGCATGCAATGTTCATTTTTCATTCTAATTAATTGACATTTTAGAGAAATTTATATGTATAGAACTGGTTCATCTATATCTACCGTACCATATAGTAGTTTTAAACGTATTTAGCTTTTCGAAACACTTCGTGACTAATAAAGCATAGAATAACATTTACTCTACGTTGTTTTTGAATCTTCAATGCTTAGTCATTATTAACAATGAATGGGTATGTTTTGGTGATGGCAAGAATAAATAACATTTATTTAATTCTAGTCAATTACTAGGTAGGGTGAAATATAAGTTTTTCTTGTAAAGTTGCAACTTTTGCTTCTAGACTTGTAGATTCTACCTGTGAAGTAGCAACATTTGCTTCTAAACTTGTAGATTTATTTCTCCCTGAGCCATACTTCTTCATTTAGTTCAACCACATTCTCAATGAGAGAGAACTAAACATGACATCACATGTCCAAGAAGTAGTAATATGCTAAATCAATTTCTATAATATACTTCTTAATTGGAACATTTCCATTATTTTACCTTCCAACTGTACGAGGTTGTTTCTAATAAATTGGAATTGGTCCATTTAATTGGAAACATTTGTTGTTCATAACGACATTTAGCATATAAGTAGTTTTAGGTTTTAAAACTAGCAACTTGCTTGCATTTCTTGGCCTATAATTTCTTAATGCAATCCTCATATATTCTTAAACCTTTCCCTTTGAGTCACCTAGAAAATTTCTCTTAGGTTCAAAATGATGCGTTGCTTAACTACTTTAAGCACTTTTCATGATTTTCCTAAGTCTTATTCAATCATTATTCATGTTAAAGTTTAATCAACTATTTAACTCTATATGAAATGGATGAAGAATAATGTCATTTGATCAACTTTTGATCATAGAGATTTTCAATCACTTTCTTATAATTAATCATATTGAAGCTAAGAGATTTTATTGGACTTCTATACTTGTCTTTAGGAGGGTTCATACCCCTCATCTCATTATATACCTTGAAAAACTTTTCAAAATAAAGATGTGTTGGCATTTTACACAAAATTTTGAATAAAACCAATTTTAGACATGTGACATGGGTTTCTAAAACTTGCCTTTTAGAAACATCATAGCAAAATTGGAATATAATTTTATGGATTATCTTTTAACCTTTTGAGAACGTTTCTCAACTTTATTTTCAATCGAGGAGATTATATATAATAATAAAATTAGAACGAAATATTACTTGTAAATAAACGCAAAATTCAATTATGTTTATCTATAAAGCACCTAAATTAAGGTTATAGGTTACTTTAACACTTTATTCATAATGTGTGTCCCAATTGAATTAAGTGATTCCAAGATCCTTTATTCGTGTAATAGTTAACCGGACTGAGGCCCTACCATCAAGCATTACATTTTCAAGGTGAGTAAACTCTTTACTGATTGCGATTCTTGCAACTCTTGGTTGAATAATTAACCATCTCATGTTTAATTACTACCCTTTGCTTCAAGGTTCTAAACTCTTTAGATAACCTTGTTGAGCATAACCAATTAAATGTGTAGAACATGATCTACCCTAGAATACCAAAGATAACAAGCGACACTCTGCTGAGGCCGACCCATCATTTACAATCGAAGGATTGTTGGGTATCTAATTGGAAAAGCAATCTCAATATTACCGGAACTTAGATTTATTATGTTATGATTAATGTAGTGAACTCTAGCGCATCATCATTAACATCAATAAAATAGCATGCATGATCAACTGAATGCATAAACAAGACATAGTATGGCCCATAATCCTAAGAAAACTAATAAAGTAAATGATCCCACTTGAACCCTCATGGATCTCATCCATCTCGCTCCTTTGGGCCTTTACTTCTTGGATTAACTATAACCTGTAATTCTACTATTTTCTATTTACTACTTAGATAAAATTTAATAAAATTACAAAAATACTTTATCGGTACGCAGACCGAACTTAGATTACAAAAATACATCACGATGCGCAAATCGTATTTAGTAATCTACTGGGCCATACTAGTCATTATATAGCAATATAATATAATATATTATAAATTTGCCACATAATAAATCACTCATCATCATGCTTTCCTAAACTAAAACATCGAATGTTCATAATTAAGGAAACATGGCACCTAAATATCTCATATTTTAATTACTGTAATTAGATAATATCATATATTATTCATGACCATCAATAAAATATCATATATTTTAAATTAGACATGAAATAGAATCAAATGTTATTTTAATATTAAAAGATAAATCATATTTATCCTCAAAGATTATCCTAACTAACTTAGGATATTCTATCCTAATTACTAGCCAATCACAAAATTTTAAATCAATTATATCCTAAAATAATTATGGAATAATCACATTATTTAAATCAACCTTTAACTTTTTGGAATCTTGCTTAACATTCCTTAAAATATTCAAAGATTAAAACATATTTTAAGATTTGAAATTATCTTAAATGAAATATGATTTAATCTATAATTAAATAAAACAATGATTTTAATAAAACATTTTTTTTAAATCTGTTGCCACGTCAGCCAGGGAAAAGCCCCAACCAACGCAGCAACAGGAAACCGCAACCGCAGCTAGGAATAAACCAGCCACGGCACAAGCAGCAGACCTGAGTGGAAAATTTCCTGCCGACTACTCAGTGGGCTCCACCCGCCGAAGCTGCCTTCTTCCTCGCCTGAATCCATCGGCATTGTCCGAGGACTGCCGTAGCAGCAAGGCCGAAGGCCAGCCACCAGCACAAACATGGTTGCAGCAGTCGACAGTGCAATTGTTGCACTTCGTTGCTGTTGCCTGTCCGCGAGCCGCCGCCCTCACTTTCCCTATTTTACGAACGCCTGGACAGCCGCCGTGGTCCACCTGACGGTGGTTCGTCCACCTAGCCACCGTTGCCCCCTCTAAAAATTTAAACCTTTTTCCTTTTTTTTTTTGAGATTTAATTTAATTAAACAACTTTTGTAAAATTAAATTAAATTGGGTCTTTTGTTTAAAACATAACACTTATGCCTAATCCAACTTTGAAATTAAATTCATAATTCAATTTCAATTTTAGGGTTCTTCATACAATTAATTCAAATTTAATCTAACACTTAGATAAAAATATTGATTATACAAAACTCATATTTTATGTATCAAATCAATCCAATTAAATTTATGAAGTATAAAATATTCAAAAAATCATCAAAATTAAGCACAAAAATCAAAATTTAGGGATTTATTTCAATCAATTTTTTTGAAAAATAGGGCTTAATTCGAATTTTGCTAGGAAAAATTGAGTAATTTAAATAAAATTTAAACAATTCCAAAAATTAAATCTCCATTTAATATAAATATTGAACCATAATTAAATTATTCTCCCTCTTAATTGAATTAAAATTTGTTGACATCAAAAATTTATACTCAATATGTATAAATGCCAAGGCTATTTGATACCATTGTAAGACTTTAGATACTCTAAACGGAATTGCAAGAATCATATTCATAAGCATCTAAACACAAAGATCAATACATAACACATAAAGAACATATAATTTTACCTTTGAAGCGTGATTCCACGTGCGATCGAGCAAGAACAACGGGAGATATTGAACCCCAAGTGTGATTCCTCTACTTAGTCCACGAGCACAGATTAAGCCTCCAGTAATGCTAGTTAGTTGTGATTGACCGCTTCAATCAACCTTCAACGGAGAAGAGAGATACAAACTAACCACGAACGAGCACCACACCAAGGTGGCCGGCCGTACGGATGTGAAAGGGAGAGGGGAGGACCGTGAGGTGAGGAGGGAGATTAGGGTTTTGGGACTAGGTTACCTTGAGTTACAATTCACCGAATGTTAATTGTTACTTTAACCTGTCATGGATCTTATTTATAGATCATATCTCTAAATAAGAGTCCATGTCAAACCCAAATACCTTGTCCTAATCAAACTACTCTAGACTAAACCTCCATATGGTATGTCATGATCTCATGAGGCCCATTAATTGGCCTCTTACTTGTTTAACCTAATACCCTTGTTGTATGACCTCATATGATCCATTTTATTGGGCTTTGGACTATTTGATTAGCCCAAAGATCATTTATCATATCTAGCATCAGACAATGACGACCCAAAAGAACGAACTTATTATCTCTATAATAGTGATCCTTGAAATATGTAGTAATTGCATTTATTGAAGACATAATTCCTTCACATCCGTCACATTGTTTGGCCTAGACAATCCATGCCAGAATTAATCTTCACGGGATTAACCATCCTTTGAGATAATGCGGCCCAAAAATGCCACTTTTTTAGTTAAGTATTTATATTTTTAAACAATTATTTTGACTTTTACCACCTCCATAAAACGACTTATTGGTCTTTACCACCTACATAATTTAAAGTTTTATTTTACCACCTCTTAAAAATATAAAGTTGGCTTTTCCCGCCAAAACCCAACTCTGGTGACGAAAAAGTACGTGGGGCCCACTTTTTTCTATTTCTCTCCAAATTAAATGCTCTTAACATGATTTCCCTTTCTCTCTTCATTACCCTCACATTCCCTATTCAATTCTTTTCACTTTCTCACCTTCCTCCCACTAATTTTTCTAAACTTCTCACCTCTCTCCTTACATTTTTTATCTCTCTGTAAAATTGAAATCCTAGTCTAAGAAGTAAGCCTTGTTATTGGAACTTCACATTGGCATCTTCTCTATTTTGAAGGAGATAGACTTTGAAAGACATTTAATTCTGCAATTCACAAACAATAACTTCAATATTTGTTCTAATTCAACACCATTATCATTTCCTAGCCCTAATTTTCATAACCAATTACGTACTATTTCAAAAACCCCCAAATTAAATTTTAGTATGATGAACCCTAATTTTGGGCGTCAATTCATAAGTGAGATTCAGAAATTCAATCAAACACTACATTTGTAAGAAGATTACGACATTAATTGCGACAAATAAACCTAAGAATTCATGATGTGTGTTGCTAATTACGTGAGATGCAAAACCTATTTCCAATTTCTTTTCAGCTGACCTTTTTTCAACAAAAATCTGGACGAATTGATGCTAGGATTATTAGGCTTGAGCAAATTTGAGAATTTGGGTAGAAATTCGGCGAATTCTATGTTCAATCAACGTTAATGTTTGAGAAATGAACAAGTTAGGTTTATATAAAGAGCGAAATCAGGATAGATTGGGCGAAATTTTAAAAAGTAATTGTAATCGTCACCGGAGTTGGGTATTGATGGGTGTAGGCGTCGTTCGAAGTGCGCCTACGTCAAGCATGTGTGAAAATGCTTGGCACTCATAGGAAGTGGGAATTGACGTATACGATTAAGGACAAATAAAGTAGGGAGCCGCCAACAAGTTTTTAAGGAACTTGTAAACCGTTCACGGATCATAAAAGGCAACTACGATTAAGGGACAACCAAAGGCAACAATGATTGACCCGTGAAGGTTACACCCCATTCATAATCCATGAGATTACTAACTCTATATGGTTCGGAACCACGAAAGGAGGATCGAGGTTGATGGTACGAAGTGAGTCATGGAGCCACATTCGCCCGTATTGGCCTTTACTCGATTCTTATAGTGAAAAGTGATTGCTGCGATCTCAAAGGCATGCAAAAAAAGATTCAATTTGCTCCAAACTATTATTAGGCTAAATTGGTTGAATATTAATGCAACATATAATTCTAAAATATTGTGATCACTTGATTTAATAACAAGATTAAAAAGGAACCTAAATCGGTCGTCCAAATTATCTTATTAAGCGTGATTTTCAATTACATATTCCCTTTAAACATGCAATATTGTGATCAATAAATATATAATAGAATAAACATTAATATTGGAAGCAATTTAAGAAAAAGTTGTTAGTCAAATCAAATATAAATTAACCTAATCATGATACCAGCAATGTAAAAATAAAGTAAGTAATTAAATTAATTAATTACTCACATTACGCGCGTTCCTTTAAAATTGCTACATCATGAATAAATTGTTAGTAAATTCAATAAAAATATAAATCAAATTGAAATTAAATTAAATTAAAAGTAGAATTGATTTGATCCAAACCCTCATTTAATTATACCTTTCACGCCTTGATTTAAGGATGGAACCTCGGGTTAAGTATGGACTCCTTGGAGTGCTTTAGGAAGGAATGATGTAATTAGGAATATAGGTTTAAGGCTTAGAATATGAGAGAGAGAAGAGAATGATTTTTTGGTGTGGAAGAGAGGAAGAGAGAATGATTTGGTACCTCGAACTGTAGAAAGGAGGGGGATATTTATAGAGAAAATGAGCTGAGGGAACACACGGAACCCCAAAAAGAAAAAACCCTAAAAATCAATGCTGCGACACGTCAGCATATGCCGCGACACGGCAAAATATGCTGTGACACGGTGTAATTTAGTGTGACGCGGGACAAAAACAGGCCTAAAAGATTGGTTTATGAAATGTATTGAATGGAAACATGGATTTAAGCACTCCAAATATTAAATACTCAAACCGAAAAATAATGGCGGTAAAAGGTTGTTCATCATCGGGTTTGGTTTTGGTGAGACATTTTTAGGTATCTATAATGGGAAAAGCCAACTTCATTTTTTTTATGAGGTGGTAAAATAAAACTTTAAATTATATAGGTTGTAAAAGACAATAAATCATTTTTTGGAAGTGGTAAAATTCAAAATTTCCAAAATATAAATACATAATTTATATTTTTTTTTAAGATTTCTTTTTTTTTAAAAAAAACCCCACCTACTCCCGTATCCAGCTTACCACTCCCCACTAGCCACCTCATTTCTCGCCGGCAACAATGTTGGTGCCCAGCCCCTCCCCCTCCCTCGCATCAACCCCCGCATCAACGTTTAGCCTTCTCTACCGTCAGGGACTCCACCCCCATCTTCTTTCCCCTAATCTGATAACGCCCTCTCTCCTTTCCCCCACACCAATACCCACCTCCCCCATTTCTCAATTTTAAGCTCTATTGTCGAATGATTTCGAATTTATGAATGATTAATTTTTTTAAAATTGTTGGAATTGGTTAAATGTAATGTTGAATTTTTCATAAATCTGTTTTTTTTTTCTCATTTTAAGCTCAATTATTGCGAGATTCGGCAATTTGGCTTGAAAATGTTTAATTTGTTATTGATTCAAAGTTGATTCATTTGAAAGTTTGATAAAAAATCTTTGTATAAATACGGCGACATTCAAGCTGTGTCGATGATCGACGATTGGAATAGTTTGACGGAGGGTTTTAGATGGGGATTTGAGCGAGGCAGGGGGTTATAAGTTTCAGGGGCGTTTATGGGTGGGGGATAAGTGTTCGGCAGAGGAGAAGGTGGTAATGTCGTTAGGTGAGAGGTGCTAATCGGTGACGGGGGTGGCTGGCTGGTGGGGAGGGGGTTGGGGTTGTTTATTAAAAAAAAAAATTATTTCTTTAATAATTTAATTATGAAAAAAAATTAAAAAACTACCCATGGTAAATAATTTTAGGGGAAAATTTATACTTTCTCCGTTTTTTTATTAGATGCATCACTTTCTAAAAACAAAAGTTTTAATTTAGATGCATCACTTTCTCTTTAAGTTAATAAATTGTCTCTATCGATCTCTCTCCTATCACATGAGCCCTTTTTATTTTTTCTCTCTATTCCAAAAATTTCCTAGGAGTCTAAAATTACAAAAGTGATGCATCTAAATAAAAATGAAGGAAATAATAGCAATACCAACTTTGCTCCATTTTTTTTAAAAAAATAATCTCATCTTTAGATTATTTCTGAATAATCCATACTTTGGGGTCTGTTTACTTTCTTCAATCCCAAACTGGTCAATAAAAGTGAATGACCTAATATAGCAGGTTACTTTACCTGTGTCAAGTCCTAATTGGTCCAGAAAATTATAAAAAAAAACCACTAGGTGAAAAAAGAGATTGGCACCGCCCTAAGGCCACTGGTTTTTAAAAACCGGTGGGGAAAATATGGGGAAAAATAGGCGGGATTTTGAGGGGAGGTTTTTGCCACTAGTTCAAACTAAACCGGTGGGAAAAACCATTATTCCCACCGGTTTAAACCAAACCGGTGGCATTTCATTTAAAAAAAACGCCCCTTATATAAACCCTAACCTTACTCTCAAATCACTCACGGGCCTCCCTCCTTCTCTCTCCTCTCCCTCTCTCTCCTACTTTCTCGTCTCACCACCACCACCGTCGTCGTCTTCTCTCTTGTCTCTCCTTTTCTCTCCTCTCCCTCTCTCTCGTCTCTCCTTCTCTCACCTCTCTCTCTACCGCTACTAACCACCCACCTAAAAACAACACCCACCTAAAACCACCACCACCGCTACTAACCACCCCCGCCACCAAGACCAACAACCCTCAAAGCCTTAGCTCCGACAACACCACCGTCGCCCTCGTGATGAAAATATAGGTATGTGTGTTTTTTTTATTTTTTTTTCGATTTTTTCTGATTTTGTTCATTTTTGGGTTGTTATTTGCCTCGGCGGTGGTTTTAGGTGGGTGGTGTGGTGGTTTTAGGTGGGTGGTGGGGTGGTTCGTGTTTTTGGGGATGGGGGTGGAGAGATGGTTGGTAGATCTAGGTTGTTCGAAGTTTTTGGATTTGTTTTTGGTTGTATTGACGATGAATGGTGGTGCTGGTGGTGGGTTGTATAGATTTAATTTATTTATTGTGGATTTTTAGTCTTGATTTTCTGCTTGATTTTGTTGAATTTTCTGATTGATTTTGTTGGTTTTATTATTTTGAGTTCGTGAATTTTCTAGGTTTATCGATTTTAATTCGGTTTTTCTCGTTTTTTCTGGGTTTAATTAATCGATTTTCCTCGATTTTTCTGGGTACATGCATGTGTTTTTTGGGTTTATTTATTTTTTTTTTATTTTTTTCGGGGATTTTGGGTTTAATTTCCAATTTTTTTTTTTATTATTTTGAGTTTTCTGGCTTTTTTTTTTATTTTCAGTTCGTGAGCTCTATTAATTTTTGTGTTTTAATTAATGCAGGTATCAATTCGTGGCTTTTTTTTTTATTTTTTTTTATTTTCAATTCGTGAGCTCTATTAGTGTTGATGTTGTAATTTTTTTTTATTTCTATGTTGTAAATTTTTTTTAAAAATTTTTATGTTGCAATTTTTTTTTTTTTTTTTGGTTTTTATGTTGTAATTTTTTTCTTTTTTGTTATTGTACAATAACAACTTAATGATAATCATATTTCTGAGTATATTTCGGTTGATTTTGATATGTATTTGATTTTGAGTTTTATTGGTATTCGATTATATTTTAAGTGAAAAAAAAACAAAAAAAAAAAAAAAATTCATGTACATTGCCACCGGTTAACTGGTGGCATTTAGATTTAATACCCAAAAAAATAATAATGCGGGAAAGGTTTATTGCCACCGGTTAACCGGTGGTAATTCTTGTTTTTGCCACCGGTTTTGAACCGGTGTCTTTTCGATGGACAATTGCCAAACCCCAAATGCTCAGCGATTCAAAACCGGTGGCATAAGGGGGTTTTGAGCCGGTGGGCATTTGCCTTTTTCTACTAGTGAACACAAAAAAAAAAAAAAAACCAGCTGTTTTGGGGTTTTCTTGGTCCCTCAGGAGAGTTACATCACTAAGTCTGGATTTCGACGTCTGTACCTGCAAAACAACGGAAACTCAGGTTGGTAGGAGCTCCGCTTCCGAAGATCAAGTTAGAACCGGTCGAAGAGTAGTAAAAAGTGCGAAAAAGGTAAGTTGAGATCTTCTCGGATTCAAAGATCATGTGTTTTTCTCTGATGTGAGAGAATTGATTGCTGTAATAAATGAAAGTGCCTCCAAAATGGGGAATCTCCCTATTTATAGGGTCCTTAGGATTTATGCCCTTGTCTAAGTTACAGAAACCTAAGACTGATGGGCTAAGCCGCTTTGCGGCTTTCTCGGAATTTGGCCATGAAGGCCGTCTCTTTTCCAAATAATTAAGAGTGACGCTGATGAGTTTCATTTGTGGCACTCATTTGATGAGTATTTAGGTTGTTTTTACCTTCTTTTCATATCTTTCTTTCTTAATAAATGCTTAGTTTAATGTATTTTCTCCTTAATTCCCTTTTCTCTCTTATTTTGTGTTTTTATGGTTTTTCTAGTGTTTTCTCTTTATTTCTCCTCTTTTTTGTGGTTTTAGGGCTTGTACGAGGTTCGAGTCATGATATCGCTGGCTTACCAAGTTGGAAGATGCTTTTGGAGCAAGCTTATAGCATGGGGAAAGCTCAAGATGAAAGAAAGTGGCATGCTCCAAGTCCTAGCTCTTGCGCTCTTAAGCCGCGCTCTCATGAGATCACGGTGTTGAACCCACCGTCGACTCCA
Organism: Chenopodium album; assembly: GCF_948465745.1. Taxonomy (NCBI): domain Eukaryota; kingdom Viridiplantae; phylum Streptophyta; class Magnoliopsida; order Caryophyllales; family Amaranthaceae; genus Chenopodium; species Chenopodium album. The sequence continues at coordinate 35,601,916 of NC_137847.1, forward strand.
TTTGAATCTTCCATACCCAATGTTGATCATGAAGGGTGCACAATCTACATGAAGCTTGCACTGAAGGAAGTCCCCTACTCCAACAGCACGGGCGCGCAAGAATGAACCGCCGTGATACGGCGGGGAACACCGTGACACGGCGGGGAACACCATGACATGGAGAAGAACGCCGCGACACGACAGGCAGCGCCGTGACACGACATCAACCACCGTGACATGGTGGAATCCAGTGTGCCATGGCAGCCTCAAATTGCGCGGGGGCGCATCATTCTTGCACGGGCGCGCACCTACGGGATCTGTTTTCGTACCCGGTTTATTGCGGGCGCGTAGGCTCAAGTGAGGGCACGCCTAGCTTCGTCTATTTCTGGATTTTTGCCTTATTTCCTTTGTATATTAATAGCCCTTCTTATTTCTTCTTTAAGCAATTTTAGATTCTATTTTTAGCTTAGTTGAGAGTTTCTCTCTCTAGTTTTAGATGTAGTTTAGGAGTAGTTTAGAGAGATAGAAAATGAGAGATTTCAATGGTGATTTGAGATATTGATGATACAAGGGTGAAAATTGTATTGAAGATCTTCTCTATTATCAATGAGTATTTCTTACTCTATCTCATTTTATTGCTTTGTTTAATTTCATGTTTGTTTGATTTGATTTTGATGTTTGATTCTTAATTAGTGTAATTATTCTTCATATTTTGTTAATTCTTGATTTCTTTAGTTGTTTGTTGATTAGATGATTATTCTTGAGTAGTTGTTTTGCTAGGGATTGGTTAAAACTTGTATGATTGATTAATTGTGATTAATTTTGGAATTATGTTGATTGATTGTTGAGATTAAAGTGATTAATGTAAGTTTGCATGTGTGTAGTTTGATCAGGCCTTGAGAATTATGCTAGATTACATTGTGATTTCTAATGATACGGACCATTGATTTAGGAATTGCAATTATCGATTGGTTTGGATTGTGATTCTCCTAGTTTTTTATTCGTAGAGACCACTAGCTTAACGATTAGGAGATAGATCTTTGATTCCAATTAATAGCTCTTATCATAAGTCTTCACAACTATTGATTGGCATGTTCTTCCCAAGTTGTTGCAATTATCATGATTACTTGTTGATCCCCATTCCCTAGTGTTTTATTTGTTTGATTCTTTGTTTTGGTAGTTGATTAGTGTTACCTTCTTTACCTTTGACATCGACTTAGCTTAGGCGTTAATTGGAAACACTTGAACATAGCCATTCCTAGTGGTTCGACCCTAGACTTAGGGAGGATTAGTCAATGACCTAGTTTTCCCCATGTCAGACACGTGTCAAATGGAGATAGGTCCACTTTGAACCTCTCTTTGGGTGACACGTGTCACCTTATGATAGGAGTGTCACCTTATGATAAGACCACGCGGCCTGGGTAATTTTACCCAAAACATTTGCCCCTCACAAGTGTGACGTGGTGTGCCACGTGGCATCTGTGACACTTGTCACCTAGCTACTGGTGAATCAGTTTCAACTGTTCACCTTCTAGGGAAATTAGAGTGTTGTCCTTGAATTTACCCCTCTATAAATATGGATTTTACCCCTCTTATATTGGACGCTTCAAAAAATTCTAGAGAGAGAAAGTCAAAAAGTTCTAGAGAGAGAAAGAGTCTGACAACCATATGTATTATTCATAAACAGCCGTCTGATCTTCTACTCGCCTGTTAGAGCCAGTTAACGCTTGACACCCTTTCAAGAAACAAATTTTAAGGTACCTCTCTCCCTTTCTCAACTCTTTCATATTTTTTTCGTTTGTGCACATTTCGTTTAGTAAATGGATTCGCCATCAGCACACACGGCACATCCTAGGTCAATAGTTAGCTGATCTCGTAGTACGGCTCAGTCTAGGGCTGGTGGTGCCGCCTCTAGGTGTCTAGGCCAACCTTGTTTATCCCCAAATCCGACTGTCTCAGTGTCTGTGAAGGACACAATGGCTAGGGTCAAACAGACGGCTATAAAGCCGAGACGTAGAAGGGGCACTTTAGAAGTGCCATCTAACGAGGTCACACCAGCTGAGGAGTTTGATATGCCGGATGAGCAAAAGGTGGATTCCCCACCTGGTGCACCCAGCACTCCAAGTGATGGGATTTTGGAGGAATCTAAACAAGGAGACGATGAGGAGGTCGTCTCAGCCTCTGGCTCTAAGGAAGAGGAGTTCGAACACACAGACGGTGAAGAGGTCGCCTATGTCTCTAGCTCTGAAGGCAAAGACGAAGTGGAATCTCCTAGGAGAGACGGAGGAGAGGCCGCCTCTAGGTCCAGCTCTAAGGAGAGCAGTGATGACTACCTTTCGCCGCTTGAGGACAGCGAGGTGGAAGAGAGAAAGAAATGGAATGAGACGGCTGACCCATTCCGGATTCACATTTCTACCAGGGATAGGGCAAGCATAATTAAAGTCCAAGAATATTTCAAGTTAAAATGCCCTCTTGGTGAGCCGGACCTGCTTGGTCACATTTCTACCAGGGATAGGACAAATCGTCTAAATGGTTCGATTAGAAGAACAAGTTCTATCTTGTTTCTGCCCCCACACGGCAAGAGAACTTTTAATATCGTTGTTATAACAAGAAGCCGGACCTGCTTGGTCAGAAGTGCAAGTTCCCTCAAATCCCGGATGATATGAGAAAATAATAAAGCCGGGCTTTTTCAAGATTACAGAGATTCCTCTGTCAACCGGTGAACTAATAAGTCTACCTAGGAACTATGTACCAAAACATGAATGGCTAAGGGACAAGGCATTTTATCCGCCTGTGATCTGAGCACCATGTTCGATAGACGTACGTAGAATAGTCAGCTAACATATTATGCCGCCTTTATTGTCTTTTATACTTACGATTATAATTCTATTTACTTATCAGACAACCTTTTTTTTCCGAAAATCGCTAGAAGAACGCTCCTAGACGGCAAGACACCCAGGCGGTCCGCAGCTAAAATCCGCAAGGACAAAGAGGAGGTGAAGAAAGCTGAACTAGCAACCAAGGGCCAGGTATAAACCGCCTGCCCCATCTTCTTTAATTTCCAAGTTAATTTACACACAGAGACGGTTATTACCGGTTGTATGCTTAATGTCTGGTTTGTTTTCTAGGATGGAGACAAGGGAGCCCCCAAGTCCTTCACCATGCTATTCAAGCGGAAGTCGGATGATGATATCTCCAGCTCCGCAAAATCTCAAAGGGTTTCGTCTGTTCAGACGGCTTCCAAACTTCTGCTTGGATAAGGCCGTTTGAGCATCGGGGGGGGGGGGGGGGGAAAGCTTTAGCGTGGCCTTGGTCTTGGGATAGATCTTGCAAATAAGCCGGATACCAATATAGTGTCGAAGGGTGGCGAGTTACCCAAAGATGCAAGCGGTGCTGCAGCGACTGTAGGTGACGATAGCCTGCAGACCCTCTCTGAAGGAGAAGGAGGCCATTCCGGGTATTTTGACGTTCAATGTTGAATGCATCCTATCCCTGATGTCTAAGGTATGGTAACTTCACTCAATTACTTAAGTATGTTTCCGGCTATGTCTTTAACACACCGTTTATATAATGCAGGCGATGATGAGAGTTGACGGGCTGAAAAGGCCATACGCTCGCAAGCAGGAAGAGGTAAGACGGGCCAATAAATAGGCAAATGAGTCCGTCGACGTTACCCAATATCAATATACAATAAATTGACTTGAGACTAAAGCTGAGCTGATGATGCAGGCGAACAACATCCGGCGCTTGACGGTTGCTTTTGATGCTGCAAACAAGAAAGCCTCCAACTTTGAGGCCGCTCTCAAGAATGCTTAGGTGGATCTCAAGTCCCTGGAGGGCGTCGATGCGGAGAACACTGGTCTTCGAGTAGACGTCAACCGGCTGAAGAACGAGTGTAGACACCTAAAAATGTCTCCCTGAAACCAAACTCGATGATGAACAACCTTTCATCGCCATTATTGGGCGGGTCGAGTATTTAATCCCTAGAGTGCTTAAAGTCCATGTTCAATCAAACCAAGCTCGCAAAATAGTCAAGGGATAAGTCCTAATGTTTAGTCAATGCATATTTTGGCCAAAACCCTTTTTAATTCATTTCGTATTATTTATTAATTGAGCCTGATTAATAAATAATAAAACCCTAAAACCTAAAATTAGCCCGGAAATATGAAGTGGTGCCCAAAATAACACGTGCTTAATCATTAAGAATTAGGTTAAAAATGAATCTGGAAATTTTTAGGGAAAACACAAATACTGCGTCACGACACACACACCATGACACAGTATCCTGCGCCACGTCGCGGTATTTTGTACCGTGTCGCAGTATTATGCGCCTTGACTCGGTACACGCACCATGACGCGGTGCCCAAGTAGGGTTTCTCCGCGGCGCCTCTTTATTTCTAGGGTTTTGTGTATCCCCTACTCATTTCCTCTATAAATACTCCCCTCATTTATGTAGTTCGGGCATCAAATAAGTCTCTCTTCTCTCTTCTATGCTCTAGCCTAAACACTAGCCTACCCTATTCTTCCACAATACTTCTTATAAGCACTCCAAGGAGTCCGTACTTTATCCGAGATTCCGTCCTTAAACCAAGGCATGAAAGGTAGAAGTGTTTGAGGGTTTGGCCTAGACTTGGCAAACGGGTCGTTCGGGTCGGGTTCAAGTTGGGTCAATTTGGGTCGGGTCACTTTCAGGTAATCAAATATTCGGGTTGAGTTCGGGTCGGGTCGGGTCAATTTGGGTTTCGGGTCAAATTCAGGTCAGCACTTTGGGTCACATTAGGGTCGGGTCAAGTTCGGGTCGAGTCTGTTCGGGTCGGGTCAATTTGGGTCGGGTTTGTTTAGGTTGGGTCAATTTCAAGTCGGGTCATTTTGGGTCGGGTCAATTCGGGTCGGGATAGTTTGGGTCGGATCAAGTTTGTGTCGTATCACCAAAATAAATTCATTATTAAAAAAAAGTTGAAAAAAAAAAATAAAATCATTAAAAAAAATTGTGATGAGTACCTATTACTAAGGAACGAAAGAAAGAAGCCCTAAACTAAGTAATTCACCATTTCACCCTATTCACTACAGGAATCGGGTCACTTTGGTTCGGGTCACTTTAGGTTGGGTCGACTCGGGTCAATCAATTCGGGTTAAAATCGGGTTGGGTCAGTTCGGGTCGGGTCAAGTTCGGGTTTCAGGTCGATTTCGGGTAAGGTCAACTCGGGTCGGGTCAGTTCGGGTCAGCTCCATTTCGGGTCGGGTTCAGGTCGAGTCGAGTTAGTTCGGGTTCAGGTCATTTTCGGGTCAATGATTTCGGGTCGCGGGTCGGGTCGCTCGGGTCAGGTTAGGATAGCCAGGTCTAGTTTGGCCCCAAATCAACTTTAATTTAGTTTAATTAATTTCAATTATTGTTTATTAATTTCCTTAAAGTTACTAATGTGTTTATTATTTTGTAGTTGCAAGCAAACAAAACCAAAGTAAGGAATCATGTTCCCTTTATTTCTATTATTTTTCTAACAATTTTTATTATGTTTAAATATATTAATTGTTGGATTTATTGCTGAATTGCTTCCAATAATGATGTTGATTTTATTATATTTATTGATCACCATACTGCATGTTAAAGGGAATATGTAATTGAAAAATCACGACTAATAAGATAATTTGGACAACCAGTTTAGGTTCCTTTTAATCTTGTTAGTTAATCAAAGTGATCACGAATATAGAATTATATGTTGCATTAACATTCAACCAATTTAGCAGAATAATAGTTTGGAGCGAATTGAATATTTTTTTGTATGTCTTTGAGATAGCAGGAATCACTTTTCACAATAAGAATCGAGTAGAGGACCAATACGGGCGATGTGACTCCATGACTAACTTCATACCATCATCCCCAATCCTCCTTTCGTGGTTCCAAAACATATAGAGTTAGTGATATGTCTGTTTTATATAGTGTTTTACCCCCGTCCCTTGATCATAATTGGTAGTGTTTTTGGCTCTTTAGAGCCACTTTTATTACTAATTTGTGTTTTCTAGTATTTTCGTAGTTTTGGTTTAGTTTTGTAGGGATTTGCACTTTTGGAGCATTTTCCCGGGATTTTATGGAGTGACTACGAGCATTGGAGGAGCACGACTAGTTTTCGTAGCCCAGGGCCGGTTAGAGTTATCAAACCGGTGATTAAGGGCTCGACATTTGAGATACCAAGGCATTTGGACCGAGTATTCATGACCCGAAGAGGAAATCAAGATTGGGCCAATTTACGAGCCCAATAGAAGTCCAAGATAGCCGAAGTGGCCTTGCCTGGCCAAGAATGGTCCTGCCCGGCCAGGCGGGGCGGAAGAAGAAAAGAGTCCTTCGCCCGAGCTCGCGCCCGACTGGGCGCGAGAGAAGACCTCGGATGAAAAAAGGCGGGCCCGATCGGCGGTGCCTCGCCCGATCGGGTGCGTGTCTCAAAGAGCTTGTTTCCGACGATTTTTTCTTAGTTTCTAATTAGAATTTTAGGAGCATAGTATAAATACGTTTTGGGTTGTTTTTATACGATTACTCTCTATTATTCTTTCTTTTATCTCTTTTTACCTCTTCTCTTAAACTTTCTCTCTCTATTTAGATTTATTTTCTCTCTCTACAACTCTATACTTTGTTCTTGATTCAACTCATTATTTACATTAATTTCGGTAATGATTTCTTCTTTATTAATTTCAGTAATTTTATTTCTTTTATTGATCATATCTCCTTTAATTGCTTTGTTTAGTTTATATTTAATTATGCGTGAGTAGTTTTCTTTCTAGGGTTTATGGGGATCCATAAATAATATGAAGGGGTAATTTATTGTTGTTGATTATCAATGATTGATTAATTTCCTATTGATTGATTTAATGCTATGCAACTAGATTTGCGCAGATCTTTTATGTATGATTTTAGCAATATTAATTCGAGATTCGAGAGATGAGAATTGATATTTAGGCTTAGTTTCAATAGGTAGGTTTATTTATAAATGGTTAGGTCGAGATTCGATAGATGAGATTTAATACCGGTAGATTAATTCTGTGATTGTAATACGTAGCGAAAGCCCTTTATGATCTGATTAATTGATGCATTGATGATTGATTATTATGTTTTACCCTGGAATGTTATTTATTGGTGAACCTATGCCCTAGGTCTTTTATTCATTGATTTTCTCTATTCTTTTTCTTCCCTACTTTTACTTTCTGTAGTTTAGATTCCTTTCACCACAATAATAATTTGTTACTTAATAATTCTGATTGCTTTAATTAATTAGGAATAGAAAGACCAGTTTCCCTGTGGATTCAACCCTACTTCCCTATCTGCATTAGTTAGAGGATTTAGGAATTACTTTTGCTTGGGTGATACGACTTTAGCCTGTCAAAATTTGGCGCCGTTGCCAGGGAAAGAGTTTTATTTTTATTTCTAATTATTTTTGTAGTCTAGAATATTTTCCTTCGTTCCAGAGAACGTGAGTTCTTTGGGACATTTCACATATTTGTCGTCTTGTTATTTGTTTATGCCCAGGTGTTCCAGATCTGGTTATATTCCATTCGATCCTGAGATCGAGCGCTCTTTCTGTAGATAAAAGAATCTTTACAGGCAAATCCTGGCAAGTTCTGGGGATAACGATAATCACGGAGACCCTCCAACTGATTCTAGTGATTCAGAAGTTCGTTCAGATTCAGAATCAGAGATGACAACACCTAAGAAGCTCAGCGATTATTCGCAGCCGTCCCTGATAGATTTTCCACACCTTACTCCCACTCCGGCTCTTGATGGAGTGCAATTCGAGATTAAAACCCAATTTATCACGATGATAGAAAGGAAGAAATTCATTGGAGCTAAGGGTGAAGACCCAAATCTTTATGTTGCAGACTACTGTCAATATTGCAATACTATTAGGCAAGCTGGGGTCACACAGGACCAAATCAGGGAGATCCTTTCTCCTTTCTCTTTATGTGGAAAAGCTAAATTATGGTTTAATGGTTTGAATAGAACTGCACTTGGTATTACTAACTGGGAGACTCTTGTTTTGAATTTCTATAATAAATATTACCCTGCAAAGAGGACATCTTTGCTAAGGAGCGCAATTCAGAACTTTGCCCAAGAGCCAGATGAAACTTTATATGAGGCTTGGGAAAGATTTAAGGATCTGAAGAGAGAATGTCCCCATCATAATTTAGCACAGTGGCAGTTGATCCAAGCCTTTTATAATGGGATTGGAAATTTAGATACTGCAACTAGTGGGAGGTTTATGAATCTTAATGTTGATGATGCAGGTCAAGTTATCGAGGATATGGCAATTCCCAATTCCCAATATGGGAATCCTAGAGGTTTTGCTAACAAAGGGAAACATAGTGTTGACTCTGTATCCTTTTTGCAAGCTCAATTAACCTCTATTTGTCAGAAATTAGATAATCTTAGCACTGCAAATATAGCTAATGTTTCTGCTATTAATAATAATTCTAATGATGCTTTCTATGAAAATTGTGGAATTGTAGGTCATTGGGAATAAGATTGCAGGAGTTCCGTGGAGCAAGTTAATGCCTTTCAAGCTTATAGGCAGAATGATCCATACTCCAACACCTACAATCCTGGGTTCCGGAACCATCCATATCTTTCCTACCGGAGCACCAATGTTCAAAACCCGCCATCTCCACAACAATCACAGGCACCACAACAGAAATATTACCATCCCAATGCTAGCCAGAAAAACCAACCACAACAACCCTCCTAATCTTCCGACCCTACTTTGACAGAAATTAGAGCGATGCTAGCTAGTATGCAAAAGCACATGGAGAGTAGAGATGCGCAAATTGATTCAATAATAGCCCATAATAAAATTGTAGACAATCAAATTGCGCAGATTTCCTCTACTCAACAAGCCTGTCAACAGGGAGCCTTACCATCGCAGCTAACCAGACCTACAGATCAAGCATTTGCAATTACTCTGAGGAGTGGTTCACACTATGATGAGGCCCCCTATGCCCAGAGATGATGAACCTGTTTTAATGAAAAATGCTAATCTTGATTCTGTTAAACCAGACAATATTGCTAATAGCCCTACAGGGCTCAAGGGTAGTACTAATATTTCTTATAATACATTGCAGGGTACAACTCCAGGGAAGGTAGCAGCTCCAGACAAGAGCAGTAATGCTCCAAAGCCAATTATCAAACTTCCATTCCCCAATCGAAATTTAAAAGCAAATTTGGAAAAGCAGTTTGGTAAGTTCCTGGAGATGGTGAAAGATTTGCAGGTAACGGTTCCTTTTACAGAACTAATTACACAAATTCCTGCATATGCTAAATTCATGAAGGAAATATTGACTAGAAAAAGGTCTATTAGTGAGGTAGAGACAGTCACTTTTACTGCAGAATGTAGTGCCGTACTACAAAATAAATCTCCACATAAACTAAAAGATCCAGGTAGTTTTTCTATCCCTTTTCATATTGGCAATCTGATAATTGATAATGCATTATGTGATTTGGGTGCTAGCGTTAGTGTCATGCCGTTGTCTGTGTGTTCCAAGCTAAATATGGGTAAATTAAAAGCTACTAATATTTAAAGCATCCACCCCAGCATATTCACCAAAAACTGTAGGAAATATTTAAAGCATCCCACAATTGAGCCCCATTGTGATCATACAATTAATCATGGTGGCGTCCAAAGGGAAGGAAGCTAGAGCAAAAGAGTCGCCAACAAGTTTTAGGAACTTGTAAACCGTTCACAGGGTGAAGGTTACACCCCTTAAGGATCGAGAAGATCATTAACTCCAATAGGTCTGGAACCATGACTGGAAGTTCGGGGATGAAGGTACAAATCCAACCTAAAAGAGATTGAACCTGCCCTAAAAATAGGCCTCTACTTTATTCTTCTCGTATTCATGCGCGCTTTCTGACTAACATAACATCAATAATAAAATATACATGATATTAGAAATTTTAGTTAACCCTAAACATTATACTATGAAGCAATAAAACATCCTAAACATGATACTAGGAATAAAAAATAATCAAAACATGATTTCTATATCAAAAGATCAATAAAACAATTAAAGTACTTACTTCGATGCCTCGTACCTCTTTCTAATAACAAAATACACACATTAGTAACTTCAAGGAAAAAATAAAATCAAACAATTAAATCAAATAATCGAAATAACTGAAATAGGGATTGGGACCAAACCCTCAGAAATTATAACCTTCCACATCTAGGGCGAAGGCAACTTCGTACTTGGCTAGGTGTGTCTAGAACTAATGAATGTGGAATTTTATAAGAGGAAAGGTTTAGAAAAAGAAAGCTTCTAGCTTAGAGAGAGAAAGAAAGAGATGATTGTTTTTGATTATTGATTGTTGATTGATGATTAATTGAAAACGGAGGAGATACGACCCCTATTTATAGGAAAACCGTCCGAAAACGATAAAAAATACCTCAAGTTCTATACGGAATAAAACTAGAATCTGTCGCCAGGCGACAAACATCAGCGCCAGGTGACAGATGTTAGCGCCAGGCGACAGACTTTGTCGTTTGGCGCTAATTAAAAGATCAAACGCGCTTTTGTACGGAATTCTCTTCTTAATATGATTAAGCAGCAAATTCCGTGTTTATTAAATTAAAATCAGGTTTATCATAAAACACTTATTTTATTGCAAATGAAACTCTTTAAAATATAATTATTAATCCTAATTCCATTAGAATTAAAAGGAACCTTCTGAATATTCTAGAAGATTAAAATTAATCCTAATAACTTTAGGAATAATAATTAATAAGCCCTCCTCTAGATCATTGGACCACATATAAAAATCATTTCGGGCCCAAATTTAATTTAATCCATAACTTCTTCATTATTCATCGAAATTGGGTTTATAATATATCGTTGGAAAACTCTTTTCAAGCCTAATCCAACTACACTATTATTGGACCCTCATCATGGACCAACCTGAATTGGACTGGCTATTTTCCTAAATAGAGTAAGAGATGAAATGTTTTCAAAAACGGAAAGAGAGATATTTTAATAAAAACAACCACATCACTAGACTTTTCACACTTTCACCTTGTTCGATAATCAAATGACGTGAAAGGTATTCATCACTTGGTTTGGTTTTAGGGAGACACATTTGGGTGTCTAAAGAAGCCCCCACTTTTACTGAGTTTGGAGAAACGCATGTTTCGAAAACAAAAGTCAAAGTATCGATAGGGACGGAGAATGATTTAGAACGTTCTGCGATCCTAAATCAATCTTGTAACGCCGATACCTACAAACTAGCGTTAGTTAAATAGATTAAAGTGTTAAGAAACGCGTATCTTGCACCATCGAGCACACGTCTCTGGAGCAACCAATTTTTGTTTGACGATCTTCCTCAAGCTAGGGGACGTCACCTGAAGACTGCTCCGCTTGTAGCTGCCTTCAATTTCCGCTGTGATAGTCTTCCTCATCTTAGGGAACACCATCGAAGATTGCTCCGCTTGTAGCAATCTTCTGCCGTTTTGTGACCATCTTCCACATCCTAGGGAATATGATCAAAGATAACTCCGCTTGTAGTCATCTTCAGTTTCGCTGTTGTTGATGTTGTGGTCGCGCTTCGCTGCTGTTGATGCCTTGGGGGTGATGACAATCCTCTCTTCTTTAGGAATAGTTGCCAACACAACTCTTGAATGATGTACAAAAATCCGATTTAGGGAAAGTTGTCAATGCCACATAACAATCCATCCTAGGAAATGTTGCCACGATGAAGCGACAATCCGTATCACAGAAATTTTGCCAAAATCCAAATTTGGGAAAAGTTGCCAATGCTTTGTAACAATCTATCATAAGAACCATGCTACAATCGACAATCCACGTCTTGGAATATAACTCTTGAAAGCAATCCATCTTGGAAATTTTCCAATATTATGCGACAATCTTTTTGGGAAAATATTGCCACAACTGACAATCCGCGTCTTGGAACATTTGCAAAAAAGAGTCGATCGGAAATCCCTTTTGGAAAATTTGCCACTACTGAAATGAATGACAATCCACGTTAGGGAACCTTTGTCGAAACGTTAAAAAGAATAGAGACCCATGACAATCCTTTGGGAAACTTTGCCATAAGAAACTTGATGCATGACAATCCAATCTCGGAAATATTGCTAAGGATTTGATGCATGTATGACAATCTGAACTTAGAAAACTTGCCAAATAGAGAAGGAGTACGACAATCCGTGCTTGGAAACATTGCCAATTTGAGATGACAATCCAATCTTGGAAAAATTTTCGAAGATTTGATGAATGTATGACAATACAAACTTGGAAAAACTTGCTAAATAGAGAAGGAGTACGACAATCCATGCTTGGAAACATTGCCAATTTGAGATGACAATCCAATCTTGGAAAATTTGTCGTTGAAGAATGATGCTCGATAATTCACTCTTGGAAATATTGTCAGTTTGAGATGACAATCCAATCTTAGAAAATTGTCATTTTTGTGATGTGCTTCTTTATGAACCATTACTTCGGTGCTTGCGATGAGCCAATGATTAGGCGCTTAAGCTAAGTGAGATGATCGTCGTTAGGCCGATCTCTGATTGCAAGTGTAATCGAGCCGACTATTAATCATGTCAATTTGCTTATAAGGGCTAACTGGCGTACCAAGGAACCCAGTCAATCAATATAACCACTTGGCTCTAGTTGATTTGCTAAGTTGTTTTTCGTCCTTTTGCTTCAAATTTTTTGTAAAGATCACCTGTCCGTGTGGGACTTAGTGTGCCTGCATTGACTATAGGACTTTGCTCATGTTTTTCTTAGGGTTGACCTAAGGTTTGTTATACTTGACTCATCGTGATTGACTGACTTGAGGTTGACTCAATGTGTCTTGACACGTGTGTGACTCAATGTGCATGACTCAAAATGCAGAAAAGCAAAAAATTTCCGTCATTTTTGTGGAGGGTATCGACTTTCTCCCGAAAAAGAAAGACACAAAAGGGAAGAAGTGAAGTGTTTGATGATGCATGTTGAATGAGCTTAGTCAAGTGTATGCATTGATGTTGTATCTCATAATGCAAAGATTAGTTCATCCTAGGCTATTTCAATTATTGACTCGATGATGAAAGTATTTGGGTAACTTAGGCACGGAGACTAAGTTCTTCATACTTTGTGATGCAATAAGAATTATGATAATGAGTGATCTTGATATAGCAAGGCGTGCTTCTACGTTGTGTTAAGATTTCATGACAAAGGGTTCCTATGAGGAGGATTTTTAGTCTATGTATCTGTGATGTGTGTGAAAGTGACACTAAAGCTAGGCTGCAAAGGCTAAGTGTATGGGAATTTTTTTTGAAAAGAGTCAAATAGTGGCGACTCTTAGGCTAGGTAAGTTAATAATGTAGGGATCACGCCCCCAAGTCTAGCTCTAGATGGATAGGGATGAGCATTGGAGATCCCTTGATATGATCATGCATGAATGTGAATACGAATGCATTTTTATTACGGCCGCACCTCAATGTAAGGTTGCCTACGTATATGTTAGGAATCAGGCCGAACGTTGCTCTAGCCGAACCTCGCACAAGTGTGTGTATACCTCAAAGAGGTATTTTGAGGGTTGTAACGTGGTTAGGCTAAAGGTTGAAGAAGAAGGGTATAAAGGCTCAAGACCCTAGATAAGCCCCCAAGGTGTGCAACCTTGCTTTTGAATCTTTGTATTATTATGCTTGAGGTTTCTCACTTTTGAGCTCTTTCTTTTTTATTTTTGCTCTCTCTCTTTTTTGCTTTATCATTTTTATTTTGATAAGTGTGGGCAATCCCGATCATGCGGTCTATCACTCACTTGGCATTCATGTTTCTCAGGCACGGTACCTAGCACTCGATAAGAGACGCAATCTGAGACGTGTTCTTATCAAAGATATATTCATGTCAATGACATTGGAACACTTTCCCTTTTGCACACTTTTATTATTTTTGCTTATTTTAATTTTTTGAAATTACTCAAGCTTTTAAAATTGCATAAGTTGCACACTATCCCATCCCAAGGTTAGGTAGATGTGGGTCGAAGGAAGAAAGGTTCGTCGTTAGACGAGGCTCAAAGTGGCTTATGAAGGGTAAAGATGATATGATATGGCTACAAGGGGTGCCTCTAATCATAAGTATACCTTGTGCTTAGTTCGGCGTTTTTTTTTTTTTTTTTTTTTTTTTTTTTTTTTTTTTTTAATGCAATGATCATGTGCAAGAAAAACAAATGCTCATTTTATTAAAAGGAAAGGAAAGATCCTACAAAATAAATCTAATGGAAAATAAAAGGTGCCTATGTTAGATTTAATGGGGATAGAAAAAATAAATTAAATAAATTAAAAAAAAGAAAAAGAGGTCATGAGATCTTATCGTTGAAGCTCGCTTTGTGTTGTTTGCTTGATCATCACCCGGTATTCGTTCTAGCTAGAGGAAATGGGATCTTATTTTCTTCTATGAGGTCTTGAACGAGATTTTGAAATCTGTAACATTCATTCGTGGTATAACCATTTCCTTGATGGTACTTGCAATAAGAGTTGGGATTCCATCTTGAAGATCGCCTGTCTGACGTTTGATCTTCAGTGGGGCCAATAGGTTTGATTAATCCTCGATCATGGAGACGACCGGAAGCAGCATCATAGGTCATTCCAATGGGTGTGAACTCTCGTTTGGGTTTCCTTTTAGATCCTTGATCATCCATGGCTAAGACACCGTTATGGTCAAAGGTACTAACATGTTACTAGAGTGGGTGTTTTCGGAAGAAGAAGGATTGTCGTTCTTCTTTCCTTTCCAGCCATTGTTGTTATTATTGTTAGTAGCTTTTTGCTTTGCAAGGTCATTTTCGATTTCAATACCTATGTCCTAGACGGCCTTGAAAGTATTCAAATTATGTTGATATTTCAAATGTTTTGAATACTTTTCTTGAAGGTTCTTGATGAACATCCTTACAGACTCCTTTTCAGTAGGAACTTCAATAATATTAGCAGAAGATTCCCTCCATTTGTTGAAGAAAGAAGTGAAACCTTCGTTTTCTTTTTGCTTTATCATCTCGAGTTGTCTATGGTTAGTTTCAACTTGAATGTTACATTTGTATCTATCAATGAAAGCGTTTACTATTCCGTCCCAAGTAGACGTCTTCTCTTTATAAAGAGAAAAGAACTAATGTTGACAAACGATTTCAAGAGATAGTGAGAACAAAGAATGAAAAACCTTCCTATCAGTCCCCTTAATGTTCATTATGGTTTCAAAAGCCCTTAAGTGAAAATAAGGATTGTCTGTTGGCTTGAACTTAGGGATGTCATTGACATTGAACTTCTACGGAAGAAGTTCCTTGTCCACCGAGACCCCTTGTGAGCTAATGCCCGGAATCTATAGTCACTGGAGAGTTTGCTTAGGTTTTCTTGCATGAGCTCCATTTGTTGTTGCTTTACAAGGTCATTGATTTGAAGAGACATGGCCTTCATCAATTCAGTTAAGTTGGCCACGTCCTTCCTAAGTTCGTTAACTTCTTCTTAAGATGTCATTATCTTCTTAGCTTTTCTTTTCCGACTAACTGGTTTGTCAAAAAGTAGTATTTGAACAAAGGTGTTTTCCTTGATTAATCTCCCTTCTCTCCTTGACCAAGTGCTGTGGAAAGGGAAATTGGGGGTAAGTTTTTATTTTTGACTCAAGCTCTATTCGACATGCAATAGATGGAAGGAGGTAGGAAGAATGAAGGTTGTGATATGGAGAAAGCATGTAGAGAATGGAAAGACGATGTAGTTGGAGAGGTATGCAAGAATTATGAATAGAATGTACCCCCAAATCAAATGACGGAAAACGACTCATGCATGAACCTAAGACATGGTCCTAGTGATATATTCACAAAGTGTGTGCTAGGACTATTGAGTGTAGGTGACATGTTTGACTCGTGTCATGACCATGTGACTAGATTGTCCTTAATTAAGGACTAAACATGACTATTGTCATTAATAAACTAATTAAACCGATTAAGCAAACTGATTAATTTGACTCGTTGTGAGGACTCGAGCAAAAACATGGACTGTCGCCGGAGCAACAGGACTGTCGCTAGACGCTAAAGACCTGCGCCAGACGACAACATTGTCGCCTGGCGCTAATCACTAACGCGTGGCGCTACAGTCCAAACCTTTGTGCCATTGCTAAAACGTTGGTCTGGGACTATTTCCAGTATTTTTACTCTAAAGGGACAAGCCTAAAGTCGTACTAAGTCAAGTTTGATAAATTTATTTAGACTTTAATCATTTGTTAATTAATTAATTAATTTAGCAAAGTCCTTTAGTCATTAATTAGTTCATTTAGACTCATTCACAAGTCAAACAAACGGTTAGTGGAAACACATATGGGTTATGCACAAGCAAATAATGCACAAGTAGTCAAATAGTCACAATATGATGCAATGAGTTTGCAACCTAACCATGGTTCTAGTTCTCTAAAGTTAAGGATATGGGTTAGTCAAAGAGGGTCCATGGTTATGAGTCCGAATGCACCGCGCGGAAGCCTTACCTTTGGAAGGGTTGGCGCGAGTGGATGGGACCCCGCGAGTTAAACTCGCTTCCACGGTTTGGTGAATTCAACAAACTCGGATGTACCCTTCGTTTCCAAGAGCGTTCGATTGGGTAGATGGAGCATGAATCCCCAGAGGGTTATGGCCATATGTAGAACACATATGGGTTTCAGAAAAAAGGGAAAAACTCAATAAGGAAGTAAAATCGAGCAAACAGTACTAGAAACTAGTCGAAACAAGAAGGTAGATTTCTGGCTCGGTATTGGAAGAATTCGGCGCAAGAAAATAGCGTATGTCGCCAGATGATGCTCCGCCGCCAGACGACAAGTACTGTCGCCGGGCGACAGAGCCATCGCTCGGCGATGACGTTTTCTCAGCGCTAATTCCTACATGCCTCGGCATCTTTCTGTTCTTGAATTTTCGAGCTTTTTCGTAGCATTATTTCGATTTTAGTTGTGAAAGATATTTCCCTAATTTCCAACGTGTAAAAATCCTATGCTTTTGACGCATTTCGGATGGTCTTTCCAATGCGGACCTTTTTATGCATATGCCAATAATGTTAGTCAAATTTTGCACATGAAATACTTAGAACTTTTCGAGTCTCATCCACTCATTCTAAATTATTGCCAAAATAAATTTTAGGAATTAAAATAGAAATCCACCTCAGCAGAGTCGCCAAAAACTGTAGGGAATATTTAAAGCATCCCACACTTGATCCCCACTGTAATCATACACTGAAGCATGGTGGCGTCCAAAGGGAAGGAAGCTAGAGCAAAAGCCAACAAGTAGGAACTTCTAAACTGTTCACAGGGTGAAGGTTACACCCCTTAACGATCCAGGAGATCGTTAACTCCAATAGGTCTGGAACCATGATTGGAAGTTCGGGGATGAAGGTACAAATCCAACCTAAAAGAGATTGAACCTGCCTTAAAAATAGGCCTCTACTTTATTCTTCTCGTATTCATGTGCGCTTTCTAACTAACATACAATCAATAGATTAACCCTAAACCTGTTTAATCTATGTTGGTTTAATATTAATGCACAAACAATACTATTATTGGCGATCTCTTGAATTATAATAATATTAACCTAAACAAGATTATTAATTATCTTATTAAGCGTGATTACAAGTACAAATTCCCTTTAAACCTGCAAGAGAGGGCGTGATCAAGCAATAATAATAAAAATATGTCAAGCAACATAATAATCATCACCATCATAATCTCAATCTCAATAAAGCTTAATAATATTAGCAAGATCCTAGGCATGATACTAACAAGATTAATAACAAACCCTAGCATGTCACTAAGCAATAAAGATCAAAGCTTTATTCCTAGCATGATACTAACATGCTATTAGGAAAGAAATAGGAAGCATCATAATAAAAAATACATGATATTAGAAATTTTAGTTAACCCTAAACATGATACTAGGAAGCAATAAAACATCCTAAACATGATACTAGGAATAAAAAATAATCAAAACATGATTTCTATATCAAAAGATCAATAAAACAATTAAAGTACTTAATTCGATGCCTCGTACCTCTTTCTAATAAAAAAATACACACATTAGTAACTTCAAAGAAAATATAAAATAAAATAATTA